>NC_138767.1:66756778-68154278 GCF_965113315.1 Podarcis vaucheri | reverse complement strand
ATGTAAATGAAATTATTGGGAAAAGACCCCACTGTCGTTCCAACACAACAGTATGCTAATAAAATTATTGGGGGGAAACCCCACTGTCATTCCAACACAACAGTATGTAAATGAAATTATTGGGGAAAGACCCCACTGTCATTCCAACACAACAGCATGTAAATTAAATTATTGGGGAAAGACCCCACTGTCATTCCAACACAACAGCATGTAAATGAAATTATTGGGGAAAGACCCCACTGTCATTCCAACACAACAGCATGTAAATGAAATTATTGGGGAAAGACCCCACTGTCATTCCAACACAACAGCATGTAAATGAAATTATTGGGAAAAGACCCCACTGTCATTCCAACACAACAGTATGCAAATGAAATTATTGGGGGAAAACCCCACTGTCGTTCCAACACAACAGTATGCTAATAAAATTATTGGGGGGAAACCCCACTGTCATTCCAACACAACAGTATGTAAATGAAATTATTGGGGAAAGACCCCACTGTCATTCCAACACAACAGTATGTAAATTTAATTATTGGGAAAAGACCCCACTGTCATTCCAACACAACAGTATGTAAATTAAATTATTGGGGGAAAACCCCACTGTCATTCCAACACAACAGTATGTAAATGAAATTATTGGGGAAAGACCCCACTGTCGTTCCAACACAACAGCATGTAAATTAAATTATTGGGAAAAGACCCCACTGTCATTCCAACACAACAGCATGTAAATGAAATTATTGGGGAAAGACCCCACTGTCATTCCAACACAACAGCATGTAAATGAAATTATTGGGGAAAGACCCCACTGTCGTTCCAACACAACAGTATGTAAATTAAATTATTGGGGAAAAACCCCACTGTCATTCCAGCACAACAGTATGTAAATGAAATTATTGGGGAAAGACCCCACTGTCATTCCAACACAACAGTATGTAAATGAAATTATTGGGGAAAGACCCCACTGTCATTCCAACACAACAGCATGTAAATGAAATTATTGGGGAAAGACCCCACTGTCATTCCAACACAACAGCATGTAAATGAAATTATTGGGGGAAAACCCCACTGTCGTTCCAACACAACAGTATGTAAATGAAATTATTGTTCTTTTTTTTTGTATATATTTTTTTATTGAATTTCCTGTTTTACACTCTAAAGTACTAATTTTTACGTCCATGAGATATCGATGACTTCCATTCTTCTCTTTCCATGGTTCATTTTACATATCATAAATCTCTGCATATTTTACAAAAACTATACCATTCAGCATTCTATTACATCGACACTGTTCAATTTATCTTAATGCTACCAACGTTTTTTAATGTACACAGTTTTCACCCAGATAATCCGTAAACATTTTCCAATCTTCTTTAAATGTATATTCTTCTTGTTCTCTTATTCTATATGTTAAATCTGCAAGTTGGGCGTATTCCATCAAGTTTAATTTGCCATTCTTCTTTGGTTGGGACCTCACTCGTTTTCCATTTTTGGGCTAACAAAACATGTGCCGCAGGAGTAGCATATATAAATACAGTGGTACTTCGGGTTACATACGCTTCAGGTTACAGATGCTTCAGGTTACAGACTCCGCTAATCCAGAAATACTACCTCAGGTTAAGAACTTTGCTTCAGGATGAGAACAGAAATCGTGCAGTGGCGGCGCAGTGGCAGCAGGAGGCCCCATTAGCTAAAGTTTCAGGTTAACAACAGACCTCCGGAACGAATTAAGTACGTAACCAGAGGTACCACTGTAGTCTTTTTTGACACCTGGGAATTTCCATCTGAATTATCCCCCAAAGAAAGGACTCTGTTTTTGTTTTTTGTTTCGGAAAAGTACTTTTAAACATTTTTTTCAATTCATTATGGATTATTTCCCAATACTCTTTTACCCTTTCCCCTGTGGCAGCAGTGGGAGGCCCCATTAGGTAAAGTGGTACCTCAGGTTAAGAACAGTTTCAGGTTAAAAACGGACTTCCAGAACAAATTAAGTTATTAACCCAAGGTACCACTGTATTGTCTCTCTCCCCCCCCCCCTGAATTTTAAAGGTGTGGCTTATATTCGGGCCAATATCTTTGGTACAAGAAGCCTTAAAAGTCAGTTTTGCTTGATATGTATTTGTTCTTGGATGCCTCAAGCAGAAAAAAACAGGTTTTCTTTTCCTTTGTGTTCAGCTTTATAGTCATAGGGTTTCTTCTTCTTTTAATCTGAGACATGTAAATATGGGTAAACTTTTTGAAGTTGAGAGAATATGTTTGGAAACATTGTCACCACTGTCACTGATGAATCTAAGCAACCTAATAAAATTACGAAGGTTGAGATCTAATGTAGTTTGAGTGGGCTCCCACTCACACAGTGGGACTCTCCACCATCCTGCAGTCTCCTGTGCACCCCTAAAATCTGTTGGGAAAGGTTGGGGGCCCCTCAAGCAGATTCATGACGTACACAGGGACTGGAGCAGGAAGACGAGAAACGGTAAGTCCCTTTGCACAAGCAGATTTCTTTTTTCCAAGAAGGTGGACATTACTGGATTATCCCAGAGTAATGAGCCTTCATCTGCCAATGGTACCTCCAATGCATTTTCTGACCTGTTTTATACATGTTATACATTCTGTTTTATGTATGTTATATAGTCTTCCTGTAACATAAGGGAAAATTATCACAAATTAATCAATGGCCTTAAATTTGTGATAATTTTCCCTTATGTTAAAATTAGGAGGTACTGTTCTTACTGAAGAATTTGTCTAGTTATAGTAGCTGGACCCAATTCTTCCTTTAATGTGTTTCTTCTTAGTTTACTTGTTATTAATGTTTCATAAACATTGTAACTTACAGATGGTAAACCTTCTGCTGATATCCCTGAAATTTTGTTTGCTATCGTTCACCGCTTCCTTCTTTTAGTTTAGAGTGCTACCTGCTACCAATTTTAAGTCAGGGGGTATTTATTTACATGAGCTGCAATAAATACCTGTTATTGCTTTTCATTACCACAGCAGTAACTATTTACAGTCATTCCCTGCTCTCCCTCATTTGTCTCCTGAAGCATCTGCTATTAGAAGAATAATCTTTTCCTCAGATGAAATCTGCGGTGTAGAAAATGATAATATTTACAATACACCTTTACGTTGAAATTTATGGCAAATAACACACCCTGAAGCATAATACCTGATAAATTAAGAAATAAAGTAACATTGTTGTCTTTATTAGTTAGTTGCCAGCTGATAGATGCTATATGTTTACAGCACAAAACAAGTAACACTAAGTTGAGTACCAATTTGTGGTGCTTCAAAAGTATGTACAGTGGTGCCTCGCAAGACGAAATTAATTCGTTCCGCGAGTTTTTTCGTCTAGCGAATTTTTCGTCTTGCGAAGCACAGTGTCAGAAAAGTTTTGGAAAAGCTTCAGAAATCACCAAAAACCTCAAAAAAGGCTACCACACCGCGTTCTATGAGTTGCTCCTCAAAGTCAAGTCGCAACTGTATTAAGGGTGTTAAGAAAAAGGAAACAAACTTGCAAAAAGCGCAAGACATTTTCATCTTGCGAAGCAAGCCCATAGGGAAATTCGTCTTGCGAAGCAGCTCAAAAAACGCAAAACCCTTTCGTCTAGCGAGTTTTTCGTCTTGCGAGGCATTCGTCTTGCAGGGCACCACTGTATAAGAGATGGCTATTAGTAATGTATATGTGAAATACTTTATATATTTGTTTCCTTATTGATAGCTAGCAACATGAAGGACTCCAGACACTTCAGATAATCTTTGAATTTATTTCATTTTTCTGATACTCAAAATGATTTATGTATGAGTGAGAGAGCTAGCTTTTTAAATTTTTTTTTAGCTATTTTCCATTTCATCAACTTGGATGTTTTTCTTAAACATGAAAAGTGCTCCCTTCTGGCACATCATTCTTTCCACAGCTAGGATGCATAATGTAATTGACAAGTCAAATCAGATGTCCAGGACATTCAGTCCTTTATAATATCTAATATATGATGGTTCACAACATGTACTGTCCTGCTCTTTGTTTTAGTAGTTTACCTACTTAGAAACAATTTTGTTTGGTAAAAAATTGTGTATTGCAAAATTAGAAGGAAAAGTCCTAGAAAGGAAACTGTTTAGATATTTCAGACATTTGATCACTTAACTTCAAATGGTCACAAAGATGCAGACAGAAAAAATTATGGCCATAATTTCATAGGAGCCTTTCATTGCCGGTTCCCCTTCACACCTTCCAATTGATCAAAGTAAAAACATTCCTTTGACTTTGCTTATAGTGGCTGTGTTAGCATGTCATGTTAAGCCATAATTGATATTTAACTATAATTTAATGTGAATGAGCTGTGTGCTGGTGCACATTCATGATGCTCAGAAGTCCCTGCTTCACTCTTACCTTGCTCCTAGCTCTGCTGCACAGACATTTACAAACCTCATGCCTAGGCTTGTGACATCTTGTGGAGTTGTTTGTGATTCAGCACAATACATTTTGCAGGTTTCAACATTTGCTATACCTTAAGAATATTTAGGGTATTGTTTCCCAATATATCTATAGCTGTTTCTGTTAAACTTTTAAAATTTTAATTTTTCTAAAGAATGCTTACACTTCTGACTTTTTTTAAAAATCTTTTATGTTAGCTCAGTCTACACAATCCAGAAATTAAGCTAGAATCCTTGAAGGAAGATATCAAGGAATTTCTGAAGACATCAGGTTTGTTCTTTAGTTTGTTACCTTTTAAAGTCTTTTAAGCAAACCAAGCCAGACGGGCGAGGTATAAATAATAAAATTATTATTATTATTATTATTATTATTATTATTATTATTATTATTATTATTTAGCCTGCCTCACTGCTGAATATTGGGGCAGCATCCACGTACTTGAAGCTTGCTTTACCCCTGTATTGTAAATAAATTTGCCAGTGTTACTGGCACACAGATCTTGACTAGTCACTTACAGCAAGAGTAAACACCTGAAAGGAAAAACAAACAGCCAGTTCTTTTCCAGTTTCCAAGCTACCAGTGGCGGACCTTGGGGTCTCAAATTTTAGCAGCAGCCTCTCATCTTCCAGTCTACTTCATAGCAGTGGTGCCCTCAAGGCTCTGTGCCCAGTGCGACCGAACCAGTCACATGCCCCTTAATTCGACTCTGGAGCTCCTCTGCCTGCCAGCTTGCTTTTACAGTCTTCTAGCCACATAGTCTTGTGCTGAGGCAGATGGTTTGCATGCTAACAGTATGCGCTGATGTCATGTGCAGTTAGGGCCACAACCCTGAGTTGGAATCCCATGCATTTACTTAGAAGTACCGTATTTTTCGCTCTGTAGGACGCACCGGACCATAGGATGCACCAGACCATAGGAGGGGGAGAACAGGGGAAAAAAAATTCTCCCCCCTCTGCTCAGTGCCCCTTCAGTGAAGCGGCAGGAGAAACGGAGCCCTTTCCATTTCTCCTCCCGCTTCGCTGAAGGGGCGCTGCGCAGAGAGGGAAAACTGTGCAGCGCCTCTCCAGCGAAGCGAAGCCTGGAGAGCAAGAGGCATTGGTGTGCACCGACACCTCTCACTCTCCAGGCTTCAGGCAGCTATCCGCAAGCCTTTGGAGCACAGCGGGAACTCCTGCTGCGCTCCGAAGGCTTGCGGATAGCTGCGTGAAGCCCCTGGAGCACAGCGGGTGTTCGCTTTGCGCTCCGGGGGCTTCAGGTGGCTTCAGCGAAAGCAGCGCGAAGCCTTCGGAGCGCGGGGGGAGCTCTCCCTCTGTGTTTCGGAGACTTCATGTTGCTGTCGCTGAAGCCAAGGAGCCTGCATTCACTCCATAGGATGCACACACATTTCCCCTTAATTTTTGGAGGGGAAAAGGTGCGTCTTATAGAGCGAAAAATACGATAAATTCTGTGGGTGCAAGGGAACTTATCTGCTGAGCAAATGTGTTTAGGATTGGGGTTTTAGTCTGCAATCTATAAAACAAATACTATGTGGTAGTACTGTTAAACAATTTTGGAATAAATGAGCAGGGGGCTTGTGCTTTTAGAGTGCTTTTAGTAGTGGAACCTCTGTAATGCTTACTTCACTTCAAAGGTTTTTACTCCCAAGTGCACATAGAAGTTTGATGGTATTTTTTATAATATGAGTTCCTCTAACTTTCATTTTCTAACCTCTTATTTTACCAGGATGGGAAAAGAAGCTGCAAAATGCTGTTTATAGTGAGCTCAGTGTGTGAGTTTGTTTTTGTCTGCGTTTTTAGAGATGGGGCATAGTCTTTCTTGTCTTCCTATCTGCATGCATTATTTGTAATATCACTTAATGTGTATATCAAAGAAGGCCCCACCAGATACTTTTTCAATCTGCAATGGATTATAATTTTTGCTTTGTGTAGAGAATGCCGTAGAAATGAATAGGGAAATGGCACAAAAGAGACATACTGCTTTTTTGTTTTAATCACCTTAATAAAAGTAGAGATGGTTTTGCTGGCGGATGAAAGGTTGGGCTCTAATTCAGTGTATTTTGATGAAGTCTGGCTGTAATAGTAGTGTCCAATCAGACTTTGTTTAGCCAATTTATTCCCTATTAAATGGCTCCTATTTTCTCACTCTATAGCTTTTATTTATGTAGACCAATTATAGCACCACAAGCTTCACTCTGAAGCTTGAAATGCTGTCAGTATTAAGTGAGTGGATACCTCAGAGGTTTCGGAGTTATCTTTCACTTAATGCTGGAAGAGTTTTTCAGCTTGGAGGGAGGGGTGGGGCTAGCCGCGAGTTGGGTGTAAGCAATGTTACAGTTGTTGTGGGGAGAAGAGGACTATTCCACCCTAACATCTTAGCTATGGGGGGATATGTTTCCCAAGTCGAACAACCTGGCAATCTCAGATGTCTAGTGGCGTGGTACTATGGCTTGATGTGTTAGGAACCAGGCATAGGCAAACTCTGACCTCCAGATGTTTTGGGACTTCAACTCCCATCATCCCTAGCTAACAGGACCAGTGGTCAGGGATGATGGGAATTGTAGTCTCAAAACATCTGGAGGGCCGAGTTTGCCTATGCCTGACTTGAACCATGGTATTAGACTTGCTTCGTTTGAACATAATTCTGACAGAGTACCAGCAGACTCTATTAGTGATGGAGTAAGAAATAAATTCACTCCCTGCCTCCCCTTTCAAGTATGTCTTGCTGTTTTAAGTTTTTTTTTAATGGATATGCAATCCAAAAAAGGCTGAAATTATCTGGTATTATGACTGTGCATGTGTCTGAGTGGCCCATCGTGGGTTTGTTTTTCCAGTAAATTATTATATTTTGTTCAACACAGAGTTAAGTAATGGGATGTAGTAATGTTTCACAAGGCTGGTGGCCGTGAATGGAGGATGATTGCTTGTTATCTCATTAGTGTCTCTGAAAATGATTGTGGTGGTGATGCACTCAGTTTTTTAGCATTAACTCTGAAGAGAGAATCAAAGTAATAAATGGAGTAAAAACAAAACCTGTTGTTGCTTTCCTTCTCAAGGTTCCCTTTACCATGCCACCCATCAGCCCCTCCTGAACACACCAAAGAATCTTTGGCTTACATGAGGAAAGCCCAGGTTTGCTGTGATTTAATTTTACTATTTGTATTTAAGTATTGTCATACATACTGTATTTGTATACAGTTTTAACAGGGACGTGGGTAGCGCTGTGGTCTAAACCACTGAGCCTCTTGGGTTTGCTGATCAGAAGGTCGCGCTTTGAATCCCCACGATGGGGCGAGCTCCCTTTGCTTTGTCCCAGCTCCTGCCAACCTAGCAGTTCAAAAGTGCACCAGTGCAAGTAGATAAATAGGTACCACTGTGGTGGGAAGGTAAACGGCATTTCCATGCACTCTGGTTTCCGCCACGGTGTCCCGTTGCGCCAGAAGCGGTTTAGTCATTCTGGCCACATGTCCCGGAAAGCTGTCTGTGGACAAACGCCGGCTCCCTTGGCTTGAAAGCAAGATGAACACTGCAACCCCATAGTGGCCTTTGACTGGACTTAACTCTCCAGGGGTCCTTTACCTTTACCTTTTTAATGGAAGTGTCTCTGTATGTCAGGGGTGGGAAACCTGTGGATTGCAGCTTCCATCACTACTGAGCATTGGCCAAGTTGGCTGGGCCTAATGGAAGTTGGCGGGCCATCGGTTGCCCACCTCTGCTATATGTCCTCAGAGTGGGACCTATAAGCAATATATTGCAATATGGAGTACTCCAGTTCTGGATTTTTAGAGGGAAAAGTGCCAGAGTTGTGCTGCCAAGCTAGCACGATTGCACCTCTCTATTTTAAAGGGATGGTTCTGGGGCTGAAACTATATGTAACATGCAGTTGCATACATGAGTTCTGTGACTTCTCCTTTTTTTTAAAAAAAAAAAAGTTTTTAGAAGGCTGTAATGTGACACGGGTGGCGCTGTGGGTTAAACCACAGAGCCTAGGCCCTGCCGATCAGAAGGTCGGCGGTTTGAATCCCTGAGTCGGGGTGAGCTCCCATTGCTCGGTGCCTGCTCCTGCCAACCTAGCAGTTCGAAAGCACGTCAAAGTACAAGTAGATAGATAGGTACCGCTCCGGTGGGAAGGTAAACGGTGTTTCCGTGCGCTGCGCTGGTTCGCCAGAAGCGGCTTAGTCATGCTGTACCCTGGCTCCCTCGGCCAATAAAGCAAGATGAGCGCCACAACCCCAGAGTCAGCCACGACTGGACCTAATGGTCCGGGGCCCCTTTACCTTTACCTAATGTTGATCAGAGGGATGGAGCATCTTTCTCCTGCTCTGATCAAGGCTATAGTCTTCTTAATCCCCCTGATCTAAGCTATGGCTTTTTTAAAAAAAGGTAATGTTTATATAGAGAAAGATTCCAATCTCCTCCACAAATTACTCAATGGCTTTTGTGAACAGCATGGTAAACCATATCCATGGCGGTTGGGAACAGTAACTAGGCCACGCCAACTTGCTGTCAGCCCCCTACAAGACAGTTTGGTGGCAGCTATTCAGTGGGTACATTGCCTGTTTGAGGAAGTACGGCATATATCATATAATATATTTCGTTTTTCTTGGTGTTTGGTGTTAATTGACACTAACTGTTTCATATTTCATGGTGCTGCAAGTCAGTGCACTTTTTTTGTATAAAATGTCAAATAAATGAAATTGTTATTGTCTTTTTTATTTATTAAACAGTTAAGCTAAAAAGCAAAACACCAATTAAAAATTTAAAATAGATGGAAAGATGGAAAGGTTATATTGATTTGTGTCATCTGTTGCAGGGAAACTGGGAAAAACGCATTCTGAAGAGCCTCAATAGTATGTGTACAGAACTCGGCATTCCATTAGCACAAAAGGTAGCTTTGTTAATTAGTTTTACTGTGAATGCTGCACTTAGGCAAAGCTAGTCCTAATTTAATGGGGTGGGGTGGATTTTTAATCCATGTTATTAAATGCTAACTAACAGAAACTTTTGCTTTTTGTTCTTGGTTGGCTTATTGTAAAAGTCTTTTTTTTTTTTAATGATTTACAGAGATCAATCAATGAGCAAAAGGAACTTCTAAGTAAATGGAATGAAATGGGAACAGATGAGCCAGGTATGTGAATCCTACTTTATGCAAATTTGACTTTATTTAGTTGTTCCCCACTGCTGATAGAGAGGCTTTTTATTATTTATCTGATCCAATTACATAACACTCTTAATTTAGAAAATGCCAGAGTGGTTCACAAATAGTAATATAAAATACAGAATCACATAACGAAATTTAAATATAAAAATCATTGCAATGTTAAATCAGCAGCAAGATAAAACATTCCTAGAAAAGTTCCCTGTGCCTGGTTTAACAGCGATTTCAAGAAGACCTGAAGGCCAGAGTAGAAAGGTAAGTATCTAACATAACTGGATTGACCTTCTGTGAATCTATTGTGGTTGGCCTTAGGGTTCCATTGACCCAGAAGAAAGGTTGGAACCAACCACCTCCCTAGAAAGTGCAGCTCAAGAGCTTTCTTTGCCGCTGCCAATGCCATCTGGTAGGCACGATTATATGCTTGCACCCACACTCTGTCATATTCACTGTAAGATTTCCACCACCTGCATTCTAGTTATCATCTGCCCTTGCTATCTTGCTCTCTGAGAAACCCAGGGACCTGCCCTGGCTCCATAGTGGCAGAGACGACAGAGGCTTCTGTAAGTAGAAAGGGAGGGGAAACACAAATTCCTCCTTTTCCCCCTGCATCCCCGAGCCATTCCCCATCCTGTTCCAAAGGTTCCCCAACCCTTTGTAGGTGATGGGGCGCAGAGGGAAGGGGAAAGAGTGAAAATTCCCCCACCTTTCCCATTTCTGCTCATGGAAGCCTCCACCAGTTCACAAAGCCTTCTGTCAGTGAATGTCAGGGACTGGGCAAAGGAGGAATGGTGGAGACCGCCTCTCTAGCCTGACCCAGAGAAGAATAAGACAGTTCAGAATTACAACAGGGGTTTGAGGGAGGTCACAGCTCAGAGGCAGATGAGGGGAAAAACTGGGAAATGATGGGAGAGGAGGAAGCAGCAGCAGCAGGTGACGACATCTGACAGACTCAGTGTCTTTAGAAAGCGTTCCAGACCCCCCTTCCCAGAACCCGGCGGGCCTTGAAAGTAGGAGAGCAAAGAGCTCAAAGGCAGAGGGCACTTTTCAGCACCCATAGGGATGACGCATGAGGAAGTGAGAGACAGAAAGGGTGGAGATTCACTTGGGACAACGCCACTATTCCAAGAGGATGCATTCCCAAGCTTCTCTCTGTGAATATTGAATAAAAGCGGATGGTAAGGACTTTCCCTTGTATTGTCCGTTCCTGGCAACCTGCCGTGGGGGTTGGTTCCTCTGCCGCCTGACAGTGAAGGGACACAAATTAATACATCTCATTGATATCATTCATTACTTTGTACTTCAGCAGTGTAGTGTAAATGTGCACGTGTAAGCCTAACAAATGTTATAATAAAAATATTACAAAAGTGCTCGGGGCCACTGAAGCGCATTGCCTCCTGATCCACTCCCAAGAGATAGCCCAGAAGGATACTATGGCATCTAAAGCTGCTGAGAGGTCCAGCTCAGCTAATGGAGTTGCACTTCCGTTTTCCATCTTTGTGTGCCTTGTAGGTTACCCTACAAGGATGAGAAAGTTGCTTCAAATCTCAAACTCAGACTGGAATGCAGTCTGCTGAAGGTTCAGCTTGGCAGCCCTACAGCCACATATGGCCTTCAGCTTAATTTCAAAAGCCTCTGGATCTTACTATCATTATAATAATAATTTATTATTTATACCCTGCCCATCTGGCTGGGTTTACCCAGCCACTCTGGGCGGCTCCCAAGAAAATATTAAAAACAATAAAACATCAAACATTACAAACTTCCCTAAACAGGGCTGCCTTCAGAGGTCTTCTAAAAGTCAGATAGTTGTTTATTTCCTTGACATCTGAGGGGAGGGCATTCCACAGGGCGGGCGCCACTACCAAGAAGGCCCTGTAACCTCACTTCTCTCAGTGGAACCACCAGAAGGCCCTTGGAGCTGGACCTCAGTGTCCGGGCTGAATGATGGGGGTGGAGACTCTCCTTCAGGTATACTGGGCCGAGGCCGTTTTATACTTTCTTGGTGAGATGAAATTTATTAGGGATTCCAAAGTTCACCATTGAGCATTACCAAAACATCATAAAACAGTGAGTAAGCTTTTGAGTTTTTCAGAACACTTCATTAGACTAGATTCTCTAAAACAGGGTGATGATTAAGCTGTAGTTAAATCCATGATATCTGCATTTAGTTTTGTACCCTAAGGTTGAGATTGCAGACTGCTTAGTGTCTCCTAGGTACTGGCAGAATTCTGGAAGGAAGTGGCAATATCTCATGTAGAATTGGATAACAACTGGCCTTGTATGTTAGCTTTCAACAGCAGTCTTTGCACTTAAGCTGATACTTGATGATAAGATTGCATGCTTCAGAATTTGCTTTGAATGTATATTCAAAATTTATGTTGATATGAACACATATTGCTGTAATTAGTATTAGGCGAATTTATCCATCAGTGGTTCATAACCATTTTTTGGATCATGAACCCCTTTGAGAATCTGATGAAAGCTGTGGACCACTCCCGATATTTTCCCCCACAAAGACAATTCTTTTTAATCAAATAACTCTATGTATCTTATTAATTTCAGATCTAAGTCTCTTCAGGCCCGTTTACGCACCTAAAGATTTTCTTGAGGTAATAAAAAAATAAAGTTAGATCTTCAGTTATGTAATTATACAATAAAATATGAAGGGTCTTATTGGAGTTATGAAGTTCATATAGACTTTGCCAGTTCAAAGCGACGGCTTAAACTACAAGGCATGGTTATGGAAGTGCTCACTTATGGCTTATGTGTGTGGTACGGAAGCTGCACTACCCAGGACAGGTTGGGGTTGTGCAGAGTTGTTAAGGCAGCAGAGAGCATTGTTGGCTGCCCACTCTCCACCTTAGAGCAGATTTATGCCACAAGGTGCCATAGGAAGGCACTGGACATAGTAAAAGATCCATCGCATCCTGGTCACTGTCTCTTCGAGCTCCTGCCGTCGGGACGGAGATACAGGTCGATGAAGACAAGAACGAGTTGTCTTAAGAACAGCTTCTTCTCCAGAGCGATCTCGGCCCTGAATGGGAAGCCTGGACTTTGAAAGTCATCTAATCTTCCTTGCTATACTATACTGTATTGTTTAATTAGTGTTTTTATGGAGCAGTCAAGTAATTTCGTTGTCCCCGAGAGGAGGCAATGACAATAAAGATATTGTTATTATTATTATAAAAAATGGGGAAACAAGGACAGGGAAATATCTAAAAGCCAAAAAGGTTTGTCGTGTTCCTCTATGGCAGGTTTAGGGAAACATAGGCTTGAGGGCTGAATTTCCTCTCTGACTGGCCTCAGCATTCTTGCCAGGTTACTTCCTTCAGCAGCCCTGTTTCATAACCTCCTTGAGCATTTTTGCCATCAATTCCATAAACTGGGCCGGATTCAGCTAACCTGGCATGCAAGCGGAAGACAGTGCAAGCCTTCCTGCTTGTGCAGTGGGCTTACTCCTCCCCTTTTCCTTCCCCGCCCTGCAAAAAAACAGCTCAGCCAAATATGCTCTGGATGGGCCAGGAAAACCCTCATAACAGTGGGTGGGGGGAGAGGGGAGATTGTTTCCTCTAGCAAGCAGAAATGCTTTCACTGCTGGAACAGTCAAATTAGTGCAAAGTTGAATTCCACCCAGTAAGCTTTAACTCGTAATTTGGGCACAGACGAAAGAAATGAAGCAATTAGCAATTCAGTCAGCTTGTGTGTCGGCATTCAAATTCTGCTCAGCTGTAAGAATCGCAATTCAAGAGTCTGTTGCACAGTAGTCTGTCAATATAAGGACTGCATTTCATCAGATGGGAAAGTTGGCCGCAGAACATGGACAGAGGCCATTTTTGATTATCCTCCTTGCCCCTCCAGTGCCCTGAACCCCCTCTGCAACATCCCCCAAATCTTCCCCAAACCCCTGAAGCAGATTGAGATGGAATACAGTAGTACCTCGGGTTACAGATGCTTCAGGTTACAGACGCTTCGGGTTACAGACTCCGCTAACCCAGACATAGTACCTCAGGTTAAAAACTTTGCTTCAGGATGAGAACAGAAATCGCGCGGTGGCGGCGCAGCAGCAGCGGGAGGCCCCATTAGCTAAAGTGGTACCTCAGGTTAAGAACAGTTTCAGGTTAAAAATGGATCTCCAGAACGAATTAAGTTCTTAACCCGAGGTACCACTGTATGGGCAATTTCTCCCCTGTATGGCCAATAGATTCCTTTCTGAGGACAGTCACCACTGGATCCCACCCATTGCGTCTTGTATCTCTGTTCTCACTTGCGTTACTTCATTGTATCCTAGGTCAGTAGTTTCACACTTTCTCTGTTCATTAAACCCCATTCATATTGCCAAGGCAAATTCCCAAACAACATTCGACTCATGCATAGCAGTGGCCAAGCTTTCTGGATTCCACCATAACACTGCATATATTGCATCGTTGTACATTGTAGCTGGGATGCAGGTGGCGCTGTGGGTTAAACCACAGAGCCTAGGACTTGCTGATCAGAAGGTTAGCAGTTTGAATCCCCACGATGGGGTGAGCTCCCGTTGTTCGGTCCCTGCTCCTGCCAACCTAGCAGTTCAAAAGCAGGTCAAAGTGCAAGTAGATAAATAGGTACCACTCTGGCGGGAAGGTAAACGGCATTTCCATGCGCTGCTCTGGTCCGCCAGAAGTGGCTTAGTCATGCTGGCCACATGACCTGGAAGCTGTACGCCGGCTCCTTCGGCCAATAAAGCGAGATGAGCGCCGCAACCCCAGAGTCGGTCACGACTGGACCTAATTGTTAGGGGTCCCTTTACCTTTACCTTTACATTGTAGCTACACACTGCAGGGAGAAGATCAGTAGTGGTGATTAGTGGAAATGCTTTTCACGAAAGCTTCCCTGTCATCATGAATCTTATTAATGGTTAGCTCTTAAAATTTCCAAGGGACTTTCATGGCTCCCAGAACAGTTTGACAATCCATGCCCTCAATCTTTTGGTCTAGCTAGAGGACAACACAGAGTGTCCCTTTGGAGACACCCCCCATGTGTTTGCCCTGCCCCCATATTTGAGGTCATATGTGCTCGTTTTGCCATGTGGCTTCAGAAGTGAGAGAGGTCTAAATCCAGTTGTGCAAGGAAGAGAGTGACATGTTTTAATGAGAAGAGAAGGAAACAACTACTAAAATCCCAAATGAGAAGCATGAGCAGAAGAAACCTGAACCAGTGGCTACAAAATTGATTGATAGAGCTTTTGAACATGGAAATAGTATGGTATCTTATTTTCCAAGAACTATTTCCGTATGGCAGTGTAAATCTGTATTAGCTTGCCTAATAAAAACAACAGAACAGAAAGCAAGCCTATGGATATGCCGTTTGTGAAGGTAAATGAAAGTCTCATATTTGAAAAATTCCCTTGTGTAAATAGGAATTTCTTTCCACTTTAGCATTGCAAATGCCATTAGTTTGGTTGACTCTATCATAGCTTAATTTGCATATATTAATGAACATTCTATTGCACTCATGCAAATGTAGATAGAAGGCTTACGTTGCGAGCCTGAACTATTGAACTTTATATGTTCTTGGGTTGTTGTTTTTTTATTTTGCTGATGGCTTGAATTATAATGTAACTATAGCATTTATCTGTAATTAAGGCTAATTAAATCCGTCTCAGTTTAGCCTTATGAAAACCCTTTGCATAAGTAAACAGTGTTTTGTTATGTCTCTTGTGTTTTCTATTGTTTCTTGACATCTCTTGACATTCTTTGATTGTTAACCTTTTAGTGCTTGGCCTGCATCTACAAATTTGTATTCAGTCCATAATCCTGTATTAACTCGGAGAAATTATTCATGTACAAGCTGGAGTGTTTCATATAAACAAAAGAGACCAGGTGAAGAACCTACAGCAGACTCTTCCTGTCTCTTTAACCTTGTCTTTACACAGCACAAGTCCAGAGATGCATGAACACTAAGCTTCCTAGGACCATAGCATGCAGTCAGAAATACTTGACAGTGGCTTACTGTGATGAATGAACATGAGAACATAAGAACAGCCTGCTTGATGAGGCCAATAGAAAACACTAACTTGTATTGCTTTTCTTAAAGGTATTGATGAACCTTCGCAATCCGAATTATGAAAACAGTGAGCAGCCTAGTTTTAGAAACCACCTGGGATTAATTCAGGTGCCACTGAAAGTGAAGGACATCCCTGAACTGGTAATAATAATAATCTTTAAATATCATTTGTCATTCAAAAGCATTTCTAAAATAGTAGAAATAAGTATAGATGAACAAAAGAGCTAGATTTTCTTAACTGTGAGATACTGAACATTCACAGTTCCTGTTTGGGCCTTCAGATAGGTTGCATTGTTTTCAGTGGGTGTTCTTGTCATTTGCTTTATTGTGACCTCTGCCTGCTTAGTGCTCTGAAAACATTTTGGAGGGGAGAATGTGGAAAGGATACTTGGAGGGTGGGGGGGAAATTTGAGTTTACTGAGCTCTGGACGAGCAAAGGACCCAAGTCCTTGTGTTGAAGAAAGAAGCAGTGTGAGCAATTTACATCCAGGGGCAATGTGAGTTTCCTGGTGGAAATTTCCCCACTATTTTGTATGTTTAAATAATGCCCTACAACAGCAGTTCCCAATCACCTAATTACTGTGAACCCCCTATTTTTCAAAAGCCAAGCCACGGACCCCCTACTTTTTAAAATAACTTTATGGTTGTGACGTCTGCAAAGCAATTTTTTGAACAAAATGTGGGGTAACCCAAAATATGCAAAGGATTTTAGGTATGCTTAAAAAAAACAGACTAGGGCTGAGCTGAGCGATATCTGGTTTTCAGCATCATGATATATCAGTAGCTAAACATCGCAATATTCCGATATATCACGATGTCCGAAATGGGAGGTCAGGCGTGGGCATGAGGGAAGGAGCAATCACAGAGATCGGGCGGGTTTGGTACGTGCAGCTCAGGCATGGGAATAAGAGAAGGGGCAGCCACGGAGATTGGATGGTTGGGGGGAGGAGAGAAAGTGGAGTCACCTCACTGCATGGTATGAGTGGGAGGGGATGTGGATAGCCACCATCAGTGGAGCAGCTAGCAAAGCTGCTGCTGCTTTCCTGCTGACTAAGAAGAGCTGGTCCGCCTCAGTGCCAGGGGAAGGTAGTGCCACGATGCCTTGAAGTGAGGACGATCAGCTGCCCTGGTCTCCATCAGCACGAGGGGGAAGGCAGCACCTTGCAATTGGCTACCCTGGTCTCCTTCAGTATGAGGGAAGGCAGCTCAGATCGGCAGCGTCACAAGCTGAGATCATTGGTGGTGCCTTGAAATCAGCTGCCCTGCTCTCCCCTTGCGCAAGGAGCTACATACTGCTGCGTATTGCTGGGTGTCAGGGACTGTGTTGCGGAGGGCTGCACTGAGGAGGAATGGTGAGAGCCTCCCCCTGCTCCTGATCCAGATCCTGAATCTCCCCAGGAGCAGGAGGACAATATAGATTTGGAACAGCAGTTTGCAGAGGGACATAGTTCAGAAGGCAGAAGCTGGGATATACTGGATGGGGAACAGCTAGGAGAGGAAACACTGGAAGGGAGAAGGTTAACAGATTCACAGACAGCATTCCTCCACCACCCTCTGCAAAATTGAGAAGGGCTCAGAAAGTGGTAGAACAGAAACCACAGAGGGGGCAAGCTCAGATTACGAGACGTAGAAGTGACGTAGGTTCATACGGACCGAAGGGGGTGGGCTCTTTAATTGGGAGCACCGCCATTACTAGAAGATGTGTTCTTTGTTCTCTCGCTGTGGTTATTAAAGTTTCTAACTGGTAAGAAGAGTCCTTTTCTTTTGTTCTGCTTATCTACGGCCACGGGGGATGGAGCCGATTCCCCGAAGCCTGACACTGGGTCAAAATCGTTATTGCGGTGTGATTTCAAAACCGATTTTGACCAATATATTGAAAAATTGCACAGCAGTAAAACAGACCATAACATTTGTGATATTAAACCTAATTGGCAACCACTGCCCTACACAATACTAGGTGACATAATGCTTGGGATGTGGCTGAAATCAAGTTGGGAGTCCTGCTCACAACATGCTGTGCCCACTGCAATACTGCTCATAATAAATCTTAACAGGGTACGCACATAGTTGAGCCTCTCTGCTTTTAATTCTTGCCTCGTTCCTAAGTCAGAGGACTGGGCTAGATGACAATTATAGTATACCGTATTTTTTGCTCTATAAGACTTACTTTTGCCCTCCTAAAAAGTAAGGGGAAATGTGTGTGCGTCTTATGAAGTGAATGCAGGCTGCGCAGCTAGGCCAGAAGCCAGAACAGCAAGAGGGATTGCTGCTTTCACTGCGTAGCGATCCCTCTTGCTGTTCTGACTTCTGAGATTCAGAATTTATTTTTTTTCTTGTTTTCCTCCTCCAAAAACTAGGCGCGTCTTGTGGGCTGGTGCGTCTTATAGAGTGAAAAATACGGTAAATCATATTTCTAATTGATAGCAATTTGGAGTTTTGTTGACAACTAATTAAAATTTAAAGAAATATCCTTTGCTGATAAAATATTTGTGGGCTTTTTGTACATTTTTTCTCAAGAAAGAATATTTCAATGAGCTAGACTTGAACACAGGCCAGCTGGATATTGATGATTCTGCAAACGTGCCTCCAGGTTAGTGCCTTTGTTTAAAGTAGTAAAATTGTTCTTGGTTCTTACAAGGATTCGTGTGAGATATAGATGCTAACTTCTGTTCCAATGACAATTCTTGTGGCTTTATTTGCACTGTGGTAGGAAGAGATTTGGCAAGTATAACTTGTATGGTAATGATAGCAGGAAAAGCCAAAACTTACTGAGTACAGTATCTTCATTCCTGGAGCCCTCTCTTGGTCGGAATTTGGCTAAATTTTAAAACACTGCTTTTATAAAAGCAAATGTGAGAAGCCTGATTTGGAAAATAGCAGATCCTAGACTGAATGTAAATCTTTTAGTCCAAAAAAGTTAGGACTAATTGTTACTGAGGTAGTAAGCTTTGGTCTTACTACCTTGAATTACTACTTTGAATTATGGTGCTGGAGGAGACTCTTGAGAGTCCCATGGACTGCAAGAAGATCAAACCTATCCATTCTGAAGGAAATCAGCCCTGAGTGCTCACTGGAAGGACAGATCCTGAAGCTGAGGCTCCAATACTTTGGCCACCTCCTGAGGAGAGAAGACTCCCTGGAAAAGACCCTGATGTTGGAAAAGATGGAGGGCACAAGGAGAAGGGGACAACAGAGGATGAGATGGTTGGATAGTGTTCTCAAAGCTACCAGCATGAGTTTGACCAAACTGCGGGAGGCAGTGGAAGACAGAAGTGCCTGGCGTGCTCTGGTCCATGGGGTCACGAAGAGTCGGACACGACTAAACAACAACAACAAAGCTTTGGTCTGCACTTCAGAGTGCAGGTGTGGGATCACACGACTAACAATTTCTTCAGACAAAATCCCTGCATATTGAAAACCAGCTGTCAAACAGAATGGTTCTAGTAGTTTAGAACTGCAGATTAATCCAGAATACCAAGAGGGAAAGTGTTGCAGTGCTTTAGAGATGAGCAATGTTATTGCGGCTAGGGCTTTTATCTCCAGCGGCATTCATGCTGTGTATAGAATACTCTGTAACATTATCTTGATTTATCTTTATTCAACTGATGAAGGACAAGACTTGTGCCACAGCAAAGTCGATAGAGCCTCAAGGCATCTTTTTGTGTTCTCTTTATTATCTAACTAGATTAGCATATGCCCTCTTCAGCTCCATCTCTAAATTGCAGGAAGCTCTCCTTGCTGGTAATGCATTCGCCACTTGGAAATAATACCTGTCTCATGATGGGAATGAGCAGATAGCCATCAAAATTTAAATGGGTGGAAATTAATAAGACTGCTGATGTTCTATAACTATAGTTGAAGCACCTTTCTCATGAATGAAAAATAGCACATTTGAAGAACATTGTTTATTTTAGACAAAAAAATTTGGGACCTTAATTCCCCCCCCTAAGGTGGCTTACAAAAGGAGAGAATGAAATAATATGATACTTTAAAATAGCGCACTAACAGGCTATACAGGGAAGCTAAGCTAAGGACATGCAGACACCCATCTTCTGAATTTCCATCTCATATAGCGTTCTGATAACCGTATTCTCAAACTGCCCTTTAATCTTTTCAGAGTAGAGAGAGAGAGAACCAACATTGTTTTCCTTTAAAAAACCAAACTCTTGCTTCAAATTACATTTCAAACGAAAAGGGTAAGGGTTTAAAAAGTGGTTTGGAGGCAAACGGGTGCCGTTTTTCGGAGAGAAATGTTGCACATGTGTATTATGAATGCATGTTCCTTGGAATTCTGGTACATGTATGGTGCCATGATTTCAGATAAGATGTTTTGATAGTTAAATCAAACGTCCTTCTGTAAAGTTTAAATAGTTTTGAACTCTTTGCACTCTTTTCTTGCTTTACTGTTTTAGAACTCTTTGAAAATGAACATGTACGCATTGGTCAGAAAGGTAAGAATTGGATACTGACTCTAAACAAATTACAAGTTTTTCTGTGGGTTTTCTTTGTTTTGTCTGGTATGAAGTGTAATAAGGCTGCAATTCTAAATACTAGAAATTAAGTACCACTGGATGCATTGGGATTTCCTTCAGAGTAAACATCCATAGAATTGCACTGTAAATGATGTAAAATAAAAAAAATGTAACTTGTACCTTTTTAACGTGATGGAACTGCTAGAGGTTTATAGGTTCTAGATAAAGAGTGTCACAGCTGGCAGATTAAAAACGAAGTGTGTGTGTGTGTGTGTTTATGACAGCTTTATTCCAAATTGCTGAATTCCTGTTTTGAATTCTATTTTAAAATCACCAGAGTTGCTTCTGTGCACAAAGAACTCTCATTAGTCTTAATGGAGTTTATGTCCCTGCATCAGATAAGAATATAACTTTAATTCTTCCAGGTGGTTAGTTGCTAGTGCAAAACCTAATGAAACACGTAGCACTAAGTCAGCTTGCAGGATGGTTATGCCCTTTCAGATAAGGTCATTATTCTACCAGTTGAAAGGAAATCAACCCTACGCCTTAATTAAAAGAAATCAAACCCACATGGAACAAATTATTTTTTTCTCTGCCTTTCCTTTCACAAGAGTGACTGTGAAAGGAATTAGGCCATGCCCGTGTCACATTCTCCTCTTCTAAATTATATTAAAAGACAGCATGACAACTATGATAATTTGGGGCGGGAGGGGAGAAAACCCAAAATGACATGCTTCTGATCGGGCAACCACTTAAATTAATAGAATATTATTAATATTATGTTGGGAGCTGCCCAGAGTGGCTGGGGAAACTCAGCCAGATGGGTGGGGTATAAATAATAGTAGATGATGATGATGATGATGATGAAAGTAACCTAGATATCCATGACCTTGATTTAATAGCATCATTTCAGATCTGTACAAAGCCATTTTTTTAAAAAAATAGTTTGTTTCAGCTCCTCAAAAAACTGAATTTGGACATTATACAAATATTGGATAATCACTTTTCACTGAATATTAAATGCAAAAAAAGGAAGGGGAATGGAATGAAATGTGTGGATGCAGGAGGTACCTGGTAGGTGGACAGCAGAAAAATAGGAAGTGTGATTTGTGTTGAGTCATAGTCTCACTGTGTGACTCATGCACTGCAAGCTTGATCAAACTAGTCATCAAAGGTGTTCATCTTCACTTTTAAACTTTTCAAGCAGGCCTTCTGTTTTGTTTTGTTTTGTTTTGTTTTTCCAGCAATGTCCTAATTACTGGGGGCTGGCATCAAAGTTCATACTGAACAGAAGCTCTTCCATGGTCCCGGATAGCCTTTAAGCAGGCATCTGTTACTGAGTTATCTTTGACTTGCTGCTAATTGGGTAGCCTTAATATTCATGCCACTTGCTTAGCCGTGTATTATCTTGGCCGACAGCCCCAGGAAATTATTTCTGGTTTGTGTATACCTTGCCAAGCAGCAGAAAAGCATAAACATACCCATATTAGCATTTTCACCAATGCTATCCCTATCTACTGCCAGGTGTAGCATTGTCTCTTTCAAACCTTTACTTTGTGGGTCAATACTCGGTTTCTCTTTTGCAATCCGGATGTTAGGAAGAAACAAGTTAAGTGGCTCAAAGGTACCTTCCGGAGTAGAGATCTCTAAAACCAAACTAAATCATATAAGCATCAGTATGTTGCATTCCTCTTGTAGCAAGCTGTCTTACACTGAGTTAAATTTTTGCTCTATGTAGCTCAGTACAGGGACGCGGGTGGCGCTGTGGGTTAAACCACAGAGCCTAGGACTTGCAGATCAGAAGGTCAGTGGTTCAAATCCCCGTGACGGGGTGAGCTCCCGTTGCTCGGTCCCTGCTCCTGCCAACCTAGCAGTTCGAAAGCACATCAAAGTGCAAGTAGATAAATAGATACTGCTCCGGCGGGAAGGTAAATGGTGTTTCCGTGTGCTGCTCTGGTTCGCCAGAAGCGGCTTAGTCATGCTCCCACATGACCTGGAAGCTGTACGCCAGCTCCCTCGGCCAATAAAGCGAGATAAGCGCCGCAACCCCAGAGTCGGCCAAGACTGGACCTAATAGTCAGGGGTCCCTTTACCTTCTAGCTCAGTACAGTATTGTCTGCCATAACTTGCAGTGGCTATCTAAGATTTCAGACAGGACGTTCTCTGCCACTGAATTTCAGCGCTTCCCCCAAAGTCCTTTAGCATGTTCAATTTCCTTTATGTCCTTGGTTTCTTTAATTGCCTGCCATGTCCTGCTGTAAGCTTGTTGTCAAGTGCTGCTCTGTTCCCATTTAGCGGACTTTAAGCACATTGAATTGAATGGCCCCCAGTTCCTTTTGTCTTCCCCCTAGAAAGAAATTTTAAAGCTGCTCTGTCACCTTTTTGACCTTAAGGGACAGCAGTTTGCTCTGCACCAGAACCCACAGTCTGCTCTTGTTGTTCTGGATATAAATTAATAGTTTCCCTTGTCAATTGATCACTGTCAACTGCTTTTCCCTTTGTATAAATGTCCATTCTCTGACACACTGACCAACCTTAAACTATGGATTCTTCATCTTTCAAGATAAGAGCTCACTCACCTTCTCTCTTTGCTAAATATTTCTCAACTTCATCTGGGCAAAGATCAGAAAGGCAGTTCTTTTTCTCTTTCTTCATGGTGAACTATCTACTGATACTTAATTATTAAATGCGTTCTTCCTAAATACTTTAAAATCTCCTTTGTAAAATGTGAGGAAGACTTATGAGCAATAATAGGTAAAGGTAAAGGGACCCCTGACCATTAGGTCCAGTCGTGACCGACTCTGGGGTTGCAGCGCTCATCTCACTTTATTGGCCAAGGGAGCCGGCGTACAGCTTCTGGGTTATGTGGCCAGCATGACTAAGCTGCTTCTGGCGAACC
This sequence comes from Podarcis vaucheri, assembly GCF_965113315.1. Taxonomy (NCBI): domain Eukaryota; kingdom Metazoa; phylum Chordata; class Lepidosauria; order Squamata; family Lacertidae; genus Podarcis; species Podarcis vaucheri. The sequence continues at coordinate 68,131,276 of NC_138767.1, read as the reverse complement.
AGAGCAGCGCATGGAAACGCCGTTTACCTTCCCGCCGGAGCGGTACCTATTTATCTACTTGCACACCCCTTGCTCAGTCCCTGCTCCTGCCCACCTAGCATCTTGAAAACACGTCAAGTGTAAGTAGATAAATAGGTACCACTCTGGCGGGAAGGTAAACGGCGTTACTGTGCACTGCTCTGGTTCGCCAGAAGCAGCTTAGTCATGCTGGCCACATGACCCAGAAGCTGTCTGCGGACAAACACCGGCTCCCTCGGCTTATAGAGCGAGATGAGCACGCAACCCCAGAGTCATCCGCGACTGGACCTAATGGTCGGGGTACCTTTACCGTTACCTTTTTCAGAGTGGAAGTAACAAAAACCTCAAAACAGTAAAACATAGCACTAAAATAAACAATAATAGAACCAGCCGTAATACTAAAAAGCATTCAGCCCAGTAAAATAGCAAACTCCAATAGATAAATAAAACTAAATCAATTTCAGTTCTACAGCCCCCAAATAGGTTTTTAAAGCATTTTCTAAAGGCGAGCAGTAATGATGCACTATGTACCACAGTTGGCAACAGGTTCTATAGCTGTAGTGCCACAGTTGGAAAAGGTTTGAAAAATAGTGTGGACGTGCCAGAAGTGAAGAGAACACACAGAATTTATTTTTAGAAATACTAAATAATGTCTGAAACTAATATTACTAATCCATGGCAATCAGCTTGGTGATTCAGGACATTTATTATCGTTACGTTAACTGAGAGTACAGTCCTATATATTAACCATAGTAAGCCTCCCAAAACGCAGTGTGATTTACTTCTGAGTAGATGGGTACAGAACTGTGCTGTAAATGTGACTTCTAACCAACTATGGTAATCTTAGCTTTAAAATCCCCTCAATTTTGAAAACTTACTTTGTGTGATTCAGCCTCCAATTCTGCACAGGCTTCATATTCTACATAGATCTGTGTGGAATAGCCATTTTTCCTGCCATCTTTTTTTTGTTTTTGTTTTTTAGAAGTTTTTATTGGATTTTACAAAATATAGAAAAAAATGCAAAGACAGGAGCAAGAAAAATAAAAAAAATAGAAACACTAATACATACTACAAAATACAACAACACACACATTAAACACAAAAGATACAAAATACATACGTTAAAAACTAATAACAAAAAAGCACATATAAGAAAAAACACAAAAATTTCTTCTTTCTTAATTTTAGATCTTAAATCCACATATTCTCTTGACTTCCTCGCGTCCCCCGTTCTTGTATCCCTTTTCAAAATTAGTTCAGCAAATTCATAGCCCCTTTTTCCTGCCATCTTAAATGGTCTTGGAGGAACACTTAAATGAAATGCTAATAAAATATAAAACTGAAATATGTTTGTGTGTATTATTAACACCTGCATTTCTTGTAGTTTTAATGGAGCAGGATAGTGCAGCAGCTCAACAATATGTCCGGCAGGGATGTCCAAATTTGCTACGAGCCGAGTTGTGGGCACTGATTCTGAACGTTTCCAGTCAACCCGAGGTAAGTAGCAAAATTGCAGTAAAAATGTAGACTTGCAGTAGCTACGTACCCAATAGCTAAATTATAAACAATGTTTGGCTGCGTTATTAAGCGTGATGCTAGTTTTGATTTATTGCGCACAAGGTCACACAAGGGCGTTTGTGCTCATTTAACAGTGTTTTCTGACTTTTTAAAATCTGAACCTCGCTTTCCCTAGTTTATTTTGCGTGCCCAGGTGGAGACCCCTGCCCCCCCCAAGAGACAGCCCGAGAGCAATGAAACACACATGACAACGTGTTTGGGGATTTAAAATGGCCACAACTTTATTATCAGTTTCAAATGTAGGAAACCTTGGCTTAGGCATTGGCCGTGTATCCCTCTCAGATCCCCAACCCGGGGGACTGAGGCATGGCAGGGTTAATCGGATCGGAGGGGGCACTGCAAAACACATATTTACACAGCAAGCCCCCCCCCCCCCGTGCAGAACTGGTTTATTGACAACCTATCATCGTACGGCCAGTGACTCCCTTCACACAAAACCCTTTAACGGGGAACCCTGAAATGCCACCGCAGGGTGTGTATGTGACCACTGCACGCCCCCCTTTAGGAATGATAGATGAAAAGATTCCGCCCAAGGCATAAAACCACCACCCGGGACCATGAAATTGCGGTCTCAACACCAAGACAACCTACAACTGAAAAAAAATCCTCAGCATCCTGACAACCAATCCTGCAGGCAACACCTAACAGAGTTCATTCCCTAAGGTGGTCAGGTACACCCTGTCAGGACTGAATAATTCTACCTTGCTGGGTGTGATGTCCTCATGGTGAGCCACTCGGCCGCCAAGACGTATAATCGCAGAGCGGACGGCCCAGTTGATTTTTACCACCGCGCAGTTCAGTCTGGAAGGTTTAAGGGCATCCTGCCATTGCAGGCACGGAAGACGTTCGGACCACATATTACTGTACTCTGAAGTTGGAGCGGTAGCCCTGCAGGTGCTCATCCACTTCCTAGAGCTCCCATGACTTTGCCCTGCCTCATTCCCATCCTCACAGTGCAGAGGCTCTGCAAGGATGCTGAGGCTGCTTTCGCTGCCCCCGTGCCTCTCTCCCGATAGACCACTGCTGCTGTGTTACGCTTTCCGTGTGTGTCCTGTCTCTACAAAAGTTGCAGACCTTGCTGCCGTTTGGTTGGTTCATGGGGTCACGAAGAGTTGGACATGACTAAACAACAACAACAACAAATACTTATTTTAGATTTTGTTGCGATTGCATAGAAATTATTCAGTTTGGTTTTGTATTTTTTTAATGTCATATTTAGAGTTTATGACTACTTTTGTTGTATTGTTTTTATGTATTGTTTTTATGTTGTAAGCCATCTTGAGCATAGTTTGAACTGTGGAAAGGCAGCATACAAATAAAATTATGTCTGTGTGTGTAGAACTGTGTACCTCAGGTTACATACGCTTCAGGTTACACACGCTTCAGGTTACAAACTCTGCTAACCCAGAAATAGTGCTTCAGGTTAAGAACTTTGCTTCAGGATGAGAACAGAAATTGTGCTCTGGCGGCGCAGCGGCAGTGGGAAGCCCCATTAGCTAAAGTGGTGCTTCAGATTAAGAACAGTTTCAGGTTAAGAATGGACCTCCGGAATGAATTAAGAACTTAACCCGAGGTACCACTGTAAGTTGAACATTTCAAATAAGAGAAACCTATTCCTTGCTGTGAAAAATTGGCATACCATGGAATGACATAAATGACCTCCCCTCTGGAGTAACACTACTTCTCTTACCTCCCCAATACTTTTTCAGCTTCTGTTCTTGTCTCTGCTGCCCAACTTTTTGCTTCCGTATTTTTTCTGAACATGCCACCTAACCTGTGCTTTTTTTCGTTTGCCTTGCTTACTTTCCTCAACTGCTCCAGATAATTTCCCGAGCCTTCTTGCCACATCACGCCTTCTTCCTATTGGAAATGGGCTTCTCCATAGGTCTTCTTTCCTTTCTTTCTACAGCACTGTGGGGTAGCTGCTTCTTTCTGCTTTTGAATATGTGCAGGTATCCTTATATGTTCCTGTACTCACGCTGCCTCCCTGCACAGATTAGGCAGTGGCATAAGTATCACATTCAGCTATCGGGTAGGGCCTGTGACATCATTACTGATAAGCCACACAACTCCCTTTCTTGCATATTCTGTTTCGTGTGTGTGTGTGTGTGTGTGTGTGTGTGTGTGTGTGTGTGTTTGTATCTTCTTCTTCTTTGGCGATCACTCGTAGCCTAGTAAGATTGTCTTCCATAAACACAGTTTTAACAGTGAGTCTGTAAGTGACTGTGGAGGCCAGTTCTGGATCCACAGGTCCTTCCCCAGTGGGGACAGAGGTTTTCGGGTGAGATTTGATCACAGTGAGAGTTTGGCAAGCGTACCTTCCTCTTATCACGTTTCTCTCTTTCATCCTGAGTTCAAACCCATGACACCTTTGGTAAAGGCTGTTCTCTGATTGGAGGCACTCCCAGGCCACTGTTTCCCAGTTGTCGGTGTTTATACTACAGTTTTTAAGATTTGCCTGGAGAGAGTCTTTAAACCTCTTTTGTTGACCACCAGCGTTACACTTTCCATTTTTAAGTTCGGAATAGAGTAGTTTCTTTGGAAGACGATAATCAGGCATCTGGACAACATGACCATATATTTTACTTTATCTTTGCTCATTTTGCTTTATGTTTACTGTTTGGTTAATGTGCTGCTCTACCTCTCCGCTGCAGTAAACGTTGCTTTAATTTTTCTTTAAAATGCCCAACACATCCTAGCTAAAGAGATCATGACTTTATTAGTCTTCCTTTTAATAGAGACAGAGTATCGTGCTCATGCTTGATACTGTAGATATGAAGATATTATTTTCAGTTAATTGAAATTAAGAGTACTGTAAGGGATGGACAGATGATGAATAAGTGGCATGCATGGGTGCATGAAAGAGAGAGAGAAAGAATGTATATTATTCCTTGTTATACATGATTGGGAGTGGATTGACAATAAGATGATAGCTGTATCTAACGATGAAAACAGACTTCAGTATTTTAAAAGCACTATTGGAAAAGATTTTGCTAAGCTTAGGGGAAAATGTTTGGCTTTTTGGTGCATATACTTAAATCAGACCATCAAGAATAAATAATCTAAGAAGTAATGGTTTATACATTGTTGAAAGAGAAAGCACTGCTTTTGTCATAATGAAAAACATTGTGCCAATGTTGTGATGGCTAATTAACTCTGAATTGTTCCAAATTATTCTGACAGTTAAAGCCTTGCTTATTTCCTCTTTTCTAATAGTAAATGGATGAGAGAGATTTATTGTAATTGGCTGACTTCACTACATACCACAGTAGTGGTACCATATTTGTGGTATTTTTGTCTTAATTTGTCAAGTAAAATATCTAAAGAAAAGGTCAGTTCATGCTGCCACACTGCAACTAATTGAAACTGCTCCAACAGTGCCCTAGCTCATTGCCATGCAGTTCTGTCTTATCAGATGATCTGTCCTTAATCTTGCCAATCATAGCTAGAAGCAGTTTACAGTGTTGTGCAGACAAGCAACCAAGTATGAACCTTGCCCGTAGCAAGAAATGTTACGGGTTGGGGAGCTAACGGTTATGATGGAGTCATTGTAAGTCAATGTGAAACACCCAAAACCCAATATGTCAGCTCGCAAACAGTTTTTTCTGTGGACCAATTGGAAATTGCCAGAGTCTCAGGCCATGTAATATATTTTTTCTTTGTTGAACGTATTAAAGTACACATCTAGGTTACCATAGTCTTTTAGGGGAAATAAGTCAACTGTTCCAGCATTTATATTATGAAGATCATTGCCCAAGACTAAAGCCGCCTTAGCCTGTTTGATAATCTGGCTCTGATTTTAAAAAATAAATTGTGTCAGATGGGATGAAGGTATTCTCAACTACACTTGCACCTAGGTTTTTAACAGCTTAGTTCTCGAAGGTTTTGGCTCGTGAATGCTGCAAACCCAGAAGTCACTATTCCGGTTTGTGAACTATTTTTGGAAGCCAAACGTCTGACTTCCTGCAGCCAATCAGAAGCCGTGTTTTGGTTTCTGAATGTTTTGGAAGTCGAATGGACTTCCGGAACGGATTCCGTTCGACTTCCAAGGTACGACTGTACTGTGAAGCCTTTTCACAGACTGCTGAATGGAACTTGCATACCTCCAGTGGTCCATAGTTTGAGAACTTCTGGCATGGCTAATCTGATAACACAAGAAGAATCTCTTTGGATTAAGACCAAAACCCTTTCTAATCCCATCAGTCTGTTTCCCACAGGAGATAACCAGAAGCCAACGGGAGCCTCAAAATCAAGACATGAGGGGAGCAGTAGACCCCTGCTTGTGTTTTCCAGCAATTGGCAATCAGAGGATCTGTGATCCTGGCAGAAGCATATAGCCACCATGACCTTGATCGACTTATCCTCCATGACTTTTTCTAATGCCCCTTGAAAGCCTCCTAAACTGTGTCACCACATCTTAAGGGAGCCAGAGAAAGAAATATTTTGTTTAATCTCTCCTGAATCTTCCACCATTCCACTTTATTGACTGACCTGGATTCTAGTATTATGAGAAAGGATGAGTCATTCCTTGCATAATTTTACAAAACTCTTTCACTTACAGTGAGAGCTGTTTGACAGTGGAATTTGCTGCCAAGGAGTGTGGTGGAGTCTCCTACTTTGGAGGTCTTTAAGCAGAGGCTTGACAACCATATGTCAGGAGTGCTCTGATGGTGTTTCCTGCTTGGCAGGGGGTTGGACTCGATGGCCCTTGTGGTCTCTTCCAACTCTATGATTCTATGATTCTATGATTCTACTCATCTCCCCTCCCCATCCTAAAAAATTCAAATCACACTAGCTATGGCTATCAAGTATATTTTAGTGTGATAATTTTGACTGTCATAGATATGTATATTTATTGCACAACAATTAAAAATATATATTTATAGTGTAATTTTTAGAAGCAGTTAAATCAGAAAGTATGTCTTTCTCATTCAGCCGTGCTGTTAAGTTTAGTCCTAGAATTCTCACTTGTGCCAATTGTAACTGACTAAGTGGCTGAGCTACTTTTTCTTCGTTAATGTATGCCAATTTCCATTTATCCTTCTCCGTATTTACAAACTGAAGACTTTTTGAACCTCTAAATCTTATTTAGAGAAATAGATTTTGTTAAGACACTGAAAGGTACAGCAGAATTTTTTTGGGAGAAGTGTGTGAGCATTCAAATACACTCATTTCAGAAAAGAACATCTAATTTGAACCAATTTGTGTTCCACGAAGTTTATGTACAGATGCCAATTTGCAGTTTAGAACAACAACATACAAATAGGTTGTTTACAGGGGCACAAATATAAAAATAAGCAAAAGGCTACAGACTTCATGCTACAGACTTCTTTGGATATATGAACACAAGTTTGTAGGACACGTTGATGATGTATTTGAAAGGCAGGAAGTACCGTACGTATATTAAAATCACATGGAACTCTAGAATCTACAGTGGTACCTCAGGTTACATACACTTCAGGTTACAAACTCTGCTAACCCAGAAATAGTGCTTCAGGTTAAGAACTTTGCTTCAGGATGAGAACAGAAATCATGCTCCGGCAGTGCGGCAGCAGCAGAAGGCCCTATTAGCTAACGTGGTGCTTCAGGTTAAGAACAGTTACAGATAGGTAGCTGTATTCTTCATGGCAGATTTAGAACAACGTTTCCTAAACTCCTACCCACTCAAACCTCTCTTGTACCTGCGATACATTGACGATATTTTTATCATCTGGACACATGGTCAATGGACACCTTTCACCCTGGACACCTTTCACCAGAAATTCAATAATTTTCACCCCACAATCAACCTTACAATGAATCAATCTATGCAAGAAATACATTTTTTGGACACTACTATAAAAATACAGGATGGGCGCATAGACACCACCTTATACCGTAAACCAACTGACCGACAAACATATCTACATGCCTCTAGCTACCATCCCAAACATACCAAACATACCAAACAGTCCATTGTATATAGCCAGGCACTACGTTACAGCCGCATCTGTTCCAATTCTACAGACAGAGACTCTCACCTAAGAGATCTACAGCAAACCTTTTCAGAACTAAAATACCCAGCAGATGAAGTTAGACAACAGATCAACAGAGCCAGACTGATACCCAGAGAGAACTTGCTGCAAGACAGACCAAAAAAGAAAATAACAGAACACCTCTAGTCATCACATACAGCTCCCAAGTTAAAACAGTACAACGCATCATCAGAGATCTACAACCTCTCCTGGACAATGACAGTTCTCTTTCTCAAGCTCTGGGAGGAAGACCTTTCATTGCCTACAGACAGCCACCCAATCTTAAACAACTCCTAACCCACAATAATACTACAACCAGACTTAACACGGACACTGGCACCAGAGCCTGCAATAAACCCAGATGCCAACTTTGCTGCCACATACACCCGGACAACACCATTACTGGCCCCAACAACATCACACATACCATCTCGGGACTATTTAATTGCTCATCGTCTAACATTGTGTATGCCATCAAATGCCAACAGTGTCCTTCAGCTCTCTATATTGAACAAACAGGCCAAACCTTACGCCAAAGAATAAACGGACATAAATCTGACATCAAGAATCACAAAACAGAGAAACCAGTAGGAGAACGCTTCAATCTCCCAGGACATTCTATACAAGATCTCAAAGTAGCTGTTTTACTACAAAGGAATTTCAGAAATAGACTGGAAAGAGAAGCTGCTGAATTGCAACTCATTACCAAACTTAAAACCATGGATAGACCTGGTCTGAACAGAGACATTGGATTCTTATCTCATTATACATGACTAAGCCATTTCTCACCTTCTCACCCCTTGCCTTTTCCTGTAAGACCTATTACAGTCGTTAAGAGTCGTCAACAGGCTCATCTCAGCTATCTGCCAATCTCCCATTCCCACCACCCTTCTGAGTAATACCCCTCCCCACCTTCTCACTATATAGAAGGATCTGGCAACTTCTGTTTCAGTGTATCTGAAGAAGTGTGCATGCACACGAAAGCTCATACCAAGAACTAACTTAGTTGGTCTTTAAGGTGCTACTGGAAGGAATTTATTTTTATTTTTATTTTTAGGTTAAGAACAGTTTCAGGTTAAGTACGGACCTCCGGAACGAATTGAGTACTTAACCCGAGGTACCACTGTATTAGGGTTTTTCTCTATGTCTAACAATAGAAAATGTGTCCACATTCCAAGAAGCTGAATATTCAGTTGAACAAGCCAGTTTGTCACTGAAATTAACAACAGAACACTGAAAGCACCAGATGAATTATAGCATTTCAGGGAGTTTGTGCATGTACACCTGCTGGCAGAATTGCAAGTCTTAGCCTGATAGGAAAACACTACAAGTGCATATTATGTTGTTAGGTATGACTGAATGCCTAGAATAAGGAGCACTCTCTGGTTTGTTCCTTTCAGATTTCAGGTCATACTGTCTCTCGAAGAATTGATGCTCACTAGGGCAGCTTTGAGGCAGGGTCGTTGAAAGCAGTCTCCCCTTCTGTGGCTATTATGAGATAAGAATAACCACAACAAATTGTGTGTTGTTAAAATATACACATTTTATTTTATTTTTAAACTTTATTTATGCTTTTCAGATTTATACATTTCATTAATTTAACAATCATTTTGAACATTTCAAAACTTGACTTCCTTCCCCCTCTTTCTCCAGTTCCTTAAATTTATTTTTAGTATCTTCTGCATATCCCAATTAACTTAATTTGTTCATTTATTCATCTACGTTAAATATATACTCTTATAAAACTGCAGTTTATTTCAATAATCCTACCAATGTTCTTATCTGTTTACAGTTTATCTGTAAATATTCAATAAACCATTTGCATTCTTTTTTTAAAAAGTTTGTTATTTTGTTTTCTTATTCTTCCGGTAAGTTTTGCCGTTTGTGCATATTCCATAAGTTTTTGTATCCATTCTTCCTTTGCTGGGACTTCTGCTTCATTCCAATTTGGGACGAGTAACATTATTGCTGCTATAGTCGCATACATGAATAAGTTTCTATATATTTTAGGTCGTTCTGTCCCTATAATTCCCAAAAGAAAAGCTTCTGGGTTTTGTTTTTTTTACAAACGTTATTTTAAACATCCTTTTCAATTCATTATGTATCATTTTTGTACAATAGTCAGGATGATTTATTTGCGAGAAGCAACCATTTATCCAGTCATACCCCTTACCAAATTTCCCAGATGTATCTACAGTTGTACCTCAGGTTACATACACTTCAGGTTAAAGACTCCGCTAACATAGAAATAGTGCTTCAGGTTAAGAACTTTGTTTCAGGATGAGAACAGAAATCGGGTTCCAGCAGCGCGGTAGCAGCAGGAGGCCCCATTAGCTAAAGTGGTGCTTCAGGTTGAGAACAGTTTCAGGTTAAGTACAGACCTCTGGAACGAATTAAGTACTTAACCTGAGGTACCACTTTATTTTATAAATATTTACAAGCCACACATAAAGTGTTATCAATTTGGCTTACATAATACAGAATACAGTGGTACCTCTACTTACAAACGTGATTCATTTTGGGGTTCCGTTCGCACCCTGAAAAGTCCGTAAGTAGAGCGCCACTACTGCGCATGTGTGAAGCGCGATAGAGTGCTTCTGCGCATGCGCAAAGCGTGCAGATCGCTTCTGCGCTTGTGGTGAACCCGGAAGTGTACTTCCGGGTTTACCGCATTCGTAACCTGAAAAGCCGCAATGTGAAGCAAACGTAAGATGAGGTATGGCTGTAGAATAAAAGGTAAAGGGACCCCTGACCATTAGGTCCAGTCGTGACCGACTCTGGGGTTTGCGGCGCTCATCTCGCTTTATTGGCTGAGGGAGCCGGCGTTTGTCCGCAGACAGCTTCCTGGTCATGTGGCCAGCATGACTAAGCCGCTTCTGGCGAACCAGAGCAGCACACGGAAACGTCGTTTACCTTCCCGCTGGAGCAGTCCCTATTATCTACTTGCACTTTGATGTGCTTTTGAACTGCTAGGTTGGCAGGAGCAGGGACCGAGCAACGGGAGCTCACCCCATCACGGGGATTCGAACCGCCGACCTTCTGATCGGCAAGTCCTAGGCTCTGGTTTAACCCACAGCGTCACCCGCGTCCCTCGCTGTACACATAATTAAAAACATCAATACATGCCAGTTGGTTAAAAAGATAACTTCATCTTGTTTTTAGAAGACAAATAGCAATGGTGTAAAGGCAATGGCCTTGCGGGTCTGTGGTTCCTGTGTCTAGGAGATAGATCAACTGGTTGGAGCTGTATTCTCCAAAGGAGCAGGTACACAGTCTGGCATCCTCCTTGATCTGCCTCTATCACCAGAGCCCCACATGACCTCTGTGACCATGACAGTGGATCCCCAGAGACCCCTCTATTTCCAGATTACCTCCCGTCCCACTTGAAGCAAAGACCAAATCATGGGTATGTCATGCCCTGTGCATTCAGCCGGGAACAATCTGAGATGGTCCTATGGTTGCCATGGAGCCATGAAATCTCGAGGTAATCCAACAGCAGCCTCAGCTTGGCCATGGATGTTGAAATCACCCAGAGTTATTGTTCGGGATTCCTCCAACACCACATTTGGGATACCTCGGCCAGCCCAGTAAGGGAAGCTGTTGAGCAATGGTGATATCATTGCGTGTGTTTTCATTAAGAATATCTATTTTATTTTCTGAGAGGATGCCCCTGTTTTTATTTTTATTTTAGTTTCACTGAAATGTAGAATTCAAGCGAAGGAGCTATGGATCTGCTATAACTGAATTTCACAGAGCTTTAAATTATTGAAAACACACACAGTATAACAAGATATTTGTCATGGTAATGAATAATTCAAATTTAGTTTCTGGAAACCTGATGAGATTAGATTTGTATTTCTACTATACTATAGACTGACTAGTCACCATGAAGGACTTCTTTCGGTTGTTATCTATACCGTAATTTATTTATAATTGTGTTTGCTGTGCTTATTCAGTCTGAAATTAATAATAAAAGCTGTCCTTCATGTGATAAGCAGATAATAAATATTTATATAACTTTTTTGTTTGCCTTTTGCCACATGATGCCACCAAAAGTGACATTGAAACTGTGAAACTCCTGGCATTATTTTATGTTACATTTGGTAAACAAAGTAAGGTGTGTGTTTGGGGTTTTTTAAAGGTTTCAGGGAAAATATTTCGTTTTTCAGCCAGCATTCATTTTATACAACAATGCCATTGCATGAGTAAAATTCCCCAGTGATTCTATGTTAATTGAAAAGTGGGACAGCCTATTCATTTTTTTTTAAAAAAAATATATATCTCAAGAATTGAAAGATTATGAGTCCAGGAAGGAAATTATATTGTAGTTGTTATTGGAATGACTTGCTTAAGAGAATTGTTGTCAGTCAGTGATGAATTGAATGGACCAATGATGTAACTCATATAGGTAAAGATAAAGGACCTCTGGACAGTTATGTCCAGTCAAAGGTGACTATGGGATTGCGACGCGGGTGGCACTGTGGTCTAAACCACTGAGCCTCTTGGGCTTGCCAATAATAGAAGGTCGGCAGTTTGAATCCCTGCGACGGAGTGAGCTCCCGTTGCTCAGTCCCAGCTCCTGCCAACCTAGCAATTTGAAAGCTCACCAAAAGTGCAAGTAGATAAATAGGTACCGGTCTGGCGGGAAGGTAAATGGCGTTTCCATGCACTGCTCTGGTTTCAGTGTTCCGTTGCGTCAGAAGTGGATTAGTCATGCTGACCACATGACCCAGAAAAACTGTATGTGGACAAACGCCGGCTCCCTCGGTCTGTAAAGCAAGATGAGCGGCGCAACCCCAGAGTCGTCTGCGACTGGGCTTAACTTTCAGGGGTCCTTTACCTTTACCTTTTAAAGGACCCCTGGACAGTTAAGCCCAGTCAAAGGTGACTATGGGGTTGCTGTGTTCAGCTTGCTTTCCGGCCAAGGGAGCCAAAGTTTGTCCACAGACAGATTTCTGCGTTATGTGGCCAGCAGGACTAAACCGCTTCTGGCGGAACACCGTGATGCAAACCAGAGCGCACGGAAACGCCGTTTACCTTCCCACCGCAGTGGTACCTGTTTATCTACTTGCACTGGTGTGCTTTTGAACTGCTAGGTTGGCAGGAACTGGGACAGAGGAACGGGAGCTCACCCCATCATGGGGATTCGAACCGCCAACCTTCTGATCGGCAAGGCCAAGAGGCTCAGTGGTTTAGACCACAGCGCTACCCGTTCCGTATAACTCATATAAGGCAGCTTAGTATATTGACTAGTTTAAAGTCCACACACATCAGACCTTATCCGAAGTATTTCACTTGTGTGATTTCATCAGCAGCTGATAATTGGTTCTGCCCCCTAACCCAATCCTTGGCATTTTGCTTTTCCTCTACCCATTCACTATTCTGCATCTGACTCCAGTTGGTGGGTTTGGGGTTTCTAGTAAGCAAAGTGGACTTTGCAAACCAAATATGGCCAGTGTCATGGAATAGCACCTCGGAAGCTGTCGTTGTAATAACCCCCCCAGTGCACAAAATAAATGCCCCTACTTTTGGACGCTATGCTGAGAGAGGTAGAACCTGCCACACAGAAGGTTTTTTGTTTTTTTGCAACATTCCTACCAATGTAGTATGTATACATTGTTCATAATTATGAAGCTTGTATTGTGGTTCGAGGACCCGACCCCCGCAATGCGGAATGAATACACAAGGACACATGATATAAGGTTAATGGGCATGGAAAGGCCACAACTTTATTGATTACAGCAATGGAAAAGGTATTGGCTTAGGCATTGGATCTCTAAAGCAAGTGGGTTTATTCACCAGTAGGTGGAGCCTGTTGATGCTAATCCAACTATAGACTCCCCCCTGATGTCACCGAGGGTCGTGCTATGGCCTCCCGCCAAGCAGGCATCGGACAGAACACACGACCGCCAGATTCCTTTAACGGAATACCCAAAAATTTAAGGCATAGGCGATGGCCACACCTAGCCCTTCGACACACCACAACACATTATTCCAATGCCTAACCTACCCACCAATACCACAAAAGTTGTGACAATTGCTACGAGGTAGGCGAAAAAACCAAGAAGCCTAATGCCAAATGGAAAAACTCCTACCAGGCCCCCTAGACAACCAGGGCGACCAACCTAAGGTCCATAGCAAGGCCAGTAACCTAAGCCCTGACTCTAAGGCAGTGGAGGGTGGGTGACTCGCGACGAGACGATGGCGAAGAATGAGGCCGGGGAGAGGCTGGCACCGCAGCAAAAGGCTGCTGGACACGCCCCCCCCCCGAGGCACCTGGTTGGCTGCCTCCCGAGGGGCGTGGGTGCCAGCCAGGTGAGGTGGAGGCAGGGGGCTACGCCCCCTGCTAGGGGCGGTGCTCAGGCTCCCGGCCACAACCACTCTTCCAGGGAGGAGAGTCTTAATATTATGTAGTATTTTTTCATCCCCGTGGTCAGGTTCATATTTTGGATCTTGGCTCTTTCCCGTTAATGCAGGGTTGCTTTAACATCCTACGACTCACCGCCACACATTCTTGGGACTTTATTTTTTAAAAAACTTGTAAAATTAAGCCATGTCTAGAGGGCACCGACATAGTGTTGCTTATTCATGTGATATGCTATATAAATAACAAATCCACTTTCACATTCATGTGAAAACTTTTTAAATTTCAAAAACAGGAGATCAGTTCTTCATAGCTCAACATACGTAACTTGTATTCTACTTATACAAACCCCCATTCTATGGACAGGATACTGTGTTTGGGAGAAAGGCTTGTATACCTGATAAGTAGATTATTTATATATATTCTGAATGTATCTAGTTCACATTCCTTTTCATCATTAAGTCTTGTCCTTTGCACTGTTGAATTTTTTGCATCTTCTTCCATCTGTGGAATGATGTGCAATTGCCTATCATCAACTTCAAAATCCTAAAATAGAACAAAATGTGTTTATGGAAAAAGCAGATAATTTAATACAATAAACACAGTTGTGATGTGTATATTTTACAACTATTATATTTTCATATGCTGCCTTAAAAGGAGAACCAACTTACTATTATCTTTCTCTTCCCCCCCCTCTTTATGCCAAAGTGCTTGCAGTGACCACCTCCAAAACTATGTTAGCCATCATGACATTTGTATGCCAAGTCATTAATTGTATTCTTCCAGCTGTGGCTTCTGTCTTCCTGATAGGATCCATGTGAGCTGTGTTTATGGCTGTATCTCTGCTTCTAGGTTTTGCTTGGCTAGAGTCCGCTTCTAGCCAGCTATGTTTGTGAAGAGGCTATAGCTTTGCATAAATTATTTAGAGGAATACCACTGACGTTCTTGGGGAAAATTGTTAACTGTTGCCCTCCAGTTTCTTGCCTCGTGAATTTAGCAGAATTCCTTTTCCCCTGCAGTTTTATTTTATAGACTCTTTAAGAATCACCCTCTTCTGTTGTATACTTAGAATATTATTGATTGATGGATGGATGGATAGATGGATGGATTGATTGATTGCTACCCTAATGTATGCTGACTTTCAGAGCAAAGCCCTCCAGGGTGGCTCATGTAAAAAATAATAATTAGTTACATAGAAAATCTCTATTT
The DNA here is from genome assembly GCF_965113315.1 of Podarcis vaucheri. Classification (NCBI taxonomy): domain Eukaryota; kingdom Metazoa; phylum Chordata; class Lepidosauria; order Squamata; family Lacertidae; genus Podarcis; species Podarcis vaucheri. The sequence continues at coordinate 68,116,093 of NC_138767.1, read as the reverse complement.
TGCTCGCTGGCAATAATGCATTTATTACTAGACAGGTTGCAAAATTTGTCTTGGCTGCAAGTAAGTTGAGAGCTAGGCAGCAAGGGGGAGTGTGAGACATGGAGTGCTTAACTTATGCAAGAATGATTTTTGCATGTTTGCTTTGCTGCTGCTGCTGCTGCTGCTGTTGTTCAGTTTTAAATCAATTACTTGTATCCTACACATTGTGACCAATTGTGATGGCTTATAGCTTTTAGCAATAAAGATTCATTCATTCATTCAACTGAGAATATTTCGAAAATATATAAAACCATTATACAGATCCAAAACTATCAATAGCACATTAAAACAATATAGATCTTAACACATAGCATCCTAATTAAATGCATCTTGAAATAAAAATGCTTTTTAAGATCCATTTAAAAACTTTCAAAGATGGAGCCATATTTTTTTTCTTTGTAAAGCAATTTTATATTGTCCTTTGGCTCCAGGAGGAATTTGTTACTAGAGTTACCACACTTCATGAAGACTTGATAGTTTTCACTGCCTGGTTGTGCGGAAGGAAGCGACGTGAGGAAATATCATATTTGGATGTTTGAAAAAGATTTTAGTTTTTGATCGACTTATGCGCAAATTATATCCCATTTATTTTAATGGGATATACTCAACAGTATCTTTCAGATTGTGTCCTGATATCCTTCTTTTTGAGCTGTTTACTCCATTTTCAACTTTAACATCGTATGGTATTAAAATAAGCAAAACACTTACAACTACGAAGTGTGTCATTTGTTTTAAGTCTCACACAACGAATAATATTTAGCATTATTTCATTCTAGGATGTTTTGTACTATGAACAACTGAAGTCTAATGTGATTCAGCATGACCTTTTGGTGGACAATTTGATTTATAAAGTGAGTATTTCGAATTTATATATCACTATCTGTTGTTGTTTGTATCATCATCATCATCATCATCATCATCACTTTTTACTTATGAGTCTCTTTCCATGAGGCATCCTGAAACAATTTCCCCAATTCAGATACCAACTGGGATAATGATCTCCATTTAGAAGGCTTCTCTGTCTGTATCTGTTTGCTGACCGACCAAAGTGTCAGAATCTCTATTTTACTACTTTCAGATGAAAAACAACTGTTATTGTTTGTGAAAGGTTTCATCTAAAATTGCATGTATCTGAAGTATATCTGCAGTGGTTCAGTGCAAGAGTTAATATTTCTGCTGCTCCCCCCGCCCCTGTTGAATTATTTTGGAAAGGAAAAGAAAGAACAGGCAAGGATTGGGCAAGCTTCCTTTTTGGGTCACCATTAGCAGTGGCATCAGCCCAGCTTCTTCCATTTTTCCCTTAGGCTCCCCCCCCCCCACTTTGCCGCTATTGCAGGTTGTTGTTATCTTGCAAGTGTGGTGGCAGCCTGGCTAACATTTTGCATCCTTCACAATGTCCTGTTTCACGGCGTTTGCGGGTGGGTTGGTCGGCCACATCAATAAATGGTGGAGAAACTTCTGCAAAGTGGACGGATTTTTCTGATGCGGAGAGAAGACATTCAGACAATTTCTCAATGTTGCCTCAACTCTTCCAGTGTAACAATTATATGCACAGCTTGCTCAGAAGGAAATGGAAGTTGAATGTCGATTGCTAAAAGCATGTGAGAAGATTTGGATTTGGGGTTGAATAGAGTTGAATAGAGAGAGGGTCTGTCTCAAATGTCATCCTTCAATACAGCCCTGATTCATAAGAGTCCTTCTGAAACTACTTTTTTTTAATGCAAAACCGGCCTTAATTTACAACCGACAATAACAGCAACCATGGATTCCTATACATTGTCTACTTTGGCTGTTAGTCAGACATCTGTAATTTTGTCCTGAATGGATAGGAAAAGCATGGTGAATAGAGGGGGGAAATGGTTTTTGGCTCTCTGCTGAGTTCATATTTGGGATGGGATATAAATTTTCTGAGTCTGACTCCTCCCCTGATATGCTCCTTTGTTGCATCAGTGGTGGGGTTGTACCAGTGTGACATTCTGCCACAGCAGCGTTACATTAGAACAAACTGTGATGTATCTTCACAATTCACTGGCTCTGGCTATTTAGGTGTTTCCTGTGATTTTCCAGAGAAATGGCATGTGGATCATAGGTTTGTGCAGCTATTTTATTCAGCACACACACACACACACACACACACACACACACACACACAACATTAGACACTGTAACAATTTACAAACCACCAAGAACAGATTCTTTGGCCTCTTCGTGTGTCAGGTGTGATAGGAAGGGCATATAGAAATGCAAGTTTTAGAAATGCTATTTTAGAAATGCATAGTTTGACTGTTGTTTTTCAGCTGGGATCCGCAAGCATTTTTGGTATGGCATTGCAGGGGGCTGGACTAGATGACCCTCGGTTCCCTTCCAACCTTAAAATTCTTTGATTCCATGCATTGTCTCAAACTTCTTCAAAACCATTCCTCAGTTCTTGCCACGTGCCATGGCAAAGGAAAGCTTATTGTCTGAGAAATACAAACCTAGAACTCTCAAAGGGGTGCATGATTAGTTTTTCGGTTCTTTGATGACTGTGGAATGCAGTTAAAATGTTAATTGGGAGATAATTTGCTTTCCCTCTCCCATTGAAAGAGTGGGGAAACTCCCATTGATGAAAACTAATAAGAAGTGACGTGATCAAATATAGCATATGGATATCAGTGCCTAGTGTTATGATGTTACTAATAGATTTTTTTCTGTGTGCAGAAAATGTGAAGTTGACAACAGGTGGAGTGAATAGTTATTAACTCTGTAGCATGACAACAATAATATCTTGTTATGCTAATGCATCGCAGGAGCTTCCCAGCTGGAAAATATACTTCTCAAGCTTCAAATTTTTATGGTTTTTCATTTGCAGGATGTGAAGCTTACAGCCAGCAATGATGACTACTACTTCGTGTTTGAGGATTATTTATATCAGGTAAGTAATTACTGTTATTGCAGCAGCCTGTCAGTGGAAAAAAGTGACATGCAAATTAGGTACAATTTGTTCCAGGTATCTTTTAAGCCCAGTAAAACTGATGTGAATTACAGTTGCACTAAGCTGACCAGCGGGGATGCGGGTGGCGCTGTTGGTTAAACCACAGAGCCTAGGACTTGCCGATCAGAAGGTTGGCAGTTCGAATCCCCGCGACAGGGTGAGCTCCCGTTGTTTGGTCTCAGCTCTTGCCAACCTAGCAGTTCGAAAGCACAAAGTACAAGTAGATAAATAGGTACCACTCTGGCGGGAAGGTAAACGGCGTTTCTGTGCGCTGCTCTGGTTCACCAGAAGCAGCTTAGTCATGCTTGCCACATGACCTGGAAGCTGTCTGCGGACAAACGCCAGCTCCCTCGGCCAATAAAGCGAGATGAGTGCCGCAACCCCAGAGTCGGTCACGACTGGACCTAATGGTCAGGGGTCCTTTAAAGCTGACCAGCAGCGGAATCCTATGCATGCCTACTCAGAAGTTCTACTATGTTCGGTAGGGCTTTCATTCAAGGAAGTATGTATATGATTACAGTCTGGATGACTTAGTGCCTCAGTTAAATGGATCCATCAGTCACTGTCCAGAATCACTCAGCTGTGCCTGTGCATGACTACCTTTTACCATAAACAACCTTCAGCCAGCAAAGTTAAAGATAACTAACAGGCTACGTCAAACTCCTATTCAAATTGTCATTTTGTGCAGCCACAATGTGTGGATGACTGGTTTCACTATGTTAGCCCTAGCTGAAAAGGATCTAAGACTCTCTGAAAATTGAATCACCTGGGAAGGGTTACCCTTTGAGATGCTAGATTTTTCTGTACTGTCCGTTGATGTGCACTGGCGAATACTTATAGCAGTAATTCTGGACCTCTATTGATTTTCCGTTGGCCATACGGCATACTCTTTCAGAACACTGTGAATTTTCTCATACCCTCGCTTCTTCGGAGTATCCCTGGTATAAGAAAAGCCAGATTGAGGGAGCAGAAAGGCAGTAATTTGTAAGAGAATGTGATTTGTGCAGCTGAGAATTAATGGAGGCACAGGAATGATAATATAATAATAATTTTAATTTATTTATAGCCCACCCATCTGGCTGGGTTTCTTCAGCTACTTTGGGCGGCTTCCAACAGAATATTAAAAACGTCAAATATTAAAAACGTCCCTAAACAGGGCTGCCTTCAGAGGTCTTCTAAACATGAAGAGAAGAAGAAGAGTTTGGAGATGGAGATGCTCCTTTGGCTATACTGGACCGAGGCCTTTAGGGCTTTAAAGGTCAGCACCAAAACTTTGAATTGTGCTCAGAAACGTACCAGAAGCCAATGTAGGTCTTTCAGGACCGGTGTTACATGGTCTTGGCGGCTACTCCCATCTTGCTATCCACATTAAACAACAGTATAGATGAGCCCTAAGCTATGTAGCTTATTAAGAGCAACTGTGGAGAGATATTGAAAGATATTGGGACAGATTCAGCATGCCGAAACAATGTACACATTGGAGTCCTATGGGACTTGCAGGAGAAAAGTAGTATTGTTGATCATCATTTATATAGAGACCTGCAGATAAATACGGTGCTACACAGAATGACATGAGCAAAAGGGGTTGGTGGACTACTCCAAGGACATAGCAACCTAGATTTTGTCACTGATGGCATCATAAACAGAAAGAAGGAAGGGAAATGGGAGGGTAAAAAATGTGATCAAATGCAGTTAGATGTGCTAAAACCATGTTTCAGCTGGAGATGAAGATTAAAAGGCAAAGAAAAGGTGAGTTTTGAGAAAGGTGTGAGATTAGAGTTTTGGGAGGAACTCCCAGAAAAAAAAATGTTTAAAAGGTAAATACCACTTAAATATAATAGTATTAAGCAGTCTCTTGTCTAAAGCTCTGCACAGGAAATGTTGTATTCTTATATTTATACAATACTGTTTCCGACCTTGAACACTTAGGATGGGGAAGTGCTAGTCTTAAGTAAACAAGCATCCGTAATTTATTACCTTTGCTTCTAGTAAAGGAGAGCCAACTAATTTGTGTGGACTTGCATATATTGTTTCTTTTTAGTCTCCTTAAATGGAAGCTTATTACATTTGCAAATTTCCTAATGTGTATTTGATTGCAGTGTCTACATAAATGTCATGGGGGAGGCTTCACATTTTCGTGGCACTTTCAACTCGATTAGTCACAGCTGTTAGGGTGGGCTTGTCATTTTGTCGATTATAGCTACATAAAACAAGCTGAAATATATTGGTGGCTGAATGTATCCCTCCTTAGAGGACAGACTGATTTGTTTAGTCCTCTGAATGCTAGAAATTAACAATAATTAGGACTCCTGGTTTTTTATGTGATATGTATGATGCTGTTTTTTTAATATTAAAAATATACAGCAGAATTCATACCTCCCTATCCATCTTTACTAGTAATAAAGGTAAAGGTACCCCTGCCCGAACGGGCCAGTCTTGACAGACTCTGGGGTTTGTGCGCCCATCTCACATCTATTGGCCGGGGGCCAGCGCTGTCCGCAGACACTTCCGGGTCACGTGGCCAGCGTGACAACGCTGCTCTGGCGAGCCAGAGCCGCACACGGAACGATGTACTAATTGAAAGCTCATGATCTGAGCACGAGTCCTTATCTAGTAAAAGCAGCAGCACCTATATACAAGTATTAGCAGGTTCAGGGGAAGCCTGCAGTTTGCAGAAATACAAAAAACTTTAGTTAAAAACAACCTTAATGTGGGGAAGAACCTCAAAAATAGCCCAGTGTCCCCATATAGATGTTTTGATAGGCTTGCCTAAACAAGAATGTTTTGATCATGTGCCAAAAAAATACAGGAAAAACACTTCTCTAAATGTCTATTAACAGGGAGTATCAAAGTGCAGGTACCACTACACTAAAAGACTGATTTGAACAGATCCCAAGTTGTTACCAGTTTTATATACCTACAGTATCGTTACTGTTGGTACGTGGGTGGCATTGTGATCTAAACCACTGAACCTCTTGGGCTTGCTGATCGGAAGGTCAGTGGTTCGAATCCCCACGGCGGGGTGAGCTCCCATTGCTCTGTCCCAGCTCCTGCCAACCAAGAAAGAAAGAAAGAAAGAAAGAAAGAAAGAGTTTGGATTTGATATCCCGCTTTATCACTACCCTAAGGAGTCTCAAAGCAGCTAACAATCTCCTTTCCCTTCCTCCCCCACAACAAACACTCTGTGAGGTGAGTGGGGCTGAGAGACTTCAGAGAAGTGTGACTGGCCCAAGGTCACCCAGCAGCTGCATGTGGAGGAGCGGGGAATCGAACCCGGTTCACCAGATTACGAGTCCACTGCTCTTAACCACTACACCACACTGGCTCTCAACCTAGCAGTTCAAAAGCACACTAATGCAAGTAGATAAATAGGTACCGCTGCAGCGGGAAGGTAAATAGCATTTCCGTGCACTCTGGTTTCCATCACTGTGTTCCGTTGCGCCAGAAGTGGTTTAGTCCTGCTGGCCACATGACCTGGAAAGCTGTCTGTTGACAAACGCCGGCTCCCTCGGCCTGAAAGCAAGATGAGCGCCACAACCCCAGAGTCGCCTTTGACTGGACTTAACCGTCCAGGGGTCCTTTACCTTTTTTTAACCTTTACCAACAGTAACACCTGGAACTTGGCTTGGTAGCAAACTGGCAACCAGTGAATATCTATGAGCAGAGGTGTTATATGGTGACAGAGTCTCACAGCTGTCAGCACCTGTATTCTGCAAAAAATGCATTTTCTGGGTCAAGTGGAAGGGAAGCCCCACAGAGAGTGCATGGCAGTAATGCCTAAACTGCTGTGGTCAAGTTATCCCGGTTGTAGTTGTTGTACCCAGTGCAGCTGGTAAAAGGCACTTCAACCACCGAGGCTGCCTATTCCCCCAGTGACAAAGGTGGAACCAGAAGAACCCTCATACTCTGGACCTGCTATTTCAGGGGAAGCGCAGCCCAGTCCTGGGCAGGCAAAATCAATCCAAAAATCTGTTTCATAATCAAAAGGAGCTTCCGGACTGGCAGAAGGTATAGTGAAAAATATTTTCCAGTCAGTGGTCGCTTGACAGTTCTGACTGATGGAAGTCTCACAGGCCACTTTCTGAATCAGTTAGCTCTGAAATGCTAACGACAGTGCGAACTCATCTCTGTCAAGAGTAAATCTGATGTCATTCAAAATCCTGGGGATAAATATAGATAAGTCAGTTACCCGTAAATTGCTCTCTGCAGGGCAGTACTAAGTTACCATTTTGCAAAAATGGTGTGTGTCCTTGTTCGTCTCATTCATCAACGAAAACACTGACCAGTGCAGAGAACAAATGAATGGGCAGGAAATGAACAGAATTAAACTTTCTTGTAGGTGTGGTCACTCCTATACCTCATAGCAAGCAGCTATCCAAGAGTAAAAATTCCTATTAGATAGTGAAAACTGGGGCTCTAGCTGCATATGCCTTGTGGGGAGGGACACATCACTTAGAATAGAGAGTCATTTGGTGGGAGGGGTTGCTGAATGCTCCCCCCCTCCCAAATTCCCCTGGAAATGTTACTCTATGCTTGGAGACATGTGGTTGTTTTCTTGCTCTTTTTCGTTTAGCCTATGGCAAAAATGGCCTAGTAGAATTTTTAGGGAACGATTGGCTGGCACAGCAAGTACAGTCGTACCTTGGTTCTCAAACGCCTTGTGACTCGAACGTTTTGGCTCCCAAACGCCGCAAACCCGGAAGTGAGTGGTTCCGGTTTGCGGACATTTTTTGGAACCCGAAAGTCCGACGCAGCTTCGGCGGCTTCCGATTGAGTGCAGGAAGCTCCTGCAGCCAATCAGAACCCGTGATTTGGTTTTCGAATGTTTTCCGAAGTCAAACGGACTTCCGGAATGGATTCCAATCAAGAACCAAGGTACCTTCCTCCTGCCTACTTGATTCTCCTTTGAAAATCTGCTTCCCACGTTCACCTTAACCATCAGAGGACACATGTTTAATGTATAAGTTCTCTTGGGAGCAACGCCTTTGGGGAAAATGAAGGGACTTGTCTTTCCCATCTCATTTTGGCTAAAGGCAGACATTTGTGGTACTAAGGCATTAGGTTTGATTCAGCACAAACACCTTGATAACTATACAAAGATAATGAAGTCTGTGTGCGTGTTTTAGCTGCAAAGAAAACCGCCAGTTTTCTTAATGTCTCATTACAGATGTTTCTCTGTGTCTCATACAAGCAAATGCAGTGATAAGATTGGGGAGAATGGATTGCATGCGACGTCTGGACTGATCAAGTCATATCCTCCCCAGCTTCTTTAAAACTAAGTCATTGCTTAGCAGGAGAGGTAGCCTTGCACTGCTGTCTGTTGTTCAGATTCATTTATTTATTTATAGGTGCTATCACAAAGCAAGGGAGTTATATATCAGTGTAAATCCTACCAGCCAATAGCAATGGACACAAACCAAAATAAAACACAAACTTCACATTTTGAATTTCCTTGGTGAACTGCAGTACAGTGGTACCTTGGGTTAAGTACTTAATTCGTTCCGGAGGTCCGTACTTAACCTGAAACTGTTCTTAACCTGAAGCACTACTCTAGCTAATGGGGCCTCCTGCTGCTGCCGCACCGCCAGAGCATGATTTGTGTTCTCATCCTGAAGCAAAGTTCTTAACCTGAAGCACTATTTCTGGGTTAGCGGAGTTTGTAACCTGAAGCGTCTGTAACCCGAGGTACCCCTGTATTCTCTGATGGGTCCCTATCTGAACAAGTGCTAACGTAAAATGAAATTTACACGGAACATAAATAAAGTGACGTAAAACCTGACTATTCTTGTTTAAAGAGTTACTGTGTTCTTGCTAAAGAGCTATTCTTGAATTGGCAGGACTTTGTTGCTTGTCCAGGCCTTTCTGCCCAGGGATGGGTCATCTCAGCTTTGCTTATTGCTAGAAATATAAGGCTTTCACTGTTCTTGGGGAAAGCTGAGAATGTAAATGGCAGGAAACAGGACAGGAAGGAAAAGTGTGTGCATCTGCCTTCTGAACAACAGCCAGAACTTCACTTTTCTCTTTGTATTCACCCCAGTTGTTCTAAATTAGCTTTTAATTTTTCCTATTTATTAGTACTTTGTTGAGTGTACTATGTTTTGACAGTTTAGATAAGATCAAAAGCTGGTAATGAATAGTGTTGGTTGTAAAGTGTGTGTTTAAGATAAAGGCCCTTTGTCATCTGAAAAAATGTTAATCTGCAAAATAGTAAGCTGCTCAAGAGGTAAAAACCATATCTCAGCCAGAAAATTATTATGTCCTCTGTCAGAAGCGCAGACATTTTCCCAAGACCTTTTTGCTTTTGACAAATGTAATTATCGAAAGGCTGCGTTTACAAAAATATTAAACAAAAAGGAGCTGTCTGAGTGGATGATGCGCAGGGAGACATTGCCATGGCACTGAAAGCATTCTAGGTAGAATGCAGATCCATACACTTTTCCTTCCTGTCAGCTATTCAGCTGCATAGATTTGTCCATACTTTTACAGCAAAATTAAATTAAATGTAATGCAAGAGATCCATGATCAGATCTCCCAGTTTCCTGGTTTTCTTAAAAGCAGCTAACAGGGAACCTCAAATTGCAGAAGCGGGGTTAATATTTTCCATCGATGTCTCTGTCCATCGGTCTCTCCCTCTCTCCCCCCCCCACCTGTTATTTGTCCAGCTGGGGAAAACACAGGTGAAAACAGAATTAGATTTCCAGGAATGCTTCCATCTCTTCAAAATCTAAACAAAAGAACTGTTCTTTTAGACAACTAATGCAATTTTGAGGAGGAAACACAGTTTATCTTGCCTTCATTCTACCTAGAATGCCATGGTAATGTTTCACTGTGCATCATCCACTCAGACAGCTCCTTTTTGTTTAATATTTTTGTAAACGCAGCCTTTTGATAATTATATTTGTCAAAAGCAAAAATGTCTTGGGAAAATGTCTGTGCTTTCTGACAGAGGACATAATAATTTTCTGGCTTTTACCTCCTTGAGCAGCTTGCTATTTTGCAGATTAACATTTTTTTCGGATGATAAAGGGCCTTTATCTTAAACACACACTTTACAACCAACATTATTCATTACCAGCTTTTGATCCTATCAAAACTATCAAAACATGGTACACTCAACAAAGTACTAATAAATAGGAAAAATTAAAAGCTAATTTATAACAACAGAGGTGAATACAAAGAGAAAAATGAAGTTCTGGCTGTTGTTCAGAATGAAGGCAAGATAAACTGTTTCCTCCTCAAACTTGCATTAGTTGTCTAAAAGACCAGTTCTTTTGTTTAGATTTTGAAGAGATGGAAGCACTTCTGGAAATGTAATTCTGTTTTCACCTGTGTTTTCCACAGCTGGATAAATAGCAGGTGTGTATGTGTGAGAAAGAGAGACAGAGACATGGATGGAAAATATTAAACCCCCCCTTCTGCAATTTGAGGTTCCCTGTTAGCTGCTTTTAAGAAAACCAAGAAAATGGGAGATCTGATCATGGATCTCTTACATTACATTTAGTTTTGCTGTAAAAGTGTGGACAAATCTATTGTCTGAATTAGATATACCTTGCTCTGAATTGGTGAGACAATTTACATGTTATAGAGAAACTCAAGGATTTAACTCACCTTTCTCAAAGTGACCGGTACAACTTGAGAGGATGAAGAGGCTAACCTAGTCAAATTTATTTGCCTTTATTTTTATTTTGCAGGAAATGGCGGTTTAATGTCAAACTTATTTGATCTTATTCACTGAACGGTTTCTGATATTCCTGTTGTTGTTTTTACAGGTATTACTTTGTTTCTCACGAGACACTTCAGTGTTGGAACACTTTGCGTACAATAGTGCTACTCCACCCAAGTCATACGTTCGAGGTAAAGAAACAAATATTTATTGATGGTATTCATAAAAGATTATTGTTGGTGACCAGCCTTTGACTTCCGCTGGTGATCGTCAACAGCTGAGCAGGACTCAAAACCAGATTTCTCTGGTCCAGGTCTTAACACTACAATGCAAACTGTATTTGTGGCTCACCACAAATAACCTACTTTTGTGCTGCCTGCAAAAACAGGTGGATTTTTTAATTGGCTTTTTTGTTGCAGAGGTTGAGTACTTGGCAGCAAAGCCGGTAGGCTACATTCGGGGTGGCAAGTCTTGTATTGCGCAAGTCTGACAAAGAGCGGGACTAGACATTATGTGTAGTTCTGTGTTTCTTTTTCCAGGCTTTGCCTCGTTCTATATACTGAGGCTGCAATTTGAAGCTGAAGACCAGGGGAAGAGGGTCATTCTAATCTTTCCCTCTTGCAGTGCTTTTCTCCTGACAAGTCTCACCCACTGATACTGTTATCCCTGCGGAGGGAAAAAATAATACATACCCATACTTTTTTTGATAGTGACTGTAAAGGCTGCTGGCTGTGTATTTGTGCTTTCTTTTCAGTTGCCTACATGTGAGGCAGTTCAATACTTTAAACAGCTATAATAGGATTACTCTCCCCGCCATAAAAGTAGGAAGTCTACAAATGTATATTTCCTGGCAACAGAATGCTTTTGACTTTGTGCCCAACTGTTACTGCATTTTGAAAATGCTAATTATGTTTTATAATGCAGCTTTAAAATAATTCCTACAGAATTCAATGTTGTGGATTGAATTTTCACTGCTAAACATTCTGCACATGAACGGTATTTATGAAAGATTGATTGATTGATGATTGATTGATTGAATTTATATACTGCCCTATACCCGGAGGTCTCAGGGCGGTTCACAGAAAAGACGAAAACAGATCAAACGCAGAACTAGAGAGCATTTTCATCTACCATAAAACCTAAGGCTCTAAAACCAACCATGACTGTCATCTTTTACATTCTCTCCAGATCGCATCATAGGTCCCTGCTTAACTTCAGAGAGAGAAAATGACCCTACAGTGGTACCTCGGGTTAAGTACTTAATTCGTTCCGGAGGTCCATTCTTAACCTGAAACTGTTCTTAACCTGAAGCACCACTTTAGCTAATGGGGCCTCCTGCTGCTGCCATGCCGCCGGAGCACGATTTCTGTTCTCATCCTGAAGCAAAGTTCTTAACTCGAGGTACTATTTCTGGGTTAGCGGAGTCTGTAACCTGAAGCGTATGTAACCTGAAGCGCATGTAACCCAAGGTACCACTGTATTTTAAAATTCATGTAGGCATATGCTAAAACAGCAATTTCGCTCAAATAATGCTTCTGCGCTCTAGATTTAAATAATGGGTTTGATCCTCTCAAAGCAAAGCACTTTTTAAGTCCTGCTAATTTCTTTTAAGCAAAACTGATACTAGGCTGAAGGGATGGGGAAGAGGGAATGACGCTTGGCTTTGTCATGGAAATCTGTCTTCACAGAAAGTGAAGGCAGGAAGGCAATTTTGTATTGTGCTGGGTAGAGCAGCCTAAGATCCTCTTCTCCTTTCAGTAGAAGGTCTCAGCTGATCCTCCCCCCAAAAAACAGAGTATGCTCTGTTCTCCTTGATGCCCTGAGAGAAAAAGTGATGGCCCTTTAACTGAATGGGCAGTAGAGTTTTCACCACTTTTTATTCCCTTACCTTCCTCTGCCTGATGTGACCCAGGGCAGAAATGATCAGGACGTCACACTTCCTTTCCCTGTCATAACAACTGCATGGAACTTTAATTTGACCAGGGAAGTGGGGTTGCAAAGAGGGCTTAGTCCTTTTCTTCTTAGCCCTGATATATGGCATTTTCCTTCAGAAGTTCATCTGGGTGAAGAGGGAATGGTTTGGGTCCCATGTCTCCACATCACCTGGGAGAGAGCATGCCAAAAGGAGTCGGCTTTTCCCTTCACTTAACGTTGAGCAACGACAGGTTCAAATCCTGAGCTGCCGACAAAAATGAAGTGGCTTGCCAAATTATTGGAGTACTACAATATATCCAAAACAATGGGAGAAATTGGAAGGATCTCAAAAGAGAAGATAGATATGGACTGGAAGGTGTTTAAAAGATACTTGCAAAACCATATCGAAAAATCAGAACTCCTATTAGAATAAACAAGTTCCATTTCAAATACTGAAATACTAAATAAGATGGATAAAGGTAAAGGTAAAGGTACCCCTGCCCGAACGGGCCAGTCTTGACAGACTCTGGGGTTTGTGCGCCCATCTCACTCAAGAGGCCGGGGGCCAGCGCTGTCCGGAGACACTTCCGGGTCACGTGGCCAGCGTGACAAAGCTGCATCTGGCGAGCCAGCACAGCACACGGAACGCCGTTTACCTTCCCGCTGGTAAGCGGTACCTATTTATCTACTTGCACCTGGGGGTGCTTTCGAACTGCTAGGTTGGCAGGCGCTGGGACCGAGCAGCGGGAGCGCACCCCGCCGCGGGGATTCGAACCGCCGACCTTTCGATCGGCAAGCCCTAGGCGCTGAGGCTTTAACCCACAGCGCCACCCGCGTCCCAACAATAAGATGGATAACAATGTGTAATAGAAAAAGAAGTATGAAATTAGGTTAAAGGCGTGTGAAAGTAATAGAAGTGGAAAGAAATTGCAATTGAGTAGATTGGAAGTCTAACACAAAAGTGGGGTGAGGGGTGGTGGATGGGAAAAGGAATTATTTGTGGGATTGAGTGTAAGTATGTTTGAACACTTTTAAGTATTGTATGAAATGTATGTTTGTATGCTTGTATATTTGTAATATATGTGTATTAATGATGAATTATTTTAACAATAAAAACTTATTAATTATAAAAAAAACCCAATCCTGAGCCTCAAAGGAAATGTGATGGGAAAGATCCGTTATGAGGATTTCCCAGAAACATTTTTACTCCAAAGTTGCTAGCATCAGCTGCTAGTTTAACTGCGATTGTGGGAGGGATGTTTAACTCCCTTCCCATCTCCAAAATAGATATGAAGAAGGATAATTACAGCAGGGAAATGCCATAGAAAGAAGGCGTTAAGCACCCAGTGATAGTTTGCCAGTCAAACTACCAGCCTCACACAACTGTTTTAAATTAAATCTACCTATCTATGAGAGAACCAAACCATCAACCACATCCGCTTTGGTGCTCAGTATTTGAACTGTTGTTGCTAAATAGCAAGTAAAGTGAGAAAACCACTCTCTCACTTTCTGTGAGCTGCCCTGAGACCTCCAGGTACAGTGGTACCTCGGGTTACATACGCTTCAGGTAACATATGCTTCAGGTTACAGACTCCACTAACCCAGAAATAGTACCTTGGGTTAAGAACTTTGCTTCAGGATGAGAACAGAAATCGTCCAGCGGCGCAGCGGCAGCAGGAGGCCCCAATAGCTAAAGTGGTGCTTCAGGTTAAGAACAGTGTCAGGTTAAGAACGGACCTCTGGAACGAATTAAGTACTTAACCCGAGGTACCACTGTATAGGGTGGTATATAAAATCAATCAATCAATCAATCAATCAATCAATCCTGTCCAACTTGCTTGCCTGCATGCAAAGTCAGAAATGGAGAGCAGGATTGTTTCCCCAAAATTCATATTAAGAAATCCAATAGGTGGCTGTTAAAAGTTTGAGTAAGACATGTTTCACGTATTTGCATAGATCTCATTCATTGTTCGTTCTTTTAGAAGATTATTTTGTAGATTGGTCTGTTTTACAGCTCTGTAGTGTTACACCATAGGGACGCGGGTGGTGCTGTGGGTTAAACCACAGAGCCTAGGACTTGCCGATCAGAAGGTCGGCGGTTCGAATCCCCGCGACAGGGTGAGCTCCCCTTGCTCAGTCCCTGCTCCTGCCAACCTAGTAGTTCGAAAGCACGTCAAAGTGCAAGTAGATAAAGAGGTACCGCTCCGGCGGGAAGGTAAACTGCGTTTCCGTGCGCTGCTCTGCTTCGCCAGAAGCGGCTTAGTCATGATGGCCACATGAGTCATGCTGGCTCCCTCGGCCAATAAAGCGAGATGAGCGCCACAACCCCAGAGTCGGCCACGACTGGACCTTATGGTCAGGGGTCCCTTTACCTTTACTAGCGTTACACCATAATCATTCCTAATTTCCCACTGCCGTTTCACTTTCTCAACTGTATCAGATCTACATTTTCAGTTTGAAAAGTCTTTGTTCTCTTCCCGTACGTCTGTTACTTACTCTTTCCCATTGACTGTTCTTTTCACAGGGAAACTTGGCATGGAAGAATATGCTGTCTTTTATCCGCCAAATGGTAAAGCAGTTATCCTGTTGCCTCCTCTAGTGGGGAAAGGGGAAACTGCAGTAATTTCTAAGACCACGGATTCTCCTGATTTATGTAACGGACAACTGGAAACACACCAGGCTTTGACAGGAAGGGGTTTCCCTCTTTTCTTAGAGAATTGACCATGTTTTATCATGTTCTAGCCACTGTTTGGGCATGCTCAATCCCACCATTGTCTTTGGCTGAGCCTATTTCGCATATGCTGTAGTACAATTTTTACATCAAGAGGTGGCCTTTCTGCCACTAGCTCATGGTTTGGAGTTGGAAGTCTGTGGGAGCGGGCTTGTTGAACGCTTCCCAACTCACCATGCGATTTGCATTAGTAGCAAGTGAGTTGCACAATTTGCAGACTGGGCCACCTGTATTTGGGGGACTGGAATATGGCAGCCCTGCACTAAGACCTTCTAGCAGTTGGTCCCTTACCTTTCCCGCCCCGACCTGGCCACAGTGGTCCATGTGAGGTCACCTCCAGGCTTGACTACTGTAATTCACTCTACGCGGGGCTGCCCTTGAAGCTGTCCCAGAAACTCCAGCGGGTGCAGAATGCTGCAGCGAGGCTCCTCACGGGGTCTCTGTCATGGGAGCATATTCACCCGGTGCTTTTCCAGCTGCACTGGCTCCCGGTGGAGTACAGGCTCAGATTTAAGGTGCTGGTTTTGACTTTTAAAGTCCTTCACGGCCTAGAACCCTCGTACCTACGGGATTGGCTCTCCTCGTATGCCCCACGGAGAACCTTAAGGTCCATATATAGCAACACCCTAGAGGTCCCGGGCCCTAAGGAAGTTAGATTAGCCTCAACCAGAGCCAGGGCCTTCTCAACACTGGCTCCAGCCTGGTGGAACGCTCTGTCTCTTGACACCAGGGCCCTGCGGGATCTGATCTCTTTCCGCAGGGCCTGTAAGACAGAGTTGTTCCGCCTGGCCTTTGGCTCAGAATCAGTTTGATTCCCTCCCCCTTTTCTTTTTCCTTTCTCCTCCTATGATGAGATTGCTCCCTAATTGTTTTAATATTGTATCTTAATCTTTTAAATTGTATTTTAATCAACTTGTTTGTATTATTGGTTGTTAGCCGCCCTGAGCCTGGTCTTGGCCGGGGAGGGTGGGGTATAAATAAAATTATTATTATTATTATTATTATTATTATTAGCGATGGTGCTGCACCGGAAAGAGAAGATATGCCTTTGCAAGACAGTATAATACAATCCCAGACAAATAGCACCAACAAATCCTTAGAACTCTTTCACAGTTGAACTGTCATGAGTGGCTCCACTTCTGAGTTTTCGGTAGGGAGCCAGGCAGAGGGCCTTCTCGGTGGTGGCGCCCTCCCTGTGGAACACCCTCTCATAAGATGTCAGGCAGATAAAGAATTACACCACTTCTAGAATACATCTGAAGGCAGTCCTGTTCAGAGAAGTTTCTAATGTCTGATGTTTTATTATTTTTTATATTTGCTGGAAGCCTCACAGAGTGGCTGGGGAAACCCAGACAGATGGGCGGAGTATAAACAATAAAATTATTATTATTATTCCTCCTAATTGCAGTGGGAAGTGCAAGACAAAGAGAGAGCACTGTGTGTCTCCATGTGCAGCGAGTGTATGCGGTGAACATATATGTGCAATGATTGTGTGCACATTGTTGACATGCAGCTCTTAGAGGGGTGGCTAACTTTACATTTGTCTTTGGGCTCAAAAAAAGCCTTCAACTCTGAACTAAAAGAAGCCTGCAGAATTTTTGACCCTTTACACTGAACGCAGCTCGCCAACCATCTGTTGTTAGGCTTGTTAGGCCTTCTGTTTTTGGCATTTGAAGAATGAGATTTTATTGAGCCACTGGTTAGCAATCATAAGTCAGAGGTGGACAGCATTCTGTTTGCTGGGTCACAGGTTCATTGATCCTGATCTCCAGTTTCCAGGAGAGCAGTTATTAGTTCAGTCTCTAGAGTTAAAGATGTGCTTATGCGTATGAAAGGAATCAAGTTCTGAAATATTTTGTGGAATTCTCCCTGGGTATACTTTTGTCTGGGGGTTTTTCCCGTACAAAGCATAAAGAACTATGGAATCATGAACAATCCTCACAGTAAACTAGAATATCTCTGTTTTGCAGGTGTAATCCCTTTCCATGGCTTTTCGATGTACGGTAAGTGACTCTTCAGTACTAGCACTGGAGCTAAAAATTGGAGGTTTGATTAATTGAATAAGTAAGTTTATATTGTTGCAATATACCGTATTTTTTGCTCTATAGGACGCACTTTTTCCCCTCCAGAAATTAAGGGGAAATGTGTGTGCGTCCTATGGAGCGAATGCAGGCTCCTTGGCTTCGCATTGCTTTTGCTGAAGCCTGGAGAGCGAGAGGGGTCGGTGCGCAGCGACCCCTCTCGCTCTGCAGGCTTCAGGGATAGCTGCCTGAAGCCTTCGGAGCGCAGCGCGAGTTCCCGCTTTGCTCTGCAAGCTTCAGGTTCCTTTTGCTGAAGCCGGGAGAGCAGCCCTTCGACCGACCGCCAGCCCCACAAGCTCGGGGGGGCAGCGGGAAGGCTGCGTGCAGCCTTTGCGCTGCTTCCCGACCTGGTCTTTGAGGCTGGCGGTGGAGGAAAGCAGTGCTTCCCCCCGCCAGCCCCAAAGAGCAGGTTGAAAGGAACCCGAAGCCTCCAGAGTGCAGCGGGAACTCCCACCGCTCTCCTGAGCGCCAGTGTGGTGTAGTGGTTAAGAGCGGTAGTCACGTAATCTGGGAAACCGGGTTCGTGTCTCCGCTCCTCCACCTGCAGCTGCTGGGTGACCTTGGGCCAGTCACACTTCTCTGAAGTCTCTCAGCCCCACTCACCTCACAGAGTGTTTGTTGTGGGGGAGGAAGGGAAAAGGAGATTGTTAGCCGCTTTGAGACTCCTGAAGGGGAGTGAAAGGCGGGATATCAAATCCAAACTCTTCTTCTTCTTCTTCCTGAGGCTTCGGGTTGCCTTCAATGAAGGCGACTGAACACACCTTAAATGCACTGAACGCACCTTGTTTTAGAGGGGAAGAACAAGGGAAAAAATCTCCCCCTCTCTGCACAGCGCCCCGCAGGAGAAACGGAAGGGGCTCCATTTCTCCTGCCCCTTCGCTGAAGGGGCGCTGAGCAAAAAGGGGGAGATTTTTTTTCTTGTTCTTCCCCTCTAAAACAAGGTGCGTCCTATGGTCGGGTGCATCCTATAGAGCGAAAAATATGGTAATATCTGTCTGTGTTTATCATACCTGGAGGTTTGGTGGAGATTGTTGGATTCCTGGTTCCAGCACTTCAGTAGGTGGAATTTCTGGAGAATGGGGCCAGGGAGTTGTTTGAGCTGTCAGGCTCCTATGTTTGGCTTGCATCTCATAGCCTTAGGACCTGGGGAATCTTTGGCAAGTAATGGGGCCTCTTGTTCATCGTTGGAGGAAGAAGAGCCTTCTTCCACATTCTTCCCCTGCCCAGGAGGCTAATTCTGAGTTTTTATTAATTTTTCTATTGTTGCTGTTCTTGATATTAGTATTAATTAAATGTTAGTCACTTTAATTTGCCCAAGATAACTCAAAGCAACTTACAACCAAACAAGTAACCAACCAAACACACACACACCCCATAAATACATTAAAATGAAGGTTAAAAAATACATTTAAAGCACCCAACCAACTTCTAAAAGGCCACAGATAGTTAAAGGCCACAGGCTTAGTTGTAGAAGAAAGAAGAAGAAGAAGAGTTTGGATTTGATATCCCGCTTTATCACTACCCTAGGGAGTCTCAAAGCGGCTAACATTCTCCTTTCCCTCCCCCCCCCCCACAACAAACACTCTGTGTGGTGAGTGGGGCTGAGAGACTTCAAAGAAGTGTGACTGGCCCAAGGTCACCCAGCAGCTGCATGTGGAGGAGCGGAGATGTGAACCCGGTTCACCAGATTACAAGTCTACCGCTCTTAACCACTACACCACACTGGTATATAAAGAGATATAATGATATAATGATGGTGTCAGGCGAAGCCTCCCTGGAGAGAACAGTTCACAAATAGGGAACCACCACAGAAAAGGCCCATTCTTGTGTTGCCGCCCTTGGGATCTCTCATGGAGGGAGCACACAAAGAAGGGCTTCAGGTGATGATTGCCAGTTCTGGGGTGGTTCATATTTTGCAACCAGGTTGGGGTTGCATGGAAGTATCTACCTATAGATAGTATTCATGTGGCTACCCCAGTTTCTTCACTGGTTATTTTACCAAATAAATAAATACAGTGGTACCTCGGGTTAAGTACTTAACTCGTTCTGGAGGTCTGTTCTTAACCTGAAACTGTTCTTAACCTGAAGCACCACTTTAGCTAATGGGGCCTCCTGCTGCCGCCGCGCAATTTCTGTTCCCATCCTGAAGCAAAGTCCTTAACCTGAAGCACTGTTTCTGGGTTAGCGGAGCCTGTAACCTGAAGCGTATGTAACCTGAAGCGTATGTAACCTGAGGTACCACTGTAAATAAATTTGTGTGACTTTGTATGTGCAACCCATGCTTTGGTCTTGATTAACAGCATTGTGCCTTCAAGCAAATCTGTCTCAGCTGTGAGGCTGGCATTCCCAAAGTAATCACATGTTTAAAGTGGCCTGTTGTTATTCCACTTGTCAATAAAAAGACAATACTTGAATGACTGTTAAGAAAAGACACGATTATTCTATAGCTGTGGCTACATTAACGTACGTATTGTTCTTATTTCTACCTCCACAAAGAACTGGTGTTCGTTCAGAATATGCAGGTTTTGTTTGACATGCATCTTGTGATTTTAACAAGTAGTGGTGTTGTGATAACGATTGTCTTTTATCCTTTCAGTCGCTCCGCTTTGTTTCCTGTATAACGAACCTTCCAAGCTGTATCAGATGTTTCGCGAAATATACGTGCGCTATTTCTTCCGACTTCATTCCATCTCTTCTCACCCGTCCGTAAGTTTGCTTTGAACAAATCTGAACATGCAAAATGCAACGAACTAAAATATGCCTCTCTCTTTTTACCGTGCCTGTTCTAAAAACACAGGACCGCTGTCTATGCAAACCTTCGCTTTGTTTGACTTGTACAAAAATATTTTAAAATGTAGACCTCTGTGTTGATAAAATCTCTTGCGTATTAAATATGAACATACAAGACAGCTTTGTACTGTCAGTTTATTGGCCTGTTTCTTAGGGATAATAGAATCACAAGTGTTGGAAGAGACCCTGAGGATCATTAGTCCAGGAACATTGTGATAGGAATTTTGAGGTCTTAGATATATGTTAAATGTTCATAAGTGTACCAACCAAGCACATACATAGATCAGCACAGGAAGACCGACCTGGACCATTTTGATTTTCAAACTGCCCCAAACTGACCAAATGTTTTTTCTGCAACGTCAAAGGAAAATGGAAAAGCCTCCCCATTGTCATTTCCTTCACAAATCCTGTCTTAAGGGTATGTCTGTGTTTGAATATGGTGTGAGCCTATGACCTGGTCCAGGAACTAAATATTTATCACTACAAAAGACTGGCCAGGCTCCCCAGGCAATCCAATCAAGTAACCTGCCAGACAGGAGATAAATAACGACAGGAGAAAAACAACATTCAAATTTCTGTTTTAAGACCGCCTTTTCTGTGATGTAGGTGTGATGTATCTGAGGGGTGGTCTTAGGTTACACCCCTTCTGTGATGTATGTATGATGTTTCTGGGGGTGGTCTTGATCTGCAGGGTGGCAATTTCAAAAGTCTTTATAAGGCCTTGCACGCCATTTTTCTGGGTCCCTCCTCTCTCCTGCAGATGAGGGGAGCACCCTGTTGCAACAGATCAATAAAGATCAAGCTTACTAGCTGCTTTGCTTCTAAATATTCTCTGGTTGGCCTCTGTTATTCTCTCCTACCAATAGGGAACCTATGTAAGGACTCTATATGGGCTCTTGGATACCCCATAAGGGGAAAGGGCAATTTTTGTTTACAACAACATGCAGGTGTCTCTTTTAGGGATCGAACCTGCAACCTTGGTGTAAACTATGCTCTAGCCAACTGAGCTATAGAAGCAACAGTTTAAAGCCTCAGCTGGATGTCTTTTCCAATCCTGCTGAGATTCTTCAACTAGAGATCTGGAGTTTGAACCTGGGACCTAATAATAATAATAATAATAATAATAATAATAATTTATTATTTATACCCCGCCCATCTGGCTTGGTTTCCCCTGCCACTCTGGGCGGCATTCAGCAGAATATTAAAATACCATCTATCATGTCATTTTGCATGCAAAACTATGCTACCATGTGTCGGTTTAAAAGGCAAACACATTTCTTGCGGCCTGAGCTTTTTTTGAGCTAGGGTCCACTTTGTGAGATTTGCAAAGCGTTGTAAAAAAATTGACAGATGTATACATACAGGGATAGAAAAGAATTTCAGAAATGGGAGTGAGTTTGGAAACGAAGTCTCGCAGTTCTTGGGTCGTGTTCAACAGCGGCTAACGTACTGAGCCTTCGATGCCAATATCCTCTTCAGTTTGAGTTTGTAATTTAATTACCTGATGCAAAATTACCCAGGTTAACTTTATCCAGGGTTAACAGGAGTTGCTCGCAACTTAAAACCTAGGCAGGGAAAAAGGTGTTATGTCTGAATCGGGCCAGAGTGTTTCCCACGCATTAAATGTTCTGGAGAAGTTTGATATATTCTATCCAGGGGATTAATTTAGGTTGGCCATGGGAGGGATTCAAATGAGTTTTTGCGTTGGTGGAACAAGATTCTTCCCTCCCTTTGTGTGTTGACACAACCCCTAAATCTGCTCTGGAGCATTGGGGGAATTTCCAGCACAGGTTTATGGGGTACACAGTGAGAAGATAGGGAGGGAAAGCCCGGGGGGGAGGAGAGATTATTAAGTTGTTTTTGTTTTTGTTATGTATTTTACATTTTTATATTGTGATTTTATGTTGTAGATGCCCTGGGACCTGCAGGTATAGGGTGCAAGGCTATGTAAATACTGTGATTTCACAGGGACTCAGAAAAAGCATTAGGTACTAAATTTGGCTTCCTAAGAATCTTTTAGCTTTCATTTAAAAAAACAAAACAAAACAAGAACATAATTCTCATGCTTTTGGTTGCAAATAAATGCTGGAAGATGTAATGTCTACTGAATCCTAGGAAGTAGGGTGGAATCCCAACTTCCTCATGACAAACAACACCAGGATAAATTATGTAAAACAGGAAAAATGGCAAAATAACAGGAAAAAATGGAAGCTTTGCTATTCCGTAAAACTAATATCCATCACAGAATTCAATTTTTCTTATTTTAGTGTGGAGTGCATGTAGTGCTGATTTTGTGGTTTAAACCTATATTTAAGAAAACTCATGCTGAAATCAAGATTATCTTTATATATTAATTTTGTTGGCGTTAAATGCCGGTTTGTTGCCCTTCATTGCATGTATCTAGGAAATAATCTGTTGTCTGTGTCTGCAACCGACGATGTTTTAATATGAAAAATTCCACAACCTCACTTTATCAAATCTTACTGTACTACTTTGACTTGTTATATGTATGTTTTCAATCTATGCATGAACTACATTGGGTATTTTTTCACTATCTATCTTTAAAACTCATTAGTAGTAAGAGGTACACTTGTTGTATGGTTGTGCTTTTATAAAAAGTAAATTATTATACTCTTTCTTTTTTAAAGGGCATTGTATCATTATGTTTGCTGTTTGAAACCCTTCTCCAAACCCATCTACCACAGCTGTTTTATCACCTTCGAGAAATAGGAGCACAGCCGTAAGTATTTTCCCTTACCTTTAAAAACTGACACCATTGTCGTCATTATATTTGCATGCCAACTTTCTGTAGTTAAACCCATGCTCCAGGCAGCTTACAACTTGAAAAGGTTTACTAAATTACAAATACAGTGGTACCTTGGTTCTCAAACTTAATCCATTCCCGAAGTCCGTTCCAAAACCAAAGCGTTCCAAAACCAAGGCATGCTTTCCCTTAGAAAGTAATGCAAAATGGATTAATCTGTTCCAGACTTTTAAAAAGAACCCCTAAAATGAAAGCAATAATCAATGTGCTGTACTATAAAATAAATAAGACAGTATTATAGATGATAAAAATTAAAATTATTTTTTTCCTGACCTGCACTGAAGATAACAACAACAACAACAACAACAACAACAACAACAATAATTTATTATTTGTACCCCGCCCATCTGGCTGGGTTTCCCCAGCCACTCTGGGCGGCTTCCACATAGACCAAAAATACACTAAGATGTCACACATTAAAAACTTCCCTGAACAGGGCTGCCTTAAGATGTCTTCTGAATGTCAGGTAGTTGTTTATCTCTTTGACATCTGATGGGAGGGCGTTCCACAGGGCAGGCGCCACTACCGAGAAGGCCCTCTGCCATTGCTTCTCGCAATGAGGGAACCGCCAGAAGGCCCTTGGCGCCGGACCTCAGCGTCCGGGCAAAAAGATGGGGGTGGAGACGCTAGTCACTGTTTGGATGGGGGGCTTTTATCCATTTCTGCAGTCACACAATCAATCAATCAGTAGCTGAACTGGGTTCCACATGGTCACAAAAACAAACGAACCGAAAAAGCCTCAAAAACAAAAAATGCAAAATAAATAGCAAAAACAAAAGCACCAAATATAGGCTCCAAATATCACCTCAGAACACTGCAATCGGAAACAGATGGCTTGAATTACAATGGGGGGACTCCCGCAAATTAGCAGTGCAACAGTTAAAAACAGAAATGGAAGGTTTCAATTACAATGGGGGACGCAAATTAGCAGTGCAACGGTAGAAACAGAAGCTCAGGACTCAAAACGGAGCACGCTTGACTTTTGAAGCAAAGTTTGCAAACTGGAACACAGACTAAACTGTTCGAAAACCGAGGTACCACTGTATAACATGACTAGTCATAAACAATTGAGAATGTTGAAAATAGGATCTAGGGAGGGGATGATGGGAAATCTCGAAATTCAGAGAAATCTCTTTATATGGCTATGTATTTGGTATTGTTATAACTTTACACTTGTAAAATCAAATAAAAACGATATACCATATTTTTTCATGTATAACACGCCCCAGTGTATAAGACGCCCCCTATTTTTGGAGACTTAGAATTAAGAAAATGGGGGGAGATTGCCCTCGTGTATAAGACTACCCCTCTTTTTAACATTCTTTTTAGTAAAAAAAAAACCTAGTCCACACAGAAAAGTACAGTATATCATTCCTCCCTTGGGATCCACAACGGAATCAGATGTGGGTAGGAACACTAGAAATATCACAATTCAAGTACAGGTTAAAAAAGTTAAAAAGCAGGTCCCAAAACACGTTTTTGGGTTAAAGATGATTTTTCAGGTCTGAAAAAGACTCCTGCTTCAAGGTACAAACTCAGAGTAACAAAAATCAAGGTTGACATCTTTGCTTACCTGCGTGGAGACACATAACATTTGCTGTTACCCTAAGGAGAATGCATTTACAATAGATGCTAAACAGTACTTTCTTTTTCGATTTTGAATATTGAAATACTGTTAAGCTCACGAAGCAGATAACAAATAGATTCTGAATGAGTGAACTGAGTGTATCATGCCAGATTTAGCATTAAGAAGAATTACTTTCTTTAGTTGGCTTTGGCTTTAGCTGTGCTCTTTTCCGTTTAAGGCTCAGAAATCCACATAAGCACATCCAAGTCAAAAGGCAAATCCACCGTGATTGTATGTTATGGGGAAATATAATAGTGTGTGTTTCTTTCCACTCATAGTCTAAGGATATCATTTAAATGGATGGTACGAGCATTCTCCGGCTACTTAGCTACAGATCAGCTTCTCCTTTTGTGGGACAGAGTTCTGGGATACAACTCTCTGGAAATTCTTGCTGGTAATGTAAACATATTTTGTTGATGGTATTGACATTCTCCCTTTTTAAAGAAAAATGATATCAACACTAGAGGCTTTAGTATCCTCGTGTGCAATTGCATGGTTTCAGTAGCTTTTCATTGTGTGACCTCCGACTCAGTGTCTTAAAACTTAGTATTTTGGAAACGGAGAATGGCTGGGCCTCTGTCCTGTTCACACACTTCTGCTATTCTGAGAACTGGCATGAAAGTAAAGGGACCCCTGACCATTAGGTCCAGTCATGGCCGACTCTGTGGTTGTGGCGCTCATCTCGCTTTACTGGCCGAGGGAGCCGGCATTTGTCCGCAGACAGCTTCCGGGTCATGTGGCCAGCATGACTAAGCCGCTTCTGGCAAACCAGAGCAGCACACTTAAACGCCATTTACCTTCCCACCAGAGCGGTCCCTATTTATCTACTTGCACTTTGACGTGCTTTCAAACTGCTAGGTTGGCAGGAGCAGGGACCGAGCAACGGGAGCTTCGAACTGCCGACCTTCTGATTGGCAAGCCCTAGGCTCTGTGGTTTAGACCATAGCGCCACCCGTGTCCCGTTTATAATACAAATACTAATACCAATCATTCAAATACTGCATTATATAATTTAGGTAGTCCCCCGCGTGCTAGATTTAATGGTGTGGTGATTTTCTTTATTTCTGCGTTGCAGAAGCTTATTAATTTCAATTATATTCTGGTCAAAATAATAATCCCTTATACAACAGCTGCAATATTAATAACTTCTATTCGTGTTGACACATGATTTATAGAACTACAAGTAAGGCAAATATCACATTAAGAAATTCTTAATATATTTATTCTGTTGAGCACTTTAAGTGACTTTCTCGAACGTCTTTTCTTTAAAACGAAACTGTCACAAATTGACTAGAATGGCACATTTAAGCTGGCTATATAATATTTCCCAAACTAAGTATTACTGAATTGAACGTAAAGAATAGCTAGACCAAAATATCTGTAGCAACTAATTAGTAGGCCGCCAGTCTAAATATTGTGCATTCTTTTTCAGTCCTGGCAGCTGCTGTGTTTGCTTTCCGAGCTGTGAATCTAATGGAGGTGACATCACTGGCTGCAGCTGAAGTAAGGATAAGTTTCAGTGGGAGAAAATGGAAATAGTTTGTGACATCTTGCCAACCACAGTAATTTAAGCTCCGTGTGCACATAGCATGCAATGTGAGGCTCTCTGCTGAAATTCTTATCTCGGCTAAATATTCAAAGGAAGTTATGAAAATATATGGATGAAGCTCATGATACTCCTATGACAAATACAAAGGAGAATGTTTAAACTGGGTTATAAACACGATGAAATAATTGAATTATTTTTTTCAATTACACTCAGGGCCTTTCATATACTTTGAGTGTACGCTTTTTAAAATATGCACCACTGTTCTGAGAGGTATGACAGAGAAATTCCTAAATCTACTTTAGGGCAATACTTTTATTAGGCCAACCAAAGCGTGCAAGTTTTCGAGTCCTGCTGAACTTCAGTCAGGGCAGAGGCGGAACAAGGCAAGTGGAGAGGATAGAAACCGGCTGGTGGTGAAGCTCTGAATCTTCATCTGCTAAGAGCCTTCCAGAATATTGGAGGAAGTAGCAAGTATTCAGATGAGGCTTTCTCCCTCGTTGCTTTGTTTTACCATCTAGCCTGATAAAGGCTATTTTGGGACATGTTAGTTGCCTTAATAAATGGTAAAGTAAAGGTAAAGGGACCCCTAACCATTAGGTCCAGTCGTGGCCGACTCTGGGGTTGCGGCGCTCATCTCTCTTTATTGGCCGAGGGAGCCGGCGTACAGCTTCCGGGTCATGTGGCCAGCATGACTAAGCCGCTTATGGCGAACCAGATCAGCACACGGAAACGCCGTTTACCTTCCCGCCGGGGCGGTACCTATATATCTACTTGCACTTGACGTGCTTTCAAACTGCTAGGTTGGCAGGAGCAGGTGCCGAACAACAGGAGCTCACTCCGTCACGGGGATTCGAACCGCCGACCTTCTGATCGGCAAGTCCTAGGCTCTGTGGTTTAACCCACAGTGCCACCTGCATCCCTTAATAAATGGTACTGCCCTAATAATGGATTTTGGAACCCTTTTCCTGGGCCAACATGACTACTTTTAAACTTTTTTGGGAAAAAATATGTTTACTACAAACCATTTCTGCTATGTGTAGGTTTTCAAGAGACAATATAACACTCTCACAGTGCAATTCTACACACCTGCTCAGAAGTAACCTCACTTCTCGCAGTGAAGGAACCGCCAGAAGGCCCTCAGAGCTGGACCTCAGTGTCCAGACTGAACAATGGGGGTGGAGACGCTCCTTCAGATATACTGGGCCGAGGCTGTTCAGGGCTTTAAAAGTCAACACCAACACTTTGAATTGTGCTCAGAAACGTACTGGGAGCCAATGTAAATCTTTCAGAACAGGTGTGATATGGTCTTGGCGGCAACTCCCAGTCACCAGTCTAGCTGCCACATTCTGGATTAGTTGTAGTTTCCGGGCCACCTTTAAAGGTAGCCCAAGTTAGAGTACATCACAGTAGTCCAAGCGGGAGATAACCAGAGCATGCACCACTCTGGCGAGACAGTCTGCGAGCAGGTAGGGTCTCAGCCTGCGTACCAGATGGAGCTGGTAGACAGCTGCCCTGGACACAGAATTGACCATGCATAATTTTACACATCAAAATTATGTGCAAATGTTGTAACCTCTTCTTGTAGGGGAGGTTTTCCAGCTTCCTTAGCATTTTGGTTGCCAGTTTCCATGTCTCCAATATCCTGATGATAGTTATTACGAGTTTGGTCACACCATTGTTTTCTTCTCCTTTCCTAATGATCCATGGTGTGTAGAATCCACCTTCTTCATAGCTGCTGCAATACTGTGTGGACTTCTTCACCTAGCTATTAGCCATGACCCCAAGATCTCATTCCTGCCAGTCACTGCTGGCTCAGTGCATATTATTATTATTGAATTTATATACCACCCTATGCCTGGAGGTCTCAGGGCAGTTCACAGAACAAAATCCAAATATAAAACCACAAAATTTATAATCAAAATAAAAACAACCCAATAACCCCCCCCCAAAAACCCCACATTTTAAAAGGTCAGGGGTGCCCAAACTTTTTTCAAAGAGGGCCAGATTTGATGGAGTGAAGATGCATGAGGGCCGACCAAAGTTGTTGACTTTTTTTAGGATTGAAGTCTTTTTGGGGGGATTTTACCCCAGGAAATAAACTGCCGGGGCTGAATTAAACTGTCTGGTGGGCCGGATTAGGCCCCCAAAACGGACTTTGGACATGCCTGGCATAGGATATCTATCAAATCAACCAAAGGCCCAGTTAAAAAGGAACATTTTCCCCTGGGGCCTAAAGGTTTATAATGAAGTTAGGATATTTTGCCCCAATGTACGACACTTTATACATACTTGCACTGAATCACATTTTCCCATTTTATTCCCCATTTGTCCAAACCCTAATTCTCTCTAAGAGCAGCGGAACTACCAACAGGAAACTGGCATTTCCTTGCTGTATCATTAAAGGTCTCCCTTTTTGTTTCTCTCATCTTACCTGTATTAGTCACCTTGCCTTCAAAGGAATGAACTTTGTCCTGAAGAGCTAGTTTTTCAGTTATTGCATCATGTCGACACAAGTTGTACCCAGCAGGGAGATAGTTGTACACGTGGCAATCTGGGTGACATTCTAATTTGGGATTTTCCTTTTTGGGTTTGTTTTTTTTTAAGCTAAGTCCAGTGCTGTGAGGTTTGGTGAGGTTTTCTGAAAAGCTTCCTGGCCCCATTGTGTTGGCAAACTCGCAAACGTTCTTAACTTTCCCAACTGCTTAATTCAGTGCTTCATCTCTAGGGCTCCAGTTCATCTGCAGAGCTCTCTCCAGACTTTTACTAAATATGGCTAGCTTTCCCCCAGTTAGCTAAAATGACTGGCCTTCAAAAAAGGGTGTGTTTGGCTAGTTTGCAGCCCCAAAGCTATTCACGTGGCTTGGCTGCTATGAAGCTCAACAGGCATGAACAAGATTAAAGCTAAAGATGATTAAGGTCATATCTAAACACATTCAGTCCCATGGAAGAATGGGGCAGATTTTATTGTGAATGCCTTTGGCTACATGCAATAAATGGATTGATTACGACTTAAGAGTAGACATACATAGGCTTCTACTGCACTCGTGTTGGAGCCCAGAAGCATGGCTCTCTGTCACCTCGGCTAAACTTTTAGTTTTCAGTTTTTTAAATCTCCCAAGAATTCAGCTAAACTATATTCTACTGCTGAACTAAATCTGTACTTGGAGCTTTTCACTTCAAATATGCTAGCTTTACTCTTTCCAGACTTTGCTTCCGTTAAGGCTTATCTGTAGTTAATCTGTCTTAATTGCTAGAGTAGAGGTAAAAAATTGCAAATTGCTGCAGGATTACCTTCTTAGGGCTTTGTTCTTGAATCTGTTCTAACCCTGGTTTAACTTTAATGTAAAGGTAAAGGGACCCCTGACCGTTAGGTCCAGTCACCAACGACTCTGAGGTTGTGGCGCTCATCTTGCTTTATTGGCTGAGGGAGCCAGTGTACAGCTTCCGGGTCATGTGGCCAGCATGACTAAGCTGCTTCCGGTGAAACCAGAGCAGCGCATGGAAACGTCATTTACCTTCCCACCACTGTGGTACCTATTTATCTACTTGCACTTTGACGTGGGCTGTGATATTACAAAGAAATAAATATAACTTGAGGTAGGGACGCGGGTGGCGCTGTGGGTTAAACCACAGAGTCTAGGACTTGCCGATCAGAAGGTCGGCGGTTCGAATCCCCGCAATGGGGTGAGCTTCCGTTGCTCTGTCCCAGCTTCTGCCAACCTAGCAGTTCGAAAGCACGAAGTGCAAGTAGATAAATAGGTACCGCTCTGGCGGGAAGGTAAACGGCATTTCTGTGCACTGCTCTGTTTCGCCAGAAGCGGCTTAGTCATGCTCGCCACATGACCCAGAAGCTGTACGCCAGCTCCCTCGGCCAATAAAGCGAGATGAGCGCCACAACCCCAGAGTCGGCCACGACTGGACCTAATGGTCAGGGTCCCCTTTACCTTATGAACTGATGAGCAATGACAGCAAAAAAAATTTCATATGCCTTGGATCCCAAACACCTTGATACTCAGACGTTTTGACTCCTGAACGCTGCAAACCTGGAAGTGATCCAGTTTGTGAACTATTTTTGGAAGCCGAACGTCCGATGGGGCTTCCGCAGCTTCCGATTGGCTGCAGGAGCCTCTTGAAGCCAATCAGAAGCCGCGCTTTCTGAACGTTTTGGAAGTCGAATGGACTTCCGGAACGGATTACGTTTGACTTCCAAGGTACGAGTGTACTACGGCTCCATTCACACATAACAAGGCAGATTTCTAACTTACTGTGTTTTTCCGAGTATCAGTTCTGTGTTTATATGGGCTGCCAGGGGGCTCTCACTTCGCTCCTCGCCTGGCAAGAACAAGACAAACCTTGGTTTTGTGTCATCTCTGAGCCAGGGATCATTCTTGGCTCTCATAACAGGCAACAATTTCTAGCCAAGCTACAGCCGTGGTTTGTTGTTGGCTTGCTGTTCATGATTTGTTAAGGAGCAAAAAAATCCACAATATGTGCTTTGGAAATATCCCCTGGTTTATCCCACTCATATTGAGAGGCAGGGGGAAATGAAATGGGAGCGATCAGGCTGTACACAAGAATGCTCTTGTTCTCAGTTAACAGTGATAAGCCAGAAAACGTGTTGGGGGCGGGGGGAGAGAGAGAGAGAAACTCTTTAAAACATTACTAAATAATAGTGGATCGTCCTGAACCCCTGAGCAAGGTAATTTTAAAGAGAATGCAATACCAGTTCATTACCAATCACCTTTTTCCCATGTTCGACGCTTCAAGAGTTACCCACACATCCGCTATTTGCCTAACTCAATTAAGGGAGCTATATTTAAAAGGTTCATCCATACTCATTCTGCAGGACATAAGTCGTGCCCTTATGCAATTTAAAACTTTGAGCTGATGAGTACACTTTCCAGTATTTGCATCGTCATATATTTTCAGAAACCACAGATGCTCACGGTGTTTGGTTCTTCCTCCCCCCCTCCCCTTGCTAGTTTTGTACTATTGCATTTTTGTTGTTGTTACTAATACATTTTTAAGTCCTTTTAGTCTCCAAGTGGCCCACATTTGATTAGGTTTATTAGAACATTTTTAAAAACAGCAGGTTTATTCATTTACTTTATGACTAGAAAAAACTGTTGTCCCAAAAAATAATAATGGCATGGATCAATACAGAAGGACGTGGGTGGCGCTGTGGGTTAAGCCACAGAGCCTAGGGCTTGCCGATCAGAAGGTCGGCGGTTCGAATCCCCGTGACGGGGTGAGCTCCTGTTGCTTGCTCTCTGCTCCTGCCAACCTATCCGTTCGAAAGCACGTCAAAGTGCAAGTAGATAAATAGGTACCACTCCGGCAGGAAGGTAAACAATGTTTCCGTGCGCTGCTCTGGTTCACTAGAAGCGGCTTAGTCATGCTGGGCACCTGACCTGGAAGCTGTACACCGGCTCCCTTGGCCAATAAAGTGAGATGAGTGCCAGAGTCGGCCACGACTGGACCTAATAGTCAGGGGTCCCTTTACCTTTACCTTTTATCAATACAGAAACAGAAATTCCCTATCTAAGGCAGACAATCTAAAGTTCTGCTGAGCGGGATCCACGGGCATCCTACAACCTTTGGCTATACAGATCTCATATATTTCTAATGGAAGGAAATATCATTACCATGGAGCCACCACAGAAAAGTCCCTAGTAACAGTAGTGATCATCTCTGTTTCAGATGGTGATGCCACCTGCGAAAAGGCCATATTCCAAAACTTTAAAAATGGGGAGACAAATGTCAGAGGATATGGTTACTTAAATATCCAAGACTTGGGCTCTAAAGCTTTAAAGATTAACACCTTTGTTGCCATGAGAAGATTAACTATGATTTATTATGTTTCCATAAATGATCCTTCCATTCATCCCTACCCCCCACCCCTGTCCCACTTCTTAACAGTTCCATGATATTGTGTAGATTGCACGGTATAACCTTTTCTGTCCAGGCATCATTTACGTCTGAACAAAATGTCCCTCAAAATATTTGGACTGGGGAGAGTGATATTTGCATTTTGCTGCCTTTATGAAAGTGGGTCATCTGCACATGATTATGCTAAGCACTCTTACTTTAAAATAAGATTTTAAAAAATGAATGTCACTCTCACTGTGAAGGCTCACTGAAGGATTCTTACAAATCAAGACTTATTCCGCAAGTACTACTCCAGACAAGCAGGGTAAGGGTTCCTAACGTACAATTATTTTTAGATGCAAGGTGAAATGTTAGACTGTCTTCCGCACCCATGATACCGCATATATTTGAATGAGGCCTAAATCCTAAAATAAGGATTCAGTGTACTTGATCCCACTATGTATAGGACTCTCATAGTACGGTTCAGAATTAAAGAGAATTTCTGTAGATAAAAGCAAAAGCAGGTAAATTAAGGAGATGTTGCAATTTTTTTTAAAGCGACAATTATTTCTTAATTATAAACATAACGTGATATTTTCCCCTTTTATTCCAGGCTGTACTTGCTGATCTTTCGACTCTGAAAGTTATGCCTCTTCTTCAGATTTTTCTGTTCGCCACCGGCACTTGATGTTCCTCAGAGCTGCTGTGCTGCACTGCTAGACTTTCATCAGATGCTAATAATAAACTATGCAACACTTTCATTAAAATCAAGCTCAAACGTTAATGGGCGGAATTCTGCAAGAGATAAAACTGCACTTCTCACATGGAAACCCCCCCCCCAAAGGCTTTTTGCATATCAAGTTAGCGCTGCTGCATGCTGCTGAATTTTAGCCAAACTGCAGTACCTGGATGTAATGCAAATCACATAACAGCCAATCCACCTAAGTGATAACCCCAAATGCATGTTCAATTAAATGCACCAAAAAGGAAATAGCGTATAATCATTCTAGAGTTCAGTTCTGCCTTTCTGACGCTGTAAGGTGGGGAAAGGATGTCTTCACTTATAATCTATTATCCAGTCACACCATCCATCATCTTAAAAGTCCTGCAATACTTGAAAAAAAAGTATTTCTGTAAAGTATTTAACTTTAAAAGTGTAATAATAACACTTCCTTTGAAAAAGCGCAGCAATACCTCTCTTTGCAACCTTTCTATATCATTCCTGATGGAAGAAGCATCTTGTTTTATTGTTCTTGGCTGGAGGCCGTGGACGAGTTTAGAGTTGAAGGTGGTATGATGGAGGCATCCTTTTTCTGTGACGTACTCCCTTTCCCCTTTCCCCTGCTGTTCTCCTTGGACTAACAGGTCTTGTAAGTTTTTGAAACGCTCCAAAAACCTCCAAAACCTGTTCGTTTTGGAGCTGACAGCAGGACCAATCGGCAACAATTGTCCTTATCATAGAACCTTCCGTGCCGTGAAAGAAACTAATCTTTCTCCTCCAGCCCTTACCAACTTATTCTCAAGCCTTTATCCTTGGTCCGTGTTGATTCTGCTTTGCAAAGATAAAAATGCCTCGGCGCAGCTTTCTTCAGAACCTATCAAAGCCTTTCTGAACGTGAGCCAAAGCAGTTGCTTGTGAATGACGTCAATAGTTTTCTCCCCCCTAGCTCCCACCTCCTCTTTAGGCGCTGAATGTGCTGCATCTGCCATTTCCCTAGCCCCTGCTGGTCCAGGAACTTGTGTATCAACTCGCTGAGTCTAAGCTCGTATTGCTGCGTGACTTGAGTCGCGCTGCCATCGGGACAGACAGTCTTTTACCGATGATGATTCCTCCTCCCCCCCCTTTTCTCCAGGGATTCCAGTAAGCCTCCCTAAAATCCTAATTGATTACCAGGTTGTTCTAATTTAACCACATACAGCTGTTGGCCAAGATTGGATGTCGAGACCTCATTCGCGGTAAAGCTGTATCATTGATATGCTGCGTTACTTTGGGCCAATTTGTTTCACGAGGTCCAACTTTGCTCTTGCAATTCCCAGCGGCCTAAAGACGTAACTTGTAATACTTTCTTTTGCCCATCGAAAGGAAGTTTTATGAACGTTCCTCAGCTCTAAGAAGTTGTCTGTCATTTGCAGTATTCAAATCTTTGTAGAAAAGAGAACGGCATGGCTTTTGAGCAGATCCACAAAATGTCCCGTTGCCCCCCCAGCATAGACCTTACTGCAAAGAAACTTGCACCAGGGACTTGAGAGTCACTTGTCCACCTGATACGTGTGGCACTCTCATCATCCAGATTTTGAGCTGTCAGCAAAACTGAAAAATGATTTCAAGTCCAAATTTAAATTTATGCTCTGTTGCATGTAAGATGGTGGCTACCTACACTGATATTCGCCCATTTCCCGAAAGTGTATTTTAAAGGTTGAGTTGAATAATTTAAAAGTATTTTATTTATTGTACTGTACACAGCCTTTCTGTTGTTGTGAAGCTTCCATTGCATTGACCTTGGAGCTTAATTCCTTCTTTTGTTAACTGAAATAATAAAAATGGTGTTTTCTTTCATAATATATATGCTGGCTGCAGAATCTGTTGTTCAGTTTTGGGATACAGTGGTACCTCGGGTTACATACGCTTCAGGTTACAGACTCCACTAACCCAGAAATAGTACCTCGGGTTAAGAACTTCAGGATGAGAACAGAAATCGTGCTCTGGTGGCAGCAGGAGGCCCCATTAGCTAAAGTGGTGCTTCAAGTTAAGAACAGCTTCAGGTTAAGAACGGACCTCCGGAACGAATTAAGTACTTAACCTGAGGTACCACTGTACTTACAGACCACTGTGAAGCATTCCCCATTTTTACACCTTCCATAGATAAAACCTCGTTTGTGAGGTGAAAATACATCCCTATTCTCTCTACAACTAAACAGTTCTGCATACAAGCAGGTTTTAAATGGGGATGTTGTGTACTACAGCATCCATCATCCCTAGCCGTTGGCCATGCTAGAAAAGGCTAATGGGAGTAGGGATCCACACCAGCACAAGTTCCACATCCTGTTAGAATGCAGTCAGTCCCAAAATATAGCACTTTTTTTAGCCAATGTCACCAGTGGTGCAGTGGCAAAGTTTGAAGTCCAGGAGCTCATCACAACAGACCCCAAAGGAGAGTCCAGAGATAAGAAGCAGCCTAACTGCAATTCTTGGACTACTGCAGTGCGCTCTACATGGGGCTACCTTTGAAGGTGACCCGGAAACTGCAATTAATCCAGAATGCGGCAGCTAGACTGGTGACTGGGAGTGGCCGCCAGGACCACATAACACCAGTCCTGAAAGACCTGCATTCACTCCCAGTATGTTTCCAAGCACAATTCAAAGTGTTGGTCTGACCTTTAAAGCCCTAAATGGCCTCGGCCCAGTGTACCCGAAGGAGCGTCTCCACCCCCATCGCTCAGCCCAGACACTGAGGTCCAGCGCCGAGGGCCTTCTGGCGGTTCCCTCACTGCGAGAAGCCAAGTTACAGGGAACCAGGCAGAGGGCCTTCTCAGTAGTGGCGCCCGCCCTGTGGAACGCCCTCCCACCAGATGTCAAGGGAATAAACAATTACCTGATTTTAGAAGACATTTGAAAGCAGCCCTGGTTAGGGAAGTTTGTAATGTTTGATGTTTTATTGTGTTTTTAATATTCTATTGGAAGCCGCCCAAAGTGACTGGGGAAACCCAGCCAGATGGGCAGGATATGAATTTATTATTACAGTGGTACCTCGGGTTAAGTACTTAATTCGTTCTGGAGGTCCGTACTTAACCTGAAACTGTTCTTAACCTGAAGCACCACTTTAGCTAATGGGGCCTCCTGCTGCTGCCGCGCCGCTGGAGCACGATTTCTGTTCTCTCCCTGAAGCAAAGTTCTTAACCTGAAGCACTATTTCTGGGTTAGCGGAGTTACATACACTTCAGGTTACATACGCTTCAGGTTACAGACTCCGCTTCAGGTTAAGAACTTTGCTTCAGGGAGAGAACAGAAATCGTACTCTGGTGGCGCGGCGGCAGCAGGAGGCCCCATTAGCTAAAGTGGTGCTTCAGGTTAAGAACAGTTTCAGGTTAAGAACAGACCTCTGGAACAAATTAAGTACTTAACCCGAGGTACCACTGTATTGGGAAGTTTTTAATATCTAAAGTTTTTACAATTTTTTAATGTGCTTTGAGCCGCCCAGAGTGGCTTGGGAAACCCAGCCAGATGGACAGGGTATAAATAATATATGATGATGCTGATGATGATGATGATGGGGGGGGAGTATTTGATTCCCTGCTAAATTTGCCCGTTTGCCCTCTGACCAAGAAATGACCAGTCCATAATTTTAATGGTAGGTTTATTGTAACTGTGAATAACAGAATAACAGGGAAACCCCCAGAAACCCAGAAGACAAAAGTCAGAGATGGATGTGCATTATGTATTATTATTATTATCATCAGCCACTTCAATTTTTTTATTAAGCGGTATACAATTTGTGATAGCTTGCTTGTACGAATGAGTCCTCACGGGTCAAACATTTATAACATCTCACAAAGCTTTTGCAGCTCACACATTCAGCTTTGAGACATCAAGTGTTGAGGAAACCAATTGATGAGAAACCAAGTGATGTTATCTGCATGCATGACTGTATCTCCAGCTCCCAAATTCCATACGAAGATAGTACAGTGGTACCTCTGGTTACGTACTTAATTCATTCCAGAGGTCCGTTCTTAACCTGAAACTGTTCTTAACCTTAAGCACCACTTTAGGTAATGGGGCCTCCCGCTACCGCCGCACGATTTCTGTTCTCATCCTGAAGCAAAGTTCTTAACGCGAGGTACTATTTCTGGGTTAGCGGAGTCTGTAACCTGAAGCGGATGTAACCTGAAGCGGATGTAACCTGAGGTACCATGGTATGTGTGGCTGAGAAAACAGAGACAGGGCCTAAAATGATTTGGAAATTTCTGCTTGCACCTGTGTCAGTAGCACCGTTCGGTTTCAAAACAGAGACCCGGATCCAAAATGCTCGATCCAAGAATGTGGGTTGGGGTGGACGGAATGGTTAGGAAACTTGACTAGTGTGGAGGAAATTTTCTAGGGCAGAAGTGATGATGCTTGTGCACCATTGTTCAGGGTTCTCCCACTCTCCTGCGTATGTTGAGTGGGGACCCTGTTGCAACAGTTTTCCTTGAATAAAGATCAGGCTTGCTAGCCGCTTTGCTTCTCAATTTATTCTGGTTGGCCTCTGTTATTTCTCCTACCAATAGGGAACCCACTTAAGGACTGTATACAGGCTTTGGAATACCCCATAAGGGAAAAGGAGCAGTTTTTCTTATAATAGCTTCCTGTTATGTACTGAAGTTCTCACCCTGGGCCAGCAGGGGGGATACTGTAGATAGTTATGCAAATGAAGGATCGAAAGTGACGTTCAGTGATTGGATAGTTTTAGAAAGTTGCTACAGTAACGTTGTACTGGAGCTCTATATAAGCAGGCTGGCTGAACCCTTCAGTTCAGTTCTGTTATGGTCTGTGAATAAACAAGAGCTGTTTGAAGAATCGCTGTGTCGTCTGATATGTTCACCCACAACTTAACACTTCCCTTGCTAAAATTCCTTCTTCTGCGCAACTACTGATGGTACAAGTCCGTTCATTTTACCAGAAGAAAGCTTCAGACTAGTTTCCTCTGAAAAGGAGCAGTTAAGGATGCTTTTCGTTCCTGTTTTATTTGCATCATGAATCAAGGGCAAAATTCAGAGATTTCCTTCTGGCATGGCCCCAAAAGGGGCTTCAGGCAATGTGTGTGTACAGTATGTGGTGTAGAGAAGGGATGGTTTTTGCTCAGAGGAAAATAATTAAGAATCCCATGGGCTTTGAGCAAAGTTAAAATGGACATCCTCGAGATGGCGGCTGGTGGCCATCCCATAATTTGTCCATGAGGTATTATGGTTGACTGGGAAAGGCTTAAGGAAGTGATTTCCATTAAGAAAACCTTTGTGCGGCTTCCTGTGGTTTTGCTGGTGTCCCACCATGCAATTTGAATATAATGATGCCATTCAATCCATTTAGCAAAAGTTATTTTTTAAGTGCAGCATGGCTAACATTTACAAATGTTACATATATAAATGCGAATAAAGGTTCTGTAAGTCATGCTGGCCACATGACCCGGAAAAACTGTCTATGAACAAACGCCAGTTCCCTTGGCCAGTAAAGCTAGATGAGCGCCGCAACCCCAGAGTCGTTTGCGACTGGACTTAACAGTCAGGGGTTCCTTTACCTTTACCTTTTAAGTATAGATGCAAATTCCTAGATGCTACTATTGGGCTGGAGTGTTTGAGGGTTATTTTGTTTTGTTGGGGGGGGGGTTGTTGCTGTTGGTTTTTTTTGGATTTTTATGCTAGATCTTGTGAATTGTGTGGAAATTGTTCCATTTGGTTGCGCATTTTTAAATTTATTGTTTATGACTGCTTTTGTCATGTTGCAGTTAAGTAGTTTTTTCATGTTGTAAACCGCCTTAAGCGTGGTTTGAAAAGCTGGCACACTAATAAAATTATGTCTGTGTGCATGTATGTACTTCAGATTCTCCCTCTGTCAGGCTAAATCAAGTATCTTATTATTT
Organism: Podarcis vaucheri; assembly: GCF_965113315.1. Classification (NCBI taxonomy): domain Eukaryota; kingdom Metazoa; phylum Chordata; class Lepidosauria; order Squamata; family Lacertidae; genus Podarcis; species Podarcis vaucheri. Next base: position 68,077,419 of record NC_138767.1, on the reverse strand, counting down.
ATTTATTTATTTATTTATTTATTTATTTATTTATTAATTATTATTGTTGTTGTTGTTGTTGTTGTTGTTGTTGTTATTATTATTATTAATTATTCATCAAACCTTTTATCGGCATCACATACAAACATCCAAAACAAATCAATACAGAATTACCACTTCCCCAGTGGCACAAAACATTTGCTAAAAGGAAGGAGGCAGAGCAGTCTATCGTCACATCTCTAGGTCTCCAGGGAGATCAGACGTCTGCAGTGTATTTCAACGACAAAAAACCAAATAGAGATACAGTGGTGCCCCACAAGACGAATGCCTCGCAAGACGGAAAACCCGCTAGACGAAAGGGTTTTCCGTTTTGTAGGTGCTTCGCAAAATGAATTTCCTATGGGCTTGCTTCGCAAGACGAAAATGTCTTGCGAGTTCCTGCGGGTATTTTCCCTCCCCCCCTTTTTCCCAAGCTGCTAAGCCGCTTATCAGATGATCCTAAGCCACTAAGCCGCTTAACAGCTGATCCGCTAAGCCGCTTATCAGCTGATCCGCTAAGCCGCTAAGCCGCTTATCAGCTGATCCGCTAAGCCCGCTAAGCCGCTAATAGCGCTAAGCCGCTAATGGGCTTGCTTCGCAAGACGAAAAAACCGCAAGACGAAGAGACTCGCGGAACGGATTCTTTTCGTCTTGCGAGGCACCACTGTATTTAGCATCTAACTTGGTGAGCTCCTGATCATTCCCCAGTAATAGAAAATGTATGACCTCTGACTCTGGTTTCCATTTGGGGATACAGAGTTGATCTAGAAATTGCTGGTGGAGATCGGCATATAGTTTACAACTGAGAACCATATGTGTAAGGGTTTCCACCAGGTGGTCTTCACATGGGCAAGTTCTTTCTCCTTCCATCCTGCCTGAGAAGCTCCCCCAAAGGAGGTTTGATGGATTTGAATTAAACCTGGCCAGCAAAAATGCCCTTCTTTCTTGAGGGTTAAGCAGAAATTCAAGGTAATTGTGGTTAGTTTCATGTGCCCAAGAAAGCTGAAAATAAAGAGGGGAACATATTTATTTAATTTAGATACCACCTTATACCCGGAGGTCTCAGGGCGGTTCACAGAATAAAATCAAAATATAAAACCACAAAATACATAATCAAAATAAAAACAACAACCCAATAACTGCCCCCCTCCCATCTCAAGTGACAATGGAATTCCTACAGCTGGCAAGTGCCTAAAGATTGCATGATGAAATGGAACTCCTTATTTTCATTCCCAATTTCAGGTAGAGACCACAGGGTTTTGTGTGTGTGTACAGTTGAATACTATTTTGAGGTACAAATTAGCAGCAGGGCCCAGCTGGTCGCCTTAAGATTAAACGGCAAAAAGGGGGAAAGGAAGGTATTTCAAAAGCAGTTGTAGGTATTTTATTTTTAAAGTACTCCATAAGAACTATAGCAATGTTGACACGGGGCAAACAGAACACCCTCTTTTATGGAAGCAGAGGCCCAGTTAATATGAAATAATTGCCATTCCATCTGGCTAGATACCAGAAATACACTTCCTTGTAAACCATAATTGCATATAATCTAGGATATTGGATTGGGGTCTGGCTGATCCTGCTGTCATTCCTAAATGACATAAAAAAAAGAAAATTATGCTTTTCAGGTTTATACATTTCACAAATTTTACAATCATTTTAACATTTCAAAACTTGACTTCCCCCTCATTCTGCAGTTCCCTAAATTTATTTTTAAAATTTTCTGCATATCCCAGTTAACTTAATTTGCTCATTTATTCATCTTCTTTAAATACTCTTATGAAACTGCAGGTTATTACACTAATCCTGCCAATGTTCTTATCTGTAAATATTCAATAAACCATTTCCATTCTTTTATAAAAAGTTTGTTATTTTGATTTCTTATTCATTCTTCCAGTAAGTTTCACCATTCCTAAATGACATTAGAACCCATGTCCATCAGAATATTTATAGCCAAAAGACATCGGGGGGGGGAGAGTTTCTTTCCACCTTGCTTATTTTTAGACCACTTTGCACAAAATTGTGACCAATTGTGGTTCGCAATATATCCGACAAACAACAGGAATGAAAATAGCTTTTAAAAAACAATTAGAAATAATATCAGTACTGTAAGTGAATACAAAAGGGAAAAAATCAATCCATACAACTTTGTTCAAAAGGGTACATATAAACCAACCTCGTTTCGTAGCTTAAATGAAACAGAAGAGAGAGTAATAGCAACAAACAAACACTATAAAAGCACAGTAGTATACAAAATGTTATGTACTGAAGTTCTCACCCTGGGCCAGCAGGGGGATACTGTAGATAGTTATGCAAATAAGGGATCAAAGTGACGTTCAGTGATTGGATAGTTTTAGAAAGTTGTTACTGTTACGTTGTACTGGAGCTCTATATAAGCAGGCTGGCTGAACCCTTCAGTTCAGTTCTGTTCTGGCATCTGAATAAACAAGAGCTGTTTGAAGAATCGCTGTGTCGTCTGATATGTTCACCCACAACTTAACACAAAACACCACCATGTTTCCAGATCATTCAGTCGTATAGATCAGAGACTCAAATCTCTCAACATCCAAGAACCTGGCTTCATTTCTCACCTAGAACAACACAGACATTGCTACCAGCTCTCACCCAGAGGAGTCTAATGCCCACCATTATTGCTGGTTCTCATCCCACGCGGCAGACAATTACCTTTCTTCCATAATCTCCCACCAAGCGAAATTCAGGGGTTACACTTCCTCTGAAGGAGCAGGTTCGTAGCTTGGGGGTTTCCCTGGATCCTTTGCTGTCGCTCGGAATGCCTTCCATCAGCTTCAGCTGGTGGCCCTATCTGGGCAGGGATAGCCTAACTACTGTTGTCTATGCCCTGGTAACCTCTATGTTAGATTACTGCAATGTGTTATATGTAAGGCTGCCTCTGAAGATGGTTCGGAAACTTCAGCTAGTGCAGAATTCAGCGGCGCAAGACGGTTTGAGCATATTACACCCATCCTGGTCTGACTGCACTGGCTACCAATTAGTTTCTGGGCCCAATTCAACCTTAAGATATCTGGAGGGTGGCAACAAGAGAACAGGGCCTTCTCTGCAGTGGCTCCCCGTCAAATGCGCTCCCCAGGGAAGGTTGCCTGGTACCTTCACTATACACCTTTAGGCACCAGGCAAAAGCATTCCTTTTTAACCAGACCTGATGGACATCCTATACCCTTTTAAAATGTGGCTCTTTTTGTGGGCAGTTATTGGGTTATTGTTCTTATTTTGATTTTATAGGTTGTGGTTTTATTCTGTGAACTGCCCTGAGACCTCTGGGTATAGGGCGGTATATAAATTCAATCAATTAACCAATCAATCAATCAACCAACCAACCAACCAATCAATCAAATCCATCCAGGCCAGTATTTCCCAAACTTGGGTCTCCAGTTGTTTTTGGACAATACAGTGGTACCTTGGGTTAAGTACTTAATTCGTTCTGGAGGTCCGTTCTTAACCTGAAACTGTTCATAACCTGAAGCACCACTTTAGCTAATGGGGCCTCCTGCTGCCGCCACTGTGCTGCCGGAGCATGATTTCTGTTCTCATCCTGAAGCAAGGTTCTTGACCCGAGGTACTATTTCTGGGTTAGCGGAGTCTGTAACCTGAAGCGTCTGTAACCTGAAGCGTATGTAACCCAAGGTACCACTGTACTGTAATAGGTTAAGATCTGGTGAAGTACAATAGCAACTTTGTAAAGTATACAGTTTTGGGTTTTCCCCCCTCCCCCCTTTATTTTTCCTTTTACATGGGTGCTGCTTCTTTTTTCTTTTCTCTCTCTTTTATTTACATCTCATCGTGTTTAGTGCACATATAATTATGTACTTTTTGAACTTTCAATAAAGATGTCTGAAGAATTAATAATAATAATAATAATAATAATACACAAACGGCAAATGATTAAATATCCCAGTTGCCCATTGTGTGAGGTCATGGGGATTGTTTTGCATGAAAGACAGTCAGATGGCACCAAATTAAGTCATTAAAATGTTGCTGTTGAACCAAGGACTTCATATCAGAAAGAAAACAGCAACATGCTCCACCTGTGGGATGTAATCCACTGGGAGCAGTCAAGTACAACATTCCTTATAATGCTAGAGAAGACAGGTGAGGGAATGTTTGGTACAGCCAGTTGAAACTTCCTGTTCCTCCTGGCTGGAGCATCCTTCCTTTGCATGTGACTAAAGGTGGGCGTGACCTAACCTGTCCAGGTAACAAAAGGATGAGTCGTGCAGCACACCTCTCTCTTTTTCACTTTTTTCTTTGTTTGACCAGTTTCTAGCTAGGACTGCTCTGCAAGCTCTCAGCTAGCAGAAGCACTGGGATTATTTCCCCATATGGGGTAGATCCACATGTACATACAGTGGTACCTCAGGTTAAGTACTTAATTTGTTCTGTAGGTCCGTACTTAACCTGAAACTGTTCTTAACCTGAAGCACCACTTTAGCTAATGGGGTCTCCTGCTGCTGCCGCGCCGCTGGAGCCCGATTTCTGTTCTTATCCTGAAGCAAAGTTCTTAACCTGAAGCACTATTTCTGGGTTAGCGGAGTGTGTAACCTGAAGCGTATGTAACCTGAAGCGTATGTAACCCGAGGTACCACTGTATTTGTAACTAAGTCTGCCTTCAGGGATCCAACTGTGAACTGATGTAACTAAACTTCTTTTATTGACTTTGAATAAGGTTGTGGCGTCTTTATTCTTTTAAGAGGGATTCAAGGGAATTTACCAGGAACGTACAATTCAATCTCAGACAGACTGAATTGTACAATAGTGAGAGGCTTATACAAGCCTGCAACCAGCTATCTGCTGTGCATGTGAAAAGGGGAATGTAAACCCTGCTAAGTAAAGGAACTTGCTAGCGCAATGTAGGAAGAATATTAATAAACAATATATCCTCTCCTGTTACCCTGAACATTCCCACACCACCAACCTCATTCTGCTCTCAGACAGCCTCTCATCCATCTGCCTTCTTACTTACAACATACAGTGATACCTCGGGTTACATACGCTTCAGGTTACAGACTCCACTAACCCAGAAGTAGTGCTTCAGGTTAAGTAATTTGCTTCAGGATGAGAACAGAAATTGTGCTCCAGCGGAGCGGCAGCAGCAGGAGGCCCCATTAGCTAAAGTGGTGCTTCAGCTTAAGAACAGTTTCAGGTTAAGTGCAGACCTCCGGAACGAATTAAGTACTTAACCCGAGGTACCACCGTAATACCTCTCAGGATCCTCTTAGCAGAACTCAGAAGAGAGAAGGAAGGGACAAAATCAGTATTAGTTGGTTCTGGTTCAACCTGCTGTTGGTCACCCCATCAGATCCAACCAGCAGAATATTTGCATAGAGAAAAATCAGAATTATTTGCAGTTTTATTACTGGTGACTGTACTAAAACGCAAGACTTGGTTGAGGCCATTGTCACCTTTGGAAATTTACTCAGCAGTATGCAAAAAGAAGAGAGAGGGGCCTAGTCTAAAAATTGCCCTCTATCTGATAAGAACAGATATGACACTTGATCTTAGCCAAAAGGCCGAGAAGCGAGAATGTTACTTGCCCCAAAATGGAAAGAAGCAGAAGTCCCAGCAAAGGAAGAATGGATACAAAAACTTATGGAATATGCAGAAATGGAGAAACTTACCGGAGGACTAAGAAATAACAATAAGATAAGATAATAAGGAATAAGATAACAAACTTTTTATAAAAGAATGGAAATGTTTTGTTGAATATTTACATATAAATTGCAAACGGAGAAAAACACTGGCAGGATTATTGTAATAACCTGCAGTTTTATAAGAGTATATATATTTAAAGTAGATAATTAAATGAGCAGATTAAATGAATTTGGATATAAAGAAGATATTAAAAGATAAATACAGTGGTACCTCGGGTTAAGTACTTAATTCATTCTGAAGGTCCGTACTTAACCTGAAACTGTTCTTAACCTGAAGCACCACTTTAGCTAATGGGGCCTCCCGCTGCTACCGCGCAGCTGGAGCACGATTTCTGTTCTCATCCTGAAGCAAAGTTCTTAACCTGAAGCACTATTTATGGGTTAGCGGAGTCTGTAACCTGAAGCGTATGTAACCTGAGGTACCACTGTATAAGGAACCACAGAAAGAGGGAGAAACAAGTCAAACCTTGAAATGTTAAAATGATTGTAAAATCAATGAAATGTAATTTGAAAAGTATAAATAAAAATTTAAATAAATAAATAAAAATTGCCCTCTATCTTGCAGGATGTGAATGAGTTCCACCGCTATTCTTAAAAAACAAACACAAAAAACATGGGAAGCAGATATGCAAGTTGGAAATTCAGGTGTCTGACAACATGAGAGGAAATTCACTGAAGCTGATTCACAAATGGTATCAGACTCCAGCTCAGCTATCCAAAATGTTTTCTTCTGGACCACCGATATTTACGAAGGGATGTGGAAAAGTTCCGAGAAATGGTTTATGTGGAACAGCACATATTTTGTCCACAACTGTCGTAGCTAAATATGTCTGAAGACGAGAACAAGGATATATTGACAAGGATATATATGGCGCTGGTAGATTCATTAGTTATGGGAAACTGCTAAGGACCTTTCCCTGCAGAGTTCGTATCAATTTAAGTGGAATATAACTTTCATAGAAAAGATCACTCATCAGCTGAAGCTTTATCAATGTCAAGACACACCGGGCTCTCTTTATATGATTTGGCAATCTTTTTTGACCTTATGTCATGACTTGCATATCTCAAACATCCTGCACTTCAGGCGTGGCACATTTGGCAATACTTCTGGCAGTTATAGCTGGATTAATAGTTATAGTTTTCTCTGTGCAACTGTGGAGGGCAAAGAAAAATTAAGAACTCTAAGAAGGCACATGCATAAGACGTTGCGTTATTCTGTTTGTTCTCTATTCTGGTTTTATTGTTCATCCCAGTACTGGATAAAATAAGAAAAGCAATAAAAACGCTTATAACAAAGTAAAAATCAGAATAATTTCACAGGTACCTGATGTAAGAGGGTGATAAGTTTATTAGTGTCAGGCACTTCCTAACTCCTACATGGACAAAACTAAAAACAAGAAATAATGTGAAACACGACAACAGCAGTTCCTTTGCCTCCATGGAGTTCTCTGAGAATTCATGTCACAATAACGTCAGTAGGGAATACTCCTAAGTTCCCCTTGATACGACACAGTGGGTATTTGTGAGTTAAATGGGATCAACCATTCCATTGTGTTGCAGAGGGCTATGCGATCTTCTTTTGAGGAACCGATAGAGAAGAGAAGCGCACATCCTTTTGCAGTAGTCTCAAACTTAACCTGTTCTGGAAGTCCGTTCCAAAACCAAAGCGTTCCAACCCAAGGTGCGCTTTCCCATTGAAAGTAATGCAAAACCGTTCCAGACTTTTAAAAACAACCCCTTAAAACAGCAATTTAACATGAATTTTACGCTCTAACAAGACCATTGATCCATAAAACGAAAGCAATAAACTATGTAAGGTAAAGGGACCTCTGACCGTTAGGTCCAGTCGTGGATGACTCTGGGGTTGTGGCGCTCATCTCGCTTTACTGGCTGAGGGAGCCGGCGTTTGTCTGCAGACAGCTTCCAGGTCATGTGGCCAACATGACTAAGCCGCTTCTGGCAAACCAGAGCAGCACACGGAAACGCCGTTTACCTTTCCACCAGAGCAGTACCTATTTATCTACTTGCACTTTGATGTGCTTTCTTACTGCTAGCTTGGCAGGAGCTGGTACTGAACAATGGGAGCTCACCCCGTCGCGGGGATTCAAACTGCTGACCTTCTGATTGGCAAGCCCTAGGCTCTGTGGTTTAGACCACAGCGCCATCCGCATCCTCTAATAAACAATGTACTAAATAAATAAGACAGTATTGTAAAGGTAAAGGGACCCCTGACCATTAGGTCCAGCTGTGACTGACTCTAGGGTTGCAGCGCTCATCTCGCTTTATCTCATCTGGTCATGTGGCCAGCATGACTAAACCGCTTCTGGCGAACCAGAGCAGCGCACGGAAACGCCGTTTACCTTCCCGTCGGAGCGGTACCTGTTTATCTACTTGCACTTTGACGTGCTTTCAAACTGCTAGGTTGGCAGGAGCAGGGACCGAGCAATGGGAGCTCACCCCATTGCGGGGATTCGAACCGCCAACCTTCTGATTGGCAAGTCCTAGGCTCTGTGGTTTAACCCACAGCGCCACCTGCTGTATTGTAGATGATAAAAATTAAAATTACTTTTTTTTTTTCATACCTGCACTGATGATAGTCATTGTTTGGATGCGGGGCTTTTATCCATTTCCGCAGTCACACAATCATTCAATCAATAACTCAGTAGCTGAACTGGGTTCCACACTGCACAAAAACAAACGAACCGAAAAAGCCTCAAAAACAAAAAAGCAAAATAAATAGCAAAAACAGAAGTACCTAACTTCATCAGTTCCAGAAGTACGTTTGACTTTTGAAATGTTCAAAGACCAAGGTGCAGCTTCTGATTGGTGTGGGCGCCCTGGAAAAAATAGCTGACAGCCGCATCAGATGTTCAGCTTCTGAGAAACGTTTGAAAACTGTAACACTTACGTCCGGGTTTTCGGCGTTTGAGTACCAAGGCGTTTGAGAACCAAGGTACCGCTGTATTCATTAACAATTGTGGCATAAAGGCCACAGGTCATTTACCTTGGCACCCCCATCCCCATAATTCCTAGACCTATATCTAGGAGATGAGTGCAACAAAACAATAATATGGGAGTGAGTGGTTTCAGAGAGCCAGTGTTCCTGAATGTTTAAAGGTCAAGGTAAAGGGACCACTGACCGTTAGGTCCAGTCACGGACGACTCTGGGGTTGCGGAGCTCATCTCGCTTTATTGGCCGAGGGAGCCGGCGTACAGCTTCCGGGTCATGTGGCCAGCATGACTAAGCCGCTTCTGGCGAACCAGAGCAGCGCACGGAAACGCCATTTACCTTCCCGCCAGAGCGGTACCTATTTATCTACTTGTACTTTGATGTGCTTTCGAACTGCTAGGTTGGCAGGAGCAGGGACCGAGCAACGGGAGCTCACCCCGTCACGGGGATTCGAACCGCCGACCTTCTGATCGGCAAGCCCTAGGCTCTGTGGTTTAACCCACCGTGCCACCCGTGTCCCTGAATGTTTAGCCCACTGTAAAAGATGCAGCTATATATGTTTGTGCCCAAACAGCATTGGCTTTGGCCACTGAGAAAGGCTCCCTTTCTAGTGTCCAAACTTCTCTGGATTTTTAGCTCATCATTGCTACGGAAAAAACCTGCTCCTTTTCCCTTATGGGGTTCCCAAGAGCCCGTATAGAGTCCTTAAGTGGGTTCCCTATTGGTAGGAGAAAATAACAGAGGCCAACCAGAGAATACAGTATTGAGAAGCAAAGCAGCTAGTAAGCCTGATTTTTATTAAACTGTTGCAACAGGGTTCTCACTCACCACACGTAAGAGGGTGGAGGAACCCAGAACAATGGTGCGCAAGCCCTTCTATAGACTTTTAAAATTGCCCACCCTGTAGCTCAAGACCCCCCCCCCCAAAACATCATACATACATCACAGAAGGATGATGTATGTCTACAGCAGAAATACATCACAGGAGATGGTGTGCAGCAGAAATCCTGTTTGCCAGGATGCCTGATAATGGTCAATAACGGCCATTCTTTTGTGATGGTAAATACTTTTAATTCCTGAATCCAGGTCACAGGCTCACCCTATTCAAACACAAAGACGCCCTTAAGACAGGTAAGCAAAACACAATGGAGAGGCTTTCCCATTTCCTTCCTCCTTGCAGAGAAAAATTTGAAGTCAATTTGGGAGAGTCAAAATGGTTTGGGAGAGTCAAAATTGCTTCAGGATTGCTATCCTGTACTATTTCAGACATGTGGTTTATATACTTATGTACAGTGGTACCTCGGGTTAGGTACTTAATTCGTTCCGGAGGTCCGTACTTAACCTGAAACTGTTCTTAACCTGAAGCACCACTTTAGCTAATGGGGTCTCCTGCTGCTGCCACGCCGCCGGAGCACAATTTCTGTTCTTATCCTGAAGCAAAGTTCTTAACCTGAAGCACTATTTCTGGCTTAGTGGAGTGTGTAACCTGAAGTGTATGTAACCTGAAGTGTATGTAACCTGAGGTACCACTGTATGTGTTTGCCTTGTACATTTATGAACGTTTATTTTATATTTGGGACCTTAGAATTCTTATAACAATATTTATCGTCTCCGTTTCAAGAGTGCTTTCTGGAAGGCTAGACTGACAGTGTGAGTTGCTTTAAACTGCTGGGATGAACAAGCCAAACCCCATCGTTAAGATGGAGTGCATAGTGTACAAGGAAATGAATGAGATGTTAGTGCAAGATAGAGAGATAGAGAACCACCCTTCATATTTTAAGATGCTGCAGCAATTTGGGGGCCTGGGTATATCCTGAACAGAAAGCATATAACATTTTAAACATTTGGACACTGAAAACTGCAAGAGCGAGCTTACTGTTTTGCTGGATATCAAGTCTCCACGTCGTTTTTCTATTTGTCTGGTTTGACCCTATCCCTCAGCCAGCATCTGAATCATAGAATCATAGAGTTGGAAGAGACCACAAGGGCCATCGAGTCCAACCGCCTGCCAAGCAGGAAACATCTGAGATGTTGGTCAAGGCCTGACATTCTCACAGAATTTTTTATACTTTTCAAATTTATACATTTCACTGATTTTACAATAATTTAGACATTTCAAAACTTGACTTCCCTTCCCCTCTTTCTGCTGTTCCTTAAATTTGTTTTTAATATCTTCTGCATATCCAAATTAACTTAATATTTAAATATTAAACTTAATATTTAAAGATGACTCAATGAACAAATATATGCTCTTATAAAACGGCAGGTTATTATGATAATCCTCCCAATGTTTTTTATTTGTTTATCTGCAAATATTCAATAAACCGTTTCCATTCTTTTATAAAAAGTTTGATTTCTTATTCTTCCAGTAAGTTTCACCATTTCTGTGTATTCCATAAGTTTTTGTATCCATTCTTCCTTTACTGGGACTTCTGCGTCTTTCCATTTTGGGGCAAGTAACATTCTTGCTGCTGTAGTAGGATACATGAATAAGTTTCTATACATTTTAGGTATCTCTATACATTTTCTATACATTTCCAAATATTTTCTTCTTTAAGATACATGCGCTCTCTTCCTATTTCTAGAGAACATGTTGAATTCTTCCCTGCTTGCAAGAAATTCTAGGCCTCCTTTATAGGTTGCCTGGCGTAAATCAAATAATAAAATTTCCTATAGGAACTCACAATGTAAAAGGATTACAGTTCTAGTAAGAAAACTGAAGCAGGAAGCCCCAGGCAGATGTTTGGGGATTAACAGTGTTTACTTTAACTATCATGCAGCCGCAGATTGTTCCAACGTCTCCCATTCCCCATAATTCTATAAATATTTGTTGAATAATATAGAATTGGTCAAGGGATAAAAATTCTGACGTGATTTGGACAGTTGATTTGACTTTGCTCACAGGATGGAAGTTTAATCAGGGTGATCAGATATCTAGCAGGCTGTGGGTATTTTCCTGTAATAGTGTTTTCTATCATCTATGTGGGACAAGAAGCTACAGTTAGAACTGGATATGGAACAACTGATTGGATCAAAATTGGGAAAAGAGTACGGCAAGGCTGTATATGGTCTCCCTGCTTATTTAACTTATATGCAGAATTCATCATGCAAAAGGCTGGACTGGATGAATACAAACCGGAATTAAGATTGCCGGAAGAAATATCAACAACCTCAGATATGCAGATGACACATCTTTGGTGGCAGAAAGTGAGGAGGAATTAAATAACCTTTTAATGAGAGTGAAAAAGGAGAGCGCAAAATATGGTTTGAAGCTCAACATCAAAAAAACGAAGATCATGGCCACTGGTCCCATCACCTCCTGGCAAATAGAAGGGGAAGAAATTGAGGCAGTGAGAGATTTTACTTTCTTGGGCTCTGTGATCACTGCAGATGGTGACAGCAGTCACAAAATTAAAAGACGCCTGCTTCTTGGGAAAAAAGCAATGACAAACCTAAACAGCATCTTAAAAAGCAGAGACATCACCTTGCTGACAAAGGTCTGTATAGTTAAAGATATGGTTTTGCCAGTAGTGATGTATGGAAGTAAGAGCTGGACCATAATGAAGGCTGATCGCCGAAGAATTGATGCTTTTGAATTATGGTGCTGGAGGAGACTCTTGAGAGTCCCATGGACTGCAAGAAGATCAAACCTCTCCATTCTTAAGGAAATCAGCCCTGAGTGCTCACTGGAAGGACAGATTGTGAAGCTGAGGCTCCAATATTTTGGCCACCTCATGAGAAGAGAAGACTCCCTGCAAAAGACCCTGATGTTGGGAAAGATGGAAGGCACAAGGAGAACGGGATGACAGAGGACGAGATGGTTGGACAGTGTTCTCGAAGCTACCAGCATGAGTTTGACTAAACTGCGGGAGACAGTGGAAGACAGGAGTGCCTGGCGTGCTCTGGTCCATGGGGTCACGAAGAGTCGGACACGACTAAACAAAACAACAAATCATCTGGATATTCAATTCCAGAGGTATCTCCCTCCTTTTGCAAACTTGGTTAGAGGGAATAGACTGAAATGCAGCAATCAGCCACTACGGGTGAGATTTTAAGTCTGATTGCAAGACTGATTTAAAAGACCAATGTGCTGTGTACTCAGAAGAGGCATCCTTCTTTAAAATGCATACAGTATACAAAAATTTCTAGTCCTTTATGTTTAAACTAATATATTATCATTGCTGCAAGGATGAATGGATACAAAAACTTATGGAATATGCAGAAATGGCAAAACTTACCGGAAGAATAAGAAATCAAGATAACAAACTTCTTATAAAACACTGGCAGGATTGTAATAACCAGGAGCTACCTCCTGGCAAATAGAAGGGGAAGAAATGAAGACAGTGAGAGATTTTACTTTCTTGGGCTCCATGATCACTGCAGATGGTGACAGCAGTCACAAAATTAAAAGACGCCTGCTTCTTGGGAGAAAAGCAATGACAAACCTAGACAGCATCTTAAAAAGCAGAGAAATCACCTTGCCAACAAAGGTCCATATAGTTAAAGATATGGGGGTTTTCCCAGTAGTGATGTGTGGAAGTGAGAGCTGGACCATAAAGAAGGCTGATCGCCGAAAAATTGATGCTTTTGAATTATGGTGTTGGAGGAGACTCTTGAGAGTCCCATGGACTGCAAGAAGATCAAACCTCTCCATTCTTAAGGAAATCAGCCCTGAGTGCTCACTGGAAGGACAGATTGTGAAGCTGAGGCTCCAATACTTTGGCCACCTCATGAGAAGAGAAGACCCCCTGCAAAAGACCCTGATGTTGGGAAAGATGGAGGGCACAAGGAGAAGGGGACGACAGAGGATGAGATGGCTGGACAGTGTTCTCGAAGCTACAAACATGAGTTTGACCAAACTGCGGGAGGCAGTGGAAGACAGGAGTGCCTGGCGTGCTCTGGGCCATGGGGTCACGAAGAGTCGGACACCACTAAATGACTAAACAACAACAATATAAGAGTATACATATACAAAGAAGATAAATAAAAGAGTAAGTTAAGTTAAGTGAATTTGGATACGCAGAAGATATTAAAAATAAGTTTAAGGGACCGTAGAAAGAGGGGGAAGGAAGTCAAGATTTAAAATGTCAAAATGAATGTAAAATCAGTGAAATGTATATATCTGAAAAGTATAAATAATTGGTAAATACCAATAGTTCTGATTTTGCCATGTAAGAGTTAGAACCATCTGGATTTATAAGAGTCCTTAAGTAAGCCGGAGAGCAGACTTGAAGGCTGGCAACACAAATGGCAACGCAACCAGTATTTTATAGTGCTAGTTGGAAACTGGGAAACACACACACACACACACACACACACACACACACTTGATTCTGTTGCTTCGAATACAGAAGGTACTCAATAACAAGGCATCAGTTTTAGCAGCCCATTGTTTTCTTTTTACAAAACTTCTGATTAGCTTGATTGCATTTTGATCACAATGTCTCCAGTAAACGACGCTCTTACATGCAGTAAATAGAATACACAGTCTTTTTCAAAGGGATGGATGATTTTGCAGTTCTCCATTCGCCATTCATTTGAAAACTGACTGCAATTCGATGCACACCTTTATTTTGGAAAGGAGCCTCATTCAAAGAAGAAGGACCTGCTTCTGGATAAACAGGAACTAGGGATTAGCTTGTACAGTACACACGATGCCCTCTCATGAAACCGTTTTTTCTTGTGGGAAAATACGGACAAATTGTTACAGTGGCACAGAGAAACTTCTTTGAAGAAGTCCATAAAAATGGGATCTGTAGTATCAAGTTGGCAGGGCTAAAACTTGAGTATTAGATGTGGTGGAATGTAAAGGTAAAAGTAAAGGGACCCCTGACCATTAGGTCCAGTCGTGACCGACTCTGGGGTTGCGGCGCTCATCTCGCTTTATTGGCCAAGGGAGCCGGTGTACAGCTTCCGGGTCATGTGGCCAGCAGGACTAGACCACTTCTGGTGAACCAGAGCAGCGCACAGAAACGCCATTTACCTTCCCGCCGGAGCGGTACCTATTTATCTACCTGCACTTGGAAGTGTTTTCGAACTGCTAGGTTGGCAGGAGCAGGGACCGAGCAAAGGGCGCTCACCCCATCGCGGGGATTCAAACCGCCTACCTTCTGATCGGCAAGTCCTAGGCTCTGTGGTTTAACCCACAGCGCCACCCGCATCCCTGTGGTGGAATGTACTTCTTCGCAAAAGGAAAAAGAATTACCGTAATCCTTCTGGCCCACCCCTGCACTTAATGAAAAGTGATTCCACGATTCCACCGTATAGGGAAATGATCCACAATAAATTCAAAAAAATGTTTAAAACTACTCCCCCCCAACTGCGGCCCCAAAATGGAAAAAGAGCGAGGTCCCAAACAAAGAACCAAATTATATATATATACACAAACACATAGTGCTTTTTTCTGGGGGGACACGGGGCACACATATGTGACGTTAACATATGAGTGCTGGAGGTGAAATAGTTAAACAGGTTACCCAATCAGAACCCAGGGGGGTGGAGTCAGAGGGACTATAAAACCAGCTCTGGGAGGGGTGAAGGAAAAGTTCGTTGGGAGGTTGGTTGGAGTGGGAGTGAATTGGGATAAGAGTCTGGGGGTAGGTTGAGTTAGTGTAGCGAAATAAGCTGAGTCAGGAACAGTTAGGAGCTAGGAAGATAAGTAAATATCTGAGAGGTAGTTTAGTGAGTGAGAGCAGGGAGCGGAAGTTATAGGTCTGGATAGGCACCCCATGATTGTAACTGACTGAGACGCTTGTTTAAACTGCAATTAATAAACAGAAGTTTATGTTCCAATTTAACCCTGACTGGACTCAGAATTGTACCAGGTAGGGCCTGGGTGGCAGCAGCGAGAAATAAAGTGGTGGCACAGGGATCAATAGATGGTGAAACGTCTGGGGACCCTGTGTGATCGCCACAACATACCCCTAAACATTTTGTGAATTGAACTTTGGCCTCATTGAGGGGCAATATTACATTATGTGTAGGAAAATGAGAGTACCCCTAAACATTTTTTAAAGAAAAAAAGCACTGTGTGTGTGTGTTTATATGAATGCAGTAATGGAATACTGAATGGTATAGATTTTGTAAAATATGCAGGGATTCATGATATGTAAAATGAACAACAGGAAGATAAGGGAAGTCACTGATCTCTTAAGGATGTAAAATGAGTATTTTAAATAATATATATATATATATATATATATATATATATATATATATTTGCTTTCGTAGATTTTCACGGGTACAGGAATGCAGGTTTTGGTGTCTTCGGGTGTCTTCCCGTGTAAGAGTCGGGGTGTCTGTGCGACGTTTCGACGAGGTCTCACTCGTCATCTTCAGGCTGGTGCTTTCGGCTTCTTGTTACTCACGGTGGCGTCGTCGGTGCCTCCGAGGCAGAAGCGCTTCTTCGGGGAAGGCGCCCTCGCGCGCCCTCCCTCCCGCTCCTCTCCTCTCCTCGCCAGCAGGTGCTGGCGAGGAGAGGAGAGGAGCGGGAGAGAGGGCGCGCGAGGGCGCCTTCCCCGAAGAAGCGCTTCTGCCTCGGAGGCACCGACGACGCCACCGTGAGTAACAAGAAGCCGAAAGCACCAGCCTGAAGATGACGAGTGAGACCTCGTCGAAACGTCGCACAGACACCCCGACTCTTACACGGGAAGACACCCGAAGACACCAAAACCTGCATATATATATATATATATATATATATATATATATATATATATATGCTTTCGTAGATTTTCACGGGTACAGGAATGCAGGTTTTGGTGTCTTCGGGTGTCTTCCCGTGTAAGAGTCGGGGTGTCTGGGCGACGTTTCGACGAGGTCTCACTCGTCATCTTCAGGCTGGTGCTTTCGGCTTCTTGTTACTGGAACAGAGCAGAATCTGGTGTTTGAGTTCCTATAAATACTGTTGAGGGGTGTGGTGTATAGCCTCCAACGTTCTGGGCAGAGAGGAAGTTCCTAGATTAGTGTGCCTTTTCTTCTTTTGTTCCTTAATTACTTGAGGGATATCTTGAGTGATTTCATGAGTGATATTCTGAATACCACTGGGTGGGTCATTAAGTGTAGATTAGTTGCTAAAGCTTTCGTGTCTTGACCTCTTGAGCTTGTGAAGAGTTTTTCTGAGAAGATGGCTGTGCTGCATTTAGTTGTGCTCTGGCTTGGCTTCGTGTATAGGGGCGAGCTGTGGTTTTGTGCCTTGTGCCAGCCAGATCTGTGTAGGGATTGCAGGGGGGTGCAGCATCCGGAGGTGCCACTATAGTTTGGCTACTGGATGGAGTCTGTAATATGTCTGTGGAGGGGGTCTGGGTTTGGGTCTGGTGTGGTTGATTGGTGACGGCGTTCTGTGTGCCTCTGGTTCTGGTGTCGGTTTTTGTGGGGAGGGCTAATTTCCAGATGTCTGGCAGGCGGGACGTGTCGTCACGCTTGTTCATGTTGTGAGGGTGTTTCTCTATCTCGATGGCTTCCATGATTATTCTCTTGTGGTGATGTTCCATGTTAAAGAGCAATTTGGAATCTGCAAAATTAATTTCGTGTCCTGTTTCTTTCATGTGTTGGAAAAGAGAGGAAGTTTTTTCTTCTTTTTTGACGGCATTCTTGTGTTCTGCGATACGTGCATTTATTCGTCTGTTTGTTTGTCCAATGTACGTGGCTGGGCAGACTTTGCAGGGTATTTCATAGACCCCTTGGTTTTCCAGCTGGATTTTGTCTTTTGGGTTTCTGAGGATATTGGCTATTTTTTGGTTGGTGCAGAAGGCTGTTTTGATATTGTGTTTATGGAGGATTTTGCTAATTTTGTCTGTAGTGCCCTTGATATAAGGAAGGAGGGCCATGCCATTGTTTTCTTCTGTGTCTTGGTTTTTGGGGGGTGTTTCTTTTTGGATTAGCTTCGTAACCCTGTTTTTCTGGTATCCATTGGCGATTAACACATTTGAGAGATTCTGTAACTCAGTTGTCAAGTGGTCTTTGTCAGCCAGGCGTTTGGTTCTGGAGATGAGAGTCTTGGCTACGGAGTTTATTTGTGCAGGGTGGTGGTGTGATTGTGCATGTAAGTAGCGGTTGGTGTGTGTTTTTTTCCGGTAGATAGTGTAATCCCCCCTGCAATCCCTACACAGATCTGGCTGGCACAAGGCACAAAACCACAGCTCGCCCCTATACACGAAGCCAAGCCAGAGCACAACTAAATGCAGCACAGCCATCTTCTCAGAAAAACTCTTCACAAGCTCAAGAGGTCAAGACACGAAAGCTTTAGCAACTAATCTACACTTAATGACCCACCCAGTGGTATTCAGAATATCACTCATGAAATCACTCAAGATATCCCTCAAGTAATTAAGGAACAAAAGAAGAAAAGGCACACTAATCTAGGAACTTCCTCTCTGCCCAGAACGTTGGAGGCTATACACCACACCCCTCAACAGTATTTATAGGAACTCAAACACCAGATTCTGCTCTGTTCCAGTAACAAGAAGCCGAAAGCACCAGCCTGAAGATGACGAGTGAGACCTCGTCGAAACGTCGCCCAGACACCCCGACTCTTACACGGGAAGACACCCGAAGACACCAAAACCTGCATATATATATATATATATATATATATATATATATATTTGTGTGTGTGTGTATGTGATATATATAGGTAACATATTACATTTTCAACTGCATATTACTCAGTTGTTTTTGTGTGTGTGTATAACTCAGTGTGTATTACTCAGTATGTGTGTGAATAATAATAATAATAATAAGTGTGCATGCACATGAAAGCTCATACCAAGAACTAACTTAGTTGGTCTTTAAGGTGCTACTGGAAGGAATTTTTTTTATTTTAATAATAATAATAATAATAGTAAACTGAGTAATAGACTCATGTAAGGGAAGGTGGGAAGTCCAGAGATTCGGAGGAATCTTTAAACATGGATATATACGGTTGTACTGTTACGATTTTATATTTGTTAAACCAAATAAAAATTATTTCAAAATAAAAAAAATAAAAATAAAGCGCTGGCCCTGAGTATGCTCAGCCCACGTGGCAGGAGTCAATAAGACAGCGATGCTCCTGAGCATGCGCATCCCCACGTGGCAGCTTCCCATTCAAAGGGATGCCCCTGAGCGTGCTCACCCCCAAAAAACAACGCCATCTCGTTCCCAGCTTCGCTGCACCCAGCCGCCCCTTCTTGCCTTGCTCCTTTCCCTTGATAAGAGAGAGACCCTTCAAGCCGTAAGGGCAGGCGCGGCTTCGCTCACCGCTACTGCGCACGCCCCACCGCCTGCGTGGCGGCGCGCATGCGGAGTGGCGTCCTCGGCGGCGCGAGCGGGCAGCAACCGCCGCATCGGCTGCTTTCGTCAGCGGAGCGCGAGGGGCCCCCTCCCGGCGGGGGGCGGGGCTTCGGCGGCGGCGCGGGCGGCATCCTCGCGAGCTGAGGCGACGACGAAGGAGCCCGTCGCCTGAGCCGAGCCGAGCCGCCGCGCCGATGAACCGTTGCTGCCCCGCCGCCGCCGCCGCCGTGAGGAGAGCCGCGCGGCCGGGAGGGATCCTGCTGCTGCCGCTGCTCCTGCTGCTGCTGCTTTTGCCGAAGGCGGATGCCGCCGCCGCCGCCGCCCGCGCTGCTTCCTCGCCTTCGCCGCCGGCCCCGGGGCGCTGCGAGGCGGAGGCGGCGGACGTGGCCGGCGGCGGCGGCGGCAGAAGGGGAAGCGGAGGCGGAGCGGGTGGAGCGGCTTCTGCGGCTGCTTCCGACAGCCCGGCCCCGGGGACAGGTGAGAAGCAGCGGGTGAGGGTTGGAGCATCCCCGCCGACGCCGCCGCCGGAGGAGGAAACGGGGGAGCCGCCGAGGCTTCCTCCGCGCTGAGGGAGGGAATCTTCGTTGCGGTTCCTCAGAGGCTCGCAGGGACGAGGACGCGTTGACGTCACGTGTGGAACGGCGGACGCGTGTCTCGCTCCTTTCGCCCGCTGCGACGCGCGAAGTTGGCCCCGAGTTGGTGGCGCGGGGGCGGGGATGCGGATCTTCGGCGCCGGCATCTCCTGCGGGTGAAGGAGGCGAAAGGAGTAGAAGACCATTAAATGCAGGGCACGGAACGGATCCCTCGGGTCTCGCCTCTGCTCCGGGAGGAGGGGGGGTGTCGGCGTCACGTGTGGAGCGGGAGACGCGTGTTTCGCGAGAGCGAGCTGCTGTTGGGGTGTGACGCGTGTAAAGTGGTCCTCAGTTGGGGGGAGGGAGAAGCCAAGGGGCGGGGGAGTTGCTGGTCTCTCCAAGGATGGAGCTTTGGGGGGGGGATGAGGGGAAGGGAAGAAAGCCTCCTAAAACCAGCCTTTCTCAACCGTGGGTCCTCAGATGTTGTTTGTTTGCTTGTTGATTCATTGAATTTATATACCGCTCTATACCTGGAGGTCTCAGGGATGTTCACAGAAAAGATCACAATATATAAAATCAAAATAAAAACAATAACCCAATAACACCCCCCCTAGCTGCCAGGATGGGAGTTGTAGTCCCACAACATCCGAGGACCCGAGTTGGCCTCAGGTAACACTCAGGAGGTTCTGTCCTGCGGTGAGGTGTGTGCAGGATGAAAACTGGGAAGGCTTTTAGTGCTAGTTATCGCTGAACTTAAGATCTGACGTACCTTTGGATGTGTAGGTGGGAGAAGTAGTGGCGTTTTACCCTAAGCGCTGCATAATAGGGAACACTTGACAGAGTTTGTTCATTGGTAGTCGTCCCCCCCAAATTATTTTACTAATTTTCCAGATTATTACCAAACCAAATTACTTCAATTTAATACAATTTCATAAAATCAGGTTTCCTGCTGCTGTTGCAAACTTATGTCGATCATTTCCCCTCGTAGCCGCATCATCTCTTGTTTAAGAGACATTTTTCCTCCTTACAAACAGCGCCTGTGTTACATTTTATAAATATAAAATCCATTGCACATGTGTAGTCCTTCATATACATTGTGGTTTCAGTCCTGGCGTGCTGGGAGAATTAATTACTGTCTTCCATTCTTCAGTTCTTTGCAGTGTTTGGTCATTATTATTATTGTTAATTATATTTATACATCACTTTTTTCCTCCTAAGGAGCTCAAGGCTGTGTACATGGTTCTCCTCCCCAGTTCATCCTCATTAGGTAGGGCTGGTGACTGGCCCAAGATCACCCAGTGCTCTTCCTTGCTGAGTGGGGATTCGAACTCTGGTCTCCCAAGTCTAACTGTTAAATCACACTGTTTAGGAAGCCTTCTGAACACCCTTGCTGTATCTACACTGAAATGTAGCCAGTGTTGCACCCTTTCAATTCCTATCTTTGAGTGGAGCATTAATGAAGAGCTTAGGATTTCAGTTTCAGTTTCAAAGCCCCCCTTGGGCCAACTCCTCATTTATCTTACCCATTTGCAATGTGTTGGTTTTTTTTACACGTCTTAAACGGCTTGTAAAAAATAAATGGAGTGGGAAGGCTGTCAGTGCAGTTCTCTTGGCTCTTTCATTGCTCATCCACTTATTCCTGCAGAAGAACCAGATGTGTCGGCAGGCAACTCTGGTCCTCTCTCTTTTTCTGTGTTTGAATTACTAGTCAAAAGGAGTAGAAGCAGCAATGCGGAACTGAGGCAAGTGTGTGAAGCTTTCCCGGCAATCCCAGACTTCTAACTCGACATTAGCCCACAAGGAAGTTACTATAAAAGTGCTCCGGAGGCTTTAAAAATAATCTTCGTAGGAGGGTGCTGTTTAATATTTATCATCCTATTGTCTGCATGTTTTATAGTTGTGTGTAACTGGAATATAGCAACTGCTCTAACCATTTATCTTGCGTCTGGGTCTTGTGCTGTGCAGAGGGCAAAAGACGCTGTTTGCACGTTAGTGGAATCTGAAGCAGAGTGAAGGAAGTTGGGAGTGAAATAAACAGTCCTATGAAGTGTTGATAATATATTATCAGCAGGAAGACTTGCTCAGAGGCGGATGAATTCATTCCCAGGAAATAAACTTGCCATCATACTGTTGAAAATGAGAAGATGGAATGTAGATTGTTCTGGAGGAAGTTTCGTGGACGTGATAGATGGAACTGAAACTTTGACATCTTCAAAAGTGTGTTCAGCGAACACCTTGACAGTGAATCACTTTCCTGGGGGGAAAAGTAACCATTTTGGAAATGAATTGACCATATTGCAGACACTGTTTAAAAGCAACAAAACATGGAAGTGTTTTCAGAAGTATGTAGCTTCTGCGAACGATGGCAAAAAAGACAAGTGTGCTTCTGTGAGAAAGATAAGCATCGGGGGGGGGGGAGCATATATCAGGTCATTTGAAGTGTGGGTTATTACAGACTTTGCAGAATTTTCTTTATTTGTTACATTTGTGCCCTATCTTTCTGTTAGGGTGTCCAGAATGGTATGTGGATGGTAGTATCAAGTTTTCCAAACAACGTTGTGAGGTATGTTAGTTAGGCTCAGAGCTGGTGACTTGCCTGTGGCCTGTCAGTGAGTTTTATGAGTAAATAGGTATTTGAACTCAAGTCCTGTTCTAATGGCTGTTCAGCACATTGCAGAATGCCACAGGGAACTGTTTTGTCCTCCTCCTGGATGTTCTTAAGGTCCAGAACTTGCTTGGCTTTGCTACTTTGCTTTTTCTAATAGTATTTCTGTAACTGGGAGAAGCAATATAACACAGCCAGGAACAGCTGAAGAGCCAGAGAAAATGTGTCCTGTATTTGTGAGTTCCCGACTCAGGGTAGTTTTAGCAATTTCTCCCAGCCAGAGGATGCTGCGAGGAGCCAGAGGTTCTAGGTACCAAGTATGGCTGCTGCTTTGGTGGGGCCAATGGGTATGAATGGGGAATTGTGGAGCACTCTGCAGTAGTAAATGATGGAATAATGTTGGGGATTTGACTAGTGTTTTCAGATAACTAGATTGAGTGTGTGATTCTATTTTATCCTGTTAGCATGGGAGTGATCCTGTTTTCTATTTTAAATACTTTGGCTTGGATCCATGTTAATGGAGCAGGGCTTTCCTGCCCCCTTTTCCTCTGCAGCCCCCTGAAACCTTGCTGCTGTGAATTGGTTGGCCCCTGGGATATTGAGGGGAGTGGTGGCAATTTAGGACCTAAACCATGATTTATACTGTAATAAATCTGAAAAGTTTGTTATCCAGAAAAGTTTTTCTGGATAAATAGCTTAAGGATCTGTGGTATTTCCAGAATAGCATGACGTTAAATTAGGTTTCTCTGTTCTGTTTTTTAGTATCAGAGACATAGTGCGCAGTGAATCATTTACCCTTCTTGCCTTTTCTCTCTCTTTTGTATAAAAACAGTTTCTCAGCTCTGTTTTTCTTCTTTGGTCTAAAAGAAGCTTTGGCAAATGGGCACTGCCCTGGTATGTATACTGTGATCTTTTAGGTGCCAAGTGAAGACCAGTTCCTGTTCTCCCAGACCTTTTATTTACAATCTTATGTATTGTTTTAGTTCTTGCACCAAGTTTCCCGTTGCTGGGTTTTTTGTTTTTTGTTTGGCTGGTTTTAAGTATTGTTGCTGCTGGGGGTTATGCTGATTTTAGTCAAGTTTTGCAGAGTTTTACTTTATTTTGTTTATTGTGTTGGGAATTGTATTTTGTATATTGTTTATGTAAGCTGCCCAGAGAACTTTGCTGATTGGTGGTTTATAAATTAATAATAATTACATTTATAACCCATCGATCAGCAATGCTCTTTAGGCATCTTACATAAACAATATACAACATACAATTCACTTTGACTTACAGTGTATTAACATCTCGGGATTTGAGGGATTCTTACCTGTATTCCAAGTTCTCAGCATATTTCCAGTCTACTGTGGGTATGTTTTTCCCTTATCAGTTTCTTCTAGTTGATCTTTCTTTTTCTGAAGTCTTCCTGTAGATTGATATCTATTGTGCTATGCTGCTTTTATCTCAACTTTCTAAATAGTGATTCTGAAGTAAAGCTGCATGTTTACACTGATAAATGAGAAACAATCCTACTTGACAAGTGATGGTATGCTGCATATATTCTATGTTTGGGATAGGTTGTGGTAAATTGCCATGGTTCAAGTGTCCTATATGGAGTGCCTAATATAGATGTAGGACTTTACATGGATTCATGTGAGAAGCCTTTCAGCTTTGAGGCCGGGAATGGAAATTGGAACCAAATTCTTCTTCATATTACTATGGCTGAAGATGTCATTGCATGCAAAACATCTTATTCAGCAAACATTGTCAACAACAATCATTTGTTTAGCAAACTTTTCTGCAATACATTACTCTGGATTGTTTTGGTTTTTTGGGGTGGGAAGGGAAGCTATTTCTGTCTCTTTGAATTTTTACACTTTTCTATTCCAAGAACTCACAACATGTACTAGCCTAAATCAAAATATAAGCAAATAGCTAAAGCGGACTCCATAAAATAAAAATTCACACAGTTCCAATGGTTGAAATCCCAGCTTCTCTTCTACTTCCCAGTAGAGCAGGCCATTTCCCACTGACAGTGCGTCAGTTATACCTGGACTGGGCTTCAGTTTATTGGCTCTCATCTAGATACCAAGACAAGACAACAATCCAGCACATTTATAGCCAAGCCTGCCAGATGTAAAGGAGAGGCAGAGCTGTGTGTCATTTACATGTTACTGACAGCGTAATTATCAAAGTCTGGATGACTCCACTCAGCTGTTTCATGCAGATGTTAAATAGCATAGGGGGTAAAATCGAACTCTGAGGAACCGCACATAGAAGGCTCCATGGGGCTGAAGAGCACTCTCCCAAGTAGCGCCCTCTGGAAATGCTCATTCAAGTAGGACTGTGGAACCACTGCAAAGTTAACAAAGGACACATAAACCCCAGTTTGAACGGATCTAGAAAATCAGTTGTCTTCAAGAGCACTTGGATCTGATCTGCAATATTAGTCTACTGAGTATATTTTTGGTCCAAGCTGGATTTTGCTTATTAGTTTTTCACAATGTGATGATACAAGATATCAAAAATAGTAGAATGAATGTGCAGTATAGCTGGCATCTCTTTTTAAGGATTAAGAAAACCAGAACTGAATTAGAAGCAGTCATTTTTGTGTGTATTAATTTTCTCATAATAAAACTCTGGATGAAGTAAAAAAAAGTCTGTTGCCTGGGAACTCATGTTTCCCAAACTGAAAGTTGGTGATTAACTATCTATGAAGTATCTTGCACTGCTGGTGACAGTTATATAATGACCTGTCTTTCATTCTTTTTAGATACAGTTATCATTCTGCAGTGTTGGTTGCTGTGGAAACCAAGCTATGTGATACCCACAGTAGTTAAAGCAAATTCATTATGTAATAGTTATATACTTTTATATTGCACTAATTACAGTAATCTTGCATTTGTACTAACCACAGGTAGTGAATGCTATATATATGTAGTACAGTGGTACCTCGGGTTACATACGCTTCAGGTTACATACTCTGCTAACCCAGAAATAATACCTCGGGCTTTAGGATGAGAACAGAAATCACGTGGCGTTGGCACGGCAGCAGCGGGAGGCCCCATTAGCTAAAGTGGTGCTTCAGGTTAAGAACAGTTCCAGGTTAAGAACGGACCTCCAGAACAAATTAAGTACATAACCAGAGGTACCCCTGTACTGATAGGCCAAAAAATATATTACTGTTTATCACAAATATGTGTTTCAGACTATAGTGTTAAGAACAGATAGTTTTCAGTTGGGAATATTATTGGCTACTTTTATTGCAGACATCATTTCCATCGTAAATGGAACTTCAGAAAGGATACAGTGCACAGTAGAAATTTAACTTTCAGCTTCCTGTACACATTTGTATTGGTTAGGTTTGCAAAAAGTTGCCACATTTTTTATATGCAAAGAGTTGATTTTAGATAAACAGTGCTAAATGAGGGCTACTTCCCACACACCCATCTTTGGTAATGTCTCTTATGCAATTATTGGCTGAGACTAGCCTCTCTTCCCAGCGGTCTTGCTTCCTTGACTATTAAAAGACATTTCCAATCAATATGGAAACAAGCAGTGGATAATATAATAACAACTCTAGGATTCAATCCACAGTTCTTACTTAACATGGGGAACGAGCAAGCAAAAACCATTATCAAACAGCGTGTGGTCTTCTTCTTTCTTTGCCAGGTCCCCCAAATTTTTAATTAGCGAAACTAGAAGATACTCCACTTCCCAAATGCCATACATAGCTAATCTTGAAATACCAAAACAACGAAGGGCTTTCGCCTTGACACGTTGTCAGGCCTTCCCTTCAGCAGTTCAGGAAGGCAGTTATAGGAAGATACCATATGAGGAGAGGAAATTCCCATGTGGCTCTGGGCAGCAGGAAACAACGGAGCATGCCCTTCTTCATTGCCAGTATTACATAGACATTCAAGCTAGGTTTATCCAGCCCATCCTATATAAGTTCCCTGGGCATTCAGAACAACACTACATCTCCGTATTAGTACAGGACGATACCCCAGAAGTCACATATTTAGTCGCCAGATTTTGCGCTGCCATGATAGATATTCGTCTAAGGATGGTCTATGCTACAAATCAGTCCTAAATAAAAGGCCCATATTGTTAGAGCTGCACCTCTGAAGCCCCACCCCATACAGCTGTTCTTTTTTAACTGATATCCTTTAAATTTTCCTTATTGGTTTTTATTCATCCATTACCTATGCTTAATCAAGTATTCTAGGTATATGTTTTAATCTACGTTTGGTTCTTGTTCCCAATTAATTTAATAATTATCTGCTTAGAGATGTTATGCTATTTATTTAGATGTTTTGCTTCTGCTGGTCTGTGACCGTAATAAAGTAAATTCATTCGTTCTTATGCAACATGTCTCTGAAAATCCCTTGCAGTCATGCCCCTGGAAGCCACATGATTGGCTGAGAATCCTAAAAACTTATTTTTTGCATGTGTTCAGTTACACAAAAGTACTTCAGATGTTGCAGAAGTGATATGGTCAACTCAAAGTTGGGCACCTTATATTTGCTGTAATGTGTGAAGTGCCTCTGATCATTGTTGAAAATATTGGTGTATAGGGGCAGACTTTAAGTTTTCATTGTCTTTGCTCCCTGGAGAAGGATGGGTTTAATTTCTTCTTTTGCTTTTTAGTACTTTCTTTGCGGGGGGCAGGCAGTTAATTTGTTTTCTGTGACACAATTTGATTCTAGTGCTCTGGCTGTTGAGGTCATGTTGTTCCTGCTTATATTTGGTGTTCTTTTGTCAGCACGCTTTCTGAAGGGATCAACTGCTGTTCGTTCTTAACATGAATTGTTGAGCAGGGCTAGAAATTTTTATCGCTGCAGGCTTATAGATCAACAAAAGTATTTATTGATTTCATGTACCTATCGCACGGGTGATAAGGTTGGGAAATAATTTTCTTGAAGGAATTTTTTTACTTAGCTGTTCAACCAGCTTAGGACAACTAAAGCTTGGACCTCTTCATTCAGTGCTATGAGTCACATGGTGTGTCAGTTCTATAAAGTTAAGATCCCTCACCCAGCAAAGCATGCAGGGTTGGTTTTAGCAGAGGCCTTTGGCTTGCTTGGGTGAAATGCCTCCCAGTATGCAGGCATATCCATACGCTGGAAGGGGTTCACACATGGAGACATGATCGCTACATATTTCAAGTTCCATTTTGTTTTCTGGTATTTTATTTGACAGAAATTGTGGATTCAGAAGGTATCTTCATTTTTCAGTAGCTCTTGTACTAAGTAGCACCCCTGTTTTTTTAAAAAAACTTGCTTTGAACGTGAACTTAAATCCCATTGATTTCCGAGCAGCTTAATTCAGAGAAATAAGGCATGCTGCCTATATGTCTCTTCGTGGATTGAAATTGTCTTCTGTATCAATTTTTGGGTGAAACACTTATTAAATTACTGGGTCAGCATTATTGTTTTGTGTAGTGATAAGTAAGTAACTTATCCACACTTGTATTAGTTTTGTCAAAGAAGGGCTTAAAATACGCATTTCAAAGCAAATGATCATGCTTACAGGCATACTTGAGATTATGGTGTTTTGTAATTAACAATGAAAGTACATCATATTTTTTGACTTTGTGGTCTGATTGTTGCAATTCCAAGTATGTTTGATTCTGTCTTAGCTTAGTAGTAACCTGAAATGCTCCAGTAAGGTGGTACAAGCAAAAACGTTGGCTAGCAAGATCTCTTTTCCTAATTTATTTATCTCACTGCAAACTGTTCTTCCAAAGTTACATCTAAAGGCTTGGTTTTATTTATCTAATGAAATTCTTGCTCTGTTTAACAATAGTTTTATATCTTTGTTCAGTAGTTATTGTGACCTGGTCCCAATAACAGAAGCATCCTTGCAACAACAGAAACATTCCTGTTCAGTGTTGTCAATAGACATTCCGTCTCTTAGGTGCCACCCTGTTCCTCTTGGCCCAGCTACATGTCAGAAGATAATGCAGTATCTCTTCTGAAGAGAAGGAAACTCCATCCTACTATACATACTATTCTTTTTGTCTTTTGCAAGAAGGAACATTTTTCTTTGGTATTTCCAAAACTCATTCCTATATTGGTTTGTATGCAAACAAATATGGAAATATAATTGACACTTCAAAATATGTCATATTTGAAAGAATATATATAGAAGAAGAGCCATGTTCATACAAACCAAAAGTTTTAAAAATGAAATAGGATTCCTGTTGAATTGGTCCAAGGGTCTATCTATAATAGTCAGCCAGATGACCCTGGGAAACCCATGGCTAAGCAAGAAGGAAATACTCCTTCCTGATAGTTTTCCCTCCAGCAAATGGTTTTCAGTGGGATGCTGCCTCTGCACATGGAGGTTCCATCTAGCTGTCATGGCTAATAGAGCTCTATCTCCCCTCTCTGTCCCCAATTAGTCTAATCCTCTTTTAAAGCTATCTTAAGCCAATCTCCCGTCAGCACATCCTGTGTCTTTCAAGTCCATAAATTAATTGTACGTTTTGTGAAGAAGTATGTACTGTTGTCCACCCTGAATCTGCAGTCTGCCACTCAGTTTCATTGGGTGACCTTGGAGGAGCTAGAATTACACAAGAGGCAGAAAAAATTCTCAATATGTACCCTCCCCATAACATCACGGAAAAGCTGCAACCCTTCTTGAGTATCATTTATACTGAAGAGCCTCTGTCAATGCCTAAAGATGTGGGTGTTGCTCACCTTTGAAAAGTATTCATCAAATGCAAGCCATTAAATTAGGTTAGTTAATTTTTATTGTTTTATACAATGTTGTTCAGTTTAAACTGTTTAGTTGAGTTAGCTTATATTTATAATTTCAATAAAGTACTGTATGGATTTTTTTTTTGGTTTGGCTTTTACTTATTAATATTATGATTGCTTTTAATTGTTTCTGATCTTTTAAAATTGTTATTATTCATTTTATATTCTATATTATATTATATGCATTGGGCACAATTTTGTGGGAAAGCCTCATGCAAATAGATAATGCAGTGATGTATAAACCAAGATTCCATTCCAGTTGTGCCATGTGTTAAACCTTTGCTGAGTAACAAAGTTTTGTCTGAGCTTCTACACCTATTAAAGGAGGGCAAACCAGCACGTTACAATATGGTTGTTTTTTTAAAAGCAGGCACTTCCAGTTTACTGCCAATCATCTTGGTTAAATTTCACTGCTGTCTGGAACATACATGTGTAGGAGGGTGACTTACTGAATGTATTAAATGCCCACATTGTTTGTCTTTGGGGGCATTATTCATGTATCTGATTAATATAGAATTAATATTCTGGATATAGAATATGTTCTCTCACAGGAGATAGATTACTGAATAGGAGTGGACTATTGGATCGGGTGGAGTGGTCATTTGGATTGGCTTCAAAGATAGCTAGTTGTGGATTCAGTTGAGCTCCCTCATTGCCTTCCTTGGTAGTTTGCATTTGGCTAGAGACCTTATTGTATGTGGGATAATGACCCTCTCTATACCACACAGCAACACACTTAAATACTACCAGGGGTCTTGTTTGGTTGGTGTTACACTTGATTATAGGAATGCGGATGGCACTGTGGTCTAAACCACTGAGCCTCTTGGGCTTGCTGATCAGAAGGTCGGTGGTTCGAATCCCCATGACGAGGTCCCAGCTCCTGCCAACCTAGTAGTTTGCAAGCATGCCAGTGCAAGTAGATAAATAGGTAGTGTTGTGGCAGGAAGGTAAACGGCATTTCCGTGTGCTCTGGTTTCCATCACGGTGTCCTGTTGTGCCAGAAGCAGTGTGGGATGTTTTAATATTTTGTTGTGTTTTCCTAGAAAAGAGGGTAGGAAGGGCAACAGTGGTGTGATTGTTTGGGATGGGAAACCTACTTGCATCTTGCTAATTTGTCATGCTTATTTCAAAAGCTGCTTCTTTGCTGTGTCTCATGAAGAAGAATTCTTTCTCTGAGCTGCTTTGAATTCATTTGAATCCATTTTTAAATTTAGCTTTTCAAAGCTTTGTTTCAAGCTCTTGTTTCAAGCTGTATTCTCTTGCCTTTAATATAAACAAATGCATAAAGAAAACTTCATGCTTTACAAGCTTGTGATATGTAATGACTGTGAAATATCTAGCAGTCGTGTTTAAGGGCATGAAAGAAAGTAATGTTTCTTTCTTCCGTAAACACAGAGAGTAAATTTGTTTAGTGTAGAAATTATAATTGGGCTTCACTAACTCTATTCTGCCTGGACCAACAACAGACACTTTGCCTGTTTCTGGGATAGGGATGGAGACAGAGGAAGGTAATATTACTGTGGCTGTGTAAGGAGCAGGGTGTGGCACTATGGATCTATCAGACTGAAGGCCCTGATGTACCAGGAGAAGCTGAGATGCAAATGGCAAATGTTTAGACCACACAAAGGGAGAAAAGGCATTGAGATCTGAGAAATGGAGTAGAGAGAAATAAAAGAGTTGAGGTACCAATAGTTACCTTTTCCAAAGAGAATAGGAGTGGGTTTCCTGAGTTTCACAGGCTTTTGAACAGAGGGATTGGATTGAAAACGAAGGTATGCATTGTGGCTACATGCAACTTCTGAATTCCACTTAGTAAGCATTCACTGAAATGTTTCTTCAGTGGAGTGGCAATGATGTGGAATCTAAAAGGTAAGGTAAGGTAAAGGACCCCTTGACGGTTAAGGTGTCTATGGGGTGCGGCGCTCATCTCGCTTTCAGGCCGAGGGAACTGGTGTTTGTCCAAAGACAGCTTCCCGGGTCACGTGACCAGCATGACTAAATGGCTTCTGGCGCAGCAGGACACTGCGACAGAAACCAGAGCACACGGAAACGCCATTTACCTTCCCGTCACAGTGGTATCTATTTATCTACTTGCACTGGCATGCTTTCGAACTGCTAGGTTGGCAGGAGCTGGGACAGAGCAACGGGAGCTCACCCTGTCATGCAGATTCGAACCACTGACCTTCTGATCGGCAAGCCCAATAGGCTCAGTGGTTTAGACCACTGTAGGCCACCCTAGAGTTCTGTACCATAAATTAGGTTGAGATGGGAATTCTAGACCAAGATGGGTATCCTAAAGTGAAAATGATGGACCACTCTGGGGCCTGGGCTGAAGTCTGGTTTCTGAAGTCTAAACTGTTCTTGGCCTTGAGGGCAAAATAGTGAGGTGTCAATGGATTTTCCTGTGCAAAATAGAGATGGAAGATACTTTCAGAGATACAAATGATTGCTGTTTATGTTACCAGTGGAGGCAGTTCTTGCTGGGGAAGCCACTTTTTTCTTGCCAGGATGGCCTAATGGAGGCACTTGCTGGTATTGGCAGTTAGCCAATAGATCAGGCACAATTAGGTCATGCGTCTGGAGCACTTTATGTTTGCAGACATTGCAGAGAAGTTAGTTTTCTATTAATGAAGATAGCTTGTGTGCAGCTAGGCTTACTGCTTCTTACACCCTTGTCTTGCACAGCCTCCTGTAGAGCAATGCTAAAGAAGCCAAGGTGTTTAGCAGCATGCACAAAGTGCTAGCCAGACTGGCCACCTGGGTAATAAGCAGCCAAAGGCAGACTCTCCGTAATGATAGTTCTATTGTAAATAGATACACCTTCAAGCTTCTGTTTATTTTTATACTTTCTTTGAGGGGTTAACAATAGGTAGCCTCTCCCCCCTTCACTGTTTATTGGACAGAAATTCTCTGTACCTGAAGCACCTGAGAGAAAGGCTGCAGTGGGATAGTGATTGACATTTAAAAGATATTATATTTCTGATTCAGCCTGACCACCTGTGTTCAGTCAGAAGTCCCAGTTCTAGAGATAGACAGATCTGGAATCTTTGAATCCAATGCCATAGTTAGTGGGGTGAGCTATGAGCACTTATGGAGTGAGCTATGAGCACTGTCACTTGTTTTAGCCATGTGTATTATAAATATCTTTGTTTCTTCACATTCCTTTCAGTGTTCGAAACTCCCATTGTTCTAGGCGCATTTTGCGACAGGGAATTTCATCAGTGCAAGCATTTTCAGATCTCTGGGCGCAGTACTGTGCCTAAGATTTCAGATTAAAACAGCAGAGTGGAAGGAAAGGAGGACCTTTTCCTGTCTCCCCACTTCTAGCTCTCTGAAGACTGGAGAAGAGACCCTCTTAAGAATATTAGGGGGGTGGGGCAGGGGAAGGACTAGACCATGTGAAAAATGAACATAATATTTTAGCTGCAGTTCATTCATTTTCAACTTTGTATTCTTGTTAAAAAAGCGCACCTTGACATTCTGTTGTTGCACCCATAACCTAGGTGCAGTTTAGTTCCTTGCTATCATATGTCAGTTTCTAACACTGATTTGTCTGGAAAGAGGTGCGTAGACGTCTTTTTAAGGCTAAGGACCAGGAAAGTGGGATGGTGTACCTGGGAATTCATCATGTTTTGAACACTGTGGACCAGAATTCTTTCAGCACTGTTGTACTGAGGAACATAGTCTGGTGGTTTGCCAGTTCCTTCTGAGATACCACACCCTCTTACTTTATGGCCATCACACAATAGGGGACTTGAAAAGTTTCCAAATTAAAACTTAGTACCTTCTGCTCACTGGAACAGTTGTATTGTATTTACAAGAATAAACATGCAAGGAAAATGGAAAGGGACCATAAGTAGGAGGCAGGTATTGAGGCTTGGTTGAAATATCCTGAGATGTTTTGTTATGGTTGATATTCAGTGTTACGCAGCATAGACTGTTGGACTTGCATAACTATTTCAGTGATTCTGCTGTGAGTATAAACTTGGTTAGAACTGCTACATAGTTCTTCAAGTATTTTTGTTTTTCTTAAAGACCAGCCCAACCTACCATTTATTTACAGGATTTTTATGCTGCTTTCCAGGACCAAGGCCCTTTCAAAGTGTCTGGCAATCAAAATCATAATAAGCTGTAGCAAAACAATATCAATACAAACTTTAAAACTACATTTTTAAAATAAAAAATACATCTTTATCCCTGCCTAAAATTCAGTAAGGAGGGAGCCGGCCTCTAGGCCAGGGGGAGGTAGTTTCACAAACAGGATGCCACAACTGAGACGGCACCACACTATGTACTATGCTTAGCTGTGAGAGTGCAGTTGTACCTTGGATCCCAAATGCCATGGAATTCAGACATTTTGGCTCCGAAATGCCACAAACCTGGAAGTGATTGTTCCGGTTTGCAACCGTTCTTTTGGAACCCGAACGTCCGACGGGACTTCTGCAGCTTCTGATTGCCTGCAGGAGCTTCCTGAAGACAACCAGAAGCCGCTATTTGGTTTCCAAACATTTTGGAAGTAGAACAGACTTCCGGAACGGATTCCGTTTGACTTCCAAGGTACTACTGGACAAGGAAGGCCTTCCCAGCAGAGCTTAAGGCATGGTCTGGCAGATAATGGAAGAGGCACTCCTTCAAGTACGTGGAATGCAGGTTGTTCAGGACTTTATATGGCAACAACAAATCTTGAATTGAGTTGTATCATATTGGCAGACAAAGCAGTTTGTACGTGTACGTTATCTATTTTATTAATTCAAAAAAATTATGTACTGCTTGATTGGGGGTGGGGAACCACAAAGGGGTTTTTGTGTTACATGATCCCAAACAGAAGTACCACTCACAATCCTGATGCTGAACCAGTTGCAACTTCTGGATTATCTTCACAAGTAGCCCAGTATAAAGCACATTGCAGTATGTTAAATGTAAGGTTACCAAAGCATGGATAACTGTTACTAAGTTATCCTGGCCCAGGAACAGCTGCAGCTGCAGCCACTGATGCCACCTGGGCTTCGAGTGACAGTGCAGAATCAAGGAGCACTCCCAAGCTACAAATTGTTCCTTCAGGAGGTGTGCAACCTCATCTAGCATAGGCCATACCTCCAAATCCCGGACACAAGAGCCATCCATCAGCTGCACCCCCATCTTGTTGGGATTCAGCTTTAGTTTATTGGCCCTCATCCAGCCTGCCTCCAGACACCAGTCCAGCATTTGCAGAGCTTCACCTCATTCATACTGGGGAGAGAGAAAGCTGGGTTCCCCCAACATATTGATGGCGCCATGTTCCACATTACCAGATGACTACCCCCATCAGTTTCATAGAGCTGTTAAACAGCATAGGAGACAGGATAGACCGCTGCCAAACCCCACAGCCTAGTAGATGAGGGACCAAGCAGTAGTCCTGAAATTCTACTCTATGGAAATGACCCTGCAGGTAGGAGAGGAATCGCAGTATCATTATGCTTTCAATTCCCAACCTGTATTGGCCTGAATATAAGCCTCACTTTCCCCCCAAATTCTGACCGTGAAATGTTAAAGTGTAGCTTATATTCGCGACCTTATGGTATGCAGCCAGGAAGCCCCCCCCCCCCCCAGTATGCAGCCAGGAGCAGTGAGGAATGGAGCAGCTTATATTTGAGTATTTTTTCTTTTTTTCTTCCTCCCCCCCCCGGTCCAATTTTATAGGTGCAGCTTATACTCAGGTGTGGCTTATATTTGGGGCAGTACGGTACTTGAGGAGGATTGCATTGTTGATGGTCTTAAAAGCTGCTGATAGATCAAGGAGAATCAATGGTAAACCAAGTAGTGGTTTCACACACTACTTGTGTCTCTTTTCGAATAAAGGTTATCATACAGGGCAATGAAAACTGTTCCAGTGCCAAGAAGCCAGATTGAACCTTCCTCTTCCTCACAGATTATCCAGCCTGTAATCCAGCTCCTAGAAAAAAACAATTCAACCTTCTTAAACTAAATGTAGCCCCATGCATTATAAAACAAAACACTACCTGTGGAACCTGACAAAGTTAAGGAAAAACACACCTAACTCATCAAAACATCTATCTTATTATAAACCTTACCTTATCTTATACAGTGGTGCCCTGCAAGACGAAAAACTCGCTAGACGAAAGAGTTTTCCGTTTTTTGAGTCGTTCTGCAAGACAAATTTCCCTATGGGCTTGCTTTGCAAGACGAAACGTCTTGCGAGTTCTTGTGAGTTTGTTTCCTTTTTCTTAAAGCCGCTAATAGCCGCTAATAGCCGTGCTTTGCAAGATGAAAAAACCGCAAGACGAAGAGACTTGCGGAACGGATTAATTTCGTCTTGCGAGGCACCACTGTATCTCATTAGCAGTATATAAACTCCACTCAAATATATAGACCAAGACTTGAAAACCTCATTTTAGCAAACCGCTCTAACAGAATACTCAACAGAACACCTCTTTACCAGAGCATTTGAACAAACTTCACACTTTATAACCTCACCTTTCATATAGGTAAAGGTAAAGGGACCCCTGACCATTAGGTCCAGTTGTGATCGACTCTGGGGTTGCGGCTCTCATCTCGCTTTATTGGCCGAGGGAGCCAGCGCACAGCTTCCGGGTCATGTGGCCAGCATGACTAAACCGCTTCTGGCGAACCAGAGCAGCGCACAGAAACGCCGTTTACCTTCCCACTGGAGTGGTAACTATTTATCTACTTGCACTTTGACGTGCTTTCAAACTGCTAGGTTGGCAGGAGCAGGGACTGAGCAGAGGGAGCTCACCCCATCGCGGGGATTCGAACCGCCGACCTTCTGATTGGCAAGTCCTAGGCTCTGTGGCTTAACCCACAGCGCCACCCGCGTCCCCCACCTTTCATATACCTCCACACTAAACCTCCAGACTAAAGAATCTTCCACCTAGACAACTAGTCCATTAATTGATTGACAGCTTCAGCAAATCACAGTCCACACAGTCGCAGGTCAACATTCCCGACACTGACAACTTGAAACAACTAAAGCAGTGTTTCCCAACCGGTGTTCCGCGGCACACTAGTGTGCCGCGAGACGTTGCCTGGTGTGCCGTGGGAGGGAGCGGGCGAGTCGGGCGGCGAGAGGCGGGGCGGCGGTAGCGAGGAGAGGCCGCCCAGTGCGGGGCTCTCGCCGTCTGCCTGCCTGGCTGCCTGCGTGGCGCTGACGTCACGGGGCTGTAATGTGCCCCACATAGGCACACGCGGGGCGGAGAGCGAGCTCCCTCCCACATCCCATCGCCGGCTCTGCACCAGGCGGTAGAGCTCGGCGAAGTCGCTGCGCTGGAAGGCCAGCAGTGCGCGCGCCTTGGCCAGGCTCTCGCCCGCCTGCGCCTCCAGGCATGGCGCCTCGGCGTCGGGCGGCAGCGAGCCCAGGAAGCGGCCCAGCCAGCCGGGGTCGCCCGCCTGCAGCAGCGCCTCGCACACGCACGAGACCTGCTCCGCCGAGAAGCGCGGCGAGCGCGGAGGATCGGGCGCGGCGGAGGCCAGCCCCGCGCTTGGAGAGGATGCAGCAGCCGTCGCCAAACCCGATCCTCCTCCTCCTGCTCCGCCGCCGTCCTCTGGCTCTCGGCCGGGAGGAGCCTGCGGCGACGGGGTGGGCGCCGAAGTTGGCAGAAGTTGGCGCGCCTCCTCGGCAGCGCCTTCGTCCTCCTCCTCCTGCCTCTGCTCTCCTCCGGCGGCGGGGGCGCGCCGCCCTCTCCGGCCGGGGGGCTCGGCGGGGCCCGCGGGGAGGGAGGCCATGTTCGCGGCGCGCGGGATCGCGGCTCCCCTCGCCTGCCTCCGGCCTGCTCCCCTCCCTCTGCGCGCTGCCCTAGCCGTGCGGGTCTCCTCCCCCTGCGCCGCCGTCCCCTTTCCACATCCTAGGAGCCGCGGTCCGCCTTCCGCCCCCGGGCCACGGCACGGCTCCCAGCCCGGGCTGGCCTCCGCCTCCTGGGACGCGCGCCCACCCCCGCGGCCCCCCAAACTTCGGAGCAACTCTCCAGACGCTTCTCCCCCGCCTCGGTCTCCCTCCTTTCCACTTCTCTTCCCCCCTTCCTTCCCTCTTTCTTTCTCTTTCTCTCCCACCCGCCTTTCCTTCTATTAACTTTCCTTTCCCCTTCCCATGTAGAACAGTCCCTGCAAATAAAAACCTAGCATATTTGGAAGAGGGATGCTAGCCTAACCATTACCTTCTATGCTGTTACTATTTTTTTATTTTTTTTTACATAAGTAAAAAGTGACCTTTCCCCATCTGGCATGGTGGTGTGCCTCGAGATTTTTTTCATGAAACAAGTGTGTCTTTGCCGAAAAAAGGTTGGGAAACACTGAACTAAAGAACCAAGAAGAATACATCCAAAGATACCTGTTCACAGACCATTGTCAAAGAACCATGAAAACACTTGTGTAAATTTTTCACATCTATTCTGGCCTGTTACTTTAGAATTGCAAGCTTCCTTGCCACACCCCGCTACTTCCTGGCGAGGCAAAAGAAGAACTCTGTGATAGACATGAACACTATTGAAAAACCATTACCTTACCTCTCTCTCTGACCTTGTACCTGCCCTTACTCTTCGGGAGAAAAAAACTGAAACAGATTGAAATGGGTCCAGATAATCCAGTTCCTGCAAGCATGCCCAAAGTTGCTGAGCCACCACCCTTTCTGCAAAGCTTAGTCGTACAAGTTTGTTAAACTTCATAATGTTGCAACACAGGAGTGTAACTCTTTTTGCTGGTGCATTGCAAAGAATTTATATCACTTCTATATTCTGTTGCACTTTGGGGAACAGTGAGCCTCTCCCTGCTACATGCTAAAGAAGTAAGCAACTTCAGTAATATATGGCTCTTCAATACCCCCCTCCAATATCTCCATATCTCCTTCAATATCTCCATCATAGTATTGAGGACTTCCTAGAAAGTAAACCATGAAGCTCAATTTAAGAATCATTCTTTAGTTAATAATCTCAAAAAAGATCAACTATTTCAAACACTTCCCCTGCATATACTGAATGTTTGATTAAATGCGATGTAACTAAAGATGTAGTGAAAACACCAGGAGCTCATTAAAGATCCCCATAAAGGGCAGATGAGCTTTAGAAGCACTTGAATTCTAGTTTGTAATTTCAAGGCTGAGAGTTTGAGTAATTTTAGGGATTCTTGTATTTGCTTGGAAAAAAGATCTGAGATCTTTCAAAATAAGCAAATTGGAAGATGTATAATATTTGCTAAGGCAAGCCTGTCTATTTCTAAGTGTAACTTAGCTTTGCAGGTAACCTATGGCTAACAGATTTTTTTCAATGAATCTGAGGGAGGTCTGGTAACCCTAAAATAACCTATCCCAGCAATGCAGATGTTTTCAAGCTTTGTATATAGCCCATGATGTAAATAGCAAGCTTGCTTTTTGTATTCCTGAAATGTTGCTACCTTTCTATTCTATCAGAATAAAAATTCATTGAGACTTGAAAAGCTATATACTCAAATGTGAATCAAAACTGATCCAAATTTTAAAAATAATTTTACTTATTTTTTATTTCTCTCCTTTGGTAGGAACTTAAGAAATAGTCTAGGAAGGGAAAACAATTTCTGGTCAGACTGCAACTTAACTAATGAATACTTTTGGGAGAGAGTCAAAAGATCAAGGCATGTGCTCTGGATTATAAAAAGGAATTTAGATGCCAATGTCTTACGTTTCATTTTCTTAAATCTTTCTTCAGTAAGAGAGCAGTTACAGCATTAAAAAAACCAAACAAAGTCCTTTTGTACTGTAGTTGGTAAATCTTCATTTCTGTAACATTGTGTGGTAGCTGATTAAGTCCTGTGATTTTGAGTTCAAGAGTTTTTCAAGGCTTGTGCTTGTTTTGCATATATGTAGTAAATGGTACTGCACAGTAAATTATGAAATCACTAAACAAAACACTACTTAAATGTCTGAGCTTGCCGTCAATTAGTAATGCCTTGTTCAGAACAATTTAGATGGTATTTTTGCTTTAGGAGTTCTTGGTAAGTATAAATAGAGGATTTTCGAGCTTTTACTGAAATTCTGGGGTTTTAATTATTAGTACTTGGACTGCAAATACTAGAAATGTTTATTCAGAAGCAAGCTCTACTGTGTTCAGTGGGAGTTACTTTGAGGTAATATTTCTAGGTTTTCCATTTTTAAAAGTTCATATAGTAGCTGTTGCTTTATGGGAAAGCCTTGCAAAAAAACCCCAAAAAACTTTTCAGATAGTACTGATCAGCTCACGTGCCTTCTCAATATTTTTTCTTACTGATATTTTATGCCATTGATCAGTTATGAAGGCTTGACTTGTATCTTCTGATTTTCCCATCTTTCTTCCCTCCTGTGTTCAATATGCTGCCCAGTTATATTGTTTCTCCCCTTGCAAATATGTACCAGAATGTATAAAACACAATATCCAATTGACAGAAGCACAAAGTGATAAATTAGTTCTTAAAAATAAGAATCTGTAATTTACTGTAATTGGTTTTTAATTGCAGAATCTCTGATCAGTTGCTGATAATCAGATGACCAACAGGATGCTTGTATCACTGTTTATGTTAAAGGTGCTTTAATGATGAGCATGTTGACTAGAGCATTAACTGCTATAAGAAATAAGGTGATTAAGACAAAGCAGATAAACTCATACTTTGAGGTGTCATTGACAGTGCAATTCTATGTATGCTGACATGCAGAACTACATCTCAAAATTTAGGACACATAGAGGAGAGTTTTGTTCTGGTTTGTGTGTTTATCTGAAAAGGCAAACCACATTCATTTATTATTATTTATTATTTAGTAAATTTCTATACTTCCCTACACCTGTAGATCTAAGGGCAGTTCACAACACTTCTCTTCCTCTAGTTTCATTGAGTTCAAAGTGACTTCCTCCTAGGTCAGTGAGTACAGGATTACGGTCGGAGAGTTCCCTAAATGTTAAAAAATTCTGATGGACTCCAACTCCCATCAGCCCCTTCTGGTATGGGCCATTGATTAGGAATGATGACAGTGGTTGTGCAGCAACATCTCAGGGGCCAGCTGTTCTACCTCGTTTCAAAATTGCAGGAAACTTGGTTCAGTGGTTGAACCTACCACATGCTTGCTAGTTTTGTCAGGAGTATTTGTCACATGCTTTGCTATGATCTATCCATTTTGTGTGTGTGTGGGAGACTCTACTGAAAAAACTCAGTGGCTGATAGCTGCATTTTTAATCTGCTGTGATAAAAATAGAATTGAGAAGGTGTAAAAGGAAGATGATACATATCAAAAGGGAGGGACGTATCTGTGGTGGTATATTTGCTATGTGGAAGGTACCTGAAGGGTAGCAGTATTTAGCAAGCACAGCAGTTTTTGTCGTCCCGCAAAGACATGTATAAAGTACCAATTTCTGTATTTGGTAAAGTGCTAATAGAAACTTACGTCGTTTAGGTCCAACAGGACTCCAAAACGCAGGAGAAAGCTGTGGGTTTGTAAGTTTCTTTTAATGACTGTTGCAGATGACCTAACAAACTTTAAAGCAGAGATAGGAACCTGTGGCTCTCCAGATTATGTTGGATTTGAACTCGCATCAGCCCAATTCTGCCTGGCCAATGTTAACAGCTGATGAGAGCTGTAATTGAACAACATTTTGAGGGCCACGGGTCCCCCCTTGCTCTAAGGCGTTCCTGAATAGGAACCCCCTGTTTGCCTGTGAATAGCACCCACGTACAAGAGGTCTGTTTTATTCATCGTGGGTAGTGTATGAACATGAACAACTGAAGACTTAGTGTGTGAATTATGGTAGGGTTTACAGAGAAGTTTCATTTTCCAGTTTTCTCAAGCTTCTCTAGCAATCCAGTCTTAGAGTTGTGTCCAGGTTGGGAAAGACTGCTTTAGCGAATGTTGAAAGCAATATGTTTTCCTTAATTCTAATGCGGGTTGTGTGTGTATTCAAATGAAATGTCACTTGATTTGTTTAGGAGTGGCATGTCAAGCAGCTTACTTTAAAGTTTAGCGTGACTGATGCATTGCAGTTAAAGCCAAGAGGTTTGTCTCCTTTAACGGTGCATGTAAAATCTTCCTCCCATTTTGGCTTAAAATTTCAATTTTCTCCATAATTGCATTTCTTATGACTTGATTATGTTATGCTTTCATGCATGCACAGAATATAAATCAGATGCCACAGCAAACTCCAGCAGCTGATTAGAAAGGGTTTATTGCAAGATGGCAAGATGTCTATCATTGCCTCACAAATGTATTGCACAATATCCTTTTTGAACACTGCAAATGTGCACTGCTGGACATAATGATGATGATGATGATGTTATTTATAAGCTGCCCATTTGACTGGGTTGCCCCAGCACTCTGGGTGGCTTCCAACAGATTATAAAACTACAGTAAAACATCAAACATTAAAAGCTTCCCTATACAGGAGTGCCTTCAGATGTCTTCTAAAAGTTAGATAGTAGGCAGATTGATTGACCCTGCTTCTAGGCAAAGCCTGCAGAGAGGGACTGGAAGGGAAAGTGGCATTGGGGAAAGAGAACCGCCTCTTCTATATGAACCTACCTGGACCCCGAGATCACCTTCTGAGGCCCTCCTTCGAGTGCCTCCTTGAGAGGTACGGAGGGTGGCAACATGAGAATGGGCCTTCTCTGCAGTGGAATGGAATGCTCTCCCCAGGGAAGTTCGCCTGGTGCCTTCATTATGCACCTTTAGGAGCCAGGCAAAAACGTTCCTTTTTAATCAGGCCTTTGGTGGATCTGATTTACCTCCTAAGCCCTTTTAAAATGTGTTTTTGTGGGGGGGGGGAGCTATTGGGTTGTTGTTTTTATTTTTATTATATATATTGTGGTTTTATATCTTGATTTTATTCTGTGACCCGCTCTGAGGCCCCTGGGTATAGGACGGAATAATAATAATAATAATAATAATAATAATAATAATAATAATAATTGCCTGAACCTTACTTCTGCAAAGGGGCCAAGGGCAACACTGGTTGATTTCTTACCATTCTTTAGGCCTAGTAAACCTCCTTTTTTCCCTCTCTAGCCCAGGCTTATGTGTGTCCGTTGCTTGTCTCTCTTCTTCATAATCTACACACCTCTTCAATAGCCAACAACTCTGTCTTCTCTTTTCCATCATCTGACATAGTTTCTTATTGTCTCCTCTCCTATGCTTCTTTGCCCCCTTCTGTCTTCTGATTTGCTGACCATGCCTCCAATTACTTCTCTCTTACGCATGGCAGATACTCCTTTGTCCTGAATGGCATCTACTACCAAAGGGATTGCAGAAAGCAGGGATTGCTGTTCCATCAGTGTTTTGGGAAGGATACAGGAAATTATAAAACACATGGGCACCTTTTGTGGTCTCAAGAGCTGCAGCTGGAAGTGTCAAAGAGGTGCATGAAGTTTAGGAGCTACAGTTTGGTGACCTCTGAACCAAACTATCCTGTTCATTACAGAGGAAGAACCATGTATGAAATTTTGAGAATAGTTGTAGTTCTATTTAATGTCATCAGACTGCATATCCATTTATATGAAATAGTAGTGGTCTAAACCATGGTATTTTGTTTGAAAGCTATATGGGTATGTTAACTTTGAAGGTAGCAGGGAAACTTTCTGGCAAGAGAAGAGGGGGATCAGTACCTAGGTTGTAGGTGGAACTTATTTGGGATGGTAGGAATGGTATAGTTACAATCAGATGGAACAAACGGATAAACCTTTTGGGTTTTGTGGTATTCCTCTTGTTGTATGCATGTAGTCTTTAAAGCTTGCAGTTTGCCCTTGATCTTGCTGCAGTCGGTTTCCTCCCCTGCTAACTCTGTTCACGTTGCCTTGACAAATACTTCTAGTCACCCACTAAAAACAAAAAAACCTTTATATATCAGTCAAGATGCTGCCATCTCCCTTTCACCAGTATAGAGGAAACACTGTGAAGCTAAGAACAGATTGTCTCCTTGTTTGTGTTTCCTTTGCTTGGCACTGCAGCCATTTCCAGTTGCTATGATGAACCATTTACAGAGGAAGTTCGGTCAGCCACTTCAATTTCTTTCTTACCCGGGAATATGTTGAATACTGATAGGAACTTCAGAACAATGCAGCTGAAGTATTCTTTCCTTGAGCATGTGTATTACAAAATGTCAAACTTAGAAATCACAGAATTGTAGGGTTGGAAGGGATCTCATGGGTCATCTAGTCCAACCCCCTGCAATTCAGGAATCACAGCTAAACAATGCCTGACAAATGACCATCCAACTTTTGTTTAAAAACTTCCAGTGAAGGAGAGCACAAGGGAGTCCATTCCATTGTTGAACAGCTCTTACTATCAGAAAGTTCTTCCTATTGTTTAGGCGGAATTGCCTTTCTTCTAATTTGAATCCATTGGTTCGGGTCCTACCCTCTGGACCAGCAAAAAACAAAGCTTGCTCCATCTTCCATGTGGCAGCCCTTCAGATATTTGAAGAAGGCTATCATATCACCTCTGAGTCTTCTCTCTTGTACAGCAAACTTACATAACTCCCTCAACTGTTCCTAATGAGCCTTGGTTTCCAGATCCTTCTATCATTTTGGTCAGCCTCCTCTGCAGACGTTCTCACTTGTCAGCATCCTCTTGAAACTGTGGTGCCCAGAACTGGAGACAGTACTCACCGTGGGGTCTGACCAAGGCAGAATGGAGTGGAACTGTTGCTTCCCTCTTGTTAAATAGACTTATTAGCTTGAAAGGGGTGTAATTTGGATTGGTGGAAGTGCTTTTCAGTGTGATCCGAATTAAACAACCTGAAAGGACCCTTCAAGCTGCAAGGGGGAAAACTTTCTAACTCTTCAAGATCTTCCAAGGCAAGGCAGAAGGGAAAATGCTTCTGCAGTTAATGGTCCTTCTCTCATCAGTTTCTTGCCATGAGTTCTTAGACTGTAAAGCCACAAGTGGTAGGTACCTACCTGTACAGTAATCTATTTTCATTTTCTTGCTTCTCTCTGGGTGACCCCTTCACATTACTGTACTAGTTGGTCTTCGGTCACACATTTTGCTACTGGAAGGCATGAGATGAGTCATGGTCGGTTTTAGAAACTGAGATATGAAAGCTAGGAGCTAAATGGCACCTTAAGCCTAGGTTATGGGTGCAATAACGGAATGTCAAGGTGCAATTTTTTAATAACAAGAATACAAAGCTGAAAATGAATGAACTGTAGCGAAAACATTGGGTTCATTTTTCACATGTCCTTCCCCTAATCTAGTCCTTCCCCTAATCCCCCCCCCCAATATTCTTAAAATGATCTCTTCTCCAGCCTTAAGAGAGTAGCTGGAAGTGGGGAGGCAGGAAAAGTTCCTCCTTTCCTTCCACTCTGCAGTTTTAATCTGAAATCTTAGGGTGCTGTACTGCGCCCAGAGCTCAGAAACTGCTCGCGCTAATGAAATTCCCTGTTGCAAAATGCGCCTAGAACAATGGGAGTTTTGAACACTGGCCATGGTCAAATTGCACCATTCCTACGTGCCTGCATAGCAGATTGCTTTGGGATTTTAATGAAGTCACTGATACAACCTTCTCTTTCTGTAAAATGCATTATGCAAATATTAGCATCGCCACTAACATTTTGGTGCCTGGAAAACTGATAGTGAAGAATTACATAACTAAATTTGTGGGTACATCTGCAGAACAGGTTTAATTTTAAATTTGGTGCATTCAACTCTTTCGTAGGAGGTAGCATATTTCTGTTGAATTGTGTTGCCTAGAAATTAGGTGGTAAATGATTACCAGATGGTGAGGACAGTGTGTGTAATGGGGATCCTCATTTACCACTCACTTGTCTTACAAGTGTGGTGTTTACGACTTTTCATCACTACACTTCAAAGGAAACCCTGGCTAGCCACTTGTCATATCAGAGGGTGGACTTACCACCTGCATCATGTTGGCTCATAACTCTTCCCCCCCCCCAGCCTCTGCTATCACAGAGATAGCAGCTGCTACCTTTATGTACCAGGGGTTATACTTCCCTTTACACATTGATGTACCAATGTACACAAAT
Source organism: Podarcis vaucheri (assembly GCF_965113315.1). NCBI lineage: Eukaryota > Metazoa > Chordata > Lepidosauria > Squamata > Lacertidae > Podarcis > Podarcis vaucheri. The sequence continues at coordinate 68,032,594 of NC_138767.1, read as the reverse complement.
TGATATGGCAGAGAAGATTTTAATATGTGAACTGGCCCATAGAGCAGTTGGACATAAGATGTAGAAAACTTCACTTAAACAGAAACAGCTGAGACAGACTTTGTCCTTTCTCTTGTATATATATTGTCACAGTAAGGTGCTTTTTTAGAGTTGTGAAGATGATTTTGTTGTTGTGGCAGTATTGCCCATACTGTATACAGTGGTACCTCTGGTTACGTACTTAATTCGTTCCGGAGGTCCATTCTTAACCTGAAACTGTTCTTAACCTGAAGCACCACTTTAGCTAATGGGGCCTCCTGCCGCCGCCGCACTACCGGAGCACAATTTCTGTTTTCATCCTGAAGCAAAGTTCTTAACCTGAAGCACTATTTCTTGGTTAGCGGAGTCTGTAACCTGAAGCGTATGTAACCTGAAGTGCATGTAACCCGAGGTACCACTGTATTTGACTGTCCATTGCCTACAGCAAATAGCATGTTAGGTTTGGGTTGTGTTTTTACAAATTGTTTGCTCATAGATAACAGTAGGACAAAAGAAATATATGTACACATTTCTCTTCCATTTATTTCCAATTTTCCCATTTTATTCTGCCTACAACCCTAACCTAAGCTGAGAAAGAAACTGGCAAAAAGGCACCCAAATAGGTTAATGGGTGAGTTGGGATTTGAGCCTGTATCTTCCCTAGGTAAAGGTAAAGGTACCCCTGCCCGAACGGGCCAGTCTTGACAGACTCTGGGGTTTGTGCGCCCATCTCACATCTATAGGCCGGGGGCCAGCGCTGTCCGGAGACACTTCCGGGTCACGTGGCCAGCGTGACAAGCTGCATCTGGCGAGCCAGCGCAGCACACGGAACGCCGTTTACCTTCCCGCTGGTAAGCGGTACCTATTTATCTACTTGCACCCGGGGGTGCTTTCGAACTGCTAGGTTGGCAGGCGCTGGGACCGAGCAGCGGGAGCGCACCCCGCCGCGGGGATTCGAACCGCCAACCTTTCGATCGGCAAGCCCTAGGCGCTGAGGCTTTAACCCACAGCGCCACCCGCGTCCCCAAGTTCTATGCTAATGGCAGCTGTGTCTGTCTCTTCCCTGTCTCTTCCCTGTGTCTGTGTCTGTATCTTCCCTAGTTCTATGCTAATGGCAGCTGTGTCTGTCCAACCACTTCCAGCTCTTAGAGTGCAATTCTGTATGTCTGCTCGGAAACAAGTCTCATTGTGTGGTCAATGGCGTTTATTTCCAGGTAAGTGGGTATAGGATTGCGGCCTTAGAACCGTTTTGGTCTTCAGCCTACATTCCAAAAGTCAGATAAAAAACCCTTCAGTCGTGATGCATAAATTATAGTAATTGTCTTTACAGATGGAATTGATTTGGAAAACAGCTACTAAGCTGCGGCTGTAGAGAACATGTTATTGCACTGATTTACTAGCTTCCCTGTCGAATACCAGGGCAAATCCAGGGTATCAGCCTACGTCTTGAAAGTCCTTAATGGAACTGGCTCTGGTTACATGTAAGGACAAACTCTCCTGTGTTAGCATGACCTCCTTGAACAGCTGTGTTAAGTTTAAATACAATGGAACCAGTGACTTGATGGGAAGCTTGTTTTAAAGGGGGCTTTTGGAGTTGACTATTCAAAGAAGAGATTGACTCTCTGCAAACTGACCTAATTGTACTGGTCGTGCCACTTTCCCTCTTTTTACTCTCTTGCTGTTTTGTGATCTCAATTTCCTGCTGGTGTTTTCACAGAGGTGGCAGCGTTAGTGTGCTGCTCATTGGGAATCATGGAGTTAAAGATTATGTTCCCTTGCCGTACATCCAGACAATTTTAACTTCCCCCAGATGTGTTTCATCGGCCTCTGTTTCTTTATGGTGCATGGAGTAGTTAGCATGGGAGTGTGTGATTGTTTTATAGGCATGTTCTGCATAATTCTTAAGAGTTCTCTTAATCAGGAAGGCTAAGAGACAAACATGTTGTGGTTTTAGGTTTTCTGAAGTGCATTGGATCCTGCATTGGGCTCAAAGGTATTTCTGTGCACCTGGAGGTGCTCTCTCCCTCCCTCATCCCCAATATTGGGCTTTATTCCCATTTATTAGTGACCATTAGTGATTGTATTGTGATTTGTATTTTTACTACTCCCCCCCTTTTGTTAAAAATGGTGTGTGCTGTGGCCTAGATTGCCCTGTGTCTTTCAATCTTTAAATTGCTACTCTTCTATTTTCCATACTAGGCTTTTCATGTGCACAAAAAATTATTATCTTTGCACCATTTTTTCACATTTTTTGAAAAGAGCCTCTTATTTAAACCAATGTTTGACATCTATATTTTTGGTGTTTTCTTGCTTTTCAACATCATCTTGTTCCTCTCGCTGCTTGACTTGTGTGATTGTGTTAGTGACACATTGCATCTGTCATCATGATAACAAAGATGCCCATAAACAAAATTCTGTGAAGTTTGTCTCAGAATTGGTTCTCTTAGAGAAAATGAACCTGGCATACATACTTCAGTTATTTCCAGAGCAGATGACTGTGCTGTTCTGTATATGGGGGCTATCTTGTGAAATTCTGACATATTGAAAATGTCTTTAAAATGTCCGTTAGTCCAAAATGTGGCAGCTGGACTCCTGAGTGTTGGCTAATCATTGGCATGTTTAACTCCAATCTTGTTTCAGCTTGATTGGTTCCCTTTGTTTTTGGAAAGTCTTTAAATGTTCTTGATCTGCCATGCAGACCTGCCCAGGCTTTAAGAACTTCCTTGGAGTCCTTACCACCATTTTGGGCAGTTAAATGAGTGAGCATAAGAGATGTGGCTGTTTTAGTGATGGTGCCAATGCTATGGCTCATCTTCAGTGGTGATCTCTCTGGCTCCCTCTTTTGGTCCATTCAGACACAAATAGAAAACACTTTTACTTGGCAGTAATGTATAATTCAATTGCTTTTCAAAAATTATTTTTAACATCATTACTGCTTTTTCAGATTACGTTGTTCTAAGTTGCTTTTTCTTCATTCCCTTTTTGTAACTGTATTTATTTTATTTGCTTGTAAATATATTGTACTTCTCTTCATCTTAACTGCTGGGTGTTCTATGGGCAGAAGAACAGTAAAAAAAAATTAATAGCAAGAATAATATTGATATTTTAACGGCATTCTTTTAACCTTAAGTAAAATAGAACATAGGTATGTTGTTAAGAATTACGTTTTTCAACTATTATCAATCCCCACCCCAGCTATAATTAAACTGGCCTTTATTTTTCATAAAATGACTTGTTTCTTAATTTCAAACTGTTCGCTGTTTTCCCTTCATGTTCTTCACTCTTGAATGCCTTCAGGAACTTGATCTGTGAGCGGTATCAAGTGTTCTTTCGACAAATGCTCAAGGGAACCGACACTGTTTTCCGCTCTCTTGTATAAAAAAGCACATAACGTTTTACATGAGAAAAATAGCACCTATTTGTCCATTATACAATTAAGAGGGTTATGAGGAACAAGTTGTGTAAAAAGTAAGTCCAGTGTCTTAGGAAAAAACTTTTAATTACAAAACGTTGGGTCCTCTTTAGTGGATGCCTCATGTCTGTGACCATAGTTGGTACTTACTTTGGTGAGGACTGCAAGTGAGAACCAATCGCTCCCACTGCTACAATACAGATTCCCTGATTTTGTGTGTGTGTGTGTGTGTGTGTGTGTGTGTGTGTAATAGAATGGGGTTTGACATACTTTAGAATCTAGATTTTATTTACAATGTGGTACCCCTGCACATCAGGGACACAGGTGGCGCTGTGGGTTAAACCACAGAGCCTAGGATCAGAAGGTTGGCGGTTCGAATCCCCGTGACGGGGTGAGCTCTCGTTGCTCGGTCCCAGCTCCTGCCAACCTAGCAGTTCGAAAGCACGTCAAAGTGCAAGTAGATAAATAGGTACCGCTCCGGCGGAAAGGTAAACGGCGTTTCTGTGCGCTGTTCTGGTTCGCCAGAAGTGGCTTAGTCATGCTGGCCACATGACCCGGAAGCTGTCTGTGGACAAACGCCGGCTCCTTCGGCCCATAGAGCAAGATGAGCGCCGCAACCCCAGAGTCGGTCACGACTGGACCTAATGGTCAGGGGTCCCTTTACCTTTACCTTACCCCTGCACATTTAATTTATGGGTGTATTTACCCTACCTTTCGCAAAGCGGTCTTAAGGAGTTTACAGTAAAAACATAAGAAAATAAGCAATGACACAAATAACCATAAAAGCAGCAAATAAACCTGTAAACAGAAACCAATAAAGCCAGAAGTTATGACCAAAATAAAAACAACAGATAAAAGATAAATAGCTGTGGCTCCAATGCCATTAAGAACCATTACAGGTACCTGAGGACAGAACTGCTTGGTGCTTAACAAGTAATGAGGCTACTTCTCAAAAACAACCTCATGTACAACGAGTTGTAGTTGTCAACACTGGATTCTAATAGAACATTGATATCTGTAGCCAGAGAAGAGATGCAGCTGATATCCCCAGTGAAACTGATTAAAAGCAGCATTTTGTCATTTTTGCATCATCACAAAGGTTTAGCCTCTGTTGTGACCAAATATGATTCAAAGCATGGGGCAATTCAATGTATGTTTGTGAAGAGATATGAAATTTAGTACTGGTAACTTGCAGCTTACGTGAGGGTTTGCTTTTGAGGGTTTTTGTGTAAACACAAAACCATGTAAAGCCAGGAACATCCAGAACCTTCCCTCTGCATGACCATCCCTACTTGTCTGGAACAGGCATTGCCCCCCGCATCTTGCTTACTAAACTCTGTAAAGGATGGGCAACCCTCCATGGCCCTCACATGACCTTCCCAAAGTCCAGTAAGTGAGACGGAGGGCTTTAAAAAATCCCTCCAGAGCAGGTTTTACTGTGACCGGCAGGAAAATACAAATGGAGAGCTAGAAAACCCACTGTGGAAAGAGCTTCTTGTGGCCACTGAGCCCCAAGCGACAGCAAAGGATGCAGAAGTCCCCTAGTCTGTGTACCCGCTCTTTCAGAGGGTGGTTAACTCCATCAAAAGGAGGCAGCCTTCCAACACAAGAAGTCCCAACAGTGGAGGAATGGCAGATGAGGATGATGGACTTTTCGGAGCTAGCCGACCTGACTGGAAGAGTCCACGACCAGAAGGAGGAGGAGTACCAGGAGGAATGGATGAAATTCAAAGACTATTTAGTTAAATCTGCTAAGATAACTTAATTGGAAAAACTTGCAAATACCAGATAGGCCTAGGATTTAAATATGTGATGTTAGAGAATAATATCTTTAAAGTTAAAATGAAAAGGAAGAAAGATGTTAAGTGATTAAGTTAATTTTATGAGAAAATTGGTTTTGGAAAACTGTTACAATGAAATACACTGAAATTCAGCTAGGGGGATTTGAGGAAGTCACTTAACAATGTTACTAAGATTGGATTAAGTACAGTTAAGATGTTTGTTTGTTTAAAAATTCTGGAAAATCAATTTTTTTTTTTTTGGAAAAACAAAACAAAAACAAAAGGAGGCAGCTTTCCATCCATGCGGTCCAGGGAACCACCCACTAACAGTGCCTCAGTCTTGTTTGGATTGCGCTTCAGTTTGTTGGCTCTCATCCAGTCCGTTGCCAAAGACAGTAATGGTCCAGCGAAAGTAAGGCCATGTGCCATCTGCATATTGCTGACAACTTCATGTTGATGTTAAACAGCATGGGGGATAAAATTGAATCCTTAGGTACCCACATTGAGAGCACCACAGGGCCAAAGAGCACACCCCAAGCGTCACCCTCTGGAAACGACCATCCAAGTAGGACCACAAAGCTGTGCCATCCACCCATAACTCAAGACAGCTGCTCCAGAAGGCCATCATGCTCGATGGTATTGAAAGACGCTGAGAGGTCAAGGAAAATGAAGACATTTCCCCTGTCTGTCTCCTGACAGAGGTCATCATACAGGGCGACCAAAGCTGTTAATTAAAACTTAATTAGAGGACTTCCTTTCTGGATAAGCTGTCATTTAATAGCAATAACTTTTATTTCCTCTGTGGTATACAATATGTTTCCTGCAGGAAAATAAATTGAAAGCACATTTAAGACTGAGGGCCTTGTCGGATGCCAAGAACTAATTTACTCAGAATGCTTAAATACTTCTCCTTTCCCTCGTTTTCTGCAGAACCTTTTGTGTGGGAGAATGCTTTGTGCTGTGCAAGGAAATTCAGACAGGTTATAACAGCACAGGCTGGCATAAGAACATACAAAGAGCTCTGCTGGATCAGACCAAGGGCCTTTTGGATCCAAAATTCTGTTCTTATAGCCCACAATTTCTGTTTGTGGAAAGAAGAAAATTAAGAAGGACTTGTGGCACCTAGTAGTACAGTCGGGGAGCTACGGGTGACCCACTGGTACCACCTCACCACTGCCCAACTTCCTCTTTAACTGCACGGCTGCTTCTACTTCCTTTATTTGCATTTCTGGCATTTCTACCTCCACTTGTCCCCAGCTCTCTGCAGGGAGATCCCACTTAACTGTTCTGCCCAAAACATAGTATTATAGGATGAAGAAGCTTGGACTGCTTCTAGTCTATTGTAATGGGTGCTTCCAGCAAATTTGTTCTACACTCTTGCACTCCACATTGTGTGTGGACTTTCCCACCTCCCACCCCCGCTATTGTATGTTTGTATGAAAAACACTCATGTTGGAGAAGCTATTAACAGCCGCTTCCCAGTAATAAGTTATTTTGTACTTGCTGCCTTTTAGTTTCTTACCCCTCTTTATTATTATTCCCCCCTTTTAAGTAACCTTTTATTGGATTTTATAAACAACGATCATAGGAATAATAAACTGTATAAAAAAGACCAAGTCTTTGAATGTCATTTGTGCATCGCAAAAATAGCATAATAAATTTGCAATAATATCTACAACATATGATTCATTATTAGTGGTTAGTATACAAGTCTTTGGTTTAAATAAACCAAGTGGAGTGGATTAAATAAAAACAGCAAGTGGAAACAGGATAGGACTGCTTGGCTCTGTTTTGTTTAAAGCTTCCTATCTTTATTATTATTATTCACACACTCCTGTGTGTGTGTGTGTGTGTGTGTGTGTGTGTATGTATGTATATGTATATGTATATGTATATGTATATGTATATATGAATGAATATGAAGCCTAGAATTGCCACTCATGAGGGTCATTCTTACCTGATTAACATGTGGCTGAAGAAGAGGCCAGGGATTTGATGAGCAAAAGCTATGTTAACTGATTCAGCCTGCGTGGCCCAATGTGCTTGTACGCTCTGTAGTGGCATTGTTGTGAAGCATTTCCCATGCTATACAGGAGTGTGTGAGTTGCAGTTCCTGGCATGTTGCTCACCAATCCTCAACCCGTATAAATAAAAGACCACTAAGAGTGGTTTGGACCGAAAAAGGTCACAACTTTATTGAATACAGATGAAAGAGGTTTGGCTTGGGCATGGGGCAATCGGAATACTTCTGGCTTGCCCACCAGAAGTGATTCGTAGGTCAATTCAGGTGTGGATTCCTAAGACTTACATCAAATAGGGTGACCCCCACAGGGACCGCTGTCTGGGAGAGTGCCTTTAGCCCTGGTCCTGCCTGGGCACGTGGACATGTCCACTCCCCTCCCCGAATTCCTTTAATGGGATACCCCAGCATTTGGAGGGGCAGGTGGAGACTACAACTCCCCCTCCATCCAAAATAAAGGATTGCCCCAATGCCCAACCCAGTTGTGATGATTGCTGTGAAGTAGGCCAAACCACTGGGCTGGAGCCAATTTGCCTGGTGGACAAATTCGTACCCGGCCCCATAAAACGGCAACCACCGTAGCCACAGCAAAGTCCTTGACTATGAGCTTGAACCAAGGGTGGGCGGGCAGGGAATACGACAAAGTAAAAGCAGATAGGGCCCCAGGTGAGGGCTGTTTAAATAGCCATGGAGCAGACCGCTTTGTCAGCTCCACATCCTGGCCCAGTCTGTGTCCAAGCCTGCATCCTCATTCGCCAAACCAGGATGCAAGCCAGGATCCGGCTCCTGATAGGCAGTGGGGGCTTATGGCTCTGCCACCTATCAGGAAGGGGCACTGATGTCATGATTCCCTTGTCGGGGTCCCAGGGGAGCCTCAGCCGTTCTGCAGTGCCACTACACCGAAAGGGTAAGCGGAATTTGGCCTATGACAGTTTAGTAGCATGGAACTTGGGCCCTACTATATTATGAACTGACATTAATAATTCCTAAAAACTTGAAAGTAACGTTTCGTTTCCTCCATTTCCCTCTTGAAGCCCAAATTGTTAAGAATTGTTTCTGATTTTTGTCCTTTAGATCCTTGCCATTTACTGAGTCCACCATGTTTCACTGAGGAAGATAAATACAGCCTGGAAGCTCTTCGCACAATTCATAAACAAATGGATGATGACAAAGATGGGGGCATTGAAGTAGATGAAAGTGATGAGGTACGTGAAGAAAATATATTACTCTGAATATCTTCCTTAAAAATGGAATTTTGTATGAAAAGGAGCACATAAACAATTAACTTACCACTGTTTTGTTGTACCCCTTGCAGCTATGGAATTTATGCTTTACATTAGTGGTGTAGCTTTTCTGGAAAATTTTGAACCAGAAATTTTGCTGATATTCTACAAATGATCTAATTTACTTGTATTAGGAAGCAAAACAAGATCCTTTGAAACTTCCATACTCGTCTAAGCTCATATTTACAATTGTCGTCCGTTCATTGCTACTAATGAACTTACAAAGAAAATTTTGCTTACCGTTTATAGTCAAATATATTGAAATAGACCAATTCAGCTGTCTATGAAACATATAAATCCTTTTGAGATCTTCCCTGAAGATATCCCCCTCCCGCCTTCCCCCCTCCCCGAATTTGCCCCCTCCGCCCTGAGATCTTCCCTGAAGATATCCCCCTCCTTCCCCCTCCCCGGATATGCCCCCCTGAGATCTTCCCTGAAGATATCCCCCTCCCTCCTTCCCCCTCCCCCCCTGTGTCCCCCTCAGACCTTGTCCCCCTCCTTTGCTCCCTCTCCCTTCAGCCCACCCCCGAATATGCCCCCTGCCCCCTGAAACCCTTCCCCCCCAATCACTCCCGGAAAAGATCCTTCCGTATGTCCCCTTCCCGCCCTCTAAGAGACCCTTTTTTGCACCCCTCCCAGCTCCAACCTTACCCCTGATACCTTTCTACACCCCGGAACACTGGGCTGAGTACGACTAAGCTGCAGCTTTTGGTAAGTATGACAGCCCAATGGGTTATTGTCTGCCCACGTGCTAATCTGCAAAAGAACCTGCAGAGCTGCACAGAGGCAGCCTTGTCAATATAATGATAGTTGCTTCCCCAAAGAAGCAGAAACTATGAGAGAGTAAACAATCTTTACACAACCATAGTGATGTAAAGTATTATGCCAAAATAAGTGCCAAGTTTTAAGACTAAACAGTAATCTACATTTTAGCAGACTAAGTATTTTGATTTACTTTGCAATAAGAAAATGTTACCGAATTCTATTTTTAGTAAACTGTATGGAGATTATTAGTGAAGTAGAGAACAAGGGAAATAGAAATGGAAGAGAATCTTGCTGGATTTTCTGTGCTTACTTTGACAAAGCACTGCTTTTAAAAAGTTTTGAGTAGGAGTGCCAAGTCTTCAGCTTATACAGCTGTCCATAGTGTATTACTGTCACTGCTTTTCTTACCCTGCTACAGCTGTTTGCTTTTTTCATATACAATTTTGCATCATATCACTTCATAGGAAACTCTACTATTTTCATGAGCCTCTTTAAGGATCGCTAGTCTATTAAAAAGTTTTGTTAGCGGGCCAAGAACATGCTTTCTTTAAAAACACCAAATTAACCTCTATAGTTTAGTCATGTTAAATTTTCAAAATTTAGCCATACTTTGATGACAACTATTTGGCATTAAAAACAATGCTGTGAAAAGTTTGGCAGTTCAGTTGTAACTAGTAGTGCAGAGAAAATAACACATGGACTTTTTATAGCATAGGGATTGTGAATGTTAGCAAACAATTGGGGAGAATCTTATGCATTTTCAGGCGCAATTGTTACTATAACTGGAAAAGAATAGCACTGTGCCCGATGGGGAAGTGGAAAGTTCACTTGTAACCAGTAGTGGGGAGAAAATAACACAGAAGTCTAAACATGGAGTTTTTATAGGATAGGGATTGTGAATGTTAACAAACATTCTGGGAGAATGTCATGCATTTTCAAGCACAATTGCTACTATAACTCTGGGGGGGAAATAGCACTGCCCGATGGGGAAGTGAGAAATGTTCACATTCATTTTAATGCTGTCAGAAACAAAGTTGCACATTTAGGAATACAGAATGTAGGGCAGGGTACAGGAAAGCTGCCGATGGTACGAACTTGACCCTTACTCCTCGGTCTCCAGCATGTCCTGGCCTCCAGTGTAGCAGTCACTATGAAAGGCAGTAGAAGGTGTGAATTGCTCAGCTGCTTCTGCTCCTCTTGATTTAGGGCAGCTTGTATAACAAGGTTGGAGGTGTAAGGAGGAGGCATTTTGAGTCCTCCCCTCTCTCCCATGCTATGGACAGACTTTATGCTAAAGCAGACTAGAAAAAGTGGGGTGAACTTAAATGCTGTATGTTTTCAACTCATGCCACAGAGTATAAACGACTATTTTAAGATACAGTGGTACCTCGTGTGACGTTAACATAAGAGAGAGTGCTGGAGGTAAATGCCGTATTTTTCGCTCTATAGGACGCACTTTTCCCCTCCAAAAATTAAGGGGAAATGTGTGTGTGTCCTGTAGAGCGAATGCAGGCTGCGCGGCTAAGCCCAAAGCCAGAACAGGGAGACGGAGCGCTCCATCTCGCTGTTCTAGCTTGGGGATGGCTGCGCGCAAAGCCTCTGCAGGGCAGCGGGGTGCCTTCACCCCGCTGTCCTGCAGAGGCTAGCAAGGCTGTTCCCAAGCCAGAACAGCGAGACAGAGGGCTCTGTCTCGCTCTTCTAGCTTGGGGATGGCTGCGCGCAAAGGAAGGCTGTTCCCAAGCCAGAACAGCGAGACGGAGAGGTCCATCTCGCTCTTCTAGCTTGGGAATGGCTGCACGCAAAGCCTCTGCAGGGCAGCGGGGTGCTGCGCTCCAAAGACTTAAGGGATCTTCAGCACTTCCCCACCACCACCGGCCCCACAAGCTCGGGTGAATGCACCTTGAACGCACCTTGTTTTAGAGGGGGAGAACAAGAAAAAAAAAATTCCCCCCTGTTCTCCTCCTCCTGTGGTCCGGTGCGTCCTATGGTCCTATAGAGTGAAAAATACGGTAGTTAAACAGGTTGCCCAGTCAGGACCTAGGGGGGTGGAGTCAGTGGGACTATAAAACAAGTTCTGGGTGGAGTTCGTTGGGAGTTGTTGGTGGGTAGTTGGTTGGTTTTAGTGGGATGGCTGATTGGGAAAGGCAGTTGGTAATAGAGAGACAGTTAGGGCAGTGGGTTCTTGAGTGTGGGGAGGTAGAAGAGATAGAGAGAGGAAAATAAGACTAAGTAAAGAGTAACCATGTTTGGAATGCCGTAAATGTTTGTGTCTGAAATAAAATACACTCTTCTTTATTAATTGAGAAGCTGACTGAGACTGAAGTGATTTTACCAGGGAGGACCTGGTTGGTGGCAGCGGATTAGTGGTGTACGGGTCAATAGTCCGTGAGATGACCTGGGGCTCCGTACGAACGCCACACCTCGGTTTAAGAACAGCCCTGTTTACGAACTATTCAGTAGTGTTCAAAAGTGGAAGTAGTGTTCTGGTTTGCGAACTTTTCTTCGGTCTACAAACGGAAGCCGAACGGTGGAAGGGCACTGGCGGTGGGAAGCCTCATTAGGGAAAGCGCACCTTGGTTTAAGAACAGCTTTGGTTTAAGAACAGACTTCTGGAACGGATTAAGTTCGTAAACCAAGGTACCACTGTACCAGTTCCTCGAAACTGCAGAAGGGAAGACTTCTCTTACGTTCATGTCCTGCTTGCTGTGGCCACAGACTAGATGGGGCATTGATCTGTTCCAGCAGCCTCTTCTAACTGGGTTTACTGAGCATTTGAGCAGCGTTTATAGGATAATAAAAACAAATCACAAATGGACATCCCTTATGTATGTGATTCAGCATCCCCCCACTTTTCCCATAGTTGATAGAAGGTATTTGGGGGAAAAATATGTCTGAGACTCTGGAAAGCTGTCTCCCAAGAAGAATCAACAATCTGACTCTATAAAGCGGGTTCATATACTGTACAGATTTCCATGCTGCATTCAATGTGTGAATATTAAGGAAAAACAGTTAATGCTTATTTCAATGAACTTACATTTATTGATCCAAATTGAGCTTGGAAATGGCCACATAGCAATTGATTTTTCTGGCAATAGTGCTCATTTGACCATACTACTCCAGTTCAAGACAATTTTGTGTTAAAGCTTTTATTTACGATTTTTTTTAAAAAAACTAACTCTATGTCATTACATATCAAATGAAGAGAGTCCGTTGGAAACATTTAGCAAAGCCTACATAGGAGCGTTGGAATGTTGTCCTCTAAAACATTGTTTTCAGCTTTCTTAACACTCCTATGTATGCTATATGGGGTTCTGCTTTGTCTATTTAATTTGTGCTTTTGTCTTAATGTTGCTAGATTTCTCCTACTTTCATGGAACATGGGTTGCAGATTAAAAATAAATAAATCCAAAGCAGCTTTCTATCGGTCATCCAACTAAAACAACTAAAAAGCACAAATTAAATTGACAAAGCAGAACCCCATACAGCATTAAAAATATATTAGTCATTCAACCTGGCTAACCCTGCCAAAGAGATGGGCAGAGCCCATTCCATTGATTTAGCTGAAAGGCTAGCTCTAGTTGGCTTCTCTCTGTGAACTATTTACATTTCATTATAAGTTTAAGAACTGTTGCCTAAGTTTGTTTTTTTCCTTTTCCTTCTCCATCTCTCTGCAGATGGAGAATGTCTTGATTTTAATCTGTGTATGCCACTTACCGTATTTTTCCATGTATAAGAGTAGGGTTGTTTCCTAAAAACTAATGTCGGCAATTAGGGGCGTCTTATACACGGATACATCTCCCCCATTTTCTTAAATCTGAGCCCTCAAAAATAGGGGGCGTCTTATACATAGGGGTGTCTTATGCATGGAAAAATACGGTAAATTGTGTTTATTAATTATTAATAATAAAAGCAGAAAATTGTAAATAATTATTTAAAATGAAAAGTTTTAGGGTTATAGCCAGTGCTAGTCCTACTCAGAGTAGACATATTGACAAGCCCCTCATTGGGGGCAAAGATTCCTGCATTGCAGGGGGTTGGACTAGATGACCCTCGTGTTCCCTTCCAACTCTACAACTCGATGCTTCTATTGTATTAATTAATATTAATGGACACGACTAACTTAAGTTTCCCCCGTCTACTCTGAGTAGCACTTCGGTGGATATATCCCTTAAACTGTCATCTTAAAAAGACAATATTTGTGCCTCACAGATCTGCTTGGGAAGTTATTCCACAGACAAGGTCCAACACGGGAAAGGTTGTCTTTTTGATGGCCACCCTTCTAATCACTAAAGCCTGGCCCACCTGGAGGGAGAATCCCTGAAGCAGATCTGAAAAACTGGGTAGGCACAACTACCTCTGTACCAAGCCATTTAGAACATTAAAGCTTCTTTAATTGTGCCTGGAGTAACATTGGAAGCCAGTGATAAGACTGGAAGACGGATGAGATATTTAGGCCGGCACATTCTAGTTAATAATCTAGCTGCTATGTTCTGAAGCAGCTAAAGGTTTTCAGATAGTCTCCAAAGGCAACCTCCCCTACCACACTAGTAATCTAGTGTGAATAAATGTATAAAACATATACCTGTCTAGGAAGCTCCTGGCTAGTAAATGTGCTCGCGTCACTGGATTTGAGCATCTAGTGAAAGTGCTAGATCATATAGGAACCTGGAGATACATTGAGGCTTCCAACATGCTCTTTAAGGGTGAGTGCAACTCCATCCAGAACAGGTCAGATGTCATGTCCACAGCATCCTGATCTAGATTAAGCCTCAGTTTCTTAGACCAGGGCATTGTTCATTCTTGGCACCTGTTCATCATTTCCACTGCCTTTCCTTGCTCAGATGAAAAGGAGAAATAGCATCCTAATGATCCCTTACTCCAAATATCAGAAAAATCTCACCCAGCAGCTCCGCCAACATTTTCAATAGGATGGGGACTGGTCTAGAAGCCTGGGGAACACATAGCAGTGAACTACTTTGTCCTCAGCTCCACTTTCTTGAATACACCCACCGGAGAAGAGTAAACATGAACATATTCATCCCAGAGAGGTGGTCTCGAAAGAAACCTTTCATACTGAGAAGCAGATGCACACCCCTGTCCTTATCCTTTTGCATGCCACCCACAGAATGACCAAGGTAGTTTCTGTGCCACATCTGAGCTGGAAGCCAGATTGAAATGGGTCCACGTAATCGGTATCATCTACAAATGCCTGGAATTGAACTGCTACCTTATGGCTGAGTACTGTGGCCCAGAAGGAGAGAATTGCAACACAGGAGTTGTTGCGGTTGTCTAGATCCAAACTTCAGGGTTGTAGGCTACATCTCTTTGAACACCTTGCATCTGAGGCAAACAGTGTTACCTGTAGAAAGGGGTTTTGAAAAGAATTTGTGGTGGTGTGTTGAGGGTTCTATTTGATCCACTCAAGTCTGTAGGGCGCCTGCTTTCAAAACTAGTCCCCTGGAAGTCCTTGTGCATTCTTTGGTGCATTTACCTCCACAGAGCAGGCTCTAAAATGAACTCTAGCTTGTGTTCAGGCAGTTCTGAGTTTTCCATTTGCAGTAAAGCCATCAATCCAATTGTTTCATGGATAGGAATGCCAACAAGCGGAATGAACACAGTCCAGTGGAAAGGGGAATTTAAATGTGATTGTTTCTGCAGACTGAATCACTTAAGCATTCTACAGATTGACCTGGACCACCTGCCATATCAACAGGAAATTGCATCAGAGATGTTAGGAAACCCATCTGTGTGAACTTGCCTGCCACCCGCTCTGTTATCCTTCAGGCAGTAGATGAAAACTGCTTTGTTATTCTAGGCTTAGAGTGGCGTAAAGTAACTATGCTGTTAATGAATTGTACTATTTAGGTTGATGTGGTTTGGAGCTTGATTTATTTTGTACTTGTGCTGTACTTGTGTTAGTCTTACGTAAAAGCTTCTTGGAGACTGCTGATTGTATGGTGGAATATGAATCTTTTTTTTTGAAAAAATTAATTCCCTGTGCATTTTGCCATTCTTAGAGCCTCCTAAGAAAAGTAGTAGGACGGCCTTTGGTATTGCGTTCTAGGACCATTGGAAATGTTTCAGGACTTAAAGCCAAAGCAACTTAATGTGCTAGTGAGAAACTACATATCACAAATACTGAGGATTTTAAAATTTAAAAAGTGAGGCAAAGCTTCATTTGCAGGCTGGTTACAATTGTGAGGCATTCTACATTCAGCTTGATGTGTTTTAACTGACGATTGAAACTATCTCTTTGTCTCTTGG
Organism: Podarcis vaucheri; assembly: GCF_965113315.1. Taxonomy (NCBI): domain Eukaryota; kingdom Metazoa; phylum Chordata; class Lepidosauria; order Squamata; family Lacertidae; genus Podarcis; species Podarcis vaucheri. The sequence goes on along the minus strand of NC_138767.1, from coordinate 68,017,051 downwards.
AAAGCCCATTTTAATAAATGGTTGCTGTTATTGCTGACTTGCCAGGTAGGCTATTTTTTTTACGCCTTGGGACTACGATCCCAAAAGGTGCTTTTCTTTTGCAGCAACTAAATTGGCTAGAGTAAGAATTTGTAGATGTTGGTAGCAATATGTCAACATTCCTGTTTAGGAGTGTGATCCCAGATATTTCCAAGCAGCATTGAACACTTTGGTTTGCATTTTGAATTTGGGGGCTTTTGAGGATACCATTTCTTTTCTTTTCACAAAAACCACTTGCTAGAACAAGACCAGGCTTGCCAAATGAAAGTAAGAACATTTTACGTAAAAGGAAGTGTCCTTGATGGTTGTTTATGCTAGAAGTGATGAGCCTTGTTTTCAGAAAATCCAACTTCCCCAATCCTTTTTTTGTGGTTGAATGACTGTGAGTATTGTGAATGTTTGGCTGCATTCATTGTGTTTCCTAATACAGAGCAAAAGCATTTGGATATTTCCCCCACACTTATTGTGAAAGGCTGCTCAACATCACATCAGAGACTATTTCCACTGGCTCAGTTATGGAGGTTGTAGTCTAACACCGTCCAAATTGGTAGCAAAGATCAGTTTCTTTCCCCATTACATCTTTAAAACTAGAGAGTGTCTGATCTTTGCTACCAGTCTGGGCATGCAGAAAAAGGGAAGCTATCTGTATTTTTCCTTGCTTCTCTAATATACATGTTTCTAAACTTGTGTCCTTGAGGTTCATTGGAAAAAAACTGAATTTTTGGCTCCACCTATGAGCCGAGTGAGGTGGTAGGGGGACTCTACTATGTTAGACTGTGGATGGGAGAATTAACTTTTAAACATTCCCATTATTATTATTTTTTTAAAGCTCTCTGCAGATAGTTGTTTTTTTAAATCACAGGGAGGTTTCAACCTGTTCCTATTACGAGTTTTCCACTTCCAAAGAGTTGAATCTTGCTAAAGTACCAAACCAGGTTTGAAAATGATGTGATTTGGATCTCCAGGATTTTCTGGTGTAACTTGGGGTTCAAGTTTTTCAGCATTTTTAAAAACTTGCTTTGTATTCCTGCCTTAAAAAATTCAGTTAGGAAATGATTTTCCAGTTATAATAGCAGCATGTATGTTGCTTGTTCAGAGGCTAGAGATGAAAAAAACAACCCTAAATATTTGGAGCACATTAGCTGCACTGCTAAAATTGATACATACTTTGCAAGTCTATTCTTGTTCTCGTGAGACTTACTGGCAACTTTAGATTTTAGAAGAATGCAAGCCTTCAGAGGTTCCAATAAAAAATACTAGAGGCAGGAAGAATATAATGTTTCCCATGCCGAGGTGTGCAGAGTTCCATTCAACATGGAGGGGGGGGGGAGAGAGAGATGTGTGTGCATGTGACATCACGTGTGCAAGTGTGTGCACGACATCATGTGTGCAGCATTTGTGATGTCAGACGGTGGGAGGAGGCCCGATGGAACCCTGCACGCCTTCTGATGGGCTCAACGGGGCCTGCCAAGGCTGCAGTCAAAGTAGTTTCCCAGGGTGTGGCTGTGATATGGTGATAAACTGACAGTTTCTAGGAGCCACAGATGAGAGTTTAGTGCCGGGTGGGGACTACCCCAGAAGGATCATGATGTGTTCCTCACCAGAGATACTACCCTCTCTCCTAACACCCAATACGCTTCTATAAGGACACAGGTGGCGCTGTGGTCTAAACTACATGAGCCTCTTGGGCTTGCCAATCAGAAGGTCGGTGGTTCAAATCCCCACAACGGAGTGAGCTCCCGTTGCTCTGTCCCAGCTACTGCCAACCTAGCAGTTCGAAAGCACGCCAGTGCAAGTAGATAAATAGGTACTGCTGGGGCGCGAAGGTAAACAGCATTTCCGTGCACTCTGGTTTCCGTCACAGTGTCCCGTTGTGCCAGAAACGGAATTAGTCATGCTGGCAACATGACCTGGAAAGCTGTCTGTGGACAAATGTTGGCTCCCTCGGCCTGAAAGCGAGATGAGCGCTGCAACCCCATGGTCTCCTTTGACTGGACTTAACCCTTCAGGGGTCCTTTATCCTTTATCTTTACCTTACACTTCTATATAAGGTTATATTCATTCATTCTTAGCTGAAATCATATATGTCTTTTTAAAATCAGTTCATTCGATAGAGTATAATGAATACTATCCATATATGTAAATCAAATAACTCATAGAGGATATTCATCCCTTTCTTTAAAATCTAAGAAATGGTCTGCTTCCTTGCCAAATCTGGTCACTAATGTTTCTTTCAATTTAAGTCAGTCCAATGTGTTTTAAGTAAGTTCAAAACTCATTCTATGTAGTCCAAGGTGATGAAATTTCTAACTCTAGCTAGTTCAGTCACAGCCAGTGCATGCCCCAAATGCTTATAAAGTCTCTCTCTTTTTTTATATAATTTTTTTATTGGTTTTACAAAATTTTTTAAACAATACAAACATATAAAAAGACATACAAACATGTATAATTTCATAACCTTTTTTTCATAAACCTCATTTCTCAGACTCCCCCATACCTCCCCTTCCTGCATCCCAATGTCCAAAATTATTTCAGCAACTTCTAAATAATTTTATCAAACATATGTCTTCCTAATCTTTCCTTCAACCTAATCTTATATCGCTGTAATCTCCCTTTCTTTCTCAAAACCTCGGCATTTTAGCATTCATCAACTTTATAATAGTTCTTAAGGTAGATTTTAAATTTCTTCCAGTCTTCTTCCGCTGTCTCTTTCCCCTGGTCGCGGATTCTGCCAGTCATCTCAGCCAGTGTCATGTAGTCCATCACTTTCATCTGCCATTCTTCCAGAGTGGGTAGATCTTGTGTCTTCCAATACTTTGCGATGAGTATTCTTGCTGCTGTAGTGGCGTACATAAAAAAGTTTCTATCTTTCTTTAACACCAATTGGCCGACAATGCCCAAGAGAGAAATGCTTATAAACCTCTCAAGTTCATTTAGATATGTTTAGCTTAATTGATTCAGTTTGATAGTTCCTGTGTTTAGTGACAATTTTATCGGTGTACACTGTACAGTTTTGGCCTGGGAAAAAACAGAAGTTAGGTTGCACAGCAGTAATGCTTGCAAGGAGTAATGTCAAATATGTTTCCCAAATAAGCTGTCAAATAGTAATCTTATTTCTATCAAGGTCAAGGCTACTTAAAGAGTTAAATGTCCATATCTACATCACAATCTCAGTTGGTAAGCTTTACTTAATGCTTCCGTTTCAACAGAACTGTAATCCATTGTTTTAGGCAGTCTCCACATCCCTGACAGGTTTTATGTGTTTACTTAAACAGGTTTTAAACTCTCTTCTTTCATGCAGCCAAAGACCTTTCCTTCAGTGTCTCAAATGCTGCTGCAGCAGCAGCCTTTCCTTGCAGCCTCTCTGTTTGCCAAAGCGGCTTGCCAAAGTAGCAAGCCCTTCTAAATGTATTCCTCTGACAGTGCTGCACCCCAGCAGCTTCCCATACTTTTAAAGGCAGCCCACTAGATTCCAGATGAAGGAGCTCTAGGGTAAAATAACAGCTCCTTCTCTCCTGTGCCAGGGAGAGTTGCATCCTCCTTTCAGAGGCAAAGGAGAGCAGCACAGCTTCCACAAGGGGTTGGGGGATCAATGTTGTTAATGCAGCCTCCCTCCCACTCTCAGGGTCAGCCCACATCCTTCTAGGTCCCTCTCTGGTTTCAGATTTGTGCTGTCAATAACTTGCTGTACTGTGCTTGCACACACATGATGATGATGATGATGATGATGATAGTTATACCCCGCCCATCTGGCTGGGTTTCCCCAGCCACTCTGTGCGGCTTCCAACAGAATATTAAAATAAAATAGTCTATTAAACATTAAAAGCTTCCCTAAACAGGGCTGCCTTCAGATGTCTTCTAAAAGTCAGGTAGTTGTTTTTCTCTTTGACAACTGGTGGGAGGGCATTCCACATGGCGGGTGCCACTACTGAGAAGGCCCTCTGCCTGGTTCCCTGTGTAATAAGCAAAAATATGCCCTTATTCCCTTATGGGGGACACAAGAACCCTTATAGAGTCCTTTGTAGGTTCTCCATCAGTTGGAGAAAATAACAGAGGCCAACCAGAGAATATTGAGAATTGAGTCCAGTACCAAAGCAAACAAAGCCCAATTTAAAGGTTTATATAAACATAATCTAGTCCATTGCTGTATTATTATTATTATTATTATTATTATTATTATTATTATTATTATTATTTGAATTCATATACCGCCCTATACCTGGAGGTCTCAGGGCAGTTCTCAGAATAAGAAGCATTCATATGGGAGGCCCTTTTCATTTTCAGTTTGAAACTCTGACCTGCATCAATTGGGTAATGCAAATCAGCATTTAAAAGTAACTTGCAATACCAAGTTACTGAAGAAGTGTGCATGCACACGAAAGCTCATACCAATAACAAACTTAGTTGGTCTCTAAGGTGCTACTGGAAGGGATTTTTTTATTTTGAAATACCAAGCGACAAAAATACTAGGATAAGCAGTATAATGATTTGGTTGAAGCAACAGTTCTGATCAAAGGTTGAACCTGTGTGCGACCATAAAGGTATGACCATAAAGCAATGAGGAAAGAGTTTGATTCTATTACTATTTTTAAAAACAACATTTCAAAAGCACTTAATTCTACAGTGCTACTGCAATGCAAGTCGCTCCACATTTTTCAGGAGTACAGATGTGGATATTCTGCCTGTACTGTATTGAACTGTACTGAAACCATTGCGTTCTCTGAATTACAATGAGCATCTAATGACAAATGAAGGATTGAGAATTGTGAATGGAAGTAAGGGGAAATTGGTGATGAAGTACCAAGTGGATTTTTTAAAGTACCGCCAATTTGGGGGTTTGCAGCCCACCGCTGTTAGTGTCTTAGCTGCAAGAACTCTCTGACCTAACTTTCTTTCTTTTCCAGTTTATCAGAGAAGATATGAAATATAAAGACGCTTCTAATAAGCACAACCATCTACACCGGGAAGACAAACACATCACCGTTGAAGATCTGTGGAAACGCTGGAAAACATCTGAAGGTAAGATACTGAAAGCTGTACTCGTCCCTTTTCTGCAGTCTTTACTGCTCTCATTAGTGAACACAACAGACCATATTTAATTACTGTCTTGACCTGGGACTGGAAGCCATGGGGAGAAGGGACCTGCAGGCAAAGGTCATGAGCTCAGTTATTGGCAGCTTGTCATAGCAGGGTATTCTAGGCAATTTGGAGTCAGCAGGAGGTTGCAGAAAGGTCTGGTTTTGGAGAGGCAAGCCAGAGCTAACAAGGAGCTGAGTCAATGTGGTCTGTGGAGCAATAAAAAACAACAACAGATAGCATTTATATAGCAGGTTGTAATGTGTAAAGCTCTTTGGGAATCCTTACAGCAACTGTGCAAGGTACGACAGTGTTGCTGTTCCCGTATTGCAGACGAAAGGCTAAGTGAAATCTTCGTACATAATGAGATCAAAAATTTTGCTAGATTTCAGTCTTGGAATACTTTGGTTCACAGTTCATTCTAAGTCATTATGCTATATCAGCTCTCATCAGCAACTCTGCTCTACTGCTTGAAAGGTGGTGATGTTAAAAGTTGTGGTTTGTTGTGTGTCTACTTGCAGAAATTCGTGTAAAGATTTAGCACATTGTGTAGTACATTTTGCTGTGTATTGTTTTTGTTGCTTTGGGTGTGTTTTTTTTGTAAGGATGGTTTTGCACTATTTTATTTAAGTAGGATTTTGAGTCTTTGAACATCAGACCCCTCTTATGCTTAGTTAAGGAAGTTTTTCTTACAGGCAATCCTCGTTTTGCGCAGGGGTTACATTCCAGACCCCGTGTTAAGTGTTCTGCCCCTCTCCTGTTTTGCCCCTTTAGTGACGTTTTAGGGTCATTTACAGGTTTGGCGCCATGTGTGCGCGTGCGATTTTGCGTCAATTGGTCATTCCCTGTATTGCTCTTTGTTTGTTTATATATTTTTATTAAAATATATATATAAATACATGCATTGTCTCTTTTTTCAAGTTGTGTTTTCTAGAGATCAGTTTCATTTGTTGTGAAACATTAGTGCTGCATGCAATATTAGGTTGGGAAGAAAAGAGGGGGAAGGGGGAATGGTGAGTGGGGTGGGGTAGTAATGCTTCTATTCTTCTGAGTGTATGTGTGGGGTTTTGTGTCAGCGTCACTTGTACGGGTTCTCTTGCTATTTGCTTGTTGTATTTCCTTGGTGGTAAGAGAGGTTGGGGGTGGTCTAGGGAGTGGTTGGCTGTAGTGAGATTTGTTTATGTGTGTACATATTTGGATCAGGTTAGCCAGATTGATTTGTAGCTGTGAACAGATTCTTCTTGTTATCTTGTTGGACTATGTATGTCCCCGTTCTTCTATTTGTCCCCGTGTCAGTTTCAGTTTATTGGTTGGTTTTTCTATTAAGGCTTTTCTATTGGTCCATGCTTACTCCTGACATGTCTCTCCAATGTCTGGCTATGATGCTTCTGGCTGCTGAGGGTAGGTGGGTTATGAGCTCATTGTAATGTGAGTGAGCATTATTATCTTGGAAGATGTTCAGTAGGGCCAGTTGTGCGGTGACTTCTAATACTTGCTTAGTTATTTTGCATATTTCTTGTATGGCTGATGTCCAGAAGAGTTGGATTTTGGGACATTCCCACCACATGTGGAAATATGTGCCTGTGGAGGTGCCGCCTCTCCAACATTTTGGTGAGGCTCCTGGGTGTATCAGCGCTGGTTTCCGTGATACAAATGAGTTTCAGGGTGAGTTCTTTTCTTTTATCTGAGATGGATTTAAAGGGAAGTTTAGACCACATTCTAGTCCATTGGGTGGCGGTAATCTCATAGCCTATGTCGTCCTCCCATTGTATTTTTATTACATCGAGGGGGTTTGTGGGATTTTGGAGCACTATTTTGAATATTGTGGATACTATCCCCTTGCCGTGTTAGGAGGAGCTTTTCAAAGGTTGTCAAGGGCCTAGTTGCTGCTGATTTTACTACTGGATTGTTTAAGAAGGCATGTAATTGGTGGTGTGTTAGCCAGGGCATTTTGGGTGTCCCCTAGTTTCTCTTGTATTTCTTGTGTCGATGTGGGTTTGTTATTTTTGTAGAGGTCTGCTAGGTGGTATAAGCCTTTGGCTTGCCAGGTTTTTATTTGGGAGTTTTGTGCTGCATGGTGGAATAATGGGTGGTGAGCCAGTATGGTTTGTGTGAAGTATGGTTTGTGTGAACCTGTTTAGTGTGGGGATTTTCCTTAGGTTGTTTGGGAAGAATGGGTATGTTGTGGTGGAGGTATTTTTGACGATGTCTCTCTCCAAGTGTGCCCAATGTTTTGTCTAGTCTTCTAAAATGTATGGGATTATGTGGTGCACTTGGTTGACAATGTAGTATAGTTCTATGTTGGGAATTCCCCACCCTCCTACTGAGGAGGGGAGGTGTAGATATTTGGGGTTTATTCTTGGATTTTTGTGTGATAAACGAGTGTAATTTTTTCTGCCATTTGCGGATTTGGGTTGGGGGAATCCAGATTGGAAGAGTTTTGAATAGATAGGTTAATTTTGGGAGGGTGAGCATTTTGGTCATAACCATTTTGTCTTAGAGGGTGAAGTTGGTGTTGTTCCATTTCCTCAAGTCTTCTACCTGAAAGAATGTATTTCCTGACCCACTTCTACCTGAAAGAACGCATTTTCTGACTGACTTTGTTTCATAAACTATTTTTGTTTAATAAAACTTTTCTTGCTTGTTTGAATATTTTTTTCCTGAGACTAATCATTAGGTTTTGTCTCACACAAGTCCCCCACTAGATAATCCATGGTAAATTGTAGAAATTATTGTAATTGGTGTACCATGAATATGATGCATAGTACATCTCTACCACGTTGTAAACAAACAGTTTTATTGCTTATTATTTTATTTTATTTACTTTGGTTTTCTAAATGAGATCTTCTTGTTCCTTGAACATTCCAAAGTTATTTGCAACCAGATGGACTTAATTAACCTCTGGTTTAACTTTCAGGTATTAATCTGCAAACTGGAGCTGTAAACAAGTTCCCCTGGGGTGCTAAAAGCATGTCAGCCTTCTATTATGAATCTAATTGGACAGCTATATTTGCATAAATTCAATATTCTAGTTTGCAAAACAGGTCTGCATTTTGCTTTAGGCCATGCAAAAATAGGATGGTGGAAAAGAAAACATAATTTTTAACTCTCTTGCCCTGTAATGTATGTTTGTCCTTAATGGCAACTTTAATTTGGTATTTTGTTCTAATTAAAACTGTGGCTTGCTTTGCTTTCCCAACCATTTGGTTAACTGCTGCAGGTTAAGCAAGTTATTGGCATGGAATTAAATGGATTTAAGATGCTCGTGTAAAGGATGGTGTCAATAACATCAACTTCCTTGAGCTTGCTTGAAAGGTATTTGTGTGTCAGAGTCACAGGCCATAAATAGTACCGATCATGGCCGATTAAGCACCAAAGTAAGCCCTACCCAGAAATACTTCATCATGAGGTGTCTGTTCTTTGATTAGGTTATGCCAAGGCATCAATTTAAGATTCTTTTTTAAAAAATAATGAAATTGTGAGACCATTCCATTGCAGATTATTCATAAGTTGTTGTTGTTGTTGTTGTTGTTGTTAAAATTTATATACTGCCCTATACCCGTAGGTCTCAGGACAGTTCACAAGATAAAATCAGAATATAAAACCACAAAATACATAATCAAAACAAAAACAACCCATTAACACATTTTGAATTTTTAAAAGGACATAGGATGTCAGTCAACCAAAGACCTGGTTAAAGTTGCCAGTGCAGTCGGACCAGGATCGGTGTAATGTGCTCGAACCGTCTTGCTCCGGTGAGCAACCTGGCCGCTGAATTCTGCACCAGCTGAAGTTTCCGAACCGTTTCAGAGGCAGCCCTACATATAACGCATTGCAGTAATCTAACCTTGAGGTTATCAGAGTATAGACAACAGTAGTTAGGCTTATCCTGTCCAGATAGGGGCGTAGCTGGGTCACCAGCTGAAGTTGATGGAAGGGCCACTGGGCCACTGAGGCCACCTAAGTCTCAGGTGACACCAAAGGATCCAGTAGTACCCCCAAGCTACAAACCTGCTCCTTCAGAGGAAGTGGAACTCCATCAAGAGCAGGCGATCACCCGCCCATCTGGTCTAGGGAACCACCTACTAAAAGTCCCTCAATCTTATCTGGACTGAGTTTCAGTTTGTTGGCTCTCATCCAGTCCATTACTGAGACAAGACACTGGTCCAGCACTTCCACTGCCTCACCTGCACACGTAAAGGAGAAATAGAGCTGGGTATCATCAGCATACTGCTGACGACGTACTCCAAACCACCCAGCAGTTTCATGTAGATGTTGACCAACATAGAGGATAGTATCAAACCCTGCGGACCCCACATTGAAGGCTTCACGGGGCTGAAAAGCACTCCCCAAACAGCACCCTCTGGGAACAACCATCCAAGTAGGACTGGAACCATCACAAAGCAGTGTCACCCACTCCTAGTTCAAACAGCCCTCCAGAAGGATACCATGGTTGATGGTATCGAAAGCTGTTTATCTTGTTAAAGCATTTAGCTGTTCTGGTCATTCTTCTATAATTACAGCTGTGTTTTATGTGCTATATTTGTGTCCTGTCTTTTGTGCAAGAAACATAAAGAAAGGATGATCTCCAGGTGCCCAAGGAAAAAATAAGTTGCCGCAGTGTACAGGTGCCAGGCTGAAATCTATTGTTCAGAAGTGTCGCTGAGGAAGAACTTTGTTCAGAATGTGTTGGGCTCAGTTAAAAATGAAAAATTATTGTGCACCTGGAAGTACCCCTCCTTCCTTTCGCCTGTTGCTAGCACCTTCCTGATTTTCTTCTTCATTTTAGCAGTGCAGCAACTCTGAGTTAGGCTGAAGGAGATTTGTCCAATATCTGCTGAGCTATGTAGCAGAATGGTAATTTGAGGTTGCAGTTTTTTCTGCAGACTTTACAATGAAAGAGGCAGCCTACACACCATCAAATGAACTAGAAATATAGGGCCAGATTTAACTAACCCATTCTACTGTGTTTTTACACCCCTTTCATAAATCTATAGCTCTTGATTTTTGACTTTATCACCGAAAGCTCCTTGTACTGAATAAATACGTTTTTATTGTAAATATCTGTCATTTTTCTCATTTGTATGTTCTGTTTTATTCTTTAATAAAAATAAAATAAAACTATAAAAGGGAACAAAAGAAATACACAGCAAGATTCAACTAACCTGTTCTGTTGGTGGGTGCCAGCGCAAGGTCTCTTGCTAGGGCAGTGGTCCTTCCCTCACCCCCCGCCAAGTCCTCTCTGGTGGGTTGGGAGAGCCCAAGTGGACAAAGGAGAGGGGAGATCAATTGGACAAGCAAAAATGCTTGAGCTGACAGAACAGTTTTCCTTAGCAGTGAATTGAGTTCCACCCATAGCTTTGATCGCCACATCTTGCAAACTGTGTGTTCATAAATTAGTGTTCCTTCTCCTTTCTTTAAAACAGGTACATTGTTTTACATGTGCTACTATGTTTCCATTTATACAGGTGCATATGCATAAATCCCCCCCTTAATACCCCAAATAATAAATGGTTCAAAAATGCTTTTCGTTTGAAAGTACAGTCATACCTCGCGTTACAGACACTGCGGATTGCGCGATTTTGGGTTGCGCACCGCGCCGAACCCAGAAGTACCGGAACGGTGCTTCTGGGTTTTGGCGCATGTGCAGAAGCGCTAAATTGTGCATTGCGCATGCGCAGAAACACCGAATTGCAACCCGCGCTCGTGTGCACACACGGTGCTGCGGGTTGCGAACGTGCTTCTCGCACGGATCACGTTCGCAACCCGAGCGTCCATTGTATTACTGCTGGTGTTTGCATGTCAGAAGTAGGGAACCTTGGGCCAAGGGGCAAAAGGCAACACTCCAACCCTCTATATTTGGCTCTCAGGATTATCCCCAGGTCACTCTTCCATGCCCTCCTTGCATGCATTTTCCTTGCTAGAATATGCTCCTGAAGTGTGATAATGCTTCTTGCTTGCATGGGTGGAAGAGGAAGAGACGTGTAGAAATGTCTGGTGTTTTTCATGGCTGGAATGTAGCCTAGTGTACAAACATGAGTCTCATCTGCCTACTTTTGTCTCTGGCCCCACTTACCACTGGCATGTGACCCTTAGAAAGCAGCCCAGTAGGGATTCTGGCCCTTTTCACTCAGAAAGGTTCCCCACTCCGGTCATATATCTTGATGCTAACATATAAAGCCTGTGATAATTCCTGTTTCTGTGTGAGCACATTGGGGAGGGGGGTGGCATTCAGAGTGAATACTCTTGCTTTCTTGTCCTTGATCAAAGGCATAATGCTCATCTGTACTACTTTGTATGTGTTATAACACAAAAAGCAGGATAGGAGCAAATTGCTCAAATCCAGAGCAGAACAAATTCTAGTGTCTCATCAAGAAAGGAATGAGGATTAACCACTGAACCTCTTGGGCTTGCTGTTCAGAAGGTTGGCGGTTCAAATCCCCGCGACAGACTGACCTCCCATTGGTTTGTCCCAGCTCCTGCCAACCTAGCAGTTCGAAAGCACGCCAGTGCAAGTAGATAAATAAGTACCGTTGCGGCGGGAAGGTAAACAGCATTTCCGTGCGCTCAGGTTTCCATAGTGGTGTCCTGCTGCGCCAGAAGTGGTTTAGTCATGCTGGCCACATGACCCATGACAAACACTGGCTCCCTTGGCCTGAAAGTGAGATGAGCACTGCTACCCCATAGTGGCTTTTGACTGGACTTAACCCTCCTGGGGTCCTTTACCTTTACCTTTAACAAGTTGTCAGGGTGCCTCAGGTAGTGAGAAAATGCTCTGCTATTGAATGGTTAATCTGCATGACTTGGGAGTTAGCCTTCTGGCACAGTAATTCATTCAGTTGAAATTGCATATGTGCAAAGAACAGGACTAATAGTGGAGAAACAGACCAACACAAATGTGGCGTGGGTAGCATGTGACCATCTTCAAATAATGTTTCTAAGGCACTGTGCACAGCAGATGTTCTTCCAGCAACTGGGAACAAGTTGCATACCATCTAGAAATGTTATGGTTGCATTGCACATTCTTCTTTATTGGCAGCCATGGGTTTTGAATAGCTAGACAGTGGAAATGAATGCAAACCAAGCACTACTGGGGATGCAATATGTAACCTCAAATTCCTTTTCAAATAAGCCAATGCAGGAGTTCCAGATCCCCTTTCTTGGAAGCGCATGCTTGCAATGTTAAATTGTTGGTTGAATGTGAGTTTAGAGTAAACGTCACTGTTGTTTCATTATGTAACATCTTGGCACCAGTTTGAGCAGAGATGGACAACTTGGCCCCTTTACTAATGCTGAAAGGAGAACTGCCTAAGGCAAATTTAAGTTTCTCTTAAATTACTGCTAACTGTAAATAGCTGTTATTTATTCAGTATAGCTAGTAACCGTGATTGCTTTTCTGCACACAGCTATTAAATTGGGGAGGGGGGGGGAGAGGTCCTAAGCTTGCTGTTCCTATTTTGAGTTTCTTTCCTATTTTGAGTTTCACAGTAAATCTAGGGTTTTTGGAATTGCTTTAGATGTGAAGTTTCAGGTATAAACTGCAAACTTAGAAAAGTGGAGCAAAGTGATACTAAAGGAAGACAATGATACTTATAAGGTTTTTTTAAAAAAATTAAATTAAAGCCTGCTTCATGTGAAATGTAATTAGCCTAACATAAATGTTCTTGTTGCTGATTATTAATATGTGTTAGAGCCTCTTTCAAAGAAACCAAGTGGCACTCTGGAAAAGAAGGGGGAGAGTGAGGAACTAGGGAGATGATAGTATATTAGCAGTGCTTTTTTCCTGGGGTACTCAAGGTACTCGCGAACCAGCAGCTTTCCCCCAAATGTTAAAAGTGTGATACTTACTGTAACAACTTTATGGTGATTGCCAGCACTGTTTTTTTCTTTAAACAACAGCAAACCACTGTGTATTAGAGCTTTGAGTGAATGTAGTAGTCTGTTCAGACCTCTGCTGTGTTGATGATAATGTTTTGAATAATAAAACTTTGGTTATCTGAATCTCCCTGGTCGGGAGTGCAACTCTCAAACAATATGCTTTACACACACAAATAAGATACTTTACATAAGAGCTTATACATTTCTGCTCCTTTTGGCAAGCGTGGCAAAAGTCTGTGATCACATTTGGTGCATGATCCCCAACTGGCAGAAATCATATTTCCAGGAAGGAGGGGCAGCTTGAAAAAATGTTTTCTACTTGGTTGCTGATTAGTGGTTTGTTTGGTGCTTGATTAGTGGTTGTTTGGTGCAATGCTAGCTTGCAGGGAAGACCTGTCCAAAATAATCAAGATGTGATAGTGTGTTTCATTGCTTTGGCACGCTTTATGCCTATGGCAAGTTGTGTTTTGCTTTGAAGCTTTAGGTCTTTTATAGATTTTTTTATCTGACTTGTGTTATGACGAGGCATTGTCTCTGGTGTCATCTAGGTAGGCCACAAGTTCCAAATCTTCTCTGGAAGCATACAGCTTGGGGCTTCCTATAGGAAGGTGTGTGTGTGTGTGTGTGTGTGTGTGTGTGTGTGTTCGTTCCCACTGACAACTCTCTAACTTTGGTAAAGCGAGTTCTGGAAATGAGCCGTAGTGGGATTAGCATCTCAACAACACCAACATGTTAATCCTTGCAAAATCTCCCACCAGATTCCACAGGAAATTAATTTTGCGGTGAATAGAACCTCACTGTTAAGCTAAATAATGAGCTCCTGTTTTGTGACATTTTGTGACTTTCTCTAAGTTGCCTGCCACTACTTATGCTTTTAATTCGTAGTGGATTTTCTTTGAACTCCATGCACCCTTACTTTCTCCAGAACTCTAACAGTGAAAGCAATAAGACTTGGAGTTTATCTAAATCAGGAGTTGCCAGCCTACAGGAGCTTAACAACAACAACAACAACAACAACAACAACCAACCAAACAAACAAACAAACAAACAAACAACAAGAAGTCAGATTTAAAAGCAGTTCATGAACTATGTATTGCTAAAGGTAAAGGTAAAGGTACCCCTGCCCGAACGGGCCAGTCTTGACAGACTCTGGGGTTTGTGCGCCCATCTCACATCTATTGGCCGGGGGCCAGCGCTGTCCGCAGACACTTCCGGGTCACGTGGCCAGCGTGACAACGCTGCTCTGGCGAGCCAGAGCCGCACACGGAACGCCGTTTACCTTCCCGCTGGTAAGCGGTACCTATTTATCTACTTGCCCCCGGGGGTGCTTTCGAACTGCTAGGTGGGCAGGCGCTGGGACCGAGCAGCGGGAGCGCACCCCGCCGCGGGGATTCGAACCGCCGACCTTTCGATCGGCAAGCCCTAGGCGCTGAGGCTTTAGCCCACAGCGCCACCCGCGTCCCATGTATTGCTAAACTGAAGTCTAAAACAAAACGAAGTCACACAGGCTTAGTAAAGTTTCTGGAAGGAACAGTTTGGAAGCAAGCAATCATTAGTCTAGGGGAGCAAATACTGTTAGGAAGATTCGGAACTACCAAAGACATTGAACAGGCCGTTGCCTGTAGACCAGAGATTATGTTTGAGGAGTACAGTGAGAGGTGAAATGGATTTCAAAGGATGACGAGGGTATGGTATAAGCTTTTAATTTCATGTGGCACATAGTAATGCACTGGATTAAGAAGGTCAGGATCAGCAAGTAGATTAGGGTTGCTGTGACATGGGGGACAGGAAGCGGGCAGGTGTAGAGGACTCCCTGGTCCTGAATGGGGTAACTGTGCCCCGAAGCCTGGGAGTCCTTTTGGACTCACAGCTGTCCGTGGAGGCGCAGGTCAATTCTGTGTCCAGGTCAGCTGCCTACCAGCTCCATCTGGTACACAGGCTGAGACCCTACCTGCCCGCAGCCTGTCTCGCCAGAGTGGTGAATGCTCTGGTTATCTCCCGCTTGGACTACCGCAACACGTTCTACGTGTGGCTACCTTTGAAGGTGACCCGGAAACTACAACTAATCCAGAAAGCAGCAGCTAGACTGGTGACTGGGAGAGACCATATAGCGCTGGTCCTGAAAGACCTACATTGGCTCCCAGTATGTTTCTGAGCACAATTCAAAGTGTTGGTGCTGACCTTTAAAGCGCTAAACGACCTTGGCCCAGTATACCTGAAGAAGCATCTCCACCCCCATTGTTCAGCCCGGACACTGAGGTCCAGCTCCGAGGGCCTTCTAGTGGCTCTCTCACTGCGAGTACAGGGAACCAGGCAGAGGGCCTTCTCAGTAGTGGCGCCCGCCCTGTGGAATGCCCTCCCATCAGCTGTTGAACAGATAAACCAGTGTTTCCCAACCACTGTTCCGTGGCACACTAGTGTGCCACGAGATGTTGCCTGGTGTGCCGCAGGAAAAATTAAAAAAATTCGAAAGATTTTTTTTTTAAAGTCAAATTTTCGATTGGGGCGCCGTCACTAGATGACCCCTGGGGTTCCCTCCCTCCCTCCCGCTCTGCGCCTCCCTCCTCCTCCTCCTCCGGAGAGGCCCTTCCTGGCTCTCGGCCAAGGCTTGGCGGCTGCCACTCACTCACTCGCTCGCCCACCCGTACCTCCATCCCTGCACCCGGCCTCTCCCCCTCCATCCCCGGCGCCCCCGCGGAGATCGGGCGGCAGGATGGAGCCTGGGGATCCCCGCGGAGGCGGAGCGGCGGAGGCGGAGGCTGCCCCCCAGGTAGGGCTGCGTCGGGGGGTGGTGGTTTATTTTTGCAATGCTGCATCCGCGCCGGAGGGGACGCATCGGACCGCAGGGAGACCCCTTGGCGGGCGTGCAAGGCAATGCATGCGTGCAGGCGTTGCATGGAGTGCAGTGTAATGCAATGGCAACGCGGCGCCCTGCATGCATGCATGCAACTTCCACCGGCGCTCCGGACTTGGCAGGTGAGGGGGGTCCCTAGTGGGCGGCAGAGAGAGCCGGGAGGGCGAAGGGGAGCCGGGGGGGAGCAGTGCTGCTCCCCGAGCCGAGCCCGGGGGGAAACTTCGGTGTCGTTGCGCCGGGTGTTGGAAGCGGAGGCTGGCGGGGGCCCCTCACCTGCAAAACCTGGTCGCCTCTCATATATTTCGTGCATTGCATTCATCGCCCGCTTTCTCCTCCAAGGAGCTCCCGGGGGCGCGCGTGGTTCTCCCTGTGTTATCCTCGCAACAACAGCCCTGCGAGGTGGGTCAGGCGAGTGGCCCAAGGGAGCACCCAGGGATTGTCCTGGCCAGGTGGGGTGATTTGAACCCTGCTCTCTGCCCGGTCTTCGTCCTCATTTAGCCCCCACATGTGCATGAATGTGCATGACTGAGGTTTTCCCCCCTCGTCTTGGCTATGGTGTGAGTCTGTGCTATTAATTAATGGGGTTCTGCCTTCGGAGAAGATGAGCCAGCCCTCAAGGAGGTGATTATGTAATTTGCTAGCCCTCCCGGCGTGACGCTGCGCGCTGACGTCACGGGGCTGTAATGGTGGTGTGCCTCAAGATTTTTTTCATGAAACAAGTGTGCCTTTGCCCAAAAAAGGCTGGGAAACACTGAGATAAACAACCATCTGACTTTTAGAAGACATCTGAAGGCAGCCCTGTTTAGGGAAGTTTTAATGTTTGATGCTTTATCACTATTATTATTTTTGTTGTTGTTGCTGTTGTTGTTGTTCAATTGGGAGCCCCCCAGAGTGGCTGGGGAAACCCAGCCATATGGGCTGGGTATGTATGTATGTATGATGGTGATGGTGATGGTGATGATGATGATGATGATGATAATTATTATTATATAAGACTGTCTCTGATGTGTTTCTAGAAGCCTTAGCTGGTCCAGATGCTTACGAGAATATGGCTTGTGGGAGCATGCTCTACCCATTTTAGAACAGTTGCATTGGTTACCAATATGTTTCTCAGCACAATTCAAAGTGTTAATTATTGCTTATAATGCCCTAAATTGCTTCAGACTGGGATACCTGAAGGAATGCCCCTTCTCTGCATTGATGCTTAGTTGGACAGGACATGTAAGAGTCCTTTCTGCGGCCGCAGCCCAGTTTTGGAATTCTCCCCTGCAGGAAATTCAGCTGTGCCTCTCATCCTTTGTCTTTGCCAGACAGTGTAAACTGATCTCGTTTATTAGCCTAGGCAGGGCCGTAGCTAGGGGGTGGGGAGGTGGGCCCCTGCCAGGGGTGCAGCCAATGGGCACTCTCCTGCAAAGTCGGCTAAAAACATGTCTATAAACATAAATATTGATTATTGCCTCATAAGAAATGGTTTTAAATAGAGGGTGAATTGAATGGGTGGAAGGGTGTGTGTGGAGGAGAGGTGGAAAGAAGAGTTAATTTGTCCAGGGCTAGGGGGCGCAATCTGGACGGTTCTGCCAGGGGTGCAAGATCACCTAGCTATGGCTCTGAGCCTTGGTATTTTAAAGGCTGACTTTGTTTTCCTCCGCCATGCGGACGGTTATCATCTGGCGGTTCGTGAATCATGAAACAAGAATGCCCTTCTTTTTGAAAGAAAGAAAAGAATAGATTGCGCTGGGTGGGAGCAAGCATTTTGGCATGCTAAAAGCACTCTTAGTATTCCAGTGAGAATGTTACTAGCTTGTTGTGATGGCATCATGCAATTCCTAAAGCTGTCAGCTGAGGCCAAGGTTATGGCTCCTTCTATATTTAAGCGATTGTACTTTCTTGTCTGCAAGGTCTTGAACGTAGAGAGCCTTATCCTAACCAAGCCACTAGCTTTCACATTAATAAGCGTTGCATGCGAAGATAAAGATAAACCCTTTAGCTGGGTGAACACTGGGCATTTTAATTGTTTTGTTATGTAGGTGATTAGTGGATGCAAAATGTTGCATTGTGGAATGCTTCTGTGCAGGCTTTGTCTGTGGAGCCATTCCCCTTTTCTCTCTCGCCTTACCCGCTGAGCATGCTCAGTCAGTGTTGGGTTTGGCTGGGAAGGTGAATGGACTCCAAAGTGTCGTCTTCTGAGACTTTGGAGTTCTTCTGAGACTACTGGTTGCTCCTCTTTGTTCATTTTGGATACACTGAGGTCCAGCGCCAAGGGCCTTCTGGCGGTTCCCTCCCTGCGAGAAGTGAGGTTACAGGCAGAGGGCCTTCTTGGTAGTGGCACCCAACCCTGTGGAATGTCCTCTCACCAGATGTCAAGGAAACAAACAACTATCTGACTTTTAGAAGATACTTGAAGGCAGCTCTGTTTAGGAATTTTTTTATGTTTGATGTTTTATAGTGTTTTTAATATTCTGTTGGGAGCCACCCAGAGTGACTGGGGTATAAAAATATTTTGATTATGATTATGATTATTTTATTTAAGGAGTAGCACGGTTGAAATTGAGATTGATACCAGTCTATATGGTACTGTATTTTTAAGTTTTAATTATCCGTAGTATTTTAGGATTTGTATGTTGCTTTCTTTAATTTTCTCATTGCCCAACTAGCATGCTCTCTGTGTCACCAAAATATCATGGGCCCACATGATGTTCTACCAAACTCAAGTAGAGTTCTTCTCTTATGTGGGTACACAACCTGGTTGCATCCACTTCGTTCCACAGTATGAGTTGAAGAATAACAGGATCAAGAACTCTGTGTACACTTCACTGGTCACAAGACCTTTTTCAATCATGCCATGGAATTTTTAATAATGAAATATTTTTAAGAATTACTTCTTGATAATCTTTCTGTAATCTTGACTTGGATGAGCACATGGTGAAGACGGCGAACCTGCCAATAACTTGCCATTGCTTTTTTATTTGTACGGTTGCTTTAATTCTTGATAATCTAGCCAGTGTAAAATAGTATTTGTGTTTGTGTTGTAGTTCACAACTGGACGCAGGAGGAGACTCTTCAGTGGCTGGTAGAATTTGTTGAACTTCCTCAGTATGAGAAGACTTTCAGAGAAAACAACGTCAAAGGAACAACATTGCCGAGGTGAATTTTGTACCTTTTTGGGTCCTCCTGCAGTGTCGGGCTCTCTGTGCAGAGCATGCTTAGTGAAATATATTAAACATTAAGATTAAACATTTCTTACATCTAAAACATTGTTAGCCTAAGAAATCTGCTTTTTGGATGGTACATTATTGCACTTAAACTGACAAAGTCATGCAGTTCTGTATAGTTTCATGCTATATCAGTTTAAACAAAGACATTCTGTTAATGCCAGACTTGATGTTAGTTTGGTACATTAAAATCTTCCATCTCTGGTTTAGTGTTGCACATGAAATTTGATAAACCACACAACATACTATCTATTTCTCAGTGACTTTGAGTTACCGCACACAATAGAATCTGCATTTTTAGTTGTGTCTCTAACAGTTGCTTTCAGGACAAGGAACATAAAATCCCTGCTTTATTGTGTACAGGATAGCAGTTAATGAAGCCGCGTTTATGATCTCTCAGTTGAAAATAATTGATCGGAGCCACCGGCAGAAACTACAACTGAAGGCCTTGGATGTTGTCTTATTTGGACCTCTCACACGTTAGTATTATTTCCTCTCTCTGCCTCCTCCCCAGATATACACCTTTAAACTGCTAGCAGAAAGAATTGTTGAACTGTGATTTATGTTAATATTTAGGCTAGCTAATTCTTCTGAGGGATATCTCCAATGATACTATTGTGGGTATCCTTCGGCGGATGTGTTTTGAGTATAAAAATAAACCGTGGTTGATCAGGACAGGAATAAGCCTAGGTAAGTCTTGGATTTGTGTGCTATTTTATCCTCTGGTGCAGTCCTAAGGAGTTAGGAAGCTTTCACTTCTGCTTTAGATGAACCACAATTTAGCATTACATCTAAATCCTAAACTATGAGTCATCTAATTATAGCAAACCAGTTTCATTGCATGGTTTGAAGCTGCCTTGTTTCAGACAAACTGTAGATGCAAACCATCATTTCACTTGCTTGTTTTTAAGTGAAAGGAGATGGCAAGTGGGAAGTCAAATTCTGAATTAGCCTTTTTTTGGGGGGAGGGAGTGTTAAAAAAATATTATTATTTATTGAATTTATATACAACCGTATACCCAGGGGTTTCAGGGCGGTTCACAGAATAAAATCAAGATATAAAACCACAAAATACCTAATAAAAATAACACCACCACCACAATGGTACTCATAGCTTGATAAATTGAAAAATGTCTAGATCCCACCCAGCCCTTCTTTCTATGCCCCTCCCCCTTCTCTACTGAACTTGTGGTACACATTTTTATTTTGTATTTTATTATCAACTTTTTAATTGAAATTTGACATTTTATGGATGACATTTATTAGAAAGAATTAAAAATCGCGATTGGTGCCAAGGACATTGGAAGAATTGCTTTTTGACGTTTCTTCCACCTCATGCTTGCCATGGGAAGTTAGTGCAGTGCTCTGCTGGTCCTGTTTGTGGCAATCACACAATGTTGCTTTTATACACCCACCATGCCACACCTAACCCAAACCCCGAGAAAATGAGAGAAAGAGAGAGAGATGTTATCTAATAACAACAGGCAACATTCCCCACTGGGGGGGGGGAGGGGAGACCCAAGTTGGGCAGCCGCATACCTCTTATGTGCACACAGAGCACATGGGGAGCGGGTGGCGCTGTGGTCTAAAAAACTGAGCTTCTTGGGCTTGCTAATCAGAAGGTCAGTGGTTTGAATCCCTGCAACAGAGTGATCTCCCGTTGCTCTGTCCCAGCTCCTGCCAACCTAGTAGTTCGAAAGCACACCTGTGCAAGTAGATAAATAGGTACCACTGCAGCGGGAAGCTAAGCGGCGTTTCCATGTGCTCTGGTTTCCATCACGGTGTTCTGTTGCACCAGAAGCAGTTTAGTCCTGCTGGCCACATGACCCTTGGCCTGAAAGCAAGATGAGCGCCGCAACCCCATAGTGACCTTTGACTGGACTTAACCGTCTAGGGGTCCTTTTCCTTTACCTCTTTTTTTTTTTACACCGAGCACATGCATGTATTCAGAGCACAGAGACATGCGCATCTCCCTATGCGACTCACAAACATGCACTTCACAGATATAACTCCTTCTCTTTGTCTCGCATGCCACAAATGCACACATAGCCCCCTCTTCTCTCTCTCACACAGGCCACACTTAGATCTCTTCCTCTCTGTCCAGATGTACCTCTCTCCTAGGAGACCTCACATGCCTGCCTCCATTTCTCTCTCATTCGCACAGACAACTTATAGAACTCTCCCTCCCACCAAATGCCACAAAATACATCTCTTCCTCTCTCATACATAGCCCCTCCTTCAGAAAAAGGCCTTCCCTCCGGCAGAGGAAGCACCTGCCACCAGTTCCACATCAATGGCAGACAACAGCAGCCTGAGTCTGTGAGGATACCACTGCTCCCCCCCAACCTTTTTTTTTTAATAATAAAAAATAAACCCCCAGCATGGAGTGAAAGAGGTACCGTATTTTTCGCCCTATAGGACACACTTTTCCTCCTCCAAAAATGAAGGGGAAATGTGTGTGTGTCCTATGGGGCGAATGCAGGCTTTCGCTGAAGCCTGGAGAGTGAGAGGGGTCGGTGCGCACTGACCCCTCTCACTCTCCAGGCTTCAGGAAGCTATCAGCAAGCCTTGGGAGACCGGTGGGAGTTCCCACCGGGCTCCCAAGGCTTGCGGATAGCAGCCTGTTCTAGGGGCTGGGGTTGGGGGAAGCTCGGGGGAAAATAATTTTTTTCCCTTTATTTCCCCCCCCCCCAAAAAAACACACACGCTTAAGTGCGCCCTATGGGCCGGTGCGCACTATAGGGCGAAAAATACGGTACTTGTGGCTGGCTGGCTGGCTGGCAGTGGCAGCCTAAGTTTGCAGGAACATCCCCAGCCACTACCCCCATATCTCCGGCTAGCATGGGATGAAGGAGGCACCTGTTCCTTTTAAGAAGGCAGTGGCAGCCACTGCCAAAGCATATGATGATAACTTAATTGCTCCTCCCCCTTGAACTTTTTGTTTTTTTTTAAGTAAGCCCCAGGGCAGGCAAAGGCTAGCAGGCAGCAGTGGCAGCCCAAGCGAAGATTTTGGTACTCCTTTCTGGAATATTTTGTCAGAAAAATCCACTGGCTGCACCAAAAAACGCTGCACATCAACCTTTTTCTCGGCGCCACGTGTTTTCTACTGTTGCTCTAGTTAATCTTAGGCATGATTAGTGAAAACAAGCCAGCTTAATTTAACTTGGTTTGACCCTTTCAGGATTACAGTGACTCTTCTTTAAGACACATGTGCAGACATGTTGCCAGGAGAGAGAGGGGAAAAAATTATGCTGAGCACTAACCATACTTAAGATTAACTGCAGTTTGTAATTATTTTTTTTAACTTCGACAAACTGGTCGACCTAAAATGGAAGTGGAAGTTTCTGAACTCACAGAGCTATGCTGGAGGGGAGCGTGTGGCCTCATGGCTTGTTGCAGCTTGTGTAGCACTAAACCCTGGTTTAGCATTGTATCCAAATCAGCCCAGTCTTGGTAGATGACCTATCTCTTTAACTCATGTACAACTGCATTTTTTTCAGGACCGCCTCACAACTGGATGAAAGATTTCATCCTCACCATTTCTATAGTGATTGGCGTTGGGGGCTGCTGGTTTGCATATACTCAGAACAAGACTTCGAAAGAGCATATGACAAAAATGATGAAAGATTTAGAAAGCCTTCAAACGGCAGAACAAAGTCTGTGCGATTTGCAAGAGAGGTACGTGAAAAATAGACAATACTTTAGGGTGTTCAAAGTATTGAAAGGACATTTAGTGTGAAAATATTGCAGGACTTTGCCTGTTCCACATAGTGAATTCATGGTTAAGGTGATGTATGAAGAGGAGACTACTCAAGTTACATTTAGCCACTAAGCTACACCAGCATTCCTGTTAATGTATCAGTTCTGATGTTCTTCACAAATTTGAATATCTTCACCTTATTATTATTATTATTATTATTATTATTATTATTATTATTAATTGAGTTTATATACTGCCGTATACCCGGAGGTCTCAGGGCGGTTCGCAGAAAGATCACAACATATATAATCAGAATAAAAACAACAACCCAATAACACACCCCCCCTCTGAAAAGGGCCACATTTTAAAAAGGGCATAGGATGTAAATCGGATCAACCAAAGGCCTGGATAAAAAGGAACGTTTTTGCCTGGCGCCTAAAGGTGTATAATGAAGGCACCAGGCGAACTTCCCCATAGAGAGCATTCCACGGACGGGGAGCCACTGCAGAGAAGGCCCTGTTCTTGTGTTGCCACCCTCCAGACCTCTCGAGGAGGAGGCACATGAAGGAGGGCCTCAGAAGACGATCTCAGGGTCTGGGAAGGTTCATATGGAAAGAGGCGGTTCTTGAGGTATTGTGATCCTGAGCCTTAGCATCGTAACTTGACAGTAAACATAGCTTAAGTTTGTTGAGAGAGATGGGTAACCCTCTGGTGTTCTTTTGTCACATATTGAGAGGTTTAGTGACATGTCGCTTGGCGATGCCACAGAGTAGCTTAAATTATTTGTCCAATCAATTGAGGCATGAACGGAACTGAACAAACACTATTAACTTGTGGAAAAAAAATGTCTACTTTGAAGGCTTGAAAAAGCACAGGAGGAAAATCGGACTGTTGCTGTGGAAAAGCAAAACCTGGAGCGCAAGATGATGGATGAAATCAGCGACGCAAAACGGGAAGCGTGTCGGCTGAGAGAGTTGAGGGAAGGAGCTGAATGTGAACTCAGCAG
The DNA here is from genome assembly GCF_965113315.1 of Podarcis vaucheri. NCBI lineage: Eukaryota > Metazoa > Chordata > Lepidosauria > Squamata > Lacertidae > Podarcis > Podarcis vaucheri. The sequence goes on along the minus strand of NC_138767.1, from coordinate 67,993,286 downwards.
GCTTAAATATGCAGAAGAGGAGCTGGTGCAGGTATTTGCAAATAAAATCTACCATCTCAGCCCACGCAGAGTCGTACCTTTTCCAGCCACTTCATGGCACTGTAGCACCGGAGCAAGGGACACGATGAAATCGTAAATCAGAGAAGCAAACTGAGATCAATTCCAGAAAGGGAGTTTAGACATACAAAGCTGAAACTGGTAGAGAAATGGGTGTAACAATCAGTAGAAGGAAAGAGTCAGAACTGGGGCCTTTGAGCTGCATACTGTAGGTGACTTGCTTCATCAAGTGATGCTGACACAAAACCCCACACATACGCTAAGTAGAAGAATTAGAAGCATTGCCACTCCACTCACCATGTCCTCCTCCCCCTCTTTCCCCCTTTTTTCTTCCACACCATTAGGAATATCCCTCCTCATATCATATTCCAAGGAGAGCTGAGTTTGCAGCTCTGCATCTATACACTTAAAAGTTCCTCTGGTAGCCCTTTATACACTTTGGAGTAACAGGGACGCGGGTGGCCCTGTAGGTTAAACCACAAAGCCAATCAGAAGGCTGGCGGTTCAATTCCCCGCGACGGGGTGAGCTCCTGTTGCTTGGTCCCTGCTCCTGCCAGCCTAGCAGTTCGAAAGCACGTCAAAGTGCAAGTAGATAAATAGGTACCGCTCCGGTGGGAAGGTAAATGGCGCTTCCGTGTGCTGCTCTGGTTCACCAGAAGCGGCTTAGTCTTGCTGGCCACATGACCCGGAAGCTGTATGCCGGCTCCCTCGGCCAATAAAGCGAGATGAGCGCAGCAACCCCAGAGTCTGCCACGACTGGACCTAATGGTCAGGGGTCCCTTTACCTTTGGAGTAACAGCTTGGCTCCACACGCAGCTCCCCCACTCTCGCTCTGTTTTTCTCTCTCTTTCACACTTAACTGGCACACACACTCACAGACTTTAATCTCCCCCTCCCCAGTTGCATTAGCATCACCCAAGGCTTAACCTGCGCTTTCCAGCAATCCTGATGCAGCTGAAATAGTCACCTCATTGCTCTTCAGCATTGCAGGAACACGAATCTTTTCCCCACGGTGCAGCTGATGACTGAGCAGTGTGGAAAGTGGGTGTGTCTCCTGGAGGCTTGGGGGCTACACCCGTGCGTGCCCAAGGGCTGCATGCAGGCTGCGGATCATCCACATGTAGTCTAAAGAAATAATAGGGAAAGAAAACTGAAACACCACATTTGTTCAAGAACACTGATAGGGCTTATGTTCATAACTTTATTGAATTTCCTGTTTTACATTTTAGAATATTCATTTAAACAACCTTAAAATATCAGTGACTTATCTTCTTCTCTTTCCATGGTTCATTTTAAATCCCTGAATATTTTATATAAACTGAACCATCTGATATTCCACTATTGGATCTATCAAAACTTATTTACACTGTTGAATTTATCTTAATGCTGCCCACGTTTTCAAATAAACACAATTTTCCTCCATATATTCAATAAACCAGTCCTCTTTAAACGTTCTCTTATTCTTTGTGTTAGGTCTGCAAGTTGTGCATATTCCATCAGTTTAAGTTGCCATTCTTCTTTGGTATGATAGGGCTTATGTTCAAGGGGGTCTTACCTACCTGACATTCAGAAGACATCTTAAGGCGGCCCTATTCAGGGAAGCTTTTAATGTATGATATTTTAGTGTTTTTTGGTTTCTGTGGAAGCCGCCCAGAGTGGCTGGGGAAACCCAGCCAGATGGGCGGGGTACAAATAATAAATTATTATTATTATTATTATTACCCAGAGAAATTAATCATATGAGTTTTAATTTATTCATCCTGCAATTAAAGCAATATAAATTTGTATAAATAAAAGCAATAATCCTGGAAAGAAGAAAGTGTGCCTTTGGTACTAAGATGATGCAAACACTACAGTAGCCAACACCTTAAATAAGGCTTTCCCCTCTTTTGCATGAGTAAACAAATGCCTCTTTAAATATGGGGTCCACCACCTATAATTTCTGCATGTACTGGTGTTTTTAAATTAACTAAATCCTGAGAAATTCTGAAGTCTTCTATCTGGAACATCTTAAAAAATCTATTTTAGTTGATTAATCAATTAATCAACCATATTATATAGTAATACTCAGTGACTCATCGTTGATGCAAAGTGTTAAGGGGCAAAAGCTGTTTTAAAAATACTTTTACACTTCAGGCTTAGGTGTCTCAATATCTTTGCATATTTCTTCTGGCTCTTAGGTCCGCATGGCCTTAAAAAAGGCCGAGAAGGAGTTTGAACTGAGAAGCAATTGGTCTGTTCCTGATGCGCTGCAGAAATGGCTTCAGCTCACGCACGAAGTGGAAGTGCAATACTACAACATTAAGAGACAAAATGCAGAAATGCAATTGGCAATTGCCAAGGATGAGGTATTGTTCATTTTTGAGTCCTCGCAATCAAAAGCAGTGTGTACTCTGTTGATTTCATCACTGAACTAATACAATTCGGGATGTGGGATTGCAACTAGATGTATGTCTGTGTACCCTTGTCTCCTGCAAGTTTAAGTTTTGAGCTAAAAGGACAGTTACAGTTCTGGGGCATCACATTTTTGTCTCATTTTGTCTCTTGCTACTGTATCGCCACCTTTCTAAGAGCTGTGCAGCTGCTCCTGCTACTCTATTCTAGCCTGCCCACAGTTTTCTGAGTTTAGCCCAGCTTTAAATGTTTTACATTTTATAACTTTGTGCTTTGTCTTAAAGTCCAGGATAGATACCCTTTGAGGCAGCAAACATAAATTACTCAGATTAACGCAATATCTGCAAATTGTATTTAAAGGCAGTTCATAAAGCATTTTAATAAAAGAAATAAATGAATGCTAATCTCACTTTAAGAAGACACTTTTAGCATGCCTCTTTTTGGGGGTGTTGCATAGTTGTGGAGTTACCTGTTGAGAATACCTTTGACTATGCCCCTAGCTGTTCTCACTTATGTAAAGATGGAAAACCTTAAGGGAGTTTTTGTTCTGTTTTAGAGATTGTGATAGAACAGCATGTCTCTTTGGATATGCTATTCCCATGGTCACTATAGTTTTCTTTTTCTTCCTCTCCTCCTCCTCCTCCTTTGGTGATCACTTGTAGCCAAGTAAGAATGTCTTCCATAAACACAGTTTTAACAGTGAGTCCATAAGTGACTGTGGAGGTCAATTCTGGATCCATGCATCCTTCCACAGTGCGGACATAGGTTTCCAGGCAGGAGTTCATCATGGTGAGGGTTTGCCAAGTGTGCCTTCCTCTTAGCACGTTTCTTTCTTTTCTGAGTTTGAACGTCTTCAAACCTTTGGTAAAGGCTGTTCTCCAGCTGGAGCGCTTTCAGCCCAGTGTTTCCCAGTTGCCGGTGTTTATACTACATTTTTTTTAGATTTGCCAAACTATAGTTTGACTTACTATAGTTTAACCTCATAACGTTTCCCAATCATATTAACTAGATAAAAAAAAGGTATATATTCCTCTTTACCCATTGCATTGTATATGTAAACTTGGCTTCATATTTGTCCTTTAATAATAGGCAGAAAAGATTAAGAAAAAGAGAAGTACAGTCTTTGGGACATTACATGTTGCACACAGCTCTTCTCTCGATGAAGTGGACCACAAGATTCTGGAAGCAAAGTAAGAGAACTGCCTAGTGGGTGATGCCCCTTGTGCTCAATGCATAAATTGGTTGATACTGTAGTGCTCAATATTTTAATGTTAAGATTTTTATTTTTTTAAATTGGGATGCTGGTGGCGCTGTGGTCTAAACCACTGAGCCTCTTGGGCTTGGTGATCAGAAGGTCGGCAGTTCGAATCCCCGTGACCGGGTGAGCTCCCTTGGTCTGTCCCAGCTCCTGCCAACCTAGCAGTTCAAAAGCACGCCAGTGCAAGTAGATTAAATAGGTACCGCTGCGGCAGGAAGGTAAACGGCGTTTACATGCGCTGCTCTGGTTTCCGCCGCCATGTCCTGCCGTGCCAGAAGCGGTTTAGGCATGCTGGCCACATGACCTTCAAAGCTGTCTGTGGACAAACGCTGGCTCCCTCGGCCTGAAAGCGAAATGAGCGCCACAACCCTATAGTTGCCTTTGACTGTATTCAACTGTCCAGGGGTCCTTTACCTTTTTTTTACCTTTTAATGTAGGCTGCATTTTAAATTGAAAATACCAGATTCTATAACGTAACTGTTTGTTTGTAGCTCGTGAAGAACGATAGTACTGTATACATTAATATGGCTGATCATAAATATCCCCAAATGCATAATTTGGAGAGGAAAACCCCCCAAACAAACACAAACTTCTATTGTTTCCTAGGAAAGCACTTTCTGAATTAACCACTTGTTTGAGAGAGCGACTCTACCGATGGCAGCAGATTGAGAAGATCTGTGGCTTCCAGATAGCACATAACTCAGGATTACCGAGTCTGACTTCATCACTTTACTCTGATCATAGTTGGGTGGTAATGCCACGAGTTTCCATCCCGCCGTATCCAATTGCCGGGGGTGTTGATGACCTTGACGAAGACACTCCTCCTATCGTTTCTCAGTTTCATGGTATGTGGTAGTATATCTAAGAAGACATTGAATGCCTGGCGATACACAGGAGTTTGGCAAATAACCACAACCATTAGAAGAATTGGCAAAATGAAATGCCAAATGAAGCAATGGGTCAGAGGGGTTAGCAAGATTCAGCAGAACAAAGATGCTAGGAAATATGGAAAAGCAGAAACACTTGGCATATGGAACCCCAGCTATTTAATGTGTGGGAATGTTGAGGATAGTAGGAGATGATATATTGATTAAATATTATCCTTCTTCACTCACGCTAGTGAGCTAGTAGGAGAGCACATTCCTTTGTACATAGCAGGAAGCTAGCTGATGGATTCTTTAGAACCTTTTGAGTTAAGCAGTCCAGTCTGGCTTGTCCAGATTGGATTCTTCCTGGTAAATCCCCTTTAGTTCCCTCTTAAAAACAATAATGACACAACAGTCTTCTTTTAGAAAGTAATGATAAGGTTTACTTACATTCAGTTACATCCCACATAATAGACCGTATAAGAGCTTTGAAACTGAGAGTCAATTACATTTATGGGAATGAAAAATAAGCTGGGAGGGAACCTTTTGAAAACAAAACAAAACATGTTCTTCCAGGAAGGAAGCAGAGAAGGTGTGCTCTCTTTTAGTCGAGTCCAGCTCTTCCCATTTAAAAGGCAGAGGGGAAATGGGACTCTGGAGGCTTGCTTCCTGGAAAGTGCCGGAAGCTTTCCCCTCCCAGCCGCTAGTTTCCCCAAAAAGAGAAAAGAACAGCCACATGCTCAGGGTTTCAAATTTTAGCACTGTGCTTCTTTGTGCACAGTGTGGTGCTTAAAGAGTTGCTTTCTCTCTCGCAGGCAGCCTCGAAATGCTGGCTTTGTGGATGGAGCTCTCTCCTTTCTGCTTTTGTAGGAAATAAAAGAAAGGGCTTTCATTTGGAAGTTGCAACAGAAAGCTGCTTGTTGGGCGCTCTTGTTTCTGGGAAGCCTGAAAGGGGAGAGTGTCTCAGAGATTAAGAGTCTTACTAGGGTTCTGCTGTGCAGAGGACGACATTTTTAATGCTGTTCCTTTTAAAGTTCATTTTCACAGCTGATTGTAGACATCTTTTCTTCAAAACCTGTATCACATTCCCCCCACCCAACTTTGCATTTCTATGGCTGGCAAAACAATTGTTTCCCTCTACTGCCGCCCTAACCTTTTGAGATTCTGAGGGCTGTGTGATTTTACTGATAAAGCCTTTTTTTAAAAAAAAAACAACAACACCACTCTGCTTCTGATCTGCAGCAGTTGAAAATTATTTTGGTTTGGTTTACGTCTGATGTAATTGCTGATATTTGCAGAGAGTGACATCATCTTCTTCTTTGGCAGTCACTTGTACCCGAGTAAAATTGTCTTCCATAAACGTGGTCTTAACAATCTGTCCATAAGTGGCTGTGGAGGCCAATTCTGGATCCACATGTCCTTCCATAGTGTGGACATAGGTTTTCCAGCCAGGAGTTGATCACTTTGAGGGTTTGCCAAACGTGCCTTCCTCTTAGCTCATTCCTCCCTTTTGTCCAGAGTTTGAGTGTCTTCAAAGTCCATGACACCTTTGATAAAGGCTGTTCTCCAATTAGAGCACTCACAGGCCAGTGATTCCCAGTTGTCAGTGTTTATACTACATTTTTTTAGATTTGCCTTGAGAGCGTTTTTAAACCTCTCTTGCTGTCCACCGACATTACATTTAGCATTCTTAGGTTGGGAATAGAGTACAATAGTTGCTTTGGAAAATGATAATTGGGCATCCACACAACATGACCAGTCCAACAAAGTTGATGTTGAAGAACCATTGCTTCGACACTGGTGATCTTTGCTTCTTCTAGTACACTGGCATTAGTTTGCCTGTCTTCCCAAGGGATATGTAAAAATTTTCGGAGATACCGTTGATGGAATCTTTCGAGGAGTTGGAGATTGTGTTTATAAGTGGTCCATGTTTCACAAGCGTACAGGAAAGTTGGTAGTACAATAGCTTTGTAAACAAGCATTTTGGTTTACCTGCAAATGTCCCAGTCCTCAAACACTCTGAGCTTCAGTTGGGAGAAAGCTGCACTCACAGAGCATACCACAACTGTGATCAGGTTGATCTGGGCCTGAGCAATATCCTGAAGTCCCATGATCTAATCAGCAACACTCTTCAACTGGACAGTCATTCAATTTTGAAGTTGTTTTTTGGTTCACATTTTAACTGTTTTCCACGGCTCCTTTGATACTGTTTCAGATATCATAGGTAACCTAGGGCTCATTTCATAGATACAGTTTTTCATGGTGGACACTCTTGCTAAAGCTTTTAATAAATAAACCTTTAAAAATAATAGATGATGATCATAGAATTCCTCTCCATCCATCCCATTGATCATAATCATTTAGTGAGATGTTACAGATTCCTGTTAAATATTTGAGTCAGGTGTTGCTGCCAACATCATAAGTTTGTGACTTCCCTTGTGACCTTCTCCAGTAAGACTTCAAAATGATAACCGAGCCTTCTGTGAAATTCCGTCAAGTGGAGGTCAGTTTTACACCTGCCTTGCCCTTGCCTGTCTATTTTGCTGATGTATTTTAAGTATGGATTAATAGGAAGGAAGGAAGAAAGGAAGGAAGGAAGGAAGGAAGGAAGGAAGGAAGGAAGGAAGGAAGGAAGGATATATTATTCAAGATTAAAATGAAGTCTATGGTTGCTGCTGCTTCTACTCAAAATCATTTGTGGGCTCATGCAGATAGGACTATTTGCAAATTCTGCCTGCCTGCAACAGAGTAATGGCTCGGTTGATAACTTAGAGCAGCTGGTTGATTTTTGAATAACATTGTTTTGTCGTTCTCAGGGTCTGTCGTGAAAACGAGCACCTTAGCAAGAAGCAGTAGCATGTGTCGCTCCCGGCGAAGCGTCATGCCGTCGTCTCCGCAGTCGCAACACACAGCACAAACACCGCATCCGCCACATGCCCAAGCTACTTTGCACTCTGCAGATCCAGACATCCTTTCCGTGTCCAGCTGCCCCGCTGCTTACCGTACAGAAGAGGAGGAAGAGGCAATTTACTTCACTGCTGACAAGCAATGGTATGGGCATTGGGGACGCTAGCGTGACGGTTTCGGTTAGAGCTAGTTCCATGAAGTCTCTTATGTGCCCTCGCTGTCCAGACTTGGACACACCAGAAGGATTTGCAAAGGATCTTTTCCGTTTAGATCTGGAAGATTGCGATAAGACTGTTAACTCCCCTGTGCCCTCTGTGGTATGCAAGATGCAAGGTATTCAGGGCTTGAAATGCAGATTTAATGTGCCCTTAGAGACTTGTCTGTTACAGCAGGCAGGCGGCTACACTTGGCACGGTCTACAAGGGCATTCCCGACATAAAAGCTGCTAACAGAGATCTGACCTTGAGGTGATGAAGTCATGGCTGACAATGAAGCCAGTGGAGGAGACAGTTCTAAGCACTGTGTTTCTTGTGGTGCCAGGGCCATCTTTGGTTAGCTGAGTCTCTGTGCAGTGAACTGCTTGATGCCTTGTTTTGAAGAGATATGGGGGGGGGTGAACAGTTACACAATTTTAGAATTTTATGAATCCTGGGGAGGGTCAGATAAACAAGAATTGAGTTGGCTGTTTTTAAAAAATCATTTTAGTGCAGAAGGAGTAGATTGATTGTTTCCACATACCTTAGGAGCCGAACGCCTTGCGAGTTGAATGTTTTGACTCCCGAACGCTGCAAACCCAGAAGTGAGTGTTCCAGTTTGTGGACGCTCTTTGGACCCTGAACGTCCGACACGGGAAATAACCTATTTCATGATGAGCTTTGCCATTTGCAGTTTTTGTTTCCGCTGCTGACAAGTAAAAGTTGTGTGTGTGTGTTTGTGTGTAAACTCAGGATTTGGAAGATTTAATGAAGTAGGTAATTTGATTATTGACAGAGGGATAGATAGATAGATAGATAGATAGATAGATAGATAGATAGATAGATAGATAGATAGATTCTTAAATGGAACAGTCTGACACCTTACAATTGTCTCCTCTTTGCTGCAGGGAAGTACAAGATACAGTTTCTGAATGTGACTCCTTAAATTCTTCTGGAAGGAAACAATCTCCTCCTTCGAGCCTTGAAATATATCAACCTTTGTCACCTCAGAAAATATCACGAGAGGAACTCTCATTGGAAGAGTCTTCTACTGGAGACTCTTCTTCCCTGACGGCCAATATTTCCAGGGGTTCCCCTGACTGTGTTGGCATGACGGAAACTAAAAGTATGATCTTCAGTCCCGCAAACAAGGTGTACAATGGCATTCTGGAGAAGTCGTGCAGCATGAACCAGCTCTCCAGCAGTGCTCCCGTCCCCAAGCCTCGCCACACCTCTTGTTCCTCCACCAGCAGCGAAAGCAAAACGGGTCACGAAACCTCGGCCGTCCCTCGGATAAGTAGCACCCCACAGGACCTCTGCCAGAACGGAGAGCGAAACAAAAAGGCCTCCAAAATAAAAAGCCTCTTTAAGAAGAAGTCAAAGTGAGGCTGCCGGAGGAAAATGCGCAATTGTGGCATCGTTAGACTTGTTGTTTTCTTTTTTCTTTTTCTTTTTTAAATTAAGAATGTAGTTTTCTTTGTTTTCTGGGCTTGGATGCCGCAGCAGGAAAACCTCTTAGGTCAATTCCTCTTCTGTTTTAAATGACTTTATGGTAAAGTTGTGCCAGCTGTCAATGAAAAATTTTAATTTCAAGGCAGTTTACAGTCATTTGTCTATTTATTTCTGCTTTTTTTTTTTAGTTTATATAAAAACGCCATTTTTTTAAAAAAAACACCACAACACTTTAACACAAGCTTTAACGGACTAGTAAGCCTGTCTGGGCTTGCCAAAGTTTTTTCTTGTTTACTGAAGCATCTTCTTATCTTTCCACAGAAGCTATGGCATTTGCATTACTGGACATCAGTAACTTTTAATGAAGTAAAACTACTTAAATTGCACTACTGTTTTCCTGACTGGAAAGTATCTTTGCAAGTGAAACTGTTTAGACTTGTAAAATGATGGAAGAGATGGGTTGGTTCATGGTTATTTTTTAAAATTGTTTTTAATGTAGAAGCTAGCATTTCTAACAATTGATTTCTGGAACTGGAACCTCGTTTCGCCAACATAATGCTTCTTTAAATGCATTTATTAACCTAATGGGTTGGGTCCTGTTGTAAAAAATCATGTTTATCCAGGGCTTTCACTGTGATTTTACTGCATTGCACAGGCTGAATGGTTAAAAAAAAAAAGACTTATTATAAAAAGAAGAGGCTCCTGATTCCATTCTCAAATGACAAAATTCAAAACTTGATTTTGAAGGACTTTTTAAGACATTCACAACCTTAAAACTGGGATTGGGACAACTGTGGGCACTTGTTTACATACTTTGACAGACGACGGATGTTTGATTTGTGAATATTTGTACTGTGGCAAAGATAATAAATTGAAAATATTATTGTGCATTGACTTGTTCTGATTTTAGCCATTCCAGTCCCACCCCCACCCCCAATTCTTGCTTGTCAGAGGTAATGGCCTGCCACGACTGGTACTTGCCGTTATATTGTGGATGCCTGTATTTCATTTTATATATTTTATTAGAGTGAGCATAAGTATTAATAACACTTAACCCTATTATTGGGCATAGTCAGTTTTGAAGCAAATTGTCAGTCGAGCATGTTTACTTTTGCAGCAAGTCCCCCCCCCCCCGATTCGGTTGGATGTCATGCCAAACTGCTACACAAATAAGCCTTGTGCTTTGTACACTTTCTCTTCCCCTCTTCTTGTTTGCCGTTGATTCATTTAATTTGTTCTTCTTTTAGCATAAACCAAATGCTACACCAGAACATTACTACTCACACCTTCCGCTTTTCGAGACCAAGTTAGTTTGAAGCCGGTTCACAATCCTAATTTGGAGGGAACGCATGAACATTGAGGTCATTCACATAGCACCAAATCGTTGTTTGCTATTAAGTAGGAATCAGCCGCCCAGGTTCAGTGGGTCTTCCTATCCTGTTACACCTCTTGGTTCTAGTATAAAATCCTATGTATTTGCTTTAACAAGGTTGGGATCACACATGTATGTGTAAAGGTAAAGGACCCCTGGACGGTTAAGTCCAGTCAAAGGTGACTATGGGGTTGTGGCACTCATCTCGCTTTCAGGCCAAGAGAGCAGGCGTTTGTCCACAGACAGCTTTCCGGGTCATGTGGCCAGCAGGACTAAACTGCTTCTGGCGCAACGGGACACTGTGACGGAAACCAGAGTGCACGGAAACGCCATTTACCTTCCCACTGCAGCAGTACCTATTTATCTACTTGCCCTGGCGTGCTTTCGAGCTGCTAGATGGGCAGGAGCTGGGACAGAACAACGGGAGCTCACTCCGTCACAGGGATTTAAACCGCTGAGTGGGAAGCCCAAGAGGCTCAGTGGTTTAGACCACAGCGCCACCCACACCTGCATGTATGTGTAATAGCTGATGATCAGCAACTATGGGTAAATGACTTGGCAGCTTGGATGTGTGAATGGCCTATTATTAAAAAAGCATTGTGTTTGCAAGTTATTTGAAAGTTCTGTATGTGGTGTTATAATTACAATAACCCTTTCAGATGTGATGGGTGATTTTGCAGGCAAGTGATGAACATACACATGTAATTCACCTCTCTATGCATGTGTCAGGGTCGCGGGTGGTGCTGTGGGTAAAACCTCAGCGCCTAGGACTTGCCGATCGTATGGTCGGCGGTTCGAATCCCCGCGGCGGGGTGAGCTCCCGTCGTTTGGTCCCAGCTGCTGCCCACCTAGCAGTTCGAAAGCACTCTTAAGTGCAAGTAGATAAATAGGTACCGCTTTATAGCGGGAAGGTAAACGGCGTTTCCGTGTGCTGCGCTGGCTCGCCAGAGCAGCTTCGTCACGCTGGCCACGTGACCCGGAAGTGTCTCCGCACAGCGCTGGCCCCCGGCCTCTTAAGCGAGATGGGCGCGCAACCCCAGAGTCGGACACAACTGGCCCGTACGGGCAGGGGTACCTTTACCTTTACATGCATGTGTCAGATTTGTATGATCTTATGCTGCTAGCTTAATGTAATTTTTAAGGGCCAGATGTAATTTTGTGTGTTAACTTAAAACTAACAATATTGCTGTGCGATGTCTTCTTCTTCTTCTTATTCTTATTCTTATTCTTATTCTTATTATTATTATTATTATTATTATTATTATTATTTTATATACTGCTCTATACCCAGGGGTCTCAAGATATAAAATCACAAAATACCTAATAAAAATAAAAACAACCCAGTAGCCCCCCCCTCAAAAAAAAATACATTTTAAAAGGGCATAGGATGTAAATTGGATCAACCAAAGGCCTGGTTAAAAAGGAACGCTTTTGCCTGGTGCCTAAAGGTGTGTAATGAAGGCACCAGGCAAACTTCCCTGGGGAGAGCATTCCATAGACTGCAGAGAAGGCCCCGTTCTCGTGTTGCCACCCTCCAGACCTCTCGAGGAGGAGGCACACGAAGGAGGGCCTCCAAAGATGATCTCAGGGTCCGGGTCGGTTCATATGGAAGGAGGTTGTCCTTGAGGTATTGCGGTCCTGGGCAATTTAAGGCTTTATAGGGAAAAACCACCACTTTGAATTGGGCCTGGAAACTAATTGGTAGCCAGTGCAATCGGACCAAGATGGGTGCAATATGCTCAAACCGTCTTGCTCTGGTGAGCAACCTGGCCACTGAATTCTGCACCAGCTGAAGTTTCCAAACCGTCTTCAGAGGCAGCCCTAAGTATAACACATTGCAGTAATCTAATCTTGAGGTTACCAGAGCCTAGACAACAGTAGTTAGGCTATCCCTGCCCAGATAGGGGTGTAGCTGGGCCACCAGTCGAAGATCTTAGAATCTAAAACTGAGGGGAGATTCAGAAGGCAAGCTTTCAGATAAAAGCAGCCAATCTTTATGTTCAGCAAGCTTTTATCTTTTTGTTTGAAGTTAACCGTTCAGTAACAAAGGCAGCTTTCACCATGAAATAGTGGCTGGTTGTACAAAGCCATCACCATTTTGATATCGGTCAAATAACAGTGTCTCTTAGTCTTGAAGAGTGTAGATCTAATTGAGAATTTTGTGGAAGTGAACACTTCCCAATTCCTCTCTACTTAGCAAGTACAAAAGACATTTGTAAGAAATATCCACATATTTCTTCACAGTGGCAATGGGACATGGTCTCAATAGTCATTGGAAATTGGGGGGGGGGTCAAAGTATTGGCTCACATTCATTTGCATAACTGCATAGCAGAATCTGTTCCAGCTCAACTATCTTGCTGGTAGGTAACCTTTCATGAAGGGCTTCCCTTTGCTTAGTATTTGTATTCATTTTCCTGCTATAATGCCATTATACAGAACTTTTCAGGGAGGTGGGAAGATCTGGAAGATCAGAGGCCTCTCAAATTGAATCTTCCCCCAGTCCTTTTAGTTGCCTTGTCCCTGCCATGTGTTGCATGTTTATGACATGTGTTGCAACCTGGAGATTCCTCCCCTTACCTTTAAATCTGTTGTGGAATCAAGAGTCGATGCAGTTGCAGCTTTTTATTCTCCCAGTCCTGCAATCTTACCCACCACCACCATTTCGACTTGTAGAAATCTTCATGCTGTCGCAGTAGGAAGAAGGGAGGGAGGAAACAGAAGGAAGCTGGTGACAGGGCTGGGTGCATGCATGTATGTGTCTGCAAGCTGTAGTTAGGTAGTGCTGTGGTCTAAACCACTGAGCCTCTTGGGCTTGCCGATCGGAAGGTCGGTGGTTCAAATCCCCGTGACGGGGTGAGCTCCCATTGCTCTGTCCCAGCTCCTGCCAACCTAGCAGTTTGAAATCACACCAGTGCAAGTAGATAAATAGGTACCTCTGCGGCGGGAAGGTAAACAGCGTTTCCTTGCACTCTGCTTTCCATCACAGTGTTCTGTTGTACCAGAAGCGGTTTAGTCCTGCTGGCCACATGACCCGGAAAACTGTCTGCGGACAAATGCCGGCTCCCTCGGCCTGAAAGCAAGATGAATGCCACAACGCCATAGTCACCTTTGACTAGACTTAAGCGTCCAGGGGTCCTTTACCTTTTTTTAAAACCTTTATTAAGCTATGTGAAAATAAAATGTGACTTCCAAGGATGCATCATTTTACATAAAGTTCTAAAAAGGCTTGAGGCTACAAGAAGGCCTCAGGTGATCTACTTTAGTGGCAGATGGTGACAGACTGAGGAGGGGGGATCTAGTCGGTTGTTCGGGAGCTGGGGGTGGAGATCTAAATGTGCTGCTGCAATGCAGAGAGCCCAGTTTTAGCTTACCATCTGCTGCTGAATTTGTAGATGAAGCAGCCAACCCCCGCCCCATTGCCCCTTGCAACGTTGGATGGTGCAAATACCATGTTTCCAGGTAGGCAAAAATTGAGCCCTCAGTACCCTGAACCGCAGGGCATGGTTTTTACCAAAATTCTGACGTCCGATTCACATGAAAATGGTGCCAAAAACCTTCAAATGGCCTCTTGCAACGTTTGATCGTGCAAACACCGTGTTTCCAGGTAGGCCAAAATTGAGCCCTCAGCGCCATGAACAGCAGGGCATGGTTCTTGCCAAAATTCTGACATTGTCCGATTCACTCGAAAGCAGCGCCAAACACCTGCAAATTGCCTTCTGCAACATTTGGCAATGGAAACGCCACGTTTCTAGGTAGGCCAGAAAATGTGGTCTCAGCGCCCTGACCTTGTTCACGGTTTTCGCCAAAACTGTGACATTGTCTGATTCACTCGAAAACAGTGCCAAACACCTGCAGATTGCCACCTGCAACGTTTGGCGATGCAAACGCCGCGTTTTCAGGTAGGCCAAAAAACGAGCCCTTGGCATCCTTACCCACTCGTCATGGTTTTCGCCAAAAACAGGTCTGGGCACCCTGACCTGCAGGTCACGGTTTTTGCCGAAATTCTGATGACCTCCGATTCACCTGAAAACGGTGCAAAAAACACCTGCAAATTGCCCCCTGCAAAATTTGGCGCTGTGTTGAGAGCAGGGACCTATTCTGAGCTACAGCACAACTCTTTTCCATTTAGTTAGGGGGTGTTTGTAAATTTGCAAAGGTTCAGAGGCCAAAGTCGCTTTGCAAGGGAGGAGGTCTATTGGGAGCCTACAACCACTGTACACAATTCAAATATTTGCCACTTTTGATTGATGGGGTCTGTGTGGAGAGGGTAACAACGTTCAGATTTTTGGGCATTGAATTACAAGAGGATCTGCCCTGGAGTGTCAACACAAGGGGGCTCGTGAAGAAGGCGCAGCAGAGACTGTACTTTTTGAGAATACTAAGGAAAAACCATCTTCCGCAGAAACTGCTGCTTGCCTTCTATCACTGTGCCATTGAGAGCATGCTCACTTATGGCTTATGTGTGTGGTACGGAAGCTGTACTGCCCAGGACAGGATGGGGTTGTGCAGGGTTGTTAAGGCAGCAGAGAGCATTGTTGCCCACTCTCCACCTTAGAGCTGCCCACTCTCCACCTTAGAGCAGATTTATGCCACAAGGTGCCATAGGAAGGCACTGGACATAGTAAAAGATCCATCGCATCCTGGTCACTGTCTCTTCGAGCTCTTGCTGCTGGGACGGAGATACAGGACGATGAAGACAAGAATGAGCCGTCTTAAGAACAGCTTCTTTTCCAGAGCGATCTCGGCCCTGAATGGGAAGCCCGGACTTTGAAAGTCATCTAATCTCCCTTGCTGTATTATACTGTATTGTTTAATTAGTGTTTTTATGGAGCAGTCAAGTAATTTCGTTGTCCCCGATGGGGGCAATGACTAAAAATATTATTATTATTATTATTATTATTATTATTATTATTATTATATTTCAACAATATTAATAATTTTATTATTTATACTCCACGCATCTGACTTGGGTGGTTTCCAACATAATAAGAACACAGCAAACATAAAAATTGAAAAGCTTCCCTAAACAGGACTGCCTTCAGGTCAGATAATTGTTTATTTCCTTGACATCTGATGGGAGGGCATTCCACAGGGTGGGTGCCACTTCCGAGAAGGCCCTATGCCTGGTTCCCTGTAACCTCACTTCTTGCAATGGGGGAATGGTCAGAAGGCCCTCAGAGCTGGACCTCAGTGTTCGGGCTGAAAGATGGGGGTGGAGATGCTCCTTCAGGCAGAGGTAAAGGACCCCTGGACGGTTAAGTCCAGTCAAAGGCGACACAGGTTGTGGCACTCATCTTGCTTTCAGGCCGAGGGAGCTGGCGTTTGTCCACAGACAGCTTTCTGGGTCATGTGGCCAGCATGACTAACCTGCTACTGGCACAACAGAACACCGTGACGGTAACCAGAGCGCATGGAAATGCTGTTTACCTTTCCACCACAGCGGTACCTATTTATCTACTTGCACTGCATTGCTTTCAAACTGCTAGGTTAGGGGTAGTCAACCTAAGGCCCGTGGGCCGGATGCGGCCCAATCACCTTCTCAAGCCAGCCTGCAGATGGTCCGGGAATCAGCGTGTTTTTACATGAGTAGAATGTGTCCTTTTATTTAAAATGCATCTCTGGGTTATTTGTGGGGCATAGGAATTCGTTCATTTTTTTCTTCAAAATATAGTCTGACCCACCACATGGTCTGAGGGGCGGTGGACTGGCCCACGACGGAAAAAGGTTGCTGACCGCTGTGCTAGGTTGGCAAGAGCTGGGACAGAGCAAGGGGAGCTCACTCCATCGCGGGGCGGGGATTCAAACAGCTGACCTTCTGATCGGCAAGCTCAAGAGGCTCAGTGGTGCCAAAGGTTTTAATGGTCAGTACCCCATCAAATCACAGCTGGAGAATATCTGCTCTTCAGGAACAGTGTGAGGTTTAGTATCACATGGTGCTTGCTTTTAGTTCAGACAGATTTAAAGAAGGATTAAAACAGATAAATGAATGGGAGCAGAGGTGGGTCAATGGCAATTACCGTATTTTTCGCTCTATAAGACGCACTTTCTGTTACGATATAGAAGCAATGCGGCAGCGAGCTGCTAGTTTGAAAGCAAAACATAAATGGGAATGTTGGGACTGTTCCGTGGGAAACAGAGGGACAGTCTATTCTCAGTGCGAAGCACCGGAATTAGCTCAGAGTGTAATATGAGCTGTACAGGAAGTACGGGAGGAGTTTTGTCTCTCGGCTGCTGGAGTTTGAAGACAGCAGACGTGTTTTCTGTATCGCTGCAAAGACAGAAATAAAAGCATGTAAATATGTTTCTGTCTATCTCTTTCCCCTGCCCACGGGGGGGGGGGGCAGGAAAGAGTGGTGTGTTCTTCTCACGCTGAGGAGGATCGCCGATCGCGACCTAGCCTGTATCCTGCCGGGAAATGCAGACAGGGAGGTCAACCGGAGATCAAGCCGGGTGCCTGGAGAATGGCCAGTTTCTCCTGATAATGGCTTGAATCCCAACACTTTCCCCCTCCTAAAAAGTAAGGGGAAATGTGTGTGCGTCTTATGGAGTGAATGCAGGCTCCATGCCTTAGGGATAGTCGCCCGAAGCCTCCGGAGCGCAGCGGGAACTCCTGCTGCACTCTGGAGGCTTCGCATTGCTTTTGCTGAATCCAGGAGAGTGAGAGGGGTCAGTGTGCACTGGTCCCTCTAGCTCTCCAGGCTTCGCTGGAGAGGCGCTGCATAGCTTTCCCTTTCTGCACAGCGCCCCTTCAGCGAAGCAGGAGGAGAAATGGAAGGGGCTCCGTTTCTCCTTCCACTTCGCTGAAGGGGCGCCGAGCAGAGAAGGAGAGAATTTTTTTTCTTGTTCTCCCCCTCTAAAACTAGGTACGTCTTATGGTAGGGTGCGTCCTATAGAGTGAAAAATACAGTAGCTGTAGGAACTAAACTGAACTTCCATGTTCAGAGCACTAGCTCTCAAATCACTATATACTGAGGATAATTGGCATCACCCTCATGCTCTGCTTCTAAAACCTACGAAGAATGCTGCAGACTCACAATTCTCATTTCAATAAATGGGGAGCAACGTAATTTCTATGCTGGGAATTTCAACTGTTCCCTGTATTCAAAAAGTCCTGACAATTCTAAATCGGAGTTGCTTGACATAGAAGACACTCTTTCAATAATTATGCAGTGCGACTGAAATATTAATACAGGCATAATATGATCTGCTATAATTGCCTGACATTCAAGACTGTCATTTTATCAAGAGAGACCATCATTTTATTTGAGCTGTGGAAAAGGAAGTGTCTGGTTAGGAAAAGTTTCGGCTACCTCATGCATTTGTCCTCTGGGTGGCAGAGTCGCACTATCTATTAGAGTCCAGGCCTTGCAAAATTCCAAATATTTCCCCAGCCAATCGCTAATATGACTGTTCCTGGCTTACATTTCCCTCCCGCGACTGTGTCAAATTTATTAGCAAGAGGTTGGGAAAGCAAGATAGGGACTAAAAAGAGGTAATTCTCATTCTTGTAGGAATTGCCTGACTCGGTTAGCTCCTGCAGATGATAGAACAAAATATGGGCTTTGTGAGAAGAGAGCTGCTTGTCTTGTCTTCATGGGTATGCATGATCTTAATTTTCTTTTCTTTTCTTTCTTTTTTTGCACTTCAACAGCTACAGAAGCAAATAACTATATATATATATATATATATATATATATATGCAGGTTTTGGTGTCTTCGGGTGTCTTCCCGTGTAAGAGTCGGGGTGTCTGTGCGACGTTTCGACGAGGTCTCACTCGTCATCTTCAGGCTGGTGCTTTCGGCTTCTTGTTACTGGAACAGAGCAGAGTCTGGTGTTTGAGTTCCTATAAATACTGTTGAGGGGTGTGGTGTATAGCCTCCAACGTTCTGGGTAGAGAGGAAGTTCCTAGATTAGTGTGCCTTTTCTTCTTTTGTTCCTTAATTACTTGAGGGATATCTTGGGTGATTTCATGAGTGATATTCTGAATATCACTGGGTGGGTCATTAATTACTTGAGGGATATCTTGGGTGATTTCATGAGTGATATTCTGAATATCACTGGGTGGGTCATTAAGTGTAGATTAGTTGCTAAAGCTCTCGTGTCTTGACCTCTTGAGCTTGTGAAGAGTTTTTCTGAGAAGATGGCTGTGCTGCATTTAGTTGTGCTCTGGCTTGGCTTCGTGTATAGGGGCGAGCTATGGTTTTGTGCCTTGTGCCAGCCAGATCTGTGTAGGGATTGCAGGGGGGTGCAGCATCCGGAGGTGCCACTATAGTTTGGTTGCTGGATGGAGTCTGTAATATGTCTGTGGAGAGGGTCTGGGTTTGGGTCTGGTGTGGTTGATTGGTGACGGCGTTCTGTGTGCCTCTGGTTCTGGTGTCGGTTTTTGTGGGGAGGGCTAATTTCCAGATGTCTGGCAGGCGGGACGTGTCGTCACGCTTGTTCATGTTGTGAGGGTGTTTCTCTATCTCGATGGCTTCCATGATTATTCTCTTGTGGTGATGTTCCATGTTAAAAAACCGACACCAGAACCAGAGGCACACAGAACGCCGTCACCAATCAACCACACCAGACCCAAACCCAGACCCTCTCCACAGACATATTACAGACTCCATCCAGCAACCAAACTATAGTGGCACCTCCGGATGCTGCACCCCCCTGCAATCCCTACACAGATCTGGCTGGCACAAGGCACAAAACCATAGCTCGCCCCTATACACGAAGCCAAGCCAGAGCACAACTAAATGCAGCACAGCCATCTTCTCAGAAAAACTCTTCACAAGCTCAAGAGGTCAAGACACGAGAGCTTTAGCAACTAATCTACACTTAATGACCCACCCAGTGATATTCAGAATATCACTCATGAAATCACCCAAGATATCCCTCAAGTAATTAATGACCCACCCAGTGATATTCAGAATATCACTCATGAAATCACCCAAGATATCCCTCAAGTAATTAAGGAACAAAAGAAGAAAAGGCACACTAATCTAGGAACTTCCTCTCTACCCAGAACGTTGGAGGCTATACACCACACCCCTCAACAGTATTTATAGGAACTCAAACACCAGACTCTGCTCTGTTCCAGTAACAAGAAGCCGAAAGCACCAGCCTGAAGATGACGAGTGAGACCTCGTCGAAACGTCGCACAGACACCCCGACTCTTACACGGGAAGACACCCGAAGACACCAAAACCTGCATTCCTATACCCGTGAAAATCTACGAAAGCATATATATATATATATATATATATATATATATATATATATATATATATATATGCAGGTTTTGGTGTCTTCGGGTGTCTTCCCGTGTAAGAGTCGGGGTGTCTGTGCGACGTTTCGACGAGGTCTCACTCGTCATCTTCAGGCTGGTGCTTTCGGCTTCTTGTTACTGGAACAGAGCAGAATCTGGTGTTTGAGTTCCTATAAATACTGTTGAGGGGTGTGGTGTATAGCCTCCAACGTTCTGGGCAGAGAGGAAGTTCCTAGATTAGTGTGCCTTTTCTTCTTTTGTTCCTTAATTACTTGAGGGATATCTTGAGTGATTTCATGAGTGATATTCTGAATACCACTGGGTGGGTCATTTATAGGAATTTTATAGGAATTCAAACACCAGATTCTGCTCTGTTCCAGTAACAAGAAGCCGAAAGCACCAGCCTGAAGATGACGAGTGAGACCTCGTCGAAACGTCGCACAGACACCCCGACTCTTACACGGGAAGACACCCGAAGACACCAAAACCTGCATTCCTGTACCCGTGAAAATCTACGAAAGCATATATATATATATATATATATATATATATATAGCAGGGTTGGTGCTACCATGACACAATGTGAATTATTAAATGAATCAAATTGTGAACTATTTAATTGATCAGCTATGATTGAACTTGCCTGTTCAGCCTTCAATTTGCTTGCAACAAGATATTTCCCTTGAAACTTGGGGTATTATAACGAAATAGGCTGCTGTGCTTCAGGTTCAAATGTCTGCTCGACCTTGACACCTGCTTTTGAAATGCAGGGAGAGGAAACCACTGTGTGTGTTTGCATTGAAGAGTGAAATAATTAAGCAATTATTGGTGTGCATGTTCAAATGAATCCCCCTTGCATTCACTTCCAAGGGGCCAGGGGATGTGTAGAAGGCCTTGTAGTGTAAAATGCCCTTTAAACGTGGGAATGTTGTAGATACTAGGAAAGGATATATTGATTAAATAGTATCCTTCCTCACTCACTCTTGTGAGTCAGCAGCAGAGCGACATTCCCCAATACAGTGGTACCTCAGGTTACATACGCTTCAGGTTACATACGCTTCAGGTTACAGACTCCGCTAACTCAGAAATAGTACCTCGGGTTAAGAACTTTGCTTCAGGATGAGAACAGAAATCGTGCTCTGGCGGCGTGGCAGCAGCCAGAGGCCCTATTAGCTAAAGTGGTGCTTCAGGTTAAGAACAGTTTCAGGTTAAGAAATGACCTCCGGAACGAATTAAGTACGTAACCATAGGTACCACTGTAGATAGCAGGAAGCTAGTTGGTAGATTCGTTTGAATCTCTTTACTTAAGTAATCTAATCTGGCTTTGTTCAGATTAGGTTCCGTTCCTGGCAAGTCCCCTTTTATCCCTCCTAAAAAGAATAAAGACACAAGAAGCTTCTTTTAAAAGTATAACAAGAAGTTTACTCACATCCAGTTCACAGTTGGATCCCTGAAGGCAGGCCTTAGCTTAGAGTTACAGAAGAGGGTTTGGGTTCTTCCCATATGGCAGACACGTCCAACGCGCCGTTTGCGATCGATGGGTAGATCCTGCGATAAATTCTGGTTGATCACCCCTGCCCCCTGCTGGAGACGTTGGGAGGGGCTGTTTTGACGCTGTGTGTGCACCCACCCCTGCCCCATCGGTGCCTGCAAGCCCTCCTTGCACCCACCCCTGCCATATCGGGGGAAGCAGCTGGCTTCAGGGGAAGCAGCCAGTGCTCGCCTGCCCTGCACCCATCCCTGCTGCCCACTCTGCACCCATCCCTGTCGCTCAACGTGCACCCATCCCTGCCCCCTTGAGAGAAGCAGCCAGTGCCTACCCACCCACCTATTTGGTGTTTCGCAACTTTCTGACTAGTTGCAGGACCTTAGCCAGACCTAGCAGAGTACACGCAGAATCCACGGAAGCAATTGGCAACTTGGCTGCAGAGAGAATAGACAAAGCAGGAACCAGGAACTTGTAGTTAGGTGTTTATTATATACAGTGGACTATTTACAGGGACAGAACATGGATCTTTTGCTAGCTCTTTTTTAAAATAAAATATTTATTAAAGTTTCAGAAAAAGGAGTTACATAAAAGCAAGAAATACAAAAGTACAAGACAAAAAAAATACAAGAAAAATACAGAATAAAAAAGAAAATAAATACACTTACAGAAAAAAATAGAAAAAAATTCAACCTTTCCATATCCTTGTTTCCCTGACCTCCTCGTACCTCCCTTTTTTGTGTTCCAATTCAATTAATTAATTCAGCAATTTCTTTCCCTCCTTATTATCTGGGCTCCTTTGCCAATTGGCGGGGCGCAAACGGTGCCCGCCGAGTCCCACGGTCACAGGCTTCACCCGCCTGTGATTTTTAAAGGGTCCCCGCTGCGCCGTAGCGGTAAAGACCCGATTTCCGCAGAGCCGGTTCCCTCCTAGTCAGAGGGAATCCGCCATTACCGATGGCGCCACCCCGGAAGTCCTTTTGCTAGCTCTTTCTGACACGACTCACAACTCCTACACTCACTGACACAGAACTCTGAACTCACGAACTCTGAACTAACACATTCCAGTTAGCAGGCCATTAATTATCACTCCTTTGAGAGAGCTTGACCAATCAGGGAGCGGTCTCCATGTCTCTGTTATCACCAGGCAGACGTACTCCTTCAGATTGCCTTCTGGCTGTCTGCCAAACCTTAATTGACTCTGTGTGAGTAGCTGCACGTACACAGTTTCCCAACACCTTGCACCCATCCCTGCCCCCTTTGGGGGAAGCAGCCAGCGCCCGCCCACCTTGCACCCATCTCTGGGTGGTAGATCACTGCCAGTTTTTATATTGGATCGTGGATCACAGTCAACTTCAAGTTGGACATGCCTGCCATATGGGAATGAGCCCATGTCTTGGTGGCTGAGAGCCAGCAGACAGCAAAATACATCCATATCAAGAAAGCATGGCATCAAGGAGGAAAAAAAATGGCTGCGTGACCAGCCCCTTTTCTGGGGTCTCCCAGGGTCATGCCCACCTACCTGGTCACACACAGGGGGAGGATGCTCCAGACCAGGTGTGACAGGAAGTCCTCCTTGTTGTGGAGCAACACCCCTCTGCGTGTCCACTCTGGGCAAACAGGAAGTGTTGTACTTGTTATGTATGGTACAACAGCAGCAAGAATACTTATTGCAAAGTATTGGAAGACACAAGACTTACCCACTCTGGAAGAATGGCAGATGAAAGTGATGGACTACATGGAATTGGCGGAAATGACTGGCAGAATCCGAGACCAGGGAGAAGAGTCGGTGGAAGAAGATTGGAGGAAATTTAAAGACCATTTACAGAAATATTGCAAAATTAAGGAATGCTAGAATGATGTTGGATTGAAGTTAAGTGGTTTCTAGCTGTAATGGTTTAAAAGAATATGGAAAAATTGGATTTTTAATAGGTAAAAAATTAATGTTATAATATATTAATATTAAAGATCAGGATAATAAAGAGGGAAAGGAATTGCTGAACTAATAAATTGAACTGGAATACAAAAAAGGGAGGTATGAGGAGGTCCGGGAAACAAGTAAATGAAAGATAAGTGATGTAAAAATGGAATTATTTTTAACTGTTTTTTATTTCCTATTTTTTCTTTTTCATTATGTAATACTGTGAAATCTTTAATAAATATTTATTAAAAAAAAGGAAGTGTTGTACTTGACTGCTTCTATTACATCCCACATCAACTAGAATCATAGAATTGTGGATTTGGAAGAAAGTCTAGTCCAACCTTCAGCAACGCAGGAATCTTGCAGCACAGGAGTCTATTGCCTACCATGGGGCTTGAACAGGCGCCCCTGAATTTAAGAGTCTCATGCTCTTAACTGAGTTATCTCAGGCAGGGGCATCTTACCTATAGACATTAGTGGCACAGGGCGTCAGGGCGCCAGATTTTGGACGACGCCACAAGTTGAGTGTCCGGGAAGGAGAGTCAGGGTACGCTCCCTTCCCCGCTCTGGGGCAGCCCGCTCCTCTGCTCTCAACCATCCATCGGAGTGCACTGCGCCCGGCTCAGGGAAGCCCCTTCACGCCCTCTCCTGGCGGGGCTGCTTGGGTGCCTGACGGGCGCGATCGGGGGCGGGCACGGGGTGCCCCTCTCTGGCTGCGTCACCGCCTGTGCGCCTCCCTGCGGAGTCTGCAAGCGGAGCAGAGAAGCGCCCTGTGTGATCCTGGCGCTGAGCAAGGATGGCACACCCGGCGAGCCACCTGATCCGCTTGCTGGCCCTCCTGTGGCACAGATTTCCCCAGACGGGGGCAGGTAAGGAATACCGGGAGCTTAGAGGGAGGCTTCGCGGGAGGCCATCTGAGCTGCGATCCGGGTGCCTCTTATGTACAGCACCGAGTGCGCATCGGACCATGCAATGTAAACAAGCTGGACCTTAAAAAAGGTTGACAACTCTGGGAAACGGGGGGCGGTGCCGGAGAGATAGGTGTACCACGGTGCCAGATATGCTTAACACGGCCCTGATCTCAGGTTGCAAATCTCAAGAGAGCCAGTGTGGTGTGGTGGTTAAGAGCGCTGGAGTCGTAATCTGGTGAACTGGGTTCACATCTCTGCTCCTCCACATGCAGCTGCTGGGTGACCTTGGGCCAGTCACACTTCTCTGAAGTCTCTCAGCCTCACTCACCTCACAGAGTGTTTGTTGTGGGGGAAGAAGGGAAAGGAGATTGTTAGTCGCTATGGGACTCCCTAGGGTAGTGATAAAGCGGAATATCAAATCCAAACTCCTCCTCCTCTTCTTCTTCTTTCTTCTTCTTTTTCTTCTTCTTCAAGGAAACTTGCCCTATAAGCTTACACGACCCAGTTTTCTACTTGAGCTGATAACATCCGCTGAATCACCACACCCATTACCAAGGAACACAAAACTTATTATAAAGGAAACTTCAGAGCAAGGATTCTCTGGTATTGTGACTTTGTTTCTTTGCATCAAAATCTTTTGGACCCTCGTGGCAGCTTAGAGTACATACTCCCATACTGCAATTTTTTAAAATAAAATGCCTAGCCCATAATGGAGGCTGTTTGTGAACGGTTGAAATGAGAGGTGTAAATGAGAGTTGCTGTGTCAAGCGAACAGGTTTGGGGATTATGAGAAACAATAAAAGCCCAAGCAACTGCAAGGCTTCTCTATCTGCATCATTATATAAAACTTGCAAAATATTGAGCTGCCAATGAATATTGCCAGAGGCATGTTAATTAGACAGTGCTTTGAGAACAATTCCTCCCTGGAACATATAATTGCAATATTTTCATTGAGGTACATTAGATTATTCTGTGGGCGAACAGCGATATTAGAAGCTTTTTAAATCTTAAAACCCGTAAGATGGAAGCGCATTGCATGAAAGAAATCTCAAGTAAAAACCACAACATGTTTTCGTTATCATAACTATATTCTGTTGCTTAAAGTGTCGTCGCTTTGTTTTAAATTGCTGTTTATAAATGCAAATATCAATCTCTTTTAAAAAAGGTTACAGAACTGATTCTGGAAAGTATCAAGGCATCTCTCTATTAGCTGTGGCTGGTAAAATTCTTGCAAGGATCTTAGCAAACCGTCTCTTAACAATATCCAAGGTGAGTCTTCCTGAATCCCAAAATGATTTTTGGCCTTCTAGGGGGACTATGGACATGATTTTCACTGCTCAACAGCTTCAAGAAAAAGGCAGAGAGCAAAACCAACCCCTGTATAATGCCCTGTGGACTGTCCTTCTGAAAATTGGCTGCCCAGATATATTTGTAAACATCATTTGGCTCCTCCATGATAATATGACAGCAACAATCGCAGATAACAATGGCTCTCAAAGTGAACCATTCACAGTGGGATCAGGTGTTAAACAGGGTTGTGTTATTGCCCCAACTCTATTCATGATTTTCATTGCCATGATCCTACACTTTGTTGAAGGGAAGCTGCCCACCGGAGTAGAAATCATAAATCGAACAGATGGGAAGCTCTTCAATCTGAGCAGGCTGAAAGCAAAGAGTAAGGTTACTGTAACTTCCATTATAGAGCTTCAGTATGCTGACGACCATCCTAAATATTTTTGCAGAAGCTTACGAAAAGCTTGGCCTATTACTCAACATCCAAAAAACCAAAGTGTTGCACCGACAAGTACAAAATAACCCTTCTGCAATGCCACAAATCCAACTCAATGGTGTAACGTTGGAAAATGTTGATCACTTCTCGTACCTAGGCAGTTCTCTTTCCATAAGGGCCGACACTGATGCCGAAATCCAGCATCGCCTGAGCTCTGCAAGTGCAGCTTTCTCCTGATTGAAGTGCAGAGTATTTGAAGACCAGGACATTTGCAGGGAAACCAAAATACTTGTTTAAACCACTGAGCCTCTTGGGCTTGCCACTCAGAAGGTAAACAGTTTGGATTCCCATGACGGAGTGAGCTCCCATTCCTCCGTCTCATCTCCTGCCAACCTAGCAGTTCGAAAGCACACCAGTGTGAGTAGATAAATAGGTACTGCTGTGGTGGGAAGGTAAATGGCATTTCTGTGAGCTCTGGCTTCTGTCATGGTGTCCCATTGTGTCAAAAGCAGTTTAGTCCTGCTGGCCACACGATCCGGGAAGCTGTCTGTGGACAAATACCGGCTCCCTCGGCCTGAAAGCGAGATGAGCGCCACAACCCCATAGTCGCCTTTGACTGGACTTAACCGTCCAGGGGTCCTTTACTTTTTATCTTCACCCTGCCTTGAGTTCCACAATGGAAGAAAAAGGCTGTGTGCATGTAACAAAAACAAAATTGCCTTGCCAGACGCACTGATTTGTAGCAGACCTTTAAAGCCCTAAATGGCATCAGCCCAGTTATTCCTGAAGGAGCATCTCCACTCCCATCATTCTGCTCAGACACTGAGGTCCAGCTCTGAGGGCCTTCGGGCGGTTCCCTCACTGCGAGAAGTGAAGTTACGGGGAACCAGGCAGAGGGCCTCCTTGGAAATAAACAACTATCTGACTTTTAGAAGACATCTGAAGGGACCCCTGATCAGGGAAATTTTAAGTGGTTGATGTTTTATTGTGTTTTAATATTTTGACAGGAGCTACCCAGAGTGGCTGGGGCAACCCAGTCAGATGGATGACATAATAATAATAATAATAATAATAATAATAATAATAATAATAATAATAAATGATTTGGGGAAATTCACCATAGTACCCATCTATAAAGTATGTCACACTTTTAAAAAGGCCTTTCAAGTAACTCTTCTCCTTTGCCCCATGCTAAGAATTAACAAAGGTTATTTATGTATGTCACTATGTATGCCCGTGTTTCGTTAGCCCAAAAATGGAAAACGAGTGAGATCCCAACCAAAGAAGAATGGCAACTTAAGTTGACAGATTATGCACTTAAGACTTAACATATAGAATAAGAGAACAAGAAGAATGTACATTTAGAGAAGACTGGAAAATGTTTATTGAATATATGGGAAATAACTGTGTGCAGCTGAAAACACTGGCAGCATTAAGAAAAATTCAACAGTGTAAATAAGTTTTGATGGATGCAATAATGGAATACTGAATGGTATAGTTTTTGTAAAATATGCAGGGATTTTTGATATGTAAAATGAACCATGGATAGAGAAGAAGGGAAGTCAATGATATCTTAAGGATGTAAAATGAGTATTTTAAATTGTAAAAAAGAAAATTCAATATATATATCTGTATATATCTATATATAAAATTAACAAATACTTGGTGCCACTTCTTTATGTAACCCCCCCTAGGATGACAGTGCCCCACATCAAAAGCAAATACGGCATCTAGGGCAACTCTGTATCTTTAGTATAGAAATGAGTTAGAACGTTTTCTTCCCGCCACGCTTCCAGTATCCATGTGCCAAGGAAAGATACCTGCTGAGTTTTTAAACTTCCAAAGGATCAGAAAGCAACGACTCAACTTTCCTGCCAGCCTCGCAGTGGAGCAAGTGCCGAATCATGAATCTGCTCTGAGATATTGGCGCCGGTTTACCTCCGATGATTACGGTTTGTTTTGACAGGCTGGCTCGCTCCTCTCGTTCTGAGTGGTTTAGACACTGTCAGATTAATTTAATGCACCATGTTGCCTTAATTAGCTACCATTTCCACATCACTTTCTGAATTATAGATTTACATAGATGAAAACATCAGTAGCCTGTTTGTCAGCCTCTACAGGGCTTGCGAGGGAAGAAGCCCTTTGTAGTCCTCCGTCTGAAAGAAGCTGACAGAACAATTAGCCGAAAAGAGCAATCAGGGTTGAAACAGAAACTTGTCTGACCTTCCAACAAGTTTTGCATACCTCACTTTAAACTTTCCTTTGAATTATGTGAACGGTTGCGCATGCTTAATACATGGAGCCCTCGCTTTGTTTGAACGGCTCAGGCCGAAGTGGCCACAATGCCTGCAGCTTGAATTTCACGATGGAAGAAAAGTAGGATATAAATGACACAAACCATGTCCAGGAGAAACTGCACCTGTGGATTTTCTGCTTCTCCCGCAGCTATGGAAGACAGGGACTCCTTGGCAATCCTTGTTTTTTAAAAGTAGTGACACTATTTGTAGCTTTGGGCACATCTATGCTATAGGCGTCAGAGGATTTAACAGAGTCCCAGGGAAGCCTTGTGAACAGCCCTTAGACCTCCAGGCATAGGGCAGTATGTAAATTCAAAAAATAATAATAATAGATAACTTCAGCTCTGCGAGGTGGTTATGCTGATTCAACATTTCTGACTTGCACTTTTGCACATGTTAAAAGAAAACTGCTCCCTTTCCCTTATGGGGTATTTGAGAGCCCATATAGAGTCCTTCAAGCCCCTTCGCCACGGCAAGGCAGTGATCCATGAAGGGGAACAACTGATTGGTTCCAAATTGGGAAAGGAGTACGGCAAGGCTGTATATTGTCTCCCTGCTTATTTAACTTATATGCAGAATTCATCATGCGAAAGGCTGGGCTGGATGAATCCCAAGCCGGAATTAAGATTGCCGGAAGAAATATCAACAACCTCAGATATGCAGATGACACAACCTTGATGGCAGAAAGTGAAGAGGAATTAAAGAACCTTTTAATGAGGGTGAAAGAGGAGAGCGCAAAATATGGTCTGAAGCTCAACATCAAAAAAACGAAGATCATGGCCACTGGTCCCATCACCTCCTGGCAAATAGATGGGGAAGAAATGGAGGCAGTGAGAGATTTTACTTTCTTGGGCTCCATGATCAGTGCAGATGGTGACAGCAGTCACGAAATTAAAAGACGCCTGCTCCTTGGGAGAAAGGCGATGGCAAACCTAGACAACATCTTAAAAAGCAGAGACATCACCTTGCCAACAAAGGTCCGTATAGTAAAAGCCATGGTTTTCCCAGTAGTGATGTATGGAAGTGAGAGCTGGACCATAAAGAAGGCTGATCGCCGAAGAATTGATGCTTTTGAATTATGGTGCTGGAGGAGACTCTTGAGAGTCCCATGGACTGCAAGAAGATCAAACCTCTCCATTCTGAAGGAAATCAGCCCTGAGTGCTCACTGGAAGGACAGATCGTGAAGCTGAGGCTCCAATACTTTGGCCACCTCATGAGAAGAGAGGACTCCCTGGAAAAGACCCTGATGTTGGGAAAGATGGAGGGCACAAGGAGAAGGGGACGACAGAGAATGAGATGGTTGGATGGTGTTCTTGAAGCTACTAGCATGAGTTTGATCAAACTGCGGGAGGCAGTGGAGGACAGAAGTGCCTGGCGTGCTCTGGTCCATGGGGTCACGAAGAGTCGGACATGACTAAACGACTAAACAACAACATAGAGTCCTTAAGTGGGTTCCCTATCAGTAGGAGAAATAACAGAGGCCAATCAGAGTAAATTGAGAAGCAAAGCGGCTAGTAAGTCGGATCTTTATTAAGGGAACTGTTGCAACAGGGTCCCCACTCAACACACGCAGGAGGGAGAAGAACCCTGAACAATGGTGCGCCAGCCCATATATAGACTCTTGAAACTGCCCACCCTGTAGCCCTAGGCTACCCCCCTAAACATCATACATACATCACAGAAGGAGGCGGTCTACAGCAGAAATCCTGCCTGCCAGGATACCTGATAATGGTCACTGATTGCATTACCTGGGCAGCCTGGCCATTCTTCTGTGATTGTTAATACTTTAGTTCCCGAGTCCAGGTCACAAGCTCACCCTAAAAGTAAAGGTAAAGGAGCCCTGACAGTTAAGTCCAGTCGCAGACGACTGTGGGGTTGCGGCGCTCATCTCGCTTTCAGGCCGAGGGAGCCGGCGTTTGTCCACAGACAAATAAACTGCAGCAGCAACAGCAGCAGCAGCAGCAGCAGCAACAACAACAAAAAAACCACTTTACTGCAAGAGTCACATAAGAAATTACAACATTTTATACAACTTGAAGCATCTAGAGTGAGGGCGAGGCAAAGAGGAAGGGCAGAAAAAATTCATGTGAGAGGACAGGATGCTTCTCGAGAGTTTTATCTTCCCACAACAGACACCCCATAGTCTGAAAGGCTATTTTTGTGCCTTCCTCCTGTGTTTGCACCCACAATATAAAAGGTAAAGGTAAAGGACCCCTGGACTGTTCAGTCCAGTCAAAGGTGACTAGGGGGTTGTGGCGCTCATCTCACTTTCAGGCCGAGGGAGCTGGTGTTTGTCCGGGTCATGTGGCCAGCATGACTAAGCCGCTTCTGGTGCAACTGAACACCAAAACCAGAGCAGTGCACAGAAACGCCATTTACCTTCCCGCCGGAGTGGTACCTATTTATCTACTTGCACTTTTAGTTGTGCTTTTGAACTGCTAGGTGGGCAGAATCTGGGAGAGAACAATGGGAGCTCACTCCGTCACGGGGATTCAAACCGCCAACCTTCGGATCGGCAAGCCCAAGAGCTCAGTGGTTTAGACCACAGCGCCACCCGCGTCCCGTAGGCTCACCCTATTCATACACAAATATGCCCTTAAGACATTTGCAAGGAAAAGGACAATGGATTTGCAAGGAAAAGGACAATGGGAAGGCTTTTCCCATTTGCCTCCCTTACTGCAGAGGAATATTTGAGGTCTTAGGGGGAGTCAAAATGCCTTCAGGATTGCTCTCCCATACTATTTCAGACATATGGTTCATATATTTAGACATGTGTGCATTTATGAGTATTTATTCTTTATTTGAGACCTTAAAATTCCGATAACACACACATAAAAGGTAAAGGGACCCTTGACCATTAGGTCCAGTCGTGACCGACTCTGGGGTTGCGGCGCTCATCTCACTTTATTGGCCGAAGGAGCCGGCGTACAGCTTCCAGGTCATGTGGCCAGCATGACTAAGCCACTTCTGGCAAACCAGAGCAGCGCATGGAAACACCGTTTACCTTCCCGCCAGAGCGGTACCTATTTATCTACTTGCACTTTGACATGCTTTTGAACTGCTAGGTTGGCAAGAGCAGGGACCGAGCAATGGGAGCTCACCCCATTGCGGGGATTTGAGCCACTGACCTTCTGATCGGCAAGTCCTAGGCTCTATGGTTTAACCCACAGCACCACCCGCGTCCCCTAACACATAGAATCATAGAATTGCATGTCCAACCCTCTGCAGCTGTCCTGTACGTAACCTTGGTGTTACCTGTACCACACTCTAGCCAACTGAGATCCTAGGATGGCAACAAGTGTAAGATAAGTGCAGAAGTTCCTATTTGTATAGAAAGCAAGGGGGAAACTGACAATTCATATTCAAGCTGCATGTTGCTTTTCTACACCGAAAGCATGTCTGGGTGGGAAATTTTGCCCTGTGTGAGGTGACCCACCGCTTTTGAGCAGGGCCTTCCCACATCACAGATAAAAAACATTTGACCACTGGAACTCCTTGACCTACAGGCGTTGACATTTGGCCTAGCCACAGGCCAGCACTTACCCATTCATCCTGACACTGCAGCCATCTTGCACCTGCAGCGGCAATTTGCATTTAAGCTGCATGTCTCATGCTTTACACTAAAAGTACATCTGCGCAGGACATTTTGCACTGTGTGAGATGATCCTGAAGAGGTTTTTTTTTTTACTTTATTTTCCTGAGAGGGTGTGCACATGCATCTTATTTTTTAATTAAAAAGTAGCAACCAGGTGTGTCAGGGCACTATAGTCTATTTCAGCAGCAATTTATAAGCATGCACATCGTTCACAATCTGTGCAACAGGGTCAGATATTTGCAAAGAAAAATACCTTGGTTGCTGCTTAGGTTAATTGTGAACCTTGTGATCCTGGACTATCCAACCGGGTTTAATATTCTGTTGGGAGCTGCCCACAGTGGCTGGGGATATCCAGCCAGATGGGCGGGGTATAAATAATAGATTATATTATTATTATTATTACTACTATTTGGACGCGGGTGGCACTGTGGGTTAAACCACAGAGCCTAGGACTTGCTGATCAGAAGGTTGATGGTTCGAATCCCCGCAACAGGGTGAGCTCCTGTCGCTCGGTCCCTGCTCCTGCCAACCTAGCAGTTCGAAAGCACATCAAAGTGCAAGTAGATAAATAGGTACCGCTCGGGCGGGAAGGTAAATGGCGTTTCTGTGCGCTGCTCTGGTTCGCCAGAAGCAGCTTAGCCATGCTGGCCACATGACCTGGAAGCTGTATGCTGGCTCCCTCGGCCAATAAAGCGAGATGAGCGCCGCAACCCCAGAGTCGGCCATGACTGGACCTAATGTTCAGGGGTCCCTTTACCTTTACCGTTACTACTACTACTACCAATCTAGCAAGGGACAGCTATATAGGCCAATGATGTTGCAGTGCCTATAGATGTTCATGCATATTGTAATGATTAACTCTGTCCTTTGTTCCCCAGCTTTGAATGTGAAGTCCCTAATGCACAACAAATCTTGACCAGAGCTGGTGTGAGACCAGGGTCTGTTGAGTGGCATTTTCAGTTATGAGCTTCTCAAGGCAAATAGTGTTATGGCAAAACTGTAATTGCCAACTCGAGGTTGAGAGATTGCATGATCGCACTGGCGGAGGAACGGTAGGGGGGGGATAGAGGGAGTGTACCGCCCCTGACACCATCGGGGAGTGGGGTACCATCGCAGCCCCCCGGGACATGCACCACGCACCCCACTGCGCCGGGTACCACGTCCCCACGGATGGCGCACCACGCCCCTATGACACATGCCATGCCCCCGCGGGTGGAATGCCACGCCCCTGGGGTGCACGCCACACCCCCACCTGCTCTCCGCCCCCAGTGCTGGAGCATGCAGCTTCGCCACTGCATGATCGAATGCTTCTCTGTATAACACACCCCACCCACCCCTGGATATTGTTGTTGTTTAGTCGTTTAGTCGTGCCCAACTCTTTGTGACCCCATGGTCAGAGCACGCCAGGCACTCCTGTCTTCCACTGCCTCCCACAGTTTGGTCAGACTCATGCTGGTAGCTTCGAGAACACTATCCAACCATCTCATCCTCTGTCATCCCCTTCTCCTTGTGCCCTCCATCTTTCCCAACATCAGGGTGTTTTCCAGGGAGTCTTCTCTTCTCATGAGGTGGCCACAGTACTGGAGCCTCAGCTTCAGGATCTGTCCTTCCAGTGAGCACTCAGGGCTGATTTCTTCAGAATGGATAGGTTTGACCTTCTTGCAGTCCATGGGACTCTCAAGAGCCTCCTCCAGCACCATAATTCAAAAGCATCAATTCTTCGGCGATCAGCCTTCTTTACGTAGATTTCAGGGAGAAGAGTTCTTGCTAGTTCTTCCTGATATGCTCCTTTTCTATAGGTTCAACTGCGGATGTTTGTGTAAAGAGGATCTTGCGAAGTGTGATCAATATCTTGTGCTTTTCAGCAGTGAGGAAGGCCCTGTTGCCACGAAAAACACGACTCAAAAGCAGATTTGTGAAGCAAAGTACGTTGTTATGCTTATTGGGCAGCTTCCAGAGTTGATTTCCATCTCCGAACAAATGAAGAATAATTGCTCATACCGTAGACAATTTGCAACACTATGCAGCAGCAATGTAGAAGGCAGCTGAAGCTTTTAAGATTGCACTGAGCTGACCTGCTGGCCAGTGGGTGGGACTGTCTCAAGGATGATAAGACTCATTTACCTGATACGGCATCCACGAAGAGCGTTTCAACATTAACTTCCCAGCTATGGACTAGCAATGTGCAATTTCCTCATCTGCTGCGAACTGAGTAGAATAAGAGTAGCAGATGTTAGGCACAGAAGGTGCAATCAAATAGCCAAGCTTATAAACCAGGATAACGTGGAAATAAGGTAAAATGGGAAGCCCTTTTCAATTGAAACATATGTGCCTGTCACCACAAAGGTTGAGGAAAGATTGGTTGTCCCTCCAAAGTTTGCAATGTATGTAACCAGGTTAGGCAGATAAGTTGACCCTAATTTCAGGGATGCCCCCCCCGGCTTATATCCAGTAGCAGGAACATTTACAGTGGTACCTCGGGTTACATACGCTTCAGGTTACATACGCTTCAGGTTACAGACTCCGCTAACCCAGAAATAGTGCTTCAGCTTAAGAAGTTTGCTTCAGGATGAGAACAGAAATCGTGCTCCAGTGCCACGGCAGCAGCAGGAGGCCCCATTAAATAAAGTGGTGCTTCAATTTAAGAACAGTTTCAGGTTAAGAACGGACCTCTGGAACAAATTAAGTACTTAACTCAAGGTACCACTGTATTTATTTATTTATTTATGCATGTATGCATGCTTTTCGGGTTTATATATTTCACTAATTTTACAATCATTTCAGCATTTCAAAACTTGACTTCCTTCCCTCTCTTTCTGCGGTTCCTTAAATTTATTTTTCATAGCTCCTGCATATCCAAAATTAACTCAATTTACTCATTTACTCATCTACTTTAAATAAAACTGCTCTTATAAAACTTCAGGTTATTACAATCATCCTGCCAATGTTCTTATCTGTTTACATTTTATCTGTAAATATTCCATAAACCATTTCCATTCTTTTATAAGAAGTGTGTTATCTTGATTTCCTTTCTTTAAAAATATATATATATTATTTTTCATTTTTTAAAACAATATTCTTATACATTCACATCATTTTCATTTTATACACATTTTATACACACATGAATTCTTCAGACATCCCCCACCTTCTCCTGGTTTAAAATCCCCCCCCTATTTTTATTGCAACTAATTACATTTTCCCAATCCATTTTATCTCCTTTTTTCACCTTAAATCAGGCTTCCTCGACCTCGGCCCTCCAGATGTTTTGAGACTACAATTCCCATCATCCCTGACCACTGGTCCTGCTAGCTAGGGATCATGGGAGTTGTAGGCAAAAAACATCTGGAGGGCCGAGTTTGAGGAAGCCTGCCTTAAATCATATTACATCTTGGTGTTACAACAATCCTGCTAATGTTTTTAAGTATCTACAGTTGTCTTTAAGATATTCTATAATTTCCCCCCACTCTTGACTAATTTTTTTAATTGTCTTGGTGTCTGATCTTCACTGTTATCTTTGCCATTTTGGCATATTCCATCATCTTTGTCATCCACTCTTCTTTTGTTAGGACTTTCTCTTCCTTCCACTTCTGGGCAAGTAGCATTCTGTTATCTTTATTTCTTAATCTTCCAGTAGGTTTTGCCATTTCTGCATATTCCACAAGATTTTGATCCATTCTTCCTTTACTTGGACTTCTGCTTCTTTCCATTTTGGGGCAAGTAACATTCTTGCTGCTGTAGTAGCATACATGAATAAGTTTCTATACATTTTAGGTAGTTCTGTCCCTATAATTCCCGAAAGAGAAGCTTCTGGGTTTGTTTTTTTTACAAATGTTGTTTTAAACATCCTTTTCATTTCACTATATATCATTTCCCAGTAAGCTTTGACCTTACTACAAGACCACCGCATAGTCCTGCCACAAGTGGTACCTATTTATCTACTTGCACTGGCGTGCTTTCAAACTGCTAGGTGGGCAGGAGCTAGAACAGAGCAATGGGAGCTCACCCCGTCACAGGGATTTGAACCGCCAGCCTTCTGATCAGCAAGCCCAAGAAGCTCAGTAGTTTATACCACAGTGCCACCCAACGTGGGCCGGTTTCCCCAACCCCCAGGTACGCCTCTGTAGATGGGTCATAAAAACCAAACCACAGAAGTTGCTCATTAGTTCTCAATCAATACAGCTTCCCTCACAGGATGGCTCTGAGAATAAGCAGCGAGCGATGACCATTCCAAAATCCTTTCCTTGTCGCTATCGTTTTTTGTCTCTTCTTTTTGCGCTGTCTGCAAGAGATCATTTTGCTCTTCCTGTACCACGCGCCTTGTCACTTTTTAATTGCGCTAATTATAAACGATGAAACAGAATTGCTGAAGCCGTATGTTCCCTTGGAAGGTTTCTTTTGTGAAATCATCTTCGCAGAAGTGAAGTGCAGGAAAATTCTTGCCACTGTGACATCTAGCAGTTTGGGTGAGTTTTGGAAAAGTTGCCAATTCTCTCTCCCCCCCCCCTTTTAAAAAAGTAATAGAATAGTGATGTGCTGAAACCCTGTGCTTTGCTTGCAGATTGCTCTTTGGCACAGAAATGTGTTTGTTCTCCAATGCAGAAAGCTGAAAATTACAACTTGTGTAAAATAAAGGGGAAACAAAATGATGGCTTGATTTGCTACAAGTTGCAAAGTATAATAATGTGTTGCGCTTGGTAGAAAAAGGCCACAGTAAGTGAATTTCTAGTTTCCACATGTTGTCTCCATGTGGAGAAATAAACAGGGCCCTGTTCAAAGAGCTATTTTGTGTTGTGGGAGTTTAGAGTTCTTACTGTACCACTACCCATGTTGATACAGGTGCAAGAGAGACGCACTGTGGCACTGTGGTCTAAACCACTGAGCCTCTTGGGTTTGCCGATCAGAAGGTTGGCGGTTCGAATCCCTGCAACTGGGTGAGCTCCTGTTGCTCTGTCCCAGCTCCTGCCAACCTAGCAGTTTGAAAGCACACCAGTGCAAGTAGATAAATAGGTACCGATGTGGCAGGAAGGTAAATGGCGTTTTTGTGCGCTCTGGTTTCCATCATTGTGTTGCGTTGCGCCAGAAGCGGTTCATTCATGCTGGTCACAGGACCTGGAAAGCTGTCTGTGGACAAATGCCTGAAAGTGAGATGAGTGCCACAACCCCATAGTCACTTTTGACTGGACTTAACCATCCAGGGGTCCTTTACCTTTACTCAGTGCTTTTTTTCCTTAAAAAATGTTTGGGGGTACTCTCATTTTCCTACTCATATTTAAATACTGCCCCCCAAAGAGGCCAAACTTAGATTCACAAAAGTAGCCCTGCGTCCCCCCAGAAAGAAAAGCACTGCTTATGGACACTCCATTAAGACCATATTCATGGAAGACAATCTTACTCGGCTACGAGTGATCACCAAAGAAAGAAATGAAGAGGTATTGAAAGCAAACATAGGATTTTTTTTCCAGTTTACAGAACCTTTATTTGCACTTCTGCAACACTTAGAATACTGCTAATTGGGCTTTTGGAATGATGGGTATATCTAGTCTGAACTTGATAGTGTTGTGGTCACAGCTGCCAATATGTTCACTAGCATCTTGTTCCAGTCCTGGGCATCACTTAAGATGAAGTTGAGATTTGCTTTTTCTCTGGTCCACTCCATGACCAACTGTTCTGGGTGACACAATCACTTAGGGCAGGCATGGCCAAACTTGGCCCTCCAGATGTTTTGGGACTACAACTCCCATCATCCCTAGCTAACAGGACCAATGGTCAGCGATGATAGGAATTGTAGTCCCAAAACATCTGGAGGGCCATGCCTGACTTAGAGTATCTGGAACACACAAGGCTGGAGCACACAATTACCCAATCTACATTTACTCATTGCTACATCATTTCCTTTTTGGGATACCTGCTTGATTTTATTCTCTATCTCAGGATCACCCTGGGCCTTTGGTGCACTAGAATCTTGGGAATTAACTTAGAAAATAAGACGACAAATTGCACAGATCCTTTAAGCTGAGCACTGCATGCCGCAACCGTGGGAAGCAAGGAGCTCTACAAGCAGACACTTCTTGCTTGAAACATTATTTGGAGCTCTGATTTAAGTTTGACAACCTATATATGAATTGCTAATACTCCAAAAGATTCCAGCACTTAGCCTGATATCTGTTTGTTTTTCAAAAAAAAGGAGAAGCTAAGCTTCTTCCTGCTGTCTCCATATTTACGTACATACACACCCGCTGCTGCCACAAACACCTTCAGTTTCCAGACAAACTCCCACCCACAAAGCCAGACTTCCACATGTACACGCCAGCTGCCAAGTTGCCTGGCACAGGTCTCGCAGGAGAGGCAAGAAGACCAAACCTTCTGTACTTTTTCCCTCTTCTTCCTGCTTGGCAAGCAAATAAATGAAGCTTCACTCTCTTCGTTTCGTTTCCACTTCTCGGGGCCATGCAATGGCTCCATGTCCATTGATGCCATTTTTATATCGGAGAAAGTGCTATGGGTTCATAGGATGGTGAGGGGAGAAACTCCATCAGGCAAGGCCTCCTTCCATCTGCCTTGCCCCACCCTCCTGCCCTGGGTCTCCTCATAAGGAAGCCGTGCCTGGAGGAAGAACTGTGAGGCGAGAGACTCCATCAGGCAAGGCCTCTTTCCACCTGCCTTGCTCCACTCTTCTTCTCAATGTGTATTGTATTGTTTTATGTACTGTAGCTTGCCGTTGTTTTATTGATTATAGTTTAAATATTATTGTAACCGTTGAATGGAATTCTGTTTAACTTTTATCTGTTGATATTATTATTTTATACTATTCCAATGATTTTTGAATGTTACTTTTTTGATGGAGGTTGCCTATTTTAAAGTTATGTTTTATTATCACATTTTTGTACAGTGGTGCCTCGCAAGACGAAAAGAATCCGTTCCGTGAGTTTCTTCATCTTGCGGTTTTTTCGTCTTGTGAAGCAAGCCCGTTAGCGGCTTAGCGGATTAGCGCTATTAGCGGCTTAGCGGGCTTAGCGGATCAGCTGATAAGTGGTTTAGCGGCTTAGCGGATCAGCTGTTAAGCGGCTTAGCGGATCAGCTGATAAGCGGCTTAGCGGATCAGCTGTTAAGCGGCTTAGCGGCTTGGGAAAAAGGGGGGAAAAGGAAAAAAACCCCGCAGGAACTCGCAAGACATTTTCATCTTGCAAAGCAAGCCCATAGGAAATTCGTTTTGCGAAGCACCTCCAAAACGGAAAACCCTTTCATCTAGTGGGTTTTCTGTCTTGCGAGGCATTCGTCTTGCGGGACACCACTGTATTGCATTAGATTGTTATAAGATGTACAGTTTCTTCAGCTTGTAAACCACCTTGAGTATTGTAAGATAGAAAGACGGTATACAAATTAAAAATGATGGTGATGATGAAGCAGCAGCAGCAGTCTACTATCCTTCACAGCAAAGTTTGCTTCCTGGCTTTCTTGAAACGTTAATCCAAGAAGAAGAAGAAGAGTTTGGATTTGATATCCCGCCTTTCACTCCCCTTCAGGAGTCTCAAAGCGGCTAACATTCTCCTTTCCCTTCCTCCCCCACAACAAACACTCTGTGAGGTGAGTGGGGCTGAGAGACTTCACAGAAGTGTGACTGGCCCAAGGTCACCCAGCAGCTGCATGTGGAGGAGCGGAGACACGAACCCGGTTCCCCAGATTACGTGACTACCGCTCTTAACCACTACACCACACTGGCTCCAAGGTAGGTTGCAAATCATAAGGTGGTATCAATAAAAAGAAACATCACACTACAACTATTTTTAAAAAAATTAAAACCAGTACAGTCTTAAGACATCATTCCACTCCTAACTAGGGTTGCCATTTTTTTAACTCCCCCCTGCTCTTCTGCCTCTAATAGCAGCTTCATCTATAGACTTGAATGGATGATAGGGCTTACATTTGTGCCTTGATAAACTGCACCAGAGGGTTTCTGATGCAGATGCTAAAGTACAGGAACAGGTTGGCCATTTTATTTCTCTCGGGAACCTGGAAATCCTATTTGGAATGCCTTCGGAAAAAGGAAAGTTTCCACCATCCTTTAGCAGGTAACTATTAGGCCAAATGTTGTTGTCTTTGTCCATGGAGTTTTCTTGGCAGGGATACTGGAGTGACTTGCCGGTTCCTCCTCCAGGTGGATCACATTTGGTTAAAATTCTCCACTATAGTAAAAGCTATGGTTTTCCCAGTAGTGATGTATGGAAGTGAAAGC
This sequence comes from Podarcis vaucheri, assembly GCF_965113315.1. Classification (NCBI taxonomy): domain Eukaryota; kingdom Metazoa; phylum Chordata; class Lepidosauria; order Squamata; family Lacertidae; genus Podarcis; species Podarcis vaucheri. Next base: position 67,953,356 of record NC_138767.1, on the reverse strand, counting down.
TGGACTATAAAGAAGGCTGATGGCCGAAGAATTGATGCTTCTGAATTATGGTGCTGGAGGAGACTCTTGAGAGTCCCATGGACTGCAAGAAGATCAAACCTTTCCATTCTGAAGGAAATCAGCCCTGAGTGCTTACTGGAAGGACAGATCCTGAAGCTGAGACTCCAATACTTTGGCCACCTCATGAGAAGAGAAGACTCCCTGGAAAAGACCCTGATATTGGGAAAGATGGAGGGCACAAGGAGAAGGGGACGACAGAGGATGAGATGGTTGGACAGTGTTCTCAAAGCTATTAACATGAGTTTGATCTAACTGTGGGAGGCATTGGAAGACAGGAGTGCCTGGCGTGCTCTGGTCCATGGGGTCACGAAGAGTCGGACACGACTAAATGACTAAACAACAACATTAGGCCAAATAGGCATTTGCCTTCCGGGTTCAAAATTTCCATTGAGCAATAAAGAGTAACAAGCAAATAAAATTATATGCAGAAATCAACCACCATTGCACATCCCCAAAAGCCTGGATGAAAATGAGGGAAATGAACAACAACACTAGTACAGGGCAGGGAGAAGCAGGTGTTCCAGGTTTGTAGAATCTCTCAGAGGCTATCCAGCCTGCCCCAAAGATTTTTCTTATTTGGCAATCACTCATAGCCGAGTAAGATTGTCTTCCATGAACACGGTTTTAACAGTGAGTCCGTAAGTGACTGTGGAGGCTAATTCTGGATACAAACGTCCTTCCACAGTGGGGACATAGGTTTCCGGGCAGGAGTTGATCATGGTGAAGGTTTGCCAAGTGTGCCTTCCTCTTAGCGCGTTTCTTCGTTTTGTCCTGAGTTTGAAAGTCTTCAAAGTCCATGACACCTTTGGTAAAGGCTGTTCTCCTACTGGAGCACTTGCAGGCCAGTGTTTCCCAATTATCCATTCTTATACTGCATTTTTAAAGATTTGCCTCCAGAGTGTCTTTCAACCTCTTTGTTGTCCACCGGAATTCCGCTTTCTATTCTTAAGTTGGCAATAGAGTAGGTTGCTTTGGAAGATCATAATAGGGCATCCAAACAAAATGACCAGTCCAATGAAAATAAAAAAATCCTTCCAGTAGCACCTTAAAGACCAACTAAGTTAGTTCTTGGTATGAGCTTTCGTGTGCATGCACACTTCTGAAGAAGTGTGCATGCACACGAAAGCTCATACCAAGAACTAACTTAGTTGGTCTTTAAGGTGCTACTGGAAGGAATTTTTTTATTTTGACTATGGCAGACCAACACGGCTACCTATCTGTAACAGTCCAATGAAGTTGATGTTGCTTCATCTGAGCGTTGACAAGTCTTCTACTCTACTCCACTCACCATTCCCCCTCCCCCTCTTTCCTCCTCTTTTCTTCCCAACTTAATACTGCATGCAGCACTAATGTCTCACGACAAATGAAAATGATTTGTAGAGAACACAACTTGGAAAATGAGACAACGCACGTTTTGGTGAACTAAGAAATCTTGTGTGTGTGTGTGTGTGTGTGTGTGTATGAAACATGTGACCAGGGATATACACCTGTGCACATTGTCAGGCCTGGTGGTTTGAAGGCATGTGGGGACAAGCAGTCTAGGAGCAGTTGAGTGCAGCCGAGTGACTCTCAGACCGAGCATGTGAGTCAGTTTGCAACAGAATCCCACTGATTCTTTGTGTGTGGCCCAATTCCCACGGAGTTAATAGCCGTGGGAACAGTATCATGCACCTCAGCAGCACAGCAGACATCAAGAAAATAGCCACAAAATGCAAAAAGTGAGACATCTGGATCCTGTTGCTAAAAATCATGCTTTGACTCTCCTGGTGCCTTGCACACAATTCAAATATTATGTGCCCTGTGGATATTGTGGACTCTGGCAGAGGTTTGCTGATCTTTGTTAAGGATGTAATAGAGCTCAGCATTCAGCAGTAGATCTTAGCTGCAGCCACCAATATGGGGACTTGTGATGGACGATTAATCCACGTGCGTCTGTGATTAATTCCATTTGCATTGATGCAAATAATCTTAGTGAAGACTTGGGAGAGTTGATTCATTTTGTGGGTTGTTTTTTTTCTTCTTCAGGTGCTCTGGCTTTCCATTGATAGCACAAAGCTATAGGAAGGACAGCCATTCTCGTGATATTAATAATGGGATTACAGAATCAGGTCAGTTAGAAGAATAGAAGCTGACTGTGAGCGTATAGCAGTCGGCTGAAAGTGGAGATTAATTCCTGGGCACTTAATATCTTGCATTTTGTTACTGGGAGATGTTTCTATGGTGGATACCCTTTCGCTGTTAGTATACTGCCTCCAAGCAGATGAATTCAGTTGTGGCTTCATAAGCAATTCTGTTGCTCTGTGAAAGGAAGTACTGTTTTCTGGGGAAAGGGGGCAGGCAGGTGTGGAGGACTCCTTGGTCCTGAATGGGGTAACTGTGCCCCTGAAGGACCAGGTGTGCAGCCTGGGAGTCATTTTGGATTCACAGCTGTCCATGGAGGTGCAGGTCAATTCTGTGTCCAGGGTGGTTGTCTACCAGCTCCATCTAGTACGCAGGCTGAGACCCTACCTGCCTGCGGACTGTCTCGCCAGAGTGGTGCATGCTCTGGTTATCTCCCACTTGGACTACTGCAATGCGTGGGGCTACGTGGGGCTACCTTTGAAGTTGACCTGGAAACTACAACTAATCCAGAATGCGGCATCTAGACTGGTGACTGGGGGTGACTGCCAAGACCTGAAAGACCTACATTGGCTCCCAGTACATTTCTGAGCACAATTCAAAGTGTTGGTGCTGACTTTTAAAGCCCTAAACGACCTCGGTCCAGTATACCTGAAGGAGCGTCTCCACCCCCATTGTTCAGCCCAGATACTGAGGTCCAGTGCCAAGGGCCTTCTGGTGGTTCCCTCACTGTGAGAAGTGAGGTTACAGGGAACCAGGCAGAGGGCCTTCTTGGTAGTGGCACCCACCCTGTGGAATGCCCTCCCATCATACGTCAAACAGATAAACAACTATCTGACTTTTAGAAGACATCTGTTTAGGGAAGTTTTTAATGTTTGATGTTTTATTGTGTTTTTAATATTCTGTTGGGAGCCTTAATGATCCTAGCCAGTTTGGCACATGTCTTCTTTGTTACAGAAACAATGTCTGAATTGAAATAGCTGCAACTTTGGTTTTCCCTGACTAGGGGGTGATGTTGCCATTCAGGGGCCTGTGAAGGAAGCTAAAGAGACTGCAACTTTCTTTTTAATAATAATAATTTTTAAATTTGATTTTACAAGTGTAGAATTATAACAATACAAAATACATATTCATATTTAGAGATTTCTCCAAATTGCTGGGCTCCCCACCTTCCCCTCCATTGGTCCAATTGTCAGCCTTTTTGACTGCGTATTGTTCCATATTTTATATCACTCCATTTTGTCCATAGTATTTGATACATTTCAAGTGTTATTAAAATCCTGCTAACGTTCTTAGCTGCTTACAGTGGTCTCCCAGATAAATTATAAACTTTTCCCATTCTTTATTAAAGTTTTGGTCTTCTTGGTTCCTGAGCTTTCCGGTCAGTTTTGCCATTTTGGCATAGTCCAACAGCTTAGTTTGCCATTCTTCACTGGTAGGGACTTTGTCTTCTTTCCATCTCTGGGTTAGTAGCAACAGTGCTTATTGCTGGTTTCTGTGTGTTGCCAGTGTGCAGTGCTTGGAGTCACAGGACTCTGTTTACATTCCAGAGATTCCATACTGTTGGACGTCTCACGGGAGACGGATGTGACATTACTGGTTTCCTGTTCCTTTGTTTGTTTCAGTTGCTCTCTGCTTTCACAGAGAGAGGATGTGTTTTCTGTCTGCGTAGTTAGTAATAAAACCTAGCAATGTAGCCATAAATCTCATTACTTCCGCATGCTGCTTTGATTCTCTGCTGAATGGGGGATGTGCCTGGAGCCTTATCAGAGGCTCAGGTCGTTAATCACATTGGAGGCAATTCCAGAGGAGCTCGGAAGATGAGCTTTATCAGCTTGGTCAAATGCAGATTCCAGTATTTTTGGTTTTGGGCCCAGAAGAACGGCAGAAGAACGGAATGCAGGTTATCTTCCTAAAAAACCCCAACACTTTTAGGGGTACTCTTATTCTCCTACTCATACAGAAATATTGCCCCTCAAGGAGGCCAAACTTAGATTCACAACATGTTTTGAGGTATGCGTACCCCTACGTTCCCCCAGAAAAAAAGCACTGAGTAGCATACATAATAAGTATTTTCTACTCCCTGGGAATATCAGTACCTACAATTCCTAATAAAAAATCTTCTGGGTGTTGTTGTTTTTAATAAAAGTTATTTTAAACATATTTTTTTTTTTGAGACTGCAACTTTCATACATATTGAGGACACAGAATGCTGAGCATGGATTATGTAAACCAGAGGTGGAGAACCTCCAAGCTTTTCGGTCCTCGGCTGTTGGGACTCTGCCAAGGCTGTGAGCAGGAAATACACATTTATAGCTGACACCCCAGCATCTGCCAGCACGGATGATGATTAGCATTTCAACTGAGCACTCTTGGACAGGCCGTGTCATCTAATGAGTCCTTTCCAAAGCATATCTAGGTATTTTACAGGTACAGGCGTGCACTGGTATTTTACGGTTAGCTGGGTGACAGACCGAGTGAGGTGAGGGAGCAAGGAACGAAGCAAAGGCAGCCTTAGGGTGGTGTTTTCTTCTGCTGCAAATCCTTGTTGACTTCTCTGATCAGTGGTGAACATCAACATTCATATAATGAAACACAGCATCAACCTCATAATTTAGCCCTGGAAGCTAGCTAGGTCTGTGCAGGCGTAAATCTTTAAGCCATATATATATATATATGTGTGTGTGTGTGTGTGTGTGGTGTGTGGTGTGTGTGTGTGTGTGTGTATAATGATTTTCAGTTTTATACATTTCAACAATTTTACAATCATTTTAACATTTCAAAACTTGACTTCCTTCCCCTTCTTTCTGCAGTTCCTTAAATTTATTTTTAATATCTTCTGCATATCCAAATTAATTTGCTCATTTATTCATCTACTTTAAATATATACTCTTATAAAACTGCAGGTTAGTACAGTAACCCTGCCAATGTTCTTATCTGTTTACAATTTGCTTGTAAATATTCCATAAATCATTTCCGTTCTTTTATAAAAAGGTTTGGTATCTTGTTTTCTTATTCTTCCAGTAAGTTTCGCCATTTCTGCATATTCCATAAGTTTTTGTATCCATTCCTCTTTTGCTGGGACTTCTTCTTTCCATTTTTGGGCAAGGAACATTCTAGTCGCATACATGAATAAATTTCTATACAGTTTGGGTAGTTTTGCCCCTTGTTGTTGTTGTTTAGTCGTGTCTGACTCTTTGTGCCCCCATGGACCAGAGCATGCCAGGCACTCATGTCTTCCACTGCCTCCCGCAGTTTGGTCAAACTCATGTTAGTAGCTCCGAGAACACTGTCTAGCCATCTCGTCCTCTGTCGCCCCCTTCTCCTTGTGCCCTCAATCTTTCCCAACATCAGAGTCTTTTCCAGGGAGTCTTCTCCTCTCATGAGGTGGCCAAAGTACTGGAGCCTCAGCTTCATGATCTGTCCTTCCAGTGAGCACTCAGGGCTGATTTCCTTAAGAATGGATAGATTTAATCTTCTTGCAGTCCGTGGGACTCTCAAGAGTCTCCTCCAGCACTATAATTCAAAAGCATAAATTCTTCGGCGATCAGCCTTCTTTATGGTCCAGCTCTCACTTCTATACATCGCTACTGGGATTTTTTGCCCCTATAATTCCCAAAAGGATCTTTGAGTCTTTTTCACGTGCTGAAGTACAGTTCTCAGGCAACATGAAAACTTTGCATCCACCTAGCTGTCAGAAACCAGTTGCCTGCTCTTTTCTCTCTGCAGAACCACACCTTTCTTTTCCAGCAAGTGAATTCTGGGACCCAGAGATGGACAACAAATTCTAGGGGTCTAGATTTGGTTATGGCCAGCTCTGACCTGGCTCAGACACCAAGCAATTAAGGGGAGAGCAATCCTCAATTAATTATTTTTAAGGATACATATTTCAGCAGTGTGTTTTGATTGCTGAAAATTCAACTCATACTCATTCAAATGAGAATGTAAAACCTGAATCTCAGCTCCATCAAATTTACTCCTTTTTAAAAAACCCACATTTGAAACTTTAAAGGATAGGCATAAACAAAGGACATACTTGTACTTTCATAATGTGCTTCATTACTCAAATATTTTCTTACTTTGGTACCATGAAGATTAAACATACCTTGGGATGAAATACACAGGTTTTGTTCCAGCGTCGCGGCAGCATAATTAAAATTAAGTTGAAAGTCAAACACATTTGGAATTGCTCCCTTATTATTCTGTCGAGATGTTCAAAGTTGATGCTTCAAACATTTTCGAATGTGGAAAATACAAGTTATCCCTTTATTCGAGCCGTTTTTGAGAGAGAATGCTAGATGATCAAGATGCCTGATGATGCGAAAGGCTGACACTAATTACAAAAGGTCATATGAGTATCCAGTGTACTCTGATACGTTGCAGATAACAAGGACTCAAGCTGCTATGGCAAAGAAGTATCCGTCCATTAAGAGGAAAGCTCATGTCAATCCCTTGTTGCCTTTCTCATGCCAACATTGCTTTTCACCATGCCAAAGTGTAAACTGTAAGCTTCTTGGGGCAAAGAAATCTAGCAGTGATGGGGAACCTGTGGCCCTCCAATTGTTGCTGCCTGATAGCTCCCATCATCCGTTGCCATTGGCCATGTTGTCAGGAGTTGGTAGGAGCATTTATGCCCTGCTTTTTCACTTTCGGCCCCATTGATATCACTATTGCAAATAATCTTCCATGAATACATAGATCTCTCTCTGCCTCTCTCTCCTCCCAAAGTGTTATCCATAGTGCAGGCAGAAGTGATACTGTTAGAAAGCCAGGGGCAGGAAAACTAGAGAATAATACAGTGGTACCTTGGGTTAAGTACTTAATTCATTCCGGAGGTCCCTTCTTAACCTGAAACTGTTCTTAACCTGAAGCACCACTTTAGCTAATGGGGGCCCCTGCTGCCGCCGCGCTGCCGGAGCACGATTTCTATTCTTATCCTGAAGCAAAGTTCTTAACCTGAAGCACTATTTCTGGGTTAGCAGAGTCTGTAACCTGAAGCGTATGTAACCTGAAGCGTATGTAACCCGAGGTACCACAGTACAGTGGTACCTTGGTTCTCAAACGCCTTGGTTCTGAAACACCTTGGTTCTCAAACACTGAAAACCTGGAAGTGTTTTTCGGAAGCCGAACATCCGATGTGGCTGTCGGCTATTGTTTCCGGGGCACCTGCACCAATCAGAAGCTGCACCTTGGTTTTCGAACATTTCGGAAGTCAAAATCGGACTTCCAGAAAGGATTAAGTTTGGCACTTCTGTTTTTGCTATTTATTTTGCGTTTTTGTTTTTGAGGCTTTTCAGTTAATTTGTTTTTGTGACTGTGTGGAACCCAGTTCAGCTACTGATTGATTGATTGATTGTGTAGCTGTGGAAATGGATAAAAGCCCTCCATCCAAACAATGACTATCATCAGTGTAGGTAAGAATTTTTTTTTTTTAATTTTTATCATCTACAATACTTTTTAATAGTACGGCACATTGATTATTGCTTTCATTTTATGGATCAATGGTCTCGTTAGATAGTAAAATTCATGTTAAATTGATGTTTTGTTTTTAAAAGTCTGGAATGGATTAATTCATTTTGCATTACTTTCTATGGGAAAGCGCGCTTTGGTTTTGGAACAGACTTCTGGAACGGTTTAAGTTTGAGAACTAAGGTACCACTGTACTTTGTTTGCAACACAATCCATCCCATCAGGAAACCATCAAGGCTCTCCTAAGTCCTAACGCTGAATTTGGCATCACCCCATCAATACCTGTGACAGTCAAGGCCTATTGAAACTGCTCTGTAACACCAGACCCATTCCATCAGTCTATTGTTATGAGGCACCAGACTCCCCTAAATTCCTGGGTCCAGTAGATGTTAACCTATAAACCAGGCCACCTTCCTGAGCAGGAAATTGCCTGGGGAGATGAGCCATGGGGACAACCAGACAGAGGGGACTCTGTGCCAGGTGACAAATGGGAGAGGCCTCTCCCTCAGCTCGGAGTCTATTAGAAGACAAAAGCAGAGTTTGAGTCTTTAAAATTGGCTGGGATGTGACCTGGAAGCAAAAGGTTGCACTCTAGAAAAGGTGGCAAGCTAGAGAGATGCTTAGAGCCATGGCTGGTGTCTGTCAGAATCCAAGGGCTATGGGAGAAGCAAGACCCCACTGGGTTGTCAATGCTGTGACCCTCTCCATCATAGGTTCAGGTTGTATATATGTGTAAATAAACCATATATCAGGGGTCAGCAAACTTTTTCAGCAGGGGGCCGGTCCACTGTCCCTCAGACGTCGTGGGGGGCCAGACTATATTTGGGGGGGGGAATGAACGAATTCCTATGCCCCACAAATAAGCCAGAGATGCATTTTAAATGAAAGGACACATTCTACTCATGCTGATTCCCGGACTGTCCGTGGGCCGGATTTAGAAGGCGATTGGGCTGGATCCGGTCCCCGGGCCTTAGTTTGCCTACCCATGCCATATATCATAAAGACATCACAGTCGCTGCTGTGCCTCATTTCTGAAAGGAAACACAACTCCTTGGTAAATGCACCTGGAACCCCCTGGCATCTGACAATGCTTGGAGATTGGGGTGGCGTGCAACGATATAATGAATACAGAGCCAATGCAATTGTGTGATTTCCTGCCTCACATATAAAGGTAAAGGTAAAGGGACCCCTGACCATTAGGTCCAGTCATGGCCGACTCTGGGGTTGTGGCGCTCATCTCACTTTATTGGCTGAGGGAGCCGGCGTACAGCTTCCGGGTCATGACTAAGCCGCTTCTGGTGAACCAGAGCAGCGCACGGAAACGCCGTTTACCTTCCCGCTGGAGCGGTACCTATTGCTCTACTTGCACTTTGACGTGCTTTCGAACTGCTAGTTTGGCAGGAGCTGGGATTGAACAACAGGAGCTCACCTCGTCATGGGGATTTGAACCGCTGACCTTCTGATCGGCAAGTCCTAGGCTCTGTGGTTTAACCCACAGCGCCACCCACTTCCCTTGCCTCACGTATACCTGGGGCCAAAAAATGTCCCCTGAATATTCCTATGTTGGGCTTTCTGAGGGCCAGTGTGTAAAGACTGGCTGACCCAGGCCATAAATACCAGAGCATATGTAAGAAGAACTGCCTCTGCTTTCTGCATACAAAGCCACATACTATGGAATAAAGGCTTATAAACACACTTTGAGGTCTTTTGCACATTAATAGCTCTTAATCTCCGCAGGAGAGCTCAGGAAAGGAAAGCATTAAAAAGAGAGTGACAGGAACTGGATCACTTGAAAGATAGCCAGGCTGGTGTTTATCATGTAAATGCAAATTTGAAACACAAGCAAACCTTGTCAGTTGCTTTTAATTTTCCTAGAGGCAACATGGGCGAGCACCTTCAAGCTCATGGTGATACTGTCCAAAACGATCAGTTATGGAGTCACTCCTTCAAACTGTGGGATGTAATCCATTGGAGCAGTCAAATGCAACATTCCTTATTTCCCTAGAGTGGGCACAGGCAAGGGGACATCCAGTCAGTGTAACTTCCTGTTCCAATGGTCTGGAGCATCCTCCCCCTGCATATGATCTGGGCGATGGGCATGGTCCTGGTTGACTCTATAAAACAGCCATTTCTCTCTTTCTCTTGATCTCTCTCTTGCTGATCTCTCTCTTGCTGCTCTCCTGCAGCCATTTTGTTCTCTTAATGTAATTTTGCTGTCTGCTGCCTCTTAGCCAGCAGCACTTGAGCGCAATCTCCATGTGAGATGAACTCACAGATTGCTATGTAACTACTAAGTAAAGCCTGCCTTTCAGGGATCAAATCGTGAACTGAAATGTGAGTAAACGTCTTGTTAGGTAAAGGGACCCCTGACCATTAGGTCCAGTCGTGACCGACTCTGGGGTTGCGGCACTCATCTCATTTTATTGGCCGAGGGAGCCAGTGTACAGCTTCCGGATCATGTGGCCAGCATGACTAAGCCGTTTCTGGCGAACCAGAGCAGCGCACAGAAACGCTGTTTACCTTCCCGCCAGAGCAGTACCTATTTATCTACTTGCACTTTGACATGATTTCGAACTGCTAGGTTGGCAGGAGCAGGGACCGAGCAACGGGAGCTCACCCTGTCGTGGGGATTCGAACTGCTGACCTTCTGATTGGCAAGTCCTAGGCCCTGTGGTTTAACCCACAGTGCCACCTGTATCCCTCAAACGTCTTGTTACTTTTGAGGAAAAACTCTTGTGTCTTTATTCTTTTAAGAGGGATAAAGGGGGACACCAGGAATAACACTTCTGGACAAGATGGACTGGATTACTTAACTAAAGAGAGTCAAATGAATCTGCAAACTAGCTTAATGCTGTATTGAGGGAAATCTGCTCTGCTACATCACTCACTAGTGTGAGTGAAGGAAGGAGAATACTTATTCAATATATCCTTTCCTACTGTCCTTAACATTCCCACACAAACAGCCTTTTAGACCAACAAATAACAAAATCACTCCCTTTAAACAGCTTGTGCATAGCATCTCCATGAATATTCCCCTCCTTTTGGGGGTCCTCCCTTCCGCCCCAGATCTCCTGAAGGAAGGTCTGGCTACACAGAGCCGTAACCTCACCCTGAGATGCCATTTATAGTTTCCTCTGTGTACCTGGAACAAAGCTGGACTAAAGGAGTTATGGAGTTTATGCTGAACAGTATTGTCTGAGCTTTGCTGCACCTTCCTTATCCCCTTCCACTCCCGGGCAAACCCGTTCCTTCATTTTTACAAGCACAAACATAACCGGTAAAGTGGCATGCGTTTGAAATGGTGGGGGAAAGCTTTGCTGCTAAGTGTTCCCAGGCAAAGTGGCTGTTTCAGGGCCCAGGAGCAATTCGGAAAAGAGATGACAACTGTACAAATCAATGATGCTTTATCCTCTGCTGGTATTCACACGGGCCATTCAGCAAAAATGCAGACAATCCCATATGCTCCCTGAGCTACAACTTGGCTAGCTTCCCTTGCTTTTGGGGAAAGGGCTCATGTGTTCCTGCTGTTGGGCCATTGTGCCAGAATTGGACATAATAAAATCTTAGACTATGGCAAGTTCTTAAAGAAATGGGAGTGCCTGATCATCTCATCTGTCTTCTGAGAAATCTCTATGTGGGACAAGAAGCCACAGTTAGAACAGGATATGGAACAACTGACTGGTTCAAAATTGGGAAAGGAGTACGACAAGGCTGTATATTGTCTCCCTGCTTATTTAACTTTTATGCAGAATTTATCATGCGAAAGGCTGGACTGGATTAATCCCTAGCCGGAATTAAGATTGCTGGAAGAAATATCAACAACCTCAGATATGCAGATGACACAACCTTGATAGCAGAAAGTGAGGAGGAATTAAAGAACCTTTTAATGAGGGTGAAAGAGGAGAGTGCAAAATATGGTCTGAAGCTCAACATCAAAAAAACGAAGATCATGGCCACTGGGCCCATCACCTCCTGGCCGATAGAAGGGGAAGAAATGGAGGCAGTGAGAGATTTTACTTTCTTGGGCTCCATGGTCACTGCAGATGGTGACAGCAGTCACGAAATTAAAAGACACCTGCTTCTTGGGAGAAAAGCAATGACAAACCTAGAGAGCATCTTAAAAAGCAGAGACATCACCTTGCCAACAAAGGTCTATGTAGTTAAAGCTATGGTTTTCCCAGTAGTGATGTATGGAAGTAAGAGCTGGACCATAAAGAAGGCTAATCGCCGAAGAATTTATGTTTTTGAATTATGGTGCTGGAGGAGACTCTTGAGAGTCCCATGGACTGAAAGAAGATCAAACCTATCCATTCTGAAGGAAATCAGCCCTGAGTGTTCACTGGAAGGACAGATTGTGAAGCTGAGGCTCCAATACTTTGGCTACCTCATGAGAAGAGAAGACTCCCTGGAAAAGACCCTGGTGCTGGGAAAGATGGAGGGCACAAGGAGAAGGGGACGACAGAGGATGAGATGGTTGGACAGTGTTCTTGAAGCTACCAGCATGAGTTTGACCAAATTGCGGGAGGCAGTGGAAGACAGGAGTGCCTGGCATGCTCTGGTCCATGGGGTCACGAAGAGTCGGACACGACTAAACAAAACAACAACAAAATCTTAGAATTGCAGAGCTGGAAGGAACCACGGGGGTCATCTAGTCCAACCCCCTGCAGTTCAGAAATCTTTCACCCAATGTAGGACTCGAATCTATGGCCTTGGGATTAAGAGTCTCGTGTTCTTTTTAGGGATGGAAAGAAGATAAAGTCCCAACCAGAGAAGAATGGCAGATTAAGTTAATGGATTATGCTGAAATGGCAAAAATCAGAAATCAGGAAGACCAGAATTTTAATAAGGAGTGGGGAAATTTTTATAATTTATCTTAAAAATCATTGTAAACAGTTAAGATCGTTAGTAGGATTGGAATAACACTTGTGGTTTAATGGTGAATTTTGGATATAATGGGGATGTAAAAGTTGGATTCTTATAAAAGATGCGGGAGGAAATGATTAACAACAGGACCCACAAAGTCCAGGAGATTCTTTGGAATCTTGTTTTTATGATATGTGATTGTAAAACTTTAATAACCAAACCAAATACACACACACACACACACACACACACAAAATGAAAGGAAAGAGTCTTTAGCTCTACTGACTGAGCTATCCCAGATTTTTTATTATTATTTAATTGGGTAAGTTATTAAATTATGCCATTCTCCCACCTGCTGTCTGTTAAGTTAACAATGTTCTCACATCAAGGATCTTGAGAGCTGTTAGGAGATCCCTATTCCCCTTACAGAGCTGAAATTCCTAGTTTCCTGGGAAGAAGGATTGACTGTTAAACCCCTCTGGAAATGGTAGCTCTGTGAGGGGAAGAGAGCAAAGTCTGCTAATAGCTTTCAGTACTCTTAAATTGCAGTTCCTAAAATTCTTTGCGGGAAGCCATGACTGTCAAAGTGGCATAATGGTTCTTTAAATATGTGGTGAAAAAGAAAAAGAAGGTACCTTCCAACATATGTGGTGGATGTGTAAAGTAACAAAAGCATTCTGGGAAATGATATATAATGAATCGGAAAAAAAAGGTTTAAAAGAACTTGAATAGAAAAAAAAACCCAGAAGCCTTTTTATTAGGAATTGTAGGTACCAAGATCCCAAAAGAGCAGAAAAGACTTTTCATGTATGTGACAACAGCCACATGGATGCTACTAGCCCAGAGACGGAAAGAAGACGAAGTCCCTAACAGAGTAGAATGGCAAACCAAACCATTGGATTATGTCAAAATGGCAAAACTGACAGGAAAGCTCAGGAAGCAAGAAGACCAAAACTTCCATAAAGAATGGGGGAAAAAAATAATTTACTTGAGAGACTACTGTAAGCAGATGGAAACATTAGCAGGAGGGTTGCAATAATACTTGTAATGTAGAAGATATTATGAACAAAATGGATGATGAAATAATAGACAGTTGAAAAGGTTTACAAAAGAACCCATGGAGGGAAAGGTGGGAAGTCTAGAGATTCAGAGAAATCTCCAGATATGGATATCTATTTTGTATTGTTGTAACTCTACACTTGTAAAATCAAATAAAAATTATTTTTTAAAAATGTATGGTGCAGATGGGCAGAGTTGAAAGTGTGCCTACATTTTAAAGGGTACTACTCTTTCTACTTTGAGGAAGCCAAGTTCTCCATAGGCCATAGGAGACAGAACATGTTCTGTTAATATTAATTGTGCATCTCATTGTATTTCAGAAATATTGACATTTCTTTCCTGGAGAGACTATTAAATAACACTTGGGAAACAGTTTTACTGCTTCGTTTGCTGTACATGAGTATTGTTCCTTTGTTTGCACAAATGGTTATTGCCCCAAATGCAATAGAAAAGTCTTAATTGGGACTTAAGCCATTAGAATCTTTCAACCCACTTTGCTTTTAACCCCACTTGCTACTTTCTTTGCTATTTTCTTCCTTCAGACTCCCTTAAAAAATTGAAATGTCTCAGCAGCGGCAGATTTTATGGACCAACAGTTGGGGGCGCTTCAAGACCAGTTTAAGGAGAGAGAGGCACCCGTTTGGAAATAAAGAATAATTCTACGGCTGCATGAAATAGGTAAACAGTCTTGTACAAAACAAAATATAAAATATACATAAAGCAATTAAATATGTATTTAGCAGGAACTTGGATTCAATTTCTGTATCTTTCCCCTCAGAAGCTGCTTCCTGAGACTGGACAGGCAAGTGAAAAATTACAATCTTGTTCTAAACAGATTACTTGGTTACCCGGTCATATCTCCTAAGTAAATGGGGAGTGGATTTTAGCACCCAATTGAATGCACGAAGTACTGGGAATTCAGAGTCACTTACGAATTTTCCAACTGCAAATGCATATAATTTGAATATTGCGCATTCTCGTTCATAACAGGGGTCTTTAACTTTCAGATATTCTTCTCTCGTTTTTTGTTTTTTAAAAACCCCACAACAACGCCCTGTCTATTTAATTTGCCACACACCCAGCCCAGAAAACTGTATTGTAAAACAACGATAGCAACAACCTTGCTCAGTTGAGCATTAAATGCTTGTGTTAACTTTGCCAAGAACATGGAAGTCCAACTGTAAAATTTACTGAGGAAGATTCTGTTGTTGGAACTTGTGTGACCCTGAGGCAATTTCTCTTTGTAGGAGACGGTGGTTTTCCACTAAGGCTGCTTGTGCCTGTGGTATTTCCTCATGCTATTGAATTATGTAATGTGTAGGTCTATTTTATTTTAATGGATGAAATAAATAACGTTCCAATTTAATTGGAAGTGAGACATTTTAATTGGTTGGGATGTGTTTATTGTTATTTTTTTAGAATGCCTTGGTTCCGATGAGTTCCCATGATAAGGAATTAAATGGCAATTAGTGTGCGCGTACCTGATATTTGCACTACAACCCCGTAAAACTGCGAGCGCGGACTTTTACTCAAAACGTTCTGGCAGTCAACCTAGATTTCCAGCTTTTACTGAAATAAATCTTGTCAGCTGCTTCTAAAATGCCAAATGAATTGACCAGGATCCTCTTTCCCCCAATTAGAACGGCAGCCTTACCCCCCAAGACACCCTGACTTGCACAAATAGTTCCCTTTCATTACCTTGGGATCTGTATATTGTGCTTCCTATATGTTTGCAGAGCAAAGAGCAAACAAGGAGGCTCAGAAAGCCACTTCCTTGCTGAGGGAAACTAGCTAACGTATGCCCAGGGGGCCCTGAAAACATACAAGATTGATGTACAAGAGGATTTTTATCAGATGTATACAGAACTGGGTTTGTGGCTCTGCAAATTTCATGGCACTCGTGCCTTTGAGGACGTGCGATCGTTTCACCAGTGGAAGAAGAAAAAGAGCTTGTTTTAGGATCAGAAAGCAGTAAACCTTTGTCAATCTCCCAGATTTTGGTGCTGACAGCAGTGAATCCTAGAACTGTAGATTTTGGAACGGCACCATGGGTCATTTAGTCCAGCCCCCTGCAATGCAGGGATCTTTTTGCCTAACATGGGGCTCGAACTCACAACCTTGAGACTGAGCCTCATTCTCTATTGACTGAGCTACCTTTCAAGCTTCCAGCTGTATCTGAGCAAGATTTTCTAATACCAGTACCCCTCTAATAATAATAATAATAATAATAATAATAATAATAATAATTTATTATTTGTACCCCGCCCATCTGGCTGGGTTTCCCCAGCCACTCTGGGCGGCTTCCATAGAAACCAAAAAACACTAAAATATCATACATTAAAAACTTCCCTTAAGATGTCTTCTGAATGTCAGGTAGTTGTTTATCGTTTTGACATCTGATGGAAGGGCGTTCCACAGGGCTCATAGAGGAGCAACTAGAGCAGTGCTGATATTCTGAGTAAGCCATTTTTTTTTAAAAAAAGGTTTAGATAATTTTGAAGGTGTCCCATAGATATCCATTGTTTTCCTTTTTATGCTGAATAATCCCCCCCCATTTTTTCAGGTTTTCATCATTAACACCATTCAAACTTAAATTCAACAATATTTATACAATTGTGGAGTTCCCTGAACCCCTGGACTTTCCTCCTCCCCCTTTCTGGTTTTCCACAGATACATTTAAATTTTCTTTAACTGCATCTAATTCATATATCCAACTTTAATTAAATCCTTATTTATTCCTTTACCTATTAAAAAATTACAAGTGCTATATATCCTGCTAATGTCTTTAAATCTTTACATTGTTCCTTAATGTACTCTACAAATTCTTTTTTAAATTTACTGTCATCTTGCTGTTTGATCTTCCCAGTCATTCCCTCCATTTCTGCATAGTCCATCATAATTCAAATCAAGTCCTTGCTTATATTTACCACTGGTTCTGTGTGAGGAGATTTCACCCCTCCCATATCCAAGAATCTGCTGATGTTCTCTGCTGATTCTCCAGAGAGGAGGGGGCGGTTTCTGCTCTCTACTTATTCCACTCCAGCCTCACATCAAAGAGAGAGAGAGACTGAGTGTTAGAGAAAGATCGTGTGTATAGATAAGGTTGCTGCTAAGAGAAGCTGCAGACACTCAGTGCAGTTCAGCTTTTTCGTCTAGACCTCATTTAGCTCTGTATATAGTTGTGTATTATAGTTGTAGATAGAATAAAAGAAGATATTCTACAGAGCTGCTCTCTGAGTCGTTTATGCTCTGCTATACTCTGCTGTACTCTGCTGTGTGATGACTGTCTTCTTGTTGGAGTGAATCTGGTGCTCACAACTCTAAGCTGTAAGTCCACAGCACTTTGACCTGTTCCTGGGCAGAAGGTGGTCTCTGGAAGTGCTACCCAGCTCGCCTAGCCCTGTCGGGGCTGAAGTGAATGAGTCCAGTTGGTGGCACTGGCTCAAGGGCGATGCTGACACTGTGTTCCATTTTTTTGTTTAATAGCACAATCTGATTCATCCATAACATAAACTAGGTGTTTGTAGTGTCTCCAGGGACCGGGCCAATACTTTTCAGCGCCTGAGGCAAACCACAGAATGGCATGGAAAAGTATTGGCCCGGTCCCTGGAGACACTACAAACACCTAGTTTATGTTGTTCAGGAACAAGGGATTGAGATCTGCTGCCCCTATGAAACCTGTAGCCCAAGGCGATTGCCTCACCTTACCTCATGGATGAGCCAGCACTGGTTTTCCCCATCTATCTTTTGTGTGATGCATAATGGATTGTAAGTGTACTTCAGTCAAATCCACATTTAGGTGTGTGAGAGCAATCAGCTCTGCATGCTTTGGAAACTTGGGGGGGGGGGCTGCTGCAAATTTCCAGACTGTTATGCAGACAAAATTCTGAGCAGGGTGCATGGCAGCGGATTGCCTTTGTCTGTGCAAACATGCAACCCCCCCCCCCCAATGTTAAAACACAAAGAGAGAGCAAAATAAACGAGGTACACGTATCCAGAGGGAGCCCTCGACCAAAATCCACCAATACACATAGCATCTTCTACCCTTGGCTTATTTTAGAAATATTTGCAGAAATGCCTTGATTGCCAAAGAGGTAAACAAAGATCGCTAACAACCACTTTCAGCAAAAGGGGTCTGCCACCCTCAGCTTAGGTTAAACTCTGAAGCGATGGACCAGCAGAAACAAAGCTGACAAGATACACACACTAACTATATAGTGTCTTATTATGAGCGATACAGGCCATTATCTGTATGTATGGCTATTAATCCTAATGATGCTCTCTTGCCAGGCTAAAGAGGAAAAACATATTTTCAGCATGAACAGTTTGCTCACCAGGGCTATTTTGAGTTATGTGTGTGCTCGTTTGCTTGAAGAATTCAGGCTTTGCAGCAGTATCCCAGAACAGCCACAAGCCCTGGGGCTGGCTATGTTCCATGTATCAGAGTACCCAAGGGCCAAAATACATGGTGTTTAAACATGTAGCAAGCAGGCAGGATGTACCTGTCCAGTTCTGTGGGAACACTTTAGTTATTGACTCCTGGGGATGTAAATGTAGGTAAAAAGGTAAAGGACCCCCAGATGGTTATGTCCAGTCAAAGGGAACTATGGTGCTACCTTTGTTGTCGAACGTAATCCGTTCCAGGAGTCCATTTGACTCCAGGAACTGTTCGAAAACCAAGGCACGGCTTCCAATTGGCTGCAGAAGCTTCCTGCACGCATTCGGAAGCCACAGAAGCCACATCGGATGTTCAGCTTCCGAAAAATGTTTGCAAACTGGAACACTCACTTTCAGGTTTGCAGCATTTGGGAGCCAAGCCATTTGACAACCAAGATACCACTGTATGGGGTTGCGGCACTCATCTCTCTTCAGGTCGAGGGAGCCGGCGTTTGTCCACAGAAAGATTTCTGGATCATGTGGCCAGCAGGACTAAGCCGCTTCTGGTGCAACGGAACACCGTGATGGAAACCAGAGCGCACAGAAATGCCATTTAACTTCCTGCTGCAGTGGTACCTATTTATCTACTTGTGTTGGTGTACTTTTGAACTGCTAGGTAGGCAGGAGCTGGGGCAAAGCAACGGGAGTCGTGGGGATTCGAACCGCCAACCTTCCGATCAGCAAGCCCAAGAAGCTCAGTGGTTTATTAAATGTCATATGGAAAAAAATAAGCACAACAACAAAACAATATGAATCATTAGCAGCTGTAATCATCATCTTCTTTTTTAGGGCTAAGAGTATTCTAACTGTTGAGAAAGTATTGGCTTTTTTAAAAAAAATTAACAGTACATTCATACTAAGTACGCAAGCTTTCTATACGACTTGGTGGCCTTGCTGTGAGAATCCTACTGAAAATTGCCTATTTTTAAAGCTATTTTTAAAGCTATGGACAAATCTCAAAAATAAATAGCGCAATTAAGGCTTGTTAAAAGAAAAGAGTTTTAAGAAGCATCAAATGCCATTTCTCAGCTCCACAAAGCAATCTAGGTGCGGTATCTGAAGAGAAACTTGATATTAGCTTAAAGAATCGAGCAAGGAACCTTTATTGCAGAGTACATCTTGTGCTGTTTATCATTCTCATTTTAATCCTTAGGAATGCAGCTGCTCAGGAAATGCTTTCTTGATGTTATTTCCTTTCCTTTCCACACCACCCCTCTTTTAGTACCACTGTAGCCTGAGATCTATTTAATTTGCTTCTGTAACATCTTTCAGTCTAATCTCTCCCAGGGAAGTTTGTTGACTTTGAAAAGAATATCTGCTTCAGATGCCTTTTGTGATAAGTCTGAGAATGTTTTTTTTTTCTTTTCTGCACTATAGAAGTTTATCTTATTTCAAATATTTTATGGTGCTCTTGTGCCCAAATGTTACTGGAAAGAATTAAGGTTGTTCACAGAGTAGAAGTGAGCGAAGTTGCAAGTTCATGGTTGTGGCCAACCTTTTGGGTGTGTGTACGAGTCACAGTGGGACGCGGGTGGCTCCACAGAGCCTAGGACTTGCCGATCAGAAGGTTGGTGGTTTGAATCCCTGCGACGGGGTGAGCTCCCGTTGCTCGGTCCCAGCTCCTGCCAACCTAGCAGTTCGAAAGCATGTCAAATACAAGTAGATAAATAGGTACCACTCTGGTGGGAAGGTAAACGGCGTTTCTGTGTGCTGCTCTGGTTCGCCACATGACCCGGAAGCTGTACGCCGGCTCCCTCGGCCAATAAAGCGAGATGAGTAGGTCACGACTGGACCTAATGGTCAGGGGTCCCTTTACCTTTACCTTTATGAGTCACAGATTAAGTTTAGTTGCGTATGCAGCCCCCCAGTGCAATGATGATAGGAACCAAAGTGCCACCTTTAAGGGGTCATAGAGGGAAGTAGTCCTGGGGACAGCAGAGGAGAACCGAAGAGTAGGACAGCCCACTTCCTCTATGGGCCCTCTAAGTGCCCTCTGTCTTCGATCTCTTTGCTCTCCTACTTTTAAGGCCCGCCGGGTTCCAGGAGATGGTGGGTCTGGAATGCTTTCTAGAAGAAGAAGAAGAAGAAGAAGAGTTTGGATTTGATATCCCGCTTTATCACTACCCGAAGGAGTCTCAAAGCGGCTAACATTCTCGTTTCCCTTCCTCCCCCACAAAAAACACTCTGTGAGGTGAGTGGGGCTGAGAGACTTCAAAGAAGTGTGACTGGCCCAAGGTCACCCAGCAGCTGCATGTGGAGGAACAGAGACATGAACCCGGTTCGCCAGATTACGAGTCCACCGCTCTTAACCACTACACCACACTATCTCTCTTCTAGTGACGTGTCAGCCAGCTGCTGCTCTGCCTCTGCCTCCTCTTCCTCTTCTCCCATTATCTCCCAACTTTCCCCCTCTTATTCAATATATCCTTTCTTATTGACATTCCCACAGATACTCTACTTCTGTTGATGCAGCCTAGAAGAGCATTAGCTTTTCTTCTTCTTCTTTTTTTTTTTGGCTGATGCACCACACTGTTGACTCATTCTAAGCTTGTGGTCTGCTAATGTCAGGGAACTGACATCAGAGGCACGGGAGAAGGAGAGGGTCTCTGATTCTGCAGGAGAAGGTCCTAGCGCTAGGGGGAGACTCAGCTGGGAAAGAGGGGAAGAGAATGAGTGTAACACCAGGGATCCAGGAGAGCAACGGGACAGGGAGGTGCAGGGGCTCCAGGACTCTTCGTTGGAAGTTAGTGAGGAGAGCCCAAGCACCCCGCTGCCCACGCCCACCCTGCGCAGGAGACTCCCGCGCAGTGAGAGGCAGAGACGCTTAGGCGTCAAACAACTCTTATGTTGGCAGCGCTTTAAGAAACGCCCACAGACAGATTCTACGAGTGACTAAGGGCAGCCACGCTGAGATGGGCTGTGCAGTCCGGAGGGTTTAACCAGGCAATCCGATGCTCATACGGGGCAGGATTACGCACGAGTAACTCCCAACCACTACAGCTAAGATCCCCAGATCCTTTTCACATGAAGTCCAAAGCTGAGCTGAATCTTCAGTGACTTCTGAATGGCTTTGAATTGTGACATTTGCTTTCTTCAGTGAGGACTTGGAAGAGAGTAGCTAGTGGTCTGTTTCAGGCTTCTACCCTGACAAGTCTGAGTAGTAACTTCATTGTTTGGGATCTAGTGGCTTTTCTTCTCCAGAGGGATCTGTGGGAGTTCCCCTTTCACCCAGGGGACTCAAGGACTCTGAAATGTCCTGAATAGATAATCCTGGCTTGAAGTTATCATTGGAGGGAGTTGGCTCACAATATTCCAAGTTTATTTAGATGTTTCAGGCTTAGTTTGGGCTCAAAACACCATGTTTTCCCTGTGATATTTTTTGTTTCTGCTAGCATTTATTTGTTGTTTTGATCCGTTTATGTTTTTATGAGATTTAGCTCAGGAAATGCCATTAAGGCAGGCTCTTTTCTTCTTTTCTGTTTAGGTAATCCATAGAACTTTAAAATACCCTCATAAACAAACTCAAAATGTGTTTCATTTTGCTGACGCTGCTTGTACGCTCCTTTGCCTGAATGTAAAAGCAGGGAAAGGGGGGAGGAGAGAATCACCGAATTAACCTTGTGCAAAAACATATGAATAAATGATAGGGCAAATAATCCTTTCTCTATGTTCTAAATTCATGCTGTTTTTAAAAGCTGTACATCTTAGTAAACTCAGCAAGAGACTGAAGGAAATTTTCCAGATTGATTATTGGACTTGTTTTTAGAAGATGCCCAAGAGACCTTGGACTATCTTCCGATGTCTCTCATTTTGCTAAGGCCGAAGGAACTGGGGTAATGTTCTTTTCAGTGGTCCCCTTCTCTCAGTGGGGTGGGAAGAAGAAGGGAGGGGGGATCAGGAGTGTGGAAGACTGGTGTTCGCCTAATTATAAATTTGCTCTCTAAAGCATCGAGATTTTTATGTTTAAAACCTTCCTAATCCAATTGGTTCCCGTGCGACGAGTTTTGCAAGCAGCAGCACCTACTTATCTCACTCGGCGTCTTTCGAACCAATCAAGGGCTGAGCTAATATCTAATTTTAGTTCTAACCTAGAAAGGTTTACTCCCTGGCTCTGCCTGGCCCCATTCACTGCTGGCTTTTTCCAGTTAGTGCCTTTTAAATGCAGCTCTTAATATACTATACATAGAGCCTCTTATCAGCCAAACATGGCTGATGCATCTCTAACAGAGGCCTCACGCTGGGATGCTAAATGCTGATGGGCAGGACAGTTTTGTAGGTTGTGCTTGGCAAAGCAGGGCTGCTATTTATCAATGCATTAAAGATTAATCTGCGCAGAATTTGTGCCATTTCACAGGACTGAAAGCTGGCTTGCTTGAAAGTGTATTTATTTGTTTGTTTAATAGCCCATCTTGTACGGAATGTTCTCTTCAGAACTTAAATTTTTTTTATTTATTTTTTAGCGTGGATTCCATTGAACAGGCTTCCTCATGCAGGATTAAGCGGTCCAAAAAGTGTGTCTGGACATCGAAAGGCTGGTGTAGCAGCTAAGAGGGGGAGTTTTTTGCTGGGATGTCCCAGCTCAATTGTAAACTCAGCTTCCAATACGCTAGATGGTCTTTGGCAAGCTGTTGCTCTCAGCCTCCCTTTATTATTGCTATTAATATTTGCTCATTGCTTTTTACACAAAGTGTCTCAAAGAGACTTAGAAAGTATCCTATTTCAGTGGTACCTCAGGTTAAGAACTTAATTCGTTCTGGAGGTCTGTTCTTAACCTGAAACTGTTCTTAACGTGAAGCACCATTTTAGCTAATGGGGCCTCCTGCTGCCGCTGTGCCGCTGGAGCACAATTTCTGTTCTCATCCTGAAGCAAAGTTCTTAACCCGAGGTAATATTCCTGGGCTAGCGGAGTCTGTAACCTGAAGCGTATGTAACCTGAAGCGTATGTAACCCAAGGTACCACTGTACAGATTAACTTACCAAACATTTTACATGGAATAAAACAGAAGATCACAAAAAAGAGAGTTCATCCACCAACAAAAATAAATAAAATGAATGCTATCCCATGAAAATAAGTGGTTGTTTTTTAAAAATATTTTTTATTTGATTTTACAAAGATAAAATTATAACAATAAGACCATGCACATCCACATTTAAAGATTTCCTTGAATCTCTGGACTTCCCTCTTCCCTTCCATGGGCCCTATTATTAAACCTTTTCGACTGCATATTTTCCAATAATCTATGTTTTATATAACATCATTGTCTCCGTAGTACTTGGCACATTACAAGTGTTATTGCAATCCTGCTAATGTTTTCATTTGCTTACAGTGGTCTCCAAGATAAATTATAAGTTTTCCCCATTCTTTGTTGAAGTTTTGGTCTTCTTGGTTCCTGAGCTTTCCGGTCAGTTTTGCCATTTCGGCATAGTCCAACAGTTTAAGTTGCCATTCTTCTCTGGTAGGGACTTTATCTTCTTTCCATCTCTGGGCTAATAGCATCCATGCGGCTGCCGTCGCATACATAAAAAGTCTGTTCTGCTCCCTTGGAATATCAACACCTACAATTCCTAATAAAAAAGTCTCTGTTTCCCCCCCAAAAATTAATTAGAACATTTTCCCCCATCTCATTATATATCATTTCCCAGAATGCTTTTATTACCTTACAAGACCCACTAAAAGAAGTGTATACTATAGGGGATAATACATTACCTCAGCTAATCCTTCAATAGTCTTGTATGTGAAGCACTCTGGGCGTCTGAAATGCACTATATAAAGGTTAAGTATAGCTATTCTTCCATAGAGCTCAGGATGCCATATATAGGTGTCAGGGACTGGCAGGATGAAGAGGAGCGATGGGTGGCACAAGGCAGGGAGCCCCCTAGGGAAGCCTCAGAGAAGAAAGGCTCAGAGGCTGGGGAGTGGTGGTGGGACATTGAGGACAGGTCGGAGGGAGAAGGAGGGAAGAAATGGCTGGATGCTGAAGAGGCAACAGGCTTTAGCGAGCAAGAGGAGCCAGGGGCAGAAAGCAGTTCAGACTCAGCTGATGAAGCATCCCAGGAACTTTCCACTCCTCTTGTACTAAGCTCCCTGCTCACCTCGTCTCCAAGGACACAGAGGACTATGCATGGAGCAGAACAACAGGCACAGATCCACACACACCCTGGGCATAATTTGAGGCTGCTTCGAAAATTAGTTTTCTTAGCAGGATATAGCTTATAAATAAGAGAGCAAGGGGCACTTTCAGTGAGAATCCATAGAGATCAAAGGGGTTCAATCGCTGCAGTTTCACACATTCCACTAAATACACAGTTGATAGGGAGCTACAGTCTATCCTGGTCAGACTAGTGTACCTGTGTGATAGCCTGAGGTCTAAACCACTGAGCCTCTTGGGCTTGCCGATCAGAAGGTCAGCAGTCTGAATCCCCATGATGGGATGAGCTCCCATTGCTCTGTCCCAGCTGCTGCCAACTTAGCAGTTTGAAAGCATGCCAGTGCAAGTAGATAAATAGGGACCACTGTGGCGGGAAGGTAAACAGTGTTTCCGTGTGCTCTGGGTTTCCGTCACAATGTTTCTGTTGTACCAGAAGTGGTTTAACCATGCTGGCCACATGACCCGGAAAACTGTCTGTGGACAAATGCCGGTTCTCCCGGCCTGAAAGCGAGATGAGCGCTGCAATCCCATAGTCACCTTTGACTGGACTTAACTGTCCAGGGGTCCTTTACCTATTACCTTTAACTAGTCTGAGTTTGTGCATGTGTGTCTGTTATATCCATGCTTTATCTTTCTTAAGGTGTGTGCTTTTCAAAATCTCAGGTGTACACCTATAAATATAACTTGAGAAGAGGTTATAAAATTCTCTAATTTGGCTGGCTTTTTGTAAACCTCAGGTCCTGTTTCTGAAGTTCCCTGTATGGCAAGGAACACAATAGGTTTAGATTCCTCATAATCTGAGACTGCAACTAGACACTATGGGAGAATTCTGGCTGACACTGAAAACAACAGCTCACATCTCCATCTCCTCCTCCTCTTCCCTCCCTTAGTAAGTAGAAAATGGCAGAAAGGGAGGAGGACTTGGGGCTGCCACCACATATATCAAGTAACATCTAGGTCCATTCCTGAGCATAAATCTGCTTTCAGAGGCACAAAAATCTTGTCTCTTTTCAGCTGTGTTCCCATTTGCATTCTGCTGCACAAGCAGGCAATATGTGTAACAGCTGACCTTTAAGATAATGCACTGTCATCTTCACTTTAAATCTGAAGTAGCTCCACATATAACCACAGACTGATTCGAGGCCACAAACATGTCTTGAAGCTACAGGACAGATTGAAAGGAAGGAAGAGAAAATCAGTAATCTGCAGCCCCAATCAATGGGTGAAGTGTGTCTGCTGAACATCTATTGGGGGAAAAAGGAAGAGAGGAAAATCAAACATTTCAATAGCAATCCTAAGTAGCTCCTGTTGACATTAAAAATTCAAGGATTAAAAATGATATCTGCATTGAAATGCTAACAAGTGCAATGATTTAGGCTATGTGCTCTGCTGCTAATTATTATGCATAGCTTGCACATAACATAAATAGTTGTAACCTTTGTGCGAAGAGCAAAGTCAGGAAATGTTAATCCGTGGGGAAGTGATCACTTCTTGGTAACTTCCCCAACAAAAACCTTTTAATTCTTTCGCTTGTTCCCTTAGTCCAAACAAAAGGATAGGAGGGGAAGACTTTCTGCAGATGTGCCTGTCCATTGCTTTCTTAGGCTGCATGGACATGCAAGCAAAATTGACTTCAGTAAGGGTTCTTCGGTCATTAAGCAAATCAGTTGGCAATGTGGGGAGTGAGAGGGAGCAGTTTTCTTAAATCTGCTGCCAAAATGCCCAAGAGGTTGATATAGATCTCTCTCTCTCTCTCTCTCTCTCTCTCTCTCTCTCTCTCTCCCCCACCCACACCCCATCCCAGATATTTAGTGGCAGGTACCCAGATCCCACATTCCAGATAGACCAACACACCTGTTTTTATTTTAAAATAAAACTGGCCAGTTTAAGCCATGACATAATTTCACATCAAATTCATTCCTCACACCCATGAAGTTACTGGTTTGAGACACGGAGCCACTGGCAAAATTCAGGCCCCCTCACCTGCGTTTTTCTCTTTCCTTTGCAGTAGAAACAAACAAAAACTCATCGTTCCGTTTTTGGTTGTCCTTGACAGCTTCTGATCCAGTTTCAGTTGTTCTTTCAACATTAGCACTGCTGAGATAATAAATTAGACGCTTTGTTTTGTATGCAAAAAAATAAAAATAAAAATAAAAGTAATTGTACACGGTTTTGGTAACAAGCTGGAAGGTGGCATTTATGCGAGGCTTCTTTGCAGTCTAGCAATCTAATCCAAATCCCCTAGACTGCTGTGCAATTTTCCCCCTACTTAGTCTCTACAATTAATAACTATGTTTATTGTAAGGATTTAAAAACTTCTCTGCAAGTAAATGAGTTCTGCCTGCCCTAATTTCCTATCTCTGCTCAGGAGCTGTGCTGATTAATGTCATTGAAGACAGTAACTGCTGTTCTCATGGTATTCTGAAGTTAGACAATGAAAGGCCTCTCCTCATTCAAATAGCTCCTCAAGCTTGGCATTTTTGCTGCATTCTGAGCTGATAAAGGGTGTGTGTGTGTGTGGGGGGGTTAGTCTCATTCTTTTCAAGCTACTTTCTACTTTTACTGTGCCAAGGCTGTGCCAGACGCCAGTTGTCATGAGCCAGAGCTATTAAGATGGGGAGCAGTGATTTGAGATCCGTTGCCACCATCTCCCTTGGTAGAGGACCCAACCTGGCTGTGCTCCACTCCAAAAGGGACGCGGGTGGCGCTGTGATCTAAACCACTGAGCCTCTTGGGCTTGCTGATCAGAAGGCTGGCAGATCAAATCCCAACAGCGGGGTGAGCTCCCGTTGCTCTGTCCCAGCTCCTTCCAACCTAGCAGTTCGAAAGCACACCAGTGCAAGTAGATAAATAGGTACTGTTGTGGTGGGAAGGTAAATGGCATTTTCGTGTGCTCTGGTTTCCGTCACGGAGTTCCATTGTGCCAGAAGCGGTTTAGTCCTGCTGGCCACATGACCTGGAAAACTGTCTGTGGACAAAGGCTGGCTCCCTCTGTTTTTGACATCAGCCTGGGATTAACCTCACCTTCCACAGGGTTTATTAAACATTTGATCGTAGGGCATAATATGTGACAAATAAGAAGTGTATAACTCAGGGGGTTCCTATTTTGCAGGTCAGTCCTTTACCTTAAATGACAAAGGGAGATACTCTCTATAGATTATAGAATGTGAATGTCTTCATTTTTACTTCTCTTTCATTTAAACATACCCTTTGTTTTTGAGTTCCTTCAATAAATGCCTCTCTTGCTCCTCATTGGAACTCGAGTCTTATTTGTTAACTATTTTTCAGTTTGCATTTCATGATGAGCAGAGTGTTCTGACGCTACATTTTCATTTTTTTGTGAGCTTACTCTCTGAGTTATCGTCTTTTGTGGATATCTCTGTTCCTGCCCACTTGTAGGAAAAACATCTCTCTCATATATCTGGATTCCTTGGTGGTCATAAAAGGAGCAGCACTCCAACGACCTGCAAACTTGTAAATCTCATTGAAGTCAACAGGATTTACAAGTGGCTTCAAGATCATTTGCAATAGAGGGGTTTTTTAAATAGACGGAATAATAAAATACAGAGAAAATATAGTGTGTGGGCATAAACCATGTCTGGAATAAAGGAAGACCTAGATTAGTGGATGTTTGGATAAGGTAAAAATTTATATAGTTTGGTATTATGGTTGGCTCTGTGAATTATAGTTTGTTTGCTGACTGCAAAAATGGAATAGTCTCTGATTTGATTATGCACAGAGCAGCACAGAAAATACTCAAAACTTTTTTTTCAGAGAAACTGGCAATTTTGATGGGGGGGGGGAAATAGTATTGATAAACATCTTCATTGTGCAAATATTCACCGACACAAACCTGCTTGACATTGCTGAATATGGAGCCCAACACAGCTTCAGCACGAATGAAGGACTCTCAAGGGGTAGGGGGCAAAAATGCAGTTATTTCCCATGTCACTGTTTTCCTGGCTAAGGGATGGTTGACATTGGAAAAGGAACTATGCAATTTCAGACCCTCCAAGTGTCCCTGTTTTCCAGGAACCGTCCCAGATTTACAGACGCCATCTTGGTTTCTAATTTGATCCCAGAATGTCCTGCTTTTCCTTAGGACATCCCTATTTTCATTGGAGAAATGTTGGAGGGTATGGAGTTATGCAACTCCTGAGCCAAGGAGATAGGTAACTAGACAGCCTTTAAAAGACATCTGAAGGCAGCCCTGTATAGGGAAGGTTTTTTATGTTTAATGTTTTATTATGCTTTTACAGTGGTACCTCGGGTTACATACACTTCAGGTTACATACGCTTCAGGTTACAGACTCCGCTAACCCAGAAATAGTACCTCGGGTTAAGAACTTTGCTTCAGCATGAGAACAGAAATCATGCTCTGGTGGCATGGCGGCAGCAGGAGGCCCCATTAGCTAAAGTGGTGCTTCAGGTTAAGAACAGTTTCAGGTTAAGAACAGACCTCCGGAACGAATTAAGTACTTAACCTGAGGTTGTTGTTGTTGTTGTTTAGTCATTTAGTCGTGTCCGACTCTTCGTGACCCCCTGGACCAGAGCACGCCAGGCACTTCTGTCTTCCACTGCCTCCCGCAGATTGGTCAAACTCATGCTGGTAGCTTCGAGATCACTATCCAACCATCTCGTCCTCTGTTGTCCCCTTCTCCTTGTGCCCTCCATCTTTCCCAGCATCAGGGTCTTTTCCAAGGAGTCTTCTCTTCTCATGAGGTAGCCAAAGTATTGGAGCCTCAGCTTCACAATCTGTCCTTCCAGTGAGCACTCAGGGCTGATTTCCTTAAGAATGGATAGGCTTGATCTTCTTGCGGTCCATGGGACTCTCAAGAGTCTCCTCCAGCACCATAATTCAAAAGCATCAATTCTTTGGCGATCAGCCTTATTTGTGGTCCAGCTTTCCCTTCCATACATCACTACTGGGAAAACCTGAGGTACCACTGTATATATGTTGGAAGCTACCCAAAGTGGCTGGGGCAATACAATCAAATGGGCAGGGAATAATAATAATAATAATAATAATAATAATATAGGATGTCCCTAATTTAACCAGAGAAATGTTGGAGAGTATGTAATTTTTCTGCTCATTATGGCTCTGCCATCTTGGTGTTATTGGAGTGCTGCAGGCTGGTCCATTGAGAAGTGGCTTCTATGATGCTTTGGCAATGACAATTATGGTCCCAGGATGCCAGTGGCTGAAAGCAGGGGTCTTTCACAATGGTGTCAGCAAAGCAAAGGTTCCAATATATAAGGAAGGAGGTTATTGTAATGCTTATGACAAACCCATACCTTGGTCCAAACTAGTATTTCAGAAAACTCTGGGCTAAGCCCAGACCACTCTGCCCCAGAATTGGCAGCAGACAGGCAAAGGATGGGGAATTCTGAAAGAAAGAACAGTAGCCTGAATGTAGTTGTACGGAAGGAAAGAATTCTAAAACAAACTTATTCATCTGTTAAGTGTAGTCTAAGCCCATATCCTTAGTCCTAAGAGTCTTGGGACTCTGAGCATCATAAAAGAGTGTTGGACTATGACCTGGCAAACCAGGGTTCGAATCCCCATGGAGCTCACTGGGTGACCTTGGGCCAGTCACCATTTCTTGGCTTCACAGTTATTGTGAGAAGAAATGGAGAGGAGGACAGGCATGTTATATAAAGGTGGTATATAAATTGAATAAAAATTAATAATGATTTCTCACATAAGGGCCCATGCTCTGTTGCATCCTAGCTTTCCTAAAACTGTAGCAAATTTAAAAAATGCAGTAGATTTCGTGCCCATCCTCTTGCTGACAGCTGTCATCAAAACCGATGACATCTAGTCAAAGCGAACACGAAGAAAACCATGTTCATTTGTGATGAAGTGCTGCTACAGCAAAGTGATTTCAAAGTTTGCATGAAACTTACCTGTTTTGAAATCCAGTTGTTTTAAATTCTTTTTGCTCCGGGAAAAGTCATTGTTCTGAATTACCTTTTTGTACTCGTGCATCTCATTTTTCTGGTTGTTTTTTGGGGGGTGGGGGTGGGGTGGGGCAGATGGTCACTAATTTTTTTAGATGACTGAAAGGGGACCAGACAAATTTATGGAGAATAAGTCTATCAGCAATTATTAGTTATGATGCCTCTGAATGTCAGTTGTTGAGAGTGTCGGAACTGTGGGGTGGAATGCCAGCTAACTTGGCCCCATCCGGAGTGTCTCCCTTCTAAGTCTTCCACTGCAGAGATCCATCAGTCATCCTCCTCTGACGTGCGTCCGTGACTCTTGATGCTGTGCATGCAAAAGCACACATTACTCAGCCGAGTAAACACACAACAGATCAGGCTCAAGGCATGGATACTATACTAAACTACGCATTTATTATACATACGTCAGGACAAAGAAAAACATGGCCTCTCTCCATGTCGTTCTTCTCAGAGAGGGAGAAAACAAAAGCAATACAGAGCAGATGTTCTGCTCACGGGACTCCAGCAATCTGTGCTGGAATGTATACAGACATGTGACATGCAACAATCCCACATATCTGCAGCAAAGGGTGGAATAGAATTCCCAACAGAGAGTACCCTGCAGGAGAGGGCTATTGTTTTCATGTGCTGCTTGCAGGTTTCTTGGGCTCATTTGATCCAGCAAGACTTTTTAAATGTTCTAATATATCAGTATACCTAATATATCAGTATACCTGAAGGAGCATCTCCATCCCCATCATTCAGTCCGGACACTGAGTTCCAGCTCCAAAGGCCTTCTGGCAGTTTCCTCACTGCAAGAAGTGAGGTTACAGGGAGCCAGGCAGAGGGCCTGCTCGGTAGTGGCACCTGCCCTGTGGAACGCCCTCCCATCAGATGTCAAGGAAATAAACAGCTATCTGACTTTTAGAAGACATCTGAAGGCAGCCATGTTTAGGGAAGTTTTTAATGTTTGATTGTGTTTTAATATTCTGTTGGGAGCCGCCCAGAGTGGCTGGGGAAACCCAGCCAGATGGGTGGGGTATAAATAATAAATTATTACTGTTATTAATAAGAGAATGGAAAGGATACTTCACATGCGCCTATTGTGCTATGGGTTCTGCTTCCTTGTAGTGGGCTCTCGTGCAGCTTCAGTGTATATGGGAATAATACAATTGTGTGTGTGTGCATGCATGTGTTATTGATGGTGTGTGGGTCCTTCTTACTTAATTACTACACATAAGGCATAGGATGGTAATTGGAAAGAAAGACCCTGGTCGGTCTGTCTGTCTTTCTTGCACACACCCACCCAAACACGCAAATTACAGATGGTGCATGTTAGCAGGGCAAAGATTGCCTACAACATTTGCTCAATTCATTGGGTTCTACTGTGCTGAATAATGCCGTGTATTAATAGTATTATGAACGGGCTAAATTTTCCGTCTGAAATAAATGGTACTTAAATGTACTTAGCTTTGGCTGGACCATACACATTGTTCTAATGAAGCACATATCTTGTAGGGAGATCTAAAATAGCGAAATATCAGCCTATAGTAAGAGGTGTGTGTTTAAAAGAAGAGTTAAATGCCCTGGGTAATGGAGGGGTGGATTATAATGGAAATGTTCTTTCCAGCAGTGCTGCTGTTATATAAACATCATTAAGTCTCCATTCTCATGGAACATTTGGCATAGAGAATATTTACATATATAGTACTATAGCATGTCTTACAGAATCCCTCCAGGTAACATTGAAATGATAGTTTCATGAGGAAAATTATATGACATTATTTTAATATACCCATGCTGGATTAAGACCAGAGAAGCTAAAGCAAATGATTGTCATAATACTTCTCTATATGATCTAAAAAAGCATTTGGGAGATGGGCAGAGGGTACAGAATTCAGAGGAGGTGTTTTTTTTTGTCCCTTCTAGGATTTCTGCAGCCATACTAATGCACAGTTAAGGTTCATTCATTTTTTTCACTTCTGAAAATATAGCTGAGATTCATACTTTTAGAAATGCATACTTTAAAAAAAACTTAAAACAGTCCCCTCCCTCCAGCAGTCTTGTTTCAGCCATGCCTGGTACTAATAACTGCCAAGGTCAGGCAGCCCAAAGCCCATAGCTTTCTTAAGAAGCTGTCCTTCCCTTTTGCTCTCTGTTGCTCAACCAGACAGAGAGTAGATTATGGATCATGGAAATGAGTGAGCAATGATTCTTGCCATAGGGGAGAAGGCACAGGGAGGTCTCTTTCTGCAGGTCTTTCTGCTACTTCACCACATCCCTTCATCTGGGAGTAACTTAATCCTTTAAGAAGCCTCTCAGTTTCTTGGGAGCCAGCAAGCAAATGAGATCCTATTTAACGAGGGTCCTGGTTGCGCACGGGCCCCTGAGACAGCCCCCACCAGGTTTAAGGTGCTGGGCATGGCCCAGGCCTTGTCTGTTTGTTGTTGTTTAGTCGTGTCCGACTCTTCGTGACCCCATGGACCAGAGCACGCCAGGCACTTCTGTCTTCCACTGCCTCCCGCAGTTTGCTCAAACTCATGTTCATAGCTTCAAGAACACTGTCCAACCATCTCATCCTCTGTCGTCCCCTTCTCCTTGTGCCCTCCATCTTTTCCAACATCAGGGTCTTTTCCAGGGAGTCTTCTCTTCTCATGAGGTGGCCAAAGTATTGGAGCTTCAGCTTCACAATCTGTCCTTCCAGTGAGCACTCAGGGCTGATTTCCTTAAGAATGGAGAGGTTTGATCTTCTTTCAGTCCATGGGACTCTCAAGAGTCTCCTTCAGCACCATAATTCAAAAGCATAAATTCTTCAGTGATCAGCCTTCTTTATGGTCCAGCTTTCAGTTCCATACATCACTACTGGGAAAACTATAGCTTTTACTATACGGACCTTTGTTGGCAAGGTGATGTCTCTACTTTTTAAGATGCTGTCTAGGTTTGTCATCGCTTTTCTCCCAAGAAGCAGGCGTCTTTTAATTTTGTGGCTGCTGTCACCATCTGCAGTGATCATGGAGCCCAAGAAAGTAAAATCTCTCACTGCCTCCATTTCTTCCCCTTCTATTTGCCAGTCTGTACGGCCCCACAATCACACCAGGCTGTTTGAGCCAATCAGTGCAGGTGGCGTGATTGGTGGGGGCCTATAAAAGCGGCGGCACGACGTGACTGAGGCACTTGCTTTGCGCTGCCAAACACCTGCCCTCCCGTCTCTATTTGTTGGTGTTGCTGCTTCAGCCTTGCTTCGGATATTGGTTGCCCGCCTGTTTTGGAGGAGGGGCCGGGTAAGAATTTTTCCGTTTGGCAAATTGGCACTGGCCACTTGGTTTCCGCCTACCCCCTTAGCAATCGTCACAACTTTGTAAGGTTCGGTGGTTAGGCATTGTGTGTGTGGGGGGGGAGTGTGTGTGTGTGTGTGGGGGGGAGGTGTGGCCATCACCTGCCCCTCCATGAATAAGGGTATTCCGGTAAAGGAATCTGGGGGTCCTGGATCTTGTCTGAAGTCCGCTTGAAGGGCTAGGGCCATACCAGGACCACAAGAACCCCGGGGTGAGCTTCAATTGATCTTCACCTATGTTGCTCCCTCGTATGGTGTTTAGCCTTCCAGACCACCAGCCAGAGAGACAGGAGTCAGTTATAGTCTGTTGCCAATGCCTAAGCCAATACCACTCACTTTGCTGTAATCAATAAAGTTGTGGTCTAAATTTTGCCCATTAACTTAAACCAAAATTACGTGTCAGTGTGAGGTTATTTACTTGGGGAAGGGCTTGGGGGCCTTGGGCTGCAACTGCTCCCCACACCCTAGGGTTTACTTGTGCCTCACTGGGAATGGCTTGGTTTCTTGGACCATGGTGGATGCTACCAAAATGAAGGACATTGTGCAGGAGATCAGCCATATCTCACAAGAACTGGGAAGAATGTGTTTGGGCAATTACTTCTGTTACTCATAGCTCAAATACTGCTCACACTTTTGGGGTAATTTTCATACATCATGTTTTTGAAACGGTCAGAGCCTGGTTCAAGTCTGTAACATGGGAAGAATTTGTTTTGTCTCATGGTCTTGTTTCAAACTTGTCTTGGAACTTGCACATCAGTTTTTCAATTGTGTAGGAAGACATCTTTCAGTATTAATGAGATTTACTGGATCCTTGTATGTTGGTAGAAGAACTTCATAGGATGAGCATTTGAAACTTACAGTGGAGAGTTTGAGAACTCACCCCAGGGGTTGATATTGTTGGTGACCTCTTTGTGGCAAGAGTAACATGTGCTCCAGTTTTAAGGAAGAACACCAATAGTTGCATATTCATGCATTAAAGTTGCCATGAAATTTTGTCTGAAGAGAAAACCTAGATCACATTTTGAGGTTCCAGCCTGGAGAAAACACCCCAGGATTTTCAAAGGAAACTGATTGGTTAAAAGCAGTGCTTTTTTCTGGGGGTACGCAGGGGTACGCATACCCCTAAACATTTCGTGAATCTAACGGGTGTATAAACTAATTTTAAAAATATAAATTGTTTCATCTATAGCACGGTGAATTGTCAGTTCCATTGCTACCCCCGATAGCGACCTCATTTCCTGTCATGGTGTTCCTGAGTCTCAGACGGAAGCGAGCATTTAATGTGTGAAGTAGGAGTTGGAATCTAGCACAGTGATTGGTCAGTTTCGTTGTTACCACCTCCAATGGTGGCTTCATTTCCTTTCCCGGTGTAATGCATGTTCTTTGTACTTTTGTCCATTTACTGTCCTTATTTTTCCTGATTTGAACTATAAAATGGTGATTTTCTTGAGTCAAAACGAGAGTAACCCCTAAACATTTTTTTATAGAAAAAACCACTGGTTAAAAGAAAGTGATTGGGTTTTTAGGCAGAGCCCCAGCCTGAGACACACACAAAAGAAAACACTTCTGTAAGTTGTTTGCTAAACCGCGCTGTGGATTTCATCCTCTACCTCTCATCACCACTGAATGTCCTGTGGGGAGTCCAGAGCTTTCACCAGCTTTTGCTTTAAAAGGATATATTTCTGCTTCTATTTTAAGCCTTTAATACCATTCCAAAGCCATCCTATATTTAGAGAGACAGAGAACTTGCAAAAACGAACATGGTAAAAGGCTCTCTGCAAACGACAAGGGCTCTTGCTTTCATAAGTTCACAACCAGACGTTTGGGAATCTTTCTTTCGTTCCATTCTACTGTGAAAGTAATTTGCTGGAAAAAATAATTGCTTCCCTTTAGAGCACTTTTAAAAAATCAAAACACACAGCAACTATTGAGGACTCTTCTGTAGAGTACCTGCTTCGACAAGAGAATGACATTTGAGTTAATTAATTTTGTGACAATATTGTTAGAGAGAAAGTGACTTTTGTTGAGGACTTGACAGCTTTCCTTGCATTTTGAAAATACTTTTCTGGAGAACAATCTGCAGTAAAATGCATTGCTATAATCAACCCCACCCTTAGCTAATCTGTTATCTTCCTTGGAGCTCAAAGAGCAAATAGATACATTGAATCTGAATGCTGTTTATTTTGAATTGTCAAGAACCAAATTATGAAGAACAAAACATAACTCTCTTGAAAGGAGAAGTGTGTGCTGTTTTTGTATCCTCTTACTTGCTGTGATAATTGCAAAATGCTCACTGGGCTTACCTGTTTAAAATAAACTGTACTAGAGGTAAGAATGGAAAAAACCAGAATCTGTTTCTGGTCCATGTCAGTTTCACACGTGTTCAGTTAAAAGCCTATTCTGTCCCATTTTCTGTCCCTTTGTAAAACACACACACACAAATGCATTTAAGTTGTACACATTTATCTTAAAATATGCATTTTTGTACACAATTTTTGTGCTGAAAACTTTATTGCAAAATTCAGAGAAGCGTGCAATCTGAAGGATAATTGCTTATTGATTGATGTTGAATCCTGACAAGACAAGTACAGTGGTACCTTGGGTTAAGAACTTAATTCTTTTTGGAGGTCCGTTCTTAACCTGAAACTGTTCTTAACCTGAAGCACCACTTTAGCTAGTGGGGCCTCTCGCGGCCACTGCACCGCCGTTGGCGATTTCTGTTCTCATCCGGAAGCAAAGTTCTTAACCCGAGGTACTATTTCTGGGTTAGCAGAGTTTGTAACCTGAAGCGTCTGTAACCTGAAATGTCTGTAACCCGAGGTACCACTGTACTGTTTTGGGGGACAGGGAACGGGCAGGTGTGGAGGACTCCCTGGTCCTGAATGGGGTAACTGTGCCCCTGAAGGACCAGGTGCACAGCCTGGGAGTCATTTTGGACTCACAGCTGTCCATGAAGGCGTAGCTCAATTCTGTGTCTAGATCGGCTGCCTACCAGCTCCATCTGGTACGCACGCTGAGACCCTACCTGCTCGCAGACTGTGTCACCAGAGTGGTGCATGCTCTGGTTATCTCCTGCTTGGACTACTGCAATGTGCTCTATATGGACCTACTTTTGAAGGTGACTCGGAA
Source organism: Podarcis vaucheri (assembly GCF_965113315.1). Classification (NCBI taxonomy): domain Eukaryota; kingdom Metazoa; phylum Chordata; class Lepidosauria; order Squamata; family Lacertidae; genus Podarcis; species Podarcis vaucheri. Next base: position 67,916,795 of record NC_138767.1, on the reverse strand, counting down.
ACTACAACTAATCCAAAATGCGGCAGCTAGACTGGTGACTGGGAGTGGCCGTCCAGACCATATAACACCAGTCCTGAAAGACCTACATTGGCTCCCTGTTAAGTTGTGGGTGAACATATCAGATGACACAGCGATTCTTCAAACAGCTCTTGTTTATTCACAGGCCAGAACTGAACTGAACTGAAGGGTTCAGTCAGCAGGCATATATAGAGCTGCACTACAACGCAATAGTAACCACTTTCTGTAACTATCCAATCACTGAACTTTACTTTCAATCCCTTATTTGCATATGTGGGACTGAATGAAAACTATCTACAGAATTCCCCTGCTGGCCCAGGGTGAGAACTTCAGTACATAACTCTCCCAGTACGTTTCTGAGCACAATTCAAAGTGTTGGTGCTGACCTTTAAAGCTCTAAACAGCCTCGGTCCTGTATACCTGAAGGAGCGTCTCCACCCCCACCGTTCAGTCTGGACACTGAGGTCCAGCTCTGAGGGCTTTCTGGCAGTTCTCTCACTGCGAGAAGTAAGGTTACAGGGAACCAGGCAGAGGGCCTTCTCGGTAGTGGCGCCCTCCCTGTGGAACGCCCTCCCACCAGATGTCAAACAGATAAACAACTATCTGACTTTTAGAAGAAATCTGAAGGCAGCCCTGTTTAGGGAAGTTTTTAATATTTGATGTTTTATCGTGTTTTTAATATTTGTTGGGAGCCACCCAGATGGGTGGGGTATAAATGATAAATGATTATTATTATTGTTGTTGTTATTATTATTATTATTTTATGGATCCATGTATTACGCTGGTGGGAGGGGAAAATTAGGTCAGATTGCTGGATTCTTCTACATCCTTCTACAGCCTCATCCTCTGTGTTATTGGGCCACAGGATTTAACCAATGGCTGATCTGAAATGCTCTCCTGGCAAACTGAAGTAGGCTAAAGGCAGCAACAAAGCCTGGAAATTCCGGGGGTATTTCTTCTGCTCCAAAGTTTTGGGGGGGCATTTTCTTTCTTTATTTCTTTTTAAAAACCCCCACCCCCCAGTATTCCTCACAAATTGTCAAAAAGTTTAAAATTATGGTCATTAACATTTCCATAACTAATTGAAGTACCTCCTTCCTTTTTGGGTTATAAGGCTCATCTTTGCAACGTACATTTCTGGTGCCAATTATAAAAACTGCTACAAGAACAACCGGCACATCTTGGGACCCACCAAAACAAACACAGCCCTCTGTCCATGTCTTGCGGCCTGCCAAGAGCTCAGCAAGCTGCCTGCTTTTGCCGTACGAAGCAAGCAGTAAAAACAGGAGGTTTAGCAGTCCCTTGCAGGGCTGATATACATGGGTAGAAAGCTATATTTGGCTTGGTGAGTCTCCAGTTATGTATTAGAACAAGTGATTTCCCCCCGTCCCTTGCTGGAATAGCAGCGTTTCATAAAACCTGCCACACAGTGAAAACTTTCCAGTATCGCTCTCCTGACAGCTTCACTTCCTCACTTTATAGCTGGCTGTTGCTCTTTCCGAGTTCGGAGTTTTAACCAGGTTTCTCATTGTACAGGGCAAACTGTAACAAGATAAAAATAGGAGTCTGGCAATCCATTAGAAAAGTTTTTGCAACGCATCTTAGGTTTTGTAATGGGTGACTTTCTTTTGCAAGCCTCAGGAAGTTAAGAACCTCTCAAGCTTGTGAGCAGCTTACTGTGTGCAGGAGACAATGCGAAATCTTTCAGATGACTTTTAAAGAAGACTGTTGTTTGATTATGAAAATGAAATGTGTGCACAACTTCTTAAATAAATTCTCCTAAACTGCTCATTATACCTGTGTCAACAAGGTGCTTACAACTGAGCTTCTATTTTTTATTTTTAGTTCAGTTACTGGCAGTGGGTAGGCAGTGGCAGGCGGGCTTAGAAAGAAGGTGGCTATATTAAAAAAAACAAGCCTCCATCCACTGCTAATCTTGTGCTCCTGATCCAGTAGTGTAGCATGGAGGGGGCCATGGGGCAGTTGCCCCGGGTGCAAAATTGTTAGGGGTGCAAAATGTCAACACCTGGTCCTGCCTCAATACTGCTATGTGAACCAGGAACTAACCTCTCCAGACAATGGAATGACTCATCTTATATCTGCAGCTGTGATTTGCTGGATAGTACAGATATCATTAGGCAGTTGAATGCTCATGAGTTGAATGCTCATGCTGTCCATTTTCCTCCCTCTGTGTGGCCCCGGGCACTGTCAACCTACCATACACCACTGTCCTGCTCAAAACCAGCATCAACACCCAGATCCATTCCTTCTCTTCTCAGTGAATATGCAGAGGGCAGCTAACTAAATATTTTTTTTGCAAACCACTTTGAGTTTATGATGATGATGATGATTACAGTGGTCCCTCGGGTTAAGTACTTAATTCGTTCCAGAGGTCCATTCTTAACCTGAAACTGTTCTTAACCAGAAGCACCACTTTAGCTAATGGGGCCTCCTGCTACCGCCACGCCGCCAGAGCACTATTTCTGTTCTCATCCTGAAGCAAAGTTCTTAACCTGAGGTACTATTTCTGGGTTAGCGGAGTCTGTAACCTGAAGTTTCTGTAACCTGAAGCATATGTAACCCGAGGTACCACTGTATATGGAAGCAATGTATACTTTTAAAGAAACAAATAAGTAAATGTCTAAAGCCAAGATTATGTTTTGTGGATTTCAACTTTCAAATAAAAAATACCTTTTAGACAACTTGCCTTTATTCCTCACATTCCACACAGCACCTAACATCAGAAGCTCTAATTTGCATGGGAGTCAGTAGAAAGTGAGGAGAAAATTGGGAACGAGGCTGGCGAAGCCTATCCCACCACCTGTTCCCAGTCTGTTTGCTATACAGTGGTACTTTTGTTCTCAAATGCCTTGGTACTCAGACAACTTGGAACCCAAACACTGCAAACCTGGAAGCAAGTGTTCCGGTTTGCAGACTTTTTTCAGAAGCCGAACGTGCTCCGTTTTGAGTGTTACACTTCTGATTTGAGTGCCACACTTTTCGTTTTGAGTGCCACACTTCACTTTTGAGTGTTACGCTGAGGTCTGTCTGTTTCTGCTATTTATTTTGCGTTTTTGCGGCTCCTTTTTATTTTTTGTGACTGTGTGGAACCCAGTTCAGCTACTGATTGATTGACTGACTGTGTGACTGCAGTACGTGGTTTATTGCTTTCATTTTATGGATCAATGGTCTCGTTAGATAGTAAAATTAATGTTGAAATGCTGTTTTAGGGGTTGTTTTTAAAAGTCTGGAACGGATTAATCCATTTTGCATTACTTTCTATGGGAAAGTGGGCCTTGGTTTTGGAACGTTTTGGTTTTGGAACAGACTTCCGGAACAGATTAAGTTTGAGAACCAAGGTACCACCACATATACCTCTTTGAGTCCTTGTGAGACACTGGACAGCTCCAGGCCTCACTGTGGAATAAGTTTCTTTCTCCTGACAGGATTATCCTGCATCTGCAGTGTCTTCTAAGTGCCCCAAGGTACAAAGCAGGGGGCTTCAGATTATTATTATTATTATTATTATTATTATTATTATTATTATTATTATTTTGGTGTTCTTGGTAGGCACATAGTACAATAGAGAGACTTAAGTCTCCCCCACTATTGTTATAAAATACACTGTTTCCTCTGATAACTTGAAAATGGAATAGAAGCCTTTCCCCCCTACGAGTTCATATATTCACCTCATGTGGAAGGAAGTTTCTCAGAAGCTGTGGGACTCCCTGGTCCTGAATGGGGTAACTGTGCCCCTGAAGGACCAGGTGCGTAGCCTGGGAGTCATTTTGGACTCACAGCTGTCCATGGAGGCACAGGTCAATTCTGTATCCAGGGCAGCTGTCTACCAACTCCACCTGGTACGCAGGCTGAGACCCTACCTGCCCGCTGACTGTCTGGCCAGAGTGGTGCATGCTCTAGTTATCTCCCGCTTGGACTACTGCAATGCGCTCTACGTGGGGCTACCTTTGAAGGTGACTCGGAAACTACAACTAATCCAGAATGCGGCAGCTAGACTGGTGACTGGGGGCGGCCGCCGAGACCACATAACACCGGTCTTGAAAGACCTACATTGGCTCCCAGTACGTTTCCGAGCACAATTCAAAGTGTTGGTGTTGACCTTTAAAGCCCTAAACGGCTTCGGCCCAGTATACCTGAAGGAGCGTCTCCACCCCCATCGTTCTGCCCGGACACTGAGGTCCAGCGCCGAGGGCCTTCTGGCGGTTCCCTCATTGCGAGAAGCGAAGCTACAGGGAACCAGGCAGAGGGCCTTTTCGGTGGTGGCGCCCGCCCTGTGGAATGCCCTCCCATCGGATGTCAAGGTGATGGAAAACTACCTGACATTCAGAAAACATCTTAAGGCGGCCCTATTCAGGGAAGCTTTTAATGTATGATATTTTAATGTTTTTTTGGTTTCTGTGGAAGCCGCCCAGAGTGGCTGGGGAAACCCAGCCAGATGGGCGGGGTACAAATAATAAATTATTATTATTATTATTATTATCCACCGGTTCCCCAAACCACTGCTTGCTGTCATGCTAAGAAATTCCCCATTCTGCTCACCTTGCTTGCTCTAGACAAGGAGACAGCCGCTGTCATGCTGTCAACCTCAGGGCAGCACACTCCCCTCCTGCTTTTTGCCAGAGGGGATAAGGAAATCTCACTTTCTCTGTTGTTGGCTGCTGCAGGTGTTTTGCTATTCAAACAGATGCAGTGCTCTGAAATGTTAGAATTTCTTCTTAATGTCTCGTTTTAGATCTAGGGGGCAGGAGACTCGCGGCACAACTTCCTATTCTCTTTCTAGATGAGATACAACCACGGTAAAAAAAATTAAGATATTAAGAAATTGAACGTAAGAGACGGGGGAGACATTTTTCCTCTGTGAAACCATTTGGCAGAGATCCAGTCTCATTATTGGCATGCACAATACACTTCCAAATACTTTGGAGATTAATAACGGATCCTTCCCAGGGCTTCGTTGTCAAAAACATTTCCCTACCGACAGTTCTCTGAGCTTTGCCTTTCTGAAGTCCATAATTGAGAAAATAAAAAGCTACATTTTGTTGCATCCTGTACAGAAAAGGAAGCTTTGTATTGGCTGTGGCAGCAAGCATGGTGGTGATTTCTAGGTGCAGAAGGCTTGAGCGCAAATTGATTTCAGAAAACTGTGGGTTAAACCACAGAGCCTAGGGCTTGCCGATCAGAAGGTCGGCGGTTTGAATCCCCACGACGGGGTGAGCTCCCATTGCTCGGTCCCTGCTCCTGCCAACCTAGCAGTTTGAAAGCACGTCAAAGTGCAAGTAGATAAATAGGTACCGCTCTGGCGGGAAGGTAAATGGCGTTTCCGTGTGCTGCTCTGGTTTGCCAGAAGTGGCTTAGTCATGCTGGCCATATGACCCGGAAGCTGTACCCCGGCTCCCTCGGCCAATAAAGCAAGATGAGCGCCACAACCCCAGAGTCATCCGCGACTGGACCTAATGGTCATGGGTCTCTTTACCTTTACCTTTTACCCCAAGATAATAAAGACATTCTGGGGGTTACTGAAGTGCTATGATGGCAATAAATGCTATGCACAAAAAAGGGATGTTTTAAAACATTTCCTTTCTGTTTGGAATACAGCTGTGTAAAGGTTAGTGTCAGACAAAACCTTCCATATCATATAATGTGGCATTTGTCAAAACTCCCTTGTTGGCTCCTTGTGCGAAGCAAAGCTTGTGAATGTTGCATGTGGGTTTATTTGTCCAAGACCGGGGTTTTTTTTGTCTATGTGAGCTCATAAGGCTTGTAAACTTACATGCCTGGTGTAACTTCGGATGTGTCAGAGTACAGACTTTTTGTACATACTGTTTTTGTATCATTAAGAATATCCTCAAGAAGTGTGTGTGTGTGTGTGTGAAGGGGGACGACGACAATTGGGTTGCAGAGAGAAGTGTGCAGGCTCTTTTTAAAAAGGCATGCTGAGCACTGAAAATATATTTTTTTTCCAGGCTTAGTTCCCCGTTTCCCTTCCTTATTGTCTGCAGCTGTTATCAAAGACTACATCGCTGCCTGTTCCTGCATCCCTGGCTGGCCTGACAGCTCACGCCGTGTAAGCAGTCACTCGAGGCAGCAATAAAGCAGCGCTGGATTCCTTCCAGTGTTCCAGCAGATGCCAGGGCTGTCTCAGACTAGGCAAGAGTGGCATTCTCTGCTGAGGCACTTTGAGGACTCCCTGCAGATTGGAAGGTACAGCCGCTTAAGGCTTCAGAATATCTTGCACTAAGGTAAAAGCTAAAGGACGCCTGGACGGTTAAGTCCAGTCGAAGGTGACTGTGGGGTTGCAACACTCATCTCGCTTTCAGGCCGAGGGAGCCGGCGTTTGTCCACAGACAGCATTCTGGGTCATGTGGCCAGCAGGACTAAACAGCTTCTGGCGCAACAGAACACTGTGATAGAAACCAGAGTGCACGGAAACACCTTCCCACCACAGCGGTACCTATTTATCTACTTGCACTGGCGTGTTTTCAAACTGCTAGGTTGGCAGGAGCTGGGACAGAGCAACAGGAGCTCACTCTGTCACAGGGATTCGAACCGCCACCCTTCTGATTGGCAAGCCCAAGATGCTCAGTAGTTTAGGTCACAGCGCCACCTGCATCCCCGTTCAGCTGCCCATACCTGTCTATCTCTTCTCTGCTCATTGCTGCTGTCTACTTCTGGTTGTTCTCCATGTAAAGTTGATTCTTCCCCAGCCTTTTACAGCATGCCCTGGCCTCTCAGCCAGACTGGTACCATAACAGTAGAGTTTTGGTCTCTTGCAGGACAGGTCTTTTCATTAGGCAAGGTGTGGTGACCCATCTTCTTTAGCAGATTTTGGGGATGCAACCTAAGAAGACTGGCCATATCAGTTTTGTAGCCTATGATTATATTTTTAGCACCATGGGAAAGGCACTCATTGAATTTTGTGCCTCAGGCCCCAAAGCATCTTAGACAATCTCTGGTTCTTCCAGTGATCATCCCTTTGTAATGGATGGACTCCTGGTCTACTGCAGGCAAGCACATTCAGAAGTGCCTGTTTATCATCTTCAAATAAGACACTGGGTGTCAGAATAAAAGCAATAACCTTTGAAGATTTGCCAAGTATCTTAAACCTTGCCCACTGCGGCTTTCGGATGCATATATATATATATAGCAGCAAAGAAAATTTCCCAGAGGACCTGACAAAAAATAAAATAGAAGAATGGCTTCAGAGTATATCACAAATAATTGTTATCTTCCTACTTTTCCAGCTAACACAGTGGTAAAGTTACGAATGGGCTGGTCCCAATGCAAGGCTCTCCTCCCTGTCTTCCTTTGCCTGCACTTCCACAATCGCAGCAAAATGCATAAAACTCTCATCCCCAGGGGAAGGGGAGGACAGGTCCCATTTATTACTGGTGACATGAAAAAATATCTCGAGAAAAGAAAACCAAAATAGTAACATGAAAGTAGAGCAACATTAACAGCATGATCTTTTGTTATGTGCTTTAACAGTTTCAACAGGATTTCGGAAGGTACATAATATTACTTTGTAGAACTAAGGTATATATTTTTTATTATATCTAAATTAGCATAACAAGCACTGTGTGTCTGCAGTTGGATCCAATAACTGGGTGCCATGAAAAGGTTCCTGATGAAAGAAAGACTATAAATTGGCTCCCCCCACTTTCCCCCCAGATAGGCCCCAAAACACATTTCAGAAAAGGAACAAAGTTTCCCATCGCAAACGATGTTAATAATGCCTTTTTGTCTACAACATGCATTTTTTTTTAAAAAAAGTTAATCTAATTCAAAGGCTAGCCCCTCACAATGCACTTATCTCATCATAATGAACTAGATAACATTAATTTTCCTCTTCATGTCTTAGGTAGCTGTTTATCAGTCTTCTTTCTTTCTTTCTTTCTTTCTTTCTTTCTTTCTTTCTTTCTTTCTTTCTTTCTTTCTTCACAAACTGCATTTGGTCCTTCATTTGGTAGCCAAACTTTTAAACTGGCACCTTACAGACCCTCCAAGTGTCCCTATTTTCCAGGGACAGGCCCAGATTTACAGAAGCCATCCCAGTTTCTAATTTGATCCTGGAATGTCCCACTTTTCCTTAGGACATCTCTGTTTTCATCGGAGAAATGTTGGAGGGTGTGGTAGGATGTCACTATTTTCATCCAAGATATGTTGGAGGGTATCAAGTTTTCGCAACCCATGAACAAAGGAGATAAGTAACTAGGCAACCTTTAGAAGACATCTGAAGGCAGCCCTGAATAGGGAAGTTTCTTAATGTTTAATGTTTTATCTTTTTATATATGTTGGAAGCCATCCAGAGTGGCTGGGGCAACCCAGTCAGATGGGCAGGGGATAAATGTTGCTGTTGTTGTTGAATAGTTCATTCTTATTTTCATCGCAGAAATGTTTGAGAGTATGCGCCTATTGCAATGACCATATACAGTGTTAGAAACAGAGATACGAAAGCTAGGAGCTAAATGGCACCTTAAGCCTAGGTTACAGGCGCAACAACGGAATGTCCAGGAGTGCTTTTTTATCACAAGAATAAAGTAAAAGTAAAGGGACCCCTGACCATTAGGTCCAGTCGTGACCCACTCTGGGGTTACAGTGCTCATCTTGCTTTATTGGCCAAGGGAGCCGGCGTACAGCTTCCAGGTCATGTGGCCAGCATGACTAAGCTGCTTCTGGAGAACCAGAGCAGCGCACGGAAACGCTGTTTACCTTCCTGCTGGAGCGGTACCTATTTATCTACTTGCACTTTGACGTGCTTTTGAACTGCTAGGTTGGCAGGAGCAGGGACCGAGCAACGGGAGCTCACCCTGTCGTCAGGATTCGAACCGCCGACCTTCTGATCAGCAAGTCCTAGGCTCTGTGGTTTAACCCACAGCGCCACCCGCGTCCCTATCACAAGAATACAAAGCTGCAAATGAATGAACTGTGGCTAAAATATTATGTTCATTTTGCACATGGTCTAGTCCTTGCCCTGCCCCACCCCCCTAATATTCTTAAGAGGGTCTCTTCTCCAGTCTTCAGAGAGCTAGAAGTGGGGAGACAGGAAAAGGTCCTTCTTTCCCTCTCCTCTGCAGTTTTAATCAAAAATCTTGGTCCCCGAGCTCAGAAATTGCTTGCGCTAATGAAATTCCCTGTTGCAAAATGCTCCCAGAACAATGGGATTTTTGAATGCTGACCATATAATAATTACTCTCCAACCTGAAATTGTGATACTTGCTTTGAGCTGCTGTCAATCAGTGTAGACAACAGTGAGAACAATGGACCAATGGTCTGACTCAGTATAACACAACTTCCTATGCACCTGTGTTGGGAAGGAAACCAGGGAAAGGAACCTGGCTGACTCGCTGCTATCCAGAAACTCATTATTTCCCATTCAGGAGGGCTTTCTGCCTCCCTTGGACAGGAAAAGACTGCCATGGGGATGGGATAAGTGGGTCAGGACACATGATCCAGGCAAGGCTAGTGCGAGTGGGATGCAAGAAGTCTGTGGAAGGGACAAGCTGGCAGGTGATAGAAGCAAGAGGTTTGAGTGAGAGGGTCAGAAGAGGAAAGCCATTCCAGGGCAGGGCTGAGTTCTGAGGGTTACAGCGTGAGCTGGGACTCTGACAGAGAGGAGCCAGACTTCAGCTGCCCAGAAGTTGGACAGCTCCCCTTCAGCTAGATCTCCTCCTTTGCTGACACCCAGATCACGAAGAGCCTTGCACGTTGCTGAGAAGCAGGTCTGAAGGAGTATTTGTGGGGAACCCAAATGGCTGTTTGCTCCGATTGAGTGCTAAAGAGCGGTTTTCCCTGGGAGAAGAGGAAGTGTAGGTCAACTATTAGACAGGACTTAACCTTGACTTGTTATTCTATATGCTTATTGACTCTATTTTTAATAAATGTTTTGCACCACTTTTCTCAGAGCAGTTAATTCCCTGGATCCTTCCAAGAACAATTAATTAGTGTTATGCTGACCACTTGTTATTTTTCAGGTTGACAACCTGATCTTCGGAAGAAGTTAGTCAATTTTTGTTATAAGAATAGATGTCATCTGGATCTTGTTATTCGTTCATTTTTAACTTCTCTGTAAGGACTAGGGCTTCTTCTCTTGTTTCCACAATTTTCCTCAGTTTCTTAGAAATCTTCCTAAGAAAGTTAGTGCATGCATAGGAATCTGTTGTTGTTGTTGTTTAGTCATTTAGTCGTGTCCGACTCTTCGTTACCCCATGGACCAGAGCACGCCAGGCACTCCTGTCTTCCACTGCCTCCCGCAGTTTGGTCAAACTCATGTTAGTAGCTTTGAGAACACTATCCAACCATCTCGTCCTCTGTCGTCCCCTTCTCCTTGTGGCCTCCATCTTACCCAACATCAGGGTCTTTTCCAGGGAGTCTTCTCTTCTCATGAGGTGGCCAAAGTATTGGAGCCTCAGCTTCAGGATCTGTCCTTCCAGTGAGCACTCAGGTCTGATTTCCTTCAGCATGGATAGGTTTGATCTTCTTGCAGTCCATGGGACTCTCAAGAGTCTCCTCCAGCACCATAATTCAAAAGCATCAATTCTTCGGCGATCAGCCTTCTTTATGGTCCAGCTCTCACTTCCACATAGGGATCTACCCAACATCAAATTTCCCCTATATGTTCTAATTCATAAGTATCACACGGGAGTGGAGGGAATTCAAGAACACAATGAACTTGGGCTATTAGCAAAATATTTACAGACTTACCGTATTACATTTATAGACAGTTATTCATCACAGTAACTTTCCACACTCCAGCACCGTTAAACCTCCAGCTCTAGCTATACATTATTAATACCAACAAGTAAATTTATTATTTCCCCCTTGCCGGAGTCTGTGGCGGCTTGGGAGGAGTCTAGAAAGAGAGGGCTAGAGAAGGAGGAATGAGCCAGACACTAGTTTCAGCAACATTGTCAACTAGAGCAGATTAGCCTAGATGAACCCTGTTGTGTTTTTGCTTTGGTGAATAAAAGCTGATTGCAATTTGTGCCTCAAGTCCTTTTCCTGGCCGGCAGATGAAACTGCATTCCTGACAGCCCCTTGACAGTAGACCTCCCCAATTGCAGGTGACCTAGGCAAGCACTCTCCATGTACACAAATGCAGGAAATGTACACAAATGAGCTTGAAAAGTTCATTCACTGCACAAAATGGATTAGAAACTGCCCCAGCAGAATGTACTTTAGATAGACAGTGTGGGACATGGATGGCATGGGGATGATGTCACGTGTACAGCATCCGAAAAAGTCTCTTGCATCCAGCGCTTTATGCATATTACTGTATTGTTCGCTCCATAGGGCACACCTAGTTTTTAGGGGGGGAATAGAGAAAAAAATTGTTATCCCCCCCAGCCCCAAAGAGCAAAGAAACCAAGACAGCCAGCGGGATCCATCCCACTGGCGGTCTTGGCTTTCTCTTTAGCCACGCACAACCTCTCCAGCCGGGAGAGGCTGTGCGCAGCTTCCTTTTTAGCTGTGGGGCTGGGGCGGGCGAAGCCTGAGCTTCCCCCGACCCCAGCCCCCAGAATAGGTCCGGGAGTGGAGGCAAGGTTGTGCAGCTTTGCCGCTGCTCCCGGAGCTTGCGGGCTGGGGAAGCGCTCGGAAGGTTTGCGGATAGCTGCCTGAAGCCTAGGGAGCGCAGTGGGAGTTGACGCTGTGCTCCCCGGGCTGCAGGCTGCAATCCGCAAGCCTTCAGAGCCCGTCGGGAACTCCCGCCGCGCTCCGAAGGCTTGCGGATAGCTTCCTGAAGCCTGGAGAGCGAGAGGGGTCGGTGCGCACTGACCCCTCTCACTCTCCAGACTTCAGCGAAAGCCTGCATTCGCCCCATAGGACGCACACACATTTCCCCTTCATTTTTGGAGGGGAAAAAGTGCATCCTATAGAGCGAAAAATACGTTATCAGGTTTTGCTGGGTAGCAACCTGGCATATTCTTTATCACTTGGCAGAATATGGTGAGCTGGGGACAGAGCAAGGTTGATAACGGGTGTATCGTGGGTGTGACCTGGCAGATACAGCGGGATGGGGGAGGACAGATCAAGAGCAACAGATCTCTGCAGGGTAGCTCTGAAGTCCTTTCTGAATCCAGTACTAGTTACCTTCCAGGATGCAGTTCTATTGATCGGAACTGTAAAACAGCAGGGGCTTCCTTGGGCAAAGCTTGGATAGGGCAGGCAGGTCAAGCTTGGAAAGGGGAATGAAGGGAAGGTACAAGAGTGGCTTATTGGAGGAGTTAGTAATCACTGATTCTAAATCTTTAAGAATGTCTTCAGGAAGGCTGTGCTGAAGTTTTCATTCTCAGCTTCTGCATTTCAATGTCATCTAAATTCACTTGTTGGTATTAATAATGTATAGCTAGAGCTGGAGGTTTAATGGTGCTGGAGTGTGGAAAGTTAATGTGATGAATAACTGTCTATAAATGTAATAAGTCTGTAAATATTTTGCTAATAGCCCAAGTTCATTGTGTTCTTGAATTCCCTTATGAATTATGATACTTATGAATTAGAACAAACAGGGAAAAAATATGTTGGGTAGATCCCTATGCATGCACTAACTTTCTTAGGAAGGATGTCTAAGGAACTGAGGAAAATTGTGGTGACAAGAGAAGAAGCCCTAGTCCTTACGGAGAAGTTAAAAATGAACGAATAACAAGATCCAGATTCTTATCACAAAAATGACTAACTTCTTCCTAAGATCAGATTGTCAGCCTGAAAAATAACAAGTGGTCAATATAATGCCAATTTTAAATTTTATTTATTTATTGTTCTTGGAAGGATCCAGGGAATTAACTGCTCTGAGAAAAGTGGTGCAAAACATTATTAAAAATAGAGCATTTGGGTTTCACACAGATACTTGCTCCTTCAAAAGAAATCCCTATATAATGAAAACAGGTTCAGTTTAGTCTTGCCATTGACAAGTGCTTTTCCAAGTGCAAGGGATTGTTGCTGGGAATGATTCAAACATACGGTCATCTTCTGTATTCCCAACAGGTACAAACCAGGAAAATCTGTCATTCCACCAAATAATTCTACCCACTTGCAACTGATTCAAATGCTGCACTGATCATGCAAGTTAAAAAAGAAAAGAAAAAGGTAAAGGACCCCTGGACAGTTAAGTCCAGTCAAAGATGACTATGGGGTTGCGGTGCTCATCTCACTTTCAGGCCAAGGGAGCCGGTGTTTGTCCACAGAGAAGTTGCTAAGCACCTTCGGAAGAGTACTGGTATCCAAAAAATGTGGAATTTTTAGATAATGGACGAACTATCGCAGCAAATTTGCCCTTCTCAAGGGGGACAGATATCTGATTCCAGGGAGGACAGATTCTCAAGGGGGACAGATTTTTGATATCTGGAAGTTAGGTAGCTAGTAATGGCATATTTAAAATTGAATTTGAGCGTGGTTTGATCCCTGTAAAGGACAGCTGCGTATTATTGCATTGCAAGGAGTTTGGCTGGATGATCCCATCCAGTTCTTTGAATCTGTGCGACAAGGGAGGCATTCTACCATCTCTAATGGGAACTCGTAAAATTACAACACACACGCACATATACAAATGTGAACTGGATTCTCAAATAGCAGTGTGGTTCCTGAATACCTGTCTAGCAACGATAAACAGAGTTTTGCAGGTAGGATAAAATGAAGCACCGCTAATACAGCAGCGTGCTGCCAATTTAAAGTAAGCCAAATACTTTAAATTGGCAGCATGCTGCTGTATTAACAATGCTTTCTTTTATCCCACCTGCACAACTCTGATTATTATGGTTTAGCTGCAACAGGATTTGTAGCTAAAAAAAGAAGTTGCAGGCCAAAGTGCCTTTTCAGCATAATATTAATGAGAACGCTACTTCAGGGTGTCCTAAATTAGTCTCTTGTTATGCTTATTAGATGTGGCTAGCTATCATGAACTATTGCCGCAGAAGAGCTCTCTATCAAATCAGATTCCAGTGGGGCCTGTGCTTTGTTCATGTTTGGTTAGGTTTACAAGCATGGCTCCATATGAAATGGGCCCATTTCAGTTTGGTTTCCGACCCAGTTTGGGGGCTGAAACTGCCTGGTTGCCCTGGTGCAGATGGGCTGTGTCAGGAGACGGACAGTGGGAATGTGTTACTGTTGGGCCCATTAGCATTCTCAGTGGCTTTCAATACCCCCATCTGTGGTATTGTTCTGGATCAACTTAGGGTCACTGTTTTATAGTGACTCATGCTTCCTGGAGGGTCGATTCAATAAGGTGTTTTGGGAGGACTCCTGCTCAGTGCCTTGGTCTTTGTCCTCACATGGAGATCTGCAGTGCTAACATTTATAAGGTAAAAGGTAAAGGTAAAGGACCCCTGGATGGTTATGTCCAGTCAAAGTCAACTATGGGGTTGCGGCGCTCATCTCGCTTTCAGGCCGAAGGAGCCGGCGTTTGTCCACAAAAAGCTTTCTGAGTCATGTGGCCAGCATGACTAAACCGCTTCTGGCACAACAGAACACTGCGACGGAACTCAGAGCGCATGGAAATGCCATTTACCTTCCCTCCACAGCAGTACCTATTTATCTACTTGCACTGGTGTGCTTCTGAACTGTTAGGTTGGCAGGACAGAGCAACGGGAGCTCACCCCATCGTGGGGATTCGAACCACCAACCTTCTGATTGGCAAGCCCAAGAGGCTCAGTGGTTTAGACCACAGCGCCATCCATGTCATGCAAAACATTTATAACAGGAGTGTGGGATCTTTGTCCCTTGTCATGTTGCTCACCTACAAGTCCCATAAGTCCTAGCAAGCATGGCCAATGGGATTTGCAGTTCAGCAACATCTGGAGGGCCAAAGTTTCCCCATGCCTGATAAAAATGAAGCTGCTGAGGGGTGTCACCCAGAGCTTTGCAGTTGGATGCCACTAATATGCAGATAATATGCAGCTCTATATCTCCTTACTATCAAGGTCTAGTGAAGCTGTGGGGCTTCTGAACTGCTGCTGGTGGTTTGGATGTACAGTGAGGGAAAAACTTATTTGATCCCCTGCTAAATTTGCCCGTTTGCCCTCTGATGAAGAAATGACCAGTCCACAATTTTAATGGTAGGTTTATTGTAGCTGTGAGAGACAGAATAACAACAGGAAAAACCCCAGAAGCCTAGAGGACAAAAGTCAGAGATTGATGTGCTTGCTGGTTGATAGGGGATCAAATACCGTATTTTTTGCACCATAACACTCACTTTTTTCCTTCTAAAAAGTAAGGGAAAATGTCTGTGCGTGTTATGGAGGGAATGCCTACGGGTGGCATGCCTACGGATTTTCCTCCTCTAAAAACTACGTGCGTGTTATGGTTGGGTGCGTGTTATAGAGCGAAAAATACGGTACTTATTTCACTCATTATAATGCACATATTATAATGTTATAATGTTGCTATTCTGCCTCTCACAGCTACAATAAACCTACCATTAAAATTATGGACTCGTCATTTCTTCGTCAGAGGGCAAATGGGCAAATTTAGCAGGGGATCAAATACTTTTCCCCCTCACTGTAGGTGAACAAGCTAAGACTCAATCTGAACAGGACCAAGGTGCTATATTGACCCCATAACAGGGGCCAGCCTGTTCTGGACTAATTTACACTCCCTTGGGAAGATGAAATTCAATTACAGTGGTACCTCGGGCTAAGAACTTTGCTTCAGGATAAGAACAGAAATCCCATGGTGGCAGTGGGAGGCCCCGTTAGCTAAAGTGGTACTTCAGGTTAAGAACAGTTTCAGGTTAAGAAGGGACCTTCAGAATGAATTAAGTTCTTAACCCGAGGTACCACTGTATAAAGGTAAAGGGAAAAGGGACCCCTGACCATTAGGTCCAGTCGTGACTGACTCTGGGGTTGCGGCGCTCATCACGCTTTATTGGCCGAAGGAGCCGGCGTACAGCTTCCGGGTCATGTGGCCAGCATGACTAAGCCGCTTCTGGCGAACCAGAGCAGCGCACAGAAATGCCGTTTACCTTCCTGCCGGAGCGGTACCTATTTATCTACTTGCACTTTGACGTGCTTCCGAACTGCTAGGTTGGCAGGAGCAGGGACCAAGCAACGGGAGCTCACCCCGTCGCGGGGATTCGAACCACCGACCTTCTGATCGGCAAGCCCTAGGCTCTGTGATTTAAGTCAGCCTTGCAGAGAAGATATCAAAAGTTACTAGCCTCCCTGCCCATATGTCAGGATTATAAAAGAATAGCTTTTCAGAATTTAGAAAACCCTTCCAGAATTAAGCTTCCTCTTCCAAACCCTTCCAATCCGGACTCCACCAACCCAACTCTGCAAAAGGCAGAAAAAACTACACTCGTTTATCCTCTCACGCAAAAAGCCAATAATAAGCCCCAAAAATCTACACCTCCCCGCCTCAGAAGGGGGATGAGGAATCCCCAACATAGAGCTATACTACATTGCTAACCAAGTGCGCCACATAATCCCATATATTCTAGAAGATGAGATGAAACAATGGGTACGCTTGGAGAGAGACATCATCTAAAACATTCCCACCACAGCATACCCTTTCTTCCAAAACAAATGTAGGGCTTTTTAAAGCTAAGGTTACATGGCAAGTCCCGCCTCCCCCCTTGGAAAAGAAAGACACAAGACACAGCATTTAAGGTTAATGGGCGGAAAAGGCCACAACTTTATTGATTGCAGGAATTGAGCGGTATTGGCTTAGGCATTGGTCCTATCGACTAACTGGCTTCAGCCTGATTGCATGAAGGCCGGCAAGGGTTAACCACCAGTGGGGGGAGTCCTGCTGATGTACATCAACTAGGAGCTTCCCCGGGGTCACTGCTCGGGGGCGTGCCTTAGGCCCACACCTCCATAGGCTTCGGCCAGGCCAACGCCCCCCAGAATCCTTTACCGGGCTACCCTTCGCTTTGGGGGAAGGTGATGGTGCTTCCTTCCCCCCTCTCATCTGCATAACAATACCCCTACCAATGCCTAACCGCCAATGTTGAAAAAGTTGTGACGATTTGCTACGAGGTAGGCGAAAAACCAAATAGCTGGTGCCAGTATGCCAAGTGGAAAAATTCCTACCAGGCCCCTTAATGGCGACCAACCAAGGTCCATAGCAATGTGAGAGAGGCAAACCTAAGGGCGGGCGGGGTGGGAAACCGGAGCAGCTGTAGCGAAGAAGAGAGGGAGATCCAAAATAGCCCGGGCCACACCTCCCTGGCCAGCTGATTGGCTGGACAGGGAGATGACACGCCTGAGGATTCCCTCAGTCTCGCAGGGGCTGTGAGTCAGCCTCCACGTGTGTGGGGAGAGTGTGGGCCCGCAACCCCACCTCCTCTCCAGCTCGGAAGTGGCTTTGTAGTGAACAGGAGCCACAAAACCCAAAAGCAATCTCAAGAATTCTCACTTTTTCTTCTTTACCTGCCTTGGAGAGCTTACAGTATAAACAAGTTTGCCTGCTTTCCTCTCCAACACCCTGGCTGTATTGAAGGAGCCAAAGATGGGGTTTAACTTTGTTATCAGTGAAGGCTGTGCTGAAATGTGATGATCTAGTGCAGCTACAATTTCCCTAGCAGTCTTTGCGCTTCTCTTAGGTTTAAAGAGAGTCTCTGTGGCTAATAGGCAGTCATAAAAGGAGCTGCTGCCCCTTTATGAAGCCAATATCCATTTTAAAAGGCCAGGATATCATCAGGCTAAGTCTCTGGCAAGAATGTCATTGAAATAGGGAACTATCACAGGATCAATGTCTCCTGCCAGGAAAATAAACATTGTGATTTTGATTGGGCACTTATCTCGCAGCAGGGTACCATTATCCTCTGATCTTGCAGTATATTGACGTTAGCTGTTAACTAAGGATAGAGATAGTAAAATATCAGCTTTGTTTGGGATCTGCTTAACACAGTGTTTCCAGGACTTCTGATATCTGAGGCCCGTTACTGTTGCTGCTTTTTTCCTGAAGTGAAATTGGACTCACATTGCAATCATGCACCCAAAAGGGCTTAGTTTTACAATGTGAAAGAGTAAGAATTGCCCAATTTAAGAAGGACCAGCTCCTAAATGAACTGCTGGCTTGAAGGAGGCAAACTAGAGTTGTGACTCGTACAAAGACTCAAGGGAAATCTCCTCTTGGGATGGGCACAGCATCCCATGCCTTGTTTAGCTGTTTTCAAGGGCTCACAGTTCACACTGTTTACCTTCCCGCCTGAGCGGTACCTATTCATCTACTTGCACTAGTGTGCTTTCGAACTGCTAGGTTGGCAGGAGCTGGGACCGAGCGACGGGAGCTCACCCTGCCACGGGGATTTGAACTGCTGACCTTCTGAACGGCAAGCCCAAGAGGCTCAGTGGTTTAGACCACAGCACCACCCGTGTTCCTTTTTGGGATCTTGGATAGCAGGAAACAATTATCCACTTCCAGTAGCTTCTGTGTTTGCCTGGTCAAGTGGGGTGCCAAAAACACACCCACCCCAAAACCAAAACCAAAAATCAAACACACCTGAAACTCATTCCCAATGTTTTCTGGACCACTGCCTGTATGGGCAATCTATCCAGAAGATAAATTGTATATCGAGGAGTTAATGATCTGACATGGTTACCCTCTTCCTGCTTCTGTTCCTCCCTCCTCCCTGTCTATTGTTAAGTTCTTTGATGTCATGAGAACAGCAGCCTTTAATGTCCTAATGAGTTAGAAGGAAAAGATGGTGATGAGTACCTTCTTGGATGTCGGACATTGTTTTGAGAAAGTGAGGCATTGGGAGGGGGTGGCTAATGAATAACCTGCGCGTAGCCAGTAATGAATGATCTGCACGTAGCCAGTCAGGCAAGCCACACAGGCTAGGTATCTAGCTATCTATAAATTGGATGGTTGTGTGAGCTTTTGAGAAGCTCATTGTGGCGATCACACAGGGTCCCCGGATGCTTAATGGTCTGTTGATCCCTGTGCCACCACTGTGCTCGCTTTCCCGCTGCCACCAACCAGTTACTCTCTGGTAAAACACTGAGTCCAGTCAGTTGTTAAAAGTGAACCAAAAAAACCAAGTTTATTTTACAACATTAGTTTCTTTACCAGCCTTCTTCTCCTCCTCCTCCTCCTCCTCCTCCTCCTCCTCCTCCTCCTCCTCCTCCTCCTCCTTCTTCTTCTTCTTCTTCTTCTTCTTCTTGTTTAGTCGTGTCCAACTCTTTGTGACCCCACGGACCAGAGCATGCCAGGCCCTCCTGTCTTCCAGGGTCTTTTCCAGGGAGTCTTCTCTTCTCATGAGGTGGCCAAAGTATTGGAGCCTCAGCTTCAGGATCTGTCCTTCCAGTGAGCACTCAGGGCTGATTTCCTTCAGAATGGATAGGCTTGATCTTCTTGCAGTCCATGGGACTCTCAAGAGTCTCCTCCAGCACCATAATTCAAAAGCATCAATTCTTTGGCGAGCAGCCTTCTTTATGGTCCAGCTCTCACTTCCATACATCATACCTTCCTAATACCTTCTGACTGATTATCTCAACTGTTTGACTGACTCCTCTTAACAAATTCTCTCACTCTCTCACACCAGACTAGCCCAACCCACAGACTTATCTTCCCTCTCTCGTCTAACTCCAGACTGTCTTCTCAACCACTCTAACTCCTCTTAACAAATTCTCTCTGTGCTTAAACCTTAGACACAGTTAACTCCTCCCCTTGGGTTCCCATTGGTTAGTCATTTTACAATTAGTTAACCCTTTCCTTATGAACTCAGTATGATGTCCCACACATAGGAGGGCAAATGCCACACTCGTGCACGGACTCATCGGCCGCAGGGCCGTGCAAACCGAGGCTACCACTTCGCCACTTCTTGAGTGGCAGATTGAGGTGCTTGCTTGGTAAGTATATTTTGCTTGCTGTTTAGAATAAAATCTTCAATCTTCTCACTCGCTTGTGTTTTGTATTACTTCTGAATCTCATTTTAAGAAAGAACCACCTTGCATTTGGCAAGACACTGCCACTCCAGTTAACTATCATGATTCCAAGTAGAAAGAACTATCACATCCCCTTTAACTTTCAGAAGAAGATTGGGAGGAAGGCGTGAGAAGTTGGATGGACCTCCAGGTGCCAAACCAACTGCCACTGCTTGTCCATCCCCAACACAAGGTTAGCGCTTACCTCTGAGACAGATGAGCTATTGTGTATGTGTTTGTGAGCAGAATTGGGGCAGGTGGACCATTCAAACTAGACTGTGATCTTGGCTCTGACTCTCCAAGCCAGAGTGTTTCATGTTTCCAGTACTTGACATCAGGGGTGGCCAACTCCCAAGAGACTGTGATCTACTTCAGGTCAAAGTTGTTGACCTTTTTTGTAGGAAGGAGTAAAGACCCAATTTTTGAATTTTCAGGGGGAACAGCCACTCACCAACAGATAGCTGGGGAAACAAACAGCCTCACTGAGTAAACTCCATCTTCCGTTATGCAAATCGTGCAACAATGGAGGGCGGGGCGAGGGGGTGGTGCTGGATTCTATTTTACCAACGCTAAGGAAAGGGACCCAGCAATCGACCGCGATCTACCAAAACATCCCAGGGATCTACGAGTAGATCGCAATCAACCTGTTGGACATCCCTGCTTTACGTGATTCTCTGCAATACTGTGGCTTCTCCCATGAGCAAACATGCCCCACACAGTCTGTTTTTAGATAATAATTTTTATTAGTTTTGAATTACAGTCCAATAATAGCCTCATTGGGATACAGGTGGCACTGTGGGACACAGGTGGTGCTGTGGGTTAAACCACAGAGCCTAGGACTTGCCGATCAGAAGGTCAGCGGTTCGAATCCCTGCGATGGGGTGAGCTCCTGTTGCCCGGTCCCTGCTCCTGTCAACCTAGCAGTTTGAAAGCACGTCAAAGTGCAAGTAGATAAATAGGTACCGCTCTGGCGGGAAGGTAAACAGTGTTTCCATGCGCTGCTCTGGTTTGCCAGAAGCGGCTTAGTCATGCTGGCCACATGATCTGGAAGCTGTACGCCAGCTCCCTCGGCCAATAAAGCGAAATGAGGGCCGCAACCCCAGAATCAGTCACGACTGAACCCAATGGTCAGGGGTCCCTTTACCTTTAATAGCATCATTATAACAATGCCAGATTATAATACCATTACTAATACCAATCATTCAGATACCAAATTATATAATTAAGTGGCCCCTTTGCATGCTAGAATTGATGGTTTTAAGATTTTATTTATGTGTTCCAAAATCTTACTAATTTCAGGTACACTCCAGTCAAGGTAACAATCCCTTATACAACAACTGCAATATTAACAACTTCCATTCGTATTGACACATTAAATTATTAGAAAAACTACAAGTGAGGCACTCAAACTATATCCTTATTCTTCCTGTGTGCGGCAACTATTCTGTCTGTAATGTTTTTTCCTGGTAAAATGTCATGTCTATCTTTTCCCAATTGTTGCTGTTATCCATCATGCCTTCGGCGGAGCTAATGTCCCATTGTTACCCCACACAATCAGGACCTCTGCAGCCTATGTGTTTCAGATACTCCATTTAATGGCATCTTTTAAAATATCTTTCCATAGTTTTGTCTTTCACTTTCCTTCCTTCGTAGGAGTGCTGTTACTTAGCTCACAAGGTTATTGATTCATAGTTCCTGTTTGACATAATCCAAAGGAACACAGGTTCTTGTCTGCGTCTTAAGTATTTTTTTTAGCATGAACAGTCAGATGTGAAAGCTAACCTTGATTGACCTGCCCAAGCAATTTTTGGACGTTTTCAATTCTGAGCTTCCCCCAAGTGGGAGAGGCTAGTTTGTTCTATAGTGGGCAAACAAATAACTAAAAATGCTTTCTGTCAGTGGAATTACCGTTCAGTGTTTCTGGAGACGGAGCAGAAAGGGGGGAAAGGTAGATTGGTTCTCAAGAGAAAAGCAACCTTTTAACTACACGCTCTTGCCTGCTTTCCCCATTCTTGCGCCCTCCTCTACTTCTAAGGTTCTGAATATTTTAGGATATGACTAATGTGGCCAAGCTTTTCTGATTTCATACATTCTTCCACCTTGTTATAGTAGGAAGTCAGCATTTTTCTAAAATATTCTATCTCCTTACAAGCTTCGCCCTTCAGTCTTTGTAAGCAGAAACACTTCAGTTTGTTGCAAAGTAGTTTTGCAAACTCCTGGCTAAAAACAAACCAATGACGAGGGGGAAATGCTTTTTTTTTTTTAACCAAGAGTTGCTTCCAACATCAACTTTTTAATAATTATCAGTAAGTGCATCATAAACCCATGGGGCTTGGGAATCATGCATGCAGACAAAACAGGTTGGGTGGAATAGGATTCACTTTATTTGTTTTAAGCCTGCCTTTTCATGCAAGCCATTACAAGGAAGCTTTTAATTTAAAATAAAATAAAATGAGTACAACAATTGAATTAAAGGAGCGGCAGAGAAAATGATATATCAATAAAAAAACCTCAGCAGTTTTTTAAAAAAGGTTTTTAGCATCTAATTAATGGCTGAAAGGGAAGAGACCAAACAGATTTCTGATGTGGGGCCGTCACTGAGAAGGCCCTGGTGTGTGTATGTATATGTAAAAATCCTCTTGAAAATTCATCAGCATTTTAGATGCACATTTTTATATGCATCTGTGGCTAGTACACCATTTTTAAATGCAATTTCCCCGCCCATGATGAAATTTTACCTGTTGTTATCACTAATATATGCACACTTTTCACTAGTATATTCATGTTTTAACGTGCTAATTGTCTGGAAAATTGAAAAATTCAGGGGAGTGCATATTTCAGTGAATAACTGTATTTTGATTTGCATATTGTTTTTGAAACTGGATTAGATGAATTCACCTTTAAATATGAAGTTGATCGAATTTCTCCTTCAGCCCTTCTCATGGGAATCATATTTCTAATGCTCCAGAATAACTTGGTGTTAGACCTAAATTCAGGGATGTGCAAACGAAAGTTGCCCCATTTATTATTGGTTCACATTAAGTTTAAATCAGTATTTTCCAAACTTTTGATAGGCGTGGCATGCTTTTAAAAATTAAAATTGGAGGCATTTTCAAATGTAATACCTCAAAGGGTTTACTTTTAATTGTTTAAAATACCTTCGCAAACCTTTTCCACAACTCAGACCAGTGCACACACATTGACAACTATTTAAAGTTGAGGTGATTTTAATCGGTTTTAGTATTTTAACTTTTGTATGCTTTAAATTTCATTGTTTTATCTTTTTGCAAACCACTTTGAGGTTTCACTTTGTTTTGTTTTTTTACAATCAAGCAGTACATAAATTTTATGAAATAAAATAAATGAATAGATGAATAAATATCCAATTTAAACAAAAACCATTAAAACAAAGAAAAACTAAAACAAAATGATAACACCAAAGTGCTTATGGAATAATATAGTACCTGAATCAAGTGCAAAAGTTGTATCTTGCAACATTTCCTAAGGGTGAGTAATTTCAGGAAGAAAAATGCTTCACGGTTTGTGTTTTGTTAGCCCCAAAATGGAAAACGAGTGAAGTTCCAACTAAAGAAGATTGGCAACTTAAGCTGATGGAATATGCACAACTTGCAGACTTAACATATTGAATAAGAGAAGAAGAAGAACATAGGTTTAAAGAAGATTGGAAAATGTTTATTGAATATATGGAGAAAAATTGTGTATATTTGAAAATGTGGGCAGCCTGAAGATAAATTCAACAGTGTAAATAAGTTTTGATGGATGGAATAATGAAATACTGAATGCTTTAGTTTATATAAAATACGCAAGGATTTGTGTTGTGCAAAATGAACCATGGAAAGAGAAGAAGGGAAGTCATTGATATTTTAAGGTTGTTTAAGTGAATTTTCTAAAATGTAAAACAGATTTTTTTTTTTTACAGAGGCACACACACACACGACACACTGTTGGAATACACAGCAGGGCAGGCTTTGAAGGACGCAGCTGGCATGAGAGCTTACATAAGGAGAGAAAGTATCTAGGATAAAAAAAAATGAGAGGCAGAAATACAAGATGGGTGACGCCTGGCTTGAGAGCAGTACATGTGAAAAGGATCTAGGAGTCTTGGTTGACCACAAACTTGACATGAGCCAACAGTGTGACACGGCAGCTAAAAAAGCCAATGCAATTCTGGGCTGCATCAATAGGAGTATAGCATCTAGATCAAGGGAAGTAATAGTTCCACTGTATTCTGCTCTGGTCAGACCTCACCTGGAGTACTGTGTCCAGTTCTGGGCAACACAGTTCAAGAAGGACACTGACAAACTGGAACGTGTCCAGAGGAGGGCAACCAAAATGGTCAAAGGCCTGGAAACGATGCCTTATGAGGAACGGCTAAGGGAACTGGGCAAGTTTAGCCTGGAGAAGAGGAGGTTAAGGGGTGATATGATAGCCATGTTCAAATATATAAAAGGATGTCATATAGAGGAGGGAGAAAGGTTGTTTTCTGCTGCTCCAGAGAAGCGGACACGGAGCAATGGATCCAAACTACAAGAAAGAAGATTCCACCTAAACATTAGGAAGAACTTGCTGACAGTAAGAGCTGTTTGACAGTGGAATTTGCTGCCAAGGAGTGTGGTGGAGTCTCCTACTTTGGAGGTCTTTAAGCAGAGGCTTGACAACCATATGTCAGGAGTGCTCTGATGGTGTTTCCTGCTTGGCAGGGGGTTGGACTCGATGGCCCTTGTGGTCTATTCCAACTCTATGATATTTTAGGATATGTTTGGAAGAGTAAGAATTAACTGCCTGTTTGGGTCACCAAGTGTAGCACTGGATTTTAAAGGCGGCCAGTCCCAAACAGCAACTCGGGCTGCATTCCTGCACATACTTAAAACTGAACATAGTGGGAGATACTTCGGAGCTTAAGCAGAGATGCTTAAGGCAGCCTTCCTCTCAGGATGGTGAATTCTGCTGTATTTCTGCACAGAGAGTGCCTGGATGAGCCAATTGCCTGCAGTGAAGAGATGCAGCAGATTTATCAACTTCACAGCAGAAACTGATCGAGAAGAGACCAGGCCAAATCAGGAGGGAGCGTCATGGGCAGACTTCTCTGTCGATGAGCACTGGGGGCTCACAAGAGCCTTTAATTAATCATTCTCCCGGCAAACAGTTTGGGAATAACTGGTTTAAACAAATGAGCGTCTGATCAATGGAGTAAGGTCCTGGAAAACAGTCTGAATACCAGATGGCTGAATTCATTCACAAGGTAGACCAATTAAAGAATAAAACAGCAACAACATCACCACCCGTATGTTTTTGCTTTCCTTTTGATGAACTCGCAGCGGTCTGCTTCTATCCGGTGTGTAGGAATACCTCGGAATATTATTTTCGACTTGTTTCCTCCTTCTTTTTCTTGCAGAGTTCTCCTATGATATGACTGACAGTTTAAAATCAAGCTTTGTGAAAAATTCATTAAACCATGAAAAGTTTAAAGTTTCATTTACATAACCTGAGATGAAAAAAGATGAAATATTATAATTATCTCTTCAAGTTAAATTTGCACTGCCATTTAAAATTTAATCTATGCAAAGATAGGTTGAGCTACAGCGCTACACCTCTTCCCTCCCCCCCCCGTGCCTTTCTTCCAAGTTGGAAACGAAGGCTTATCTGTATACTGGTCACACAATTAACCATTGTTAAGCTGAGCTGGACAGCCCAACTTTAGAACAACCAACTTAGAGAAGACTAAGACAAAAATAAATCAAGCAAGATTAAAAAACCCAGCTACATTCACAGCTACTACAAATCAATAACTGGTGTGGCGCTTGCAAGCGTTCTCCCTTTTCAGAATATGTGACAGCTTGGCAGGGCTTGAGGGAACTGAATCTTGTTCTAAACTTGATTGGCAGCAATGCCGCTAAATAAATCCCAGTGAAACCAGTGACTGAGGTAGGCATTTCACTCTGAGTTGGAATTAGTCATGGGTACCATTGCTGGAGGGACATGGGTGGCACTGTGGGTTAAACCACAGAGTTTAGGGCTTGCTGATCAGAAGGTTGGCGGTTCGAATCCCCGCAACGGGGTGGGCTCCCATTGCTTGGACCCGGCTCCTGCCCACCTAGCAGTTCGAAAGGACGTCAAAGTGCAAGTAGATAAATAGGTACCACTCCAGTGGGAAGGTAAACGGCGTTTCCATGTGCTGCTCTGGTTTGCCAGAAGTGGCTTAGTCATGCTGGCCACATGACCCGGAAGCTGTCTGTGGACAAACGCCAGCTCCCTCGGCCTATAGAGCGAGATGAGCATGCAACCCCAGAGTCGTCCGCATCTGGACCTAACAATCAGGGGTACCTTTACCATTGCTGGATTAGGGTTGGTCATCATGAAGCATTTTGGAGCAAATACGTGTGCAACCCAATCCTATGTACTTTATTTAGAGGGTGATTTGAAGGTCCCTTGTCATGGTCAGCTCACTTCCTGTTGAGATTTAGGATGTCAGTACCTTTTCCCCTCCACAGAGGCGGAGGACCTAGGCGGAGGAATTTGGATTTGATATCCCGCTTTATCACTACCCTAAGGAGTCTCAAAGCAGCTAAAATTCTCCTTTCCCTTCCTCCCCCACAACAAACACTCTGTGAGGTGAGTGAGGCTGAGAGACTTCAAGGAAGTGTGACTAGCCCAAGGTCACCCAGCAGCTTCATGTGGAGGAGCAGGGAATCGAACCCAGTTCACCAGATTACGAGTCTCTTAACCACTACACCACACTGTCCTCGGAGTCTGATGGATCCAGTGGGATTCCAAATGGCTCTGGTTCCCCCCCCAGCTGATATGACCAGTGCTCCTGTCGAACCCTGGCCCACCTCTGAAACGCCCGAATGGCCTGAGCTATTGACACAATCGCCCCTGAGCGCCCTCTCCTACTTTGTGGAGCCTGATTGGCTCCCTGGTATACTCCAGAGCTTAGGGCGAGGAAGCAAGCTGGGAGACAGCCTGAACACAAGTGGAGGAAGATCTGAATGAATGCAACCGAACATTGGTAAGGACTCATTATCGAGCCTACCTAGTGGCAGTGAAGGCATCAAATAAGGCATACTTTGCTGCCTCCATTGCATCCTCATTATGTCGTCTGGCAAAGCTTTTCTGGGTTGTACGGGGCCTTTTACAGGCTGGCCCAAAGGAGGTGATAGAACCAACGGTAGCTCACTGTGACTTGTTTGCAAAGCATTTTGAGGATAAAATCACTTGCATCCACCAAGACCTTGACTCTGCTGTTATAGCAGATGAATCTCATGCAGTGTCCAGAGCACAGTCTAGTCCTGTTGTGTTGGATGAGTTGGTAAGGCTCAAGGGCAAGATGCTCAGATCAGTCAGGGTAACCACTTGCGCTCTAGCCCCTTGCCCCTTTTGGCTGATAAAATCCAGAAGGGAGGGAACAGCGCGCTGGGCCAGGGAGGTGATCAGTGCCTCTTTATGAGAGGGGGTGGTCCCTGCCTGTTTGAAGGAGACAGTGATAAAACCACTCCTTAAGAAACCTTCCCTGGATTCAGAAAACTTATCTAACTGCCAGCCAGTTGCTAATCTCCCTTTCCTGGGCAGGGCTCTGGAGCAAGTGGTCACAGACCAGATCCAGGCGCTTTGGGAAGAAACTGAGTTTTCTGGATCCATTTCAATCAGGGTTTAGGTGTGGTTTTGGCACAGAAACTACTTTGGTCGCCCTTTAGGATGACCTCCGTCGAGAGAGAGACAAGGGAAACATGTCCCTGTTAATTGTTCTCAACCTCTCTGTGCTTTGTGCAACCTAGTCCTGTGTACTTTGAGATGAGTTCTGTGTTTAATGAAGCACTGAGCATTATAACTTTCCTTCCTTGTAGGAAGATACTTGACTTGGCGTTTGGCTATAGGCTTGTGGGTTATACAGAAAAGTGTTATATCTATGTGTTCATTTTTTCTCCCTTGCTGCTCTGCTTCCCTAGAGATCTGCCTGTTAATTCTGTGAACCTCTTTCTGTGATCCTCCAGGTTTAATGTTTAGGGAAGTTTTTAATGTGTGATGTTTTATTGTGCTTTTAATTCTGTTGGGAGCTGCCAGAGTGTCTGGGGAAACCCAGCCAGATGTGCGGGGTATAAACAAAATAATAATAATAATAATAATAATAATAATAATAATAATAATAATAATAATAAATGGCAGCTGGAGGATTGCAGTGGAAGGTATTAACCCAAAGATTTGGGACAGGTCAGTACAACTTTGTTGCTTCTTTGCGGTGGCAAGTTCTATCCATTTTTCAGCAGATGCGATTGCAAAAGGTAATGTTATCCCATATGGCATAAAGAAATCTGCAAATATAAAGTGAATATTGAATATTTTATATTTTAAGTGGGATTTGTTACTGCTACCAAAATAAAAAGGGAAAGGAATGATATCGGCTGAAGCAGAGAAGGCATAGTTGTTTTTGTAGAGGAGTGCCTTTGGAATTTGAATGGAAAATGTGATAAGTTCTGTGTGTGATAGAAATGTGAATGTTATAAGCTAGGATTGTGAGATGAAAGTCACACTTTGATTAATAGGGGAGGGACAGCCTAAAAGAAGGGTGGCTGAGAGAAAGGACTTCATTACTGATGTTATTCCCTGCAGGTGGAGTTCTTCGCTAACTCACTTCTGGGTCCACAGAGCACTGAAACAAAAATGAAGTAAAATATTAAAAAATTGGGACCCTCAGTATAGCTGAAAATTAAGACATGCATTTTGCTGTCTAAGATGTGCGGTGGTTGTGCTTTGTTTGGTGGGAGCAGAGATGTGGAGAGATGAAGGAAACCATAGCTAGCAGAACTGCACACTTAAACAACGTTGTTACTTGAGGCAGCCAGCAAATGCAGGGAAATTTGGAAAAGCAGGCAGATATTTAAGCTATGTTTGTAGATGCTCTCTCTGCCCACCCCCTTGAAGTAAACCCACACTCTGCGGTTTACAAGATTTTTAGGTGCGAGATAAATATTAAAAACACTTTTAATAATATAGCTTCTAGCAATACAGTGAGGGGGTCATTGGTGGTTCTGTACAAGCGTGTAAATTCAAACTTTTACTCAGGATACGATGACTCGGTTCCAGCTGTCGAAATGGACTTTAAAAAATATATCATTGCAAAAGTTCCCACTTCTTCTGCTTTGAAAATCCTGTAACGGTCGCCGAAGGGGGTGTCCTACTAATGGGATATCCCACTGATATCCACTAGTTTATAGGTCAGAAGCTACAGTTTTTGGAGGTTGAGATTTGGAGAATTAGGGGGGTAAAGCTCTTTGAAATGTTGCCCTTGTAGTTCTGAATTGCTGAAATGCCTTACCCCCAGTCCAGGTCTTGAGAGGGTCAAAAGCAGCAAGCTTCATTGAGAATAATGAAAAGAGGAGATGAAAAAGGCCTATTAAACCTACTAACTCATATTTCTATTGGGGGAAAGAAAGGGCAGTTGTGGGTGTTGGGCCGAAACAAGGGTGGCAGCAGCCCCAGAGAAAATAGATTAATTGCTTCTCTATCAGGAGCCAGAAACAGACTCTTTAAATATTTTATTAAAGGAAACCTTTGGTGAAATAAATTAATTAGCGCTTTCCAAATTTGTGTCTTAGTATATCACCCTACTTTATTACTTCTAAGATTTAGAGATACTTTAAATAATATTTTTCCACCTTTAAGTACAAGTGGGGAAAAAAATACCTAGGGGTTCTTTAGAATCTAAATGTGCTTGTTTGGCACATAGTTTTCTACACAGCTCTGATCTTTTTTTCTGTTCTAAACATCATTCCAGGGCTCCCAATTTTCTGACTGAAATGATTTGCGTGCTTTGAGCTGAATGGTTGTGCTCTATCTTTCAGCTAGGAAGCATCTTTATTTTAGGAACTTAAAAAATGAGTGTGTGAAGAAATTATGCGGGGCAACTGTGGATTAGCTTGCTTGCTTTTCCAACATTTAAAAGCGCTCTCCACTGTTTCCAACATATTGCAATGGCTTTTAGTTTTAGTAAAATTGAATTTCAACACGGGATTGCAGAGAAATAGACTCAGAATGGCATTCTGTAGCATTCTGAGGCTCCTTTTTGCCAGGAGGCTAGTGTGGGAGGTTGTCCAGAAATGTGGATGAGTTGTGGTGCTATTGTAGTTCTTAACCTTTAGATTCCAAAATAACAGAAACAGCATCCTACATAATGAGGGAGAAACAAAGACAAAATAATATAACTTAAGGGATGCAATAAAGGACACAAAACTTTTAAAAAATAGACCAAATAAAATAAAAATTGGGAGAAGACTCCCTGGAAAAGACCCTGATGTTGGGAAAGATTGAGGGCACAAGGAGAAGGGAACGACAGAGGACGAGATGCTTGGGCAGTGTTCTTGAAGCTACCAGTATGAGTCTGACCAAACTGCGGGAGGCAGTAGAAAACAGGAGTGCCTGGCGTGCTCTGGTCCATGGGGTCACAAAGAGTCAGAAATGACTAAATGACTAAACAACAACAACAAAAAGGCAGTGATTTAAAAAGTCCAGTGGAACGGCATATAAAGGATTTCTTACGTATGTTTTGCCTTCTTGATATGAACACATTTAAATAACTACAGTAGCAATGATTCCTTCAATTTCAACAGTTGAGCTCATGTTACGATTGATATACATCCCCTACAAAAGAAGAAAGGTTGGAAAATGTTTATTGAGTATATGGGAAATAAATGTGTACAGATGAAAACGCTGGCAGCATTAAGAGAAATTCAACAGTGTAAATAAGTTTTGATGGATGCAATAATGGAATACTGAATGGGATAATTTTGTAAAATATGCAGGGATTTATGGTATATAAAATGAACCATGAAAAGAGAAGAAGGGAAGTCATTGACATCTTAAGGATGTAAAATGAGTATTTTAAATCGTAAAACAATATATATATATATATATATATATATATATATATATATATATATATGCTTTCGTAGATTTTCACGGGTACAGGAATGCAGGTTTTGGTGTCTTCGGGTGTCTTCCCGTGTAAGAGTCGGGGTGTCTGTGCGACGTTTCGACGAGGTCTCACTCGTCATCTTCAGGCTGGTGCTTTCGGCTTCTTGTTACTGGAACAGAGCAGAGTCTGGTGTTTGAGTTCCTATAAATACTGTTGATGGGTGTGGTGTATAGCCTCCAACGTTCTGGGCAGAGAGGAAGTTCCTAGATTAGTGTGCCTTTTCTTCTTTTGTTCCTTAATTACTTGAGGGATATCTTGGGTGAAGCGTCTCGGTCTGTGTCTATCCAAACACTCATTTGTAGGTGCCTCAAGTCAAAGACGGAATACAGGCAACGATTTACCTAGGGGTAATTTGCCATAGGGACACGGATGGCACTGTGGGTTAAACCACAGAGCCTGGGACTTGCTGATCAGAAGGTCGGCGGTTCGAATCCTTGCAATGGGGTGAGCTCCCGTTGCTCAGTCCCTGCTCCTGCCAACCTTGCAGTTCAAAAGCACGTCAAAGTGCAAGAAGATAAATAGGTATCGCTCCAGTGGGAAGGTAAACGGCGTTTCCGTGCGCTGCTCTGGTTTGCCAGAAGCGGCTTAGTCCTGCTGGCCACATGATCCAGAAGCTGTACACCGGCTCCCTCGGCCAATAAAGCGAGATGAGCGCCACAACCCCAGAGTCGGCCACGACTGGACCAAATGGTCAGGGGTCCCTTTACCTTTACCTTTAATTTGCCATAACATGCATAACATTAATGCCTTTTAACAGTGGTGCAGTTGCAGATATTCTCAAATGAACCTGATGATAGACCCATTCCCATCTGGATTCAGACTAGAGTTTGGGACTGAATCTGTCTTGGATGATATTTACTGAGAGAAGGATGGCGAAGTTTGATCCTTTTATTGGCTTTTGATAGCATTGACCATGGTATTGTCTATGGTTTGGGAGGCAACTGTTCTGCAGCCATTCTGGTCTTATCTCTAGGGATGGTTCTAGAAGCTAGCATTGGATAAGTGTCTCTCAGCCCCTGGGTTTTAAGCTAGGGGGCGCCACAGGATATTGCCTTGTCTCTGATGCTGCTTTAACATCTATATGAAGCTGTTGGGAGGGAGTGGTCACCAGGAATGTTGGGGTGAGCTGTCATCGTTCTGCTGACGATACCCAACTCTATTTCTCTGTCACATCTGAATTGAAAATGGTATTCACAGTTCGTATTTAACTCTGAGTAGGCTTGCTAAGAAGGGACGCATGCGGGTGGCGCTGTGGATTAAACCACAGAGCCTAGGACTTGCCAATCAGAAGGTCGGCAGTTCGAATCCCCACGATGGGGTGAGTTCCCGTTACTTGGTCCTTGCTCCTGCCAACCTAGCAGTTTGAAAGCACGTCAAAGTGCAAGTAGATAAATAGGTACTGCTCCAGAGGGAAGGTAAACGGCGTTTCCGTGTGCTGCTCTAGTTCGCCAGAAGTGGCTTAGTCATGCTGGCCACATGACCTGGAAGCTGTACATCAGCTCCTTTGGCCAGTAAAGCGAGATGAGCGGCGCAACCCCAGAGTCGGTCAGGACTGGACCTAATGGTCAGGGGTCCCTTTACCTTTAGGCTTGCTAAGTTGTATAAGACTGAATCAGATAAGTGCTGGGGATGCAAAGAGGTTGAGGGAACGCTCTTTCATTTGTGCAGGACACATGCTGATTATAATAATAGGCCAGAAGGAGCCTCGGTTTCACTTTCTCTTTCTATCTCTCTTCCTTCTGGTGTGGTGTTCTGTACATAGTATGCTTAATGTTAAGGTTTAGACTTATTATAAACTATTGTAAGTTTAAGTTAAGTCTGCTGCAACTGGATTTCTTATGGACAATGCCGATCCTGCGTGTATTGGATTTGTGACCATGATGCTCATTTGACCATGATGCTCAGTAAAGCTCTGCTGGTTGAAATGCAATTGCCTCTGGTCTGTTTTTTTGGAATCCTGCAACGTGTTTAAGTTTTTACTCTGCTAACTATACATTGGAATCTGCTCTGGATCAATATTGAGTAGAATTCCACGACAATACTGCCTCTGACAGCGGATGTAGAATGTAAACATTGTGGATAGTAGCCATTGATAGGACATTTTGGTGGCCCTTTGCACAGTGGTGTAGCATGGGTGGGGGTCCCCCCCAGGGCATCATCATCCCTGGTTGCAAAATTCTGAGGGGTGCAGCCAGGTGTAATGCCCACACACCCTGCCCCTAAACTGGCCGAGCCACAAGACAGAGGAGCTGCCAAGCTGAGAAGTTGCATGGCCACCGCTAGCAGTCAGGTTCCATGTCCTCTTCCCCCCCCTCCGGTACATACTTCCACCCCAGCTGCCCAGTCCACCAGCCCTGCCCCGGCAACCCACGCTATGCCACTGCCTTCTCATTTCCTTTTCCAGCTCTGTCCTTTTTCAGATGCAGCGACCAGAATTGTAAACAGCATTCCAAATGTGGTTATAGATCAGTTTAGCCCAATGGCATGATGAATGATATTGTCAACACTGTTTTAATCCCTTCCTAATCCATGGACTGCAAGAACATCAAACCTCTCAGTTCTTAAGGAAATCAGCCTTGAGTGCTCACTGGAAGGACAGATCATGAAGCTGAGACTCCAATACTTTGGCCACCTCATGAGAAGAGAAGACTCCCTGGAAAAGAAACTGATGTTGGGAAAGATGGAGGGCACAAGGAGAAGGGGACGACAGAGGACAAGATGGTTGGACGGTGTTCTTGAAGCTACCAGCATGAGTTTGACCAAACTGCGGGAGGCGGTGGAGGACAGGGGTGCCTGGCATGCTCTGGTCCATGGGGTCACGAAGAGTTGGACACGACTAAACGGCTAAACAACAACAATCTCTTCACAGCTGCCACACCCCAGTTCTTTTTGCCCCCAATGTGCATCATTTCACACTTGCTTACGCTGAACTGCATTTATCATTAATACTGCCCATTCTCCCAGTGTGGAGTGGTCCCTATGGAACCGCTCGCAGTCCCTGTTTGTTTTTTTACCACCCTGAAGTCATTTGTATGTATCCCACCAGCATCTCTCTCGAGAGTCCTCAGACTGACTTACAACAAATCAAGTAAAAAAACAATACAATTCCATTTCTGTGTAATAAAAATGAAAATACTGAACTAGATAGCAATATAGTACAAGTACCTAAAACAGTAATAAAATGCATAACAATCCAGCTTTTCAGCAGCTGATAAATTACTTTGTAAAACCACACAGAGCAAATTCTCCAAAGCCTGTTCATTTTTTAAAAACAAGTTTAGCTTGTATTTATTATAAATATTAGAATTTACTGTCAGGTATGTATATGATTGCAGCCTCACTCATTAAAAAGCTTGATACTGTACTTAGGGTGAATACAGCACCACATTAGTTAACTAATGAAATCAATGAAGGCAATGAAATCAACTTGTTATGACTAGACAAACCGAGAAAGATAACAAACTTTCTATAAAAGAATGGAAATTATTTACTGAATATTTACAGATAAATTGTAAAGAGATAAAAACACTTGCAGGATTATTGTAATAACCTGCAGCTACATAAGGGTATATGTTTAAAGAAATTTAATAAATGAGTAAGCTTAGTTAATTTGGATATGCGGAAGATATTAAAAATAAATTTAAGGAACTGCAGAGAGAGAAGTAAGTAAGTCTAGTTTTACAATGTCAGAATGATTGTAAAATCCATAAAATGTATATATCTGAAAAGTATAAATAAAATTTTAATAATAATAATAATAATAATAATAATAATAATAATAATAATAGATACCATTTTATTTATTTACTTATTTACCGCCCTACACCTGTAGATCTCAGGGTGGTTTACAACATAAAAATACAAGATTTTTAAAAATTAAAATAATAATAATAAAAGAACAAAACCAAACCAACAATCCTTGCCCCTTTATCCTACGATGTGACCTTTGGCAAGCATAGCATCCTCAAGAAGGGTAAATTGGAGACTTGTCAGTAATTAGTCAGTTCTGGGAATGTATATATGGTATTCATTATGTTCAAATAAAGAGGTGTGATTCTGCTTTTGACAGATGGCACAGTAATTTCTCCAAAGCTGCTATGGGTGAGATTGGTCTCTTTTTTGTTCATTACGCCGTTGTTTTTAAGGCACTTCAGGAATGAAAGGTAAGGGAGTCAAAAGCACCAACAAACGGCAAGTAATGTGAATGACCCCCTTTGGGTGCGTTGTTACGATGCATCTGCCGGCAGTTGAGGCCAATGTTTGTGCAACTCTTTCTGTGTGCGTGCATGGGAACGATCATCCAAAGTTTAAGCGCCGTTCCGTATATTATTTATGCTAACAATGTAGTAACATGGTAGGATATTTACACAGATTGTGCCACTGGGCAGCATTTCCAAGCTGGCTGTTCATTAAATTTTGATTCCCTGACTTAAATGGAGATAGGTGAGTTTTTGAAGTAAAAATGTACTCCAGGCTTCTCTGGTTCTTTAACTAAAAAAAAGGATTCTTGTGATCAGTTCCACCTTAACCCCTAGGGCTTAAAAAGCTTATGAGCTCGTGGAAATATTTTTTGCCACCAGTACATTAACTTGGTTTCGCCTACAAAATAGCTTCATCTCAAAGATTTCAGAGCTCATGCAGAGATGCCACCACTATAGCAGTCCTGGCTTATCGTGAGTGTCACACGTTTATAGTCACACAGAGTTTGCTCACAAAGCGATGCTGCAGACCTAGCCTGTGATAGTTTGCATAGTATTTTTCAGTTTACAACGTGCTCCTGCTTAATAGATACATGTAAGAGAAGAGGCAGAGGAAATAAGTTCCATTCATTTCCTTGTTGAAAAAGAAACTGTAAGGCTGCCTCTGTAGAATTAAAAGAAAAGCCAGTGAAACATTCAGAGGGTTCAGGTTTTCGGGTTGGAATGAGATGTTATACCAGACAAATGTTGGCTTTCAAAATGGTTATCGCGTGCCAAGGTTTTCCCTCTAAGATTTAGAGGTATTGTGACAGCATCACGGGGTGTATAAATGTAGTGTAAACACCGACAACTGGGAAACACGGGCCTGCGAGCACTCCAATTGGAGAACAGCCTTTACCAAAGGTGTCGTGGACTTAGAAGATGCTCGAACTCAGGACGAAAGGGAGAAACGTGTTAAGAGGAAGGCACGCTTGGCAAACCCTCGCTGTGATCAACTCCCACCCAGAAACCTATTTCCCCACTGTGGAAAGACGTGTGGATCCAGAATTGGCCCCCACAGTCACTAACGGACACACTGTTAAAACCGTGTTCATAGAAGATAATTTTACTTGCTATGAGGGATCGCTGAAGAAGAAGAAGAAGAAGAAAAAGAAGACGAAGAAGAGGAAAAGTGTGTTTCCTCAACCCCAGTAGCGACTGCTGATGGGAGTTTGAGGGATGTAGAATATCATGATATTGCAATGTGAAAACAGAATGGAAGATGGCAGGACCCCCAGGGATGTGCTCTACAAAGAGCTCGCTTCGGGCACCATGTCTGTTGGCAGACCAACCCCTATGTTACAAAGATGTCTGCAAACATGACATGAAGGCTGGGGATCCCTTGCAGATGACCCCAGTGCCTGGAGACAGACAGTCAGGTTGTGTATCCATGGCACTATGGTCTAAACCACTGAGCCTCTTGGGCTTGCTGATCAGAAGTTTGGTGGTTTGAATCCCCATGATGCAGTGAGCTCCCGTTGCTCTGTCCCATCTCCTGCCAGTCTAGCAGTTGGAAAGCACACCAGTGCAAGTAGATAAATAAGTACCACTGTGGCGGGAAGATAAACAGCATTTCCATGTGCTCTGGTTTCCATCATGGTGTTCCGTTGCACCAGAAGCGGTTTAGTCATGCTGGCCACATGACTCGGAAAGCTGTCTGTGGACAAACGCCGGCTCCCTCGGCCTGAAAGTGAGATGAGCGCCACAACCCCATAGTTGCCTTTGACTGGACTTAACCATCCAGGGGTCCTTTACCTTTACCATAACAGTGGCCAGAGTAGGAATGACCTCTGGGAGGAGCACAGAGAGAAGAAATGCCATGGTGCAGCAGCATAACCGGACACCTTCATCTGCCCCACCTGCAACAGAAAAAGTCTCTCCTGTATTGGTTTCTACAGCCAGAGCACTGTAACTCTCCTTGGGCTTGTGTACAGTGGTACCTCAGGTTAAATACTTAATTCGTTCCGGAGATCCGTCCTTAACCTGATACTGTTCTTAACCTGAAGCACCACTTTAGCTAATGGGGCCTCCTGCTGCCGCCGTGCCGCCGTGCCGCCGGAGCACGATTTCTGTTCTCATCCTGAAGCAAAGTTCTTAACCTGAGGTACTATTTCTGGATTAGTGGAGTCTGTAACCTGAAGCGTATGTAACCTGAAGCGTATGTAACCCGAGGTACCACTGTACTTTCCCTGTTTTCCCTGTTGCAGTTGTAAGGAGGAGAGCAAACAGTTTTTGTTTTAATTAACTGCAATTTACAACTACATTGGAACCCTAAACTGTGCATGATTGTCACTATGCCTCTTGTAACAAGCCAGCATCATAACCCATGGTTTGAAGTTGGCTTGTTTCAAACAAACCGTAACTTCAGTTAGTTGGATTC
Source organism: Podarcis vaucheri (assembly GCF_965113315.1). Taxonomy (NCBI): domain Eukaryota; kingdom Metazoa; phylum Chordata; class Lepidosauria; order Squamata; family Lacertidae; genus Podarcis; species Podarcis vaucheri. The sequence continues at coordinate 67,879,286 of NC_138767.1, read as the reverse complement.
AGATGAAATGATAAATCACAGTTGAATAAAAAGAGAAGCAAAAGTTTCCAATCCCCTCTGACAGTAGAAAAGAAGGGGGGAACTCATTCTGCAGCTTCTTCTGAACACGATAAACCATGGTTTATCACAGCATCCGAACCAGCCCATTGTTATCTCATTCTATTTTCTATTTCTTATGCTTCATTTTCCCTCCCTCGCTACCCTCTGTTTTGCATGGTACATGTTGAAACTGGCAGCCTGTGGTTGTCTTTAAATGAAAATATTATCTGTTTACTATTCAAATGCAATTTTTAAACAGTTTTGCTCAGCACATTTGATTTTAAAATCCTATTAAAGCTGCCATATTCCTCGTCTACCTTGTTCCTCCCTCTGCGCTGACATTGAGTTTCTTCGTTTTTAAATAGGAATATAATATTGTATGTCTGTTCGGGGTGATGCAATTTCCTGCATTGAATTACGAGTCATTGGGCAAGGCTGTTCACCTTTCCCTATCATGGAAATTTTGTGCTCATACACATTTTCTCCCCACATTTACAAAATGTATTATTAGCTTGGCTATCTTGCAATTGCTCCACAGACCACACTTTCATTTTAAATCTGCAAAGCTTATCACTGCGCCTCTTACCATCTGATGGAAATCGTCAGAATTGCTGAGTTAAGATAAACACCCTCATTCTGCAGCACGAAGGGATGCGGAGGAGGGGGGTGGGTGGGCATAAGCAGCAAAAATGCTAATTTGTTTTAAAGTTTAAACTACTGACCTATGTACTGAAGATAAGCATATCCAATTTTAAATCTTCCATATCTTTTTGTAATGTCTAATTGCATAGTTAAATGAGCTGTAAAACCAGAAATGCAGCCATAACCTCTAAACAATTTTGCACAGTTCTAGAACATTTGAGATAACAAGAGTAAACCTTAGGAGAGCTTTTGCTTTTCTCCTCTATTAATATTCTGTTTTAGAGGGCATTGTTTAATCAACAGGAGATTCTTTCTGCTTGGACAGTTTTTCCAATTTATTGTTGGGCTTGCTTTATGATCCTGGAGGTGATCAGACTGTATGTTTCGTTGCATGGCGTGTTCAAGAAATGACTTCCAAGAAATGCCCGTTAGTCCTTCAGAGAACCACGGCGGAGGAGATCTCATTGGAGAAGCCACAAATATATGCATTTATTTAGATACACATATATCTAAGTGTGAGTTAAATCGACAAACCATTAATAGCTTTGCAAATCTAGCATTGGTTATCGGAATATGCTCTGGTGAATTCTTGAGCTTATCAAAGAATTCTTGGTTAGACTATTAGTGTTGTAATGGAAGCAAGTCCACCTTCATATTTGTTATAAGTGAATGGCTCTTCAAGCCATCACAACAATTGGGCTACTGTATGGGCGTTGGGGGACGGGTTTGCAACATTTTCTTGCTGCACGGTATTTTTCGCTAAGCAGCTGGTGGTGTTGAGCTCTTCAGAATAACTGCTCATACAAGGACAAATAGAAGGAGACGCTTTCACCCCGGTATGGTTCCCCTTTATCACCTACATAGCCCAACAAGACAGCAACAAGAGTCCGCCGACAGCATACAAATCAATATGGCTAACCTGATCCAAAAACCCACACACCCCCCACACATAAACAAATCTCACTACAGTAGTACCTCTAATTATGAACTTAATTCGTTCCAGAGGTCTGCTCTTAATCTGAAACTGTTCTTAACTAGAGGTGTGCTTTCGCTAATGGGACCTCTTGCTGCTGCTGTGCCGCCGGCACACAATTTCCATTCTCATCCTGGGGCAAAGATCTCAACTCGAGGTAACTCTTCCAGGTTAGCGGAGTTTGTAACCTGAAGTGTTTGTAACCTGAGGCGTTTGTAACTCGAGGTACTACTGTACAGCCAACCAAAGACAGCCAAACACCCCCTAGGCCTGTCAGGAGTTCAGCCTACACTCGAGTAGGACCCTGGCAGAGACACATGCCCGACTGACATGTTCCCTCCCTCCTGGTCATTTGTTCGGGAGCTTCAAAAGCTTCCTTCAGCCTGAACATCACAGCGACCGATGCTAACCGACACCGGCACACTTAGAGATCCGCAGAGTTTGTCCACCTTGTGTGACAGACCTCAGCGACTCAGCATTTTGGCTAATCTACTTTATTTACATATAAACACACATGGAGCACTGCAACATGGCTCCCTCTCTCTCTAGCATCAGACAGCAAAGAGAAAAAGAACAAAGGACAATAGTCCCACTTCACAGAACACAGTAACACAAACATCCTGTCTCCGTCACTTCCCACTCTGTGGAGTCAAAACATATACCGTCATGTGAAAGACAAAAATCCCATGACTGCAATCATAGATCAGGAATTCTAACAAGGCCACCCCCAACCTCTCTCACCACCAAGGAAATACAATAAGCGAATAGTAAGAGAACACACACAAGTGACGCTGACACAAAACCCCACTCATACACTAAGTAGAAGAATAGAAGCATAACCACCCAACCCCACTCACCATGCCCCCTCCCTCTTCCCCCTCTTTTCTTCCTAACCAAAAAAAGAAAAGAAAGAAAGATAGGAAGCTTTAAACAAAACAGATCCAAGCAGTTATGTCCTGTTTCTACTTGCTCTTTTTTATTAATCCGCCCCACTTGGTTTATTTAAACCAAGGACTTGTATATTGACCACTAATAAGGAATCATGTGCTGCAGATATTATTGCAAATTTATTATGCTATTTTTGTGATGTACAAATGACATTAGGAGACTTGGTCTTTTTATTCATTAAGCTTCTGATTCTTCATCTGACCGCTGTATATCAATATTCACTTTAACCACTCCAGTCTAACACTGCCACTTTCTATAAAGCGTGTTCTCCATCAAAAGAGAGCACGGGTTGCGGTTGGGAGAATACAGGCCACCCTGCTGTTACCAGGCAGGTTTGGATAAAGTAGAATTCCTTAAAGGGTTAATTGGGTTACTGGGGAGTTTAGCATGTTACCAATTGTGAGAGAAGGGCAGAGGCTATAAATACAGGTTACTCACGTGGGGAAGTCCTCTTGGCCTCTGCATCGGATCACGGAGCAGATCGCTTGGAGCTGGTTGCTGAGTATAAAGAATTGTTTATTGCCGTTGATTTTCTTTGGGCCCCCCCTTTTGCCTTCTGTTCCTCTCCCTTTACTAATTTCCTTCCCGTTTTTCCTTCCCTTTCTCTTTTATCTAAATCTTTCCTATTTTGTTTATTTATCAGTTAATTTAATTTGGCCTTTTTAGTTAATTAATCGCCAGCGGTTTTAGTGGGAGCGGGGGTGCCCCCTTCCCCCCCCCAGTTCGGGGGAGGCTTCCTCCCGTGCGCCGGGGGGAAGCGCCCGTGCCCTCGCAGGGCCGCGGCCCGCCATTCCCCCATCCATAGCTCCGTAGCGCGGAGCGCATTACGACCCCCCCCGCCCTCCTCGCGGCTCCTGTGCACTTGGGCTTACCTGGGGTCGCGGCGGGCGGCGGGATTTAGACCCAGCTACCGGGGTCGCTGCCGCGTCGGCGGCGCCCCGTTCACCGGGGCTGTGTCCGGCGGCGGTGCGGCGGCGGCGGCGGGGGAGCGCCCCGCCGGGGGATTTCCAGCGGCCCCATTCTAGAGCCGGCGGGCCCTCCCGCCTCGCGTGGGCGTGCGAGGGGGAGGCAAATACAGGCCCGCCGCGTTAGCGCTGCGGCCTAGGTGCGCTCGCGGCCTAGCGGCCATTGCTGAGTCACCCTGGTTGGCTCCGCCATTTTGGGGCATCGTCTTGCCTAGTGGATTTGAGAGGTACTGCGCCTCAGTTGTTTTCGTGAGGGACTGGGCCTCACCCCTCCCTACCCCTGCCCCTGCTGGCTGCTAATGTATTACATTTCGTTAAATAAGTGACTTAGTCGGGCTAGTATTTGCTTATTGCTGTGTGGTGGTAATTTCTTTGCGTTGGGGCCTGCTGGGGCCTTTTGGGTTGGCACCAGTGCTCACGTCCGCATCTTTGTTTATCTTGATAGATAGAGATAGATAGATAGATAGTTAGATAGATAGATAGATACATTAATAATTGAATACACCGGGATATTGCCTTGGCCAAGAGACGGTCTTTATTCCGAGCTGCGGCCTAGAATTCATTTGAGGTGATCTTGCAACAGCTGGTGGAAGGCCCAGCAGGGCTTATTGTCTGGAGGTTGCTAGCCTTATTTTGCTGTAGCGATCGGTAATTTAATTGGTTTGATTTTATCTCCTGCTAGCAGGTATGGCTCCAAAGAAAGCTGCTACGCGCTCCAGCTCTGTCATCACGTCAAAACGGCCTATTAGGGGTCCATCCCAAGCGCTCCGTTCTCCCCCCACCAATCAACCGGTGGGACGAGTGCAATCGTTGGTGGCAGGCATGGCAGGTGACCCTGCGGCTCTATCTCGCTTCGCAGCTGACTTGGACCTTTTCCTGCAACATCGTTCTTCTCAGCCGTCCACGTCTGGGGGGCCGCCCTCTTCAGCAGTGGTGCCGCCTCTGGCTTCATCGTCATCTAGCGAGGAGGAGGGAGAAGGAACGTCATCACAAAGTTTAATTCAGAATCCTCAGTTATCCCAGTCTCCTGGCTTATCAGTAATTCAGAACCGGCCTCGGCGGTCAGGCCGCCTTTCCAGGCGGGCCTCGGGAAAGAGCGCACCGTTGGCTGTGTCCACTCGCCGGCGCACACCTGCTCGCTCTCCACCGGTTGTGGCATCTGGTTCTGGTATCTCACATGTTGTCTCTATGCAGTCTGTTTCAGTTCCGTCTCAGCAGCACCCTGATTCGGAGTCCTCCGTCGAAGACAGTCTCCCGGTCCCCACCAGGAGGTCCATGGGAGGGAAGCGTCGCCACAAGAGGGCGTCTCGGAAACGTGCAAAGCGCAGGAAGGATGACTCCACTTCCTCCACTTCGGGTACGTCTTCCTCTAGTTCCGACGATGAGGGTACTCACTTGGAACTTTATTGGGGTTTTGGTGAATCGGCTTCGGGGCTTCCTAGGTGGGCTTGGGAGCGCAGATCCAACGCTCATCGGGCAAAGTATGGAGCTGTTCAAGAATGCAGGGATGGTGTGTTGGTTCCTGACGTTAAAGTCTCGACCAATTCAGCCAGGGATATTATCCCAGGCTCACACTTGTCATCGAAATTGCGGGCCAGGATTTTAAATGGACGCTATGTAGACATTTTCAAGTTAGCCCCGCCTTCTGAAGAGCAGGAAAAAGGAAGCGCTTCCACTAAAAAGCGCTCAGGGGTTTCTGCGGCAGGCAGGACCTTCGAACAATGGCTTGACTGTTTTCAGGTCTTCGCCGGTATAGTCATGGCAGCTTATCCACGTAGGTCCCTTCATTTGATAGTTTATCTATCGATTGTGCGCTCTGCCTTTACCAAGGCTGGCGATAAAGCCGCAATCAAATATGATGAGAACTTTAGGCGTCGTGCGGCCAAGATCCCGTCTGCACGCTGGGATCGGAAGGATCTCGATGTGTGGACTACTTATGTCGCTCCACTCATTGACAAAAAGGTACCGGAGCAGCAGAAACTGGGTGTCTCTGCCTTCAGACCTGGCCGTCGATTGCCGTGTTGGGATTTTAACAGGACTTCCTGTCAGCGTTCAACTTGTAGATTTGCGCACACCTGTGAAAAATGCAGTGGATTGCATCCGGCTTCCTCTTGTTTTGGTGGGCGGCGGCCCTTTCGTGGAGGGAAGGGGGCTCTCAACAACCCCCCAAGGCAGTCCCCCACACACCCTCAACCTCAGGAACAGCAAAATGAGGTGCTGACTTCATTGGCCCAGACTCCTATTCGTCTGCCGGCCCTTAAAGAGTGGCTCAGGTTTTACCCGGATAGGGAGGCCGCTCGTTACCTGAGCGACGGTTTTTCTGTAGGTTTTCGGATTCCGGTAGCCAAGCCTCCCGTGGCTCGGAATTCGTCTAATCAGAAATCAGTTCGTGAACTGCCAGAGATTGCCCGAAGGAAGATCACAAAAGAGGTGGCTATGCATCGGATGGCTGGCCCCTTTTGTGCCCCTCCATTTACTAATTTGCATGTTTCACCTCTGGGCATCGTGCCAAAGAAGGCCCCTGGTGAATTCCGTTTGATTCATAATTTATCACACCCTAGGGGTACTTCAGTTAACGATGTGATTCCTCCAGAGCTTTGCTCAGTTAGGTATGCCTCTCTTGATCACGCGATCAAGATGATCCGGAAGTTTGGACCAGCCGCGTTATTGGCAAAATGCGACATTGAGTCGGCATTCCGTCTGCTGCCGATTCATCCGGAGGATTTCTGGCTGCTCGGTTTCCAGTTTGAGGGAAAATACTATTTTGACAAGGCCATGCCCATGGGCTGCTCTATAGCGTGCGCTGCTTTTGAATCTTTCAGCACCTTTTTGGAGTGGGCCCTCAAGCTGAAAACCGGGTTGGAAGGGGTTACTCATTATTTGGATGATTTTTTATTGGCTTCTGAGTGCAATACCGACAATTGCTCGGTTCTGTTGCGTGCTTTAGCTGCCCTTACTGAGGAGCTAGGGGTCCCGTTAGCGGCTGAAAAGACTGAGGGTCCCTCGACTCAGCTTACGTATTTGGGCATTCTTTTGGATACGGTGTCTCAAACCTCTAGCTTACCAAGGGATAAGCTGGTGGCCTTAAAAAAGGTTATAGAGGAATTGCTTCCCTTAAAGAAGGTGTCCCTACTGCAGATCCAGTCGCTGTTAGGTCACCTGAATTTTGCCTGCAGGGTGGTGGCCCCTGGCCGCCCCTTTTGCTCTCGATTGGCTCGCCTCACGGTGGGCTTGAAGGCCCCGCATCATCGTGTTCGTCTTTCCAGGGAAGTGAGGGCTGATCTCAGCATATGGCTTGAATTTTTAGAGGAATTTAATGGGGTATCGTTATGGCAAGACACTCTGAACTTGCAGAACGATTTTCAGGTGCATTCAGATGCTGCAGGGTCCCTAGGTTTTGGTCTATATTGGATGGGCAGGTGGTGTGCTAAGCGCTGGCCTCTTGATTGGCAGGGAACAGCCATTACTCGGGACCTAACTTTTCTTGAGTTCTTTCCCATTGCAGTGGCAGTGCACTTGTGGGTCGAAGAGTTCAGGGACCGACGAGTCTGCTTCTGGACTGATAACCAGTCGGTGGTGAACGTGTTGGCCAAGCTGTCCTCCCGCTCTCCTAGGGTGTCGGCCCTTTTACGGGCTTTTGTTTTGCATTGTTTACGCTACAATATAGTCTTTTCCGCTCGTTTTGTGCCGGGGGTGTCTAACGAAATTGCTGATGCTCTGTCCCGTTTTCAGATGGAGCGGTTCAGACTTCTGGTTCCAGAGGCTCGGAAACGTCCGGAATGTTTCCCGGATCATCTCTGGAGCCTTGGCAGGAGCTAGTGTTTCAGGGAGTAATGGCTTCTATTTCTCCTTCTACACTCAGGTCATACACCAAAGCATGGGCTGATTTTTTGTCCTTTACATATCAGTCGGACGGGGAGCAAAGGGGGGCTTCCCCCTCTACTTCTCAGGTGCTAAGATATTTGGCGCACCTGTTTCAGTTAGGACGTGCAGCAAAGACGCTAAGAATTCAGGCAGCTGCCATTGCCTTTTTCTGCAAAGCTTATTTTGACAAGGATCCTTGCGCTAAGTTTTCCGTGCGTAAGGCTCTTGAGGGATGGGGTAGGCTTTGTCCTTCCCAGCCAGCTACTAGGCACCCTATATCATATGATTTGCTGTGCAAGATGCGCAAAGAGCTGAGGAGCGTTTGCTGGTCTAGGTATGAGGCTCGCCTTTTTTCTGCGGCCTTTTCTATTGCCTTCTTCGGAGCATTGAGGATTGGTGAGCTCGTTTGGGAGGAGCACAATAATGGCCGTTCCAGGGGGTTATTGCTTCAGGATGCACAGCTATCTCCAGACGAGCTAAGACTCCTCATCAGGAATTCAAAAACGGATCAGGGTGGAAAGGGAGCCCTCATTCGTCTCCCGGCCACAGGGGAGGTGGGTCCGTGTCCGGTTAAAGATGTCAGGAGGTACTTGTCCCTCCGGGCTCCGGGAGAAGGTCCATTATTGCAGCACGAAGATGGGTCGCCTCTGTCTAGGCGACAGTTCGCAAGGGTGATGCGGAAGACCATCGCGGCTTGTGGTGCTTCTGCTAGTGATTTTGCCCCACATTCCTTCAGGATTGGGGCTGCCACAATGGCAGCACATTGGGGCCTGTCTGCAGGCAGGATAAAGAACTTGGGTCGATGGAAGTCGAACGCGTTTAGAGGCTATGTTCGCTAACATGATGTTTGTTTTGTTTCTCTATACCAGGTTTAGCAGCCGTACGCATATGGATGGTGGGGCACAGTATCGTACATTGGGCCAGTGTTGGAGCCAAGCAGCTCAGATTGGGACCAGGTCTCGGCCTTCCTCCTCACGTGCGCATATCCTGGCTGGCCAGAAGGGGGATGTCCTGGACTGAGTTTCTGCCATTGATTCGTAGGCAGCTGGCAGAGGAAGGGCCGCCCACGGCCATTGTGGTGCAGTTGGGTGAGAACGACCTGGTTTCTATGGACTGTGCTTCGTTACGTGCTGCTATCCTGGGAGATCTTGAAGTGCTGCGGGCAATGGTGCCGGCAACAAAAATTTTCTGGTCAAAATTTTTGCAAAGGCGCAGTTGGAGAGGCAGTCGTTGCCCAACTGCCACCGAGAGGGCTAGGAAGCGGATTAATTCGGCGGTCTCGAAAAAAGTTTTCGAGTTGGGAGGTGACGTGATTTCCCATCCTGAGATTCTGGCTAGGGATGAATCTCTTTTCAGGGATGATGGGGTGCATCTTTCGGCCTTAGGGAATAAGGCGTGGTTGGGTGCTGTGGTGGCTAAGCTAAGGTCTTGGCTGAGTTCGTGAGTGGTTTGGCGGCGAGCTAAGGCTCCATTGGCGGTTAGGCATTGGTTGAAAATTGGTTGGGAGGGGTAAGTGCCTACCCCTCCAATGGTGGTGGAAAGGGAATTCCGTTAAAGGAATCCTGGGGCTTGCCATTCTTTCGTCCTTGTCCCCGGAGTCGGACCTGGGCCGTGCAAGCCCCACAGGAACATGAGGATGAGAGGTGTGGGACTGTTACCCAGCCTCACCTTCTCACCCAATACTTGTTTCCCAGGCTGGCTTCCGCTGGAATCCGGAAGACCAGCCCTGTCCCTGGGCAAGGACAGATAGTCATAACCAATGCCTAAGCAACCACTCACGTATATGTATTTTAATAAAGTTGTGGCCAAAATCATGCCAAAAACCTTAAACAAAATTAATGTGTGAAGTGTGAATTATTGGTGAGGGTGGCTTTGTGGGACTCAACACGCAAAGCGTGTTCTCCATCAAAAGAGAGCACGGGTTGCGGTTGGGAGAATACAGGCCACCCTGCTGTTACCAGGCAGGTTTGGATAAAGTAGAATTCCTTAAAGGGTTAATTGGGTTACTGGGGAGTTTAGCATGTTACCAATTGTGAGAGAAGGGCAGAGGCTATAAATACAGGTTACTCACGTGGGGAAGTCCTCTTGGCCTCTGCATCGGATCACCCGCCCACCCTCCCTGTAAAGGGGGGGTTTTCTGGTTATTTGACCTTGCTATGCCTGTCATGGGGTCGTCCGCCTTGGTGCGGGGGCCTGGTAGGAATTTACCATTTGGCTGATTGGCTGGTGCCATTTGGGTTTCGCCTACTGCGTAGCAAATAAGTCACAACTTGTAAGGTTGGCGGTTAGGCATTGGTTGAAAATTGGTTGGGAGGGGTAAGTGCCTACCCCTCCAATGGTGGTGGAAAGGGAATTCCGTTAAAGGAATCCTGGGGCTTGCCATTCTTTCGTCCTTGTCCCCGGAGTCGGACCTGGGCCGTGCAAGCCCCACAGGAACATGAGGGTGAGAGGTGTGGGACTGTTACCCAGCCTCACCTTCTCACCCAATACTTGTTTCCCAGGCTGGCTTCCGCTGGAATCCGGAAGACCAGCCCTGTCCCTGGGCAAGGACAGATAGTCATAACCAATGCCTAAGCAACCACTCACGTATATGTATTTTAATAAAGTTGTGGCCAAAATCATGCCAAAAACCTTAAACAAAATTAATGTGTGAAGTGTGAATTATTGGTGAGGGTGGCTTTGTGGGACTCAACACGCAAACAAACATTATCTTCCATCCATCCTTCCATCTTCTTTATTTCATCATTCCTATGATCCTGGTTTAGAACAACTGTTTGCAATTGTGCCTTTTCATTGGGCACTAGCACCAAGCCACAGTTATGGCAGGCATCGGAGAAGGCAAGGAATAGTTAAGAGAAGTTAGGAACCACAAGGAAGTGGGGCCTGTTTTGGGTGTGGTGAAAGTAATGATGGACCACATCAGAACTGCTCCCCATTTGGGAACATAGCACTCAGGGATTTTTTTTTGCAGCCGGAGCTTATCCGAGCTCAACTCTGGCCCATCTCAAGTGGGCGCCATTGCCATTCCAAGAGGAGAAGTTTGTGGTGAGCTCTCGCACCTCTTTTTCCAGATATACAGTTAGAAAAGAACTATGGAGGTTTGCTTCTGTATATGATTATGGAAGCAAGACTTTTATACTGTACCAAAGATGGAAGGACTCGCCGCTACCAACAATGGAAGAATGGCTGTTAAAATTACCAGACTCAGCTGAGACAGCGAAATGGGCACGCTTAATCAGATGAAAGTCATTGTTAACATTGACTGAAGATTGGAAACCTCCCATAGACATTTTGCGTGAAAAAGACATAATGACATTTGGATTTGAGGATGGAAGATAATGTTTGTTTATAGAAAGTGGCAGTGTTAGACTGGAGTGGTTAAAGTGAATATTGATTATATACAGCGGTCAGATGAAGAATCAGAAGTTTAATTTTTGAACTTTATTTTTCTCTCTCAATTTCTTGTCTATTTCATGTTCTCTCTCGTTTTATTTTTCCTGCTTTTCCTTCTCTCTCTCTTTTCCTATGTTTTTATTATATTTAGATCAATGTTTCAGTTTTGGACAAAAACGATATTTGATATTAAGCTCTTTATACATCCTAATAAAATTTATTCAGAAAAGGGGAAAAAAGGAAAATAGCACTTGTGACACTGCCTTAGGACTAGTAATCCACTGGCTTCTTTTAACCAAAACTAACCAGGAAGTCCCCTTCATGGATCACTTCATAGAACTGGATATGGAACAACTGATTGGTTCAAAATTGGGAAAGGAGTACGACAAGGCTGTATATTGTCTCCCTGCTTATTTAACTTATATGCAGAACTCATCATGCGAAAGGCTGGGCTGGATGAATCCCTAGCCGTAATTAAGATTGCCGGAAGAAATATCAACAACCTCAGATATGCAGATGACACAACCTTGATGGCAGAAAGTGAGGATGAATTAAAGAACCTTTTATTGAGGGTGAAAGAGGAGAGCGCAAAATATGGTCTGAAGCTCAACATCAAAAAAACGAAGATCATGGCCACTGGGCCCATCACCTCCTGGCAAATAGAAGGGGAAGAAATGGAGGCAGTGAGAGATTTTACTTTCTTGGGCTCCATGATCACTGCAGATGGTGACAGCAGTCACGAAATTAAAAGATGCCTGCTTCTTGGGAGAAAAGCAATGACAAACCTAGACAGCATCTTAAAAAGCAGAGACATCACTTTGCCAACAAAGGTCCGTATAGTTAAAGCTATGGTTTTCCCAGTAGTGATGTATGGAAGTGAGAGCTGGACCATAAAGAAGGCTGGTCGCTGAAGAATGGATGCTTTTGAATTATGGTGCTGGAGGAGACTCTTGAGAGTCCCATGTACTGCAAGAAGATCAAACCTATCCATTCTGAAGGAAATCAGCCCTGAGTGCTCACTGGAAGGACAGATCGTGAAGCTGAGGCTCCAATACTCTGGCCACTTCATGAGAAGAGAAGACTCCCTGGAAAAGACCCTGATGTTGGGAAAGATGGAGGGCACAAGGAGAAGGGGACGACAGAGGACGAGATGGTTGGATAGTGTTCTCGAAGCTACCAGCATGAGTTTGACCAAACTGCAGGAGGTAGTGGAATACAGGAGTGCCTGGCGTGCTCTGGTCCATGGGGTCACGAAGAGTCGGACACAACTAAACGACTAAACAACAACAAACCAGGAAGTAACAGGAACCTCCACCACTTTCTGGACTAGTCACATTGAAGGGGAAGCTAGAACCAACACGAAAGCCTTTCTTTTATCTGGAAACCACTGTGGGTTTATCCTCCTGCATTCAGAGCTAATGTTTTAATGTACTTGCTAAGGAAAATGGGGAGTGGGAATGTAATTATTGAGGTAAATGGATTAATAAGAAATAATGGTGGGAATGTACAGCTGGAAACGCTGGCAGCATTAAGATAATTTCAACAGTGTATATAAGTTTTGATGGATGCAAGAATGGAATACTGAATGGTATAGTTTTTGTAAAATGGTATGTAAAATGAACCATGGAAAGAGAAGAAGGCAAGTCATTGATATCTTGTTGTTGTTTAGTTGTTTAGTTGTGTCCGACTTTTCATGACCCCATGGACCAGACCACGCCAGGCAATCCTGTCTTCCACTGCCATTGATATCTTAAGGATGTAAAAATGAGTACTTTAACTTGTAAAACAGAAAATTTATTTATAAATATATACAAAATAAAGGGTGGGAAGGAGCTGCTATGATCACACTCTTTTCTTATATATGGTCTTTTGCCTGAAGATGTTTGACCACCTCAACACTACAGAAAAGTGTCACTACTATTATATCTGAACAGGGGATTCCAGTCTTAGCTTGAACCTTGAACCAAGATTTCCAGATATAAATGCACACCTACAGTAAATTTATAATTAAACCACCCAAACTGTAAAGCACTGGTCATTTTAAAATTAAATAGAGCCCCTCACTCCTCATTTTTATATCACAGTACGTGACTGTGATTACTCTGTGAAACAACTGGACATCGCTTCCTGGGTCTATTGCAAAATGGAATATCACATTTTCTCAAGTGTCTTAAGCTTCCTGCAGACTGCCTCTATTTGTGCACCTCTTTGGCCACAAAGCTTGCTGATTATAATTAGCAAGAGATGGAAAAGGGGTTGTGTTATTTATTCTTTTGTTGGTCTCTTGAATTTGTAATCAACCGAACCAAGTTACCAGGGGGGTCACTACCTCAATTAATAACACTTCATGCTTGGGATTGATTACATCTAAATGTTAATCAATTCACATTAAATACATGGTGTTGGTTCTCTCCTTTTTCAATTTTCTGTTTGTTTGGCTTCATGTAACTGACAGAAGTATTAAATCCTAATGTCATTTGCTTTCCCGGTAGCTTCTCCTCCCAAAAAACTAATATTTGATTGGAAAGATCTAGACTTATTCTGTATAACAGAGTTATAAAACTTTGGTTAAGGAAAGATGAGCTACATGGATACACCTTGCTAGATCCTGATACGATTATTCTTTGCTTACAGTCTAAGCACAAATTTCTTCTGTCTCCAGTTTTCGTAGTTGATGACAAACTGAGCCAACATTTCTGAATCTTGCTTTAGTGATGAACACCAGAGCATCATAAGCAACAACTTGCAAATACTACCTTCTTAAGGCACCTGAACAAAACTGCTTTAGTAATAAGAAGTCTAATTGCTCAGTTACAAATAACTGGAATTCGTAGACCTTAACTATGGCAGCCCACCTGGCTCCTTCATTGCATATCTTTAGGCACCAGGCAAAAACATTTCTCTTTAACCAGGTCTTTGGCTGATTAATATTAAATGTGTTTGTGAGTGGGGGACTATTGGTTTGCCTTTGCTTTTGTTCTTGTTTTTATCATGTTTTTTGTGTTCTCATTTTGTATTTTTATGTATTTTCTATTATTACGCTTTTTTGTTGTGAACTTTGGAAGGAACTTACAAGGACATATTTTAAAGATCTAACAGCCTATACTTTCACACCTGTTTTTAAAATCTCTGTTGAGGTTTCCTCAGCAACGTGCCTCCAACGTGGATTTTGGCATCCAGGAAATTCTCCTTTTTATGCCTTTTTTCTTTTTCTTTGCCACCAACATAAATGGCAAGGGTGTTATTGTTTTATTTGTTGCTATGCTACATATTTTTGTGTTTTTATATTGCAAGCTGCACCGTGATCCTGGGATGAAGGGCAGCATAGAAATTTTAAAAATAAATAAAATAAATACATTTAAAGCACATGACTTTCCCCCAAAGAATCATGGGAAGTGTAGTTTAAGGATGCTTGGAATTATAGCTCTCTGCAGGGAACCTACAGTTCCCAGGTTTCTTTGGGGGAATGACATGTACCATATTTTTCACTCTATAAGACACACTTTTCCCCCTCCAAAAATTAAGGGGAAATGTGTATGTGTCCTATGGAGCGAATGCAGGCTCCTTGGCTTCAGCGATAGCAATGTGAAGCCTCCGAAGCGCAGAGGGAGCACTCCCTCTGCGCTCCTTGGCTTCACGTTGCTTTCACTGAAGCCTGAAGAGCGAGAGGGGTCGGTGTGCACCGACCCCTCTAGCTTTCCAGGCTTCAGGGATGGCCGCTTGAAGCCTTCGGAGCGCAGCACAAGTTTCCCGCTGCGCTCCGAAGGCTTTGGGTTCAGCAAAAGGAACCTGAAGCCTTCGGAGCGCAGCAGGAACTCACTCCGTGCTCCGAAGGTTTTAGGAATAGTCGCCTGAAGCCTGCAGAGCGGAGCGCAAGTTCCCGCTGCGCTCCGCAGGCTTCAGGTTCCTTTCACTGAAGCCAGGAGAGCAAGACTCTCCTGGCTTCAGCAGAGAGGGAGAGCTGTGCAGCGCCCCTTCAGCCAAGCGGGAGGAGAAATGGAAGGGGCTCTGTTACTCCTGCTGCTTCACTGAAGGGGCGCTGAGCACAGAGGGGGATAAATTTTTTTTCTTGTACTCCCCCTCTGAAACAAGGTGCATCCTATGTTCTGGTGTGTCCCATAGAGTGAAAAATACGATACTTTAAATGTGCATTGGATATGTTTTAAATGTATGGTGTGAATCTGTCCTATGCATACTTTCAATTGTTTTTGGCTTGCTATTTCAATGCCTGTTGCTTATTACTATCCACCGAGGTGTTGACTGGTTTGCCCTTGAGCATAGTGCCCAGCTATTGCTCAACATTCCCCATCAATTCTTGACCGACGATATTTCTTACGGTGCAAGGCTTTTGCTCCAAAGACCCACATTTCACATCCTTCTCTGTGGTGAGCAATTGGTTTAACTTCGTAACATCCTGCGCATGAAATCACATCCCAAAGTTTATTTACATCTTATTGAAATAGACAAAAGTTTATCAGATACATTGAAAATAATTTGATACTGGGGAAACAGTAGGATGAAATGTACAGAACAAAACATGGGCGACTCAATCAAAGAAAACTATATTAACAATATAGTGTGTCTGCTATTACCCACAGGAATATTACGATAAACCAAGGACACCTTATAGAGGCACTATTACTGTTCTGTTTATGAAATCTTTTGTTTCAGACACATGACTTGTCTCCCTCAGTCTTCAACTGGATTGCTTTAGTAATAGTTATAATTATAATTGTTTTAACCCACTGGTCAGTGACTCTTGCCTTCCTGCTCTTATTCTGGTTTGGTTTTTTATAAATATTGTATCTTGCTTTCATAATTTTGTATTGTAGCTATTTTTAAAATGCTGGTCTATGACTGCAATAAACTGAAACTAAACTAATACCTAGGGAGAATTCCTTAAAATGATTACATCGATGGCATGTTACACTGGTATGTCTGGCAAAGATAACAAATGCAAATACAGTGGTACCTCTGGTTACGAACTTAATTCGTTCCGGAGGTCCATTCTTAACCTGAAACTGTTCTTAACTAGAGGCATGCTTTCGCTAATGGGGCCTCTTGCTGCCGCTGTGCTGCCGGCACAGGATTTCCGTTCTCATCCTGGGGCAAAGTTTTCAACTCGAGGTGACTCTTCCAGGTTAGTGGAGTTTGTAACCTGAAGTATCTGTAACCTGAGGCATTTGTAACTCGAGGTACCACTGTAATGCAGAAAGTTGAGAAAAACTGCAACCAGCAAAGTGAACATATGCACATGTCTTGGTCATGTCCTGTTGCATCACAGTTTTGGAGTATGATATTTGCATTACAGAAATGATACAGCAGCTATACTTCAACAATTTGGGGAGAACAATCTGAGAAAGTGACATCTAAGGAGCTAATGGTATTTAGGTGTTTCCCATGTGTGTCTACAGGGTAAGGTAAAAAGATAAAGGACTCCTGGACGGTTAAGTCTAGTCAAAGGCGACTATGGGGTTGCAGCGCTCATCTTGCTTTCAGGCCAAGAGAGACCTGGCGTTTGTCCACAGACAGCTTTCGGGTCGTGTGGCCAGCATGACTAAACTGCTTCTGGCACAACAGGACACCGTGGTGGAAACCATGGAAATGCCGTTTACCTTCCCACCACAGTGGTACCTATTTATCTACTTGCACTGGCGTGTTTTCAAACTGCTAGGTTGGCAGGAGCAGGGACAGAGCAATGGGAGCTCACCCTGTTGCGGGGATTTGAGCCGCCGACCTTCTGATCGGCAAGCCCAAGAGGTTCAGTGGTTTTGACCACAGCGCCACACACATCCCTGCAAACACCAGGGAGCTGCTGGTGTTAGCCCCCCCAAAAGCTAAGGTTTGGGAGGGATGTGGTACTGAAGCCTACCTGAATGTGGGTTGAGACCCCCTGGTAGCCTTTGACCTGCTGTTTGAGGAGCAATGCTCTACAGCAGTTGTAGTATTAATGTCGCATGAAGGTGAAAAGCAACGCTTCACCTGATTTTTTTCCATTTAATCACGATCTGTGTAGTTTATTAAAACCGTGTGAAAAAGACTTGGCGATAGCAGGAGTCTTCTAAGAGCCAGATATTAACAGCAGCTTTTGCACTTAAAATTTTAGCATTTGCATTTCTAAAGCAACTTTCTCATTAGCATACAGGAGCACCGTACAGAGTTCAGTGACCAGAAGCTCTAAGCGGTAATTAAAAAGAAATTCTCAAATGACATCTAATTAAAAATGGTTTCGGGCAAAATGAATTATGAACCTAGTCTTCAGGTTTCTTCCTTACAGCATCCATCCTCCTGATGTCAGATGGAAGTTAAGTTGCAAAAGTGACTGTTGGAACAGTAGAAACCTCTGGCAGTTGCTGACTTCAGAAGTTAGTAGAGAGCAATCAACAATAGTCTGTAACTTTTGGATTATCTTGCCATTTGGGTATCGCTTCTCGGCCTTTTGGCTAAGATCAAGCGTAGCCTAAGAAGTCTTCTACTAGCAAAGAATGTGGTACAATGATTTTGAATGAGTAATGAATTATCTCTCTTCAACTTCATAATTATTTCATAACTGTTTTATTGGTCTTACGTAATTTTATACATGATAACTTTAACCATTTCAAAACATTAAAAATAAAAGGTTCTTTCAAACCTTCGGACCTCCTTCCCTCCCTCCATGGGTTCCATTTCCAAAGAGAATATATTATTATTTTTCTTTTTCTGCATCTTTTACCGTTATCTATCTGTTATGTATTCATAGTTTCCAAAGTTCATTTCACATTACAAGTGTCATTGTATCCCTGCCAACAATTTTAACTATTTACAGTGGTCTTTTAAGTACGTTAAAAATTCATTCTGGTCTTTTAGAAATACTTGATCTTCCTGGTTTCTGATTTTTCCGGTCAGTCTCGCCATCTCTGAATATTCCATTAACCAAGTCTGCCATTCTTCTCTAGTCAGCACTTCTCCCTCCTTCCATCTCTGGGCTAGAAGAATTCTTGCTGCCCTCCCTGCGTACATGAACAGTCTTATCTTATTTTGGTATCTCTTCACCTATTATACCTAACAAAAAGGCTTCTGGTTTTTTCACAAAAAGTTTTCTTTAACATTTTCTTTAACTCATTATATATCATTTCCCAGAAAGCTTTTGTTGTTGTTTAGTCATTTAGTCGTGTCCGACTCTTTGTGACCCCATGGACCAGAGCACGCCAGGCACTCCTGTCTTCCACTGCCTCCCATAGTTTGGTCAAACTCATGCTGGTAGCTGCGAGAACACTGTCCAACCATCTCGTCTTCTGCCATCCCCTTCTCCTTGTGCCCTCCATCTTTCCCAACATCAGGGTCTTTTCCAGGGAGTCTTCTCTTCTCATGAAGTGGCCAAAGTATTGGAGCCTCAGCTTCAAGATCTGTCTCTCCAGTGAGCACTCAGGGCTGATTTCCTTCAGAATGGATCGGTTTGATCTTCTTGCTGTCCATGGGACTCTCAAGAGTCTCCTCCAGCACCATAGTTCAAAAGCATCAATTCTTTGGCACTCCTCAACTACTTAATTATTAACTTTCTTGAAGAGCATTATCTGGTGGGCAAAGAACTGGTCCATTTTTCACATAATTCTCTCCCAGCTCTGTTTGCTAAAGGTGATGTTATTGTACAGTATTGACCCCTGGGAATCTTAGTACAGAGTACTAGCCATAGTGGAGCACCACTTGGAAATCCAGTCCCCTTCCTTTCCCAAAGTAAACATACGTGGGAACCAGCAGAGGTTTACGTAAGAATACGCACAGAATTTTCTTTGTATGCTTCCTTTCCACAGTTCAAAGCATGCTCCAGGTGGCTTGCAACATGAAAAAAATACATGACTGCAAGATAACAAAAGTAGTCACCAATAATAAAGAAAGCACCGATGAATGCACAACCAAACTGAACGATTTCCAGATAAATCACAAGATCTAAAATAAACCCCAACAGCTACAAGCCCACCAGCAAAACCCCAAACAACACCCCAGTCCAAGAATCTGCTCGGTAGCTTCAGCTTTCATAGCTGGAGTAGTACATGCTCTGGTTATCTCCCGCTTGGACTACTGCAATGCGCTCCATGTGGGGCTGCCTTTGAAGGGGACTCGGAAACTGCAACTAATCCAGAATGCAGCAGCTAGACTGGTGACTGGGAGTGGCTGCCGAGACCATATAACACTGGTCTTGAAAGACCTACATTGGCTCCCAGTACGTTTCCTAGCACAATTCAAAGTGTTGGTGCTGATCTTTAAAGCCCTAAACGGCCTCGTTCCTGTATACCTGAAGGCGCGTCTCCACCCCCATTGTTCAGCCCGGACACTGAGGTCCAGCGCCGAGGGCCTTCTGGCGGTTCCCTCACTATGAGAAGTGAGGTTACAGGGAACCAGGCAGAGGGCTTTCTCGGTGGTGGCGGCCGCCCTGCGGAACACCCTCCCATCAGATGTCAAGGAAATAAACAACTATATGACTTTTAGAAGACATTTGGAGGCAGCCCTGTTTAGGGAAGTTTTTAATGTTTGATGTTTTACTGTATTTTAAATATTTTGTTGGAAGCTGCCCAAATGGGTGGGGTATAAATAAATTATTATTATTATTATTATTATTATTATTATTATTATTATTATTAGTCTGGGTCCTGCCCTCTCAGGCCAGGTGGGAAAAGGCCTGCAAGACAAGGAGCTGGGCTGGATCTACACACAGGGAAACACATCCCCTGCTATAAGTAAGTCATAAATTAAATCACCATAACAAAAGAAAAAAAGACCTCTATGTAAAATCGCATAGACAAAGTTATGTGCTCTACAGTACCATCTGGTGTTGCATGTTTATATGCAGTTATAGTATTTTAACACGGCTAATGCAGCTGATTCCCAGGACTCACAGCCAAGAAAATCTCTCGATATGGCTAGATATGGTTCAGAGCAGCAACCATATACATTTTGTCTAAGAAGCAACTTAGGAACTAAGCCACTATTTATTTATTTTACGTCAGCTATTTTCTTAAAGAAGGACCACAGCCAATTACGGGAGAGAGTGTTCTTTAAGTGAACAGGAATGAGCCTTGGAAATTCAGACTGATAATAGTACCTTTGAGAATTTTTTTCTCCTTGTACCATTGGGTGTGACCCATTTTTAAATAATAAAAAGAGTTACCTGCACAAGAGCTCATTCATCCAGTTACGCTTTCTAACAGAATTGATGACAGCGTTGAAATTTTGCAGAATGCAAAGGATGTAGTCATTTTCTTTGTCCGCGGCTCTTTAATGGGTATTTTTCAAATTGCCTAATTACTGTAGCTAAGAGCAATATGTCGACAGCAATAGTGGGACAATGGGGAGGAGGGGGAAAGGGAATCTAATGGACCCTAACTGTATGCGTGCCACACAAATTAAGGATTAAAAACTGACTGCTTCAGGCAGCACAGAGGAGAACAGTTGCGCTT
Source organism: Podarcis vaucheri (assembly GCF_965113315.1). NCBI lineage: Eukaryota > Metazoa > Chordata > Lepidosauria > Squamata > Lacertidae > Podarcis > Podarcis vaucheri. Next base: position 67,859,028 of record NC_138767.1, on the reverse strand, counting down.
AGACCAACACAGAATTCCAGATGCTCTGCTGGAATCCCAGGATGAGCAGTGTCAACTGATGTCAAATGCTGCTGGAAGATCTAACAGTAATAAGCCCAGGAAACAGGAAGTCCCTGCAGAAAGCAGGTGATTAGTGATTCTCCACAGGGCAGTCTCCGTGCTGCAAAACAACTTTGCAAGCCTGAAGGAAATTTCTTTGCGAGGAGGGGAAGCGAAATTAGCTTGGACTGCATTCGACTTGAAACTGTGCAGGCAAAAATTCTGCTTTATATGTATCTCAGCTTGGAAATATTCTTTAGGCAGGGCTGTTATTATGGGTGTCACATTACAGAGCAGCACAGAGAAATGAAAACAGGGGAAAAAATGGGTCCCTGCTCTAATGAGCTTACAATCTATGACCAGGGTAATGATGGGTGAAAATGAGGAAATCTTTCCTGGGCATGGCCTGAAGGAGTATGAGACAGCAACCACACTGAAGCTAAGCCAAACCTAAATCTCTATTGTTTAGCCAAAGGCTAAACACCTTTAGGAGTACAATAATAAAAAAATGAGATGCACTATTTAGGGTATGACTGAAACATGACCTAATAACACAGTCAGTTACAATATCCAGGACATATCAGGACATTTACAATAATAAACATCTGTCGGACTTCCGGGGTTGACGCGATCTGGGAATGGCGGATTCCCTCCGAGCTCCGGAGGGAATCGGCTCAGCAGGGGACGGGTCTTTGCCGTGCCGGCGACACGGGGACCCTTAAAACCGCAGGCGCGGTGCCTGCGGACTGAAGACTCGGCGGGTGCCTTAAGCGCCCCCCCTGATTCGCGAAGAGCCTTTTTAAAGGCTACGGAGGGGATACGGGGGGTGGCGCGGCACTGAGAGTCCATCGCTACCTCTGCTGAGCGAAGCCGCGAGCCATGACCGGAGAGCGCTGACTTCCTTCCTTGAAATTCGGCTGAAAAAACAACCCGTGAGTAATTTGGACTTGGCTTTTAAGAAATTTATCCATTGAATTTGAGACGAGCGGGGGATGTGCTAAAAGGAAGTCCGCACCCCCCACCTTGCAGACGATCTAGAGCAACGAAAAAAGAACTAAGCTGGAGTGCCTACCCTGTAAAGGGTGAGTTTTAAAAAAAGACAGTAACTTCCAAGATTTGGAAATTTTGAGCAGGAGAGAGGAGTGTTGGATGTTTTGTGTTCTGTTGTAAACAACCCCCCCTCCCGGGCCCGGGAGCGTCCTGCTTTGGAGCTGGTTTAAGAAGTGCAGAGTTTGACAGCTGTCAAAGCTGTCAAACGGACTGTTAATAGTGGAAAATTGCTACCTAAGTTACCTCTGGATTAAAAAGAGTTACAATTGATCTAAAATTGTTGGAAATAAAGAAACAATAACAAGACAAAGGACTGTTGGGGAAAAGAATACTAAGTAACCAGATTCCCTCTAGAGGGAATTCTGTGGAACTACAATGGCTGTGGATGGAAAGATACTGGGAGAAATCGAAAGGATGTTCTATTTGGTCGGAATCTTACAAGAGCAGACTACCGCTATGAGTGAACAATTGATGACCTTGACTTCTGAAACAAGTAGTCCTGCTGAATGTAACGAGGACCTCAATGAGAAAGAATCCACAGCTGAACCAGAAATGATAATAAAAGAAGAGGAGAAGACAAAACAAGAAAGAGAAGAAGTGATGTGGGAAAATACTGAGCAGAAGCTGACGTCTGTGGAATACAAACAAGGAGACTATTGGAGCAAATCTACTATAAATCCACGAAAGATGCAGAAGACGAAAGTGGAGGCCCTGGGAGTCTATGAAATTAAGGAATTTAAAATAAAGAAATATAATTGGGGCCTCCACATAGACTCTGACTTTGATTACCTTCAAGATTCATGCCTTGTGGAAACTCTTCAGCAGCTGTTTGCAAATATGGGAAGAGACTTTGGATTGATGGTGAAAGAACTCTTTCGAGATGTGACGACTGGCATAAAGGATTACCAACAAGACCGGCGGAGAGGGACTGAAAGAGACTGGAGGGCCTCGGACGTGAGGAACCCGGGCTAGGAACTGTTATTTTGGACATGCTTTGGGAAGGGACGCAAACCGGGGATGGGAGGGAGGGAAAAATTAAGTTCTAACAACACTCATGATTATGGGATTTGGTTAAAAAGATCATTATTCAAGACAAAATGGGAAATCGATGGAAGGGAATTGAGGTCCAACTTAGAAAAAATTAATTTTGTTTGTTTTTATAAAAGGACTAATATTAAGACAGGGAAATGCCAATTTGCTGACATAAATTTGGAAATGGGGATGCAAGGGAGGGGGTAGGGGGAAGTCAATGACCAGGGTTAGGAAATAATATTTTCGGGAAAGTATATATGTTTGTTGTTGCTTTCTTTTTTTTTTCCTTTGTTTATGTGTTTATTTGTTTTTTGTGTTTTTGTTTTTGTCTATATAAAATGTGAAAACCCAATAAAAATTTTATAAAAAAAAAAAATAAACATCTGTCACACTATTTGCCAAAATTGACTACAACAGCACCTGACCCATTACAGGTATAATTTAATTCAACAGCTTCTTACAATATACAGCATTCTTCCTGCTCCTTCATCTTGGCAGTAAATTTCAGCCCATTTCTTTTTAATAGACAAAAACTGCACAAAAACTAGGGCAAATGTTATTCTGTGGGTCTGATTTACCAGGACACAGACCTATAAGTCTACTCAAACCCAATCTCTTTTGTTCTCAAACTTCTCAGCTATAGATTTCTGACTAGGGGAACTATTTGTACAACTTGATTTGATCTAGACTGTCCGCACAGATACCTCTAAGAGAACCCCTCTGAACTGCCCTGACGTAACTGCAGTGGGAAAGGTATTCACTATTACCAGGCAATTTCTCTGATGCTTTGGGGACGTAACACGAGGTACAAAGTCTTACTCCTGTCAGCAATCAGGCTGCAGCATTCTGCACTAACTGCAGCTTCTGGATGAAGAGCGAGGGACGCCCCACATAGAGCACATTGCAGTAATCCAGTCTTGAAGTCTCTCTCCTCTTTGGCGATCACTCATAGCCAAGTAAGATCGTCTTCCATAAACACGGTTTTAACAGTGAGTCCGTAAATGACTGTGGAGGCCAATTCTGGATTCACATGTCCTTCCACAGTGGGGACACAGGTTTCCAGGCGGGAGTTGATCACAGTGTGGATTTGCCAAGCGTGCCTTCCCCTTACCACGTTTCTCCCTTTTGTTCTGAGTTCAAGTGTCTTCAAAGCCCATTACCCCTTTGAAAAAGGCTGTTCTCCAATTGGAGCGCTCACAGGCCAGTGTTTCACAGCTGTTGGTGTTTATACTACATTTTTTAAGATTTGCCTTGAGACAGTCTTTACACCTCTTTTGTTGACCACCAGCATTATGCTTTCCATTTTTAAGTTCAGAGTAGAGTAGTTGCTTTGGAGGACGATCATCAGGCATTGCACAACATGACCAGTCCAACAAAGTTGATGTTGAAGAATCATTGCTTCAACATTGGTGATCTTTGCTTCTTCCAGTACACTGACATTAGTTCACCTGTCTTGCAGTAACCAACACATGATATACATTATGTTATCAAATTGTCAAGTTCTTCTCTCTTTTCAAACTTGGAAAATCTGACTTTTTGGGGGGGCTATCGACAGGGTAGCTTGCTTTAGTTATCCACACTTTAGTGATTTATTTCTGCTAATAGTCTGATCAGTGATATATTTCTGCTTAGTATAATTCTTCAGTCTTTTTAAAGAGGCATATGCATTTTGACATGTGTAGGGTGAGCCTGTTAGCATTCATCTACTAGGAACCATTCTGGAAGAACCCAGAATCGGAGCACTCTGACAGAAGGAAATAAACGTTGAGCTCACCGTTTAATATTTAAGCATAGCTCTCTGTATATTATCTAAATCAGCTCAGGAGTTTTTAAATAATGCCTTCTATATTTGCTCAGATCATGAGAGAATTTTGCCTAATTGCTTTTTGTAACTAGAGTTTTCTGGGTAAGAAAAACCTATCTTGAGATATGGTACCCAAGGAGGACTGTATCACTCTTTTCAGGCTTATATTAGGAGTGGATTACTGAATTGCCTTTTTCGTTTCTTATTATCATTTCTTATTAGAGTGGATTAATTTATCACATTCTCCTTTTCTTAAATACAACTTTTGACATAAGAACAAATGATTATGGAGTGTAGCATTTGCTGCAATTTTCATCGGCTTTTTTTTTGTTTTTGCTTTTCAAATACTGTTTCTCCGGCGATGCTGAAAATAAGAGCAGATGTGCAATAATAACAAAAAAGAGAGCGTTTTAAACCATGCCTTGATAATCTGGGGGAGGGCATATAAACTGAAGGGAGCTCTTGTCTTAGAAAGTAATCAGGTTAAATACTGATGTGAGTTTTAGGAGGGCTTAGGCCATATCATGCCTGAGTCCCTTCTATTTCCTGGGATGCAGCATGGGTTAAATTGTGATTTCCGGTGTCCCGCTGTGCTGGCCCGGCCGACAGAGGATCTCCGCAGGACTTATCAGGCCCATGCCTGGTAAACCTTGATGACCCCTGATTTATCCAGAGGTTCCTCATATTTGGGTGGCCATTATGCTGTGCTTCGAAGATGGCTAGTTGGCCAAATTACACTTCCTCCAATTAATATATTCTGGTCAATCAGGCCAGAATTCTTCTTCTCATTTCAGTAGCTGATCAAGTGTGAGGTTTTCTCCTTATAATTTATTTAATCTTACCAATCTATTTTCCTTAATAATGGATGCCTTTTGAAGAAGTGAGCTATGCTTTTGGTAATTACATGCTGCTAAAAATCTATTTCCTTTTATTCATTTTAAATTGACTGCCTTTTAATTTCATCAAGAGTCTGCTTGCCCTTGTGCAGTGAGAAATAGAACACCGAAAATCGGCCTTTATAAGACTTTGCCATTGGACAGACTGTCCAGTCGAGGGTTTGCATATGTGTTCATACTGGGTGGGAGAAAAAGAAATGCAGGATCCGCCCCCCTCAACGTCCCTGTATCTAATCATTAGACTTCTAAAATTGTGACCTAGGTTTGCAGAGCCTTCTTTTGTCCACTCACACATGAAAGTTTTTTATCTGGCTCATGTTTTGAAATGACAGACTGGGCTACCATACGGTAGCAAAGGTCATGAGCTTCAGGCAGCTGGTTTTGGGGTATCATGAAATGGCAGCACCACACTGTTTTGCATTGAATGCACATTTTGAGGTGCTTTCAAATATGCATGTAAACAGATGCATGCTAACAGCTTATATATTCATCTTTGGTTGGGGCATAACTGAGTGGTTTTTGTTGGAGGGGGTATTGTGGCTGTTGATACTAATACTTTGTATCTTTATTTTGGATTTATGTGGAAATAGTTCAATTTGGTTGTGTACTTTCTGTATGGTTAAAGCTATGGTTTTCCCAGTAGTGATGTATGGAAGTGAGAGCTGGACCATAAAGAAGGCTGATCACCGAAGAATTGATGCTTTTGAATTATGGTGCTGGAGGAGACTCTTGAGAGTCCCATGGACAGCAAGAAGATCAAACCTATCCATTCTGAAGGAAATCAGCCCTGAGTGCTCACTGGAAGGACAAATCGTGAAGCTGAGGCTCCAATACTTTGGCCACCTCATGAGAAGAGAAGATTCCCTGGAAAACACCCTGATGTTGGGAAAGATGGAGGGCACAAGGAGAAGGGGACGACAGAGGACGAGATGGTTGGATAGTGTTCTCAAAGCTATCAGCATGAGTTTGACCAAACTGCGGGCGGCAGTGGAAGACAGGAGTGCCTGGCATGCTCTGGTCCATGGGGTCATGAAGAGTCAGACACAACTAAACTACTAAACAACAACTACTACTTTCTGAAGTTTTGTTTTTTATTTATAACTGCTATTATGTTTGTAGTTATGTGGTTTTTTTAATACCTTGTAAGCTGCCTTGAGTGTAGTTTTAACTTTGGAAAGGCGGCATACATATAAAATGATTGATTGATTGTACGTTGTTTAATTTAAGAAGATAAGAAAGGCTTCTGGGATTAATTACAAATGAGATCCCCACAAATAAGAGAGTGATATTCCTCTATGCATCTGCTGAGGCAAGAATGCTCATAATGAGGAACTGGAAAGGAAATAAAATACCGACAGTAAATGAGTGGCAAAATAAGTTTATTGAATATACAGAAATAGCAAAAATGACAGCAGCTATTAGAGGACAATCAAACCAAAGTTAGATAAAGTACTGGGAATGTGTGAAGGAATATACAATGAAACATTGTTCTGGTACAGAAATCATGATATGTACATGACAAAGTTTGTAAGGGGGGAAGGAATAAAATAAATAAAAATAAAAAATATCTACAAAACAAAACACAAGAACACAAGAACAGAGTGCAAAATAAGGTCAAGCATCGATAGACGGAAGTCATATTTTAGTTTAAAATTTGTTATAAGTCAAGGTGGTGGGTGGGAAAGGGGGGCATGTTTGTTTTGGTCTGAATTTTTTTTGAAATTTCTGTATTTTTATTTCTTTTTTACTTTTCTTCTGTATTTTTTTCGCTTTTTGGAAAAATTAATAAAATATTTTGAGAAAGAAAGAAAGAAAGAAAGAAAGAAAGAAAGAAAGAAAGAAAGAAAGACTTGCTGGGTCAGGCCAATGGCATTCTGTTCTCACATGCCTGTGGGGATCCCGGAAGCAGGACTCAAGTACAACACAACTCTCCCCAACTTGTGATTCCCAGCTTCTGTTCCTCACAGGCGTATTGCCTTTCACCATGAAGCTAGAACCTGGTCTTCATGGCTGGTAGCCATTCATAACTTAACTTTATCCTCCATGAATTTGTCTAATCCTCCTCTAAAGCCACCCAGCTTGGTGAACATCATCACCTCTTGTGGATAAATTACCATTATTTCTGTACTAGACGCCGCCACTCCTGCTTGTGTTGCTTGCCAATCCCACCTGCCTGCCACCGACCTGTCATGGAAATTCTACTCAATATTGATTCAGAGCAGATTCCAAATATACAGTTAGCCGAGTATAAACTTAAACACGTTGCAGGATTCCCTCCAAAACAGACCAGAGGCAATTGTATTTCATCCAGCAGAGCTTTACTGCTACTGAAGGCAAATGAGCATCATGGTCACAAATCCAATACATTCAGGACTAGCACGGTCCATAAGAAATCCAGTTGCAGCAGACTTAACTTAAACTTACAATAACTTATAATAAGTCTAAACCTTCACGCTAAGCATACTATGTTCAGAACAGCACACCAGAAGGAAAAGAGATAGAAAATCAAACAGAGGCGCCTTCTGAACTCTTATTAAAGTCAGCATGACTTTGACAGAAAGATATAAGAGAACCAGTTTAATCCAGCTGTACTCAGCTTCTCTGAAGGAATAACCCAAACATCATGAACCTTCTGTTTGTTTCTTTCACACAGAGGAGCTTCCAGAACCCTCTTGAATTAAGTAGAATAGGAAAGACCTCTACACATCAGATCAATACTTTCTGTACTAAGAAATGCAATGCAAACTGACCCATCAACAATCTCCATCCCTGCCAACCCCAGACCACACGCAGCTCCCCCCAACTCCCCATCCCCTCACAGCTCACACAATCCCTCCCTCCTTCCATTTTGCACCCAATCAAATTGAAATATACTCGGAGTTGAGTGTTGATTTCATGCTCTTTATTTCAGCTCATGGTAAACAGGGAGTGAGTCCATTCCCCCCCCAAACCTCTGGCTATATATACATGATTTACACAATGGGTCCCGGGTGATTGGCTGATCCAAGTCCCCTCCTGGAGCCTGATTGGACTGTTCCTGCAGACCAATCAGGTTGCTGATTCACTTCTTCCTGCAAACCAATCAGGTTGCTGCCTTCTAGTATCCTACCTGTCCTACCTAGGATCAAAGCTCAGTACATAACACAAATCTTCCCCGTTTTCAACTTGCAAATGATGATGACAACGATGTCTATTTATGTCCCTTACTCAAATGTTCTGCAGCCCTACAATTTTATATATGCTGGCCTGGACCTGATTCAAAGGGAAATGGACTTTTATGCTCATGAGGAGGAGATTGGAAGCTTCTGCTGTTAAGCAGTCTGCCGTTCCCCATTTCATCTGAACTTAGAACTGTGGTATATTAAACTTTGGTTAATCAGAAGGAATGGAATCAAGCCATGGTTTTATAGCCACTGGCCATAGCTCAAACAAATCACATTATAATTTTTCTGTTAATAAGAATAAAAGAGTGATGAATTATGACACTCGTAGATGTTCTCACACGTGGCTCCACGTTACTCCACACATGTCAATATGTGGATTTTTCAAATAGGTAGTACACTTTCAACCTTAGTTTTGTCATTCTATTGTGTTACGCTGCAAAGATTTAACCTCTGTAACATGAGCTAATGCTTCTTAAATTAGCAATATTTCCAATCTTATCAGATAAATACATCTCTATTTAAATCAACTTTCCTGAAATACAATAATAAATGATCAGCCTATTAATAGATCTTTATGTTTGCTTTTTAATATGACTAAACTATTTTCATTGCCATCTACCATTTCCATCCAATTCTTTATCTGAGCTACTGGGAGACTCGGCGAGAAGGAATTTTGGAAAAGACATTAAATCCAGACCTTTGTGACCTCTGAGTCTGTAATCCTGAGGTCATGGTCGATATTATTCCAAAGGGCTTCTACAGCCGCGATTGAAGGTCATTGGTCAGCAGCAATCATATCACAAAGAGCTAAAGCAGTTGCGTCTCTGGGGGTCATCAGAAACATTAGCCTGTGGTTTTGTGCATAGTTGCAGCCGAAGTAAATGATCAATTAACTAGAAGCTCCGTTGAACATAACAGGGCTCACTTCTGAGTATGCATGGTTAAGGATGGTCACCTTAATTTTTTTTAAAAAAAGAATTCAGTAACTATCCAAACTTTCGAGGCAGCTTTCCGAAAAATAAATAAATATAGATAAAAGATTTAGCTAGCAGATAACATAACGGACAGAACTGATAAACAAACTAGCCAGGTGAACCAAAAGCCAGACAAAGAGAAGCATTCTACGTCCTGCTCTACAAAGCCAATGAACTGGGAATCATGCACCTCAGGAGAAAGTTCATTCCACTGCCTTGGGGCATAGTTGTTACTTGAAGCAGGGCAATGTGGGGAGAACAGCATAAGGAGATTGGATCATTGTGAGATGCTGTTGCTACTGGTGGTGTGTGGAGGCGTTGCTTAGCAACCAAGCAGAATGTCATGATATTTGTTGTGGCATCACGTGCCCTGATTGGCTGTCTAGTTCTGAGGGAGTTTTCATCTGTATATTTGGTTGAATGTCTCTCATGTATCTGCTAGAGTAAAAAAAGAAGAAGAAGACAAAACCTCTCTGTTCATTTCACCTCAGATGACACATTGTTTTTGTTCAGTTTTGCTTGGCAAAGTGTTACCAGGATTTCTTTTTGCTCTGGATTCTACCTGCGTTATTTAACTGACTTTGCCCACAGAACTTTCTAGATGTTTCAAGTGTTAAAGGAAAAATCCGAGGGCTCCCTTGAACAAAAAACAAAGACACCAACCAGGATAACTTGGAGCAAAACAGCAGCCTGTAGGCTTGGCCTTTATTGATCTGTTGCAACAGGGTGCTCCCCTCACCTGCAGGAGAGAGGAGGGACCCAGAAAAATGGTGTGCAAGGCCTTATAAAGACTTTTGAAATTGCCACCCTGTAGATCAAGACCACCCCCAGAAACATCATACATCCATCACAGAAGGGGTGTAACCTAAGACCACCCCTCAGATAAATCACACCTACATCACAGAAAAGGCGGTCTAAAACAGAAATTTGAATATTGTTTTTCTCCTGTTGTTGTTTATCTCCTGTCTGGCAGGTTACTTGATTGGATTGCCTGGGGAGCCTGGCCATTCTTTTGTAGTGATAAATACAGTGGTGCCCCGCAAGATGAATGCCTCGCAAGACAGAAAACTCGCTAGACGAAAGGGTTTTCCGTTTTGGAGGCGCTTCGCAAAATGAATTTCCTATGGGCTTGCTTCGCAAGATGAAAATGTCTTGCGAGTTCCTGCAGGGTTCCCCCCCTTTTCCCAAGCCGCTAAGCCGCTTATCAGCTGATCCTAAGCCGCTAAGCTGCTTAACAGCTGATCCGCTAAGCCGCTTATCAGCTGATCTGCTAAGCCGCTGATCCGCTAAGCCGCTAAACCGCTTATCAGCTGATCTGCTAAGCAGCTAATGGGCTTGCTTCGCAAGACGAAAAAACTGCAAGACGAAGAGACTCGCGGAACGGATTCTTTTCATCTTGCGAGGCACCACTGTACTTAGTTCTTGGGCCATGTCACAGGCTCACACCCTATTCAAACACAGACATACCCTTAAGACAGGATTTGTGAAGGAAAAGACAATGGGGAGGCTTTTCCATTTTATTTTGACCTTGCAGAGAAAACATTTGGTCAGTTTAGGAATCAAAATGGTTCCAGGTTGGCCTTCCTGTGCTGATTTATGTATGTGCTTGGTTAGTACACTTATGAACATTACCATGTATCTAATACCATAAAATACCTATCACACAAGAAACTTTCTGCAAACGCTGTAAAGTGGTGTGGCTTGACAGACGGATTTGCTTTGTTTTTCATGTGCAGGCTAAACTGGAAGAGCCCCTTAAAATGTATTCTGCACAACGGCACACAACAAAGTAGGATCACCACTGGGCTACTCTCTTCTGGCCATATCACCACAACAACAGATGAACTTTCACCTGGCATGTTCCTGAGCTTTGTGCACTAATGTAAAATAAAATAAAATAAAATAAAATAAAATAAAATTCTGGTGTAATTAACCCTTCCGCATCCAATTTTCCTGTTTGAAAAAAGCACCACACCTTAGCTATATATCTGCACAACACATCTCTACACTGTGATAAAGTGTAGCGAATTGCATTTGTTTTGCAAGAAAAGCAAGATCAACGTGGATCTAATCTCAGAAGCAAAATGTGCCACGCTATGAATCTTTAAAATCAAAGTTCTGAATCCCTAGAGCATGCAAAATACTGTGATTCTGAAGATGCTGGAGGCAGTCATGCAAGACAGCATTAAATGGAACAAAATGCTGCTGGTTGTATGCACAGCAGTTCCTCTCCTGCTTTCTTCGCATTCCAGTTGATCAAAAGAGACGCGGAGGCACAACGCTGCTAAAACACAGGGAGGCTGGGTCTGTCTGGCGAAGCAAGGGAACAGCTTTCAAGTACTGAAAGGTGATGAAGGTGGAGGAAGCTGTCACGAGACAAAGGTTCTTGAGAGCAGAAGCGGTAAGGCCTACAAGGCGTACACAATCATTCAAGCCAGCTAACTTCTAACAGCAAACTGCTAGGTCACAGGGACTTGTGACTCATCTTGGGTGATGACTCATTCGCCCTATAAAAAGTAGCCAGCCTCTCTATGGGCCTGTTTCCAGTTCAGAGTGTCAGTGTGTGCCTGTGTATAATTGTTGCAGACAGCATGACTCCAGGACTCCAGTTAACCAGTAACTAACATACAGTGGTACCTCAGGTTACATATGCTTCAGGTTGCATAGGCTTCAGGTTACAGACTCCGCTAACCCAGAAATAGTGCTTCAGGTTAAGAACAGAAATCAGGCTCCGGTGGCGCGGCGGCAGCAGGAGGCCCCATTAGCTAAAGTGGTGCTTCAGGTTAAGAACAGTTTCAGGTTAAGTACGGACCTCTGGAACGAATTAAGTACTTAACCTGAGGTACCACTGTAGTAGTAACAACAACAACAACAACAACAATAATAATACACCTGGTGGGAGGGTGTTCCACAGGGTGGGTGCCACTACCGAGAAGGCCCTCTGCCTGGTTCCCTGTAACCTCACTTCTCGCAGGGAGGGAACCGCCAGAAGACCCTCAGAGCTGGACCTCAGTGTCTGGGTAGAACGATGGGGATGGAGATGCTCCTGCAGATATACTGGACCGAGGCTGTTTGGGGCTTTAAAGGTCAACACCAACACTTTGAATTGTGCTCGGAAATGTACTGGGAGCCAATGTAGATCTTTCTGGACCAGTGTTATATGGTCTCGGCAGCCACACCCAGTCACCAGTCTAGCTGCCGCATTCTGGATTAGTTGTAGTTTCCGGGTCACCTTCAAAGGTAGCTCCACGTAGAGGTCATTGCAGTAGTCCAAGCAGGAGATAACCAGAGCATGCACCACTCTGGCGAGACATGGAGCTTCAACCATGCAACTCTCCCTGAATGTTTAAATGAGAACATTTTAAAGACCTATTCTTTGACTAATAAGCAATCCCATTAAAAAGAGCAGCAGCAGAGGACTAATAGGTTGGCATGTAATATATAATGGTGGTTTTTCAAAGTTGGTTGGCAATGTTTCAGGCTTTAATCTTTTGACTCATTAAAATGTATGTAAGATGTGAGAGAGACATAATGTGTGCACTGTTTGATTTCTCAGAATGTTTGCTATTGTTTTAATGCGCACATCAGCCAGCTGAACACATTGAAATTAACATTTGATGCCTTTTTATTTATATATCTGGCATTTTTATGAGGAGACTGCAATAAAGAAGTCAGTTGGGGCTATTAGAAACATTCGAGAAGAAGGAATGCTGTGCATCTCGACTTGGATTATTAAATTTTAAATTGTGGCTGTTCTCACTTTGAATGCCAATGATGAATGTTGCCAGATGGAAACCTTTCATCGAGTGTTTCTTTGTTTCTTGCGGTTAGCCATAAATTTGAACTAAGTGACTGTTTGTGTGAACTATGTTGACTAAACACTTTCTGTTTCTATGGGTTGCAATATCATCTACACCTCAAAGTTAGTAAAGGTAAAGGGACCCCTGACCATTAGGTCCAGTCGTGGCCGACTCTGGGGTTGCGGTGCTCATCTCGCTTTATTGGCCGAGGGAGCCAGCGTGCAGCTTCTGGGTCATGTGGCCAGCATGACTAAGCCGCTTCTGGTGAACCAGAGCAGTGTACGGACATGCCGTTTACCTTCACGCCGGAGCAGTTTATCTACTTATCTATTTATCTACTTGTACTTTGACATGCTTTCAAACTGCTAGGTTGGCAGGAGCAGGGACCGAGCAATGGGAGCTCACCTCGTTGCGGGGATTCGAACTGCCGACCTTCTGATTGGCAAGTCCCAGGCTCTGTGGTTTAACACACAGTGCCACCCGCAGTCCCTACCTCAAAGTTAAGAAACTCATAATTAAAGGTCTGTTTATTTCCCCACAATTGGAATCCTGACCAGCACAAGCTTTCCTTGATTGGTTTGCCTACAACATTATTGTTGATTAGAGCTGTCCATAAAATAACTCTCTTAAATTCTCCACCTATTTTGGGGCCTAGAAATGGGATAAACTGTTTCACTAAATTTCTTCCTTGGATGGAAGTGTCATTGTCTAGTGGTTTCTCAAAGGTGAACTCACCATCAATAATGGCGGAAGCAAAACTTATTTCTTTGTCCTAGAGACCTGTGGATTGCTCACATATTGTGGTGCACAAAATGGGTAATCGGAAGTTGCTAGGATGTTAGGGGATTGACAGGTTGATGGGACCATTTACCTGTCAAGCTTGGCTCATGTGGGTGAGGATGATATAAAGATGTCTGGCAGGCAAGCTGCCTGATAAGCAACAAGGACTCTTCGTCAGTTTTATGTAAGTTTATTTACAAGAAAAACACATCCAGAGCCACACCTGCTCTCATTAACATTTGTTGCTCAGTCTGACTCATCCTCCCTCCCCCAACAGGAAGAACGCCAAAATCCCGCCTTTCTTGTCCTTCCCTTCCATTGCTCTCTGAGCTTCTCCAGTCTCCTCGTATGAGGACTGAATGGCTGGCCTGTCTCTTCCCCAGAAGACACATCCTCAGACTCTGGCTTATCTGCTGGTTGCCTGGCAATGCTTTAGCCAACTTTCAACTCTTCCTCTCCTTGGGAGCTAATAGCTTCTTCCCTGGGAAGGAGGGGGCCGAGCTGTCCTCTCTAAACTCAGACAGACAGCTCTCATCTGACTCTTCCACTATGCTGGGTGTGTGTGTGTGTGTGCCACGTTCCTGGCAGGTGATAAGGATCTGGCTCCCTGTCTGGATCCAGTTCTCCCCCAGAGTGCCTTTGAAGAAAGTGGGATAAAAATCTGACATGGTTTCATAGTGATGATGCTCAGCCCTGTAAATATTCTGTTTGTACTATGAATTTTCGCTTTTCATTATTACTTGCTTACTCTCCCCCTGATTCTGGAACATGTGGATTTTTAGGTAATGTCAGATGTCCTGGGAAAATTGCATTTCCTAGAGCCTGGCCCCCCAAACATTGCCACAGCAGTGATCCATTGCCAGGAGAGGAAGGAGAGAATGGGGACAGGATTTGAAGGGCTGAGAAGGGGAATTTGAGACCCGAGAGGTGGCAACAATCAGTGTATTTAGAATTGGTGCTGGAACATACCATTCCCCCCGCCCCCTGAGAGTTCCCCTAAAATTCTTGCTATTGGCAGCTGCAGTTTAGCTTGTAGGCGTTTGCCCATCGCTACTGTTTTACTGTTTACGGAATACCACCTTATCAGCTTTGATTTTTATTCTTGTCAAATGGCAAGGGAAAGAAAGAAGAAATGCTCATTATTTGAGGGCAACATTCATGCTGGCAAAACCAGTGATAAATGGAGAAACAAGATGCAGAACTTTCTGCAATGGGATGGAATGATATATGAATCCACATAAGGATGATCAGGGAGGAAACTGAAATACTTGAGTATTAGCAAGCATTCCCAGCATCGAGTAATGGAGCCTCTCCCTGCATCTCAGCCCAGCTATTGAGTTATTTACTCACAAGCTTGTTTCTTATTGATTTGCTTCACCATTAATCCTAAATGCCATAAAAATGCTTCCTCTGTTATTGCTGAATTAGGCATTGTGCTTCTCTGTTGGACCTGGTTTCTGTGGAGTCTGGCCAAAGGGAGAGGGAGATGAAACTGAAAGTGGCCTGCAGACTGCAAGATCAAGTCTCTTTCTTTTTTGAGCCACTGTGGAAGACTGACCCTGAAGTCTTAATAGGGGTCAAAGAAATTGAATAACAATTTGCAGAGCTGACCTTGCTTAGCTGGTTTCCTCGCAATATTCTTTGGACAATTCCAGGTAACCTTAAGCCAACTATTCATCAGGTCACCTGTTTGACCCATTGTGGGCTTAATTCCTGACATTCGTTGCAAAACAGATCAAAACAAAAACTTAAAATCATTATCAGATTATAAGAAAACAATTAATGCAACAGGCCAGGGGTTCTCAAGCTGCTATACGCCTTCATTTTCTGTTTTGAATTTTTTTGTTTGTTCTGCAAGAAAACCGCTGTCAAAACAACATTGCGACAGGACAAAGGGGATCAAATATATCAAACAGCGAAGGTGCCAAGGAAAACATTTCAAACAGTTCCAAGAATTCTTTTGACATAGTCGTGGTAATTAGGGTATTTCATTTGCAACAACTAGTCTGTAATTAAACCTGACCTTTCGTTTAATTATGTCTTGACATTTTTTATTTTAAATGCGCTTTCCCTACGGTGGTGATGTGTTATGTGCAAATGCAAATAAGCACTTTCTGTAACGAAAGCTAAAAAAGAGGTTCGGCTGCTGCTGAGAGTGCAGGGCAATCTATTGTCAAAGATCCTGAGCTAAGGATTTCAGAAGGATCCAACATTTGGGGCTTGTCCGGTGAGAACCACTAGACCCCTCTTGAGGCACAAAAGACAGTAGAGTTGTGTAAATGTGTGCGTAAAACCAGCTTCTAGGATTCGGGGAGACCTGACACAAATACTTAAAATTGTTAAGCGTAATGCTGGTGGTCAACAAAAGAGGTTTAAAGACTTTCTCAAGGCAAATCTAAAAAACTGTAGGATAAACAGCGACAACTGGGAAACACTGGCCTGTGAATGCTCCAGTTGGAGAACAGCCAAAGGTGTTGTGGGCTTTAGGTAAAGGTAAAGGTACCCCTGCCCGTACGGGCCAGTCTTGACAGACTCTGGGGTTTGTGCGCCCATCTCACATCTATTGGCCGGGGGCCAGCGCTGTCCAGAGACACTTCCGGGTCACGTGGCCAGCGTGACAAGCTGCATCTGGCGAGCCAGCGCAGCACACGGAACGCCGTTTACCTTCCCGCTGGTAAGCGGTACCTATTTATCTACTTGCACCCCGGGGGTGCTTTCGAACTGCTAGGTTGGCAGGCGCTGGGACCGAGCAGCGGGAGCGCACCCCGCCACGGGGATTCGAACCGCCGACCTTTCGATCGGCAAGTTGTGGGCTTTGAAGACACTCAAATTCAGGACGAAAGGGAGCAATGTGCTAAAAGGAAGGCACACTTGGCAAGCCCTCACCATGATCGACTCCCACCCAGAAACCTATGTCCCCACTGTGGAAGGATGTGTGGATCCAGAATTGGCCTCCACAGTCACTTATGGACTCACTGTTAAAACCTTGTTTATGGAAGGCAAACTTACTCGGCTACGAGGGATCACCAAAGAAGAAGATACAAATACTGTGTCTGGGTCTTGCCTCTTCAGCAGAGCAATGCATCTTTCCTTCTGCACATTCTTCAGCCCTCGCTGTGGCTTCACCAACTAGAGAGCATCCACCTCAGGCATCTTCCCACATCTGCTCACACCCAGGGGCATGGCATGGGGTGCATGGGGGGGGGGAGAGAAGCTGTGGTCCTAGGTGCATGAACCAGGAGCCCCCATGCAGGCATTGGCTTCTGCGGTGATCGCCATTCCACCCAGGCACATTCTGGTGGGCTCCGCCCCCAGCTCCCCATCTTACTGTGTCTGCTGCTGGAGGTCTCTGGGATCCAGAGCCCATCCTGGTCTCGCCGTTGTGTCACCTGCTTCCTCACTGAATGGCTGCCCCCTGGTTGAATGCCTGGCCCTTTTGCTATAAGCTGGCCAGTGCTCTGTGGACGTAGGTGATGCTGTGGTCTAAAGTTGGCAGTTTGAATCCCCATGACGGAATGAGCTCCCGTTGCTCTGTCCCAGCTCCTGCCAACCTAGCAGTTTGAAAGCACACCAGTGTGAGTAGATAAATAGGTACCGCTGCTGCGGGAAGGTAAACAGCGTTTTCGTGCGCTCTGGTTTCTGTCAGGGTGTTCCGTTGTGCCAGAAGCGGTTTAGTCATGATGGCCACATGACCTGGAAAGCTGTCTGTGGACAAACACCGGCTCCCTCGGCCTGAAAGCGAGATGAGCGCCGCAACCCCATAGTCACCTTTGACTGGACTTAACTTTCCAGGGGTCCTTTACCTTTTACCTTTGCTCCCTGGACAGTGAGCTAACGGAGGGGTGACTCAAAAATATTACACATACACTACGTAGAAGATTGAAAGTTTACTACCCCCTCCACCTCTCTTCTTCCCTAACTTTATACTGTCTATAACATTAGTGTCTCACATCGAAATTGAATATGAATCATCTGCAGAAATAGCTGAAAGCAGAGGCGCCTTTTGTAATTTTTGGAACCTGAGAAAATCTTTAATGGAAACCGCTTAAAGTGAAATGTGAAATGTGCCCACTGGTCCAAAAAGGTTGGCAACTCCTGAGGTAAGTAATAGGATATCATGCATTTCAAGCCCTGAAGTGTATGCACTCTACCTGACAAAAATTTGCTTTTCCTCTGCACCTTGTTAATTCTTGCTGGGATGGCTTCTAGTTCACTATGCAAAACAAGCGCTTGCCAGTCTGTTTTTTGCAATGGAACACTGTCTAGTTTTGTTTAAGTGTATGCATCACAAACCAGATCTGCAGACATTTGACAACACTAAGTGTGTGCTGCTGTTGCATTCAGATTAGCAGGCCTGAGTCTAGAAGTTACTAGCTAAATTCCGACTGACTGCGCTGAGTCAGGCCTGGGACCCTGGTCAGGTGAATGCTTCCTGTAGCAGTCAATTAACTGCCGTGTAAGTAGAAGAAAACAGTGCAGCAAATGTCCAATTATCTATGCTGTTTATTGACATGGCTAATGCAAAAGCTTACATGCAGGCTCCTTGGAACCACTTCTCATTTAGAAGCTACAATTATTAAATTCATTTATTTGAGGATTGAGAGCTAACTGTTTATTTACTCACAGAGCCAAAAGCTTCTCCTGATTTATGGATTTATTTATTTTTAAAGCAATGAAAAGGAGCGTCTTACCTGAGCTCTTCGCTTCTGCTCTGCAATAATAATAATAGTAATAATAGTAAATTGTAGTTTTCTTTTCTTTTTACTTTTAAAAAAAGAAACACAACATTTTTATGGAAGGGTCACCTCTGATGAGGAAGAGGTCAGAACAAATCGCTGTAATCTTGAATGGCCTAGTCTTGCTGAGACTCTATAGACCCTGTTGGCTGACCTGTGCATTGACTGGGTTTTCTAATTGGGATGCTAGATGCTTTTCAACTGACAGTGCAAGGCTGCTAAGCGCTTGTTTAGTCTGAACATGAAAATCAATCTGCCAGCATTTCTCTAAAAAAAAAAGTGGGGGGGGGGGGAATAGCAATGCCATCCCTGTACTGTTTGTTAGGCTTTGGCATTTAACAGATGCTTTGTTTGAACTGTTGCAACAAAGTGTTCAAGTTGCATTTCAGATCATTACTGGCCTGTGGGTGCTGGTTTGGTGCCTGGGACATCTTGCTTTTTCATCTCGTTTGAAAAAAAAAATGTTGAATGTAAAACAAGCAGAATGCACTTACAGAGGTTGTTGACTAAGTGACGCCAATTCTCTATAGACCTCTGCGGCTTTGCTTTAGGATTTTTATATTTATAACTATGGCGTGCTGTGTTTGTGCACCCCCTTGGACTCCTCTCTTGCCTGATAAAAACAAGCTTTGGGGGCTCTAAAGTTCTCTGTGTCAGAGCCGGCACACCCATTGGACGGAGGGGAGCAGCCAGTTCAGGCAGCGTAAGTGCTAGAGTTGACACCCCACTGTTTTCTCTCTCTTTGGCGATCACTCATAGCCGAGTACATCACCTTGCCAACAAAGGTCCATATAGTAAAAGCTATGGTTTTCCCAGAAGTGATGTATGGAAGTGAAAGCTGGACCATAAAGAAGGCTGATTGCCGAAGAATTGATGCTTTTGAATTATGGTGCTGGAGGAGACTCTTGAGAGTCCCATGGACTGCAAGAAGAACAAACTTATTCATTCTTAATGAAATCATCCCTGAGTGCTCACTGGAAGGACAGATCATGAAGCTGAGGCTGCAATACTTTGGCCACCTCATGAGAAGAGAAGACTCCCTGGAAAAGACCCTGATGTTGGGAAAAATGGAGGGCACAAGGAGAAGGGGACAACAGAGGATGAGATGGTTGGATAGTGTTCTCGAAGCTACCAGCATGAGTTTGACCAAACTGTGGGAGGCAGTGGAAGACAGGAGGGCCTGGCATGCTCTGGTCCATGGGGTCATGAAGAGGCGGACACGACTAAACGACTAAACAACAGCAACATAGCCGAGTAAGATTGTCTTCCATAAACACGGTTTTAAAAGTGAGTCTGCAAGTGACTGTGGAGGACAATTGTGGATCCATATGTCCTTCCACATTGGGACCCATTCACAGCCTAAACAGGAATTTCACCTCCAGATTCTGCTGTATTTCAATCAAACCATCACTTTGCAGAAAGCCTTTAATGGCAGCTCTCATTCAGGTACGCAGAAGACATCAGGGAAGCAGATCTGCTTACCTTTGAACTGGCTTGTGTGGCAGAGGTCCAGAGTATCAGGAAACGTTAATTGTATTCGTACTTAAAAATAAATGTCAAGTACAATTACCAAAACTGTTTTCTGGTATTTCCTTGAATTTATTACAGTAAAGGCCAGATGATACAGGGGCATCTGAAAGCTGTTGCTGACATATAACGTTGGCATAGCTTTTCTGCTGCTACTAAAGAGCATGGGCCATTTTTTCGTTTTCCCCCTTCTTCAGCTTAGCACTGCACTTAAATTGCTGACACTCTGATTTTTGCAACTAATTATATAAATACATTTCCTAGCAATAGATTTGGACAACATAAAATGAATGCTAGAGTTGTTATTTTGAAAGTGTGTGTTTAGCAGCTGTTACAATAATCCCTGTTGTTAAATTTAGTCAGAGTTTCTCTTATCACCTAGCCTTTTAAAAATGCCTATTTCCCCAGGTTTTTTTTTTATTGCATCTTTTTTCTGTATGACTTTGCAAGAGTATTTATTTATCATATAGCTCCTTCTGTGCTCTGACACTTTACAAAAAAGCAATATGACTTTTGAGTGCCATTTTTTCAGGCATGGTTTGATAGAATGATTTACATCTGCCAAAGTAAAGTTAAACTACATTATGTGCCCCTGCTTTTCTGATACTTTGAATATGGTAACCATAGGTATCTCGAACATTAGTGTTAAATTAAACTGGACCGCTCGTAATAGAGAAGGCAGTCAGCTGGAGACTGAGCTTTGATACTCAAGTCTGCTTGTGAAGTTTCGTGACTTTTGCCATGTCGCCAAGGATATTTTGCATCGTGGCAAACTGGTTCAGTTCAGGGAGCCTCAGGGATTCTCTGACTTTTCTCCCTCCATGTCAATAATCTGCAGGGTGCCGTCCTTCCTTTATCACGTAGTTCTCTAACTCCAGTTGCTTGCTGATTTGTTGGGAATTGAGGTGGTGTGTAAGGATCGATTCGAACACAAGTCTCCCAAACTGCAGAAGTTCAGGTGCCTTGCGCTCACTTGCTCTGGCGGGGTTGCTCCCCCAAGCGAACAGCTGTCGAAGAAGAAGGAAAGTTACAAACCTGGGATTTGTGTGCACTGGAGGCAGCGCCAACAAAGAGGTAGCGCCAATCCCTGCAAGGGAAAGAAGTGCACAGTATTGTTGCAGTCTCCAAGCAGTGCAAGATTTCAGGGATTCAAAGCACTCACTCAGGGTTCATGTTTCCTTTTGGAATGAGGCACAGCGGAGACTATGGTGTCTTGATAATGATGATGATGATGATGATGATGATGATGATAATGAAGGAATGGGTTTCTGTGCAGTCAGTTTAAAACTGACTCGAACCCCCGCTTTTCTACTTAGCATTTCTAAAATGCATAACCTTGAGCTCTTGAGCCAAAAGGCTCAGCTGTATAAACAAATGCTCAGAGCTCTCTCCTTTATCAGTTTGTGACGGCAAGCAAAGCCTTGACTTTACCAGTAGAACAGAGAAGACACGCCTGTGCCTGATCTTATGTCCTGACCACAAAGACGCAGACCCAGTTTGGGAACAGTGCCAGAGTGTGTTCTCGGAGATGATGACCTCTTGCTCCAAGATAAGAGTAGGAACAGGAAGATCCTTTTATGGTCAGAAGTACAGGAAAGAATACCCTTTTATGGTTAAGAATACCAGAGCAGGAACATCTGTGATGTCAACCTGCGTACATAGGCTGACGTGGTTGGATTCCTGGGGAGGGAGGGAGAGGGTGCCTGGAGGATATATATACTGCATGAAACTTCTCATTTCTTTGGACTTGCTGTGGACTGACCACGCAAGTGCCTTCTGCTATCCAGAGAGCAGAATAAACTCTTTCTTTGAACCAACCTCGGTGTCATTTGACTTCCTTCCTCCTGCCTGGGAGCAACGCAGACCCAATCGGTGAACTCCAATAAGGCTACAATAATGATGATAATAATAATAATAATAATAATAATAATAATAATAATAATAATTGTATTATTTAAACCCAAACAGAATATTAAAGGTAAAGGTAAAGGTAAAGGTACCCCTGCCCGTACGGGCCAGTCATGACTGACTCTAGGGTTGTGTGCTCATCTCACTCTAGAGGCCGGGAGCCGGCGCCGTCCGAAGACACTTCTGGGTCACGTGGCCAGTGTGACGAAGCTGCTCTGGCGAGCCAGCACCAGTGCCAATCATGGAAACGCCGTTTACCTTCCCGATATGAAGCAGTACCTATTTATCTACTTGCACTTAGGGGTGCTTTCGAACTGCTAGGTGGGTAGGAGCTGGGACCGAACGATGGGAGCTCACCCTGCCGCGGGGATTCGAACCGCTGACCATACGATCAGCAAGTCCTAGGCACTGAGGTTTTACCCACAGCGCCACCCACGTCCCCAAACAGAATATTAAAAACATGATAAAACATCTAAAAACTTCCCTAAACAGGTATGCCTTCAGATATCTTCTAAAAGTCAGAAAGTTCATTATTTCCTTGGCATCTGGTGGGAAAGGCATTCCACAGGGCAGATGCCACTACCGAGAAGGCTCTCTGCCCAATTCCCTGAAACCTCACTTCTCACAAAGAGGGAACCGCCAGAAAGCCCTCAGTGTCCGGGCAGAACGATACGGGTGGAGACGCTCTTTCGGGTATACTGGGCCGAGGCCGTTTAGGGCTTTAAAGGTCAGCACCAACACTTTGAATTGTGCTCAGAAACATACTGGAAGCCAATGAAGGTCTTTTAGAACCAGTGTTATATGGTCTCAGCGGCCACGCCCAGTCACCAGTCTAGCTGCCGCATTCTGGATTAGTTGCAGTTTCTGGGTCACCTTCAAAGGTAGCCCTATGTAGAGCACATTGCAGTAGTCCAAGCGGGAGATAACCAGAGCATGCACCAGTCTGGCGAGACAGTCTGTGGGCAGGTAGGGTCTCAGCCTGCGTACTAGATGGAGCTGGTAAACAGCTGCCCTGGACACAGATTTGACCTGCGCCTCCATGAACAGCTGTGAGTCCAAAATGATTCCCAGGCTGCGCACCTGGTCCTTCAGGGGCACAGTTATCCCATTCAGGACCACTGAGTCCTCCGCACCTGACCACCCCCTTTCCCCCCAAAACAGTACTTCTGTCTTGTCAGGATTCAGCCTCAATCTGTTAGCCGCCATCCATCCTCCAACCGCCTCCAGACACTCTCACAGGACATCCAGCATCTTCACTGGTTCAGATTTGAAGGAGAGGTGAATCTGGGTATCATCCACATACTGGTGAACACCTAATCCAAACCCCCTGATGATCTCTCCCAGAGGCTTCAGATAGCTGTTAAAAAGCATTGTTTCTTTACACATATATACAAGCTGAACCTACAATGGAGGGGTTCACAGGATCAACACCCCCAAAAGGACTTGTTTCTCCATAGCCACAACCTTGGCTTCACATAGACGTCAAACGTTATTCTCAAACATTGCTCTAACACTCCTGATTCCTGCTTTACTTCTTGGTCAAATCAACCCCAGCTCTTCTCTCAACACTGACTTTTTCTATTAAAAGAGGGGGGCCCACAGCTAGCTTGGTTATTTCCCAGAATGAGAAGGCTTGATTTGATTTTAACATTTGCTGGATCCCGGTTTCTCCCCTCTCCACCAAACTCATAACATTTTAAGTGCTGTCAACTGATGTTTATCTATTTGGGCATGTTAGCAGAAAAGCCAGCAAGATTTCTCTCCTTTTCTGAAGGCTTATATCGGGAAATATGCATTCCGTCTCCTAAGGCTAAAATGGCTGTTTATAAAAATGCCCCCCAAAGAAAATAATATTGGCATTCTATAAAAAAAATCCCACTCACTAGTACTGAGTTTAAAATAGGAAATAGGAATGAGCCAGGTTAGTGTTTGTTTCCAAATCTGTAGCTGAATGCATAAGGAAACACAATTTTAAAATACTACAGTATCTTGTTATTTGAAGAGCGCCTACAACATGCATGGTGCTTTGCTGAGTACCTTATAGTCAAAGGCTGCAGTCCTAATCTCACTGACCTGGGAGTAAACCCCATTGAATTCAGTAGAACTCACTTCTGATTAGAGATGGTTAGGATTACGCTGCTGACAGTGTTGTACAGAGTAGTGTAAAGACTACTACTCTGACTAATGCAGCTGTATGCTTTTTAACAATCTTATTCTATCCCAGATAAATCAGAGGACACCTTTCTGTAAGAGCTACTGTGACAAACCACAGTTTGCATTTAGACTTTTACGTATAACTCATTGACAGTGCATTGTGGGGCTATTTTGTGTATGGGAATCAGTTCCTGATTACAGGATATCTGAGACGAACCAAAGCTTATGATACCTGGTACACATACCTGCTTGTTTGCAAGTAATACAAAATTCACAATAATTTGTAATTAAAGGTAAAGGGACCCCTGACCCTTAGGTCCAGTCGTGGCCAACTCTGGAGTCACTTTATTGGTCGAGGGAGCTGGCGTACAGCTTCCGGATCATGTGGCCAGCATGACTAAGCCGCTTCTGGCGAACCAGAGCATCGCACGGAAACGCCGTTTACCTTCCCGCCAGAGTGGTAACTATTTATCTACTTGCACTTTGACATGCTTTCGAACTGCTAGGTTGGCAGGAGCAGGGATCGAGCAACGGGAGCTCACCCCGTCGCGGGGATTCGAACCGCCGACCTTCTGATCGGCAAGTCCTAGGCTCTGTGGTTTAACCCACAGCGCCACCCGTGTCCCCAATTTATAATTAGAAACCCCATAGAGTTCAATAGGACCTATACCTTAGAGCAGGTGTGGGGAACCTTTGGTCTTCCAAATGTTGCTGAACTACAACTCCCATCAGCCTTAGCAAGCACGGCCAATTGTCAGTGGTGATGGGAATTACAGTTCAGCAACTTCTGGAGTGCTGGAAGTTTCCCACCCCACCCTAAAAAGTGTGGTTAGGATTGAAGGCTTATTTTACAATCCCACCACCAATGAATGATGAAATGGAAAAGAATGTGTATTATTTTCCCCAGCCTAAGACTTGCTGCTTTTTGTGATACAGGGGTACCTCAGGTTACAGACGCTTCAGGTTACAACGCTTCAGGTTACAGACTCCGCTAACCCAGAAATAGTACCTTGGGTTAAGAACTTTGCTTCAGGATGAGAACAGAAATTGTGCTCTGGCGGCGCGGCAGCAGCAGGAGGCCCCATTAGCTAAAGTGGTACCTCAGGTTAAGAACAGTTTCAGGTTAAGAACGGACCTCCAGAACGAATTATGTTCTTAACCCGAGGTACCACTGTATCGTGTCTTCATCATGGAGGACACACGTTGTGGTGAGATCACTAAGAGTGACTTTACCATTTGCGTGGGTGGTATTGTTTGGATAACCACAACAACCCGATTGGGTCCCTCGGTTGCTGGGGTAATTCTGGCCAATGGGGTTGAGAGAATTTGCAGCCGGGGGACCTATTTATACCGCTGCATGTTGTGTCATGCTTCCTCTTAGTGTCTCATGCATCAGATCACCTGCTCACCCTCCATATATTTAGGGTTCATTATGACCTTGCTATGCTGTCGTGGGTTGTCTGTTCTTGGGACAGGGGCCTGGTAGGAATTTTCTCATTTGGCTGATTGGCTAGTGCTACTTGGGTTTCGCCTGCTGCATAGCAAATCGTCACAACTTTGTAAGGTTTGGTGTTTAGGCATTGGTTCAAGGTGTGGTGGAGGGGAGGTTGTCACACCTGCTGCTCCCAATGCGTGACAGGGTATTCCGTTATAGGAATCCAGGGGCTCTCCATGCTTTTGTCCGATCCCCTTCTAGGGCTTAGGGCCACGCCAGAGCACTTGGGAGCATTTTGGGGTGAGGTTGCGTCTGTGGTAGGACCAATGCTCCCCCAGTATGTTTACCCTTACTGACTTCTGCCAGTGTCCAGTTGTCAGTGCTGCCCTGCTGGAGGTGTAGGCGCAGCTAGTCGAACCAGTGCCTAAGCAAACCTCTCACATTCTGTAATGCATAAAGTTGTGGCCAAAATTATGCCAATAACCTTAAACTAATATTGGTGTCCACTGTGTCTTTCTTTGGGAGGTCTTCACACGCAAAGGTTTTCCCTGAAAGGAATACTGTATAGGAAACTGACTTATATTGTTCTGGACCAGAGGTCAATCTAACTCAGTACAGTGGTACCTCGGGTTAAGAACTTAATTCGTTCTGGAGGTCTGTTCTTAACCTGAAACTGTTCTTAACCTGAAGCTCCAACTTTAGCTAATGGGGCCTCCTGCTGCTGCTGCGCCGCCACTGCACAATTTCTGTTTTCATCCTGAAGCAAAGTTCTTAACCCGAGGTAATATTAGCGGCGCCTGTAACCTGAAGCGTATGTAACCTGAAGCATATGTAACCTGAGATACCACTGTATTGTCTACAACTTGGAGCTATCCAGATGTTGGGCTGCAGTACCCATCACCCCAGGTAGCGTGATCAATGGTTAGGAATATTGGAAGTTGTAGTCCCATAACATATAGAGAGCACCATGAAGGCTACTCCTGGTTTTTGTTGATTGGCAGTGGCAAGAAGAGAATGGGCTTTTTCTGTGGTGGCTCCCGGGTTGTGGAATGCTCTCCCCAGAGAGGCCTGCCTGGCGCCATCACTACATGTCTTTAGGTGCCTGGCAAAAACATTCCTCATTCTCTAGGCCTACTCCAGGTTATTTAATAATCGATGGCCTGTGGCAAGTCTGTATTCATATGCAAGTTGTTCATATATTGTGAGTTTGTATAAGTCTTCAATTCAATAGTAGAAGGTAGCCACATTTTTATTTTTCCAATTCATCAGTATCAGTCTTTTTGCTGTAGTAAGGGCACGGAGAGTCCACATGTATTGTCCTTTTGTGAGGTCCCATGTGCTGGGTATATAATTCAGGAGGATATTTTGCTCTGTAAATGTAAGATTGTTCTGACTTGCCATTCAATGATATTTGGAATCCATTCTTACAAATGTTGTATTTCGTTAAGATCTGGTGAAGTACAATAACGACCTTGTAAAATATACAGTTTTCTGCATGGGATCTGTTGTTTTCTTTTTCGTTTCCTTTTTTTAAAAAGAATATTTATTGAGATTATACAAAAATTACACATAAAGAAAAAACAAACAAAAACTAACAAACACAAGCTAACAAGAAAGTTGACAAAAAGACAACCTAGAAAGAAGGGGGGGAAAAATAAGAAAAAGAAGGGAAAAAAAGATATTTTAAAAAAAGATAAATCCATTTTTCAGCATCTTTGATCTCATTTGCTTATTTCCTTGACCTCCTCACACCTCCCCTTTTGTATTCCCGTTTTCCAAGTATTTTCAGCAAATCCTTACCCTCTTTCATTTGACTTTGCTCTATACTTAACCTATTATAACTATACATTTTCATCCGTATAACTATCTATATTCACCTATTCTTATTAACCTTATTACCAAAACCACTTCTTTTCAGTCCAACATCATTTTAACATTCATTAATTTTACAGTATTTCTACAGATAGTCTTTAAATTTCTTCCAGTCTTCCTCCACCATTTCTTCTCCCTGGTCTCGGATTTTGCCAGTCATTTCTGCCAATTCCATATAGTCCATCAGCTTCATGTGCCATTCTTCCAGAGTGGGTAAATCTTGTGTCTTCCAGTACTTTGCAATAAGTATTCTTGCTGCTGTTGTAGCATAATAAAGAAAGTTCTATCCTTCTTTAGCACCAATTGGCTGACAATGCCCAGAAGAAAGGCCTCTGGTTTCTTCAGGATGTTTTCTTTTTCGTTTCCATCTCACCATGTCTGGTGCACATATAGTTATGTACTTTTCGAATTTTCAGTAAAGATGGTTTCTTTAAAAAAAACACCTATGGCCTGTGAAAGTGTGGGAGAGTGGACTGCTATTATGATGACTGTTTTATTATTAGCCTGTCTGTCAGTATGTTTTTTTTTAATTACGTTTTTATTATGGTTTTATCATTGATGTTCTGTAATGTGTTTTTAATATGCACCACCCTTGGATCATCTGATAAAGGGTGGTATATAAAATGAATTATTATTATTATTATTATTATTATTATTATTATTATTATTATTATTAATACACTGACTATTCTTTCGCAAAGCCCATGTCCTGAAGTACAGCCCCTTGCAGAAGAGGAGCCATGGTCTCACACGTTTATAAGCAGTTCTTTGTCATTTTCTTAGAACTGACCCTTACCTTTAAAATTAAGTATTTGAGAGGAGATTATGACAGGCTTAGGTAGAGAAAGTGTGAAGCCTGGTTTTTCTCAGTTTATCTAGAATTTTCACTGTCCTTTCCATGAAATTTTGACAAGCCAGCGTGCAAATGAGCCTGGTGTGATGGAGTCATAACTCACAAATCATTTTCTGACAGTTCTGTGTTTGAATGGTTATTAATGATTTCTATGTAATTCATTCATGCAGAAAGCGTCTAATTTACAAGGATGAAACATCTAGTGCCGGCAAGTGGCTTATTAGAACGAGGTGAATCCTAATTGTTTACTGCCTTCAAGAATACTTATCTTCTCAAATAATTGCATTCTCAAAATTGAGTGGAAAGAAGGGTTTGTTTCGAAAAGGCGAGTTGCTTCTAAAATTTGGGGGTAAACGTCACAGTTAACTGCCCTCGACTTCTATATAGCGTGTTCTCACTAAAAGAGAGCACGTGTTGCGGATGGGGCCGAACAAAACTCCACTTGGTTGCCAGGCAGTATTAGATTCAAGGGGCCTGGAGCAGATTGGAGGATGGTGTTACTGGGGTAAATTTGATGTTGCCAATTTAGGGGTGGGATCAGTGGTTATTTAAGCAAGGTCCACAGCTTTCTCTTTCTCTTTCGCTGTGGACATCGGATCACATGGAGCACTTGGACTGTCTGGAGGACAGTGATGCAAACTTCTCATTGTCTGGTTACATTTCTTTATTTCTCCCTTCTTTTAATCCTCTTTAGTCCCTTAAATAATTTAATTCCCCCTTTTCCTGTTCAATTTCCCACCCCACCCCTTACCCTGCCCTGTGGGAAGATTCTCCCTGTATCTGTGGCTTGCCTTTCTTTCGCAAAAAGGTTTACCCCATTTCTCCTGTTGTAAATTGTGGGGCTAGTTAGGGCTGTTCCCAGCTTAGCTGGAATCACTTTCGTTTATAGCACCCCCGAAGGTTGGCTTTATTTGAGTGTGTGCAGCGCTGTTGGCCAAATTTTAATCTAGCCTTGGGCGGGAGCACTATTTTGAGTTCCTTTAATATCGCTATGAGACTAAGATTCTCAAGAGCAGAGGCATGGAGCCCTATTCGGCCTGTGCATAACTTCCGAGCCTAAGTATGCTACAGGTAGCAGTTAATTGTTAAGTCTCTGACCTCTCTATAAGAATGTACCTGCTTGCAGGCTCAGTTGCTGCTAATGTATATCTGAGGCAGACGGAGGGCGGCAGAGGCTGTCTGTGCCTCCAATGACTATGAGCACTCTGTATATGCTCTTGAACTATGCTGTTTCTGAACAAGTTTATTTTCTTTAAGTTTGTTTTGCCCTGATAGTGGCGACTGCCATTTTAGAGGCGAGCCATTGTGGTTTAGTGGCTAAAGTGTAGGACTAGGACCTGGGAGACAGGGTTCATATCCCCCTCTTAGCCATTGTTATAACAAAACAAAACAAACTGCTCCTTTTGGGCTATTCTGTTGCTGGGTAGTTCGGCCCATTTGTGATAAAAGAACTTTGGGTTTCTTGAAGGGGTGCTTCCCTCTAAAAGGGCAAGCAGGGGTACCTGGACAAGCTGTGGGCTGCCTCAACTCTGCTATTTCACTGGAAACATTTATACCTGGCCTAGCAGGTGACCCTAGGGCTTTGCCCTAGAATTCGATGGCCTGGAAGTGTTTCCGGCCTGAATAGTGTCCCCATGTGGTCCATGAAGCATTGGTTTCACCAGTTCCTTACATTGTTTAGTTTTTGCGGACTATGACTGGGCTTTTGCAAATGCCTCAAGAGCTTGCCTCTCCTGCAGGGGATGACTTGTGGACGCCCCAGGTGTCTTCTTCCAGAAGGAAGCATCTTCGAAGGCTGCAATCCAGGAGGAGGGCAAAGAGGAGCAGGGATCATGATTCAGACATCACCTTGGACCTCTACAGGGGTCAGGGTGAGGCTGTCCCGGGTCTTTAGGGATCATCCTGGATAACTCAGCTGGGCAGCGCATAGTGCCGGTAATGCCTAGGTTGCAGGATTGGTCCCTATATGGGACAGCTGCATGCTCCCCCATTGCTCTACCTGGACACTTAGGTCCAGTGTCGAGGGCCTTTTGGTGGTTCCCTCACTGCGAGGGATGTAACAGGCGCCACGTTTGCAATATGCAAGCGGGAGAAAGCACCTTTGTGTGCCCGCACTGCAGTTTGCTCTGTGCGTTGCAGGACACAGCGCTGCACGGGCTGCATTTGCATTGCATTGCGTGAGAGATTTGCATTTGCATTGCACAGAGGTTGTGTGCATTGCACAGAGGGTGTGAGTGCATTGCACAGAGGGTGTGTGTGCATTGCACAGAGTGTGTGTGCATTGCACGGAGGGTGTAGTGGCATTTGCACAGAGTGTGTGTGGTTTGGTTTTTGTTTTTTTTTTGTTTTTTTGCATTGCACAGAGAGTGCATTGCACGGAGTGTGTAGTTGCATTGAACAGAGGGTGTGTGCAGTGCACGGAGTGTGTAGTTGCATTGCATGGAGGGTAGTTGCATTGCACGGAGTGCGTTTTTGCATTGCACGGAGTGTGTAGTTGCATTGCATGAAGTGTGTAGTTGCATTGCATGGACTGTGTAGTTGCATTGCACAGAGTGGGTAGTTGCATTGCATGGAGGGTAGTTGCATTGCATGGAGTGCGTTTTTGCATTGCACGGAGTGCTTTTTTGCACTGAGTGTGTAGTTGCATTGAACGGAGTGTGTAGCTGCATCGCACGGAGTATAGTTGCATTGCATGGATTGTGTGAGCACTGCACGGAGTGTGTTTTTGCATTGCACAGTGTGTGTCTGAAAAGAAGCTGGCACGGCGGCAGTTTTGTCGGGACTTTTTTAGCGGTTCTGGCCAGCGTCGGCCCTGTAAATTTACGTATTATGATGGCAGCACAAGATGCCCCCTGCCCAAGCAGGGCTGGAAGCTGGCAAGCAATACCTCAATACTTTTTGCCCATATTCCCATTTTATTTAGGGATCCAGTTGGATATCGTTGCTAAAACATACCACTTGCCTATGGAGAAGCTGTCTGCCTTGAAGGAAGTTATTTTGTAATACTTCCTCTGTAGCAAGTGATGCTTCATCAGATCCGATCTTGCTGGGTCACTTAATTAATCTTGCATGCAGAGTGGTTGCCCCAGGCCGCCCCTTCCCTTCCCACTAGGCCAGGCTGCCTGCGGCCTGAGGTCCCCTTACCTTTCTCATGCAATGGGATCTCATGCAATGGTTGCAATTCCTATATGTATGCAATAGTAGTTGGCCATGGCAGGATACTTGCACAGGGATTTTTCAGGTTCATGCTGATGCTGCTGGATCTTTGCCCTTTGGTTTTTTATTTCAGGGGCTGCTGGTGTGCAAAGCCATGGCCTCAAGCCCGGTATGGTGAGGCAATCATGTGACCTAACTTTTGAGTTTTCCCCATTGTAGTAGCAGTTCACATGTGGCCCGAGGAGTTCAGTGACCATCGGATCTGCTTTTGGTCTGATAACCAGGTAGTGGTGAGCGTCTTGGCTAAACAGTTCTCACGCTCCAGCAGAGTCTCCGCCCCTCCGCTCATGCTTTTGAGCTGCACCGCTTAAGGTTTATTATTGTGCTTTCTGCTCTCCTGATTACGGGATCCTCTAATGATGTCTCTGACACTCTATCCCATTTTCAGATGGAGCGCTTCAGATCCTGGGCTCCAGACTCAGCTATTGCCAGACTTTTCCAGACCACCTGTGGCATTTTGACAACAATTAGTAATTACAGAGAGCAGCAGCTTCCATTTCCCCTTCTGCTTTTAGCTCTTATGGGAAGGCCTGGATGGATTTCTTAGCCTTAAGCTGGCAGTCCTCGGCCATTCAGATGAACTGGCCCCCATCCTCTGAGCAGATCCTGCAGTATTTGGTCCACCTGCCGCAGATTGGGCATGCGGCTATAACTATAAGAATTCAGTCCGCTGCAATGTCTGTTATACTGAAGCTTTATTTTTCAGAGACCCTTGCATAAAGTTTGTAATGTGCAGGGCCTTGGAAGGTTGGAATAGGCTCCAACCTCATAGGACAGTGGGCAGGAAGTCGGTCAATTTTACCTAGGCAGGATCTGCAACAAGTTAAAACTTGTCTGCTGGTAAAAGATCAAGGCGAGACTCCTTTCAGTATTCCATTGCATTTTGGGCACTGAGGGTTGGGGAAATGGTTGTTGGAGCCAGCACAGGGCTGAGAGTCTGGAGGCTTATTGCTTCAGGACTTTTCCTTATCTGCTTTGGAGCTTGCCATTAGAGTTGGGAACTCTAAAACAGACTTAGTGGGCAGGAGTGCCACAATCAGGCTTCCCATTACAGATGAGGAGGGCCCTTGCACGGTTATGGATACCAGAAAAAATTGGCTTTTCATTCCCCTGGGGGCTGGCCCACTCCTAGTGCATGAAAATGGGTTCCCGTTAGCCAGGCATTAATGTGCTTACGCCGTGCACCAGTTATTACGGCCTGCGGCTTGCCTACCACTGAACACGCCTCATTCCTTCCGAATAGGGCTGCTGCAACGGCTGCACACTGGGGGCCTGTCTGTAGACAGGATTGTGAATACGGGTCATTGGAAGTCTGACACTGACAAGGGCTATATCAGGAAGTGTCACAATGATGTCTGTGCTGATGCTTGTCTGTTATTTCCTTTTCTCATAGGAGCAGTGGTGCACATTTGGGCCACAGCATTGTACACTGGGCTGGCAAGCGCGCTGACAAGTCTGGACTGGGGCGCCATCTCAGTCTTCCTGCCCATGTGGACATATACTGGATGTCCAGATGGGGAATGCTTTGGGAGGAGATCCTTCCTTTGGTGCGGTCGAGTGTGACCTGTGCAGGTCCTCCCGCAGGGCTGGTGGTACAGCTGGGCGAGAATGTTTGCTGTCTTCCTCCAGCATAAGTCTGCATTCCTGCATGCAAGAGGGCTTGGATTGAGTTGATGGCAGCTCTCCCTGGACTCAAAATAATTTAAGGCATTTGGTTCAAGGTGGTCTGGAGGGGGGGTTGGAGCACCTGTCCCCTCCAATGCGCAAAGATATTCCATTAAAGGAAACCAAGGATTTGCCATGCTTTGTCAACCCCTTTCGAGGGGTAGGGCCACGCAAGAGTCCCTGGGAGCATTTGGGGTGAGCTTGAGTCTGATCCTGGTTCATTGCTCCCCCACGCTGTTTACTTGTACTGACGATATGGTGGGGCCCAGTCGTCAGTGCTGCCCTGCTGAGGTGAGGTGCAGCTAGTCGGGAACCAATGCCTAGACAAACTACCACCGAGCAGGCCAGAAAGCATGTTAATATGGCGGTGGAAAATAAAATAAATAAAGTAAATCAAATAAAATAAAATAACATATAAAATAAAATAACAAATAAAATAAAATAGGTCCTTGCTTTAGGTGGTTCTGTGATATTGCACCCTGCTATTTTCTTCAAGACTGTTCCCCTCTTTGGGGCAGATGGGGGGTGCATCTTTCCCCTATGGGGAACGACACCTGGCGGGATGCAATTGCCTTGGGATTCATTTGTCCCCCACAATGTTGCTGGTACTGACGATATGGTGGGGCCCAGTCGTCAGTGCTGCCCTGCTGAGGTCAGGTGCAGCTAGTCAGGAACCAGTGCCTAGACAAACTACCACCAAAGAGGCCGGGAAGCATGTTAATAAGGAAGTGTAAAATAAAATAAAATAATAATAAAATAATAATAAAATAAAATAAAAATAATAAAGTAAAATAGGCTTTGCTTCAGGTGGTTCCATGATTTTGCACCCTGTGATTACCTTCAAGGCTGCTGCCAGCTTTAGGGTGAATATTTCCCCTATAGGGAACGACACCTGGTTGGCTATGGTTGCTTTGGGATTGAAGGAAGGGTTGCATTTGTGAGTGGTTTGGCGGTGAGCTAAGGCTCTGTGGCGGTTAGGCATTGGTTAAATTGGTTGGTGGAGGGGTATGGATTGGCTGTGCCTGCCCCTCCAATGCTGCTGCTGACGGGTATTCCGTTAAAGGAATTCTGGGGCTTACCATCCCTTCGTCCAAACCCTTGGAGCAGGGTGCGGGCCGTGTAAGTTCCCAAGGAACAAGCAGGGAATAGCTGAGGGTCTGTGTCGCAGTCCCAGCTGTCCCTGGTCTTGTTCCTCCACACGCTGACTCACGGGAGTCAGCGCTGTCCCCAAGGCGGGGGGGACAGATAGTCATAACCAATGCCTAAGCAACCACTCTCAATTTGTATGAAAATAAAGTTGTGGCCAAAAGTATGCCAAAAACCTTAAACAAAAATTATGTGTGATGTGTGAGTTATTGGGGTAGGGGTTTTGGGGGACCTCAGCACGCAAAGCGTGTTCTCACTAAAAGAGAGCACGTGTTGCGGATGGGGCCGAACAAAACTCCACTTGGTTGCCAGGCAGTATTAGATTCAAGGGGCCTGGAGCAGATTGGAGGATGGTGTTACTGGGGTAAATTTGATGTTGCCAATTTAGGGGTGGGATCAGTGGTTATTTAAGCAAGGTCCACAGCTTTCTCTTTCTCTTTCGCTGTGGACATCGGATCTCCCGCCCGCCCACCCTTGCTTGGGCTTGCGCCTTGACCTTGCTCTGCCTGTCATGGGGTCGTTCGCCTTGGTGCGGGGGCCCAGTAGGAATTTTTCCAATTGGCTGATTAGTGTGTGCCTTTTGGGTTTTGCCTACTGCTTAGCAAATCGTCACAACTTGTAAGGTTGGCGGTTAGGCATTGGTTAAATTGGTTGGTGGAGGGGTATGGATTGGCTGTGCCTGCCCCTCCAATGCTGCTGCTGACGGGTATTCCGTTAAAGGAATTCTGGGGCTTACCATCCCTTCGTCCAAACCCTTGGAGCAGGGTGCGGGCCGTGTAAGTTCCCAAGGAACAAGCAGGGAATAGCTGAGGGTCTGTGTCGCAGTCCCAGCTGTCCCTGGTCTTGTTCCTCCACACGCTGACTCACGGGAGTCAGCGCTGTCCCCAAGGCGGGGGGGACAGATAGTCATAACCAATGCCTAAGCAACCACTCTCAATTTGTATGAAAATAAAGTTGTGGCCAAAAGTATGCCAAAAACCTTAAACAAAAATTATGTGTGATGTGTGAGTTATTGGGGTAGGGGTTTTGGGGGACCTCAGCACGCAACTGGTCATTGTTTAGGGCAGGGATGGGGAACCAGGGATAGGCGTGTATTTAGAGAGAGGCAGTATTAGGTTGAGACCTTGCAATCACCTTGGTGGCCTTGCGCCTTGGTGGTGAGCTGACTTGGAGTCATCTGGGAATCTAGAGACTCTGCCATATTGAAATTGAAATACTTTATTGTCACTTGTACAACTTGTATACAGTGGGATTACATGAGCACCCCCCACTCAGCTCTCTTAGTCTTAATTCCCCTCGTTTACTGACGCACACCCACCAAACCCGAAAGTCAGTTGCCCCGTTGTTATCTTTTCATTCAGCAGCCTAACAGCCCACGGATAGAAGCTGTTCTTTACCCTGTTGGTGCAACTAATCATGCTTCTATATCTTCTGCCTGAGGGCAGGAGATCAAGAAAGTGCCGGCCAGGGTGTGAATCATCCCTGAGAATTTTCCTCACTCTCCTGAGGCAACGTTCTTCTGCTATTTCATCCAGCGGATTCACGGGACAGCCCATAGTATCTTGTGCTGTATTCACCAGCCTCTGTAGGCACTTCCTATCAGCTGATGTCAAACCAGCGTACCACACAGTGATGCAGTATGAAAGGACATTTCTGTTGTTGACTTGTAGAAGGAGATCATCAAATGTTGATTGATATCGTTCTTCCACAATACTCTGAGGAGATGGAGTCTCTGTTGGGCTTTCTTAACCACCTGGGTTGTATTTATTTTCCAAGTAAGGTCTTCACTGAGATAAATTCCTAGGAATTTAAAGGAAGAGACTCTCTCCACACAGCCCTCCCCGATGTACAGCGGGGCTAGTTCTCCTCTCTTCCTTCGAAAGTCCAACACCATCTCTTTTGTTTTGCTGATATTAAGGTGCAAGTTGTTCCCTAGGCACCATGTAGATATTTTTTGGACCTCCCCTGGGATAATTTCACTGCTGCCCTGTAAGCCCTCGGTTAGTCAACATGTTTGTTTGGACTGACAGCCAAAGATGAGACATGGAGGGGACAGGAGAAATAGACACTCAAGGCACAAAGGATAGAAAGAGGAAAGATGATTTTTCCTTGTCATCTGGGCTACTAGCCCAGAGATGGAAGGAAGGAGAAGTCCCAACAAAAGAAGAATGGCAGATGAAACTGATGGAGTATGCGGAAATGGCGAAACTGATGGGGAAGATCAGAAACCAGGAAGATCAAGTATTTTCCAAAGACTGGGGTAAATTTGTAATTTATTTAAAAGACCACTGTAAACAGTTAAAATCTTTGGCAGGGATGTCATGAGACTTGAAATGAGGAATTATTTATGGTGATTATGGTTATATAATAGATGGATAAGGGTAAAAGATGCAGTAAACTTAAATCTAAATATGGAACCGATGGAGGGAGGGAGGTCTAAGGGTTCAAAGGAACTCTGTATTTTATTGTTTGGAATCGTTTTGTTTTATATATAAAAACTTTTTTCAAAAACTTAAAAAAAAAATTTTAGAGAGAGAGAGAGGGAGAGAGGATAGCTGGGAAGGTCTGCCATTTTTTTAGGAGGGTTGGGATTAAGAGAAGATTTTGTATCTGTGCACAGTTTCTGTGTTTCCCCTTTGGCTAATTTCCCCCTTTGTTTTTATGCTGTTTTTCTTAGAATCTGTTTTCTTCCTTATGTATTTTCTTCTTCTTAAAATTGTATTCCTCTAATTCATATAATTGTGGTCTTTTGATGAAGGCCCTGCGGTCTTTTGATGATGGCCAGTATAAAAATTTAATAAATGAAATGAATTAATTATCAGGGTCAACCTTATGGGCCACATTTGACAGGTGGGCAGGGTAGCTGCCTGTCAACCCCATTACATCATTATGATACCACATGATTGACAGGCAGGTTGTTTCACCCACCTGTCGAAAGCCCTTGCAGAGTTTCCAGTTTAAAAATGCAGACCTTTTTCTCATGCTAAGGTGGGGGAAACAGTCTGTTGACTCATTTAGTCCCATATAATGTAAGAATTAGTACACCATGCCCTATATTCTAGGCAAATATATAGAATATGAAGTTGTCCAGGTAAGGGACATAGTTTGTAGATATGTTTGATTCTCCTTTGGGATGAGGAGCCAAATTCAAAGAAAAAAATGCACAAAGCTATATTCTAGTATCTCAGTGTGAACAACAAGTGCGATCATCTTCAAAGCTTCCTGAGTCTGCATCTGATTGTAATCTTCTGATTAGACTTACAAATGCAGGTGTCATCTGTATTGGCAGAAGCAGAAGCTTCAAGTTGCTAAGGCTGATTGTGAGATGCTTAGAAAGTGCCGGAAAGGGTGTCTCTGCAGGAGCTTGATAAAAAGGGGGCGAAAGCTTCCGAAAAGTTGGCTGATAAGGAGAATGTGAAGACTGTGAAGGATCTGGCAGTGGGCAAGTAAAGCACAAGTAACTTCAGAAATAGATTGGAAGCTTGGAAATCTCATCTATCAGCTTTTATTCCATGTTAAACATCTACCAGCTTTTATTCCATATTAAACAATATCTTATTAAACCATAAGATATTGGCATCATAATTCCAACATGATGGATATGGGTTTTTAAAAAATAAATAAATGCTAATTTAATTTGACCTGAAGTTTAACAAGCCTCATACAGAACCTGGTCAGAATTAGGACTTCCTCCACCATCCTTACTTGTTTCCTTTTGTCATCTTCACTGTAATCATGCCAAATTAATGTTCATGAGGTGATATGACTAACAGGATGCATGCCATAACTGTGCTATTTAAAGAATAGTCTTTGTGGTCAAACTTACAGAAATGGAGGACGTTTTCAGTGACTTCTTCCTGGATCAGGCACCGATGTCTTTCCACCAACTGTGACATAAATTTGAGTATTGTGACGCCAGAAGGAAAACTAGTTTCCCAATGAAATCTAACTTGTCTTATTAAATGATACCCTACCAACTCTTTGATACATTAGGGCAACACTGTAATTGTCACTTCTGAAACTGGCAGTCATTGAAAGTCTAATCCGTTTGCTTTTAAGAGGCAAATTCAAATTAGTACTGAAATTGCATCATTAAGCATTTGTCAGAGGAATCAGTGTTATTCATCTGAAAGTCTGTAGATAGTTTGATGCAGAACAAAAGATCAGTTAAGTTCTAAGATGTTTCATATTAAGATGTTTTGAACTGGGAGCAGAAATCAAATAGTTTGGGTGGGAGTTGGGGTTAGATACGATGTGTTAAGTCACTGACAATGAGTTGCTTCAGATAATCTTGTGATGTCTGCTATGTTGATTTCAACAAATCTTGTCAATTTTGATTCTAGACTCTTATTGCAAAGCTAACACTTCCTATGATGTATTTATTTATTTATTGCTAGGGCAGGCTTGGTTTGTTTGTAAAATAAGAATTGCCAGCATTCTCCGCCCATCTGCAGCTGATAAGATGTCTTAGGAAGCTCACAAGCAGACCATGAACAAGTTAGGTATCTGCTGCTGATGGGACGTGGGTGGCGCTGTGGTCTAAAGCACTGAGCCTCTTGGGCTTGCTGATCAGAAGGTTGGTGGTTTGAATCCCTGCGATGGGGTGAGCTCCTGTTGCTCTGTCCCAGCTCCTGCCAACCTAGCAGTTTGAAAGCACGCCAGTGCAAGTAGATAAATAGGTACCGCTGCAGTGGGAAGGTAAACAGCATTTTCATGCGCTCTGGTTTCTGTCACAGGGTTCTGTTGCACCAGAAGTGGTTTAGCCCTGCTGGCCACATATCCCAGAAAGCTGTCTGTGGACAAACACCGTTTACGGATTGTATATTGCTTAAGGGATGCGGGTGGCGCTGTGGGTTAAACCACAGAGCCTAGGACTTGCCGATCAGAAGGTCGGCGGTTCAAATCAGAAGGTCGGCGGTTCAAATCCCCGCGGTGGGGTGAGCTCCTGTTGTTCAGTCCCAGCTCCTGCCAAACTAGCAGTTCGAAAGCACGTCAAAGTGCAAGTAGATAAATAGGTCTCCAGCGGGAAGGTAAACGGCGTTTCCGTGCATTGCTCTGGTTCACCAGAAGCGGCTTAGTCATGCTGGCCACATGACCCAGAAGCTGACTGCGGACAAATGCCAGCTCCCTCGACAAATAAAGCGAGATGAGTGCCGCAACCCCCAGAGTCGGTCACGACTGGTCAGGGGTCCCTTTACCTTTACCTTTATATTGCTTAAAGAGAACTATATGAAGATAATGTACATGTGGTATGTCACACCAAAAAAAATTGGCAGAAATGTGGAAAGCAGAAGAACTGTTGGAGATGCAAAGAAGGGGAAGGTACATTTCATCATATGTGGTGGGATTGTAAGATTATTAAGAAATTTTGGGAAATGATTTATAATGAATTGAAAAAAATGTTGAAAGTAACGTTTGTTAAAAAAACCAGAAACTTTTTTGCTAGGTATTCTAGGACAAGATATTCTGAAAGAGAAACAGACATTATTCATGTATGCTACAACAGCAGCAAGAATTTTAATAGCGCAAAATTGGAAGACTGGATAAATACCATCAAAAGAACAATGGCAAGAAAAATAGATGAACTACGCAGAGTTAGCAAAGTTAACGGACAAATTGTGAGAAAAGGGCAATAGTGACTTTGGAAAAGAATGGGAATCTTTTGCAATATAGTTACAGAAATAAAAACAAAAAAATGGACTCAATGGCAGGATTTACCGGTAAATAAACATTTACAGTCTTAATTACAAAGAACAACAAGACTTAACAAGTTGAAAAAATATTATTATATATAAACAGCAGAATGTAACATTTTATGTAACAAATCAGAAATGGAAACTGAGGAAAGTCAACAGGGAGGGGGGACTGGAAGATGAATGTTATTGATAATGGATATTTGTTATGAGAAAAAGAAAATTAATAAAAATTATTTTAAAAAAAACAACCTCTGTGCTCTGCAGCCAAGTGGAGAATGGCTAATAGGAAGCCATTAGCAGCAGCTGCTGCTTCTTCTTCTTCTTCTTCTTCTTCTTCTTCTTCTTCTTCTTCTTCTTCTTCTTCATGGTCTACTTGTTCTTCTTCTTGGAATATTGTTGTAATTATTAGCAGGTGGCAGAGCAAGATGACAAGCTGAATAAATAATACTAATAATAGTTATACTGATCTAATACTAATACTAATACTAATAATACTAATACTAATAATAAACTTGGAATGGAGAGGTTGGTATGGTAAAGTCAGAAAAGGTCATGGTAATGAGAGAAGAAAAGAGAGAGGGAAGGATGGGCAGCTAACACCATACCCATGGACCAGAAGGTACTAAGTTGGTGAACTGTAGGTCAATAGCGTTATACACTTAACTCGAAAATCAAAATTCATGTCAATTATATCAGTAGTACAGGTGCTGATCTTCCTTTAACAGAAGTGTTTGGAAGAAACCTCCTGGAAAAAGCAAAATCAATTTAATATGTCACATTAAGTTAACTTACTGGGTGGGGTTCTGAAGTCAGTAATTTACCTGTGTGAGCCTGGAGTTAATTTATTTAAATCGGGAAGGTTTATTTTGACCTCAACTCTCCCTTTCTTTCAATGAGTCTAACTACTGTCTCTCTGTGATTCATTGGTTTATTTGGATGAAAGGGTCACCATAGACAGCGATCATTTAAAATAAGAAAAATTCAAACACTGTATAATTAAAGCGCATTTGATAGTCTTGCATGTCTGATGTCAAATTAAGGCGGCATTCCTTTTAATTGTTGTGCTCTGTGAATAGAGTCTTGATAGATTTTAATCATGTAGCCATAGCAATAAGGCAGGTCTGACCCAACAACAAATGGGGACAATCAAGTCAAAATAATGGGTGGTGATGGCCGTCTTAGACTGGAGCAGAAATGTGCACGGAAATTAAAAAAAGGACCTGAGAGGTTTGAGTATGTTATGTACTGAGTTGAATAGGATCCAAAATGCAGCAGTCTGATTGGTCCTAGAACAATAGGATTCAGAATGCAGCAGTCTGGTTGGTCCTAGAACAATGCAGCAGTATGATTGGTCTGCAGGAGCTACCCAATCCAGCTCCAGGTGGAAGTGACTCTGCAACCTGATTGGCCTACAGGAGTCCCGGAATTAGCCAATCATGTGCAGCCTATTGTGTAAATAATGTATCTAAAGCAGATATTTTGGGGAAACTTTCATTACTCACTACAAGGAGCTGAATAGGTAAAGGTAAAGGGACCCCTGACCATTAGGTCCAGTCATGACCGACTCTGGGATTGTGGCGCTCATCTCACTTTATTGGCCGAGGGAGCCGGCGTACAGCTTCCGGGTCATGTGGCCAGCATGACTAAGCCGCTTCTGGTGAACCAGAGAAGCGCACGGAAACACCATTTACCTTTCCACCGGAGAAGGACCTATTTATCTACTTGCACTTTGATGTGCTTTCGAACTGCTAGGTGGGCAGGAGCAGGGACCGAGCAACGGGAGCTCACCCTGTCACGGGGATTCTAACCGCCAACCTTCTGATCGGCAAGTCCTAGGCTCTGTGGTTTAAGCCACAGCGCCACCTGCGTCCCAAGGAGCTGAATAAAGAGCATGAAATCCACACTTGACTCCGAGTATATTTCAGAGTAACAAACCTTGATCAAAAGAACTTTGTTGCTCTCTGCATCAGCCCAAACACTACATTCAAGCTGCTGTCTTTGTTGCTTGTCGCCATTTCAAACTGCGACTGGGGATTGCATGTTTGAATGCAATCAGAGACTGTACCTGCATGGAGCTTGTCTTTGCTCCTACCCTTTCATACCTCTTCTGGTTCTGGGAGTCAGTGGCGGGAGGGGAGCTTGTCACGACAGGAGGGGCACGCACCCATAGGACTATATGTATTGGGAAATTTTTTGGGAAACAATACGCAGGGTGAATAATATGGAAATAAAACAAAAAGGGAGTATGAGGGGAGACCAGGGGAGGGGGGGTAGAAACATGAAACATTGTTAAAGATATATTGTCAGAAGAAGTATACATGGAAAAATTTATATATATATATATATATATATATATATATATATATATATATATATATTTAAAAAAGAAGGTGCTCATCACTATACCATATTTTTTGCTCTATAGGGCACACCGGACCATAGGGCGCACCTAGATTTTAGGGGAGGGGGAATAAAGAAAACATTTTTCATTCCCCCCCCCAGCCCCAAAGAGCAAAGAAGCCAAGACAGCGAGTGGGATGGATCCCGCTCGCTGTCTTGGCTTCGTTTTTAGCCGCGGGGCTGGAGGCAGGGGAAGCCAGAACCTCCGCCAACCCCAGCCCCCGAACGGGTCTGGGAACGGGTGCGAG
This sequence comes from Podarcis vaucheri, assembly GCF_965113315.1. NCBI lineage: Eukaryota > Metazoa > Chordata > Lepidosauria > Squamata > Lacertidae > Podarcis > Podarcis vaucheri. Next base: position 67,816,633 of record NC_138767.1, on the reverse strand, counting down.
GTTGCGTGGAACCTCGCCTTTGCTCCCGGAGCTTGCTGCTATCCGCAAGCTTTCGGAGCCCGGCAGGAACTCCCGCCTCACTCCAAAGGCTTGCGGATAGCTTCCTGAAGCTTGCATTCGCTCCATAGGATGCACACACATTTCCCCTTCATTTTTGGAGGGGAAAAGGTGCATCCTATAGAGCGAAAAATACGGTAACTTCCTCTCAATTGATTACGACATTAAAGGCTGTTCTCATGCCATCAAAGAACTTAACAATAGATAAGAAGGGGAAGGAACAGAGGCAGGAAGGGCAACTGTGTTAGATCACTAACTCCACAATCCAATTTATCTTCTGGATAGATTGCCCATACACTCCCCGGGCTCTGAGCCTTCTTCTCTTGATGGTTCCCCAGCTAGTTCGTCCCACCATTCCTCTGTGTCTAGCCAGCCCTTGACGTCTGATTTTAAACCAATAAGATTTGACTTTGTCCTCCACCCAGCATTTGCCGGTTCTGAACTCCTGCTGAATGCTAGGAAAAATATGATAATAAAGAATGAGTGGGATTAGAGCAGATTGCGGTACTCTATAAATAGCAGCCCTGGATGGTTTTAGGAGAGCAGGCATGCCGGCAAGACAGCTCTGTATTTTCCAGCCATCATATAGAGAACTGCTATCCTCAATAAACTAAATGTGAAAGATAAACTGGAGCCTGTGTAGTTTTCCAAGTTAGAGCAGATTAAAACCCAGTGTGTGCTCATGATATATGAGGGCGTCACACTGGCAGAACAGGTGTTCACGCATGTGTTTAAAAACAAACGCTAATGGGAAGATACAAGTGATTACAAGAGATCACTGTGTGAATTGCAAAAAGATCAGTAGGAGCTGGAAGTCGTGGTGCAGGACAAAAGCAATGCCCTTCACTGGAAAGTTAGAAACAAGAGCTGTGCACTTGAGCCAAATGGTGAAAAATGCTTTGCAAAGTGTGCACGAGAGGGAACAGGACAAGTTAGCCCTTTTGAGCACACGAGAGAAGCAAATGGCAGGTTTTCATCCACAAAGGCGGCAACCTGACTCAAAGCATGCCGTGATTTCCCTTCTACCCTTCATTGTGCCTGTTTGCTAATGGAAACTAAATTAAGGAATGATGGAGCTGCCAAGCGTCTCTTCTCAGAGGCTTGGCAGTTTCTGTCAATCCGGTTGCGTAACGATATTATAAAACTCTCCTTAACTTTACTCGGGACTTTTTGGTATGCACATATCAGAAGAAGATCTATGGGGTCTGATTAATCACACCAGAGATGAGCTGCGACAGCAGGGCAGAGACGCAAGAATACATCTTGCTGCCACAGATGAACGTTCCCAAAAGATTTATATACTTGGGAACGGTATCCGTAGTACCTTAATAAAAATAATGGCCAGTGCCTTTCGCTTCCACGTGTGACCATCTAAGTGAGAGCCCATGATGAGTGGGAAAGAGGGCTATATTTTAGTTTTTGAAGAAGTCCCCCTTTCTGTGGAAGAGCTGTTTCCATAAATGTAGCCCAAATTATTACAGGATGGTGTCTTGAACTCCCAACTTGCTTGCTATTCAATGTTTGTAGAAGTGAATTTGCCCAAGCTTTTCATAGACATTAATCTTTATATAAACTCAACCGTGAAGATGCTAAAACAAAACAAACTTTGCCCAGACAATTGAATTGGATAGTGGGGGAGAAGAGAGAGTATTCGGAATGGTTCAGAATTCTTAACTTCACAGTACAATTACTGCTGGTGTGCTGAACCAAAATAGACCGCACGTGTAATTTCTTTCTGCATCTAATAATGTATAGATACATTCTTCTGGAGAAAATGAAAGGTCTTGATGTGTGTGTGTGTGTGTGTGAGAGAGAGAGAGAGAGAGAGAGAGATTCCCCAGTTGCTATCTGAACATAGCTGTCAAGCGTCCCTTATTTGGCGGGAAAGTCCCTTATCCCAGCACCATGTCCCTCTGCTGTCCCTTATTGATGATGTCCCTTAAATTTCCCGGGTTTCAAAGGAAGCAGCTCCTCTCCCTCCCTCCCTGCTGGCCAGGGAGGAGAGAGGCTCCAACTGTGTTGCTTGGCTGCGTTGCTCACCCAATAAGGAGTCTAAGAATGACTGGGGGGGTGGAGCTTGCATGCCTTGTGCCGATCAAATCGGCCGCGTTGCCTGGGGACTTGCCTTTGCTCAGCGCTTCCCAGCGGAGAGGTGACGGTGGTTTTCCTTGATGCATCCCCTTTGCCGGGTTGCTGCGCTTCGTTTGGCTGCTGGCTGGGCTTTCTGCCTTTGGCTTGGAGGGGCTCAGAAGTCGAACATACCTGTGCTGGGGAAATCCCTTATTTTGGCTGCTGATCCCTTATTTTCGAGGCTGCTGGTCCCTTACTTTCAAATCTGTAAGTTGACAGCTATGTATCTGAAGCAGTTCAGCCTGGATCAAACTGCAGTGGGTCATTGTATTTTATATTTGCTTCTGTTTTAAGGGTCACTTTATATGCCCAAGAGAATCAGGTGGTAAATCCCCCCCCCTCCGAATATACAACTTGAAGCTGCAGGTTAGGCATTGTACATTTGGCTGCTTGTCAGTTCTCTCCCAGACAAGGATGTACATCTCTTGCCATACATGTAGAATATCAGCACGATTCATCTGACAGAGTGGGCCTTAGACTCCAAAATTAACCTGTAAGTCTTTTTAAGGTGTCACAGATCTCATAGCTGTTTCTGCTGTACCAAACTAACACGGCTGCTTATTCCTTGAGCAATTCGAAGAAGGAAGGTTGAGCCTAGCCATCTATCTGTTGCATTATTTTCCAATATGCTAGAATACTTTTTCCCTCCACGGGGAGCACTGAAACATGAAATCTACATCTTTATTCTGCAGTGTTGCAGCTCAGGATATGCTTTGCCATTTTATTCTGTGGAATGTATAACCCTGAGATATTTGATGAAATAGCTACATTCTGTACCAGGCAGTACAGTCTAAAAATGCAATCTATATCCAAATCTAAAATGTGCCCAGAACTTGCTGGGTGGTCTTAGACAACTCCCTATTTTTCAGTCTAGTCACCTTGTTGTTGTCAGGCTAATGAAAAAAGCACTGATAATAATAATAATAATAATAATAATAATAATAATAATTTATTCTTTATACCCCACCCATCTGGCTGGGTTTCCCCAGCCACTCTGGGCGGCTCCCGACAGAATATTAAAAGCACAATAAAACATCAAACATTAGAAACTTCCCTAGACAGGGTTGCCTTCAGATGTCTTCTAAAAGTCAGATAGTTGTTTAGTTAATATCACTTGCCTCAAATTCCATTGTACTTTCCACCCACAATTTGTTTTCCACAAAGTTGGGTCAATTTTTAGAAAATCACTGCGACACTGCAGGAAGAAGTGTGTACTTCACAGAGTCAGAGCTGCTAATGTTCTCAATCTTTATCAACCCACTGCTAGGGATAGTGATAACTTGCTTCATTCCATACAAGTCACAAGGTAAAGGACCCCTGGCCAGTTAAATTGAGTCAAAGGCGATGATGGGGTTGCAGTGCTCATCTTGCTTTTAGGCCGAGGGAGCCGGTGTTTGTCCACAGACAGCTTTCCGGGTCATGTGGCCAGCAGGACTAAACTGCTTCTGGCACAACGGGACATTGTGGCCTAAACCAGAGTGCATGAAAACACCGTTTACCTTCCCGCCATAGTGGACCTATTTATCTACTTGCACTAGCGTGCTTTCAAACTGCTAGGTTGGTAGGAGCTGGGACAGAGCAACGGGAGCTCACTCCATCGAGGGTATTCGAACCGCTGACCTTCTGATCGGCAAGCCCAAGAGGCTCAGTGGCTTAGATCACAGCGCCACCCGCGTCCCTTTACCTTTAAGTCACAAGCAAGGCATTAGATCAATAACCCCCTTCAGTGGTTCTTCTCCAGCGTGGATTCTATGTGGGGCTGCCCATGGACCTAGCCTTGATCACTGATGGGGGAATGTGGCCGACAGCATGTGGCACCATAGTTAAAGCATCTGAACTGGCTGCCAATCTACTATCGAGGCAGCTTCGAGGCAGAAAGTACAAAATCTATTTTTGTAAAACAGTGAATTCAAGTTAGAAAAAAGGAGATTCAGACTAAATATCAGGAAGAAGTTTGTGATGGCAAGAGGTGGTTGACAGTGGAATGGACTCCCTCAGAACGTGAGGGGCTCTTCTTCCTTGGAAGTTTTTCAGCAGCAGTTGGACGGTCATCTGTCATGGATACTTTAGTTGAGATTCCTGTATTGCTGAGGGTTGGAGCCTGTCTTCTTCTTCTTCTTCTTCTTCTTCTTCTTCTTCTTCTTCTTCTTCTTCTTCTTCTTCTTCTTCTTCTCCTCCTCCTCCTTCTCCTCCTCCTCCTCCCCCTCCTCCTCCCCCTCCTCCTCCTCCTCCTCCTTCTTCTCTCATAGCTGAGTAAGATTGTCTTCCATGAACACGGTCTTAACAGTGCGTCCGTAAGTGACTGTGGAGGCCAATTCTGGATCCACACGTCCTTCCACAGTGGGGACATTGGTTTCCAGGCGGGAGTTGATCATGGTGAGGGTTTATCAAACATGCCTTCCTCTTATCATGTTTCTCCCTTGAGTCCTGGGTTTGAGTGTCTTCAAAGCTCATGACACCTTTGGTCAAATCTGTTCTTCCATTGGAGCGCTCGCAGGCCAGTGTTTCCCAGTTGTCGGTGTTTATACAACATTTTTTTTACATTTGCCTTGAGACAGTCTTTAAACCTCTTTTGTTGACCACCAGCATTACGCTTTCCATTTTTAAGTTCGGAATAAAGTAGTTTCTTTGGTAGACCATAATCAGGCATCCACACAAAATGACCAGTCCAGTGAAGTTGATGTTGAAGAGTCATTGCTTCAACACTGGTGATCTTTGCTTCTTCCAGTACACGGGCATTAGTTCGCCTGTCTTCCCAGGTGATGTGTGAAATTTTTCAGAGACACCGTTGACCAAATCTTTCAAGGAGTTGGAGATGGTGTTTAGAAGTGGTCCATGTTTCACAAGCATTTTGACTCTCAGGGTGACTCTCAGGGACCCTCCCTGTGAGTTAAGTGGTCATTGGGAATAGGGCCTTCTTCACACAGGTTCTATTTATGGAACTCTGTAACAGTATTCATTCCTCTGGCACTGAGCCTGATGGTTTTGAGACACTGGGTAAAAATATATATATTATGAAGGCTTTTAATATGATTGCTCTTAATTGCAGTTGGGGATGTGCTATTGTTACTATTGTTATCTGGTCTTATTTTATTGGTATTGCTTGATACGTAATGTCCACCTTGAGAATAAAAGTTCAGAGATGAAATTAAAATAACCAAATTTTATTAAAATAACCAAATACATGCAGCTTGTTTGGTGGATAAGTGAAACAAAACAGAAGCAGGTTTCTTTAGTTATTTCTGATCGCATCTTTCCTCACATCCCAACTATGTTTACTTTGCTTTAGGATTAGATAGATTTTTTTTGCCTTTAGAAGATTAGCAAAGCACTGTTTACAGGAACAGAGTTAAATACTGGCAGAAACTGACATGCTACATAGCTGTGATGATAACACCATTTAAAGTGTGTTTCAGAAAAAAAGGACTAATTTGCATAACTAACTGCTGCAGCTGTGATTTAGAAAAAGGAAACATCAGCACATATATATATATGCACAAAATTAAAGCCAAGAATAGGTCAGTTTACCTTTTTATGTAACTCAAATGAAGCTTTAATAGCACGCACTATTAAGAATGTGTTTTCCATGGTGGTTTAATGAAACTCTTACTCTGATAACCCCAGCAGTTGTATATTCAGAATTCAAATTCTAGTAAGCAGAGACTTAGTAGTACAGTGGTACCTCGGGTTACAAACACTTTGGGTTACAGATTTCCACTAACCCGGAAGTAGTACCTCGGGTTAAGAACTTTGCCTCAGGATGAGAACAGAAATGGTGCGGTACCGCAGCACCGGCAGGAGGCCCCATTAGCTAAAGTGGTAAGTCAGGTTAAGAACTGTTTCAGGTTAAGAACGGACCTCTGGAACGAATTAAGTATGTAACCAGAGGTACCACTGTATATTGCTTTTATTTTGTGGGTAACATACTCCCCTAAATTCCTGATAAAACATCGAAATTTAAAAACTTCCCTAATCAGGGCTTCCTTCAGATGTCTTCTAAAAGTCAGATAGTTGTTTATTTCCTTGATGGGAGGGCGTTCCACAAGGTGGGTGCCACTACCAAGATGGCCCTCAGCCTGGTTCCCTGTAATCTCACTTCTCGCAGGGAGGCCACTGCCAGAAGGCCCTAGGAGCTGGACCTCAGTGTCCGAGCCGAACGGTGGGAGTGGGGACACTCCTTGAGGTATACAGTGGTGCCTCGCAAGACGAAATTAATTCGTTCTGCAAGTTTTTTCTTCTTGCGAGTTTTTCGTCTTGCGAAGCACGGTTTCCCATAGGAATGCATTGAAAATCAATCAATGCGTTCCTATGGAGACCGTCTGGGGACAGAGGGGAAGTGCCGCTCTGTCCCCTCTTTTGAAGCAAGGGGCGGAGAGGAGAAGATCGCTTCTCCCCCTTGCCGCCCCTTGGTTCAAAAGGGGTCCGGGGAGAGAGGGTAAGCCTTCCCCTCTGTCCCCGGAGCTTGCGGGGCTGGCAACGGGGAGAAGCGATCTTCTCCACGCCGCCCCTTGCTTCAAAAGAGGTCCGGGGACAGCGGGAAGCGCAGCGCTTCTCCCCGCCGCCCCTTGCTTCAAAAGAGGTCCGGGGACAGTGGGGAAGACTCGCTGTGCTTCCCGCTGTTCCCGGACCTCTTTTGAAGCAAGGGGCGGCGCGGAGAAGATCGCTTCTCCCCGCTGCCCCTTGCTTCAAAAGAGGTCCGGGGACAGCGGGGAAGACGCGCTGCGCTTCCTGCTGTCCCTGGAGCTTGCGGGGCAAGCTTCGTTTTGCGAAGCAAGCCCATAGGGAAATTTGTCTTGCGAAGCAACTCGAAAACGAAAAAACCTTTCATTTTGCGAGTTTTTCATCTCGTGAGGCGTTCGTCTTGCGGGGCACCACTGTACTGGGATGAGGCCATTTAGGGCTTTAAAGGTCAGCAACAACACTTTGAATTGTGCTCAGAATCATACTGGCAGCCAATGTAGGTCTTTCAGAACCGGTGTTATATGGTCTCGGTGGCCACTCTTAGTCACCAGTCTAGCTGCCACATTCTGGATTAATTGTAGTTTCTGGGTCACCTTCAAAGGTAGCCCCTTTGAAGGCGAGACAGTTCGTGGGCAGGTAGGGTCTTAGCCTGCGTACCAGTTGGAGCTGGTAAACAGCCTCCCTCGACACAGAACCAAGTAACATGCATATATTCAACACAAAAAACAGTGGCAATTTGTTGTGGACAAGGGACAGCTGGACATATAAAGGGCCCCATTACCTTCAGTAGCTTAGGGCCTCATCAAACCGAAATCCGGCCCTGAATATCTAGCAAACATTTCCGGGTGAATATTTGCAGAGGAGGAGATTTTGGGTAGCAAGCTTGCTTTGATGCTAATTTGAGCTTCCCTCTCTCTTCCGTTCTTCTAGAACTGCAGGGAGGAAATGGGACCAATACTTCAGACACAGTCCAATGATAGATATGAATTCCCTACTGTGGACACCGTTTTGCACCTTTAAAACTGTACCACCGTCTTGCTGTTGTTTAACTGCATTTTTGAGCTGTGCCCTAGGAGAAGTTGGAGAAATGTCAGCTTTGTCAGAGTGAGGGCTAGGCCAGCATGCCTGCAGATGGTTAGATTCTTGCCTCGCATCATTTGAATGAACTCTCTTAAGGCTCCTAGGGGCTAGCTGTGAAATGAGTTCTCTGGGGAGACTATAATCACCTCATTGAAACTCCTGAGTTGCATTAATATGCACCTAGAGCCATGCTGGCGGTTTCCAGAGAGCAAATTACTGAGTTTCTCTTTCACACATCCTGCAGGAGTCTGGCTCATTGACATATAAAGTGGATGTTATTAAACCAAGACAGACATCTTTGAACTCTAAATTCCAGCCTTTGCAGACGTTGTGGGTCCTGCTTGGGGAATATCAGAAAGAAAGTGTTTGCTTTCCACTTTGGTTTCCCCACCCGCGCTCCCTGAATAAAACCGAGAAGGGAAAATGTTACTTCGGACAAATCTAAAAATCAATATCTCTTCTAACATTTCTGTATCAGGGGAGAGAGCAGGTTACTAGGGAATACTTGGCATTTTAGGTAGTATTTGGACAGCTTTAAGAGGAGCTGTCTCATGAAGGTCTTTTAAAAGTAGTTTCTAATTTGGATTTCAGTGTTCGTAATGCTTCCTTAGAAGCTTGGGAATTAAATCTTTTCTCGTTTCCTTGATGCCCAGGGCCCACATGTGCCAGAGTGTCAGAACTTAGTTTCCATGAAGTCGATGGGTGGGCTCGAATGAATTCAAGGATTTTCCCTGGTCTCCTTTTCTCCTGCCTGTTTCCCCAACTTCTGTTACATGACATATATTGTCCCTGGATTACAACTGGAGGTGAACTTCACTCTGCAGTCCAGAGATGTACCGTATTTTTTGCTCTATAAGACTCACTTTTCCCCTCCTAAAAAGTAAAGGGAAATGTGTGTGCGTCTTATGGAGTGAATGCAGGCTGCGCAGCTACCCCAGAAGCCAGAACAGCAAGAGGGATTGCTACTTCCACTGTGCAGCGATCCCTCTTGCTGGCTTCTGAGATTCAGAATTTTTTTTTCTTGTTTTCCTCCTCCAAAAACTAGGTGCGTCTTATGGTGTGGTGCGTCCTATAGAGCGAAAAATACGGGGTATGTATTATCAATTGTTTCTTAGAGCAGGCATGTCTAAATTCCATTTTGGGGGCCTAATTCAGCCCACCCATCAATTTAATCCAGCTCCCATGGCAGTATATGTCCTGAGGTAAAATCCTAAAGTTGCTCAGCAACTTCAATCCTAAAAAAAGCTCAATCTGGCTCCCGTGGCAGTATATGTCCTAGGGTAAAAATTGTAAAAAAAAAAAGCTTAACAATTTCAATCCTAAAACCTTGGTCGGCCCTCACACATGTTTGGGCACCCCTGTCTTAAAGCAATGGGCAGTTGCAATTCTAAGATGCTCCAGTAAACAAGATCATCATCAAATCAGAGTTTGAATCAGAGACATCCTCTTAACTAACCTGTTTTTAATAAATCCTCTTAACTAACCTATTTTTAATAAATCCACAATATTAGGTTACCCGTTTCTAGATGTGAGACATAAATGCACCCACAAAATTTGCACAATTGTGCTGGCAGAAATGCACAGCTCCTCATTGTAATACAGAACGAAGTTCCCTGAACACTGTTTGTGTGGACCTTGTAATGTGCATGACTTTGTACAGACAGATGTGGTTTTGCCGACCATGTCTGCTGGCATGAAACCCCACAGACAAAAAATAAATAAAATAAAAATACACTTACCTGTACCTGTCATTTCAACAGAAACGAAGATGGAGGCATTTCTAAAAAGGATTCTTCTAATGTTCTGCTTCCACTTCACCTGATGAACTCAATACTCAAGTGATTTTCAAAAGGCCAAATTTCAATCAAAGTATAAAAATAAATACCTATATCCTTGAATTAAATGTTGCTTTCTTAATGTTCAGAGTATCCTTAATGGCGTAATCTCCTTTTCCCTTCATGGATATATCGTTGCTGTGACCTGTCAAGTTCCCTTTTAAATGCTGTACAATTATATTCTTAATTAGGCTTATAATTAATTTCCCAGGAAAAGAAGCAAACTCACTGTTCTATAATCCCGTTGATTACCTCTGACTTAAAAAATATATATGCCAGCAGTACATCATATGAACAGTTTATTATGTTCCTTGGTCATTGTTGCAGTTTTCAGAATGCAATAAAAAATAAGTTGGGCATGCCTCCCCCCCCATCATTTTTTTATTTGGTTTTACATATTTAAATTTACAATCACACCACAACTCATCCCAAAGTACAAGATTCCCACAAATCTCTGGACTTCCCACCTCCCTTCTCCGTGGGTTCCATTATTAAACCTTTTTCTACTGCATCCTTTTTTTAATAATCCAGATTTTCATAACTCCATTGTATCCATAATTCTTGTTACATTATAAGTATTATTGCAATCCTGCTAACATTTTAAACTGTTTAAAGTGGTCTCCAAGATAAATTATAATTTCCCCCCATTCGTTATTAAAGTTTTGGTCTTCCTGATGCCTGATCCTTCCAGTCAATTTTGCCATTTCAGCATAGTCCATCAACGTCACCTGCCATTCTTTTCTGGTACAGACTTTATCTTCTTTCTATTTATGGGCTAGCAACATCTGCACAGCTGTTGCCGCATACAAAAACAGTCTTTTCTGCTCCCTTGGGATTTCAGCACCTAGAATTCCTAAAAGAAAAACTTTGGGTTTTTTTAAGAAAAAGTTATTTTAAACATTTTTGTTTCCAGGAGGAAATAATTAACAATAGTATTAATAGAGGTGGAAAAAAGATTAAAGCTGAAAGAATATGAGGAACTAAAGATTTTTTTACAAAGTTGGTTACATCATAGACAATTAAGCAAACAGTTTAAGGAAGACAATAAGAAAGGTTTCAGTCACACAGTGTCAAACTTTCAAAAAGAGATAATTGAGAGTGATACGAAATTACTCCAAAAAATGTAGAATCTGTTATATAGGGAAACGCTGGATGAAATGGTAAAGTCAGCACAAATAAAGTGGGCTCAGGATTTAGGTCACAATATATGACTTGAAGATTGGGAAAAGATGTGGAAGGAGAATTTAAAATTTACAGATTGTATTTTATTGAAAGAGAATTATATGAAAATGATGTATAGATGGCATATTACACCAGAGAAAGTGGCAAAAATGTATAAAAAGGAATCTAAAATCTGTTGGAAATGTAAAGAAAAAGATGGTACATTTGATCATATGTGGTGGGAATGCAAAAGGGTTAGAAATTATTGGGAAATGATATATAATGAATTGAAAAAAAAGTTTTAAAAGACTTTTGTTAAGAAACCAGAAGCATTCCTCCTAGGAATTTTAGATCCAGATTTTAAAAAAGAAAATGGGAAATTATTTATGTATGCAACAACAGGGGCAAGAATTATATTACTACAAGCTTGGAAGACAGAGGAAATACCAATGAAAGAACAACAGCAAGGGAAACTTATGGAATATGCAGAACTGGCAAAATTAATAGATAAATTACATGAAAAGGATAACAAAGACTTTAAAAGAGAATGGGGACCATTTACAACATATATGAAGAGGCAACATAAAAAAATTGGACACATTGGCAGGGTTTGAATAAACAAACACAATTGTATGTCACAAAAAGTAAGACTATATGTATTGGGGAAATTTTGGGAAACAAGACGCAGGGGGCGTAATATGGAAATAAAACAAAATGGGAATATGAGGGAAGTCCAGGGGACGAGGGGGGGTATGGAAAATTGTTAGAGGAGGTACACATGGAAAAACCAATAATAATTATTTTTTTAAACCAATAGGACCCACAAAGGGGAGGAGTCCAGGAGATTCTTTGGAATCTTGTTTTTATGATGTGTGTTCGATATATGACTGGAAAACTTTAATCTGAAAAACCAAATAAATAATGTTATTTTTAAAAAAGGGAATGTCTCTTGTCTGAATCCCTGGACAGATGCTGTCAGTCAACGTACACAATGGTGTGACTTAGGATAAAGCAGATTTCTATGTTGCATTCGAAAGGAAGGACGAAGGGCCTTCACACCTAAAAACTAGCGCCCATGGCTTCCATATTCCTACCCTAAATTTAGCATTAAGACTAAATAAATCCATGTGTTTGTATATAAGTCTCTCGAAAATCACAGAAATAGGGGATTTCTACGCAGCACATGTTTTTTTTTATATCTCAGAACGTGCCACACATAAGCTCTTTCATTCATCTCTAGGTGATCCAAGGTTTGCCAAAAATATTAATGTTCCACTGAAATATTAATATATTCATCAGCCATGTCCCTTAGAAGGTGCATTATTCTCGGTAGTATTGCCAGAGGGCAGAATAATCGCTGCTATGTCCATCTTGCTTTTGTGGCAAGATGTCATTCCAAACTTCAGCGAATGCGGTGAAACCCAGACTGCAAAAGGATCTCTTAATATGAATGCTAATGTCATTTCTTTTCAGGAACAAAATGTGACTGACAGGCTGGATGTGAACTGCCAGAAAGCATAGCTTTGGATGCAGCAAGTCGCCTGTGTTTATGGACTATAGTTTATTTGGTGGACAAATTTGTAATTATACCAGAGTAATGGGGTGGTCGGACGCGGGTGGCGCTGTGGGTTAAACCACAGGGTGAGCTCCCGTTGCTCGGTCCCTGCTCCTGCCAACCTAGCAGTTCTAAAGCACGCCAAAGTGCAAGTAGATAAATAGGTACCGCTCCAGCGGGAAGGTAAACAGCGTTTCTGTGCGCTGCTCTGGTTCACCATAAGCGGCCTAGTCCTGCTGGCCACATGACCCGGAAGCTGTACGCCGGCTCCCTTGGCCAATAAAGCGAGATGAGCGCCGCAACCCCAGAGTCGGTCATGACTGGACCTAATGGTCAGGGGTCCCTTTACCTTTTACCTTTTAATGAGGTGGTCAGATTGTGTTTCATATCTGAGTAGCCACCTCCCTCTCCTCTTTCCTATACACCAGGCATAGGCAACCTTCGGCTCTCCAGATGTTTTGGACTACAATTCCCATCATCCCTGACCACTGGTCCTGTTAGCTAAGGATCATGGGAGTTGTAGGCCAAAAAATCTGGAGGGCCAAAGGTTGCCTATGCCACACACACACACAGAGTGGTGCCTTGGTTATCAAACGCCTTGGTACTCAAACAATTTGGAACCCAAACACTGCAAATCCGGAAGTAAGTATTCTGGTTTGAAAACTTTTTTTGGAAGCTGAAAGTGCTCCATTTCGAGTGTGACGCTTCCAATTTGAGTGCCACACTTCCGTTTTGAGCATTACACTGAGGTCTGTCTGTTTTTGCTTTTTATTTTACTTTTTTGTTTTTGCGGCTCTTTTTTTGTGACTGTGTGGAACCCAGTTCAGCTACTGATTGATTGATTGATTGATTGTGTGGCTGAAGTACATTGTTTATTGCTTTCATTTTATGGATCTTGTTAGATAGTAAAATCCGCGTTAAATTGCTGTTTTAAGGGTTGGTTTTAAAAGTCTGGAACGGATTGATCCGTTTTGCATTACTTTCTATGTGAAAGTGCGCCTTGGTTTTGGAACGCTTTGGTTTTGGAACAGACTTCCGGAACGGATTAAGTTTGAGAACCAAGGTACCACTGTATGTGTGTGTGTTGCAAGTGGTTCATTCCACCATCCTGGTTCCTGGACAAGGGGTGGAAGGAAGCTCATGGAGTCAAGACAGCTCACACTTAAAATAACTGAATAATTCAAATATCAACGTGCAATTCTTGCATATTTTCCTCCTGTTTTTCCTTTTCAATTAAACACCACAGATGCGACAATTGGCTAGTTCAACCTATAAATACGTTTAGACCATCATCGTATGACAACTTGCTATTTCGCAGCACGTCACACTATTTCTCAACATCTTTTTTGTTTTGTTTTTGTTTTCTCCAAAGCAATTACAGATTAACTGGCTCTCTGAGCATGTTGGGCTATTGCTATATTTCCCCTTGTTTTGAAACTGGACTAAGAGAAAAACCATCTTTTTTTTTGCAGACATACAATAAATGTCCAGAAGCTTGTTTCTGTGCTTTGGAATTCTTGTGTGCTACTGAGAATGCTTTCCTTTCATGTTGGGAAATGAAAGCAGTGTGTATTGCTTTCACCCCTAAGCACCCCATGTTCATATAGACCGGAACTGGCTAAGCCTTTAACCCTTTTAGAAGCACGGTGAACCCTCCCACAGCTGCATTAACAGGGGGTGGGATGCAATTTGCATCCACATTGGAGCACTGACCGCTTTCCCCCCTGCCCTGCTTCCAAAATTGGTTGGTCAGGGGGGCAAGAAAAAGTGTTGGGGCCAGGAAGGCAGATCAAACCCCTAAACTTAACATTAGTCACCTCTGTTATAAACCAAGACCCAGCATGCTTAGAGGAACAGAATACATAGGTAAAGGGACCCCTGACCATTAGGTCCAGTTGTGATTGACTCTCGGGTTGCGGCGCTCATCTCGCTTTATTGGCCGAGGGAGCTGGCGTACAGCTTCCGGGTCATGTGGCCAGCATGTGGTTCTGGCGAACCAGAGCAGCGCACAGAAACGCTGCTTACCTTCCCACTGGAGCGGTACCTATTTATCTACTTGCACTTTGACGTGCTTTTAAACTGCTAGGTTGGCAGGAGCTGGGACCGAGTAACGGGAGCTCACCCCGTCCCGGGGATTCGAACCGCTGACCTTCTGATTAGCAAGTCCTAGGCTCTGTGGTTTAACCCACAGCGCCACCCATACAATTGTTTTGATTAGGCTGCAATATTCTCCCATCATGCACTTCATTGGCAGGGACAGGAAATATAATTATTCTGCAGATGCGTCAATTTTGCATTCCAGTATCTCTTTTAACATTGCGGTATTAATAATGTAGGAAACTGAAGTGTGGAGATTAGAATGAGTTCCGTTAAATGAGCAATAAAATGAAAAATAAAAACAAACTAACTGACACGTTCCTGGGAAGCAGTTACTCACTGGAGTGACTTGTTATTTCAGTCAGACAGAAGGAAATAAATGTTTTAATAATATGTATAAAGGAGCAACTAAACAGCTTTTATGGGTCTGCAGTCCAAATGCAGAAATTACATTTTTCACTTACTCAGCCTCTTTGATCTGACAATCTGTAAAGGCTTTCTCTGGAATCAAATTATTTTAGAGTGGTACCTTGGTTTTTGAACAGCTTAGTTCACAAACAACTTGGAATTTGAACACTCCAAAACCCGGAAGTAGGTGTTCTGGTTTGTGAACTTTGCCTCGGAAGTCGAACGTGCTCTGTTTTGAGTCCTGAGCTTCCGTTTTTATTGTTTCGCTGCTAATTTGTGTTTCCCCTATAGTAACTGAAGGCTTCCCTTTCCGTCTTTACTGTTGCGCTGCTAATTTGTGTCCCTCCATAGTAATTGCAGTGTTCTGAGGAGAGCTGGACCATAGAGAAGGCTGATCACCAAAGAATTGATGCTTTTGAATTATGGTGCTGGAGGAGACTCAGTCCCATGGACTGAAAGAAGATCAAACCGATCCATTCTGAAGGAAATCAGCCCTGAGTGCTCACTGGAAGGACGGCTCCTGAAGCTGAGACTCCAATACTTTGGCCAACTCATGAGAAGAGAAGACTCTCTGGAAAAGACCCTGATGTTGGGAAAGATGGAGGGCACAAGGAGAAGGGGACGACAGAGGACGAGATGGTTGGATAGTGTTCGCGAAGCTACCAGCATGAGTTTGACCAAACTGTGGGAGGCAGTGGAAGATAGGAGTGCCTGGCGTGCTCTGGTCCAGGGGGTCACAAAGAGTTGGACATGACTAAATGACTAAACAATAACAACAACGAGGAGAGTTTCACAGCCCAGCTGGTTTGAGGAGAGAGAAAGAGAGAGAGCGAGCTGCTTTTTTTTTGGGGGGGGGGAGAGACAGAGCTACATGCCCACCCACCCCTGCCCCCTTGGGGGAAACAGCCTACTTGAAGTTGGACATGCCTGGTCTACAATACTGTCTTATTTATTTTATAGTATAGTACAGTACATTGATTATTGCTTTCATTTTATGGACCAATGGACTCGTTAGCTCGTAAAATTCATGTTAAATTGCTGTTTTAGGGGTTGTTTTTAAAAATCTGGAACGGATTAATTCGTTTTGCATTACTTTCTATGGGAAAGCATGCCTTGGTTTTGGAACGGACTTAAGTTTGAGAACCAAGGTACTACTGTATTTATTCTGAACCAAAAACCTTCCAAGCATGCCTCCTTCAATCTGGGATCCATTTTTGTGTGTGGGAGCCATTTTTGTAAGATTTGTCCCACAGAGCTGTAGTGGCACTTGAAAATCCAGAACCACATGAATAGGGCAAATTACGCAGGTCTTTTTCACATGGTTGGCCCCTCCAAAGTGGTCTTTGATCTTTCGAACACAACCGCAGAAGCATGGGATCAAAGGATGGCAGAGTGCCTACATATAACATATAAAGAGGCCGTATATTTCATGGTATCTAATAAAAGCCTCTGGCGAAAAATTTCTAGTACATCCACGTTTCTGCAGTACGCTGGTTTTTATCAGGAAAAACCTTCCCTACCTCAAGGTTACATTTGTGAAGTATTGGTCTATTAAGCCTGACTATGGCTCAATGCATCTCCTGGTTTTAAAATTGCAATGCCAGGTATGACCTTGCGCAGATATCCCTACAGTAAAATCAGACATTACCCCAGAATCCACAGGATGCTTGGGAATCGCAACCGCTTTATTTAGCCTTTATTGTTCCTTCTCTCCGATGAATAGGTCTCTCTGTGTTTTAAAATCCCCTAGATGGCACTGCAGAATGCATTATTTAAAGCTTTTCTGTAATGCTCTTAAGTGGGCAGTGTTAAATAATTGCTTCTCTAATCCTTCCTGCCCCTTCAAAACTAATATGAATGAGTTGTTTAACAACAGAATGGATGCATGTGTTTGGAGGAAATAAGCCGGTGGTGTAATAATTTTTAAAAAAATCTATCACCTGGAATAATTAATAATATGTTTGTGGGTGTGTTGACATGTTGCAGCTTCTTCTGAGACCAGCCTTTCCCAAGTTCTGAGCATCAAAGTGCACTTGTTTTCTCAATTAAAATTCGAGACAAACTTCATTATTGTATATTGTATATATTGTTTCTTTTCTCATATTCTTCGCTCACCAGAATACAGTGGTACCTCGGGTTAAGTACTTAATTCATTCCGGAGGTCCGTTCTTAACCTGAAATTGTACTTAACCTAAAGCACCACTTTAGCTAATGGGGCCTCCAGCTGCCGCCACGCTGCCAGAGCACGATTTCTGTTCTCATCCTGAAGTAAAGCTCTTAACCTGAAGCACTATTTCTGGGTTAGCGGAGTCTGTAACCTGAAGTGTATGTAACCTGAAGCGTATGTAACCTGAGGTACCACTGTATATTAAATTACTGTTCAAGTTGCTCAAAAATACAAGTCCAGTACCTTCCGAGACTGTCTAATTTCTGCCATGTTTCTATTAACACATACTGTATATAGCAGGTCATCTATATCCACCTGATACATACTACTTTTGAGTAGTACCTTAATGTATCAAATGTAATGTGTCTATGAGGCATCTTTGGTTGCATCCAGAATCTAGCATGACTTATATCGGTTGCTGTGGCCAGTTAGGACATTAGCACTCTGTGATTACTTGCTACTGTATCATCAATATGCTTAAGAGCAAACCCAATTAAGTGAACGGAGTATGCTGAAATGGCTAAATTAACTGGGAAACGTAGAAATCAAGGTGATAACAAATATTTATAAGAATGGGAAATGTTTATTGCATATTTACAAAAGCAATGTACACAAGTTAATACATTAGCAGAATTAAAAAAAACCACACACTTGTAATATTTAGACAATGTACAAAACCTGGAAGTAATCAGAGATAAAGATTTTATTGACATGTGTGAATGAAAATATTATAAAGGAACGAAGGGAGGTGGGGGAGGGAAGTAGTCCCATAATTCAAGTAATTCCATACTGTGGATTTAATATGGATTGTATAGATAGTTGTTTTAAATGTTTTATTTTATTGGGTTTTTCTTCTTCTTAAAAGTAATGTTTTTGTTTTTGTGAAAATTAATAAAAATATACAAGAAAGAAAGAAAGAACGAACAAACAAACAAACAAACAAACAAACCACAACGTATCTAGTCGTTTAGGCCAGTGTTTCCCAACCGGTGTTCTGCGGCACACGAGTGTGCCGTGAGACATCGGCTGGTGTGCCGCGAGATACCTGGAGGGAGGCGGGCGAGTCGGGCGGCGAGAGGCGGGGCGGCGGCGGCGAGGAGAGGTCGCGCCTCCTGCTGCTGCCTGGCGCTCCTCCTCGCAGCCGGCAGCGCTGCCTGGGCGCCTCCGCGCGACTCTGCCTCGCTGGGTTTGGTCTCCCAGCAGAGACGGGTCACACGCGCCCCTCCCTCCCTCCCTCAGCCTGCGCGGAGGGAGAGCCAGAGAGAGGCATCGCTCCTGCGCTCCGAGGCGGATTGAGCGCAGCTGAGAGGAGCTGCCGAGGGAAAAAACTTTCACTTTTGTGCGTCCCTCCCGGCGTGACGCTGCGCGCTGACGTCACGGGGCGGGGCTTTAATGGTGGTGTGCCGCGAGATTTTTTTTCAGTAAACAGGTGTGCCGTTGCCCAAAAACGTTTGGGAAACACTGGTTTAGGCTATCCTAATATCTTTCCCATTATGGTTTTAGCCTCCATCCTCCTGTGCAAACTCACCAAATAGGTTCAAAACCAAACCAAACATGCTACCACTTTGGTTTGTAAATGGTGGTCGATTTCATTTAACCTGTAGAGATGCATCATCTAACAATCATCTCAATACAGCTTTCGCTTGTATCCATGATTGAGACAAAACTATGATTACTAATCCTCCAATATTTTCTGCCAGTTTCACGTATTCTTTCGCTTGTTCCAATTCACAATTCTGTTCTTTTTCATGACAGAATGTTTCTTTTCCGCTAAGAGGATATATCTCCGAGCTTCTAAGTTTTCTTAATTGGAAAATGAATTGCTCTTAAAGTAGAATTTAAAAAGCTTCTGCACTTTTCAGCTGTCTGCTGTGCTTGGTATTCAATTGTGTTTAAAATGCCAAATGAACGGAATGATGTCTGTGAGCCTCTTTCCACTCTTGCACTCTCTAAATATTTGCATTGTGTGTATTCAAAGTAGGTAGCTTTCATGCTTGGAACATCCTTGGAACAATCTAACAGTTCGGTATACTCATGAGCATATCTTTTGCAGTTGGCATTTCATTGTCAGCTGATCCCCACAGCAACTACCATAGTCGACCGTTGAAAAAGAATGGGAAAACATTGCCATCTGCAACTACAGCTTGCAAATTGCAGCTTGCAATTGCTATCTATTAAATAAAGACCCATTTAACAATATTTTGGCTTTTCCATTAGCAGCTGATATCATGAGACTTTGTAACTTGCTATTTTTCTAATACATACCTCATCTCCTCCACTATTTTTTTTTAACAGTACAGTGGTGCCTCGCAAGACGAAAAGAATCCGTTCTGTGATTCTCTTCGTCTAGCGGTTTTTTCGTCTTGCAAAGCAAGCCCAGTGACGGATTAGCGGATTAGCGCTATTAGCACTATTAGCGGCTTATCTGCTGATCGGATCAGCTGATAAGCGGCTTAGCGGCTTAGAAAAAGGGGGGAAGGAAAAAACCCCAGCAGGAACTCGCAAGACATTTTCGTCTTGCGAAGCAAGCCCATAGGAGATTTGTTTTGCGAAGCACCTCCAAAACGGAAAACTCTTTCGTCTAGTGAGTTTTCCGTCTTGCGAGGCATTCGTCTTGCGGGGCACCACTGTACAGTGGTGCCTTGCAAGACGAAAAGAATTCGTTCCGCGAGTCTTTTCGTCTTGCGATGTTTTTCGTCTTGCGAAGCACGGTCCGTCGCAACTGTGCCTCTTCAAGCGGCTTTAAAAAAAAAGCGCAAGACGTTTTCGTCTTGCGAAGCATGCCCATAGGGAAATTCGTCTAGCGAAGCAACGCAAAAACAGAAAACCCTTTCGTCTAGCGAGTTTTTCGTCTTGCGAGGCACCACTGTATCCATTGTTTTAACCGTGTCCCCCATCAGAGGTGCTACAGCAGCCATACCCCAGGAATGGCTTCGACTGGCTGGCTGAATCAAATGAGGGTCATTGATGGGTCTCAAACCCTTGGTGATTTAGGGGCTTCCCCTGCAAGTTTTGGCCGATTGAGCAGACAAGACCAATAGTGGGTTCAACAGTCAAGAAGGCAATTTCTGCTCATGATGGAGAAGGAAGTGAGGGGCAGATGGGACTCATCAACCTGGGAAGGTAGCCCATCCAGCAGAAGGAAAACTCTAGTCCTAAGCCTCTGCTGCCTTGTAGGACATCTTTGGGAGAAGAAGAAAAGGCTAAGGAGGAAAACCTACACTAATCCAGAGTGGAGTTCCTAAGATGGTTGGATGGCATCTTGTTTGCCTTCGTCTGTCAGCTCCTACAGCCAAGCTGGTGCGAAATGTATTGCTCCGCTTTCCTTTGGACCATATCTGTGAGGCTGGGGTGTGTGTGTGTGTCTAGGCCTAGGACCCTCGTACCTACGGGACCGCCTCTCCCGGTATGCCCCACGGAGGACCTTAAGGTCCATAAATAGCAACACCCTAGAGGTCCTGGGCCCTAAGGAAGTTAGATTAGCCTCAACCAGAGCCAGGGCCTTCTCAACTCTGGCTCCGGTCTGGTGGAACGCTCTGCCTCATGAGACCAGGGCCCTGCGGGATTTGATTTCTTTCCGCAGGGCCTGTAAGACAGAGTTGTTCCGCCTGGCCTTTGGCTTGGAGTCAATCTGATTCCCTCCCTCTCTTTCTTTTTCCCTTTTTCCTCCTGTGATGAGGCTGCATCTTAATGTTTTAATGTTGTATTTTAATCTTGTTTTTAAGTTGTATGCATTCAACTTGTTTTTATTATTGGTTGTTAGCCGCCCTGAGCCCGGCTTTGGCTGGGGAGGGTGGGGTATAAATAAAATTTGTTGTTGTTGTCATCTGGGCAGCCCAGGGCCTCCAGACACATTGCCCAGGCTTGCGCCCTGGGGAGGTCACTTCAGTGCTGCTGACACAGCAGTTTGGCTTCATCCCTGGAGGCACACTCCACTGTCTCTCAAGACAGATGGATGCCAACAACCTTCTGTTTTATTTTAGAACAGAAAACCTAATGCAAAACTTACCTGTGTTTGGAACAGCCAACACACACACACACACACACACACCCCTCCGTCCCTGTCTCTAAAAATCAACACATTTCAGGTGGAAGTTTCAGCTTGTATCTCCCAACTATAGAACTGTAGAGTTCGAAGCAATGCAGAGAGTCATGGAGTCGAACCCCCTAGTCCAGCCTTTCTCAACCTGTGGGTCCCCAGATGTTGTTGAACTACAACTCCCATCACACCTAGCTAGCAAGGCCAGAGCTCAGGGATGATAGGAGTTGTAGTCTAACGACATTTGGGGACCCTCAGGTTGAGAACCGCTGCCCTAGTCCAATGTTCTGGGTGAGGAAACCCTCTAGACTAGGAACAGATGCATTTTGCTCTGCCGTACATGTTAGGAGTGTGAGTCTTGGAGGTGGCTGGGTCCTATTTTCCCCCCTCCAAACCATAGAATTGCAGGGTTGGAAGGGACCACAGGGGCCATCTAGTGCAACTCCCTACAATGTAGGAATCTTTTTGCTCATTGTGGGGCTCAAACCTGCAACCCTGAGATTAAGAGTCTCAGGGAGCAGAGCAGGGGCTGAACTAGTTTGACACAGTGTGGGTGGGAACATTTACATGAGAAGAGGCCACGTGTGGCTATGATCCATTGAATGCAGTTTACTCTGTTGGCTAAGCTTTCTACTTCCCTCCCTCCCTCTCCTCCTCTGGCATTTTAAACTAAAGCCTAATGTTGAGAGGATTTGAGGTGAGGAGGGGCAAGGAGCAGAGGGCATGTATTGCAGTGAGACCTGGAAACCGAAACCCTGTGTTGTGAGTGGCTACAATTGGTGGGTACGAAGGCAGAGGGCCTTCTCGGTAGTGGCATCCACCCTGTGGAACGCCCTCCCATCAGATGCCAAGGAAATAAACAACTATCTGACTTTTAGAAGACATCTGAAGGCAGCCCTGTTTAGGGAAGTTTTTAATGTTTGATGTATTATGGTATTTTAATATTTTGTTGGAAGAGATGGGTGGCGTATAAATAAATAAATAATAATAATAATAATAATAATAATAATAATAATTATTAAACCCATGTTGTCATCTTCACTGATGGTAGCATTCATTAGACAAGAAAAAAAGAGGTTCTGCCACATCTGGGGAAACTCAGCCAGATGGGTAGGGTATAAATAATAAAATTATTGTTGTTATTATTTAAAAAGGTAAAAATGTAAAGGACCCCTGGATGGCTAAGTCCAGTCAAAGGCGACTATGGGGTTGCAGTGCTCATCTTGCTTTCAGGCTGAGGGAGCCAGCATTTGTCCACAGATAGGTTTCTGGGTCATGTGGCCAGCATGACTAAACTGCTTCTGGCGCAACAGGACACCATGACGGACACCAGAGTGCACGGAAATGCCGTTTACCTTCCACCGCAGCAGTACCTATTTACCTACTTGCGCTGGCATGCTTTCAAACTGCTTGGTTGGCAGGAGCTGGGTCAGTGCAATGGGAGCTCACCCCGTCACATGGATTCAAACCGCCGACCTTCTGATCGGCAAGAGGCTCAGTGGTTTAGACCACAGCGCCACCCGCATCCCATGCATTATTATTATCATCTGTAGTTAGAATGTGTGTGCATGCAGATGCATGTTAAGGAACGATATTGAGTACAGTGTGCTATTTTCACATACAGCAGCTGAAGTGAGGGTTTAGGATCATTCTGTTTCCAAAGCTAACCATTAGCCGGAAGGAATCAGTACAGTAGGACAGGTGACTGTCAAATATAGTAAACAGTCGTTGGAGAAGAGCCTTCTGTGATGGGGTGTGCATGAGGGATGGTGGTCCACATAGCCGGTGATACTCAGTGCGTTGGGATACGCTAATATGTTTGCTAAATATATTTGCAGGTTGAGTTTGACTCCTGTAGCCGCACAAGGACATTGTTCAGTTTGGCTGAAACATTTCTTTTCCTTTCTATAAATGCAATTAACATAATTTGTTCTCTCTCTCCCTCCTCTGGCATTTTAGCAATTTCTGATGACGAGCGAAGGAGTAGTTTACTAAGCCTTCCTGGCTTCCATGTGGGTGAGTGCGCAAAGTGTGTGTGCACCCATACGAAATTAATGGGCTCTACAGCAGGGCTCTGCGCATTGGACCTGATCATCTTCCCTTGGGCTGGCTTGAGGCCACTTTGTTTTCTGGAATAATGCAGAGCTGCTCCAGGCTGTGCTCAACAGCTTGACAAGAAAAGCATCCCTCACGTTCAGCATCTCTGGCTCCAGGGAATTGCGAAAAAGACAGCATCTGGCAACCTGGCTTTATCTGTGCTAAAGGGCATCATTTCAAACGGACTTTGCGGTATCACTGATGACATTTTGCAATTGTGGGGTTTGGATGAAAACAACGTGGAGGTTATGATTCTTGTAACTTTGCAAACTCTCGTGGTCAAAAATGTTCACCTTGAAGATATCCCAAGGCACTGATTAAATCCTTTGCATGCGCATGCACACCCACACACCCACGTGCATTCTTGATTTCTTTACCCTTTCCAAATTTGGATTTCCTAAAAAATAAATAAAAATGCAGTTAATCAAAAAAACTAAATCATTGAGCTAGGTTCCAAATACAGTGGAACCTTGGAAACTGAATGCCTTTGAACCTGAACATTTCAGCTCCCGAACGATCGAAACCTGGAGGTGATTGTTCTGGTTTTCAGATGATTTTTGGAAGCCAAATGTCTGGCATTGCTTCCACAGCTTCTGATTGGCTGCAGGATGCTCCTGCAGTCTATTAGAAGCCGCGCTTTGGAAGCTGAACACTATGGAAGTCGAACGGAATTCCGGAACGGATTCCATTTGACTTCCAAGGTACAACTGCATATTATTTGCAAATTAAGCTAGGAAATGAAGTTATTTCTCTGATAAGACCTCATAGGTTTGAGCTAAGAATGGGGAACTGGGGGCACTCCAGTTGTTTTGCAACATATCTTGTTTTTTCCTGCCCTGGAGGTTAGAACTCGAACCAATGGCTTCAAGTTCCAAGGCAGGAGATTCCGACAACATCACGAACAACTTTCTGACAGTAAGAACTGCTTGAAAGTAGAATGGACTCCCTCAGGTGGTGTTGGACTCCCTTTCCTTGGAAGTTTTAGAGCAGAGGTTGAATGGCCATGTGTCCCATATGATTTAGTTGAGATTCCTGCATTGCAGGGAGTTGGACTAGTTAACCCTTAGGGTCCCTTCCAACTTTATGATTCTATGGTCTCCCATCATGGCTAACTATTAGCTATGGGATTTGGAGTCCAGCAACATCTTCAGGGCCACAGATTGCCCATCCCTGGTCTCCTTATGCTGAGTACTCTAGCAGAGAGAGGAGGAGGAGTTTGGATTTGATATCCCACTTTATCACTACCCTAGGTAAAGTAAAGGGACCCCTGACCATTAAGTCCAGTCGTGACCGACTCTGGGGTTGCGGCACGCATCTCACTTTATTGGCTGAGGGAGCCGGCGTTTGTCCGCAGACAGCTTCCGGGTCATGTGGCCAGCATGACTAAGCCACTTCTGGCGAACCAGAGCAGGACACGGAAACGCCGTTTACCTTCCCACCAGAGTGGTACCTATTTATCTACTTGCACTTTGATGTGCTTTTGAACTGCTAGGTTGGCAGGAGCTGGGACCGAGCAACGGGAGCTTACCCTGTTGCGGGGATTCTAACCACCAACCTTCTGATTGGCAGGTCCTAGGCTCTGTGGTTTGACCCACAGCGCCACCCGCGTCCCATCACTATCCTAGGGAGTTTCAAAGCAGCTAACATTCTCCTTTCCCCTCCTCCCCCACAACAAGCATTCTGTGAAGTGAGTGTGGCTGAGAGACTTCAGAGAAGTGTGACTAGCCCAAGGTCACCCAGCAGCTGCATGTGGAGGAGCGGGGAAGCGAACCCGGTTCACCAGATTATGAGTCCACCACTCTTAACCACTATACCACACTGGCTCTCAGCCTTCTCTTCTTTCCACTTTGTGGTTCTGGGTTAGTAGCAAATTCCTGCCTTATCAAGAGCAGAGCTGCACAAAAACATTGGCTCTTGCCAAAAAGAGAAGCCCGTGCTTTGCCCATAAAACAAAAGAACAGGCCTGCAAGATCAATTGGAAACAGCCGCGTGGGCATGGCAAGGGAGAAAGTTTGGCATTCGGGTGCTAAGCTGAGAAGATGCTGTTGAAAATGTTTCTGTGCCACCTTTGTGAGGCTCAAGGCAGCTTTCAACAGTCATTGTAAGCAGATGATAAACTGTTAAGGCAGAATATAAAATCAAATGCAAAAACTTTAAAAGTGTGATTCAAATGGAAAAAGGTATAGTTAGCCAGGAAGGCTAAAGGCCAGCCCCCTGCCCAATGTGTGCTCTACAACCCCTTACAAATGCCCCCGGAAAGGGGGAGCTGCACACCTCTCTGGTGAGAAGCTATTACTTCATAGCTGTGGAGAAAATACTCTGTTTCTAACTGCAGTTCTTCCTCTTTCTCCTTCTTCTTTGGTGATCACTTGTAGCCGAGTAAGATTTCCTTCCATGAACACAGTCTTAACAGTGAGTCCGTAAGTGACTGTGGAGGCCAATTCTGGATCCACACAGCCTTCCACAGTGGGGACATAGGTTTCTGGGTGGGAGTTGATCTTGGTGAGGGTTTGCCAAGCATACCTTCCTCTTAGCACATTTCTCCCTTGCGTCCTAAGTTTGAGCATCTTCAAAGCCCACGACACCTTTGGTAAAGGCTGTTCTCCAACTGGAGCATGAAATATACTCGGAGTCGAGAGTGGATTTCATGCTCTTTATTCAGCTCATAGTGGTGAGGAGGAATGGGAGTTCCCCCAGAATGTCTGCTTTATATACATTATTTACACAATGGGCTCCATGTGATTGGCTAATTCTGGGATTCACCTGTAGTCCAATCAGGTTGTGGATTCACTTCCACCTGGAGCTGGATTGGGTGGCTTCTGTGGACCAATCAGACTGCTGCATTCTGGACCCTATTGTTCTAGGACCAATCAGACTGCTGCATTCTGAATCCTATTGTTCTAGGACCAATCAGACTGCTGCCTTTTGGGTCCTATTCAACTCAGTACATAACAGAGCACTTGCAGGCCAGTGTTTCCCAGTTGACGTTGTTTATACTACTTTTTAATGACTTGCCTTGAGACAGTCTTTGAACCTCTTTTGTTGACCCACCAGCATTATGCTTTGCATTTTTAAGTTTGGAATAGAGTAGTTGCTTCTCAAGACAATCATCAGGCATCTGCACAACATGACCAGTCCGATAAAGTTGATGTTGAATGTCGAAGCAATGAGTCAGAGAATTAACCTAAATTGAACTTCTGAAGAGATTTGGAGGACTCTGCTCAGGCTAAATATCATCAGAAATTCAAGAGGAAATTCATTAAGAAATTCAGAATCATTCACAACATTTCTCAATGGAGTTTCACTTACTTTTAACTGCCACTGACCTTAATTACTATAGAGATAAAAAGATAAATGCAGGGCAAGGAACTGCTGGATTCAGCCATGGCTCCTAGTTTCTCGGTGCAGCCTCCTTCTGTCAGCGCTGCACGGAGTTCTGCCTCATTTTCCTCCTTCTTGGAACACCTTTCACCAAAAAGCCCAAGCCTCCTGTGAAAGGGCACTTTTTTTTGCCACATCATACACACACACACCCATCACCTTGGCAACCTCTATTGTGCACAGACACATCTCTGATGCATAGATGATGTCTGGCCATTGTTTCATAATGGCCCACATTCAACCAGCTCAGCCAGGCTAGTTTGCAGAGGCTAAATTTTTCAGAGACACCATTGATGGAGCCTTTTGAGGAGTTGCAGATGGCGTTGATAAGTGGTCCATGTTTCACAAGCATATATTAAGGTTGGTAATACTATAGCTTTGCAAACAAGCATTTTGGTTTCCCTGAGAATGTCCCAGTCGTCAAACACTCTGCATTTCAGTTGGGAGAAAGCTGCACTTGCAGAGCTCACCCTGTGTGGTGAGGGAACATGAACAATGCCTGCTTTGATGGCTGAATTTGATGTAGGGGTTGGTGTAGGCAGAGGCAATCTCTTAAGGTAGCAGGGGTCTAGGCCACAAAAGGTTTAGAGCCCTTGAATTGGGAATTATCAGCCAGTGCACCTGATATTTTACGGGCTCAATGTGGCTGCAGCTCCCAGCATCTGTGAGAGGTACTGTGGGTTTTTGAGTTAGTTGAAGTTTCTGAGCTTTGGCCAAATCAAATAAGTGTTGGAAATGTAAAGAGAAATAATGTTCTTTATATCATATGTGGTGGTCTTGTATTAAGGTTAAAGCTTACTAGGAAATGATATATAATGAATTGAAAAAGATATTTAAAATAACGTTTGTTAAAACCCCCCAGAAGTTTTCCTTTTGGGAATTATAGGGACAGAACTACCCAAACTGTATAGAAATTTATTCATGTATGCAACTACAGAGGCAAGAATGTTGTTGTTGTTGTTTAGTCGTGTCCGACTCTTCGTGACCCCGTGGACCAGAGCACGCCAGGCACTTCTGTCCTCTACTGCCTCCCACAGTTTGATCAAACTCATGCTGGTAGCTTCAAGAACACCATCCAACCATCTCATCCTCTGTCATCCCCTTCTCCTTGTGCCCTCCATCTTTCCCAACATCAGGGTCTTTTCCAGGGAGTCTTCTCTTCTCATGAGGTGGCCAAAGTACTGGAGCCTCAGCTTCAGGATCTGTCCTTCCAGTGAGCACTCAGGGCTGATTTCCTTAAGAATGGAGAGGTTTGATCTTCTTGCAGTCCATGGGACTCTCAAGAGTCTCCTCCAGCACCATAATTCAAAAGCATCAATTCTTCGGCGATCAGCCTTCTTTATGGTCCAGCTCTCACTTCCGCAAGAATGTTACATGTCCAAAAATGGAAAGAAAAAGAAGTCCCAGCAAAAGAAGAATGGATACAAAAATATATGGAATATGCAAAAATAGCAAAACTTACCGGAAAAATAAGAATCAAATAATATAATAGAATGGAAATGGTTTATGGAATATTTACCAACAAACTGAAAACAGATAAGAACATTGTCAGGATTATTGTAACAACCTGCAGTTTTATAAGTGTATATATTTAAAGTAGATGAATAAATAAGCAAATTGAGTTAATTTGGATATGCAGGAGAATTTTTTAAAAAATTTAAGGAACCGCAGAATGAGGGGGAAGGAAGCCAAATTTTGAAATGTCAAAGTGATTGCAAAACTAGTGAAATGTATAAACCTGAAAAGCATAAGTAAAAAAAATTATACTTATGGAACCAGGGTCAAAAATGAGCAGATCTAGAACCAAAGGCAGCCAATGGCACCTCCTTTGTCTTTCTCTCCGACTTTTCCTCCATTCTCCCAAATTCTTGCCTCCTTCATGAAATTGAGGCAAGGGCCACAGACCCCATATCCCTGCTGTGATAGAATGGAATGAGAGTCACAAGACATCAAAAAGATCCCTCTCGACCAACTTCACATTTTAGCCCGAGATAGAAAACCCCCCAGGGTAAGCAAAGCTATTTCTGTCTCATCTTCAAACCCAAAGCCAGGCTTCCTCAACCTTAGCCCTCCAGATGTTTTTGGCCTACAACTCCCATGATCCCTAGCTAGCAGGACCAGTGGTCAGGGATGATGGGAACTGTAGTCTCAAAACATCTGGAGAGCCGAGGTTGGGGAAGCTTGCCCAAAGCCAAACTGGAAAGGAGCAGTCAAGGCATCCTCAACACTTAACCTTCTCACCCCCACCCACTCACCCCCATGTAAGCTTTCGTTCTGCTCCAAGACACCGCATGGCATCCTGGGAGTTTTGCTTGGTGGGTCAAGAGGCTATCCTCTCTTGCATTTGGAGGAACAAGCTTATCGAATCCTGATCTCTTCACTTTGGCCTGAGGGCCCTATTGAAAGAACAGCTTTCGCAGGTTTTAACTGTAGTACTTGCGAAGATAGCCCACCAGTTGTTCCTTGTGATCTGCTGAGAGTTCTGAAACCAGGTTTGCAGTCCTAGATAGGTGACCAAAACAGACTTCCGCTTGGCGACCATATATATGGTTAATGGGCAGAACTTATCATGTGGGTCCCAAGTTTTTCAGGCCTTTGTGACTCAAATTTACTTTGTGAAGTTCCCGTGACCCACTGTGACTCACTTGCTCTCTGCAGCCAGAAAAGGAACAGCCAACTGATTTATGGCTTGCTGAATATACAAAATAGTAGTACTCTTGAGAATACACCTCTCCAACTGGCTGCTAAATTTATTTACACTGAAGAACAGATCTCTTGCTGTATGCTGAGTCTTTATTTCTGCATTCTATTATGCAAAGTGGCTTCCATGACACTGGTGAAGCACCTGCTTCCTACAATAATATACCTGCCAACCGGCAGCCAACATATTGTCTAGCAAGATTTATTTGTCCTTAAAGTGTGGAAGTAAAAAATCCTTTAGGATGCTCACTGATGCCCATGATTTCAAAAGTCGAAGTCACCAATCTTCAGTAGTCTCTCAGTGGTCTACCATCTGATCCCTGGTGTCAGCTTTTCGGCTGTGGTGATGTGAGTCCATCAACATATTTGTTTTGCTGTGACAACAAAGATTATGGAGCAAAGAGAGAAGCTGCTGTTTCTGCCACCGTTGCAGATTCTCAAAAGTTGGTGAATTTGAAATGTCGATAAAGAGGCATTCTGAGCTTGGTCCACATACCCTCTGATGTTGCTGCGGAAAACTGAGACACCCGCCTTCTGGGGCCCCACTTCTGCAAGAGTATGGTGTCCCATGTTTTGGGTGGCGCTGTGGGTTAAACCACAGAGCCTAGGACTTGCCGATCAGAAGGTCGCTGGTTTGAATCCCTGCGACGGGGTGAGCTCGTGTTGCTCGGTCGCTGCTACTGCCAACCTAGCAGTTTGAAAGCACGTCAAAGTGCAAGTAGATAAATAGGTACCACTCCAGAGGGAACGTAAACGGCATTTCCGTGCGCTGCTCTGGTTCGCCAGAAGCGGCTTAGTCATGCTGGCCACATGACCCAGAAACTGTATGCCGGCTCCCTTGGCCAATAAAGCGAGATGAGCGCCGCAACCCCAGAGTCGGTCACGACTGGACCTAATGGTCAGGGGTCCCTTTACCTTTACCTTTAATCTCAAACTCAGGATGAAAGGGAGAAACATGCTAAGAGGAAGGCACGCTTGGCAAACGCTCACCGAGATTAACTCCCGCCTGGAAACTATGTCCCCACTATGGAAGGACGTGTGGATTCAGAATTGGCCTCCACAGTCACTTACAGACTCATTGTTAAGATCATGCTCATAGAAGACAATCTTACTCAGCTACGAGTGATCGCCAAAGAAGAAGAAGACATTTTGGGGTGCTGTGATCTCACACATGTTTGGGTGCAGTGCTCTTGGGATGTCTCAATTTGAGACAGTTGAGGGTTATGTCTCTATACACTTTCTGGTTCATGAAGCAGGAGAGCCTAGTGAGACTACTACTACTATCTTAACCACCTCCTATTGACACAGCAATAAAACTACTAGCACAATTGCAAAGCCAAGCAAGGTCCAGTATGGTTTCAAATTGGATGGGGAACTGCATCTTGATATTCCAGCATTGCAGGGGGTAGGAAAACTAAACAACCCTTGGGTTCCTTTCCAACTCTATGCTTCTGTGTGTGAGACTGTGCACATGTGCCTTTGAAAATGGCAGTGCATGGCTTACACACGGTGAATAGGCCATGCCTCACTGAGATTAATAGGAGCACTATCTCAGTGAATGTTGACGAATCGGGCCCATCTCATTTCATGCCACAAAATTGCATGTTTCTGCTGACTTGGAACTAGGAAGTCTGCTATGGATAGTGTAAGTAGAACTAATGGAGGAAACTATATTCAAATCAGGTATCATGTGTCTTTTTTTTTTTTTTAAATGGTGACTATTATGAGATATTTAAATACCGTCAAAATGCCCATGAAAATATGTGAATGATCGTTCTCTGCCCAAAATTAGAGCCCGCATTAGTACATTTATTTATTTAGTTAGTTAGTTTACCCCAGCCACTCTGGGTGGCTTACAGCATATTTGTTGTTGTTGTTTAGTCGTGTCCGACTCTTGGTGACCCCATGGACCAGAACACGCCAGGCACTCCTGTCTTCCACTGCCTCCCGCAGTTTGGTCAAACTCATGCTGGTAGCCTCGAGAACACTGTCCAACCATCTCGTCCTCTGTCGTACCCTTCTCCTTGTGCCCTCCATCTTTCCCAACATCAGAGTCTTTTCCAGGGAGTCTTCTCTGCTCATGAGGTGTCCAAAGTATTGGAGCCTCAGCTTCACAATCTGTCCTTCCAGAGCACTCAGGGCTTATTTCCTTCAGAATGGATAAGTTTGATCTTCTTGCAGTCCATGGGACTCTCAAGAGTCTCCTCCAGCACCATATTTAAAAACATAATAAAAACATCAAGCATTAAAAACCTCCTGATACAGGGCTGCCTTCAGATGTCTTCTAAAAGCTGTGTAATTCTTTATCTCCTTGACCTTCTGAAGGAAGGGCATACCACAGGGAGGGCTCCACTACCGAGAAGGCCCTACACAGCTCCATCCTTATTCCAGACATTGTCTATTGCGATGTTCAGCTGGTGATGCATCACAGTGTTGAAAACGGGACATCGCCAAGCCCTACCACCTGCCTGCCCCTCTGCTTGCAGGGCGCAGCACCAGGTGGTTTTATTCTGCCGCTGCACTTCTTCCAAAAGACACACTGGGGGATGATGACAAGGTACCTCCCTGCCGTGGGGCCACCAACCTGGCTCGCCCTAGGAATGGAAGACGGCTCTTCTCTCTAAGTAGCGGGCAAAGTCCAAAACATTGATTTCATGTCAGTTTCTAATTTTAAATAGGCTTCACGTCAGGTTTTGGAAAGTTCTGAATTCACGATTTTCCCCAGCAACTGATAAGAGCGAAGTACCGTCTGCCGATTCTCACGGACGCAAATCCATATCATTGTGAAGCAGAAGGGAACTAGAGCACTACCATGGCTTTGAGAGAAGGATAAGCTAATAGACTTTGGTAGCTTTGGAGTAGACTTTTACATGCTATTTGATGATAATTGGAGCGGCTGTTTAAACTCTGCCATTATCAGCGCATTCCGCTGTTGATGGAATGTAGAGTATTTCTAGGCTTCTAACCTTTTTAAGCAGAGCTGCCTCAGAAGTGGAATAATCTTTCGCTGGGTAAAGCCACCGTTTAAGCTCCCCTGGCGTTCCCCTTTCACTCCCCTGAAGAAGATAACACGGTAGGTTGAATTATCTGGTAGAAAATTGCCTAGGATTATTTTCTCAATGACAGCTATTGTTAGCGACCCGCGACAGTTTCTGAAAGACTGATGAGCATTATGCAGCGAGCAGGAACACTATCTCAAAGCAGGAATTAGGCAAGTTATGCAATTTGCAAACTCTGTCAATGGTCTGAAGGAGATCTATAATATCATGTTTTGTGAGCCATGCGCCAGCCCGGGCATTATCGCGTTTGTCTTGTGGCAGCTATATCACAGTGGAGGGTCCAATTTATGTGTGTCCTTTTGCTTAACTTTGAATAATGTGTACCCAATTACAGGAGCTAAGAAAGGTTAGGTGAGCTATCATTTATTCCATGTGCCTGCTTTATTTACCCCATGGTGCCACCTAATTGTTTCTCAAATGACCTTATCAAGCTTGTGAAAATGATGCACCTTACCCAATTAAAATTACACAAATTCCATGTGTTTTTGGTCATTAATCCTTGCATGCGAGTTGCTTGCAAATGCTTGTTGCAAGCCATAGTTCCAAAGGACCTACTGTGCTAACTGCTAAGCCATTACAATACTTTGCAGTCTGGTCCTAAAAATGCTTACTCATAAGAAAGTCTCACTGAGTTCAGGGTGCGTTGTTGTTGTTGTTCTCTTCTTCTTCTTCTTCTTCTTCTTCTTCTTCTTCTTCTTCCTCCTCCTCCTCCTCCTCTCCTCCTCCTCCTCCTCCTCCTCCTCTTCCTCCTCCTTCTATTATTAGTGGCCCGGAGTGTCTGGACAGGGATAGCCTAAGTACTCTTGTCTATGGTCTGGTAACTTCAAGTTACTGCAATGCATTATAAGTAGGGCTGCCTCTGAAGATGGTTCAGAAACTTCAGTTGGTGCAGAATTCAGCAGCCAGGTTGCTCAAGACGGTTTGAGCATATTACACTGATCCTGGTCCGACTGCACTGACTACCAATTAGTTTCTGTGTCCAATTCAAAGTGCTGGTTTTGACCTATAAAGCCTTAAATGGCTCAGGACCGCAATACCTCAAGGACCACCTCTTTCCACATGAACCTACCCAGACTCTGAGATCACCTTCTGAAGCCCTCCTTTGTGTGCCTCCCCCCCCCTAAATGGCCTTGGCCCAGTATGCCTGAAGGAGCACCTCCACCCCCATTGTTCAGCCCGGAAACTGAGGTCCAGCTCCAAGGGCTTTTTGGTGATTCCCTCACTGCGAGAAATGAGGTTACAGTGAACCAGGCAGAGGCGCCTGCCCTGTGGAATGCCCTCCCACCAGGTGTCAAGGAAATAAACAATTATCTGACTTTTAGAAGACATCTCAAGGGAAGTTTTTGATATTTGATGTTTTATCGTGTTTATAATATTGTGTTGGGAGCTGTCCAGAATGGCTGGGGAGGCAGATGGGCAGGGTATAAGAAATAAATTATTTTGTTGTTGTTTAGTCGTTTAGTCATGTCCGACTCTTCGTGACCCCATGGACCAGAGCACGCCAGGCACTCCTGTCTTCCACTGCCTCCCGCAGTTTGGTCAAACTCATGTTCGTAGCTTTGAGAACACTGTCCAACCATCTCGTCCTCTGTCGTCCCCTTCTCCTTGTGCCCTCCATCTTTCCCAACATCAGGGTCTTTTCCAGGGAGTCTTCTCTTCTCATGAGGTGGCCAAAGAGTATTGGAGCCTCAGCTTCAGGATCTGTCCTTCCAGTGAGCACTCAGGGCTGATTTCCTTCAGAATGGAGAGGTTTGATCTTCTTGCAGTCCATGGGACTCCCAAGAGTCTCCTCCAGCACCATAATTCATTTATGGGCCAGCTCTCACTTCCATACATCACTAATGGGAAAACCATGGCTTTAACTATACGGACCTTTTTTGGCAAGGTTATGTCTCTGCTTTTTTTTTTTTTTTTTTTTTTAAAAAGCAGAGACAATTAATAATAATAATAATAATAATAATAATAATAATAATAATAATAATAATAATTATTTGAGGACATTTGGAATCCCTTTCGCATACTAGGACCACTGCAAGGAGATTTGGGGGGCGGGCAGGCACTCACAGCATTTTAAGCATGTAACATGAAAGACTGGTTGGCAGGACTGTGCAGATGGCAGCTATCTGTTTAGCACGTGTCAACAGAGCGTTGCCACTCTAGGAATAGTTTCCTCCACTGCTGAAATTGAGAAGGGAAGTTACCCTGGGAAGGAACATTCCTTCTTCCTCCCTCTCCCCCCTATGTTGCTCTGCATGTCGATGGTATTGTACATATAAATAATGTCATGTGTGACTAAATTAATACAATGAAATAATTAGGTTCCATCCCTGAGCATCAAATGAGACTTTTGTCCATGTGCATTCATGTGGAAAAGGAGAAACCTGCCTTTCATATGAGAACAGCCTTCTGTGTTTCCCAGTGCTGTGCAAATCAAGCTCCCTTTTCATCCGGAATTCTTTTTTTTCTTTTCTTCTTCTTCTGCTACTGATTCATTCCATTAAAATCCTTTCTTCTCTATATTCATGAACTGTTTGCACAGAAACGTTATGGTTTATAACATCCAAAACAGCAGTCATCCAAATTGTCACTTGCTATTTATTCATAACCCATGCATTATTAATAGATGAAATATCTCTGTACTGTGCAGATGATAATGCATGCAATTCCCCACCCCGCCCCCAGTCATCGGCCAAAATGTTTGCTGTCTTTTTGGTTATCAGCCCTGGAGCATAACTTGCCGATAGATATGGAACAGATCTCTTTCACTGCTGAAGCCGGGGGTCTGTGAAAGAGCTTTGTCCATGACCCTGAGTGCACCTTGAAGTTTGTTGTTTTGATAATTATGTGAACTGTCCAGAGGACCAAGTTAATAGGCGGTATATAAATGTACCAAAATAAATAGAATAAGCAACCCTCCCTCCCTTGAAAATAAAGTTGACAGAGAGAATAGGATTGTTGTTTCAATTCAAGAATGCATACATTAGTTAAGCACTGAGCACATATCAACATACAGATACTGAGATGAATGGTTCAGAGTTCAAGTCCAGCTTGGATCATGCTGTTTTTTTCTTGATTGTCTTTTGTTCTAATAATAATAATAATAATAATAATAATAATAATAATAATAATAATCAGTACTTTTTTCTTAAAAAATGTTTAGGGGTACTCTCATTTTCCTACTCATATTGAAATACTGCCCCTCAAGGAGGCCAAACTTAGATTCACAAAATGTTTAGGGGTATGTGTCCCCCTGAGTCCCCCCAGAAAAAAGCACTGATAATAATAATAATAATAATAATAATAATAATAATAATAATAATAATAATTTATTATTTATATCCTGCCCATCTGGCTGGGTTCCCCCAGCCACTCTGGGAGACTCCCAATAAAATATTAAAAGCATGATAAAACATCAAATATTAAAAACCTCAATAAACAGGGCTGCCTTCAGATGTCTTCTGAAAGCCAGATAGTTGTTTATTTCCTTGACATCTGATGGGAGGGCGTTCCACAGGGCAGGCGCCACTACCGAGAAGGCCCTCTGCCTGGTTCCATGTAACCTCACTTCTTGCAGGGAGGGAACCACCAGAAGGCCCTCGGAGCTGGACCTCAGTGTCCGGGTTTTTTTTATGGGAGAAGGGAAAGGCATACCCTCCAACATTTCTCCAAAGAAAATAGGGAAATCCTATTTTACCATCATCAGTTTATTATTTCTACCCCACCCATCTTGGCAAGTTTCCCGGTCACTCTGGGTGGCCTCCAACATACACAAAAACTTAATAAAACATTAAACATTAAAACTTCCCTATACAGGGCAGCCTTCAGAAGTCTTATAAAGGTTATATAGTTACTTATTTCCTTGGCTCAGGGTTCACATAACTCCATACCCACCAATATTTTTCTGTTGACAACAGAGACATCCTAACATAGCGTCCAACATTTCTCCAATGAAAATAGGAACACCCTATGGATCACTGCCTTTCCGTGGCGAAGGGGCTTGAATAACTCAGAGAAGCTATGAACTATCTCAAGCAGGGCACCCAAGACGGACAGGTCATAGTGGAGAGTTTTGACCAAACGTGATCCGCCTGGAGCAGGAACCGGCAAGCCACTCCAGTATCCCTGCCAAGAAAACTCTTTGGACAAAGACAACAGGCACATAAAAGTTATGACGCTGGAAGATGAGCCCCTCAGGTCAGAAGGCGTCCAACATGCTACTGAGGAAGAGCGGAGGACAAGTACAAGTAGATTCAGAGCTGATGAAGCGGCTGGGCCAAAGCAGAAAGGACGCTCAGTTGCGGATATGCCTGGAAGCGAAAGGAAAGTCCAATGCTGTAAAGACGAGATGGTTGGATAGTGTTCTCGAAGCTGCCAGCATGAGTTTGACCAAACTGCGGGAGGCAGTGGAAGACAGGAGTGCCTGGCGTGCTCTGGTCCATGGGGTCACGAAGAGTCGGACACGACTAAATGACTAAACAACAACAACAAGGAAAAGTGGGATATTCCAGGATCAAATCAGAAACTGGGACAACTTCTGTACACCAGGGAGTGTCCCTGAAAAATAGGGACACTTGGAGGGTCTGAAAAAGTGGACAGACTTGCAGATATCTGAAACCTCATTATGAAAGATTCGCAGCATATACAGCACCTTTTCTGAGTGTTCAAAGTGCTTCACAACACATTCACAGTCAAGCTTGCAACCTGTCAAGTAAGGCGTATCATTATCACTCTATTGCACAAGAGGGCAAAGCTGAGAAAAAAACCCAGGAGGTCTAAGGCCTCCCAGTATTTGCAACTCTGGTGACATTTGAGTCAGTTAGCCCTTTTTAGCTCGGATTCAATCGCAGAATTTCAAAGGGTTGCAAGAAAATCAAAATGTATTTTTAATAGGAAAACCTTGTATTTCTGAACAACGTGCCAAATTCTTAACCAAATAACATTGTCCCCTACCCATTTTTGAAACAGCAGTCAACAGGCTGGTTGTATAAAGAAACCCCCTTTCCCCCCCCTTTGGAAAGCTCTGAAAATTAGATTTTGGTGGAAGGCCCTCACTTGCCCTTGTGAGCAACTGTTAATTCTTTTCATTTTGAAATAAAGCCACAATGACTGCTTATTTCTGTTGCTAATCGAGTAACTTTTAAGTAGAGATTTACATATTTTAACAGATGAGCATTTTTTAAAGTGTCGTTTGTTTGTTTGTTTGTTTGTTGTGGAAAGGAAGCCAAACTGAAATGTTTTCTGGGCAAAGAGATTTCTTTTAGAGCAAGCCAGAACCAATGGGATAACAAACAGCTGGCCAGGATTCAAAGAGATACTTTACACTTGCCCAATGATTCCCAAATGAATGCTGTAAAAAGGTCCTGAAAGAATTAAGCCAACATTTTAGACGCATTAGCTCCTCTGTGCCCGTTGAATCGCAGCATTTGTGACAGGTTCCTTTTGATTACAGTGGTGCCCCGCAAGACGAATGCCTCGCAAGACGGAAAACCCGCTAGACGAAAGGGTTTTCCGTTTTGGAGGTGCTTCGCAAATGAATTTCCTATGGGCTTGCTTCACAAGACGAAAATGTCTTGCGAGTTCCTGCGGGTTTTTTCCCCTCCCCCCCTTGTCCCCAAGCCGCTAAGCCGCTTATCAGCTGATCCTAAGCCGCTAAGCCGCTTAACAGCTGATCCGCTAAGCCGCTAAGCCACTTATCAGCTGATCCGCTAAGCCCGCTAAGCCGCTAATAACGCTAATCCGCTAAGCCGCTAATGGGCTTGCTTCGCAAGACGAAAAAACCGCAAGACGAAGAGACTCGCGGAACAGATTCTTTTCGTCTTGCGAGGCACCACTGTACTTTTAACCTGTTACGTGGGGCGCGGGTGGCGCTGTGGGTAAAACCTCAGTGCCTAGGACTTGCTGATCGTAAGGTCGGCGGTTAGAATCCCCGCAGCAGGGTGAGCTCCTGTCTTTCGGTCCCAGCTCCTGCCCACTTTGAAGTTCGAAAGCACCCTTAAGTGCAAGTAGATAAATAGGTACCGCTTTATAGTGGGAAGGTGAACGGCGTCTCCGTGTGTGGCACTGGTGCTGGCTCACCAGTGCAGCTTCGTCACGCTGGCCACATGACCCAGAAGTGTCTTCGGACAGCGCTGGCTCCCGGCCTCTTAAGTGAGATGGGCGCACAACCCTAGAGTCGGTCACGACTGGCCCATACGGGCAGGGGTACCTTTACCTTTTTTAACCGGTTACTTAAGCTAATCAGTGGATTTCATTTAAACAAATCTGTATAGAACGAATCAGCGACAAAGATTCTTTCAGATTTTCAAGAGAATACAAGCAATTTAATAAGCAAATGAAAGCACATTTTTAGAAGAAAAGGCAATCTTAAAATTGACCCCCCCCACTCTTTGCCCACAATGCAGCAGAACCAAAACAGGTTCAGAAGCCAAGATCTATCTATCTATCTATCTATCTCAATATATTTATATCTATAAGGACGCGGGAGGCGTTGTGGTCTAAACCACAGAGCCTAGGGCTTGCTGATCAGAAGGTTGGCGGTTCAAATCCTTGTGGCAGGGTGAGCTCCCGTTGTTCGGTCCCAGCTTCTGCCAACCTAGCAGTTCGAAAGCATGTCAAAGTGCACGTAGATAAATAGGTACCGCTCCGGCGGGAAGGTAAAAGTGCTGCTTTGGTTTGCCAGAAGCGGCTTAGTCATGTTGGCCACATGACCCCAAGGTGTCTGCAGACAAACGCCGGCTCCCTCGGCCTATAGACTGAGATGAGCGTGTAACCCCCAGAGTCGTTCACGACTGGACCTAACGGTCAGGGGTACCTCTCTATATCTATATCTATATCCATATCCATATCCATATCCATATCCATATCCATATCCATATCCATATCTATATCTATATCTATATCTATATCTATCTATATCTATCTATATCTATATGTCTATCTATCTATTGTTATGAACTTGTATAGATCACAGGAAGGCTCACAGCATAAAAATACAAAATGAGAGCACAGAATACATGCTAAAACAAAAGTAAAAATGGAAACGGAAACAAAGCAATACCCCACCTACCCACAAACACATTTACAAGGCCTTGTCCACATGCTTAAGCCTTGCTAATAATAATAATAATAATAATAATAATAATAATAATAATAATAATAATAATAATTTTATTTATTTATTTATACATACATACATACATACTCTGCCCATCTGGCTGGGTTTCCCCAGCCACTCTGGGCGGCTCCCAACAGAATATTAAAAACATGATAAAACATCAAACATTAAAAACTTCCCTAAACAGGGCTGCCTTCAGATGTCTTCTAAAAGTCACATAGTTGATTATTTCCTTGACATCTGATGGGAGGGCCATTCCACAGGATGGGCGCCACTACCGAGAAGGCCCTCTGCCTGGTTCCCTCTAACTTCACTTCTCGCAGGGAGGAAACCGCCAGAAGACCTTCAGAGTTAGACCTCAGGGTCTGGGCTGAATGATGGGGGTGGAGACACTCCTTCAGGTATACTGGGCCGAAACTCATCCAACGCAACAGGATTAGACAGTTATATGGACACCTCTGAGATGTCACTGAACTTATAGTTCCTAATCGGCTCCAACCAGCATGGCAAATTTCAAGGAGTGATGAAAGCTGTAGTCTGTAGCACCTGCAGGGCTGTAGTTGATTGACCCACCAGTTTTTAAAAACCAATTCTCAGTTTTTTGTACATTTAAAAAACCAACCAACCAACCTTATTTTAGCTGTTTTAATGATATATCTGTAAATTACATTGAGACGTATGTGCAAAAAGATGATTCTTAAATTTGTTGTCGTCATTGTTAAGCTTGAAACTCTATCTAAAATGATTTGGGATTGAGAGGAATTGAAATATACTCAGAGTCGCAAAGTGATTTCATGCTCTTTATTCAGCTCATAGTGGTGAGGAGGAATGAATGAATGTCCCCTCACAGTATCTGCTTTATATACATTATTTACACAATGGGCTGCACATGATTGGCTAATTCTGGAATTCTACTGTAAGCCAATCAGGTTGTGAATTCACTTCTATCTGGAGCCGGATTGGGTGGGTCCTGTCAACCAATCATACTGCTGCATTGTTCTAGGATCAATCAGACTGCTGCATTCTGAATCCTATTGTTCTAGGACCAATCAGACTGCTGCATTTTGGATCCTATTGTTCTAGGACCAATCAGACTGCTGCAGTTTGGATCCTATTCAACTCAGTACATAACAGGAATAGCAGAAGTGAAAGAGAAGGAACCTGGAACAAGAAAAGAGGTCTGGTCTCCATGTAATATAATAAATGCAGCCAGCTCAAATGAGCTGTCATTTGACCACTTAATTGTCTTTTTGCTGTCCTCTATTCTCCTCTCCTCTGCTTCCCATTTTTATTGTGCGGTCCCTCTTGCTTTCCAGCAACATAATATTCAAAAAGACCATGTCCCTCTGTTTCGGTTCTGTTGCCAGGAGCCATTGTTCTGTCTCCGTGTTGCTGAGCTTGCTGAGTTCCTCTTGGAAGTGGCTCAATGTCCTATCCCTAGCTCTGAATGTATTGCCACAACAAAGAGCGGGATAGAGGGAGCGACAGTTGCCAGAAGAGGTAAGAGACATTTTAAAACAGGAAACCTGCATTGTGATTTGAGGACCGCCACCGCTTGGGAATAAGGAAGACACAAGGACACAGTATAGTAGGTTAATGGGCTAGAAAAGGCCACAACTTTATTGATTAGTGCAAGTGAGAG
This sequence comes from Podarcis vaucheri, assembly GCF_965113315.1. Classification (NCBI taxonomy): domain Eukaryota; kingdom Metazoa; phylum Chordata; class Lepidosauria; order Squamata; family Lacertidae; genus Podarcis; species Podarcis vaucheri. Next base: position 67,775,650 of record NC_138767.1, on the reverse strand, counting down.
GTATTGGCTTAGGCATTGGATAAACAGCAGAGCTTGACTCCACCCCCTCAGGGAGGGGTGAGCCTAACAAGGGTTAACCACCAATAGGGGGAGCCTGTTGATGCAAATACAACTGTAAGCTCTCCCCTGATGTCACCGGGGGTCGTGCCATGGCCCCAGGCACCAGCAGGGCATCGGACAGGATCCACGACTACCGGATTCCTTTAACGGAATATCCATAAAGTGAAGGGGTAGGCGATGGCCACACCCTGCCCTTCCATACACCAACAACATATTCCAGTGCCTAACCGCCAATACCAGAAAGTTGGGATGATTTGCTACGAGGTAGGTGAAAAACCAAGTGGCTGGTGCCAATTTGCCAATTGGGTAAAAACTCCTACCAGGCCCCTTGGGCAATCAAGGTGACCAACTAGAGGTCCATAGCAAGGTCAAGCACGAAGCGATGAACTAAAGGGAAGGGTGGGTGGTTGACCCATTGAAACCCAGCAGCGCAATGAGGGGAAAGAGCTCCCTACGATTGGAAGACTGACGGGGGAGCGTGGCGCAGCAGCAATGATGGCAAGCAGGGCCCGGAACACCCCCTGCGAAGCACGGGAACGTCTTCAGATCACAACCCCTTCACTCCGGGAGGAGGAGAGGCTTTACTGCCATGTTAGGTTGTCCAGAAGAATTTAAAGACCTTCAGGAAAGTTGTGGCCTGTTTTGACCCCCAAAACCGGTCTCTTATTAGTTCGGCTGGGGTATGGGAAGACCGATGCCTGGTCCTGCAGGTGTAAAGTTATAACAATACCAAAATACATATCCATATTTAGAGATTTCTCCAGACTTCCCACCCTCCCCTCCATGGGTCTTATTGTCAACATTTCCAATTGCATATTATTTCTTAATTCATATTTTGTATGTCTCCATATTGTCTATAGTGATGGTTACATTGCAAGTGTTATTAAAATCCTGCTCATGTTTTCATTTGCTTACAGTGGTCTCCTAAATAAATGATAATTTCCCCCCATTTTTTCTTGAAGTTTTTGTCTTCTTGGTTCCAAAGCTTTCCTATCAGTTTTGCCATTTCGGCGTAGACCAACAGCTTGGTTTGCCATTCCTCTCTGGTAGGGACTTTATCTTCTTTCCATCTCTGGGCTAGTAGCATTCATGCAGCTGTTGTCACGTACAGGAAAAGTCTTTTCTGCTCCTTTGGGATCTTGCTACCTACAATTCCCAATTAAAAAAAAGCTTTTTTTAAAAGAAAAGTTATTTTAAACATTTTTTCAATTCATTATATATCATTTCCCAGAATGCTTTTATTACCTTACACGACCACCATAAATGGTAAAAGGTACCTTCTTTTTCTTTACATTTCCAGCAGGTATTTGTACTTGTCTTATACATTTTTGCTAACTTCCTAGGAGTCAAATACTACCAGTACATCATTTTCATATACAGTCATACCTTGGGTTGGAGTAGCTTCGGGTTGAGCATTTCCGGGTTGTGCTATGTGGTGACCCGGAAGTTATGGAACGCATTACTTCCGGGTTTCGCCACTCACGCATGCGCAGGCGCTCAAAATTACATCACACGCATGCACAGAAGCGACGAATCATGACCCGCACACGTGCAGATGCGCAGACGTGGGTTGCATTCACTTCAGGATGTGAATGGGGCTCCGGAACGGATCCCGTTCGCATCCAGAGGTACCACTGTAGTTTTCTTTCAGCGTACAACACACCAAGAATTTCAAGTCAGTTTTCCATAACCTTTCCCAATCTGAAATTTGGATATTATGCCCCAAATCCCTCGCCCAGTGTATCATTACAAATTTAACCCGTTCATCTTTTGTATGTCATTCCAAGGCATTACTCATTGTTGTTGTTGTTTAGTCGTTTAGTCATGTCCGACTCTTTGTGACCCCATGGACCAGAGCACACCAGGCACTCCTGTCTTCCACTGCCTCCTGCAGTTTAGTCAAACTCATGCTGGTAGCTTCAAGAACACTATCCAACCATCTCGTCCTCTGCCGTCCCCTTCTCCTTGTGTCCTCCATCTTTCCCAGCATCAGGGTCTTTTCCAGGGAGTCTTCTCTTCTCATGAGATGGCCAAAGTATTGGAGCCTCAGCTTCAGGATTTGTTCTTCCAGTGAGCACTGAGGGCTGATTTCCTTCAGAATGGAGAGGTTCTTCTTGCAGTCCATGGGACTCTCAAGAGTCTCCTCCAGCACCATAATTCAAATGCATCAATTCTATGGTGATCAGCCTTCTTTGTGGTCCAGCTCTCACTTCCATACATCACTACTGGAAAAACCATAGCTTTAACTATACGGTCCTTTGTTGGCAAGGTGATTTCTCTGCTTTTTAAGATGCTGTCTAAGATGCATTACTCATTAGTCTCATTGAATACCCTCCCACTCATCTGGCTTAATAGACAGTAGACTTCTCTCTCTCTCTCTCTCTCTCTCTCTCTCTCTCTCTCTCTCGTAGCTTTCTGTGATCTAGCTATCTCTTATAAGCATATGGTGAAAACAGACTCCTGATCCAACGATGCTATCTATTTCCTTCTGCAAAGCCCCACCAGCTTGTTTAAGCACTCCATTCCAAAGGGTATCTGTCTGAGCTTTATGAAAAGCTGCTTCAAAACTCCTTTTCTCGAGTTTGTTGTGCTCTCGCAAGTACTGCTTACCTGCCTCACGCTGTCATTCCTGCGATACAACTCTGTCAATAACAGAGAACACCCCTTCCCCCATGATTAATCTCTGGCTTTACACTGTGAGGTGGTCGTGATAAGATTTTTTTTACTTTCTGAACTCCGCACTTGCGGGTGAGGACCTTCGTAACCCTCACGGCGGGCACTCTGGGGTAGAGGGCTTTTGTGTGTGCAGCTAGCATAAACGGAGTAGCAACCTGAAGGTTATTTCTGTTGTCACGTCTATCAAAGTCTCATGATCTATGTGAATTATCACAGCGGGGAGCAGCTGATCTTTATGTTATCTCGCAGGGAAGGAAATGGGAATGGAAAGCCAACGTGTAAATTATAATGGCAGGCTTTTGCAAGTAGCAAAACTCTACGGAGGAAGAGAAAATGGTGTGTTCTCCTTCTGCAACTCTTAACAGAGGAATCCAATGGTGAAAGGATTTTATGGAAAAGTGAATTCTCTATTGGTTCAAAGGTGATGTGTGTGTGTGTGTGTGTGTGTGAGAGAGAGAGAGAGAGAGAGAGAGAGAGAGAGAGAGAGAGCCATGCAAACACCTGTATATTTACAAACCTGGATGGGATGCTGGTGGTGCTGTGGTCTAAACCACTGAGCCTCTTGGGCTTGCCAATCAGAAGGTCAGTGGTTCGAATCCCTGTGACGGTGTGAGCTCCTGTTGCTCTGCCCCAGCTCCTGCCAACCTAGCAGTTCGAAAGCACACCAGTGCAAGTAGATAAATAGGTACTGTTACGGCGGGAAGGTAAATGGCATTTCAGTGCGCTCTGGCTTCCGTCATGGTGTCCCGTTGTGCCAGAAGCGGTTTAGTCCTGCTAGCCACATAACCTGGAAAGCTGTCCATGGACTAATGCCAGCTCACTCAGCCTGAAGCAAGATGAGCGCTGCAACCCCATAGTCACCGTTGACTAGACTTAACTGTCCAGGGGTCCTTTACCTTTTTTATTTATTTACAGACTTATCTGCCTGTCACCTCCCATTATGATCCAGGGGCATAGAGTGGGGGGGTGCCAGGAGATGGGCCTGAGTGCACAATTTTTGAGCGGGTGCAAACCAAGCACCCTCACACAGGCAAACCCAGTGTGGCCTGGCCCAGTGATCTTCTCCACTTGCCAAGAGTCACGTCGGCCAACTGGGCTCTCCCCTGCAAGGGCCAGTAATAATAATAATAATAATAATAATAATAATAATAATAATAATAATAAATTTTATTTATATCCCGCCCTCCCCAGCCGAAGCCGGGCTCAGGGCGGCTAACAACAATCAAATAATCAGTCAAATAATCACACAATCTAAAAATATTTCATTATAAAAATTAATTAAATCAAATTGATGGCAACCAATTAAGCAAAATTCTGTGCAGGTTGCCAGAGGAGGGAGTCAGGCTGCGCCCTGACCAAAGGCCTGGCGGAACAACTCTGTCTTGCAGGCCCTGCGGAAAGATGTCAGGTCCCGCAGGGCCCTAGTCTCTTGTGACAGAGCATTCCACCAGTTTGGAGCCGCAGCCGAGAAGGCCCTGGCTCTAGTTGAGGCCAGCCTAACCTCTCTGAGGCCTGGGACCTTGAGGATGTTATTATTTGCAGACCGTAGGTTTCTCTTTGGGGCATACCAGGAGAGGCGGTCCCGTAGGTACGAGGGTCCTAGGCCGTATAGGGCTTTAAAGGTTAAAACCAGCACCTTAAACCTGATCCTGTACTCCACCGAGAGCCAGTGCAGCTGGTATAGTACCGGATGAATGTGCTCTCGCAGCAAAGACCCCATAAGGAGTCTCGCCGCGGCATTCTGCACCCGCTGGAGTTTCTGGGTCAGTCTCAAGGGCAGCCCCACGTAGACGAGTTACAATAATCCAGTCTGGAGGTGACCGTCGCATGGATCACAGTGGCTAGGTCAGGACGAGAGAGATAAGGGGCCAACTGCTTAGCTTGGCGGAGATGAAAAAATGCCGCCTTTGTTATAGCTGTAATCTGCGCCTCCATAGAGAGGGAGGTATCGAAGATTACACCCAAACTCTTAACGGCCGGTGCTGGCACTAATTGCACCCCCGCAAGAGATGGGAGTTGCCCCCTCGATCCCATATCGTCCCGCCCCAGCCAGAGGACCTCTGTCTTCGAAGGATTTAACTTCAACCGGCTCCCACGTAACCATCCAGCCACAGCTTCCAGCCACAGCTTCCAGAAGAAGAGTTTGGATTTGATATCCCGCTTTATCACTACCCGAAGGAGTCTGAAAGCGGCTAACAATCTCCTTTTCCTTCCTCCCCCACAACAAACACTCTGTGAGGTGAGTGAGGCTGAGAGACTTCAGAGAAGTGTGACTAGCCCAAGGTCACCCAGCAGCTGCATGTGGAGGAGCGGAGACACGAACCCGGTTCACCAGATTACGAGTCTACCGCTCTTAACCACTACACCAAGTGTGGACCTTCTTCGCTCCAGGGGGGGTGGGGTTGCTCTGGAGGCATCGGTAGTGATGACTGTGTTGATCCTCCAAGCACGTGTGTGCCCACCTTAGGCACTGACAACCGGCGCTACGCTGCTGGTATGATCGAGACATACGCAACAGCTGTCCTGTTCTGCTGTAGGTTACTGGCTTTTTATTTCAACAATACCTTTTAAAGTTGAGCTCGCCCACCAATGGAGCTTGGAAGGCTGGAGTTGGGATTAAGTAACCCTAGGTCAGGCTTCCTCAACCTCAGCCCTCCAGATGTTTTTGGCCTACAACTCCCATGATCCCTAGCTAGCAGGACCGGTGGTCAGGGATGATGGGAATTGTAGTCTCAAAACATCTGGAGGGCCGAGGTTGACGAAGCCTGCCATAGGTGGAATCCGCCTAGCTAGAAATAGAATAAGAGTAGAACTTTAAAGGATCTGGCATGTTTGGGGAAGAGCCTGAGAGAATCTTAAGGGCTGATGTGCTGTCTCCAGTACTGTTACAGTGGTACCTCGGGTTACATACACTTCAGGTTACATACTGTCAGGGCTGCTTCCAGATCCCAGCTCACAGAGGATCACGCTAGCCAGCGTTCACTTTATAAAAGTCTTTATTAAGTTACAGTTTCCAATTCCAAGCTGCAGCGTGCAGCCCTACGTCTTATAAGCTAGACCGGCGAAGCTCCGTCTGAGTCCCCGCCTCCTGTACACCAACTTAATACCCTAGCCTTACTCCACCTTTTCTGCCTGACCGTTCTTCTCTGGGTCCCCTCTGCCCCCCGTGGTCTCTTCCTTCCGGGACTCTTCTGACGCTGACCCCCCGGACCCTTCTGTCTCCTTGCGGCGGGCTTTAGGACCTGGCTCCCTTTCCGGGCTGCTTACTGTGCCGCCTTCCTGTGCATTTGAACTTGGCGCGCGCGCCCAACCTTCCACTTTCCGCTTGACCGTTTCTTCGCTCTCCGATGGAGGCGTGGCCACTCCTGACTCATGCCCTCCCCCCTGCGGCGAGCCGCCGGATCCCGATGCCTGGCGCCCTTCCTCCCCACTGCGCTCTGTTGGGGACGTTGGCCCCGATTTTCAACTGCTGCTCTCTGAACCCCCTCTTGTCCCTTCTTCCTGGGGTGTCCCCCTAAGCTCCCCCCTTGCTCTGGTCACTGGCACTCCTTTCTGTGAATCTTCCGATTCACTGGACAGACTCGGAGACCTCGGGTCGTCGTCATCGCTCATCTTTCCTTCGGACTCCTCCCCCTCGCTCTCTGTTTCCTCCCTTGCCCTCGCCTCTGCTCCTGAACCCCTGACACATACGCTTCAGGTTACAGACTCCGCTAACCCAGAAATAGTGCTTCAGGTTAAGAACTTTGCTTCAGGATGAGAACAGAAATCGTGCTCTGGCGGTGCGGCGGCAGCGGGAGGCCCGATTAGCTAAAGTGGTGCTTAGGTTAAGAACAGTTTTAGGTTAAGTACAGACTTCCGGAACGAATTAAGTACTTAACCCGAGGTGGCACTGTACTCAGAACTCATTCACCACTTAAATGGGAAAAAGTATGGTGGTGCGCTGGAAAATGATGATGATGAGAACAGTAATAATAATTCCTTGGGAATTATAGGGACAGAACTACCGAAACTGTATAGAAACTGTATTCATGTATGCTACTACAGCAGCAAGAATGTTACTTGCCCCAAAGTGGAAAGAAGCAGAAGTCCCAGCAAAGGAAGAATGTATATGAAAACTTACGGAATATGCAGAAATGACAAAACTTAACAGGAAGAATAAGAAATTAAGATAACAAACTTTTTATGAAAGAATGGAAATGGTTTATGGAATATTTACAGATAAATTGCAAACAGATAAAAACATTATTGTAATAACTTGCAGTTTCATAAGAGTATATATTTAAAGAAGATAATTAAATGAGCAAATTAAATGAATTTGGATATGCAGAAGATATTAAAAAATTTTTTTTAAAGGAATCTCAGAAAGAGAGGGAAGTCAAATTTTGAAATGTTTAATTGATTGTAAAACTAATAAAATGTATAAACTTGAAAAGTATAAAATAATAATAATAATAATAATAATAATAATAATAATAATAATAATAATAGGACTGGGGCCACATTGCAACCATTTTCTTTTTGTCCCATAGAATTCACTGGAAACCATGAGAATTCAGCTAGCTCATCTCTGTGTCTTTCCAGTCTTTTGCAGGTATATCTTTCTTTCTTTCTTTCTTTCTTTCTTTCTTTCTTTCTTTCTTTCTTTCTTTCTTTCTTTCTTTCTTATTTTTTTGGGGGGGAATAAGAGGCTGACAGTAAAAGTGCAATTGAACTGTATTGGCAGTTAAAGTGCAAGTGTATGAGATGATAAAAGTTTCTGTTTATTGATGAAATGTTTATTCTGCTGGAGCTTTTGCCGTTTTCCTGGATCTCTTATGGGTTCTTGCAATGGTTTTATTGTAATATGGATAAGATCAAGTTTTGACTTTCAGATCATTATATACTCAGAAAGGCGAATTCATTGAGGTTGAACCTCATGATTCCATTTGGTTTTATTGTGATCTTAGATGGTGCTTTCTGAGAAGCTGCAGTAAATGGCAGGTAAAACACTTTTGGCAAACCAATAAACTGAACTCACTCTCAAATATGAGGCTGGTTAAACCAAATGGAAAATTAGCAGTTCCTACAAACTGCAGGAAAAAACCAAAAATACTAGCAGCTTACATGACCTCATTAATTTGCTGAATGCTCAGCATATATTCTGCTGAAGGATAATATGAAATATTTTTAGCACTAATAAATCTGAGGTAGATGGGGGAAAATATCCTACCTTTGAATTACCATGACTATGTTTTTGCACTCATCAGCCATATTTTAGTAAACTGAAGAAATATGAACACTGAAGCTTTAAATCTTAATTCCAAATGTAGCCATCAAGCTGTCTTTTAACTTCAGCATGGCTCAAGGTAGCAAGGCTCTCAGTGCAGGAATTTTTCAAATAGGTGTCTTTAAGGCTAGGTTAGAAACATTCTTCCTGATGTGCTTCCTTTCCGTATGAGATGAGGGAGCACGAACAAAATTTGATGCTCCACATGCTTTCTGATGGGGGGGGCATCTCCCTCAAAGTCTCAAGACGCTATTTTTGATCTACGTCTTTGTTTTGTTAACTAGTACCAAAAAGAAAAACAATTTCCTATCTTCTGATAAAACAGTATTCACCATTTTAGTACAATAGCTATAATCACAATCTTTCCTGTGAGGCCTGATCGTCAGAATTACCAGTGAAAATATTGCTTTCCTCCCATCTGTCTATAAATTTATTCAATAGCTGTCATTCTTTCTTCACACTGAATAAGTTTCATAATCTCCCAAACTTGTAGCAACCAAAAATTATCTTCAGCAATTTTCTATCTGCAAGTTTTTTCAGAGCACAATTCTTCATGATATGGGAGCCTCATGAATGGGATATTGCAAGTGGAATGCAACCACGGGGCTGGATTGAGCCCATTGTGCTGGAGGAGAGCTGTTTAAACTCTCTCATTTTCTCCTTGAACATACCGTATTTGTTGCTCTATAAGACGCACTTTCCCCCTCCTAAAAAGTAAGGGGAAATGTGTGTGCGTCTTATGGAGCGAATGCAGGCTTCACAGCTATCCCAAAAACCAGAACAGCATGAGGGATCGCTGCTTTCGCTGCGCATAATTTGAAATTCAGAATATTTTTTTTCTTGTTTTCCTAGGTGCATCTTATCGTCTGGAGCGAAAAATACGGTACTTCCTCTAAAGCTTGTCTCCATCCTGCAAGGGAAATAGAAGGTACCTAAAACAACAAGGACTCTTGTGGTGCCTTGAAGACTGATGAATGGATAAAAAAAACCTTATGGAATATGCAGAAATGGCAAAACTTACTGGGAGAATAAGACGTCAAGATAACACACTTTTTATAAAAGAATGGAAATGGTTTATGGAATGTTTACAGATAAATTGCAAACTGATAAAAACATTAGCAGATGATTGTGATAACCTGCAATTTCATAAGAGCATATATTTAAAGTAGATAATTAAATGAACAAATTAAATGAATTTTGATAAGCAGAAGATATTAAAAAATAAATTTAAGGAACCGCAGAAAGAGGGGAAAGGAAGTCAAACTTTGAAATGTTAAATTGATTGTAAATCTAATGAAATGTATAAACTTGAAAAATATCAATAAAAACTTGAAGACTGATGAATTTATTACGGAAGAAGCTTTGTGAATTATAGTCCACTTCATCAGATGCACAGTGCTATTCTGATACACACAAACAGAGTTATTATGGGGTCAAAAGAAAATGAAATGCAGAAAGTATAGACAGTGATAATTATGTTATTAACACCAGCCATTAGAAAAAAACCCTCACACAGATGTTGAAAACACAGCCATCCTGCCAATAGCAAAACAATTAACATTTGTAGTGTGATTACTCCCCCCCAAAATAATATTTGTGCCAATTCAGTTCACAACCGAATCCTAATGTTCAGGAGGAAGAGCAGACTATTAGGTTATGTCCTTTCCTACTTCCTCTTCTATGTAAAGCTGATGATCAGAGTGTTTTCAGCTTCTTTTTGGAGACCTTGTGTATGACTGCTAAAGGATCAGGGCTACACTATCCTTTAGGGGTAATACATCTGTTTGGCCAATTGACCCATTTGCAACTAGAGAACCTGTTGTGTGTCGAGGTCCCCAAGCCACCCCTCAAAATAAACTCACAATTCACGCTTAATTTTTGTTTAAGGTTTTTGGCATAATTTTGGCCACAGCTTTATTAAAATACAACATCTGTGAGTGGTTGCTTAGGCATTGGTTAACACTATATGTCCCCCTGCCTGGGACAGAACTGACTTTCTGAACTCCATGGGAAGCCAGTGAAGGGAAAACAATGTTGGGGATCAGTTGAGCTGAGTGACAGTTCCTCACTGCTCACCCAACCTGCTCCCCAGGGCTTGCCGGCCCTGGTCCCATTTCAGGGGTTGGACGAAATCGTGGCAAGCCCCAGGATTCCTTTAACGGAATTCCCTTCAGCACCATTGGAGGGGCAGGCACAGCCTATCCTTACCCCTCCTCCACCAATTTTTATAACCTAACCGCAACCTTACAAGTTGTGACGAATTGCTAAGTAGTAGGCAAAAACCAAAGGGCACCAGCCAGTCAGCCAAATGGACAAAATTCCTACTAGGCCTCTACCCCAATGGCAGATGACCCCATGACAGGCATAGCAAGGTCAACTGGAACTCAGGGCGGGCCGGCGGGTGATCCGATGCACTCAGCAAAAGAGAAAGCAAAAGCTGAGTGCCCCAATATTTAAAGCCTTTGGTCCCACCCACCACATTGCAACATGCAATTTGCCCCAGCAACCCGGCCATCTAATCGTTGCCCCAGGCCAACTCACTTTTACCTGCCTGGAAACAGAGGGTTGGCTTGGCAGACTCCACGGCAACACGTGTTCTCATTTCAGGGAGAACACGCTTTGTGGGTACCATACACATTTGGGATGCGGGTGGCGCTGTGGTCTAAACCACTGAGCTTCCTGGGCCTGCCGATTGGAAGGTCTGCGGTTCGAATCCCTGCGATGGTGTGAGCTCTCGTTGCTCTGCCCCAGCTCCTGCCAACCTAGCAGTTCAAAAGCACACCAGTTCAAGTAGATAAATTGTTGGGATTTTTGACTACATGCAATTCTGTGCAGCTTCACACAGAGTCAATTAAGAGTTGGCCGACAGCCAAGGATGACTGAGCAGAGAGGAGTTATCTGCCTGGAGATATGGGACCCTGGAAACAGCTTTACCATTGGTTGAGATCTCGCCCAGGCATAATGACTTATGACCTTACTGACTGGAGTGTTTGTTGGTCAGTGTGGTGTTCTGAGAGTCGTTTGGAGTTTGTTAAGAGACAGTGTTTTGTTCCTGTTTCGTCCATCCTGCCTGCAGCTGATTGCTTTCTGGAACTCTGCGTATGCTCTGCTAAGATCTGCCTAAGGGCCTGCAACAGGTCAAAGTTGCAAAACACCAATATAAATAGGTACCACTGCAGTGGGACAGTAAAAGCATTTACATGTGCTCTGGTTTCTGTTCTGGTGTTCCGTTGTTCAAGAAGTGGTTTAGTCCTGCTGGCCACATGACCTGGAAATCTTTCTGTGGACAAATGCTGGCTCCCTCGGCCTGAAAAGCGAGATGAGCGCCACAAAGTCTTTCCTCCTCCCAGGAGGAATTCCCGTATCATGCAGGGGGCGCTCTGCCCCCTGCTTCAACTCCAGAGCTGGTGCCACACCCCTCCCCGGTTGGGCACCCAATAGAGAAGCTCGGCGGGGGCATGGCTTGCTGCTCAAACGCAGCCACGCCAGCCATCCCCACCATTGCACACACATTTTCTTCAAGTCACCCACCCTCCACTCCCTTTAGATTAGCTGTTCCTGAGACTTTGCTATGGACCTCTGGTTGGTCCCTCTGTTTAACCAGGGGGCCTGGTAGGAGTTTTTTCCAGTTGGCTAAATTGGCCTGGCCTCTTGGTTTTTTTCACCTACCTCGTAGCAACCATCACAACTTTCGTGGTATTTGGCAGTTAGGCATTGGAATGTGTTGTTGGTGTTTGGGGGGGCAAGGTGTGGCCATCGGTCGTGGATCCTGTCCGATGCCCGTGTGGCGGGGGGCCATGGCACGACCCTCAGTGACATCAGGAAGAGAGCCTATAGTTGGATTAGCATCAACAGGCTCCCCCTACTGGTGGTTAACCCCTCCTCAGACTCACCCCTCTCTGAGTGGGTGGAGTCAAATGTTCCGTGGTCCAATGCCTAAGCCAATACCTTCTCACATGCTGTAATCAATAAAGTTGTGGCCTCTACCTTACCCATTAACCTTACATTCTGTGTCCACGTGTCTTTATTCCCCAAGCGGGGATCGGGTCCTCGAATCACAACCCCATAGTCGCCATTGACTGGACTTAACCACCCAGGGGTCCTTTACCTTTACCTTCTGCCATACACATACTGCAACCAAGCACAGACCACATCCCATTCTATTGGCTTTAGAAGAACAATTATTTAAAGCCTAATTTTAGTAAAAGGGGCCACCAGACGAGGCCTCAGTGGGCACATGTTCTCCCATGGCCATCACGTTGACAATCCAGGTTTTGAGACAGAAAAACTGCAAAAGTATTGCGTCAGAGAGAATGTCATGTCCTTCCACAAAACTTATAGCCAATACTACTACTTCTTCTTTTTGGGGTAAATAGCTATTGTTTCTCTGCCTGCACTTCCACCATCTGGTCTAATTTCTTTTTTTAGATCTTATTATACTAAGCAGGAACTTTTAACATTCTACAATAGATGCAAATTTATGTGCCTACACACAGAAGACTAACCTTTGCCTAAAAGAAATCTGTTGTACGATAGACAAAGAGTGGTGTGTTTTGTTCTCGTGGTCTTTATCCAGATTGTGGACCTGAGTGGAGGGGTGTATTTGTATAAAGGAATAATAAGTCTCAAACTTTTCAAAACATACCACAGATTGAACACAAAGTGCATGGAAGTGACCAGAGAGAACCTAAATTTTTCTTATTTCAGTGTCATCATGACTCAGAAGGATACTGTTGTGATCTGTAAAATGTCTTAAAAGAGAAAAGGTTGCTGCAGTTTATGTGCCAACATGCCCAGAATGAAATGGCCCAAAATGCTCAGTCCCATCATATTCTGAAATACTGGCAACACCATTTAATTCTTTGGATAATGAAAGCAATTTAGTGCATTATAATTTAGGATGTAAATGTTAGGAATGCAATCGGTGGCAGATAAGTGCAGCACAAAGATCGTATGAAACAATGGCCAGGCATCTACGAATCAGAGATGCTTTTGGGCAAGTAACATTCTTGCCTCTGTAGTTGCATACATGGATAAATCTCTATACAGTTTGTGTTGTTCTGTCCATATACTGTATTTTTTTCTCTATAAGACTTTTTCCCTCCTAAAAAGTAAGGGGAAATGTGTGTGCGTCTTATGGAGCGAATGCAGGCTGCGCAGCTATCCCAGAAGCCAGAAGAGCAAGAGGGATTGCTGCTTTCGCTGGGCAGCGATCCCTCTTGCTATTTTGGCTTCTGGGATTCAGAATATTTTTTTCCTTGTTTACCTCCTCCAAAAATTAGGTGTGTCTTGTGGTCTGGTGCGTCTTATAGAGTGAAAAATACAGTAATTCCCAAAAGGAAAACTTCTGGGGATTTTTTACAAACGTTATTTGAAACATCTTTTTCAATTCATTATATATCATTTCCTAGTAAGCTTTAACCTTACTACAAGACCACCACATATGATATAAAGAACATTATTTCTCTTTACATTTCCAACACTTATTTGATTTGGCCAAAGCTCAGAAACTTCAGCTAACTCAAAATGCTACAGTACCTCTCACAGATGCTCGGAGTTGCAGCCACATTGATCCCGTAAAATATCAAGTGCACTGGCTGATAATTCCCAATTCAAGGGCTCTAAACCTTTTGTGGCCTAGACCCCTGCTACCTTAAGAGATTGCCTCTGCCTACACCAACCCCTACATCAAATTCAGCCATCAAAGCAGGCATTGTTCATGTTCCCTCACCACACAGGGTGAGCTCTGCAAGTGCAGCTTTCTCCCGATTGAAGTGCAGAGTGTTTGAGGACACAGGGAAACCAAAATGCTTGTTTACAAAGCTATTGTTTTACCAACCTTCCTGTAAGCTTTTGAAACATGGATGTGAAACATCAACACCATCTCCAACTCCTCAAAAGGCTCCATCAATGGTGTCTCTGAAAAATTTAGCCTCTACAAACTAGCCTGGCTGGCTGGTTGAATGTGGGCCATTATGAAACCTCTGTGCAAAATAGAGGTTGCCAAGGTGATGGGTATGTGAGGTGGCAAGAAAAAAAGTGGATGACCTTGGCTCAGGCAGCATCACAGGGTAGCTGTCAGGGAGGGTGTCGGGAGCAAGTCAGCAATAATTCACAAGGTGTTCATGAAGTTAAGTCTATATTCAAAGAAACAGAATGTCATGGACCAGGAATCAGCTTTGCCTGCTGAACAGCAGCCAGAAGGGGGAGAAGGGGGCGTGGGGCCACCTGCAACCAATCAGCCTTCATGGACTCAGAGAAAAAGGTACTGATGAGAACCAGCTGGCTTCAGCCTTCTTAAGCATAGCTTCCAGCAGCAGTCAGAGACTGGTAACAATGCTTGTAGTTTCTGGTCCTACCTTGCTGCTTCCTGCTTGCCTTGACCCCATACTCATTGGAGTCCCTGACCTCTGGATTGCTATTCTCCTGACCCTAAGACTGGACCTGACTTTGGATGCTGACTCTGCCTCCAGGCAAGTACACCTCAGAAACTCTTCTGGTTGGCTGGCCTTCCACTCCACTGAGCTCTGTATGTGGTTGCTCAGCAACGGGACTATGACATAACACAAGGAGCCCAGCAACTCTTCCACAGGGCTGGTGCCACTACCGAGAAGGCCCTCTGCTTGGTTCCCTGTAACTTGGCTTCTCACAGGGAGGAAACTGCCAGAGGACCTTCAGAGTTAGACCTCAATGTCCGGGCTGAATGATGGGGGTGGAGATGTTCCTTTGGGTATACAGGCCTGAGACCCTTTAGGGCCTTAAAGGTCAGCACCAATACTTTGAATTGTGCTCAGAAACGTACTGGGAGCCAATGTAGGTCTTTCAGGACCAGTGTTATATGGTCTCGGCAGCTACTCCCTGTCACCACTCTAGCTACCGCATTCTGGATTAATTGCAGTTTCTTGGACACCTTCAAAGGTAGCCCCAAGTAGAGCACATTGCAGTAGTCCAAGCGGGAGATAACCAGGGCATGCACTACTCTGGTGAGTAGTTGCCTTTCAGTTGTTTTTGGACTAGATATTCCACCAGCTCCAACCAGCATGACAAATGGTCAGGGATGACAGCAGTTGTAGTCTAAAATATTTGGAGGGCCCCAAGTGACATCATTTGCATTATTCCCATGTCAAAGGGCTGCCCCATAGTTCAGGGCTGCCCACTTGAATAAAATATTGGAGGAGC
Organism: Podarcis vaucheri; assembly: GCF_965113315.1. Lineage (NCBI taxonomy): Eukaryota > Metazoa > Chordata > Lepidosauria > Squamata > Lacertidae > Podarcis > Podarcis vaucheri. The sequence continues at coordinate 67,760,469 of NC_138767.1, read as the reverse complement.
ATGTGTCAAGGACTGGGCAGAAGAGGAATGGTGAAGACCACCTTCACATCCTGACCCAGGGAGGAGGAAGAGGAAGACAGCATAGATTTACAACAGGGGTTAGAAGGACGTAGCAGCTCAGAGGCAGATGAGGGGGAAAGTTGGAAAATCATGGGAGAGCCAGAACAACACTCAACTGACACGTTGTCAGTAGAAAGTATTCCAGACCCACCATCTCCCAGAACCCGGCAAGCCTTAAAAGTAGGAGAGCAAAGATCTCAAAGCCAGAGGGCCAGTGGCAGAGCATATGCCCGCGCTGCCCGGGGCGCGCGCACTCCCAAGGGGGTGCGGGGTGCGGATGGTGCCCTCCCAGGCATGGGATAGCTGCTCAGGTGTCTGGAGTGGCGCATGAGCCCTGCAGCCAGGGGTGGAGCGAGCCACCCATGGTGGACATTCAGAATACCGCCTGCCAACGACTCCCAAGCCTCCCCGAAGCTGTCAAAACGAAGGAGAAAGGGGGGTGCTGTTTGCAAACCCACTTACCCCAACAGCTCGAAGTAGGCTTTGGGAATCACCCCCCTCAGTGAGGGCACCTGGGGCAGTCCCCCCCCTACACCCCTGCAGAGGGCACTTAGCGGCATCCGTAGAGGAGACAATGAGAATAATGAATGAGGAAGTGGGAGAGACAGGGTGTATGGAGATTCACTCGGGACAACGCCATTATCCAAGAGGCTGAGTTCTATAGCCTCTCTCTGTAAACACTGAAATAAAAAAGAATGGTAAGAAACTTTCCCTTGCCTTTATACTTTCCTGGGCCACCAGCCAGGTGCCGCTGACAGCAGGTAAGCCCCGCCTATATAATCATATGACATAGTATACATACACTATTTGAATGGCAATGCTCATCAGTTTTGGGGGGCCTGACTGCCTCAAATATTTTCATGGAGTGGCTGAAGTGACCTCAGCCTCTTGGAACTGGCTCCTACATCATAGTTTATGGCCAGCATTCTAGTAACAAGCATGAACTTCCCGTTACAATTTCAAGCTTCTGAAATGGAAAACTGCATGATTTCCATTTCTTTTTAATAAACAAAAGTTATTTAAAACCTGAAATCTGAAACTTACTTATTGCTGTCAAGACTGTCATATTTTTGATTTAGGGTAGGAGTCAACAGCAATGCGCAAAAGTAATCAAGCAGGAGTAACCAGATGTAGCTTTGATTATGTACAATCTTGGCAAATGAAGACCCGTGTAGGTGGATACACTTGAAAAGTTCTGGTTCATAAACTGCCCACAGGGACAGTTTAATATTTCAGGGTTGTAGGTGTGCAACCTAACACATATATAACTTTATTTTCAAAAAAAGAAGGGTGCATTGAACTAGCCTTAATTAGTTATTTTAAGGTGACATCTGAAGTGGTGTGAGGTTTCTTCAAGCGGAATGACACAGGCAAACGATTCTGGGGATAATAACTTACCACTGAGTAGCATTTGCTGTTAATTCTTTGAATATGTCCAGTGAGATAACTGAAGTTCAGTGCAGCAGATAAGCAGGGCCGTCTTTATCATATGTGGTGCCAGGGGGCAGTTCAGAGTTGTTGAGCTTTTTTTGGGGGGGCATGCAATCTCTCCCATGCCGCTGCAGTTGGAGGGAGGAGAGCAATCCCCACAGAGGCTTGGGAGAGAAGCTGCATGCCTCATGTGAACAGCATGCGTGTGCTGGGCTGGCCTCTCGACAGCCCGCCAATCCCAGGCACGTAGGAGGGCAGAGCTGTCTGGCTGCCTCGGCGCCCGCAGCACAAAAGCATGCGGCGCTCTGACGGGCTCTGCTCCGATCGGCAGCGGCTGTCAGTTGGCCTGGCTCTTCATTCCCCAGATTCCAAATCTTGGCCCTGGACTCTTGGCCTGGCGCCCATGAGAGCCCAGTGCCCGGGTGCCCCACACCCCTAGCGCCTATGGGTAAGTCGGCCCTGTAGATAAGCTAAGTAAAGAGGCTGCAGAGCATGCCTGGACTATGTGCTGCTATGAATCCTGGCTTTGTCTGTAGACATAGTTACCGCACAAAAATGAGAAGGCCTTCCTCACATTCTCCAGGCAGTTACAAACCAAAAACAATACAGTGATACCTCGGGTTACATATGCTTCAGGTTACATACGCTTCAGGTTACAGACTCTGCTAACCCAGAAATAGTGCTTCAGGTTAAGAACTTTGCTTCAGGATGAGAATAGAAATTGCGCGGCGGCACAGCAGCGGAAGGAAGCCCCATTAGCTAAAGTGGTGCTTCAGGTTAAGATCAGTTTCAGGTTAAGAACGGACCTCCAGAACGAATTAAGTTCTTAACCCGAGGTACCACTGTACAGTTGTACCTCGGGTTACAGACACCTCGGGTTACAAACACTTCGGGTTACAGACACCGCTAACCTGGAAGTAGTACCTCGGGTTAAGAACTTTACTTCAAGATGAGAACAGACATCGCACACTGGCTACACGGCAGCAGCGGGAAGTCCCATTAGCTAAAGTGGCACCTCAGGTTAAGAACAGTTTCAAGTTAAGAACGGACCTCTGCAACGAATTAAGTTCGTAACCAGAGGTAGCATTGTATCTCCTGTGGGCCATTGCTGTGGGCCATTTCTTCTTTGTTAGCCTTTTGTCTAGGGGTGGGTAAAGGTTTCAGTTTTGGTTTATCTCAGTTCCTCATTTTTTCCAATTTTAAGTTCAGCTCTCCACATTTCCAGATCAGTTTGAATTTTTAAAAAGTTCTCGTGAAACTTCAGCAGCATTTCTTTGTGTAAATTTCTCCTACTATACTGATTTTTATACACAATTGTGCCTAATGTACACATTTCTGCTATTTTCCCCAATATAATATGTTTTGTAGGCTAGTTTCATGTATGTGTCTGAGGAGATTTCACCCCTCCCATATCCAAGAATCTGCTGATGTTCTCTGCTGATTCTCCAGAGAGGAGGGGGCGGTTTCTGCTCTCTATTTATTCCGCTCCAGCCTCACATCAAAGAGAGAGAGAGAGACTGAGTGTTAGAGAGAGATCGTGTGTATAGATAAGGTTGCTGCTAAGAGCAGCTGCAGACAGTCAGTGCAGTTCAGCATTCTTGCTTAGACCTCATTTAGCTCTGTACATAGTTGTGTATTATAGTTGTAGATAGAATAAAAGAAGATATTCTACAGAGCTGCTCTCCAAGTTGTTTATGCTCTGCTATACTCTGCTATACTCTGCTGTGCGACGACTGTCTTCTTGTTGGAGTGAATCCGGTGCTCACAACTCTAAGCTGTGAGTCCACAGCACTTTGACCTGTTCCTGGGCAGAAGGTGGTCTCTGGAAGTGCTACCCAGCTCGCCTAGCCCAGTCGGGGCTGAAGTGTATGAGTCCAGTTGGTGGCACTGGCTCAAGGGCGATGCTGACAGTGTCATGCGTTCATATGCACCTTTTACCCTAATATGCTTTTTTTATAAAAAAAAAATCCACATTATGTGGCTGGAGATCTGCATTGCAAAATTCAGAGAAGTGCAGATTTCGAAGGACAGCTATGATTGTGTTCAAGCACTGTTTCTCCCTATGGAGTAATGAAGAGAGAAAAGTTGGTATGGTGATTCTTCACTGTATCTCCTGACTTTGATGCCTAGCCAAAGATCACATTTATTTGGACTAAATGACCCTTCTAAGGGTCCCTTCTAACTCTTTAGTTCTATGATTCTACATTGTCCCACAGAACATCTTTTTTTTCCCTTTTGGAAATACTTTTTATTTGATTTTACAAGTGTAAAGTTATAACAATACCAAGTACATATCCAAAATTAGAGATTTCTCTGAATCTCCAGAATTCCCACCCTCCCCTCCATGGGTCTTATTGTCAATATTTTCAACTGCATATTATTTCATAATCCACATTCTGTATCTCTCCATATTGTCCATAGTGTTTGTTACATTACAAGTGTTATTAGAATCCTTCTCATGTTTTCATCTGCTTACAGTAGTCTCCTAAATAAATGATAATTTTTTCTCGTTCTTTCTTGAAACTTTTGTCTTCTTGGTTCCTGAGTTTTCCAGTCAGTTTTGCCATTTTGGCGTAGTGCAACAGCTTGGTTTGCCATTCCTCTCTGGTAGGGACTTTATCTTCTTTCCATCTCTGGGCTAGTAGCATCCATGCAGCTGTTGTCACATACATGAAAAGCCTTTTTCTGCTCCTTTGGGATCTCGGTACCTACAATTCTTAATAAAAAAGCTTCTTTTTAAAATAAAAAGTTATTTTAAACATTTTTTTTGAATTCATTACATATCATTCCCCAGAATGCTTTTATTACCTTACACGGCCATCAGATATGGTGAAAGGTACCTTCTTTTTCTTAACATTTCCAGCAGGTATTTGTACTTGTCTTATACATTTTTGCTAACTTAAAAAAAGTAAAGGACCCCTGACAGTTAAGTCCAGTTGCGAGCGATTCTGGGGTTGTGGCGCTCATCTCGCTTTACAGGCCAAGGGAGCCGGCGTTTGTCCGCAGACAGTTTTTCCAGAGTCAAATACCACCACCACAGAACATCTTATTTGGCATCTTATTTGTAGAACTCCCTCTCCCAGCATACCATATTTTTCGCTCCATAAGACGCACCAGGCCAGAAGACGCACCTATGTTTTGGAGGAGGAAAACAAGAAAAAATTTATTCTGAATCCCAGAAGCTGGAACAGCAAGAGGGATCTGGCTTCTGGGATAGCCTCTTGCTGTTCTGGGTTCTGGGATAGCCGTGTGCAGCCTCTCCCGGGCAGCGGGGTGAAGGCTCTCCCTGCCCAGAAGAGGCCGTGCGCGGCTAAGCCAGAAGCCAGGACAGCAAGCGGGAAGCCTCAATGCAAAGCCTCCTGAGCGAAGAGGCAGGAGCGCTCCCGCTGTGCTCAAGAGGCTTTGTGTGGCTATCCCTGAAGCCAGGAGAGCAAGAGGGATCGGTGTGCACTTCAGCAATAGCTGCGCAGCCTCCATTCGCTCCATAAGACGCACACACATTTCCCCTTACTTTTTAGGAGGGGAAAAGTGTGTCTTATAGAGCAAAAAATACGGTACGTATCTGGCAAAGCCTTCCTTCTTCACTGGGAAGGGCTTCAAAAATTAAAAAAATAAAAGGAGAAATGGCCATCTCCTCCAGAACCCTATTGCCAATTTTAGCATCTCTAAATCATTAGTACCATATAACTTGAATAAGAGCAGTTATTTTTAAGTTCAAGAGCTTTTACCTCTGCAATGAACACCTTCCTTAAGTCAATAGTATATTCTAAAGTTATCCCTTACTCCCTTTAAGCATCCTGCCATGCTCAGAGTCACAGAAAAGGGATTTTTTGGGAGAATAATTTAAGTATAATAAATGAGATAATGAGCTTGGGAAATCGAAGGGATCCTGGTGGTCAAAGATAGATGGGTCAGATGGGTGCAGTTTGAAGCAATATCTCTTAGCCCAGAGAGATCAGCTGCCACTGGCTTTTTTTAACCAGAAACTTTCATTCTTTAAATGTCACAGATTTAAAAGAGGCAAATCATTATTTCAACGTGCGTGCATGTGTTAGTTTAGACCTTTTTGGACTTTGGGTTTGCTGGAAAATTGGCGCGCTTAAATTTTTTTTTGTTGATAATGCGTATTTTAGATTCTTGACAGCTGATTTTAATGGGTTGTGATTTTTTATTTCATCGGAATTGACTGATACTGCGGATTTTACAACACAATATGTTGTTGCTTTGCTTTGTGAGTTGTTCTGGGATCCCAGATTGGGTTATGAATGTGGGGTGCAAATTTGAAAAAAAAATCATGTAAGCACGTGGTTGGGTGTAAGTCACTTTGGGTTGCCTTTGGGCAAGATAAAGCAGCTAACACTTTTTTTAAAAAAAAAATCATCATCATGGGAGGTATTGTGAATCAAACACGCTGCTCTTTCCATAGCTCCACCCCTTAATTTGCTCATTTTTTAGCACGAAGTTAAAGTGTTACAGTATCTTGGAAGCCGGCTTTTACAGCCATAGATACCTTTGGAATACTTCAAAATGTGTAACTGGGGAAAACTCACTTGGCTACTTGTTGGTGTAGTTGCAATGGTCATGTCTTTGTCCCACAGTGCAATTCAAACTAAGATCCACCGGGATGAGAGAGTTGGGTTCAGTGGATCTTGTTGAGTTTTACCGGCTAAGCCAGTGACCAGTTGGGGCCATGACAGCATAAGCCCCACAGATGTTGTTGTTTAGTCATTTAGTAGTGTCCGACTCTTCGTGACCCCATGGACCAGAGCACGCCAGGCACTCCTGTCTTCCACTGCCTCCCACAGTTTGGTCAAACTCATGCTGGTAGCTTCGAGAACACTATCCAACCATCTCGCCCTCTGTCGTCCCCTTCTCCTTGTGCCCTCAATCTTTCCCAACATCAGGGTCTTTTCCAGGGAGTCTTCTCTTCTCATGAGGTGGCCAAAGTATTGGAGCCTCAGATTCAGGATCTGTCCTTCCAGTGAGCACTCAGGGCTGATTTCCTTCAGTATGGACATGTTTGATCTTCTTGCAGTCCATGGGACTCTCAAGAGTCTCCTCCAGCACCATAATTCAAAAGCATCAATTCTTTGGCGATCACAGATATGCCAGTGCAAATCTTTCACCCTGGCTCATCTGAGGCTCAGCTGGCAGAATTTATATTGGCAAAATTTGTGCTGGTGTAAGCCCCCCTCCCCTCCCAAAAAACGAGATTTGGTGGAAGCTGGACAGGGTGACATGTGACTTAGCAACCAGGTGGCGAAGATTGAATTCCCCCTGAGTGGGGTTTGGAATAGGGCCAACGTAAGTTGGCGTAATGTACTCCAATGTACAACACACCAGCTTTTTATAGTTTGGATGGCTCTGTTAGCCGCATTCAATGTTTAGAGAAGAACCTAGCAGAGCCCTGCTAGAGATAAGCATTTGCTTACAGCTGCACATTGGGAGCCTCATTTAGCTTGCTTTAACTTTCATTTGGGGACTTCTAAGAAGTGGGCAACCTAATTTAATTCCCCTTGAGAGTTTCTTAAGAGAAACTGGCAGCTTGTCTTGCTCTGGGAAGGAATCTGGCATGACAAACCTATTGATTATGGGGTTGTCATTCTTCTGTGTAGAGATACAGTCACATTCACCATTAAGTGCTTAGCCTAATGGCAATTTGGAAAAGGGATTGTTGAAGAATGAATGAAAGCTTTTCATTTTGCATGAAAACCAGAATACTTTTCTATAAACAACAACAACATTTTTTTTATTTGTACCCCACCCTCCCCGGCCGAAGCCGGGTTCAAGACGGCTAACATCATAAAACTAACACAGTATACAAAGAACATAAGAACATAAAAACAGGCAATCAATTCATTAAAATACATCTTAAAATTATTTATTTTGTTTCGACTATGGCAGACCAACACGGCTACCTACCTGTATCTTAAAATTAGTTCAGAACAAATTAAAATCTGGACAGATGGCAGTCCATGGGTAAAATTGAAAGTGGTTCATATTCTCTAGGGCCAACTGTTACCAACTATGACACAGATTAGTATATTGTGAGTTTAAACATACCTCCAAGATAATCATAGAATTGAAGAGTTGGAAGGGACCACAATGTGGAGTTCAAACCCATAACTTTGAGATTAAGAGACTAATTCTCTATTCTCTATCAAATAACTTGATCTGAGCTGCAGAACTTTTTTTTTTAAAAAAAGAAAATAAAGTTTATTGTTCTAGCCAAAGGCCCTCATAAACTTATATTCAGCAATACTTTTAATAAAACAACACAAAACATACACCCATAATATAAAAATCTGCAAAGACTTTGCCAAGTTCCTGAATGTTAAAACACAGTTTCCTTTGTGCATCTCTGACAGATCCAATTCTAATATTATTTTGCCTTTTTAAAATCCAATTTGCCAACATCCATGAATACCAGAGAGACAGGATGCCAGAGACACTAAGAAACTCAAATCCAGCTTGATTTCACTTTAAACCTCTGAATCACCACAACAATTTACAGCAATTTTATCCAATTCCTTTTTCTGTTTTTTTCCTTCCCAGCCAGTGCATAGAGGCCACTCTCTGTGTTATGAGGCTATTACTGTCACTCAAAAACCCCAAATTGTTTCTGCCAGGGTGTACCTGCTTGCTTGTGAGAACAAAGGTTTCAGAAAGTGATCACTTGGGTCTCTATATAAGGGGCAGGCAAAAAGATTATGAGTGATGAGCACAAGTACAAAGAGACTGGGGTTCATAGTTCACATAAACTTCAGATTCAGGCCTGGTCTGAACCCAGTACACTTCTATACCTTCCAACATTTCTCCAGTGAAAATAGGGATGTCCTATTCAATAATAACAACAAGAAGAACAGCAATAAATTTAGTATTTAGACCCTGCCCATCTAACTGGGTTGCCCCAGCCACTCTAGGTGGCTTCCAACATATATAAAAACTCAAAACATTAAACTTCCCTGTACAGGGTTGCCTTCAGATGGCTCGGGGGTCGGATAACTCGATACCCTCCAACATTTCTCCAGTGAAAATGGGGACATCCTAAGGGAAAGTGGGATATTCCAGGATCAAATCAGAAACCAGGATGGCTTCTGTCAATCTAGGACTGGAAAATATTATTAATATTGATTTATTATTTATACCCCACCCATCTGGCTGAGTTTCCCCAGCCACTCTGGGCAGCTCCCAACAGAATATTAAAAACACAATCAAACATCAAAAACTTTTCTAAACAGGGCTGGCTTCAGAGTTCTTCGAAAAGTCAGATAGTTGTTTATTTCCTTGACATCTGATGGGAGAGCATTCCATAGGGTGGGCGCCACGACCGAGAAGGCCCTCTGTCTGGTTCCCTGTAACCTCACATCTCACAGTGAGGGAACTGCCAGAAGGCCCTCAGAGCTGGACCTCAGTATCCAGATTGAATGATGGAGGTGGAGACGCTCCTTCAGGGGTACTGGACTGAGGCCGTTTAGGGCTTTCAAGGTGAGCACCAACATTTTGAATAGTGCTCAGAAATGTACTGGAAGCCAATGAAGATCTTTCAGGACCGGTGTTATATGGTCTTGGCGGCCACACCCAATCACCAGTCTAGCTGCCGCATTCTGGATCAATTGTAGTTTCTTGGTCACCTTCAAAGGCAGCCCCACGTAGAGCGCATTGCAGTAGTCCAAGTGGGAGATCACTAGAGTATGCACCACTCTGGTGAGACAATCTACAGGCAGGCAGGGTCTCAGCCTGTATACCAGATGGAGCTGGTAGACAGCTGCCCTTCACTTTCATAGGCTCATTCATGTTCTAATCCAACTGTTCACACGTAGACAGCTTCTTAAAGCACAATTAGACCTGTATTGGGATTTATTTTTGGAAAAAGAAGCATTTGTTTTACTATATAGTTATATTCTTCTCTGTTTAAAATTGTTAATATTACGTCTATTGCCTGACCATTGCCTGTTAAGGAGATTGTTAATAGCCCAGTACAATTGTTGTGTATTTTTTTTTGGGGGGGGGATTTGATGTTTGGGAGAAAGTGGTTCCTTCCTTTGAGTGCTTGAATGAGGGAACCATCAATTTAAGGAAGGTACCAGCCAGCTAAGAGAAGGATCCTGTTGCAAAGTCTGCATGGGTAGAGTTTAGAGCATTGCTTTAGAGTTTTGCTGTTTCTTGACTTTCTTACTGCCTGGGGAAGTGGGGAACTCATAATAATATATAAAACATTAAACCCGTCTTTAGAAAAAAGAACACAATAAAGTCTAAAGAATTATGTTTGAAAGCTGTGGTGCTGTTTATGAAATGATAGATAAAGCTGCAAACAAAGGCAAATCTTGCACACATTTTTCAGGCCTGAGTCTATTCAGCTCTGGAGATTTTCATAGCAACACTAAGTTGATACCTTAAAAACTTTGCATCAATCTGAATAATGCTCCCTAGCTTCTGATGCGCTGGTATGTTCCCAGTGGTTTGTATGCATATTTCAGGGGTTCATTAAAATATTCTTACCCTCCCACCCTCGGCATCTGCCACCTTCAAAATGTGGAAGGCTACACGGGACACGGGTGGCGCTGTGGGTTAAACCACAGAGCCTATCAGAAAGCCAATCAGAAGGTCGGCGGTTCGAATCCCCGCAACGGGGTGAGCTCCTGTTGCTCGGTCCCTGCTCCTGCCAACCTAGCAGTTCGAAAGCACATCAAAGTGCAATTAGATAAATAGGTACCGCTCCGGCGGAATGGTAAATGGCATTTCCGTGCACTGCTGTGGTTCGCCAGAAGCGGTTTAGTCATGCTGGCCACATGACCCGGAAGCTGTACTCTGGCTCCCTCGGCCAGTAAAGCGAGATGAGTGTCGCAACCCCAGAGTCGGTCACGACTGGACCTAATGGTCAGGGGTCCTTTTACCTTTACCTTTACCATCAGAATGGGACAAGAGTAATATGCACAAAATGGAAAATGAAATTTGGCTTGCATTAGAGCTCACCAGGAGTGCTAGAGCTGATGATCTGAAAGGGTTAGCTGTGAATTACAGGTATTGACTGTTAGCCTGGTAGTAGATATAATGTCGGAGCCGATCAGTTTCCTTTGGCAGCCATTTTGTTGGTGGCTAAGGGAAATTACAACAAAGTGATCTACAATCCTCTGTGCCAAGTTGAGGGAGAAGGTTGGGTAAACACTCTTCGATACCAAAGAGCTCCCCCACCCATTTACCCTCTTATTTACATCACTCTTTTGTGAAATCTTAACATCGTAGATTGTAACGCAGAGTCTGGAGAACAGCCGTGTGAGGAGATTGATATTGTTCCTTGCTAAAGCTTTCAGATTGATTAGCACCTGTATAGGAAACTGTTGGGGAGAACAACACCAGTTGCTGAGACGTAAGGAAGACTGGGAATCAAATTAAAATAAAAAATACAAGCCAAATAAATAACAACAATAACCTTTCCAAAGCTTATTTCTACCCCAAAGCATTCAAAGAGGGTAAGAATCAGGGCAAGAGCTCTTCAGGTGCTTATTCATTAGTCCATTTCTTAATGAATCTGAGTTGCTGAGAAAATGTTATACCAGGCATAGGCAAACTCGGCTCTCTAGATGTTTTGGGACTACAACTCCCATCATCTCTAGCTAACAGTAATATTGATTATTAGTGACTTTAGCTTTCCTAGACATAAGAAAATAATTTGGGTTTAGACTGTCATCTTCTAAAATGAAGATCCTTCTATATAGTGAGAAGGTGGGGAGGGGTATTACTCAGAAGGGTGGTGGGAATGGGAGATTGGCAGATAGCTGAGATGAGCCTGTTGACGACTCTTAACGACTGCAATAGGTCTTACAGGAAAAGGCAAGGGGTGAGAAGGTGAAAAATGGCTTAGTCATGTATAATGAGATAAGAATCCAATGTCTTTGTTCAGACCAGGTCTCTCCATGGTTTAAAGTTTGGTAATGAGTTGCAATTCAGCAGCTTCTCTTTCCAGTCTATTTCTGAAATTTCTTTGTAGTAAAACAGCTACTTTGAGATCTTGTATAGAATGTCCTGGGAGATTGAAGTGTTCTCCTAAAAGTAGAAGGATCTGGCAACTTCTGTTTCAATGTATCTGAAGAAGTGTGCATGCACACGAAAGCTCATACCAAGAACTAACTTAGTTGGTCTTTAAGGTGCTACTGGAAGGAATTTTTTTATTTTGACTATGGCAGACCAACACGGCTACCTATCTGTAACTGGAATCATCTAAAATGGACAATGATTTCAATATAGACATTAACAGCTGCCTACCTGTTGAGTGTTCTGTATTTTAAAGTGTGTACACTAGGAGCCAAAATTGTGGAAGCCTTTTGGAAAAAGTGTATTTCTGAGGTTTGATGGGTCATAACACCTGATTGGCTCTCTAAGCACTCATGCTCACTGGCTACATTCAAATGAAGGAAAGCATATCAACCTAAGCAAGTTGTGCTTCCTTCTTCTGGTTATTTGGCTATAACTTTAATGGAATACAGATAATTGAACAATAAAAATTGAATAATAATAATAATTGAAATTGTTGCATTACTTTCTTCATTAAATTATCTTTCCATTTATATATAATTTTGTGGTATTACTAAAATAAAAGTGGTAATAAGTAAAGGAGTAAAGGGACTCCTGACTATTAAGTCCAGTCGTGACCGACTCTGGGGTTGCGGCACTCATCTCGCTTTAATGGCCGAGGGAGCCGGCATACAGCTTCGGGGACATGTTGCCAGCATGACTAAGCCACTTCTGGCGAACCAGAGCAGCACACGGAAACGCCGTTTACCTTCCCGCCGGAGCAGGACCTATTTATCTACTTGCACTTTGACGTGCTTTCGAACTGCTAGGTTGGCAGGAGCAGTGACCTAACAACGGGAGCTCACCCCGTCGCGGGGATTCAAACCGCCGACCTTCTGATCAGCAAGTCCTAGGCTCTGTGGTTTAACCCACAGCACCACCTCAAAAATATACTTACATACAATTGTCACAAACCTTGCTTATTTGTTTGAAAGGCAGTATCATGCAACACAATATGATGTCCTGCAAAAGGGGAATCACTGCCTCATCTATCTTTGCACTCCTGCTATTATCATGGGAAAAGCAGATATATTTGATTTATTTAGGCTGTGTACACATTACCATCCAGTCTGGCTCCAGCCTTCTTCCTTTGCTGGTGTTTGAAGCATAGGGCACATGACATTCACCCCAATACATACGTATCCTGCAGTTTCTTGAGAAATACCCCTTTTTGGTGCATTCTCCCTCAAACCAGCTTCCTACCAAATTGAAAACATGAACTGCTCTTAAGTTGAGGTGTGTCCTTTTGAGACAGCCATTGCACATGCTCAGATGACAGCTTCACTGAATAGGAATTTGGTGTGGGTGTGTTTTCGCATGTGGGGAATCCAAGCAAGTAACGCATATCAAGTGAAAACATCACCCCCCCTAGCCCATGTGTAGAGCAACACAAAAAACGCATTGGGGGAAACAACCTCAGTGCATTTTAAACCACTAATGTGTGCCTAGCCTAAATCAAGAGCAAATGCTTTAAGTTGTTTATAGGCAGCAACCTCAGCAATTGGGAATAGCGGTACAGCAAAGGGGAAAACATTAATAAGATCATTTGTCATCTAATCATTCTTTCCAGTTTGTTCAAAATTAGATTTAAAGCTGCTGGCTAATAGGGGGATTATACAGTTTTCCATGCATGATTTGAAGTACTGTTTGTTCAGCTCCTTAAAAATAAATACATCAGGGATTCATCAATATAGCTCGGGACAGCAAGGATATCCAATATCTATTAAAAAGGATTGAACAATCTATCACAGGGCTTCTTGATATGTGTATTGTAGCCCAAGCTTAATAATTCTCAATGTTCCCGCTTAGCCATAGAAGACGGTGTTGTGGTTGCTTGTCAACCGTTTCCTTTTTAGCCTAATGGCTCAGAAGGCTTGCCTGATGGGAGATAAGAGTTGGGGAGATATGTTTGTCTGGCAGTTGAGATTCTTCTAAATGTCATGCCCAAAAGCACGGAGGAAGTTTGGACTTGCACCAGCAGAAGAGAATTATTGCATGTGTGTGAAAAACGAGAGCTAGCAGTCAGCGGCGGAGCAAGCCGATCGGGCGTTTGGGGAAGCACGGAGCCCGCAGGTGCCCAAGCCACTACATCACTCCCAGGAGAGACACGTGACTTGGGCACGCTGCAGACCCTGTGGTGAGTGCCGCTCACCATTTTGTCACCCCCTCAGTGGTGACACCCGGGGCGGTCTGCCCCCACCACTCCCCATTCCTCTGTCCCTGCTAGCAGTCAGCCGAGAGAGGCAAGGGCAATAATTGTCAGGAGCTGGTCCTACACTCAAGTAGGACCCTAGTAGAGACACATACCCGACTGGCATGTTTTCTCCCTCCTGGTCGATCGTTCAGGAGCTTCAAAAGCTTTCCTCTGCCCGAACATCACAGCAGACACCGGCACACTTAGGGATCCACAGAGTCTTTGCAGCTTGCTTAACAGACCTCAGCAACTCAGCATTTTGGCTAATCTACTTTATTTACATGTAAACACACACGGAGCACTGCCACATGGCTCCCTCTCTCTCTAGCGTCAGACAGCAAAGAGAAAAAGAACAAAGGACAATAGTCCCAACTTCATGGAACACAGTAACACAAACATCCTGTCTCCGTTACTTCCCACTTTGTGGAGTCAAAACATACACCGCCATGTGATCGACAAAAACCCCATGACTGCAGTCATGGAGCAGGAATTCTAACAATAATAGCAGAGCAAGAGAGAGCTATGAGCTTGCTGGAGGCATTTAAGGGATGCAGGGTACTTTTCTATGGGCCTCTGTTGCCAGGTAGCAGATCTGCTGCCTTGCAGGAGTGCCTCCTCTATGCATCTCTGTATATGCAAATATTACCCCCCCCCCAGAAGCCACAAGCCACAAGTACTATATCCCATGCAATGGAAAACAAACCCAGAAAGCATTGCATTTAGATTAGGGCTACACGCTGCTGATGATGTATCCAAAAGTTAGGTGTCATTACCTCACACTCTCATGTATACTTTTGCATGCACAGTGCACACACACAGAGGCACACTGCCACCCTCTACATAGCTGATCTGTGCAAATCAGCTAAAGAGGGGAGATCATTCTGTTGGCCAGGTGATCAAGAGTGGAGGTGTATACTCTACAAGGTTGCTATTGTTCTTCACCAGATCTTATCCTATAACAGTACAGTGGACGCTCGGGTTGTGAATGTGATCCGTGCAGGAGGCACGTTCGCAACCCCCAGCATTCACAACCCGCGACCCGTGTGTCTGTGCATGTGTGGATCGCGATTCGACGCTTCTGTGCATGCGGAAAGCGCAATTTAGCGCTTCTGCGCATGCGGAAAGCGCAATTTAGTGCTTCTGCGCATGCGGGAAGCGCAATTTAGCGCTTCTGCGCAAGGGCCAAAATGCGGAAGTAACCCGTTCCGGTACTTCCGGGTTCAACACGGTGTGCAACCTGAAATCGTGCAACCCAAAGCATCTGTAACCCGAGGTATGACTGTATTTGTAAGAATGGATTCCAAATATCATTGAATTTGCCCATGGCAAGTCTGTGTTTATATGCAAGTTGTTCATATGTTATGAGTTTATATAAGTCTTCAATCCAATCGTAGATTGCATTTTTATTTTTCCAAATCATCAGCATCAGTCTTTTTGCTGTGGTAAAGGCATGGGGAGTCCACACATATTGTCCTTTTGTAAGGTTCCATGTGCTGGGTATATATGGTAATTCAAGAGGATCTTTTGCTCTGTAAATGTAAGGTTGTTCCGTACAGGTCTGTTGATAGTTTCAGTTACCTTCTGCCAAAAATCTTTCAATATAGGACAATGAAAAAACATGTTTTAGAGAAACATTATTCCTATTGCATTTCCAGCAGTTAGATACCTTAGATAGCCCCTTTGTAAACAAACATAATGGAGTCCAGTATATTCTAAATATTTTTTGACATAGGTCATGTTTTGAGTGTCACAGCGGTAGATCATTTGGTCCTGCCTATGTTGTTGGACTCCAACTTCCATTAGCCAACATCATCTGGATGGCCACAGATCCCTCATGTCTGGAGTACAGAACGAGAGCCAGAAAACCTGGCTCCTATCAGTGGCTTGGTGCTTTGCAAGGAGTTGTGGGCTCTTTATTTCCCCGTTCACAGCTGTGAACAGAAGCAGCAGCATTGGAAGCTACAGAAATCTTTGGACTCAGCTACATTAGTAATGAAATGGTGTTTTGAATGCGTTATAAACAGGCAACACCAGAGGGCGCTGGAGAGTAAAAAAAAAAATCTATGTGATTTTCCATAGTGTTTCCTCCCCTCTTGTTAGAATGATTTTATTTCCGGCTTATTTATAGCGTTTTCTCTCTGTATGCTGCTGCTTCTCCTATGCCACCCTGCTCAGGTGAGTTAACTGACTCGCACAGAGCCCTGATTTGCTGAATTGAACCAGCAAGTCCAGAGGGGGTTGCCCCTCTGGACATCACCAGGGCAACATCTGTTTCTAAGAAGCTTTTACATGTCTTGCCTACTTTTACACAGACTGCTGAAAGGGGAAGGGGTGTTCTTGTTGTTGTTGTGGTGACACAGTTTTGGAACTCCTGTTTAAAGGCTCATTTGACTTAATCTTTGCGTTCCTTCTGGTTCAAGGCTTTACCTGGAGGCTTTGGGAATGCTGTGAAGTGACTTGCAAAAGGCTCTGTTTCATAGCATTTTAGCATAGTCTGCATTTTGCTGTTTTATTGATGTTGCCTTGATCAATATGTAATCCACTGTAAGCCTATGTTACAGAAAGAGAGGGGTAAGCAACAAAGTGTATGAGTAATAAAAAATTAGCGGGCGTGTCCCTGGTTGTGAAGCATTCTGTACTGTGTAGCAAAACACCACTCCCCTGGCGGGAGTGAATGATTCACACTTTATCCTTTATTATCTGCACAGGTGAATTCACAAATAAGATTGTATATAAAGTTAAATAGCAGAGGCAGTCAGACTTTGCCAATGCAGTGTCCACAAGGGATCAGAGTCTTGGTACAAAGGTGTCATTGTTTTGTTGTTGTTGTCGTTGTTGTTTAGTCGTGTCCGACTCTTCGTGACCCCATGGACCAGAGCATGCCAGGCACTCCTGTCTTCCGCTGCCTCCCACAGTTTGGTCAAACTCATGCTGGTAGCTTCGAGAACACTGTCCAACCATCTGGTCCTCTGTCGTCCCCTTCTCCTTGTGCCCGCCATCTTTCCCAACATCAGGGTCTTTTCCAGGGAGTCTTCTCTTCTCATGAGGTGGCCAAAGTATTGGAGCCTCAGCTTCAGGATCTGTCCTTCCAGTGAGCACTTAGGGCTGATTTCCTTAAGAATGGATAGGTTTGATCTTCTTGCAGTCCATGGGACTCTCAAGGGTCTCCTCCAGCACCATAATTCAAAAGCATCAATTCTTCGGTGATCAGCCTTCTTTATGATCCAGCTCTCACTTCCATACATCACTACTGGGAAAACCATAGCTTTAACTATACGGACCTTTGTTGGCAAGGTGATGTCTCTGCTTTTTAAGATGCCATCGTTTTTCTCCCAAGAAGCAGACGTCTTAGTTGGCACCTAATATCCCTGGTGCTGTATAAGGGCATGGGATTCAGTCACCTGGTTGAAGTTAAGCAGAACTGGGGACGTGGGACCTTTGGAGATGGTAGAGCAGAAGACAGAGAAGCCAGCAGAGCCAGAGCTGACTAATTCTAGTTTTGCCACCATCTTCCTCCAAGCTGAATTTTACACTAGCAACACTGAGATGCAGGGGAAGGAGGGAGGTGACATCCAGTGCCGCTGCAGTGATACCTTGGTTCTCAAACTTAATCTGTCCCAGAAGTCCGTTCCAAAATCAAAGCATTCCAAAACCAAGGCTGCTTTCACATTGAAAGTAATGCAAAATGGATTAATCTATTCCAGACTTTTAAAAACATCCTCTAAAACAGCAATTTAACATGAATTTTACTAACGAGACCATTGATCCATAAAATGAAAACAATAATCAGTGTACAGTACTATAAAATAAATAAGGCAGTATTGTAGATGATAAAAATGATCATCCACACAGTCACAAAAACAAATTAACCGAAAAAGCCTCGGAAACAAAAATGCAAAATATATAGCAAAAACAAAAGCGCCAAACTTAATCCGTTCCGGAAGTCCGTTTGACTTCCGAAATGTTCAAAAACCAAGGCGCAGCTTCTGATTGGTGCAGGTGCCCCGGAAACAATAGCTGACAGCCTCATGGCTTCTGAAAAACGTTTGAAAACCAGAACACTTACTTCTGGGTTTTTGGTGTTTGGGAACCAATGCGTTTGAGAACCAAGGTACCACTGTAATCCTGTTACTGGATATAAGATGGCGCCTGGATTGGGGCTGGGTGGAGGGTGGACCAACTGTGGTGGGTCAGTGCCCCATTCATCTGAATGGACCAGCCTGCACTGCTAAGACGGTCTGGGTTTATTCAGTATCTGATGGGAAATAGGTCAGGAATCTCCTGTGCACCTCTTTGCCTTTCATAAGGGAAGAAAAATCTCTGAACAATAGATATAGGGCATAATATAGATTTTAACCTCTGGGAAAAACTTTGGAAAAGCAACCTGAAGTTTACTGCATATTATTCTTTGAAGGTGAACTACTTGAAAATGATTTACAGATGGTATTTAACTCCGAGTAGCCTTGGTAATAGGGACGCGGGTAGCACTGTGGGTTAAACCACAGAGCGTAGGACTTGCCGATCAGAAGGTCAGCGGTTCGAATCCCTGCAACGCGGTTAGCTCCTGTTGTTCAGTCCCTGCTCCTGCCAACCTAGCAGTTCGAAAGCACGTCAAAGTGCAAGTAGATAAATAGGTACAGCTCCGGCGGGAAGGTAAACAGCGTTTCCGTGCACAGCTCTGGTTCGCCAGAAGCAGCTTAGTCATGCTGGCCACATGACCCGGAAGCTGTACGCTGGCTCCCTCAGCCAATAAAGCGAGATGAGCGCTGCAACCCCAGAGTCGGCCACGACTGGACCTAATGGTCAGGGATCCCTTTACCTTTACCTTTACTAGCCTTGGTAATATGTATAATACTGAATCAGATAAGTGCTGGAGATGCAAGGAGGTGGAGGGAATGTTCTTTCACATGTGGTGGACTTGTAAAAGGGTAAAGGAGTATTGAGAAATAATCCATAATGAATTGAAAAATGTTTAAAAGTACTTTTCCAAAAAAACCAGAGCCCTTTTTGTTGGGGATAATTCAGACTGAAATTCTCAGGTATCAAAAAAGGTTATTTATGTATGCCACTACTGTGTCCCGTGTTTTGTTAGCCCCAAAATAGAAAATGAGCAAAGTCCCAACTGAAGAAGAATGGCAACTTAAGCTGACAGAATATGCGCAGCTTGCAGATTTAACATATAGAATAAGAGGACAAGAAGAACATAGGTTTAGAGAAGATTGGAAAAGGTTTATTAAATACATGGGGGGAAATTGTGTACAGCTGAAAACATTGGCAGCATTCAGATAGATTCAACAGTGTAAATAAGTTTTGATGGATGTAATAATGGAATATTGAATGGTTTAGTTCTTGTAAAATATGCAGCGATTTGCGTGTGTAGGTCCCCAGGCCACCCCTCAAATAACTTCACACATAACACGTAATTTAGTTTTGGTTTTTGGGCACTATTTTGGCCACAACTTTATTAAAATACAAAATCAGTGAGTGGTTGTTTAGACATTGGTTATGACTATCTGTCCCCCCGCCTGGGACAGAACTGACATCCCGAGGTCCGATCGGTAGCCAGCAGAAGGGAAAGTCAAACTTGGGGGTCATTTGAGCTAAGCGTCGGACCCACGCCGCTCACCCCAGCAGCTCCCTGAAAGCTTGCCGGCCCAGATCCTATGACAAGGATTCCCATGACAGGGATTGGGCGGCCCTGGTCCCATGACAGGGATTGGACGAAATCATGGCAAGCCCCAGGATTCCTTTAACGGAATTCCCTTCAGCGCAATGGGAGGGGCAGGCACGGCCTATCCTGACCCCTCCACCACCAGCATATTATAACCAATGCCTAACCGCAACCTTACAAGTTGTGACAAATTGCTGAGTAGTAGGCAAAAACCAAATGGCACAGCCAATCACCAAATGGCAAAATTCCTACTAGGCCCCTGCGCCAAGGCAGATGACCCCATGACAGGCAAAGCAAGGTCAACCGGAAAAGAGGGCGGGCGGGCAGGTGATCCGATGCACTCTGCAAAGAGAAAGAGAAACCAGAGTGCACCAATATTTAAAGACTATGGTCCCACCCACCCAATTTGCAACATACAATTTGCCCCAGCAACCCGGTTACCCAATCATAGTGCCAGGCAACAACTATTAACCTGCCTGGCAACAAGAGGCCTGGCCTGGCGGCCCACACCGCAACACGTGCTCTCATTTATTGGAGAACACGCTTTATGATATACAAAATGAACCATGGAAAGAGGAGAAGGGAAGTCATTGATATTTTAAGGATGTTTAAATGAGTATTTTAAATTGTAAAACAGAGGGTCATTTAGTCGAAGCCCCTGCAATGCAGGAATTCTGCCACAGCAATCCCTGGGTGGGCTCAAACTGACCCATTGTGACACAATGGGTTTGGCCTTGAATAATCTCTGAAACATATGCCGGTCCCACAGGAGCTCCCTGTATAGAATGACCAGCTTTATATAGACCAAGAACCTTAATTCATTTTACAAAGAGTACAGAATCACGTGTGATGATGACGACGACGACGACGATGATGATAATTTATTATTTGTACTCCGTCCATCTGGCTGGGTTTCCCCAGCCACTCTGGGTGGCTTCCAACAAAGACCAAAAATACACTAAAATGTCACACATTAAAAACTTCCCCGAACAGGGCTGCCTTCAAATGTCTTCTGAATGTCAGGTAATTGTTTATCTCTTTGACATCTGATGGGAGGGCGTTCCACAGGGCGGGCGCCACTACTGAGAAGGCCCTCTGCCTGGTTCCCTGTATCTTTGCTTCTCGCAGTGAGGGAACCACCAGAAGGCCCTTGGAGCTGGACCTCAGTGTCCGGGCAGAACAATGGCATCATGTTCTAGGTTCTCCTGCCCTCCGTGCTGCATCGTTGACTGCTTCTGTGGGAAAGCACACAAAATGGCGGTTGATGTCAGAACAAGGGGTAGAGAGGGGAAAACCTGACATGGGGCAGCGTGTTTGGAGGCAAACTTTTTTTTATCATTACTTGTAATTCTGCCCACAGGAAGATAGCAAAACTTCATAATAGAAATTTTAATAGCCCCCTCCTCTGCTTTTAGCTCCAATATTTTCTCTGGCCGTTCAGATAACGGCGGCAGCCAAGAGGTGAAATCATTTTCAGACATGGTTTTCATTTCATCTTGTATGGCTGAGCCTTTCTGGCCTGGCTCCTTACCTGATGCAAATTGGAAGTGTGCGCAGATCTGGCCTGCTAAACTTGGAACACCATCTGTCAATTGTCAGAGTGTTGCTTTCTCCCCGCAGTCAGCAGTTGAAGCAGTAATTAGGAAAAGCTATGAACAGAAGGCATAAAAACGGCTCTCTCTTCCCCAGTTGAAAAGATTGGTATCGCCATCCACTCGAGGGAGTGCTGAGAAAGCATGATACCTCAAAAGAAAGCTGTGATTTGCATAAAACCCTACTCTATTTATTTGCAGAAGCTGGGGATTCTATCACTTATTCATAATGGTGGTTACGAACCAGGCACATTTAGTGTATAAGATGCAGTCAACTCCCCCAAACCTTATTTATTTAGCTGGTCATCAGAATCTTTTTTGGGGGGGGGGAGGGGAGAAAAATGACTTCTCCTTACATCAGGAAGCCTTTCTCTAGGTACTTTTCTCTGCAGATAGGAGAAAATGAGGGCAGGCTTTCCATTGTTATCGAACAACTCCAGAAGGGAAGTCCACCATATGGATATGAAACATGTGCCTTGACGGAACCTTGTGATAGAACAATGTGATGGAACCTTAAAGAATCAACAACTGGTCTAATTCTGTAACATGATATGGCCAGAGGGGGAGTGTCCTGTGGGTGTGGCATGTCCCCCGTAGGGGTGTGGTGCATGTCCTGGGGGTGTGGCGCACCACCTGCGGGGGCATGGCGCCCAGCACGGGTGGGGGGTCAGCCGCGATGGCACCCCACCGGGATTGCGCTGCCGGGGGTGGTGCACTCCTCTTCCTCCACCAATGGATATGGCCCAAGAATTGGATCATGTACTTAATGCTCATTGGCATCTATCTGTCTTGAGAGACCTCTGGGTATGAAGTCAAACCCATGGAGAATCACAGCGTCTGCTGTGGCTGCAGAGACCGGTAACTCATAACTGCTGCCTCCCGGGTTGCTTTTGCTGCATCACCAACACCAAAGTGACCTTTCCAGGGTGCCCTGGTGACATGACCCCCCTCTCAGCCTCGCTGATGTGGTCCAAAGGAAAGCAGAGCAATATATTTTATTAAATTTTCTGTTTTACAATTTAAAATACTCATTTTACATCCTTAACATATCAGTGACTTCCTATCTTCTCTTTCTGTGGTTCATTTTACATATCATAAATCCCTGCATATTTTACAAAAACAATACCATTCAGTATTCCATTACTGCATCCATCAAAACTTGTTTACACTGTTGAATTTATCTTAATGCTGCCAGTATCTTCAGCTGTACACAGTTATTTCCCATATATGCAATAAACATTTTCCAATCTTCTTTAAATGCATGTTCTTCTCGTTCTCTTATTCTATAAGTTAGATCTGCAAACTGCGCATATTCCATCAGTTTAAGTTGCCATTCTTCTTTGGTTGGGACCTCGCTTGTTTTCCATTTTTGGACTAACAAAACATGGGTCACAGTAGTGGCATACATAAATAACCTTTTTTGACACCTGGGAATTTCAGTCTGAATTATCCCCAAGAGAGAGGCCTCTAGCTTTTTTGGGGAAAGTACATTTAAACATCCCCCCCCCCAATTCTCAATACAGTGGTGCCTTGGGTTAAGTACTTCATTCGTTCCAGAGGTCTGTTCTTAACCTGAAACTGTTCTTAACCACTTTAGCTAATGGAGCCTTCTGCTGCCACTGCGCCGCCAGAGCACCATTTCTGTTCTCATCCTGAAGCAAAGGTCTTAACCCAAGGTACTATTTCTGGGTTAGCAGAGTCTGTAACCTGAAGTGTATGTAACCTGAAGTGTATGTAACCTGAGGTACCACCAGTGGCATAGCCTGGGGGGTGCAGGGGGGGCCGGCCGCACCGGGCACAACATCTGGGGGTTAGGGTTAGGGGGCACAAATCCACAGGTTAGGGGGCACAAATCCACGGGTTAGGGGGCGCAAATTACTTGCCTTGCCCCGGGCACTGACAACCCACGCTACGCCACTGGGTACCACTGTACTCCCAATACTTTTACAAGTCCACCACATATGAAGGAACATTCCCTCCACCTCTTTGCATCTCCAGCACTTATTTGATTCAGTCTTATACATCTTAGCAAGCCTACTCGGAGTTAAATACCACCTGCGAATCATTTTCAGGTAGTTCTCCAAAAGCAGAGCAAGACGTTTGGCACCAGCTTGGCTGCAGGGGTTGTCAACTGCTTTAGGGACTCAAGGCAGCAGGTACAGATTTTTCCTCAGGGTTTACTCCCAAAGCCTTTCTCATGAATGGAATATAGCCACAAGGCAATGGAATGCCTTCCATAGTTCTAGTTACAGGTAAGTAAGCATGTTGGTCTGCCGTAGTCGAAACAAAATAAAACAATTCCTTCCAGTAGCACCTTAGAGACCAATTTCTGAAGAACTTCAGTAACTGAAGAAGTGTGCATGCACACGAAAGCTCATACCAATAACAAATTTAGTTTGTCTCTAAGGTGCTAGAGGAGGGATGCGGGTGGCGCTGTGGGTTAAACCACAGAGCCTAGGACTTGCTGATCAGAAGGTTGGTGGTTCGAATCCCCGCAACGGGGTGAGCTCCCATTGCTTGGTCCCAGCTCCTGCCAACCTAGCAGTTCGAAAGCACGTCAAAGTGCAAGTAGATAAATAGGTACCGCTCCAGTGGGAAGGCAAACAGCATTTCCGTGTGCTGCTCTGGTTCACCAGAAGTGGCTTAGTCATGCTGGCCAC
The DNA here is from genome assembly GCF_965113315.1 of Podarcis vaucheri. Taxonomy (NCBI): domain Eukaryota; kingdom Metazoa; phylum Chordata; class Lepidosauria; order Squamata; family Lacertidae; genus Podarcis; species Podarcis vaucheri. Next base: position 67,736,787 of record NC_138767.1, on the reverse strand, counting down.
ATGACCCAGAAGCTGTACGCCGGCTCCCTCAGCCAATAAAGCAAGATGAGTGCCACAACCCCAGAGTCGGCCACAACTAAACCTAATGGTCAGGGGTCCCTTTACCTTTTTTAAGGTGCTAGTGGAAGGAATTTTTTTTATTTCGTTTCGACTATGGCAGACCAACATGGCTAGAACTATGGAAGGCACCACATTGAGCCACACGAAATGGAAGTCCTGGTATCTGAAGAAGTGTGCATGCACACGAAAGCTCATTCCAGTAACAAACTTAGTTGGTCTCTAAGGTGCTACTGGAAGGAATTTATTTATTTTGTTTAGAAGGCAATGGAAGTTTAGGATCAGGGTTTTCCTTCTCCAAGATGGGCTGCCTTCCCAGGCTGAGGAGCCCCATCTGCCCCTTATACACTTTAGAAGGGGTCACCGACAGTGGGGTCTCTTCCTCTAGCTGAAACTATATATAATGAAGCATTCTATTTTAGCCAAACAAACAGCTCATGGTGTGTACTTGGTTGCAATATGTTGCAGTCTGTGGTAACCACAGAGGTTCAGTTTGCAAATGTGCCCACAGTTCCTCAGTGGTTGGTGACCCCTAGTCTAGTAACTTAATTTTTTAAAACAATTTGATTTGTAGGTAAATGCATCTTCTCCTCTGAATTGGTGTATTTATATTTATTGATTACACTTGTATGTCAGCTTTCCTCCACATTGCTCAGAATGATGTCCTTGGTTCAACTCTCCTTATTTTATCCTCAGAAAAATCTTTTGAGGTCTCAGTCTCAGTCAGTTTTATTGCACATAGCCAAAGGCTGCCGCAATGTACACAGAATTATTTGACAATTAAAAGAAAATATACTGAATTGGTAAAAAAAGACTTAAAACATTTATATTATTAAAACATTACATACTCTAAACAAAGCTATAAAAGTACCCCAATGTACAAATAAAAACATTAAACGATAAAATTCATAAGCTAAAATCATCACATGGTCACTAATGTTAAAAACAATATCAATTAATACAGTGTGCAATTTATACTCAGAGTTTGGTGACAAAGATAGAGCATAGCCTGAGGTAGATAGATAGGATCAAATAAATCCATCTCCTTTACAGTTAATGGCTACCTTGGCTATATAATTTGCTCTAATTTTCCTAGCAGCAGTTGCAAATGTGCTACCCGCCAGGTCACATACTTATCTGTGTCTGCAAGGAGATATAACATCATATCAAGTGGGTTCTGGCCAGGGGACCCTGTCATTATAGGTACCAAATTTCTTTTTCTTGCATCATTATATAACGGACAGTGCAAGATATAATGCATAAGGTCCTCTACTTCAGAACATCCCCTAATGCAAACACGTTCGTTTTTTGGTATGCCTCTATGTCTCCCATCTCTATAAGCAGAGCTTATTGTATTTAGTCGTAGCTCTGTAAAAGCTTTTCGAAGCTGTGCAAAAGTCAATTCATTAAAATAAGATATGTCTTCATTGACCTCTCTAAGTTTAAAATACAATGGGGCGCATAAATCTTTTGTGGTAGGCTTGGTCCAGCACATGGGGCTGAATTCGGGTCCGAATTCACTTCCATTCAACCTTTGCTATGATTTCAAAGCTTGCAAGCAGAAGCCCGGCCCCTTAGTTCCACAGAAAGGAGAATCTATATCAGCATTCGCTCGCCTTGATTATCCTTTAGCCCATATCTGATCCACAGCCTGAATCACATCTGCTGAGCATGAGCCACATTCTGTATATGCATGGCAATTATGTCGACAGCTAACCTTTTCAATATCAACCCTCCCCCCCTTTGTCATATATTTTTCCTGATCTCTCTTAAGGCCCCATAATCATTTCCCACACAGCTAATCTTTTTCTTCACAGATCTCGTTCTTGCATTTAATTTTCACTGTGGATTCATGTACTTCCTAAATTCCTTAAATTGCTATATCATTAAGCAGAGCACCTTCCCTTATTTCCTAAAGTATAATTACCAAAGTAGCTTTTTATCTCTCTTTAATTTGTTCGTGCTGAAATGACCAGATGATATTGAAGGAACAGACTGTATCTCAGTACATTTGCCACATATTTGAGGGAACAGAGCACTAGACTTGGGCTGGCCAGATGCGGGTTCAAATTCCCAGTCATCTATGAAGAACACAGGACAAATTATTATCACTCAGCTAGGGGTTGGCATTTTCAATTTATCCTAGTTTCTCACTTTTCCTTTCTTATGTTCAGTTTTTTACATTTCCACATCATTTTGTACAAGTTATTTTGAAAATTCATTGGCAGATTTCTAAGAAAGACACATTTTCTGTATAAGTATACCTAATGTACATGTTTTTGCAAATATTTCCCTCCCAATACACTGAATGCTAGTTTCACTAATATATGCAGTAATATCAGACCCTCCAAGTGTCCCTATTTTCCAGGGACTTCCCTGATTTAGAGAAGCCATCCCAGTTTCTGATTTGATCCTGGAATGTCCCACTTTTCCTTAGGATGTCCCTATTTTCACTGGAGAAATGTCGGAGGGTATGGAATTATCTGACCCCCAAGCCATTTGAAGGCAATCCTGTATAGGGAAGTTCTTTAAACGTTTAATTTTTTACTATGTTTTTATATACTGTATGTTGGAAGCTGCCCAGCGTGGCTGGAGCAATCCAGTAAGATGTGTGGTGTATAAATAGTAAAATTATCATTATGGAATGGGTCTTCCCTATTTTCATCGGAGAAAGGTTGGAGGGTATGTAATATGCATAATTTGCCCTAGGACGTGCATTTTTGTTCACATTACTTGGACAGAGTAAGGTAAAGGTAAAGGGACGCCTGACCATTAGGTCCAGCCGTGACCAACTCTGGGGTTGCGGCGCTCATCTCGCTTTATTGGCCAAGGGAGCCGGCGTACATGACTAAGCCGCTTCTGGCGAACCAGAGCAGTGCATGGAAATGCCGTTTACCTTCCTGCCACAGCGGTACCTATTTACCTACTTGCTCTTTGTGCTTTCAAACTGCTAGGTTGGCAGGAGCAGGGACCGAGCAACGGGAGCTCACCCCATTGTGGGGATTTGAACCGCTGACCTTCCGATCAGGAAGCCCTAGGCTCTGTGGTTTAACCCACAGCGCCACCTGTGTCCAACTTGGACAGAGAACTGCATTGAAAAATTTGGAGAAGTGACAGTTCTGAAGGATGCCAGGTACTGTTTTAGAAAATGTGAATTAGGCTAAGTTTGCCTTTAAATGCAAACTGGAAAAAAATCTGCCCCATTCCTACCCTCAACCCAACTGACTTTAAAATGGTTGTTGTGGGAAATACCATGAGACCTTCATGTATGCAACCCTGGCTTTTATGACAGTAACTCAAATCTAGAAAAACTCAAAATGTTCCACAAGTGGTATTAGCTAGAGAAGCGGTGGTCTAAACCACCAAGCCTCTTGAGCCAGTCAGAAGGTTAGCAGTTTGAATCCCCGTGACGGGGTGAGCTCCCTTTGTCTGTCCCAGCTCCTGCCAACCTAGCAGTTCTAAAGCATACCAGTGTAGTAGATAAATAGGTACCACTGTGGCGGGAAGGTAAATGGTGTTCCCGTCACTGTGTCCCATTGCGCCAGAAGCGGTTTAGTCCTGCTGGCCACATGACCCGGAAAGCTGTCTGTGGACAAACGCCGGCTCCCTTGGCCTGAAGGCAAGATGAGTGCCACAACCCCATAGTTGCCATTGACTAGACTTAACCGTCCAGGGGTCCTTTGTCTTTACCTAGTTAGAAAAACAACACCAACAATAACAGAAAGGCAGACACTTAATGATAGAATATTTCCAACTAGCAAAGTGGACAGGAAAAGTCAGGGGAGCTTTAAATCAGAAAATGTATGGAGAATGGAAAATATTTAAGGAATACATAAGATTATATTGTAAAAATAATACCATCCTAGCAAAACTTGAATGATACTTGTGAGCAAAAAATATATATGAAAAAATACTTTAGTGTGATGTATGAAAAAGGATATAAAGCTGTGTGACAAAACTATGACAACAGAAACAGTATAATTGGATTGGAAGTTTTATGCAGAAATTTTTATTTGAAAGATATGATTTTGTATAAATTTTTGGCTTCCCCCCTTTTTCTTCTTCTTTTTTTGTCTTTTTAGATTTTTTCCTACTTTTATGTCTTGATGTTTTCTTCTTTTTGTATTTACCTAACTTGTCTATATTTCCTTTCGTTGTCATTTGTATTTTAAATCAATAAAGATTTACCACGGGGAAAAAGAAGAAAAAAGAAAAGAAAGGCATTTTTGGAGAGTAAGAGAGTAAGTAAGAAACAGAAACTTAGAACAACTGTCACAACAAAGTACAGTGGTACCTCGGGTTACATATGCTTTAGGTTACATACGCTTCACTCCGCTAACCCAGAAATAGTGCTTCAGGTTAAGAACTTTGCTTCAGGATAAGAAGAGAAATCGGACTCCGGCGGTGCGGCAGCAGCAGGAGGCACCATTAGCTAAAGTGGTGCTTCAGGTTAAGAACAGTTTCAGGTTAAGAACAGTTTCAGATTAAGAACAGACCTCCGGAACGAATTAAGTACTTAACCCGAGGTACCACTGTACCGAAAAAAATCTTGCTTCTCCAAGGCTAACTTGACCAAGTGAATGGCAGTCTTGCATTGCATCGTCTGTGCCCTAGTTAAATATGGAAAAGTTATTGACTGGAGGAGCAGGATCACATCGAAGGGCAGTTGGCAAGGATGTCCTTTATTTTACCCGTGTAAGATCAGTGTTTTATTGTATTTCATTATTGTAAACACTACACAGAAACATTTCTTTTAGAAATGACCAGGCTATTCCAGCACTGCTCATCTCTGAATTTGCCCTCCTGGTTTCCAGGATGTCCCTAGAAAAAAACAAGTCATTTCATGTTTATACCTTATCCTTTATTCAGTGTGAAACATTATCACCAATGCTTTAGATGATACGTATCCATATTGCAAAGGAAGCCACTCATCTCATAGTTCGTTAATTTGCCTCTTTCAAGATATTTCCCCTGTGATTAAATCCTCTTTCCATGATTTCTGCAAAGGTGGTGATAGATAACGGTAGTTTGGGGTTTCCAACAAACTACTTCTTCTTTTCTTGCCGACTGAGGGAAAACAGCTTTTGAGTGATAATTAAGTGAAATAGGCAGAAGGGATTTGATAAGCGTAACTTCTTAATACTCCAAGATAATTAAGTTATATGAAATCTATTGCAAATCACAGCCTTTTTCCAAAGCAAAGATAGCAAAATTATTTAAAGGGTTTAATTTTACAGGTGCTCAGAATATAGGACTGCAAATATTTATTGACATATTCCTTCCAGTTTAATTTTTTTTTTTAAGTAACAAGCATAAAAGAGATTGGGAGAAGAAATCATAATTGAAGATCAGCTAAGTTTCCTTGTCTTCTTTCTTTTAACTGACTCACTGGCAGACAGTGAGAAATAATTGTAAGAGCTAGCAGCTACTTTTAAGACATTACAATGAGTTCTTAAAAAAACCCCAGAAACCTGGGGAAAGTGGAAAATAAACAATATTGGCACTAAGAATGGATTAAGCACTTCTGCTCATTGAGAGGAGACTGTTGTGACAGTCCTAACTACATTATTCTTAAGCCTCCACCGTGTTAATATATTTAGCATTTTAAAATACTTTGCATTGGTGGCAAGGAACTTTTTATACAAGTGCTGCAGAAATCAAATGTGTGAAATCTTTAAAGCGTGTGAACATAATATAAGATGGAAGGCAGGTAAGGAAATTATTTCCTGAGCTGACCCACAAGATGCCACAGTTTGAGGGTATACTGTGTCCCCCATTTATTATGATCTCTTTATTTGACCCCTTATACATCTTTCCCTAATTCCTTGGATCGTCGAAGGCTTTCTCTGCTTTGCTTAATTAAGTGACATGTTTCATTAATGTGCAAGCTGTGGAGATCTGGAGTTCAGATGTGAAGAATATTAAATGACACAGATTTAGCCACAGCTGAACTGAAATGAAGTTGCATAAGTTCTTGTTAAAACAGGATCCATCTCCTGCCCCCACTTCAAAGTAAACATAATTCCAGCAAGTTGATGCATGTGGAGTCCAGGGTCAAGTTTAAGGTGCTGGTTTTACCTTTAAAGCCCTATGTGGCCTAGGACCCATGTACCTACGCAGCGGTGTAGCGTGGGTTGTCAGCACCCGGGGCAAGGCAAGTAATTTGTGCCCCCTAACCCGGGGCAAGGCAAGTAATTTGCGCCCCCTCACCCCTAACCTGCCGCTGCTGCCAGCTTCTTCTTGCTGCTGCCTGGTCTGGTCTGGTGTGGTTCTCTCCCGTGCTCAGCGCTGCGTTGGGCGGCCGCTGCACTGTCCCTCCCCCAGATCATCCCTCGCTCTCTCTCCGCACCGCATGCCTGGCACCCACCCCCTCCACAGTGGGCGGCAACCCAGCGGCTTGGATCGGATTCACACAGCCAGCACTGCAGTGAGAGAGAGTGAGTGAGCCAGGTAGGGGCAGAGAGCTGCAAGTGCGAGCACGCCCCCCCAAATGTTGCTCCCGGTGCGGCCGGCACCCCCTGCACCCCCACGCTACGCCACTGTACCTACGGGACCGCCTCTCCTGGTATGCCCCACGGAGGACCTTAAGGTCCACAAATGACAGCACCTTGGAGGTCCCAAGTCACAACTAGGTCTCAACTAGGGCCAGGGCCTTTTCAGTACTGGCCCCGACTTGGTGGAAAACTCTGTCACAAGAGACTAGGACCCTGCGGGACTTGACAGACTTTTGAACAGATAATGAAAGTTCCAAACTTTTTTTTTTTTTTAATATGAGGCATCTGATCAAGGTCTGTATTTTAAAATGAGCTTAAAGATATATTTGCAAATGTTTGTATGTTTCATGCCAGGCATAAAGCAGCTGGCTAAGTACTTTGGCAGCTATTTATCTTCCTGCTCAAGGGCCCCCCTGATTTATAGCAGTACCTCAAAGTTGTAAAAGAGAACTACAGGCTGGGAGCAAAGGTCATACTGACCCTACATATTACAGAATACAATCAAGCTGCAAAAACACTAATTAAGAGTTGGTAAATAGTAAGATTTATTGTTTAACAGAAAATAATACCATGTGCCTCCCACCAGACTCTAGTCATATCTTCCTAAGTTTAAAGGGCAAGAGCTAATGGGAACAGCAGCTGGCTGGGAAAGGAGGTTGTAAATTGAAGAGGTTGCTTTTGAAGCTGTTTACTGAGTTCCTTTTCTTCTAAAAATCTATGTTAATGCATGAGATTTGTTGGCTTAAATGTAATTATGCAAAGGATTTAGAAAGTAAGAAATGTTAGATTCTTATGTTAGATTCTTATTTCATTGATGGTGTGTGAGAATGTGAACCCAAGATCTCTGTTACCATGAGCCATCTGTTTTAGCCATCTGTTTTGGAGTGAAGGGGCAATAGGGCAATAGGGCAAAAGGGCAAAAGGTGATCTGGTAATTAAGGTGCCTTGTCGAGGCAAATGTAAGATATATGGCTACTTGTCTGCCATTTATGGATAGATGGAAATATAGCTCTTTGTCTCCCATAAAAGGTAATAGGAAATGGGTGTATCTTTTATGATTGGTTCTAGCAAACAGCCAATAGGAATTTCAACCAGGCTGATTAGACAGAGGCAGCCAAAGGAGGAGCAAGGGGGCTGGGCTGAGGAAATATAAGTGCTGGCCATCAGGGCTAGAGTGGGCAAAGCTTTGCTAACCATATACCACTGTGTCTCTCATTTATTTGTCTGACAAATAAATTATTATTTTAATTTCTCTATTGCTGCGTTGAATATTTCATTCCAGCTAAGCGTTAACCACAAGCAGGGTTTTATTTATACTTTTCAAGTTTATACATTTCACTAGTTTTACATTCATTTTGACATTTCAAAACTTGACTTTCATCCCCCTCTTTCTGCGGTTCCTTAAATTTGTTTTTAATATCTTCTGCATATCCAGATTAATGTAACTTACTCATTTATTCATCTTCTTTAAATATAGCATGTTCTCATTAAAGGCGAGCACGTGTTGCAGCTGAGGCCAGGCAAAGGACCCTGTAGTTGCCAGGCAGGACTGAAGGAAGGGGCCTGGCGTGGACTGGTGGTGGTGTTGCTGGGGCAATTTGTATGTTGCCAATTTGGGGGTGGGATCAGAGGATATTTAAGCAAGGCCGACAGCAAGCTGCTTTCTCTTTCACTGTGGGCATCGGATCACCCGCCCGCCCTCCCTTGTTTGGGCTTGTGCTTTGACCTTGCTATGCCTGTCATGGGGTCGTCCGCCTTGGTGCGGGGGCCTGGTAGGAATTTTTCCATTTGGCTGATTAGTGTGCGCCATTTGGTTTTTGCCTACTGCGTAGCAAATCGTCACAACATGTAAGGTTGGCGGTTAGGCATTGGTTTAAATTGGTTTGAGGAGGGGTATGGATTGGCTGTGTCTGCCCCTCCAATGCTGCTGCTGCATGGGAATTCCGTTAAAGGAATTCAGGGGCTTACCATCCTTTCGTCCAAACCCCTGGAATCGTGTTTGGGCCGCGTAAGCCCCTGGGAGCATGCGGGGAGAAGCTGAGGGTCTGTGCCGCAGCTCCAGTTATCCCTGATCTTGTTCCTCCACACTGGCTTTCGCTGGAATCCGGGAGTCAGTGCTGTCCCCCAAGGTGGGGGGGGGCAGATAGTCATAACCAATGCCTAAGCAACCACTCACAATTTGTATGTTCAATAAAGTTGTGGCCAAAATTATGCCAAAAACCTTAAACAAAAATTATGTGTGATGTGTGAGTTATTGGGGTAGGGGTGTTTTGGGGGACCTCAGTACGCAAATACTCTTATAAAGCGTGTTCACATCAAAAGAGAGCACATGTTGCGGTTGGGGCCGAACAAAACCCCATGTTAGTGACCAGGCCATAGAGGGCTAGAGGCCGGGGAACTGATTGGAGGAGGTTGTTACTGGGGCAATTTGGATGTTGCCAATTTAGGGGTGGGATCAGTGGCTTTATAAACAGGGTCCACAGCTTTCTCTTTCTCTTTTGCTGTGGACACCGGATCTATCTTTAGCACCGGAGCGATTCAGCAAGAGATTTCGGTCGTATAAACCATTTTCCCCCTCTTTTCTCTTCCTTACCCTCTTGTTTTATCTTTGAGTTAACTAGGGTAATTAATTTTGTTTTTTCCTTTTCTTTATCCTCTCTTACCCTCTCCTTGTGGCCCTTGGACGCCGATGGGGGGGGGGGCGCAGGACCTTCGGTCCGGCTGGCTTACGGCCCGCTCTCGGCCGAGCCGTGGGTCAGGCTTGGGGCGATTCTTGCCCCTTTAGTCCCCCTGCCGGGTCCGGCCTAGTTGGGCCTGTTATTTTCGGCAGCCCCCTTACTCCAAGGGAGGCTCCCGGCCCTGATCCGCGGCCTGCGGTATCTGGGGGCCTTTTGGGGCGACTGCCGCTCCGTGCGGCCTGCGGCCTGGTGGCAAGGCTAGGGGACCCTATTTCTGGGGGGATTCGGCCCCCTCGCTGCTCCCGTTGCCACCGCGGTCCTCTCTGGGCCTACCGCGCCGCGTCGTTGCCGCCTTCGGCGGCGCGGGGTCTCCCGCGGCCCGCTGCGGCCTGGTCGGGGCCTGTAGGCCTCGGCTGCCTCCCCGGCCTTGGGGCTTGCCGGTGTTGGCCGGTCGCGGCCCCGATCCGCGGCTGCCGCTTCCTGGGGCCCGCTCCAGCTGCTGCCGCTGCGCGGGCCGCGGCTGGCGCCGGCTCCTGGGAGCCCGCGTTCCGCGGCCGGATTCAGCCCGGCCGCGGCCGGATTAGCCCCCCGCCGCCCCCGGCTTACCTTTGGGCCCGGTTGGGCCCGTGACGCTGCGCCGCTTCCTTGCGGCGGCGCGGGAATCGGCGGCCCGCTGCGGCCTAGTCCTGGCCGGCGCGGCCTCGGCCGCTCTCCTCCAGTAAATCCGGTGACCGCTGCCTCGGCCTGTGGCCCGGGGAGCCGGTGCACCCCCCCATTCAGGGCGCGCGGTTTGGGGTTGCGTAGGGGGGTGCTAGAGGCCTTGGGAGCTCCGAGCGGCCTGAGCCCTGGTTGCCGCATCGGGTCCCTTGCTGCTAATCTTCTCCTTTCTTCCTTGATTCAAGCTGCACAGTGGCCTCTGGTGGCCAGACTGTGCAACTACAGGTGCTGTTTTTAAATTTGAATTTTCTCCACAATGGCCTCTAGTGGCCGTTTTGGTATTGCAGGGTGCTGTATTTGTTTTGTTTTTTGACCCGCTGTTAGGGTTCTTGTTAATCCTGGTGCTCATTTGGTTGCGCCGGCGGTGTTGGGTTAATTCCGTACCTGCTGTTTATTTTCCTTAATTTTATTAATTATCCGTTTTTCTAATTATTGTTAATTATATCATTATTTATTATTATTTTATTTAATTTGGTATTTGTTTACCTCTAATTAATTTAAATTATTTGGTCCGGAATTTAACCCCCTCTTTTAATTGATTTCTGTTCAAGCCTATAGCAGGAATGGCGCCAAAGAAGGCAGCGAGGAAGTCTGGTCCTGCTATTGCTCCAAAGCGGCCCATAAAAGGCCCATTGCAGGCTCTGCGTTCTCCACAACCTGCCCAGTCTCTACAACGCATTCAGCGCATGGTCAACAGCTTGGCGGGCGACCCAGTGGCCTTGGCAAGGGTGGAGTCCGAGATGGATGGTCTGCTCCGCCGCTCCTCTACTCCTTCGTCATCCTCTGCAATATTGAGTCCTACCTTAGGTGCCTCATCTCCAGTGGCGTCATCTAGCGAAGATGAAGGAGGAGCAGCGTTAGCCGGGGGGTCGCTGCACGATAGTCAAGCAGCGTGCACCCCGGTCATGCCTTCGTCGCAGGTTACTGCGGCGAGGGGTCGTGGCCGTACCAGGGCTGGGGCCGGAAGGAGAGGGTCTGCCAGGGACCGCATGGGGGTTTCACCTCCGCGGTCTTCGGTAGCAAGGCTTCAGGCGCCGGGTCATTCACAGTTAGTTTCTTGTCAGTCAATTCCAGATGCAGTGCAGCAGGCCGATTTATCTGAATCTTCAGTGGAGGACAGCCTTCCCTTACCTCCAAGGTCATCTTCTGGTGGTCTCCGTCGCCGCAAGAGGAGCTCCAAGAGATGCACTAAGAGAAGACGTAGAGGCACCTCGTCTTCTTCTTCAGGTACTTCCTCACTGAGTTCCAGTAGTGACGAAGAAGCGTCGCTTAAGCTTTACTGGGGGTTCGGGGAGGCCTCGGGGCTCCCGAAATGGGTGTGGGAGCGGAGGGCCAACTCCCATAGGGCCAGGTATGGGGCGGTGCAGGATTGTCTTGATGGGGCATTGGTGCCTGACGTAAAAGTCTCCACCAATTCAGCCAGGGATATCATCCCTGGGGCCCACCTATCTGCCAAATTGCGATCTAGGATCCTAGATGGACGCTATGTGGACATTTTTTGCCTTGCTCCCCCACTCGAAGGTCAGGAGCCCCTAGACAAGGGTCTGCCGGTATCTAAGAAGCGGTCGGTCCTGTCAAAAGCTGATAGGACTTTTGAAAGGTGGTTAGATAGCTTCCAGGTTTTTGCTGGAGTTGTGTCCGCAGCTTATCCCAGGAGATCCCTGCATCTGTGGATATATCTGTCTATTGTCCGTTCGGCCTATACGATGGCTGGTGAGACTGCGGCGCTGGCCTACGATCAGAACTTCAGACGTAGGGCTGCCAAGATCCCTTCAGCCCGTTGGGATCGGAAAGATTTGGACGTCTGGACCACTTATGTGGCCCCCCGCATTGATAAAAAGCTCCCTGATCCGCAGAAATTCAGGCCCGCTCCAGCTAGGTCGGGCCGCAAGCAGTTCTGCTGGGACTTTAATAAGGGTGCTTGCTCGCGTCAGCCTTGTAAATTCGCGCATGTTTGCGACAAGTGCTCTGGGAACCATCCTGCGTCCACGTGTGCCGGGGGTCGCCGGCCCTTTCGAAAAGGGGGGGGCTCTCAGCAGCCTCCAAAAACAGCAACCCAGGCCCCTGCCGTTGGAGCAGGAAAGTAGTGTCTTATCCTCCTTGGCTTACACCCCGGTAAGATTACAACCGTTGCTTTCTTTGTTAGAATCCTACCCTGATACCAAATCAGCGACTTATTTGCGTGAGGGTTTTTCTGTAGGTTTTAGAATCCCGATAGTTTCCACCCCAGTGGCCATGAACCCAGCAAACCAGAAATCGATCAGGGATATGCCAGAAGTAGCGCGCAAGAAAATTGAAAAAGAATTGGCTTTGCGTCGCATGGCCGGTCCTTTTGCAGCCCCTCCTTTTCCCCGTTTCCACATTTCACCTTTGGGTATAGTTCCCAAAAAAGCTCCGGGGGAATTCCGCCTAATCCATAATCTCTCTCATCCTACAGGCACGTCAGTAAATGACGTGATTCCCCCGGAGCTTTGTTCCGTGAAGTACGCTTCTCTTGATCACGCGATCAAGATGATTCGGAAATTTGGGGCGGGCGCTTTGTTGGCAAAATGCGACATCGAATCAGCCTTTCGGCTGCTTCCGATTCATCCCGATGATTTTTGGTTGCTGGGATTTCAGTTCGAAGGAGGATTCTATTTTGATAAGGCTATGCCCATGGGCTGCTCGGTTGCCTGTGCGGCTTTTGAATGTTTCAGTTCATTTTTAGAGTGGGCCTTGCGTGAGAAGACTGGACTGGGCGGAGTCACGCATTATCTTGATGATTTTTTGGTCGCCTCGGCAGGAAATACAGGGGACTGTGTGGCGTTATTGCAGGCCTTTGCTGCCTTAACGGAGGATCTGGGTGTCCCTTTAGCGGCTGGAAAGACCGAGGGTCCTGCTACACAGTTGACTTATTTGGGTATCTTGTTAGATACCGTGGCCCAAACTTCTAGCTTACCGCCTGAGAAGATAATCAATTTGGAAAAGGTTATTAAGGATCTTCTCCCCTTAAAAAAGGTTACCTTGCGTCAGCTTCAGTCGTTGCTGGGCCATCTAAATTTTGCGTGTAGGGTGGTCTCCCCTGGACGGCCATTTTGCTCCCGATTGGCCAAACTCACTTCAGGGTTGCAAGCCCCGCATCACAGGGTACGCCTTCCTGGTCAGGTACGGGCCGACCTTTATATGTGGTTGGAGTTTCTGGAGGACTTCAATGGGGTGTCCTTGTGGCAGGATACTTTGAACCTGCACAATGACTTCCAGGTACATTCTGACGCTGCGGGGTCGTTGGGGTTTGGCTTGTATTGGGACGGCAGGTGGTGTGCTGAGCGCTGGCCGCCCGCTTGGCAGGGGCAGGCTATTCTTCGGGATCTAACTTTTCTTGAGTTTTTTCCCATTGTAGTGGCAGTGCACTTGTGGGTCGAGCATTTCAGGGATCATAGGGTGTGTTTCTGGACCGATAACCAGGCGGTGGTGAATGTACTGGCCAAGCAGTCTTCTCGCTCCCCCAGGGTGTCGGCCCTCTTGCGGGCCTTCGTGTTACATTGCTTACGTTTTAATATTGTGTTTTCTGCTCGTTTTGTCCCGGGAATTTCTAACGAGATTGCCGATGCTCTGTCCCGTTTTCAGATGCAGCGATTCAGGTCCCTGGTGCCAGTGGCTCGAGACCGTCCGGAAATTTTCCCGGATCATCTCTGGAACCTTGGCAGAACTTAGTTTTACAGGGAGTAGCTGCATCTGTTGCACCCTCTACCTTGAGGTCCTATGAGAAGGCCTGGGCCGACTTCTTATCATTTAATGGGCAGACTATTGGGGAAATTATCACCTCCCATTCCACCTCTCAGGTGCTCCGGTATTTGGCGCATCTATTCCAGATGCGTAGGGCGGCTAGGACCCTTCGTCTGCACGCAGCAGCAATTTCCTTTTTTAACAGGGCTTATTTCAACAAAGACCCATGTCAGAAGTTTGTGGTCCGTAGGGCCTTGGAGGGATGGGGGCGTCTCACGCCTTCCAGGCCCACTCCCAGACGCCCCATTACATTTGTATTGCTGGCGCAAATGCGCTCCAAACTGCGGAGCATCTGTTGGTCCAAATTCGAGGCTCAGCTATTCTCAGCAGCCTTCTCATTAGCCTTCTTTGGGGCCCTAAGAGTCGGTGAGGTGGTTCTCGAGCCTAAGCAGGACGGAGGCTCTAGGGGTTTGCTGATACAGGATGTTAGTGTGTCTTCTCGTGACCTACAGGTTAATGTTAGGAATTCGAAGACAGACCAATTAGGCAGGGGCGCCATCATTACGCTCCCTGCAACTGGTGAAAGTGGCCCTTGCCCAGTGAGAGACCTTACCAAGTACCTAGCCTTGCGTCCCGGCGGTGAAGGCCCCCTTTTCGTTCACGAAAATGGCCGCCCGTTGGCGAGGCACCAGTTTACCAGTGTGTTGCGAAAAGCTGTCGCGGCTTGCGGCCTCCCGGCTCAGGAGTTTGCCCCTCACTCCTTTAGGATTGGAGCTGCCACAACTGCTGCCCACTGGGGTTTGTCGGCAAAAAGGATTAAAGACCTGGGCCGATGGAGATCGGACACATTCAAGGTCTATGTTCGGAAATGATTTGTTGTTGTACTTACATGTGTGTGTTTTAACCCTAGGTCAGGCGGCTATCCACATCTGGGTAGTAGGGCACAGTATTGTGCACTGGGCTGCGGACAGAGCTCGCCAGTCCGGACTGGGTGAAGGCCTGGGATTCCCGCAGCACGTACATGTGTCCTGGATCTCCAGAAGGGGGATGCTGTGGGGAGAATTTTTACCTCTCATGCGAAGGCGTGTCCTCCAGCTTGGCCCCCCTTCAGCGATTGTGGTGCAGCTCGGGGAGAATGACGTGGCTTCCTCTTCCTGCTACGGGCTGCGTGCGGCCATTTTACAGGACCTGGGGGAGCTGGCGGCACTGGTGCCGACCTCCAAGTTAATTTGGTCACAGCTTCTTCAACGCCGCATTTGGCGAGGTAGTCCTTGCCCTGCTGCCACCGAACGTGCAAGGAAGCGGATTAATTCCGCAGCAAGTAAGCTGGTGGTGAACCTGGGCGGGTTTGTTATCCCTCACCCTCTTATCTCATTCAAGGCGATTGAATTTTATAGGGATGATGGGGTTCATCTCTCGCCAATTGGGAATGATGCATGGTTGGACGCCTTGGCGTCCAGGTTGAGGGTGTGGCTTGATTTGTGAGTGGTTGGCGGCGAGCGTAAGGGGCTCGAATGGCGGTTAGGCATTGGTTTAAAATTGGTTGGTGGAGGGGTATGGATTGGCTGTGCCTGCCCCTCCAATGCTGCTGCTGACGGGTATTCCGTTAAAGGAATTCTGAAGCTTACCATCCCCTTCGTCCAAACCCTTGGAGCAGGGTGTGGGCCGCGTAAGCTTCAAGGGATAAGCGCGGAGTAGCTGAGGGCCTGTGACGCAGCTCCAGCAGACTCTGTCCCTTGTTCCTCCGCGACTGACTACGGAGTCAGTGCTGTCCCCCATGGCGGGAGGGGACAGATAGTCAAAAAACCAATGCCTAAGCAACCACTCTCAATTTGTATTTAAATAAAGTTGTGGCCAAAATTATGCCAAAAACCTTAAACAAAAATTATGTGTGATGTGTGAGTTATTGGGAAGGGGGTTTGGGGGGACCTCAACACGCAAAGCGTGTTCACATCAAAAGAGAGCACGTGTTGCGGTTGGGGCCGAACAAAACCCCATGTTAGTGACCAGGCCATAGAGGGCTAGAGGCCGGGGAACTGATTGGAGGAGGTTGTTACTGGGGCAATTTGGATGTTGCCAATTTAGGGGTGGGATCAGTGGCTTTATAAACAGGGTCCACAGCTTTCTCTTTCTCTTTTGCTGTGGACACCGGATCTCCCGCCCGCCCTCCCTTGCTTGGGCTTGCGCCTTGACCTTGCTCTGCCTGTCATGGGGTCGTTCGCCTTGGTGCGGGGGCCCAGTAGGAATTTACCATTTGGCTGATTAGTGCGTGCCTTTTGGGTTTTGCCTACTGCTTAGCAAATCGTCACAACTTGTAAGGTTGGCGGTTAGGCATTGGTTTAAAATTGGTTGGTGGAGGGGTATGGATTGGCTGTGCCTGCCCCTCCAATGCTGCTGCTGACGGGTATTCCGTTAAAGGAATTCTGAAGCTTACCATCCCCTTCGTCCAAACCCTTGGAGCAGGGTGCGGGCCGCGTAAGCTTCAAGGGATAAGCGCGGAGTAGCTGAGGGCCTGTGACGCAGCTCCAGCAGACTCTGTCCCTTGTTCCTCCGCGACTGACTACGGAGTCAGTGCTGTCCCCCATGGCGGGAGGGGACAGATAGTCAAAAAACCAATGCCTAAGCAACCACTCTCAATTTGTATTTAAATAAAGTTGTGGCCAAAATTATGCCAAAAACCTTAAACAAAAATTATGTGTGATGTGTGAGTTATTGGGAAGGGGGTTTTGGGGGACCTCAACACGCAAAACTGCAGGTTGTTACAATAATCCTGCCAATGTTTTTATCTGTTTATATTTTTTCCTGTAAATAATCAATAAACCATTTCCATTCTTTTATAATAAAAAATGTTGTCTTGATTTCTTATCCTTCTGGTAAGTTTCGCCAATTCTGCATATTCTGTAAGTTTTTGTATCAATTCTTCCTTTGCTGGGACTTCTGCTTCTTTCCATTTTGGGGCAAGTAACATTCTTGAATAAGTTTCTAACAAAGAAAGCTATGAACTTGCTCCCTTGAGGAGGATCATCTGTTATAAAAAAGGTAACAGAAGTAGAATAGCTCACCTCAAAATGCCTTCGTAAAAGATGCAAGATAGCAGGGTCAAAGAGAATGAGAGAAATCCTTTTCTACGCAGCTATCTGCACATAGCTACAGAAAATGTGAAGGGGATAAAAACTTAATACCGTCCTCACAGGACAACATTATTAGCATATCCTGATGCCTGACAAAAGACCCCACTTTGTGTGAGGTTCTTATAAGTGTAAGAGAGAGAAAAACTAAGAGAAGACATGGGCAAGAAAGCCAAGAAAACGAACCATTTTAATAAGAGTCACAGATACCATCTGGCTGCACAGAAAGGACAGTCCAGGTTTCTGTTCAGAGTCATCCTCTTGCTTAAAATGCAGAACACATATAGGATAAAGTACCGGAAAAAAATCTTGCTTCTCCAAGGCCAACTTGACAAGTGAATGGCAGTCTTGCATTGCATCTTCTGTGCCCTAGTTAAATATGGAAAAGTTATTGACTGGAGTAGCAGGATCACATGCAAGGACAGTTGGCAAGGATGCTCTTTATTTTACCCGTGGAAGATCAGTGTATCCTGTCCTCAGCCTGCATCGCCATTTGCTTCAGTACTTCCCAGAGTGCAACTCAATAACCAGAAAGGGCAGCCATGTGATGGACAGGCCATGGGTTTGCTTCCTGGTTGCTACCAATCACAAGTACACACAGAGAGAAGTTTAACCTGGAATCCTACAATTTAATAGGGGTATAGGGATTTGACCCTTGTCAGAGAGGGCCTAATTACAGGGTGGGCAGTTGGGATTCGAACTCTTCAGGTGGGGTAGGCTAGGCAGAGTAAGCTGGTTTGGATTTCCTCAAAGGAAGGTAAAGTCTATTAGGGGTTGAATGAGTGTTGCTGGTTGAACACGAATAGTCATTCTAGGTGGTAAAAGTATTTGTGATTCGAGGGCCCAATCCCCACTTGGTGGAATAAAGACACTTGGACACAGTGTATAAGGTTAATGGGCAAGAAAAGGCCACAACTTTATTGATTACAGCATGTGAGAAGGTATTGGCTTTCGGCATTGGACAACAGAAGATTTGACTCCACCCACTCAGAGAGGTGCTGGGTGAGATCCCATGGACAACAATACTAAAAGGAAAGGGAGTTCATGATGGCTGGGAGTTTGTTAAGAGGGAGATACTAAAAGCACAACGTCAGGCAATACCAATGAGACGGAAACATGGAAGGTGCCTAAAGAAGCCAGGGTGGCTATCTAAAGAACTTTTAACTGAATTAAGATTAAAAAAGGATGTGTACAAAAAATGGAAAAGGGGGGAAACCACCAAAGAGGAATTCAAACAAATAGCCAGCACATGTAGACACAAAGTCAGAAAAGCTAAAGCACAGAATGAACTCAGGCTTGCTAGAGAGGTTAAAAGCAACAAAAAAGGCTTTTATGGGTATGTTCGTAGCAAAAGGAAGAACAAAGAAACTGTGGGGTCACTCAGAGGAGAAGATGGTGAAATGCAAACAGGGGACACAGAAAGGGCTGAACTCCTCAATGCCTTCTTTGCCTCAGTCTTCTCCGATAAAGAAAACAATGCCCGACCTGAAGAATTTGGAGCAAATGATTCAGCAAAGGAAACACAGCCCAGAATAACTAAGGAGATAGTACAAGAATATTTGGCTAGTTTAGATGTATTCAAGTCTCCAGGGCCAGATGAACTGCATCCAAGAGTATTAAAAGAACTGGCAGATGTGATCTCAGAACCACTGGTAGTCATCTTTGAGAATTCCTGGAGAACAGGCGAAGTCCCGGCAGACTGGAGGAGGGCAAATGTTGTCCCTATTTTCAAAAAGGGGAAAAGAGAGGACCCAAATAATTACCGCCCTGTCAGTCTGACATCAATAGCAGGGAAGATTCTGGAGCAGATCATTAAGCAAACAGTCTGTGAGCACCTAGAAAGGAATGCTGTGATCACCAATAGTCAGCATGGATTTCTGAAAAATAAGTCATGTCAGACTAACCTGATCTCGTTTTTTGACAGAATTACAAGCCTGGTAGATGAAGGGAACGCAGTGGATGTAGCCTACCTTGATTTCAGCAAGGCATTTGACAAGGTGCCCCATGATATTCTTGTAAAGAAGCTGGTAAAATGCGGTCTTGACTATGCTACCACTCAGTGGATTTGTAACTGGCTGACTGACCGAACCCAAAGGGTGCTCATCAATGGTTCCTCTTCATCCTGGAGAAGAGTGACTAGTGGGGTGCCACAGGGTTCTGTCTTGGGCCCGGTCTTATTCAACATCTTTATCAATGACTTGGATGATGGACACAAGGGCATCCTGATCAAATTTGCAGATGACACCAAACTGGGAGGGGTGGCTAACACCCCAGAGGACAGGATCACACTTCAAAACGACCTTGACAGATTAGAGAACTGGGCAAAAATAAACAAGATGAAATTTAACAGGGAGAAATGTAAAGTATTGCACTTGGGCAAAAAAAATGAGAGGCACAAATACAAGATGGGTGACACCTGGCTTGAGAGCAGTACATGTGAAAAGGATCTAGGAGTCTTGGTTGACCACAAACTTGACATGAGCCAACAGTGTGACGCGGCAGCTAAAAAAGCCAATGCAATTCTGGGCTGCATCAATAGGAGTATAGCATCTAGATCAAGGGAAGTAATAGTGCCACTGTATTCTGCTCTGGTCAGACCACACCTGGAGTACTGTGTCCAGTTCTGGGCACCACAATTCAAGAAGGACACGGACAAACTGGAACGTGTCCAGAGGAGGGCAACCAAAATGGTCAAAGGCCTGGAAACGATGCCTTATGAGGAATGGCTAAAGGAGCTGGGCATGTTTAGCCTGGAGAAGAGGAGGTTAAGGGGTGATATGATAGCCATGTTCAAATATATAAAAGGATGTCACATAGAGGAGGGAGAAAGGTTGTTTTCTGCTGCTCCAGAGAAGCGGACACGGAGCAATGGATCCAAACTACAAGAAAGAAGATTCCACCTAAACATTAGGAAGAACTTCCTGACAGTAAGAGCTGTTCGACAGTGGAATTTGCTGCCAAGGAGTGTGGTGGAGTCTCCTACTTTGGAGGTCTTTAAGCAGAGGCTTGACAACCATATGTCAGGAGTGCTCTGATGGTGTTTCCTGCTTGGCAGGGGGTTGGACTTGATGGCCCTTGTGGTCTCTTCCAACTCTATGATTCTATGATTCTATGATTCTATGATTCTAAAGAGGGGTTAACCACCAGTAGGGGGAGCCTGTTGATGCTAATACAACTATAAGCTCTCCCCTGATGTCACCGAGGGTCGTGCCATGGCCCCCCGCCACACAGGCATCGGACAGGCTCCACGACTGCTGGATTCCTTTAACGGAATACCCAAAATTGAAGGGGTAGACAATGGCCACACCTTGCCCCCCGAAACACCAACAACACATTCCAATGCCTAACCGCTAAATACCAAGAAAGTTGTGACGATTGCTACGAGGTAGGCGAAAAAAACCAAAAAGTCAGTGCCAATTTGCCAGTTGGAAAAAATTCCTACCAGGCAACCTGGGTGACCCACCATAGGTCCATAGCAAGGTCAAGAGAAAAGCTAAGCCCTAAAGGGAGTGGTGGGTGGGTGAATCGATGCGAAAAGGTGAGCGCAATGGGCAGAATGGCTGGCGCAGCTGCATTTGAGCAGCAAACCACGCCCCCACCAAGCCCCCCGGTTGGATGCTCAACCCGGGGCGTGGCGCACCAGCCATGTGAATGGGGCAGGGAGCAGAATGCCCAATGCGTGATACGGGAATCGTCTCCCGCTCACACCACCTCCCCTCCAGAAGGAGGAGAGGCCTTTCGGAGGAATGATGGAGTTCTGGCTAAGCCAGTATACTTCTGGCTAGGTGGAAGTTCTTCTCCAGTCTATGTCTGTAGGTAATAGTGCCTTTCCTTCCAGAAGGCCCATTTGCAACATGTCAATGACTCCTCTTGAGATGCAGTTGGAGTGATGCTTCTGTAAAATCTTTTTGCTCTGATTTACTTCATTTGGCACTCTGATAATTATCTGGGCTCTAACTCAGTGCAAAATCATGACACACAGAGACAGTCCTAATCTTTGTATATGTTTTCTCTAAAAGGAAACATTTCTTAGCGGTATGCATCATTTTAGAAAAGTATTATTCTTCCACTAAGCTGTTTATAGGCATTAAGTAGGAAAAACACTGTTGATCACTTTTTTTCTTGGGTAGATAAAGCAAAGTGTCCTTGTTAGTTAACAGGGTTTGCCTTTTGCCTGCTGCTCTCAGCTTCCCTCTTCAATACAGCTTTCTATAATTTTGTGTGCAGAAGTATAAAATGTATAGCCTGTCATTTGTCCCTGTGCCACTCATGGGATTAGGAATCTGCACAAATATGGGACAATAGATTAAAATGTATCTGTGATGGAATATTATAGCTGTGGAACTATTACCTCCACCAACCCGTGTCAATTTCCAGATGTTTCTTAAGTGGATCAAATTTAGAAACACAATAAAAAGAAATGGGATATGCCTCCATTTGACTGTTCTGTTGTTGTTTAGTCGTTTAGTCGTGTCCGACTCTTTGTGACCCCATGGACCAGAGCACACCAGGCACTCCTGTCTTCCACTGCCTCCTGCAGTTAGGTCAAACTCATGTTGGTAGCTGCAAGAAAACTGTCCAACCATCTCGTCCTCTGTCATCCCCTTTTCCTTGTGCCCTCCATCTTTCCCAACATCAGGGTCTTTTCCAGGGAGCCTTCTTTTCTCATGAGGTGGCCAAAGTATTGGAGCCTCAGCTTCAGGATATGTCCTTGCAGTGAGCTAGTCATCGCAGTTGCAAGTAAACAATGTTCTTCCAGTAGTGATGTATGGTTTTGTTTTGTGATTTTATCTTGTGAACCACTCTGAGACCTGGAGGTATAGGGTGGTGTACTAATTTTAACAACAGTATGCAGGGAGTAAGGTCCGTATAGTAAAAGCTATGGTTTTCCCAGTAGTGATGTATGGAAGTGAGAGCTGGACCATAAAGAAGGCTGATCGCCGAAGAATTGATGCTTTTGAATTATGGTGCTGGAGGAGACTCTTGAGAGTCCCATGTACTGCAAGAAGATCAGACCTATCCATTCTGAAGGAAATCAGCCCTGAGTGCTCACTGGAAGGACAGATCGTGAAGCTGAGGCTCCAGTACTTTGGCTACCTCATGAGAAGAGAAGACTCCCTGGAAAAGACCCTGATGTTGGGAAAGATGGAGGCTGCAAGGAGAAGGGGACGACAGAGGATGAGATGGCTGGACAGTGTTCTCGAAGATACAAACATGAGTTTGACCAAACTGTGGGAGGCAGTGAAAGACAGGAGGGCCTGGCATGCTCTGGTCCATGGCGTCATGAAGAGTCGGACACGACTAAACGACTAAACAACAACAATGTCCTTCCATGCTCAAGTATAGTGAATACTAGCATTTTTGAGAAATGATCTGGGGGAGAGAGTGGGGAAGGTTTTGAAGTCTGATAGGTATTCATTGTGTTCTGAGGTCCCCAGGTGCCTGTAGCAGCTGCTATAGTCAGATCAACGAGCTACAATAAGTCCCCTTCGAGCACTTTGAACGCAACCATTTACCACCTCTGCTCACCCACTCATCTTCCAACTGCACACCCTGGCTTCTTGAAACAATAGACATGAACAAGAAAGTCATAACAAAGGGAAGTTATAGTAATTTCCTTGTTTCCCTTGTCACAGCTAGGGAGAGGAGAGTTAATCATTGCATAACCTCTGCTGGAATCTCTGTTGTTCAGCAATTAGGCTTGAAAACAGTCTCCCATCGCTGCCAATGGGAGGCTCTTTCCAAACCTAATTGGTCCATGGGGGGACATTTGAGGCAGTTTACAGCTGTGGAGGGAAGAGTTAACCCTCATACGCTGTGGACCTCCCCCTCTGCCCCCCAAATTCCCCCCTGGGTTTTTTTCCTGTTAGAAAATGGTGCAATTTCTTCCCTTTCACCTCATTTTTTATTAGTATGTGACTAAATAAATGCAAAATTAGTCCATTTAAAAATAGCCAATGTACACACAAACTTACGTAGACTTCACTTTTCAGTATACTTTTCAGTATACCGGATAAAATAATGACACAGAAAATAAGAGTATATTACATAATAAACTGCAAAAAAGGGGTTCACAGGTTGATTTTGTGCCTTCATTTATGGCCAATCCTCAGGGAGGACATGTGAAGTGTCAAAGCACATGTTTGAATATAAAGGGAGCCATTGTACCATTTTCACCCACTTGCTAAACATTTGACTCCAACTGTAAAATTGTTAACTTTTGATGGATTTATTTGGGCCAAAGCATATGTTGCCTTGTTATTATCATTGTCACCTGAATTTACTGACTGTGTGTCCACTTCTATTTTAATACACTTGCACTGTTTTGGATATTTCAGGTTTTAAAATAGAGAGAGAGATAAACTTTTGATGAATAATAATAATAATAATAATAATAATAATAATAATAATAATGCCTGCAAACATTTAAAAAAGAGTATATTACATCACATGCTGTCCTGTCCTGACTGCATTCATCTTCTCCCCAGTGTGACATGAGAAACTGGTCAGATGACTTGATGTACCTTTCAAAGCACCGCAATTCCTTCCTCATGCAAAAGAGTTGTTACTTTTGAATAAGAAAATCTTGGGATAAACACTGGGAGATGCTCATTTCTGAATCCCACTTCTCAACGTAGCTTGAAAGCCCCAGAGTCTTAATAAGCTGGCAGCTGATGAAGATGAGCCTGCTTGCAAACCTAAATTGGTCCAGTTGTGGGACATTGCGTGTTGAGGTTCCCAGGGCCACCCCAAATAACTCACACATCACACCAAATTTTTTGTTTAAGGTTTTTGGCATAATTTTGGCCACAACTTTATTAAAATATAAAAATGTGAGTGGTTGCTTAGGCATTGGTTGCGACTATCTGCCCCCCCCCGGGGGACAGACTGACATTCCGCACGCCTGTGAAAGTCAGAAAAGGGGAATACAATTGGGGGTAGCGATGGAGCAGGGAACCTGCCCTTAGCCCACCCCAAATGCAGCCAGGAGCTCATTGCTATGGCCCGAGCCCCCTTGACAGGGTGGACAAGCAATAGTTAGCCCCCGGTTCCTTTAATGGAATCCCTTGCAGCAGCAGCATTAGAGGGTCAGGCACAGCCAATCCATGCCCCTCAACCAACCAAACTATAAACCAATGCCTAACCGCAACCTTACAAGTTGTGACGATTTGCTACGCAGTAGGCAAAAGCCAAATGGCCCCAGCCAATCAGCCAGATGGACAAAATTCCTACCGGGCCCCTGCCCTAAGAGCAGACGACCCCATGACAGGCATAGCAAGGTCAAAGTGAACAACCCTAATTCTAGGGAGGGGGGTGGGCAATCCGATGCACGGGAGAAAAGAGGAAGCCCTAGCCTCGTGCAAGGAGTTTAGCATTTCTGGCTGTCAATCAAAAAATGGCAACATTAACTTCTTCCCAACAACAAGGGAAGCCCCAACCACATCAGTGGCCAATGATCAATTAGCCTGCCCCCAACTTTGGAGTGTCCCGGCGGCCCCCACCGCAACACGTGCTCTCCATGAAGGAGAACACGCTTTGTGAAAAAGTTTGAACCGCAGACATAAAGAGAACCACCACACTCTTTCCTCTGAGGGTTAGTCAATAACCTGCTTGCGACGCAGAGGCATACTGATGGGGGATGTGAAAAGATGACAGACCTACTGACCTTGGTAAACGTTCTCTCTCTCTCAAAGTACGTGGAAGGTTGGAGATAATGTTGGAAGGGGACAGCTCCCTGGGAAAATGCAAGCAGCCGGCGAGAGGTGAAATTTGGTGAATGATCTGAGCTGAAAGTACAGCTGACGGGGTAAGCAGCTTGGAGAGGAGGGACTGAGCAATGTGTCTCCGTTGCTGACAAAGCTATGATGTTCGAAACGATCGCTTCATCAGCTAAGCCGAAATTGCAGGATCTTGTCAAAATGTTCCCGCTGATGGGGGAACATGGCAGCTAAATGAAGCGGGCAAGAAGCAGAATTAAAACTACGAGCTTTTGACATGTTTTTCTGTCAGCTGCCGGTGTCAGATCAGGGATCTAAGAAACCTGTCCTTTTTTTTCCATGGATATCTTCATGTTCCCATACATGCTGGCATTGTATATGTGGGTCACTTGCTCTCCGTGCGCAAGAAGCAAGAGTCCAGGAGCTAATATCACACAGAGGCAGGACTAGGGAAAGCAAGGCCACATTTTTATTACCCTTAAGGTACTTGCACTTTGAAGTGCTTTCGAACTGCTAGGTTGGCAGGAACAGGGACCGAGCAACGGGAGCTCACCCCGTTGCGGGGATTCGAACCGCTAACATTCTGATCGGCAAGTCCTAGGCTCTGTGGTTTAACCTGTTAAGTTGTGGGTGAACATATCAGACAACACAGCGATTCTTCAAACAGCTCTTGTTTATTCACAGGCCAGAACAGAACTGAACTGAAGGGTTCAGTCAGCCTGCTTATAGAGAGCTCCAGTACAACGTAACTGTAACAATTTTCTAAAACTATCCAATCACTGAACGTCACTTTCGATCCCTTATTTGCATAACTATCTACAGTATCCCCCTGCTGGCCCAGGGTGAGAACTTCAGTACATAACATAACCCACAGCGCCACCCGTGTCCCTTTTATTACCCTTAGTTACAGTCATAATCAAGGCTGACAATGGGGTCGGGCAGGAACTATACAATTGGTTAGCTTGCCTGTTGATTAAGGTCTCCTTCCTTAGCTTTCTGGCTAGGTGAACCACAAGGGAGTTATCAGAGGCCTAGCCTGGAGCCAAGGCCCTAAATGTGCTTCCTAAGACCCATGATCGGGGTCCCTCTAGATGGCTATTGATCTTGTCCTAATGGCTTTCTCCCACCAACTGAAACTGTAACAAGAAATAGGATGTAGATCTCCTCACTACGAGGGAAGTAAAAACTTACTGCAAAAGGTCATTTATGCTTTGAGCAAAGGTCCTTCCCAAGTGACTATGTCCACAGCAAGAGTGGACATCTACAGAAGTCTAGTGTCCAGATCAAGAGAAGCAACAGTCCCGCTCTATTCTGCCTTGGTCAGAGCCGGAATACTGTATCCAGCCAGAAGATAAAATTCCTACCAAAGAAGAATGGCTGACCAAGTTGATGGACTACGTCGAACTGGCAAAAACGACTGGAAAAGTCAGAAACCAGGAAGATAAAAACTTTAATAAGGAATGGGGAAAATTTATAATTTATCTTGGAGAACACTGTAAACAATTAAAAACATTAGCAAGATTGTAACAACACTTGTAATGTGACAGAACTAAGGATATAATGGAGTTTTTTAAAAAAGGAAAAATGGAGGACAATATAAGATTCAATGGAAAGTGGTTAACAAGAAAAACCACAGGGGGTGCAGGGAAATCCAAGGATTCAGACAATCCTATATTTTTGTGATGTTAACTCATATTTGAATATAAATGTTAATTGTAAAAGCAAATTTTAAAAAATGGAATACTGTATGCAGTTCTGGGTACCACAGTTTAAGAAGGATGTTGACAAGCTGGAACATGTGCAGAGGAGGGTGACCAAGCTGATCAACAATCTGGAAACCAAGCCATATGAGGAACGGTTGAAGAAGATGGGTATGTTTAGCCTAGAAAAGAGAAGACTGAGAGGAGATAGGAAAGGCATCTTCAAATATCCTAGGGTCTATCATATGGAGCAAGTTTGTTCTCTCCTGCTCCAGAGGGTAGGACTTCAACCAATGGCTTCTAATGAGATCCCAGCTAAGCATCGGGAAGAACTTTCTGACAGTAAGAGCTGTTTGACAGTGGAACAGACGGTGGTGGGTTCTCCTTCCTTAGAGGTTTCCAAGTAGAGGTTGGATCGCGATCTGTCATGGATGCTTTAGCTGAGATTCCTGCATTGCAGGCGGTTGGACCAGATTCTACAATTCTATGATTCTACTCTATAAAATGTGGGTGGCTGGGGAAGAGCTAAAATGTGTTTTTTCCCCCTACTGCAGGAAGTTGAACCAGCAACCTCTGAGCATGCTTGCACCTCCTTTGCAGACTTCAGAGTTCCCTTGCTTGGTTTTATGTCTCTCTCTTTTTTCAACTGGGGGCTTGGGAAGGGGATAAAATGTTCTGTTCATGGAGGGAATTGAACTAGCAACTTCCTGTGTGTTTTTGTTGTTACTTTAACAGGAAGCATTACGTGGTTCCTTGGCTTTAGGTCCATGACTGCTGCCTCGTTCTCTGTGTTTCTTTCATTGTTGGTGGCATGCCAATGTGACAGATGCCCCATTGGTGCGACCTGCATGAGTTGGGTGCCCTCCATGTCTGTAGGACAGCTGGGACAGCTACGTTGCTCTCTCCTGCCTTCTCAACACTGTGCATCACTTCCAGTTAAGCGTGTTCTCTTTCATAGAGAGCACGTGTTGCAGTGGGGTCTGACAGGCCACCCCTCTGTTGCTGGGCGGGTTAGTATGGATGACCATCTGCAGTGATTGGGCAGTTGGGTTACTGGACAAATTTTGGTGCTGCCATTTAGGGGGACGGACCAAAGGTTATAAAATCAAGTCACGCAGCACTGACTGGGCTCTTTTGCTGCATGCATCGGATCACCCGCCCACCCTCCCTAATCTAGGGCTATTGCGTTGACCTTGCTATGCCTGTCATGGGGTCATCTGCTTTGGGGGCAGGGGCCTGGTAGGAATTTTGTCCATCTGGCTGATTGGCTGGGCCATTTGGTTTTTGCCTACTGCGTAGCAAATCGTCACAACTTGTAAGGTTGCGGTTAGGCATTGGTTAAAAAATTGGTTGTGGAGGGGTAAGGATTGGTGGCGCCTGCCCCTCCAATGCTGCTGCGGAAAGGGAATTCCGTTAAAGGAATCCAGGGGCTTGCCATTCTTTCGTCCGTACCCCTGAATGGGGCTTAGGGCAGTGCAAGCCCCCAGGAGCATGGGGGGGGATGAGGGTCTGGCGCCCGGCTCCATGCTCTCCCCAATATTCTTTTCCCTTACTGGCTTTCGCTGGAATCCGGAAGTCAGTTCTCTCCCCAGGCAGGGGGGACAGATAGTCATAACCAATGCCTAAGCAACCACTCACATTTATGTATTTTAATAAAGTTGTGGCCAAAATTATGCCAAAAACCTTAAAGAAAAATCATGTGTGAATTGTGAATTATTTAGGGGTGGCTTGGGGGACCTCGACACGCAACTGAAAGGTAGAGGAACAAAGTATGGGGACCTCAGTATAGTGTGGGCACAGCATCAGGAGTTTTGGATTGGATTATTGTTGTCTTATTCCAGTAGGAACACCCTTTGGGCCAGTGTGGTGTAGTGGCTAAGAGCTGTAGTCACGTAATCTGGGGAACCGGGTTTGCTTCCCCGCTCCTCCACATGCAGCTGCTGGGTGACCTTGGGCCAGTCACACTTCTTTGAAGTCTCTCAGCCCCACTCACCTCACAGAGTGTTTGCTGTGGGGGAGGAAGGGAAAGGAGAATGTTAGCTGCTTTGAGACTCCTGAAGGGGAGTGAAAGGCAGGATATCAAGTCCAAACTACTACTACTACTACTACTACTACTACTACTACTACTATTCTTCTTCTTCTTCTTCTTCTTCTTCTTCTTCTTCTTCTTCTTCTTCTTCTTCTTCTTCTTCTTCTTCTTTTCTTAGTGGGAAGCAACATAGAAGCGTAATAAACACACTTGCATTTTGTAAAGATTTAGATTATCCGTACTGGCCTAGTACAGTTCAAATGCACTTTGGTGAGAACCATCCATCCCGGAATCAAAGCAGGAAATATTCTATATGCTAAAATTCAGAACCCAAAAAATGACTTGGGGTTATTTTATGAACGATCTATAAAGTCCTCTAAGTGCAGATCTGTCACAGCACTGAAGACAAACAAGATGCTAGGGCTGTATTGCTAAGGAGAGAGACAGAAATAATCCCTCCGCTATTGATTTATACTCTATCGAGAGTGGCAGTTACCCCTCACCTTGAATCCAGTATAAAATGTTGCTGTTCTGTTACCTAACAAAGTATACAATTGACTTTGAGAATACAGAATAAGCCAGGGGTAAAAAAGGAGATCAGGCTTCAGGGATTTACGGTGAAGAAGAAAGGTAAAATAGAATTTATTTACACTGAATAGACAACCTAGTGAGGGTGGAAGGCTTTATTCCAGTATAACACCAACAGCATTCTCTGCGACAGATACATTAACTATGTCATCTGCAAAAATGTAACTTTATTTTCAGGAATTAAGGAGCTGAATGTTGAAAACTTGAGGAGAGATAAAGTACTTCCTTAAGCAGCTCATGTCCTGCTTGCAGGTTTCTCAGTCATCCAGTTTGTTGTTGTTGTTTAGTCGTTTAGTCGTGTCCAACTCTTCGTGACCCCATGGACCAGAGCACGCCAGGCACTCCTGTCTTCCGCTGCCTCCCGCAGTTTGGTCAAACTCATGCTGGTGGCTTCGAGAACACTGTCCAACCATCTCATCCTCTGTCGTCCCCTTCTCCCTGTGCCCTCCATCTTTCCCAACATCAGGGTCTTTTCCAGGGAGTCTTCTCTTCTCATGAGGTGTCCAGAGTATTGGAGTCTCGGCTTCAGGATCTGTCCTTCCAGTGAGCACTCAGGGCTGATTTCCTTCAGAATGGATAGGTTTGATCTTCTTGCAGTCCATGGGACTCTTAAGAGTCTCCTCCAGCACCAGTTTGTGGTGCTCCTGTGCAAAGTTTACAGTATAGTCTTGCTCAGAGCTTTCCATACTGTTTATCTCAGCGCATTGGTGTGTTGGCTGCAGTGTGTCGCGTGAACACTTCCTGCGCTCTTAAACCACAGAGCCTAGGACTTGCTGATCAGAAGGTCTGCAGTTCAAATCCCCGCGATGGGGTGAGCTCCCGTTGCTCGGTCCCTGCTCCTGCCAACCTAGCAGTTCGAAAGCACGTCAAAGTGAAAGTAGATAAATAGGTGCCGCTCCAGCAGGAAGGTAAATGGCATTTCCGTGCGCTGCTCTGGTTCGCCAGAAGCGGCTTAGTCATGGTGGCCACATTGACCCTTGACCAATAAAGCGAGATGAGTGCCGCAACCCCAGAGTCGGTCACGACTGAACCTAATGGTCAGGGGTCCCTTTACCTTTTAAAATATAGTTTTGGGTTACTCCATCCCCCCTTTATTTTCCCTTCTACACGGGTTCTGTTTCTCTTTTTCTCTTCTTAGTTACGTTTCACCATGTTTAGTGCACATATAGTTATGTACTTTTTGAACTTTCAATAATGATGTTTAAAATATATATATATATGCAGGTTTTGGTGTCTTCGGGTGTCTTCCCGTGTAAGAGTCGGGGTGTCTGGGCGACGTTTCGACGAGGTCTCACTCGTCATCTTCAGGCTGGTGCTTTCGGCTTCTTGTTACTGGAACAGAGCTCTTACACGGGAAGACACCCGAAGACACCAAAACCTGCATTCCTGTACCCGTGAAAATCTACGAAAGCATATATATATATATATATATATATATATATATATATATATATATATGCAGGTTTTGGTGTCTTCGGGTGTCTTCCCGTGTAAGAGTCGGGGTGTCTGTGCGACGTTTCGACGAGGTCTCACTCGTCATCTTCAGGCTGGTGCTTTCGGCTTCTTGTTACTGGAACAGAGCAGAGTCTGGTGTTTGAGTTCCTATAAATACTGTTGAGGGGTGTGGTGTATAGCCTCCAACGTTCTGGGCAGAGAGGAAGTTCCTAGATTAGTGTGCCTTTTCTTCTTTTGTTCCTTAATTACTTGAGGGATATCTTGAGTGATTTCATGAGTGATATTCTGAATACCACTGGGTGGGTCATTAAGTGTAGATTAGTTGCTAAAGCTTTCGTGTCTTGACCTCTTGAGCTTGTGAAGAGTTTTTCTGAGAAGATGGCTGTGCTGCATTTAGTTGTGCTCTGGCTTGGCTTCGTGTATAGGGGCGAGCTGTGGTTTTGTGCCTTGTGCCAGCCAGATCTGTGTAGGGATTGCAGGGGGGTGCAGCATCCGGAGGTGCCACTATAGTTTGGCTACTGGATGGAGTCTGTAATATGTCTGTGGAGAGGGTCTGGGTTTGGGTCTGGTGTGGTTGATTGGTGACGGCGTTCTGTGTGCCTCTGGTTCTGGTGTCGGTTTTTGTGGGGAGGGCTAATTTCCAGATGTCTGGCAGGCGGGACGTGTCGTCACGCTTGTTCATGTTGTGAGGGTGTTTCTCTATCTCGATGGCTTCCATGATTATTCTCTTGTGGTGATGTTCCATGTTAAAGAGCAATTTGGAATCTGCAAAATTAATTTCGTGTCCTGTTTCTTTCATGTGTTGGAAAAGAGAGGAAGTTTTTTCTTATTTTTTGACGGCATTCTTGTGTTCTGCGATACGTGCATTTATTCGTCTGTTTGTTTGTCCAATGTACGTGGCTGGGCAGACTTTGCAGGGTATTTCATAGACCCCTTGGTTTTCCAGCTGGATTTTGTCTTTTGGGTTTCTGAGGATATTGGCTATTTTTTTGGTTGGTGCAGAAGGCTGTTTTGATATTGTGTTTATGGAGGATTTTGCTGATTTTGTCTGTAGTGCCCTTGATATAAGGAAGGAGGGCCATGCCATTGTTTTCTTCTGTGTCTTGGTTTTTGGGGGGTGTTTCTTTTTGGATTAGCTTCGTAACCCTGTTTTTCTGGTATCCATTGGCGATTAACACATTTGAGAGATTCTGTAACTCAGTTGTCAAGTGGTCTTTGTCAGCCAGGCGTTTGGTTCTGGAGTTCTCATCTCCAGAACCAAACGCCTGGCTGACAAAGACCACTTGACAACTGAGTTACAGAATCTCTCAAATGTGTTAATCGCCAATGGATACCAGAAAAACAGGGTTACGAAGCTAATCCAAAAAGAAACACCCCCCAAAAACCAAGACACAGAAGAAAACAATGGCATGGCCCTCCTTCCTTATATCAAGGGCACTACAGACAAAATCAGCAAAATCCTCCATAAACACAATATCAAAACAGCCTTCTGCACCAACCAAAAAAATAGCCAATATCCTCAGAAACCCAAAAGACAAAATCCAGCTGGAAAACCAAGGGGTCTATGAAATACCCTGCAAAGTCTGCCCAGCCACGTACATTGGACAAACAAACAGACGAATAAATGCACGTATCGCAGAACACAAGAATGCCGTCAAAAAAGAAGAAAAAACTTCCTCTCTTTTCCAACACATGAAAGAAACAGGACACGAAATTAATTTTGCAGATTCCAAATTGCTCTTTAACATGGAACATCACCACAAGAGAATAATCATGGAAGCCATCGAGATAGAGAAACACCCTCACAACATGAACAAGCGTGATGACACGTCCCGCCTGCCAGACATCTGGAAATTAGCCCTCCCCACAAAAACCGACACCAGAACCAGAGGCACACAGAACGCCGTCACCAATCAACCACACCAGACCCAAACCCAGACCCTCTCCACAGACATATTACAGACTCCATCCAGTAGCCAAACTATAGTGGCACCTCCGGATGCTGCACCCCCCTGCAATCCCTACACAGATCTGGCTGGCACAAGGCACAAAACCACAGCTCGCCCCTATACACGAAGCCAAGCCAGAGCACAACTAAATGCAGCACAGCCATCTTCTCAGAAAAACTCTTCACAAGCTCAAGAGGTCAAGACACGAAAGCTTTAGCAACTAATCTACACTTAATGACCCACCCAGTGGTATTCAGAATATCACTCATGAAATCACTCAAGATATCCCTCAAGTAATTAAGGAACAAAAGAAGAAAAGGCACACTAATCTAGGAACTTCCTCTCTGCCCAGAACGTTGGAGGCTATACACCACACCCCTCAACAGTATTTATAGGAACTCAAACACCAGACTCTGCTCTGTTCCAGTAACAAGAAGCCGAAAGCACCAGCCTGAAGATGACGAGTGAGACCTCGTCGAAACGTCGCACAGACACCCCGACTCTTACACGGGAAGACACCCGAAGACACCAAAACCTGCATTCCTGTACCCGTGAAAATCTACGAAAGCATATATATATATATATATATATATATATATATGTTTTGCACACCATTTTATTTCCCATGGAGTTTCTTCATTTCAGCGAAGTTCCTGGAGAGATGGCCATGTGCTTAGCACCTGCCAGTTTGTAGGGTATTGTGACCATGATTGGCCAATTACACCCAGGCAGCTGTTCTTGCTACAAGGATGCACATATGATCAATGCTCCCACTCTTCCAGAAGGTGGGAAGGCACAGGGAGCTACTTCTCTCACACACACACACCGCTGGCCACATGGAACTGCCAACACCTTGAGTTATGTTTTATGCATCACTCCTGCAGCAGTTTGCAAGTCTGAACTGGGCCTTGTCTGAGTGACATTGTATATGGTCCAGTCTGTCGCTGTTGCCACTCCATCGAGGCAGATGTGACACAGCGAGTAAATCAGCTAATCTGGTTTTAACAAATGGACCTGCTAATGAGCATTTACAATTGCCACTAGCTTGCTACTAGACAATTTGCAAGGATTAATTGGAGCCATAAGGAAGTATTCCAAAGAGACAACACATGCACACCTTGCTTAATTGTCCCAATTCTTTATGAAGCCTGATATTTGTGTAGCAGAGAGCAAAATGTGTATTATCAGATGCTAATGAAAATCTTTCAGCAGAAATGTTGGAATAAGCCTTAAATTAGTAACTCCGCCTCATAAACTGTGGAAATGGCAATTTTCAAGAATCCATTTGCCTACAATTGGTAGTATTTTTAAAAACTAACTGTGGCTAGGTAGTTAAACTGTCTGGTGCCAACAGAGTCAGCTACTACAATAAATATTTGTATTCTAAAATATTCCCATATCCCAGAAGCCATTGCTCAGCTATGAGAAGACAAAAAAATTTCAATTCCATTTTAATTGATCACAATTTTGTGTGTCACCTGAACTGTAAACTCTGCTTAATCTTAAGGCTTACTGGGAAATGATACACAATGAAATGAGAATGATGTTTAAAATAACATTTGTTAAAAAAACCCAGGAGCCTTTCTCTTGGGAATTATAGGGATTTTGTTGTTGTTGTTGTTTAGTCGTTTAGTCGTGTCCGACTCTTCATGACCCCATGGACCAGAGCAAGCCAGAGACTCCTGTCTTCCACTGCCTCCCACAGTTTGGTCAAACTCATGCTGGTAGCTTCGAGAACACTGTCCAACCATCTCGTCCTCTGTCATCCCCTTCTCCTTGTGCTCTCAATCTTTCACAACATCAGGTTCTTTTCCAGGGAGTCTTCTCTTCTCATGAGGTGGCCAAAGTATTGGAGTCTCAGCTTCAGGATCTGTCCTTCGAGTGAGCACTCAGGGCTGATTTCCTTAAGAATGGATAGGTTTGATCTTCTTGCAGCACATGGGACTCTCAAGAGTCTCCTTCAGCACCACAATTCAAAAGCATGAATTCTTCGGCGATCAGCCTTCTTTATGGTTCAGCTCTCACTTCCATACATCACTACTGGGAAAATCATAGCTTTAACTATACGGACCTTTGTTGACAAGGTGATGTCTCTGCTTTTTAAGATGCTGTCTAGGTTTGTCATTGCTTTTCTCCCAAGAAGCAGGCGTCTTTTAATTTCGTGGCTGCTGTCACCATCTGCAGTGATCATTTAGCCCAAGAAAGTAAAATCTCTCACTGCCCTCATTTCTTCCCCTTCTATTTGCCAGGAGGTGATGGGATAGAACTACTTAAATTGTATAGAAATTTATTAATGTATGCGACTACAACGGCAAGAATGTTACTTGCCCCAAAATGGAAAGAAGTCCCAGTAAAGGAAGAATGGATACAAAAACTTAGGGGATATGCTTAAATGACAAAACTTATCAGAAGAATTAGAAATCAAGATAACAAACTTTTATAAAAGAACAGAGATGGTTTATTGAATATTTACAGATAAATTGTAAACAGATAAAAACACTGGCAGGATTACTGTAATAACCTGCAGCTACATAAGAGTATATATATAAAGAAGATGAATAAATGAGTAAATTGAGTTAATTTGGATATGTAGAAGATATTAAAAATAAATTTAAGGAAATGCAGAAAGGGGGGGAGTGAAGTTTTAAGATGTCAAAATGATTGTAAAATCAGTAAAATGTATATATCTGAAAAGTACCAAATTTTTTTTATAAAAAAATGAACTATGGTTAGCAGAAATAATCTAGCTTCACAAGCCATGGTTTCAAGTTGTAGAGAGTTTTATTATTTAACTATCATATCTGGCCCCAAGGAATCCTGCCACTATCTGGTGACAGCAGTTGTCAGTCAAATTCCGAGAGTTCCCTAGAGAAAGGGAGGAAGTCTCTGAATACGGTCTATGAAACCTGACTGGAAGCATTATGGTCACATGATTAAACATGTAATTTTGTTCTTCATTTATGAGATAAAAGAACCACTCACTGGTTTACTTCTGCCTGGATCTCTTGTTTTTCACTTAAGAAGGTTGTTTCACTGAGAACATCCAGGCTAATAATTGCGTGGTTGTTTTTTTTTAAAAAAAGGGGCTGTGAACTGGAAAGGACATTGCACATTAGTTAAACAATCTAACAAATTATGTTCTTTGGTTCTACTTAGGAATCTGCCTTCCACATTAACTGGAAAAATTAGCTTGACATTTAAAGTTTAAATAATACACAGACTATTTCCAAGACATTGTTCTCCAATGTAAATTAAAATGTTAACATTGTGCTAAACTGTCTAATGTTAAAAGGAATGCTCCTTGGGGACTTTTTTTTTTAACGCAGCTCATGCACAAATAAAGAAACTCAGTAATGAAAAGAACCCACGTCCATAATTAAAAACCCTACTTTAAGATTGGGAAAATGAGAACTGAGAGTCTTGAAGTCACCAATTCCTGAACCACAATAGTCAAGCTATCCTACTTCATTAAAAGTCACATAATCCAAGGCAGAGAACAATTATTGGTGGTGGGAGGATGGTTCATGAAACTGCAACACATGCCAAAATTTCTATTCTGAATCAAGCCATTACGAAGTTTGTTGACATCAGTAACAATTGCCTTCTCCTAGCAGAGGCTGCTTAGAAAGCCCTCCCAGATGAACCATAATCCCCAGATTCCCAGTTTCAGTTTTTAAAAAAGAGTAAGCTTCTGATATTTGTAGAAGCTGAGCTATGAAGCGAATTATACAGGTGCCATTCTTTTTGGTTTTTTTCTGAGAAACTAAGATGTTCACTGCTTTCAGTGTTTTACTCCCTCCCTACCTTGATTTTTTCTTGCTTTGGAAGCCCATGACTTTCAGGGCTAAATTTTAGGGCTGAAATGTCACCCTCTTAAACCATTTAACTGTTTAAAGTTATATGGCTTGGTTATAATATAAGTCCAGCTGAATCGGGGACAAACCCCTCCATCTCCCATTCAACCATTTGCTCTTAGCTCTCTGGCCGTTCCTTGCCTTGACTGAACATTCTTCCTGCAAGCAAAGGGGAGATCACAGATAGAGCTGGGTTGACCAGATTTCCACCTTCACAGGCAGCAAATTTCAGAATGGCTTTTGCTGATTTAAAGGCTTGCAATTTAATATTGGATAGCTGTGTATTCCAAGATGCCGTTTCTGAATAAATCAATCCCAGATATTTAAACGTATTTACTTGGTTTATGATGTGTTCATCCAGGTGCCAAACATGCTTTTTAGAACGCTTCCCAAATACAATGACCTGCGTCTTATCATAGTTTATAGATAAAGCATTCCTCGTGCAATATGAACTTAATTTTGCAAGCAGCCGTCTCAGGCCCACCTGGGTTCTGGATACAAGTACTAGGCCATCAGCATACATTAAAACTGAGAGTTTTTGGTCGAGAATAGTGACAGGGGCAAACTGTAGGCCCTCCAGTTCTCTAACCATGTCATTAATATAAAAACTGAACAGGAAAGGTGCCAAAATGCATCCCTGTTTGACTCCAGTAGTGGTCTTAATTCTAGTGGTGAGATGGCCAGCCAGATCCACCTTTACTTGTATTGATGTGTCAGTATATAATGTTTTGATGAGAAATAATAGACGGAGGTCTATATATATTTGTCTTTTCCAATTTTTGCCACAGTGCATGTCTTGGGACCGTATCAAAAGCTGACTTTAGATCGATAAAAGCAACATATAATTTTTGCTTCAAATTATGGATGTATTTACATAGCAGAAAGTTCAGCACAAAGCACTGGTCCAGTGTGGATTTCCCTCTTTGGAAGCCTGCCTGGACTTCAGATATCACCTTATTTGTATATGCCCATTCTTCTAGTCTCCCCAGAAGGAGCCTGGCATACTAACAAACTAATGGGTCTATAATTGGCAGGGTTTTTCTTATCACCCTTTTTATATATATTTATATATTTATTTATATATAAAATATTATATATTTTATATATTGGGGCAATTATACTCAACTTCCACCCTTCAGGTATGTGACCTGAGCTGTTAATGTATGAAATCAGTTTTGCAAAAATGGGTGACCAGAAATCAGGTCTTATCTTATAGATCTCCATTGGGATCATGTCTTCTCCTGGAGCTTTATTAGCTAGTTGGCTTGCGATTAGCCTCTTAATCTGATTGGGCGTGATGTCTGGCCATTCTGGCAGTTCTGATAACTGAGTATAGTAAACTTGTGGGGGTGGGTCAGGACAGTGGCCATATATTTCTGTAAAATATGTCACCCAGTCCTTTCCTTGGACAGATGCTTCTGACTGACTGACTGACTGACTGACTGACACTGGGGTTTCTGGTTTCGTGACCTATTTCCTCAAAGTATGTAGAAATATGTGGTTCACTCACAGGGCTGTCCTGTTTCCTCACAGTTGTGCTGGACAGCGGCTCGCCTCTTTCAAGTGTCCCCAAACACTGTTGCGTGTTGAGGTTCCCAGGGCCACCCCAAATAACTCACACATCACACCAAATTTTTTGTTTAAGGTTTTTGGCATAATTTTGGCCACAACTTTATTAAAATACAAACATGTGAGTGGTTGCTTAGGCATTGGTTGCGACTATCTGCCCCCACCGTGGGGGACAGACTGTGAAAGTCACACCTGTGAAAGTCAGAAAAGGGGAATACACTTGGGGGTAGCGACGGAGCAGGGAACCTGCCCTCAGCCCTCCCCAAATGCAGCCAGGAGCTCATTGCTATGGCCCGAGCCCCCTTGACAGGGTGGACAAGCAATAGTTAGCCCCCAATTCCTTTAACTGAATCCCTTGCAGCAGCAGCATTAGAGGGGCAGGCACAGCCAATCCATGCCCCTCAATCAACCAAAACATAAACCAATGCCTAACCGCAACCTTACAAGTTGTGACGATTTGCTACGCAGTAGGCAAAAATCAAATGGTCCCAGCCAATCAGCCAGATGGACAAAATTCCTACCGGGCCCCTGCCCCAAGAGCAGACGACCCCATGACAGGCATAGCAAGGTCAAAGCGAACAACCCTAATTCTAGGGGGGGGATGGGCAATCCGATGCACGGGCGAAAAGAGAAAGCCCTAGCCTCGTGCAGGGAGTTTTAACATTTCTGGCTGTCAATCAACAAATGGCAACATTAACTTCTTCCCAACAACAAGGGAAGCCAAATCGCATCAGTGGCCAATGGTCAATTAGCCCGCCCCACAACTTTGGAGTGTCCTGGCAGCCCCCACCACAACACATGCTCTCCATGAAGGAGAACACGCTTTACCCTCTTAAACCATTTAACTGTTTAAAGTTATATGGCTTGGTTATAATATAAGCCCAGCTGAATCGGGGATAAATCCCTCCATCTCCCATTCAACCATTTGCTCTTAGCTCTCTGGCAGTTCCTTGCCTTGACTGAACACTCCTCCTGCAAGCAAATGGGAGACCACTGGGGTTTCTGGTTTTGTGGCCTATTTCCTCAAAATATGTAGAAATATGCTGTTCACTCACAGGGCTGTCCTGTTTCCTCACAGTTGTGCTGGACAGCAGCTCGCCTCTTTCAAATGTCCCCAAACACTGTTATGCCACCAGCACGCAGAAAGACAGAAATAGCCATGGAAATGAAGGGACAGGTTTCACACATTTCTACTGCCAAATCCTGGAACAATATTTATACCTTTGCTCGGTTTAATTTGTCAGTAATAATGTTTCTCCCACATAATATTCTTTCCTCTCCCTCTTTATTTTAAAAAAGCTTCCAAAAGTTGAGCACAGAATTGTTCAGATAACAAGGAAGAAAAGTGGCACGACAGATATCTACCGCATTTTTCACTCTATAAGACGCACCAGACCATAAGACGCAGCTAGTTTTTGGAGGAGCAAAACAAGAAAAAATATATTCTGATTCTCAGAAGCCAGAACAACAAGAGGGATTGCTGCACAGCGAAAGCAGCAATCCCTCTTGCTGTTCTGGCTTCTGGGATAGCTGCGCAGCCTGCATTCACTCCATAAGATGCACACACATTTCCCCTTACTTTTTAGGAGGGAAAAAGTGAGTCTTATAGAGCAAAAAATACGGTACCACTAACGGCACAGCGCTGGAGGAGCCTTTCACAGTTGCCTCATGCCATATGTTTGCATCCTCCAAAGTAAGTTTGCTACAAAACCACAAGCAATTGGACGTGCCCCTGCAAATAACTTTATTGTTCTGTCATCAAATTTGCTTCTTGCCCTCCAAGTAAACCAAGCTACTTTATCACATTCCTCCCCCTCATTTGTTTCCTCACGGTAGACACCAAACCCGCCCTTCTATTGCTCCGAACACCTGTTCTCCCACACCTGTTTCAATTTATAAACCATATGCTGGAGTCACCGACTGGAACCGCCACAGACAGGATTGCGCTTCCACATAAATATTCCAATAGCATACTGCCGCACTTTGGAAATCACCAGAAGCCATTGATTATGCTGAGAATCTTAAGAGGTGAGGGGATGCTCACTTCTATATTGCCTTTTACTCCTTCCGCAGAGAGGGCTGCAATGAGCCGAGTCATAAGGCGACCCCGTATAGCACAACAGCAACACTGACCAGCAATAACTAGATAACTTCAAAATGACTGATTGTGCGGAAAGGAAAGGGAGATAGAACTTTGTTCGATGGTGCTCACTGGGAGAACAAGATAATATGCAAGGGATGCGTAGTGCAACCTTTTTCTAAAAAGGACAAGGTTTCTCTCTTAGCTCTGGCAAAGGTTACATCTGTGGCAAATCAAGGGTGAGGCTTGCAGAAGGAGAGCTCAGGTGGAGCTCAGGTGGAGATGTCAATGGCATCTGGGTGTCGGAGTTAAGGTGGCCATATGTGCTATGGCCTCTGCTCCAAGAGCAGCATGGAAACTGGTTCCTGAAAAGGTTGGCAAAGTAGCTCTCTTCAATAATAATAATATTAATAATAATTTTTATTTATACCCTGCCCTCCCCAGCTGTCAGGGCAGCTGACAACCAATAGTAAAAACAAGTTGATTAAAATACAATTTAAAAAAACAAGATTAAAATACAGCATTTAAACATTAGGATGCAGCCTATACACAGAAGGAGAAAGGAAAAAGAAAGAGGGGGAGGGAATCAAACTGGTTCTAACCCAAAGGCCAGGTGGAACAACTCTGTCTTACAGGCCCTGTGGAAAGAAATCAGATCCCGCAGGGCCCTGGTCTCGTGAGACAGAGCATTCCACCACGCCGGAGTCCTGGCTCTAGTTGAGGCTAATCTAACTTCCTTAGGGCCCAGGACCTCTAGGGTGTTGCTATTTATGGACCTTAAGGTCCTCTGTGGGGCATACTAGGAGAGGCAGTCCCGTAGGTACGAGAGTCCTAGGCCATGAAGGGCTTTAAAGGTCAAAACCAGCACCTTAGATCTGACCCTGTGCTCCACCAGGAGCCAGTGCAGCTGGAAAAGCACTGGGTGAACATGCTCCCATGGCAGAGACCCTGTGAGGAGCCTCGCTGCAGCATTCTGCACCTGCTGGAGTTTCTGGGACAGCTTCAAGGGCAGCCCCGTGTAGTGGTGCATTCTTCAGAAGAATGGCACCAGCCCATAGAATCATAGAGTTCAAAGGGACCCCGAGGGTCACCAAGTCCAATCGCCTGCAATGCAGGAATCTCAACCAGACCATATATGACAAGTGGCACTCCAACTTCTGGTTAAAACCTCTTCCTTTTGTGGGAGTCCATTCCACTGCTGAATTGCTCTTACTGTCAGAAAGTTCTTCCTGATGTTAAGTCAGAATCTCCTTTCTTGTAACTTGAAGCCATTGGTTCAAGTCCTACCCTCCAGAGCAGGAGAAAACAAGCTTGCTCCATCCTCCACGTGACAGCCCTTTAGATATTTAGAAGATGGCTATAATCTCTCCTCTCAGTCTCTTCTTTTCCAGCTAAACATACCCAAGTCCCTCAACCATGGTTGATGCTCTGCTGAGCATCCTGGTACCTTCAGGCAGAGCACAAATGTCTGCAGAGAAGGTGTGCGGTCCCATTTCTCTTCTCTTTTCCCTGTTTCTCCCCTCTTCTGTCCATCGTTTGTTACAGCTTTGAGATTTGTTGAGTCCTCAACTTTATGGCTGAATTTTCTATGCACCAGGAAAAAAAAAAAAAAGCTTACACAGTTAATTGCCCCTCTGCTGGCTGGCTGCCTCACTCTTGCCCTTTATAACGCATGTTGAATCTGAATTCATTATCTTGCATAGGAGTAGTGAATCATCATGAGTGACTTTGTTAATGCAAAACTGAATGTTTGTTAATTAATGGTTGGGATAAACCAGAGCTCTATCACACTCTTTGCCTATTATTGTGTAAAGAGCAGCAGCTGCCAACATTTTTAAAAAGCCAATTACGTTCATAATAGCTTGTGCTGGTGCACAATTTATGGGCTGGTGGAACTGGAGATCATCTTTCCTTTTCATTTTAATCCTCTAGCCTCTGTGGTGCTGTTGTCAGGTGACCCTAGTTTCAAGAGAATTAATCTTAACCCATTGGTCTTCAGATTAAAGAGTTTGTGATTTACATGCACACAGACATTTGGTGACCAAACCAAAGCAGACAATAACTGATGAGTTTGAGTTGCCTTGATTTCTTTACAAAAGTTGCAACCTTTGGTATTCTAGCTTGAGATTCCTTTGTTCTGGTTGTTACACGCAAGGACCTTCAAAAGGTGGCAAGAAGCAAAGAAGTCCTTTTAGAGCTTTTATAGATTTGCTCTACTTTTGACCATTTGGCCCTGCAACCTCAAACACTTTAGTGGTCTCTCCCAGTGCCTCCCCCCCTAGAAAAATAGGTGCTGGTATGCACTACGAAGTTGTTACAATAAGTGCCAAACTTTTTATCAACAAAAAAGAGAGGTGCCGGTACTGCGTACCCTTAAGTACCCCTGAAAATAAACTTTAAAAGTACTGGTCTCTCCAGAGTCTATCCACACTGGATAGGAATCTGCAAACTTGTTTTCTAATTTATTCTATTTATTTGTATACTGATTTCAGAGGTTTAGCCTATCAACATCTTGTGAGGGAGCCTAGATTGAGAGATAGTGACAGTTTGCTGTGTTGTAACATGAACAGCCTGCATACTTCCTTAGTAGCTCTGCAGCGGCAGAATAGGGTTTAATGGCAATATTAGCAATTAGTTTGAGCCATGACTCTTTTTTAGTTTCTCAAAATATGGGGATTTGCACCTTTGAAGTGCCACTTTAATCATTTGTAACTACCCGCCCGCCAATAATCTTCTTCTTCTTCTTCTTCTTCTTCTTCTTCTTCTTCTTCTTCGATCACTTGTAGCCGAGTAAGATTGTCTTCCATAAACATGGTCTTAACAGTGAGTCCGTAAGTGACTGTGGATGCCAATTCTGGATCCACATGTCCTTCCACAGTGGGGACATTGGTTTCCGGGTTGGAGTTGACCACAGTGTGGTTTTGCCAAGCGTGCCTTCTTCTTAGCACATTTCTCCCTTTTGTTCTGAGTTTGCGTGTCTTCAAAGCCTATGACACCTTTGGTAAAGGCTGTTCTCCAACTGGAGCGCTCGCAGGCCAGTGTTTCTCAGTTGTCAGTGTTTATACTCCATTTTTTAAGATATGCCTTGCGACAGTCTTTAAACCTCTTTTGTTGTCCACCTGCATTACACTTTCCATTTTTAAGTTCGGAATAGAGTAGTTGCTTTGGAAGACGATCATCAGGCATCCGCACAACATGACCAGTCCAACAAAGTTGATGTTGAAGAATCATTGCTTTGACACTGGTGATCTTTGCTTCTTCCAGTACACTGATATTAGTTCGCCTGTCTTCCCAAGTGATGTGTCAAATTTATCGGAGACACAGTTGATGGAAAGTGGACAGCATGCTTAAATAGCCACCCTCCTGCCACTGGGGAGTGCAGTGTAGATGTCTTGCCGTGTCTCAGGAAGAAGGAACAACTCTAATGTCAAGGGAGCAGCTCCGCCTTTTTTTTGGTGGCAGCCCCATCTATCCCATAATCAGGATTCACCCTCCTCTTTTTATATAATACATTTATTTGATTTTCCATATTAAAGTTCACATTCATAACACATCTTATTATCTACATACAGGATTCCCTTGAATCCCCTTGACTTCACACCTCCCCTTTGTGGGTCTTATTATTATAGTTTTCTTATTGCATCTTTTGAAATAATCTAACATTTTATGTTTCCATTTCAATCATAATATCTGTTTTGTTATATATATATATATATTCACTTTAACACACCGAAAAAAGACATTTATCCGTATACATCAACACAATACATAAAGAAAAATAATGAACCAAATAATAACCACAAAATGTTAAAATAAAGATGGTCTTTTTCTATAGACCAGACTTCCCTTCCACTCCTTACTTCAATTACTCATCATTAACTTGCTGCCAGCACGTAACAAGTTATTATTAGAATTTAGTAAGTGTTAATCTATTTTAGGTCTTACATTATACTGGAAACTGCTATTGAAATTATTCAAAAGCTGCAACAGACTTTAAAGTACAATAATTATTTTTCAAATAAATTTTGAAGACTTCCCATTTAGAAATAAATACCTGTTTTGGTTTGTTCTTTATTTTTTCAGACAAGCTGTCTAGTTCCTTGTATTCAGCCAATTTTTGAA
Organism: Podarcis vaucheri; assembly: GCF_965113315.1. Classification (NCBI taxonomy): domain Eukaryota; kingdom Metazoa; phylum Chordata; class Lepidosauria; order Squamata; family Lacertidae; genus Podarcis; species Podarcis vaucheri. Next base: position 67,692,944 of record NC_138767.1, on the reverse strand, counting down.
TCCATTCTAGTCTTGAGGGGACTTTATCATTCTTCCAATGTGCCACAATAAGAACTCTTGCTGCGACTGTGGCATATAAAAAGATCTCTCTTACCTTTTTGGGAATCTCTGAATCTGTAATTCCCAAAAGGAAAGCTTCTGGGTTTTTTTTTATTAAAGGAGATTTTAAACATTTTTTCCAGCTCTAAATGGATATCCTCCCATAATATCTGTTTACATTACAGGTGTTATTAAAATCCTGCTAACGATTTTAACTGTTTACACTGTTTTTAAGGTAAGTTATATATTTTTCCCATTCCTTGGTAAAGTTTTGATCATCTTGGTTTCTAATTTTTCCAGTCAGTTTTGCCATTTCGGCATGCATAATCTGGATTATTTTTTCCCCAGCCAGAACTTACCGGAACTAATTTCCAGAACCTCTTAGGTGGGCGCCATTGCCATAAGAAGAGAACAAAGGAGGTCTTCATGTCAGATCTTTTTCTTTAAAAAAAAGCACGGCCATAGCTGTCATCGTTTCCCTTTTTTTAAGGGAAATTCCCTTATTCCGAATCGGATACCTCGCAAGAAAAAGGAAAAATTGACAGCTATGAGCACGACTCATCATGTATATTTCTGTTGTTGGTGTGTGAGTTGGCTAGTAAGAGAAGTAGCCACATATGACTTGAAATTCCCGCCTCCCCATCAGCCCTAAATTGTGTCTTTGATCCTCATTCTGGAAAGGCAGCATATAAATACTTGGCAATCTGTAAATAACATAACTTAGTTCTGAGTGAATTGTTTGAAAGGATTGTATTTGCCTGCCAAGATGCAATCTGGAGTCAGAGACAGACTTCCTCACGTGGACACTTTTTATCGTTCTCTCGGAAGGACTTTTATCATATCCCTAAAGAGCGGACATTTGATTATACCTGGGTTTATATACCACAACACTGTTGAAAAACAAATCAGTCCTTTAATAAGGCTGAAATAATTATATTTCATGTCTTCATGCCAGTGGGAGAGACTGGCCAAAGTGGTGACTATTTTGCAAAAAGGGAGGTGAATGCATATGCATTTGATTACCCTGTAAAGTCTTCGAAAGATAGGCTAGTGATATACGACGTTGTGGTTTAAAATTCAGGATTCAGTCTTTGGCTATGCTGTTCACTCAAGCTTCCCATCACTAGCCTCTCATGACAATATGTTGGTGGGGGATAGATAAGATTATTTTTTAAAAAAATAATAATAATAAACACACGCGGTTGAGAGAAGTGTAGGAGGGCAAAGGAATTGATTTAGATATAATGCGGTGTATAATTAAGCAATTGATGCTGGCGTTGCCGTATACTTGGGAAAGAATTCTTAAAAGAACGGAGGGAAAAACCACACTCGTTCCCTTTTGTAAAGCTGGCTGAATGCATACGGAAGTATGCTGAGCCTTAAATCCTAAATCCATTCTTGTGATAATTTCTCAGTTGTAATCTTATATTCATCCGCAAATATCATACCTGGGTGCCTAGTAATTCCCTTAAACTCTGTAAGGCATATCACAGCTACATGGTTTAGACGGGATTCCGCAGTACTGATATTGCTTTGGATTAAGCAGCAAATCCTCCGCCCCACTAATGGAGAGAATGTTCAGAGAGGAATAGTCAGAAGACTGCAGATAAAGATTGTGGATTTGCTGTGCCGCCATCAACCCAACGTTTTGGGAGGGCAATTTGGGGCACCCCCATCCTGCTTACCTCCTTCCTGCCACTGACCCCTTCCTTGCCCATTCATCCCTCCCTGCCCCTCCTATCTTTCCCACTGCCCTCCTCCACCTCTGCAGTCTTGGGGGAGCATCAGGAGGTGTCAAGTAGACTTGTGTGACCTAGCAGAAGTGTTATGTACTGAGTTGAATAGGATCCAGAATGCAGCAGTCTGATTGGTCCTAGAACAATAGGATCCAGAATGCAGCAGTCTGATTGGTCCGCAGGAGCCACCCAATCCAACTCCGGGTGGAAGTGAATCCGCAATCTGATTGGCCTACAAGAGAATCCTAGAATTAGCCAATCACGTGGGGCCCATTGTGTAAATAAAGTGTATAAAGCAGATGTTTTGGGGGAACTTCCTTTCCTCATTACTCTGAGCTGAATAAAGAGCATGAAATCCACACTCGACTCTGAGCATATTTCAGGAAGGCTGCACCAGCCCGTTCAATATTGGGAGATGGCAGATAGGCCAGCCTGGCCTCCTCTTTCTCCGGTGCTGCAGACATCCTTCCAGAAGCCACCTTCTGAAAGTGCCGTGATGGAAGGAGGAAGAAGAGTCATGATGCGCAGAGGTTTTTCTTCTGTTTTTTGGTCCCACACAGCAACAGCAATGAACCAAAAAATCTGTGCTTTTGGTCCAGTGCTCTGAGAACCAAATTGGAACACCCCAGATTGGGGTCAGATCAGAAGCTGGGATGCCATCTGTCTGTCAGTTTGCATTTCCTAGTACAGTGGTACCTCTGGTTAATAACTTAATTCATTCTGGAGGTCCGTTCTTAACCTGAAACTGTTGTTAACCTGAGGTACCACTTTAGCTAATGGGGCCTCCCGCTGCCGCCATGCGATTTCTGTTCTCATCCTGAAGCAAAACTCTTAACCCGAGGTACTATTTCTGGGTTAGCGAAGTCTGTAACCTGAAGCGTTTGTAACCTGAAGTGTCTGTAACCCAAGGTGCCACTGTACAGAAAGTATTGATGTGATGTGCAGAGATATTTTCTATTCCGATTAGTTCAGGTGGGTTCTAGAAGGTTTCTTCTCTTTGTGAAAGACTGTTTTATTCCTATGTGAAAGAAACAGGGAGAAGGTTTCTGTTGTTTGGATTATTTCTTCTGGGAAGCTGAGTACAGTTGGTTTAAACTGGTTCTGTTCTCTTTTTGTCAAGGTCATACTGACTAAAATAGTAATCCCAGGAGGAGCCTGGGTCTCACTCACTCACTTTCTCTTTTCTGTCTCTTTGTTCTGGTGTTCTGATCTGTATGCTACAGTGTTAAGGTTTAGACTTATTGTAAGTTTGTAAGTTTTGTTGTAAGTGCTGCAACTGGATTTTTATGGACTGTGCCAATCCTGAATGTTCTGGATTTGTGACCATTATGCTCATTTGCCTTCAGCAGCAGTAAGGCTCTGCTGGATGAAGTACAATTGCCTCAGGTCTATTTTTTTGCAAACTCTGCTAAGTGTTTTAAGTTTTTTCCTTCTTCCCCTTTCATGGGTCACACTGTTAACCCATGATGTCCCACTTAAAATAGGACATTTGGAGGGTAAGTCAATCTCTATCAGCCTCTCCTGTCAGCTGTGTTGGTGAAAAATGGTGCAGGTCAGTGACATTGTGGCACGTCCTAGAACCATGGTTACGGTTGCAAATGTTTTGGGTTTCCTTCACTCCCTGCTCCTGTTCCTATAACCTGTAGCTTTGTTGTTGTTTAGTTGTTTAGTCATGTCCGACTCTTCATGACCCCATGGACCAGAGCACGCCAGGCCCTCCTGTCTTCCACTGCCTCCCGCAGTTTGGTCAAACTCATGTTGGTAGCTTCAAGAACACTGTCCAACCATCTCGTCCTCTGTCGCCCCCTTCTCCTTGCGCCCTCCATCTTTCCCAACATCAGGGTCTTTTCCAGGGAGTCTTCTCTTCTCATGAGGTGGCCAAAGTATTGGAGCCTCAGCTTCACGATCTGTCCTTCCAGTGAGCACTCAGGGCTGATTTCTTTGAGAATGGAGAGGTTTGATCTTCTTGCAGTCCATGGGACTCTCAAGAGTTTCCTCCAGCACCATAATTCAAAAGCATCAATTCTTCGGTGATCAGCCTTCTTTATGGTCCAGCTCTCACTTCCATACATCACTACTGGGAAAACCATAGCTTTAACTATACGGACCTTTGTTGGCAAGGTGATGTCTCTACTTTTTAAGATGCTGCCTAGGTTTGTCATTGCTTTTCTCCCAAGAAGCAGGCGTCTTTTAGTTTCGTGACTGCTGTCCCTTCATGGATCACTGCCTTGCCGTGGCGAAGGGGCTTGAATAACTCAGTGAAGCTATGAGCTATGCCGTGCAGGACCACCCAAGATGGAGAGATCATAGTGGATAGTTTAGACCAAGCGTGATCCACCTGGAGCAGGAACCGCCAAGCCACTCCAGTATCCCTGCCAAGAAAACTCTATGGACAAAGACAACAGGCATATAACCTGTAGCTAGCAGGTGCAAATTAAATAGGTAAATCCTTTTCTTAACGCGGAGATAAAATGGAAAAGGCTTCACCTGCCAAATCTTTTCACATCAGGCTTCTCTTAAAGGCATAGCGGTGTGGCCTATAAAACAGCTGGTGACTCTAATGTCCATTCCAGAATGTTCCAAAGAATTTTCCAGGGAGATTTCCAACACTGCTGAGAGGTATATGCAGTCAGTTAAAACAAAGAAACCCAATAAAGGAAGTCTCCATTTTGACACCCACTATGGCTGGCACTAAAAACACATCAGTCTACTTTCCTTTCAAATAAAAGCATTAGATCTTTAGTGAGCCCCGCTGTTTCTTGAACACAATTGATTAAGCAATAAATAAGTTAAAATAATCGCTCAATTGTTACCAGGCACGAATAAATCAGGAAGCAAATGGAACAAAATGCAGAGTGTATTAGAAAAATCACAGTATATAGAGCCCTTTATAGATTCAGCATACTGTATAAAAAAAGAGCAAATCAATTTAAGATTTGTTTCCTAATATAGGATGAGTGGAGGAAGGCAATGTACCCTGCTGAAATCTTATAATGAATTTTCGAAAAGAAGCAGCACGGAAGACAAATATTGTCTCGCTGTCGGAGGAGCTATTGTGTTCACAGTTTCTGACAATTTCTGGGGGAAGTGAGAACAAACGGCAACTGTGCCATCGCTGTGCTGTTTGGCTGTGCAACGTGAACAGACGACCATCACTCTGGGCTTTGGGTCAGCCAAGGTGCTTGGTTAATGGGCTTTGGTCATTTGAGGTTCGTCGTGCCCGGGATGCGAGTCACAGTCTTCTGACCGTGCCGGTGTGTGTGTGTGAAAACCTGTAGAGTGAGGAGAATTGTGGCACTGTTAGCAGTGATGAATCTAGGAAGAGAAAATATGAATTCAGTAAACACAGAGGAGGGGAGGGGGGCAATGAGAATGAAGATGCGAGCATAGCCCCTGTTGATGGTCGAATCGCCCTTTGCAAGTTGGAGAGTGAATGTTTAAATCTGGGCAGCTATATGTGTGGAGACTCCCTGCATTGTTGTTGTTTAGTCGTTTAGTCGTGTCCGACTCTTTGTGACCCCATGGACCAGAGCACGCCAGGCACTCCTGACTTCCACTGCCTCCCACAGTTTGGTCAAACTCATGTTAGTAGCTTCGAGAACACTGTCCAACCATCTCATCCTCTGTTGTCCCCTTCTCCTTGTGCCCTCCATCTTTCCCAACATCAGGGTCTTTTCCAAGGAGTCTTCTCTTCTCATGAGGTGGCCACAGTATTGGAGCCTCAGCTTCACGATCTGTCCTTCCAGTGAGCACTCAGGGCTGATTTCCTTCAGAATGGATAGGTTTGATTTTCTTGCGGTCCATGGGACTCTCAAGAGTCTCCTCCAGCACCATAATTCAAAAGCATCAATTCTTTGGCGATCAGCCTTCTTTATGGTCCAGCTCTCACTTCCATACATCACTACCGGGAAAACCATAGCTTTTAATATATGGACCTTACTCCCTGCATACTGTTGTTAAAATTAGTACACCACCCTATACCTTCAGGTCTCAGAGTGGTTCACAAGATAAAATCACAATATAAAAGCACAAAATATATAGAGTCGTACCTTGGTTTTCAAACAGTTCAGTTCCTGAACGTTTTGGCTCCCGGACGTCACAAACCCAGAAGTTCAGGTTTGCGATCTATTTTTGGAAGCTGAATGTCCAATGTGGCTTTCACGGCTTCTGATTGGCTGCAGGAGCTTCCTGCAGCCAATCAGAAGCTGCAATTTGGTTTTCGAATGTTTTGGTAGTCGAACAGACTTCTGGAGCGGATTCCATTTGACTTCTAAGGTACTACTACAATAAAAAGCAAGAAAATCTAGAACAACCCCATATCCCCCCCCTCCCCAACACATTTTAAAGGGGCATTGGATGTTAACCAGCCCAAGGCTTGGTTCAAGAGGAATGTTTTTGCCTGGTGCCTATCCTATATCCTTAAAAAATAATAATAATGGGGGGGGCTATTGGGTTGTTTTTTTTATTTGTATTATGTATTTTGTCATTTTATATCTTGATTTTATTCTGTGAACTGAGCTGAAACCCCTGGGTATAGGGCGGTATATTAATAATAATAATAATAATAATAATAATAATAATAATAATAATAATAATAATAATAAAAATAATAATACAGTGGTACCTCAGGTTACATATGCTTCAGGTTACATACGCTTCAGGTTACACACTCCGCTAACCCAGAAATAATGCTTCAGGTTAAGAACTTTGCTTCAGGATAAGAACAGAAATCGTGCTCCGGCAGCGCGGCGGCAGCGGGAGGCCCCGTTAGCTAAAATGGTGCTTCAGGTTAAGGACCGTTTCAGGTTAAGAATGGACCTCCGGAACGAATTAAGTACTTAACCCGAGGTACCACTGTAATAATAATGTGGGATGCGGGTGGTGCTGTGGGTTAAACCACAGAGCCTAGGACTTGCCAATCAGAAGGTCGGTGGTTCGAATCGCCGTGATGGGGTGAGCTCCCGTTGCTCGGTCCCTGCTCCTGCCAACCTAGCAGTTTGAAAGCACATCAAAGTGCAAGTAGATAAATAGGTACTGCTCTGGCGGGAAGGTAAATGGCGTTTCTGTGCGCTGCTCTGGTTTGCCAGAAGCGGCTTAGTCATGCTGGCCACATGACCCGGAAGCTGTATGCCGGCTCCCTTGGCCAATAAAGCGAGATGAGCACCACAATCCCAGAGTCAGTCACGACTGGACCTAATGGTCAGGGGTCCCTTTACCTTTACCTTCAATAATAATAATAATAATAATAATAATAATAATAATAATAATGCCAGCCAAACTTCCCTGGGGAGAGCATTCCACAAATGTGGATCCAATGCAGAAAATGCCTATTTTCCTGTTGTCACCCTCTGGACCTCTCCTGGAGGAGGCATACAAAGAAGGTCCTCAGTAGATGATCTCAGGATCCGGGTAGGTTTGTACAGAGAGAGGTTTTAAAATCATGTTGGCCAGGGTTTAAAATGTCAGAAGAGGCTCTGTGAGTACAGGAGGCTCCACACATTGTATCTTCACCCTCAGCTCATGAAGGATGATTTGAACAGCAAACTGGGTGTGAAACAAGTTTGTGCGTGTCCCTATGGTGTATATACAGACCTTGATGAGCATTCCCAAAGCAGGCTAAATATAAGTTTGGTCTGAGGTTCTACAACAGAAGGAATCTTGGGCAGCTTCAAGAGGGTTCACCGTTGGGAGGCAGATCTTATGTTTCAGATGTGCTTTCCTGCTTCTCTGTCTTCCCCCTGCCCCCTAGTTATGTTAAAATACTAGAAGGTTTTACTGGTACTACTAATCACCAGGAGTCTCCTCATGATGAAGCCAATCCTGTAAGCCATCCCTGGAATTTGCTACTACTCAAGGAAAAAGTGGAAAGCAAAGTAGTGCAATGCCAAAAAATACATAAAGATACACCATTAGATCACCTTGCCCACGCAACTGAAATATAGTCGGGAGTCGAGAGTGGATTTCATGCTCTTTATTCAGCTCAGAGTTGTGAGGAGGAAGGGAATTTCCCCCTGAATGTCTGCCTTATATACATTATTTACACAATGGGCCCCACGTGACTGGCTAATTCCGGGATTTTCCTGTAGGCCAACCAGGTTGCGGATTCCCTTCCACCTGGAGCTGGATTGGGTGGCTCCTGTGGACCAATCAGACTGCTGCATTCTGGATCCTATTGTTCTAGGACTACTGCATTCTGAATCCTATTGTTCTAGGACCAATCAGACTGCTGCATTCTGAATCCTATTGTTCTAGGACCAATCAGTCTGCTGCCTTTTGGATCCTATTCAACTCAGTACATAACACTATCTATCATCTATTTTCTATCATCTTTTATCAAACAAAGACAGGGCAAGACAGAACTCTGTAGAGATTGGAGACAATGAAACACAGAGCCACTGTGTTGCCCAGGAAGTTTTCATGATATTTAACCACTCCATGCTGCCAACTCACATTTAATCTCATGACCCTTTTACACCAAACCACAAGCTCATCAAATCCTGCAATGTATCATTTTGTTCTGGAATCTTCCTGCGTTGTACAACTTCTGTCCCACTACAAATCCCATGTTGCATTGCAAAATCAAAATACACATACATATGTCATTTTAAAACAGCTTTCTACCAAGGGAAATGGATGCTGTATCCCATAATAACAAAGATGCCATGGTCACATAGGTCTTCACACCCTGACAACAATTTGAAAGTTTCCTGAGAAAATAAACCAAATAATTTTGGATCAGAGGAACCTGCTTTAGATTTCTCCAAGGGGATTTAAAATAGCACCTGTATGCAGACATTGTGAGGTGATTAAAAAACTGTACCCAATTTTAGCTTTCCTTCTTTGCTTATACTTCATTTATGCTCCTTGAAACATTTGTTGTGGTTTTAATCCTAGAAAACAAGAAGAAATGAATAAACGTTAACTTTGAGATCTATCATTGTGCTAGCTAATGTTTTAATCATTAGTTGCTAAAGCATTTTCTCTCTTGTTTGACATCACAGTCCTTAACACGTTTCTCCTTTCAGAATGAAAGCTAATCCTTTGTGTTAAACAACAAAAGAAGCTTAAAATACAGGTGATAATTATTATTACTATTTTAATGCTTTTATGCAGGGGAAGTAAAGAACCGGTAGACATAGAAGACATTTCAACAGTATTTCCGAAGTGCTGCACAACTTGTAAATTAGATAGATCTTATGAGCGAGACTGCAATCTTTTGCACACTTATTTAGATGCAAGTCCCTCTGAGGTTTGTTGAGTTCCCTGCTGCTTATGCAACAGGTGCTCTTATTACAAAAAAAGTTTAGACTATCTCCATCCCTTGTGATAAACCACATTTTTAGCAAAAGAATGCAGTGAATTTGAGTTCAAGGAGTATGTCTCCCAACACGTCATTGGTTCAGCACCTTACAGTTTTATTATTTTTATTTACTATTGTTTTTACCTGCACTATTTGCTTCTCTGAGTGGTAAGAAGTTAATGTGGGCAACGCTCCCTGGGCTCAATTTCTTTTTTATGAGGCAGCATTGGAATTTTAGCAGGTGAACCTACACTCAAACATTACTGGGGAGGGAGAAAATTTCCCTTTTCATTTCATTTCATTTCATTTCATTATATATCATTTCCCAGTAAGCTTTAACCTTACTACAAGACCACCACATATGATAAAAAGAACATTCTTTGCCTTTACAACACTTATTTGATTTAGATTTATACATTTTTGCCAACTTACTCAGTATTTGTTACCATCGATATATCATTTTCAAATCATTTTCTCTTAGACCATAACATGCTGTAAATTTTATATCCATATTCTGCAATCATTCACATGCTTCCATGTCTATATTATGACCAATATCTATTGCCCAATGTATCATTGAGGATTTTACTTGCTCATCCTCTGTCTCCCATTCCAATAATATCTTATACATTTTAGACAGCACTTTTACATTACATTCCAACAGGTCTCTCTCCGGTTGTGATATTTGTTCCCCAAACCCTCATACCCTATCTTTCTTAAACACTTCATTTAGATGATGGTATTGTACCCATGTTGCTAATTCTCCTGATAATTCCTCAAATTAAAAGAATTTAAGAGAAAATTTCCCATTACAGCAGGGCAATGGCACAAAACTGCATATGCAATCAGCCTAGGATAGGAATGGGAAAACACACCGCTCAAAACACTACAACCACCACCAATAGAGGGATAACCATGACCACATCTCTGGTGCACATGGGAACACTACCAATGCCCTCCACATTGTCACCCACATAGGTGACCTACACTGGCTCCCAGTACGTTTCCAACCACAATTCAAAGTGTTGGTGCTGACCTTTAAAGCCCTAAATGGCCTTGGTCCAGTATACCTGAAGGAGCGTCTCCACCCCCATCATTCAACCCGGACACTGAGGTCCAGCACTGAGGGCCCTCTGTCGATTCCCTCGCTGTGAGAAGCCAAGTTACAAGGAAGCAGGCAGAGGGCTTTCTCGGTAGTGACACCTGCCCTGTGGAACACCCTCCCACCAGATGTCAAAGAGAAAAACAACCACCAGACTTTTAGAAGACATCTGAAGCAGCCCTGTTTAGGGAAGCTTTTAATATTTAATAGACTATTGTATTTTAATATTCTGTTGGAAGCCAACCAGAATGACTGGGGAAACCCAGCCAGATGGGCGGGGTATAAATACATTTATCATCATCATCATCGTCGTCGTCAATGCAGACACACTGTAAGGACTGGTTCCTGCATGTATCCAACAAGAACAGTGCAAAAGAGTTCTCCACTCCCAAGAGTTCCTGTGGGACCGGCTGCAATGACGCAACTGCTGGAAATCCCCAAGCAGCCTTGCAGCCAGCAGTTCATATCCCCTTATACCACACACTGCTGACAAGTGCTGCCTTTCAATTGGGGATGTATGCTCGCCTCCTATTTGTCACACGCAGCACTGTTTCCGTTCCGCTGCAGTTTGCCTTCCACCCAAAACGACATTATGTGTCTCGCTGGCCACTGTGGCAAGACTACCTTGTCATTACAACAACAAGGCCAAATACTGAATGCATTCACTAAGTTGCATTCCATTTCAGACATGGGATGAGTAAGCAAACACTGGCAATTTCTGCTCCTGTTTCCAATTTTGCTGGAATTCCTCTACATCCCTACTTAGAATACAAGAAAAACAAAAAAGGAGAGGCTATATAAGATTGGGGGCGGGGGAGGGTAAAAAAACCACCGATAAATACAGTGGTACCTCTGATTATGTACTTAATTCATTCCAGAGGTCCGTTCTTAACCTGAAACTGTTCTTAGCCTGAAGCACCACTTTAGCTAATGGGGCCTCCCGCTGCCGCCGCACCACCGGAGCACAATTTCTGTTCTCATACTGAAGCAAAGTTCTTAACCCGAGGTACTATTTCTGGGTTGGCCTGTAACCTGAAGTGTGTGTAACCACTGTAAGTGCTTTTGTTGAACACTTGATAGGGATAGCGATTAGGATGGAGAAACAAAGGAAGCCACAGGTGCATTGCGAGAGCAGCAATGTCCAGAACTTCATTGCACTGGGCGTGGGATTTGAAAATATGATAAACAAGCGCAAGCCCCATCATGATGAAATGGGGTGGGGTGGGGACTGCTCTACCCAGCTTTTGCATGTTGGGATGGAGGAGAGAAGGGACTCCCAGGACTCGAATCCACACTGCCAATTAGAGCTTGCCCCAAAGTGTGTTCTCCTTCATGGAGAGCACGTGTTGCGGTGGGGGCCGCCAGGACACTCCAAAGTTATGGGGCGGGCTAATTGATCGTTGGCCACTGATGCGATTGGGGCTTCCCTTGTTGTTCGGAAGATGCTAATGTTGCCATTTGTTGATTGACAGCCAGAAATGCTAAAACTCCTTGCACGAGGCTAGGGCTTCCTCTTTTCGCCCGTGCATCGGATTGCCCATCCCCCCTCCCTAGAATTAGGGTTGTTCGCTTTGACCTTGCTATGCCTGTCATGGGGTCGTCTGCTTTTGGGCCAGGGGCCTGGTAGGAACTTTGTCCATCTGGCTGATTGGCTGGGGCCATTTGGTTTTTGCCTACTGCGTAGCAAAGCATCACAACTTGTAAGGTTGTGGTTAGGCATTGGTTTATGGTTTGGTTGGTTGAGGGGCATAGATTGGCTGTGCCTGCCCCTCTAATGCTGCTGCTGCAAGGGATTCCGTTAAAGGAATCAGGGGCTAACTATTGCTTGTCCACTCTGTCAAGGGGGCTCGGGCCATAGCAATGAGCTCCTGGCTGCATTTGGGGTAGGCTGAGGGCGGGTTCCCTGCTCCGTCGCTACCCCCAAGTGTATTCCCCTTTTCTGATTTTCGCATCGTGTGGAATGTCAGTCTGTCCCCCATGGTGGGGGCAAATAGTCGCAACCAATGCCTAAGCAACCACTCACATTTTTGTATTTTAATAAAGTTGTGGCCAAAATTATGCCAAAAAACCTTAAACAAAATTCTGTGTGATGTGTGAGTTATTGGGGTGGCCCTGGGGACCTCAACACGCAAATATCCTCTCAATTCTTCATAAGTTATCTTCAGGGACAGGAGTTGTTTTACAACAGTTTCTCGAGGGCAGGACTGCCCATTAGCTAGAGTGGCTGCATGACAACAGAGACATGATTCTATTGACTCGTGTACTCAGCCGTGGACCAGGCTGCTCTAGCAGCTGATGCCAACTGCACTGGTTTCACGAATGGTGGACAAAAAAGTCCTAATGAGAGAAAGAGAGACGGTGAGCTGAAGAGAGTTGTAGAGAGGTACTTCATTATCCTTCCCTCTCTTGGGTAGCAGAGGGGAAAAAATAATTAGAACAAGTTTAACAATTCTCTGTCAAAAAGGCTCTTTGTGGAAGTGAAATGGCAAAGATTAACATGGGAGATTAGTCTTAATTTTTGGAGGACTTCAGCTTGGTGGTTGCTGTATCCAGGGCACATAGAAGATTCCTGGCAAGCTCAACATGGTGGATTGAAATGCCTGTTTCTTCAGCTCTGAGCATAGGCTTCTAACACTTGACTTAAAATAGAAATCCATTACCCAGCACTTAGCCTGCTCAGGAGTTGTTGGAACAGAAGTGGAGTGAAGCGCATAAGTCCTTCAAGCCTGAGCCCCTTGAGATATGCATAACTCTCATCAACATAAATATGTTTACGACGAGGGCCTGCCCGGTGCTTTTGTACAGATGCGCCTTTCTGTTGTGTTATAATTCATAAATGAGAAGGGAAACTTTTCTGCGTACGCGGAGGATATTTTCCTTTGAGCCAAAGCCCGTAATTAATTATTGTGCACCTGTGTTTTCCTTTCTCATTTTGGGGAGAAATAATAATTAGCCTCATCGTGGAAAGTGGGAGCAAATTAAAGAGTCGCTGTCATCAGAAAAAAGGGAGCACACAGACCTCTAACCACTGGTGATTACATGGTCTGCAGGTGGAAAACAAATGGCAAAGTTCAATATGTGCTACCTGAATCTCTATAAAGGGAAACCATAAGCATTCTGTGTCCAGGGCAGCTGTCTACCAGCTCCATCTGATACACAGGCTGAGACCCTACCAGCCCGCAGACTGATATGGAGAGTGGTAATGAATGTGGAGGTATTCTGTGAGCAACAGATCACATAGGAGATGGGCTGGTGTGGAGGACTCTCTCCCTGATCCTGAATGGGGTAACTGTGCCCCTGAAAGAGTAGGTGCGCAGCCTGGAAGTCATTTTCAACTCGCAGCTGTCCATGAAGGTGCAGGTCTTTTCTGTCTCCAGAGCAGCTGTCTACCAGCTCTATCTAGTATGCAGGCTGAGACCCTACCTGCCCACAGACTGTTTTGCCAGAGTGGCGCATGCTTTGGTTATCTCCCGCTTGGACTACTGCAATGCGCTCTACATGGGGCTACCTTTGAAGGTGACCTGGAAACTGCAATTAATCCAGAATGCGGCAGCTAGACTGGTGACTGGGAGTGGCTGCTGAGACTATATAACACTGGTCCTAAAAGACCTACATTGGCTCCCAGTATGTTTCCGAGCACAGTTCAAAGTGTTGGTGCTGACCTTTAAAGTGCTAAATGGCCTCGGCCCAGTATACCTGAAGGAGCATTTCCAGACACATCGTTCAGCCTGGACACTGAGGTCTAGCTCCAGGGGCCTTCTGGCGGCTCCCTCCCTGCGAGAAGTGAAGCTACAGGGAACCAGGCAGAGTGCCTTCTTGGTAGTGGTGCCTGCCCTGTGGAATGCCCTCCCATCAAATGTCAAGGAAATAAACAACTATCTAACTTTTAGAAGACATCTGAAGGCAGCCCTGTTTAGGGAAGTTGTTAATGTTTGATGTTTTATCGCGTTTTTAATATTCTGTTGGGAGCTGCCCAGAGTGGCTGTGGTATAAATAATAAATTATTATTATTATTATTATTATTATTATTATTATTATTATTATTATTATTACAATGAATGCATGGAAAGGATAATATGTTCTGCCTCCCTCCAAATATCAATACATTCAGCTTACGGCACACATAGTGCTAACCACTTCTAGGGGCTGATGGGGCTCGTCCACCTGGGAAGGGAGCCCATCTCAGAGAAGGAAAACTCTGATTCTAAATCTCCACTGTCTTGTGGGATATATATGGGAGAAGAAAAGGTTAAGGAGTAAACCCTACACAAATCCAGAGTGGAGTCCCTAAGTGTCAGGCTTTGGGAAATCGGCTTCCTCCCTCCATGGAAGTAGATAAGAAAATCAAATGAAAGAAACGTTTTACCAAGTTAGAATCACAGTGGGAGAACAAAGAACACGTCTCTTAGAAATGGCGGTGCTCCCAATTAAGGGTCACTCCCCCCTTCCATCCCTATTAATCTAAGTCGCTCCTATGTCTTGTAATCTGAGTTTGTACCCTATGCACTTTCTGTTCTGACACTTTCTGAGCTCTCCGTGCCTTTGGACAAGGGGGGTGGATGCTGTCCAGAGACTGTGTATCTGTTAACCCTCTCTCTTCTAGTGTTTCTTCTGCTAGTTGTTCCACATCCAGTATTTCCCAGCTTCTGCCTTCTGAACTATGCCCCTCTGCAAACCACGGTTCTTAATCTATACTGTCCACCTGCTCCTGGGAAGATTCAGGATCAGGTTTGGGGGGAGGAGGTGGCTCCCACCATTCTTCTTCATTGTAGCTCTCCTCAGTATGGTCTCTGACACTAAGATGGTTGGATGGCATCTTGAACGCCCCATTCTGGCAGCTCCAGATTGGAACCAAATATATTGAGCTGCTTTCCTTTGGACTACATCAGCAAGACCAAGAGGTGGTGTCTTGCCATCTGTGTAGCCTAGGAGCTCTATATACACTGCCCAGGTTTGCACCCCAGAGAGGTCACTTTGGTGCTGTTATCGCAGAGGTTTGGCTTCACTGCTGGAGGTGCACTCTACTGTTCCTTGAGAGAGATGCCAGCAACTACCACTTCCACTCAAGTTTGGTTCTTTCCACAGGATCAGGAACCCTGTTTCTCTATGGTTCACTATTACAAAGAAAGAGCTTTACATCTAAGGTAAAAGGTAAAGGTACAGGACCCCTGGATGGTTAAGTCCAGTCAAAGGTGACTATGGGGTTAATCATAGAATCATAGAGTTGGAAGAGACCACAAGGGCCATTGAGTCCAACCCCCTGCCAAGCAGGAAACACCATCAGAGCACTCCTGACATATGGTTGCCAAGCCTCTGCTTAAAGACCTCCAAAGAAGGAGAATCCACCACACTCCTTGGCAGCAAATTCCACTGTCGAACAGCTCTTACTGTCAGGAAGTTCTTCCTAATGTTTAGGTGGAACCTTCTTTCTTGTAGTTTGGATCCATTGCTCCGTGTCCGCTTCTCTGGAGCAGCAGAAAACAACCTTTCTCCCTCCTCTATGTGACATCCTTTTATATATTTGAACATGGCTATCATATCACCCCTTAACCTCCTCTTCTCCAGGCTAAACATGCCCAGCTCCCTTAGCCGTTCCTCATAAGGCATCGTTTCCAGGCCTTTGACCATTTTGGTTGCCCTCCTCTGGACACGTTCCAGTTTGTCAGTGTCCTTCTTGAATTGTGGTGCCCAGAACTGGACACAGTACTCCAGGTGAGGTCTGACCAGAGCAGAATACAGTGGCACTATTACTTCCCTTGATCTAGATGCTATACTCCTATTGATGCAGCCCAGAATTGCATTGGCTTTTTTAGCTGTCGTGTCACACTGTTGGCTCATGTCAAGTTTGTGGTCAACCAAGACTCCTAGATCCTTTTCACATGTACTGCTCTCAAGCCAGGTGTCCCCCATCTTGTATTTGTGCCTCTCATTTTTTTTGCCCAAGTGCAATACTTTACATTTCTCCCTGTTAAAATTCATCTTGTTTATTTTTGCCCAGTTCTCTAATCTGTCAAGGTCGTTTTGAAGTGTGATCCTGTCCTCTGGGGTGTTAGCCACCCCTCCCAGTTTGGTGTCATCTGCAAATTTGATTTGGGTTGTGACGCTCATCTCATTTTCAGACCAAGGGAGCCAGCATTTGTCCACAGACAGCTTTCTGGCCCATGTGGCCTGCATGACTAAGCCACTTCTGGTGCAAGAAGACACTGTGACAGAAACCAGAGCGCACGGAAACACTGTTTAGCTTCCCGCTGCAGCGGTACCTTTTTATCTACAGTGGTACCTCAGGTTAAGTGCTTAATTCGTTCCAGAGGTCCGTACTTAACCTGAAACTGTTCTTAACCTGAAGCACCACTTTAGCTAATGAGGCCTCCTGCTGCTGCTGCGCCACCGGACACGATTTCTGTTCTCATCCTGAAGCAAAGTTCTTAACCCGAGGTAATATTTCTGAGTTAGCGGAGTCTGTAACCTGAAGCGTATGTAACCTGAAGTGTAGTAACCCGAGGTACCACTGTATTTGCACTGGCGTGCTTTCGAACAGCTAGGTTGGCAGGAGCTGGGACAGAGCAACGGGAGCTCATCCCATTGCAGGGATTTGAACCGCCAACCTTCTGATCGGCAAGCCCAAGAGGCTCAGTGGTTTAGACCACAGCACCGCCCACATCCCACGTTTACATCTACATGTAGGATCTATGCACGTTTTAAGAAGAACACACGGAGGTGGTGGAAGGTAATTAGCATGGGCTAAAGTTTCTGAAAACAAGGGGAGAAAAAAGTGATTTTAATAGAATCAGTGTGTCCTTGGGACAGCAGTAAGGAGGAAAGGATTAACCCATTCCCTGAGTGCAGTGGTTTCAGCACGGATTCCTGGGTGCTATTTGCAATTATAGAAAGATTCACACAGTTTAGGATGTGATGTGTCTAGCATAATGTGCCGCTTTGTCCTGACTTTGGTTGCTACCTCTCCTGACACAAATGGTTTAAAACTAGCAAAAACTTGCATTGCACAGATAGAGAGGGAGGTGGAAACTGTGAGGTTCTGTCAGTTTTTGAATCTCCATGCAAATTTGTTGCTACCTGCTGTGTAAAATATTGTTGACATCAATTTGCAATTGTGATGTTTTCTGCCTGAAGTGACTCAAGGAATTTGCATTATTAAATGGCTGTGTTCCATATATAAAAATATACTTTCCTTTCTTCATGGTTTCTGAAGGAGTGTTCTGTGCTACTTTGCAATCGAGTGCCAGAAGAAGTTGGGCCAAGGAAAGGTAGGATCGATCTTAGCTACATTTTTGTGCTTCTGTTTCTTCTCAAGTGCATGGCTTTATTTTTCTTCCTTCCTGGATTTCATTATTCCAGTCTTTCCTCCATACCGCCAAACTTGGGTGTACAGGAAACTGAACCTGATTATTTGCCTGTCAGGCTCCGTTCAAGCGAAGTGGCCTGAGTGGCTGCACAAGCATAGACTCAGGAGGTTGGAATATAGTCCATCTGGGCTCTCCGAATAAGTCTATAGCTAAGTGCTGATGTGTGCCAGACAGCAGCTTTTCACTCAGAATTTGGAGTATATAGAAGGCCAAACTCCACATAATGTAGGAGATCTGTGTCTATATCCCCTGATTTCTAGATTCAGATGTTTTTGGTAAGGTTGCATATCTGTCAGTGGGGCAAGGATAGCATACACAGACCCACTGGGTCTGTGCATGCTATCCTCGCCCCACTGATAGATATGCATTAGGAACACCAAAGTGATCTCTCTGGGGCGCAAGCCAAGGCAGTTTGGACAGAAGTTCTGGACTGTCCAGATGATAAGACTCTTGGCCTCACAAAGGAAAGCAGAGCAATACATTTGGCACCAGCTTGGCTGCAGCAGTTGCCAGAAGGAGGTGTCGAAGGCTTCTTCTTCTTTGGTGATCGCTCATAGCCCAGTAAGATTGTCTTCCATAAACACTGTCTTAACAGTGAGTCTGTGACTGTGGAGGCCAATTCTGCATTCACACGTCCTTCCACAGTGGGGCCATTGGTTTCAGGGTGGGAGTTGATCATGGTGAGGGTTTACCAAGCATGCCTTCCTCTTAGCACGTTTCTCCGTTTTGTCCTAAGTTTGAGCATCTTCAAAGCCCATGAAACCTTTGGTAAAGGCTGTTCTCCAATTGGAGCACTTGCAGACCAGGGTTTCCCAGTTGTCAGTGTTTATACTACATTTTTTTGCCATGAGGCATCGAAGGGACAGTTTGTGTAAAATTTACTCCTTAGCCTTAGATGTCCCACAAGGCAGCGGGTATGGATTGTTCCTTGGAGTTTACTCCCAAAGCCTTTCTGCCCTGTCTCAGAGCCTTTGAAACAAACAAGCAGGAAGATTTGCATGGTCCACAGTCTATGGTAGACCCCTGCATCACAGTCCCTAGGACCCTTCGAGGCTGATGGTGACGATATGCCTTACCTAGGATTTTTTTTTTAAATGTTCTTAGGGAAAACCACTGGGGGTGGGATCTAATCCTATTCTCTGCTTTTCATTGCCTAGGCCACTTGTCCTGTTAACTACAATGTGCTGTTTTGTATCTAGATCATGAATGGAGTATCAGGAACTGGCAGACGTTCAGGTTTTGGCCACACCAGAAATAGTTGGAATTTGTTGTTTGGTCAATTAGTCATGTCCGACTCTTCACGACCCCATGCAGCAGAGCGTGCCAGGCACTCCTGTCTTCCACTGCCTCCCACAGTTTTGTCAAATTCATGTTGGTCGCTTCTAAAACACTCTCCAACCATCTCGTCCTATGTTGTCCCCTTCTCATTGTGCCCTAAATCTTACCCAACATCAGAGTTTTTTCCAGAAAGTCTTCTCTTTTCATGAGGTGGCCAAAGTATTTGAGTCTCAGCTTCAGGATCTGTCCTTCCAGTGAGCACTCAGGGTTGATTTCCTTCAAAATGGATACGTTTGATCTTCTTGCAGACCATGAGACTCGCAAGAGACTCCTCCAGCACCACAATTCAAAAACATCAATTCTCCGGTGATCAGCCTTCTTTATGGTCCAGCTCTCACTTCCATACATCACTACTGGGAAAACCATAGCTTTAACTATACGGATCTTTGTCACCAGTAACATTCATTCATGGTTATTCATGGATCACTGACTTGCGTGGTGAAGGGGCTTGAATAATTCAGGGAAGCTATGAGCAATGCCGTGCAGGGCCCAAGATGGACAGGTCATAGCCGAGAGTTTAGACTAAATGTGATCCACCTGGAGAAGGAACTGGCAAGCCACTCCAGTATCCCTGCCAAGAAAACTCCATGGACAATAACAACAGGCCTTTCATATACACTTCTTCCATGAAGTCTTTTTGGCCATTTCTTTGGGAAACCTTTTCCTCCCAATAAATCCACATGGGATTGGTAACATTAATGAAAGCACAGCGCTCTGCCTTTGACCCTTTCGCCACCTCATCAATGTCCTCTTTGGTACTAACACAGATAGACAGCCTTTGATGAATTCTCTGCCGTCTGAGAGAGACAGAAAGTCAATCTGATGTTCTGCTTCCCAATTTTGCAAGATAACAATTAGCGCTAATGGTTTGTCAACAGTTTCCTAGTACAGGGCACTGCACTGGTGGTCAGGCAGAGCCTAGCAGGGATATCAAAATGAAAAGAAGCCGGTGCCTCATCAATGCAATGGGGTCAAACAGAGATCCCAATTCTACAGTAAAGGTAGAGGGTGAAGAGTGAGTTTGTCTTCCTTAGAGATATAGATCATGGGATGCAGGGTGGCAAAGCAAGGTCGTTTGAAAGTTCTTGTGAAGTGGAAGTCTTAGAAAAGGCTTTGGGTGGGTCTACACTCATTGCTTTTAACATTAAGAAAGGGTTAAGGAATGGTTTTCGTAACATAGATGGACACATGACATCCTACTTTTAACATTCATAATGCGTTATTAAAATGCGACACCAGAGCAACCAGTAACTGGCATTAAGGAAACAGCGTTCTGATGGAGAAAATAAAGGTTGTTGTTGTTTAGTTGTTTAGTCGTGTCCGACTCTTCGTGACCCCATGGACCAGAGCACGCCAGGCACTCCTGTCTTCCACTGCCTCCCACAGTTTGGTCAAACTCATGCTGGTAGCTTCGAGAACACTGTCCAACCATCTCGTCCTCTGTCGTCCCCTTCTCCTTGTGCCCTCCATCTTTCCCAACATCAGGGTCTTTTCCAGGGAGTCTTCTCTTCTCATGAGGTGGCCAAAGTATTGGAGTCTCAGCTTCAGGATCTGTCTTTCCAGTGAGCACTCAGGGCTGATTTCCTTAAGAATGGAGAGGTTTGATCTTCTTGCAGTCCATGGGACTCTCAAGAGTCTCCTCCAGCACCATAATTTGCTAGGAGGTGATGGGACCAGTGGCCATGATCTTCATTTTTTTGACGTTGAGCTTCAAACCGGGATGCATTTAATTTACAAGTATGCCCTACGACATTTTAGAACGATATATCTAATAGTGTTCTAATACCGTTAAACAGGTCAGTGTAGATCCAGCAGTACTGGAACTTCGTATGCAGAAGCTCCATTTAATGCAAAGTGAGCAAAAGAAAAACACAAGGGTTTTGAACAATGCCCATTCACTTCTTTGGGAATTTCAGGGGATTTATAATTCCACCAGCACCTGCTCCCACAAAATAGCAGCAATCTACCGTAAGCCTAGTGCAACCTTTTTATCTTTTTGAACTCAATGAATTTTCCATTTGAATTTTCCATTTTTCCATTTCCATTGGGCACGACCAAACCCTTCTGTTACTTAAAATAATTTCATAAGCTGCAGCCCCTATGCCTCAGTTGCAAATGACCCTTCTCCTCATGAAAACAACATTTCAAATGGATTGTAGAAGTTGAATTTTTGGGTAGCAGTGATGTAGCCCAGTCGGTCCAGTTTAGGAACAATTTCCCCCTTATGAGGCTTTTGGTCCATGGAAGCCTTCATAAGTTAGTATCAGTAGGGAAGACAAAAAAAGGCCTTTACAGTGGTGGCTCTGATTCTGTAGAACTTCTTTCCCGGAGAAATATGCTCGTTGCTCATCTTTGCTTGCCTTTTAGGTGCAAGCTTATAACGTGTTGCTTTAACAAAGCTTTTTAAATATGATTTGGTTTTGAGTGGTAAATTGTGAGGTTTTGTGTATACACACACACGTTTATGTTTCTAAGTTATGGAAAGAAGATTTTAAATATTCTAAATAAGTAAATAAACAAGTTAAACAAACAGGAAACACCTTTTTCTGGAGTAAAGGGTTCTCACTTGCATGTTACGCCTTCCTAAATGTACAGGTGGTTATATATTAAGTTTCTTTGTCTTCCCCCATGCAAAACGTCAACTGAGGGTCTGCGTCAGTCACCATAGACTAGGGAAACTTAAAAAGCGGGTGGAAAAAACCCAGGGATTTTTATGGTGGTCATCATTGTGGAATTCCCCACCAAAGAGGCCCACCTTGTTCAGTTTCTTTTATACCACTATTAAAAGATCCCAGTGTAATCCCAGTATAAACTTTTGTATGCCTGTTTTATTGGTTTTTAGGTGTTTTAAGTTTGGGTGGTTTAATGCTGATAAATTTCAGAGGGTTACTATATTTATCTGTAGGACTAAAAAAAACTCAAAGAGACTTGTAGCACCTTACAGACCAGCCAACCCAAATAAATAATGCAAAATAGCTAAAAAATACAGAATAAATAATGTGGAATTGGACATATAATGCAAATTTCCTCGGTTTTCATAATTTATATGGAATCCAGCTTTTCTTCATGGCGGTTTTTTTGTGGAGAGAGGGGCAGAGTTGACAGTAATAAGGTACATTTCAAAAAGCTAACTCAGAAATCTGTAAATTTTGTCCTGTGAAAATAGATATACAATAGATACTGTGATGGGGCATAACAAACCAAGTAGACAGATTTTTTCCTGAAAGATTAGGAAATGGCAAACGAACATGAGACAAATACTGCATTAGTATTCGTGCAGTATTTTATCGGGATCAGGGTATAATTGTTCCTGGCAGTGTACAAGATGTAATGAACATTTCTTTGCCCCAGAGATCCTAGCCCTAAAACTGGGGTCAAGTTGCAATCTGGGGACAGGAATGGTAACAGGTAGACGTGAGAGTAACAGGAGAAAAGGAATTTGTATACACACTGGTACTTATTTACATTGTGGGTGTTCCACTGGGCTCCTTTCTCACTCAGACGAGTGGTCAAGGGACAGTAATTAATCACAAAGAAGTTCTGAGATGTTAATTAATCACTTGCAGGCCACCTGCCTTCTCAAATTAAATGAGAATTACAATCCTCGGCTATGTGGAAATCAGGATTTCTTTGCAGCTATTGTATGAAGACTGCTTTGTGAAGAACAGAAAAAAATAGGGAAATGTAAATAAGGGTGTACGACTAGAAGTGGCAGAATCTAGGTCAGGTTGCGCTGGTTTAATATTGTTGTGTTTCCTTTGGGGAATGAGGCACAGTGGAGATTGTGGTGTCTTTAGGATATATGGTTTATTTACACATTTATACAACCTGAGCTTATGATGGAGGGATTCACAGCATTACAGCATTAGCAAGACCCCAAGAAGTCTTGCTTCTTCCATAGCTGCAGCCTTGGAGTCCAACAGAAATCAGGCATGCCTCTGTCTTCCAGCTGCCCAGCCAGCAGCCTAGCTTCTAGCTTGGACACACCCAACTCTCAACAACCCTGCCTTTGTCTTTCTAACTGCCTGTGAGTTGAGGCACAGAACCACTTCCTTCCCCCCCTTAATGACTGGTATTTAGAGGGCCACTACCTCATCAGATAAAAGCACTGTGGTCTAAACCACTGAGCCTCAGAAGTTCAAGTCCCTGTGATGGAGTGAGCTCCCATTCCTCTGTCCCAGCTCCTGCCAACCTAGCAGTTCGAAAGCACACCAGTGCAAGTAGATAAATAGGTACCACTGCGGCAGGAAAGTAAACGGTGTCTCCGTGCGCTCTGGTTTCCATCACGGTGTCCCATTGTGCCAGAAGCGGTTTAGCCATGCTGGCCACATGAGCCAGATAGCTGTCTGTGGACGAAAGCCGGCTCCCTCAGTCTGAAAGCGATATGAGCACCACTACCCCATATTTGTATTTGTCTGGACTTAACCATCCAGGGGTCATTTACCTTTTTACTTTTTACTTCACCAGGATGCTAGCCTGGCCATTCCAAGAATCAAATCTGTGCTGGATCCAGGAATTAGAAAGGGACTGAAGTATGCATCCTATCTACTCCCCCCCCAAAAAACCCCTCATAGTAATATAAAGGAGAGTGGATGTGTTTAAAGGGCATCAGAAGAGGAGCACACACATGCTTTCCATCCTAAATCTAAGTGCACTCACCAGCTACAAGATTTGCTCTGTATCCTCTGTCACTGGGAAGCAACTCAATCTGTTTCCTCAACTTGTTATTCAGGTCTGAATCAAAGCCTGCTAAATATGAAGCTCTTTTCTCCCATTGACTACAATAGGGAATCTAAATCAAGAACACTTGGGTAAGTGAATATTAATAAGCTGGCTATAAACGACACAACTGGAACGTTACTCAAGTAGGGTTAGTTTAGAGAGTCAGTAGAGAGTACCTGACACAGAGGGAGGAGGGGGGCGAACTTCCATAAAAATGTTAATGTTCCTAGAGAACCATAATTCAACATAATGAGATGAGGATGAAATTTTGGACTACAAGTTAAACACGGGCAGAAGAAAACAATAGGAAAAGAATAATAAAAAAGAGCAATTAGGCATGCACATGCAGAAGTGAGTGGCATCTTAAGAAAGGTTTGCACAAACCTAAGGAAAAATAAGAGAAAACAAATGAAATGAAAATTAAATAACGAAAGGGGTTTTTTTTATAGAAAACAGAAAAGCCTTAGAATACAAAGGAACAAATAAATCACACGCAAACCCTACAACTGAACTGCGAGAGGGGGAAAGTGAAATGCCCCTATAATTCAAACTCACCTAAAGTTTTTCAAACTAAAAAGCAGGGCATTTTTGGGATTGTGGGAGACTGTTTTATGAACTGGTCATATCAAGCTTTTTTTATTATTTCTCCCCTTTCTTTTCAATGTTACCCCTTGTTTTAAGAAATGTTTGACAAATGTTTGACCGCAGTTTGGTCCAACTCATGCTGGTAGCTTCGAGAACACTGTCCAACCATCTCATCCTCTGTCGTCCCCTTCTCCTTGTGCCCTCCATCTTTCCCAACATCAGGGTCTTTTCCAGGGAGTCTTCTCTTCTCATGAGGTGGCCAAAGTATTGGAGTCACAGCTGCAGGATCTGTCCTTCCAGTGAGCACTCAGGGCTGATTTCCTTCAGAATGGATAGGTTTGATATTCCTGCAGTCCATGGGACTCTCAAGAGTCTCCTCCAGCACCATAATTCAAAAGCATCAATTCTTCTGTGATCAGCCTTCTTTGTGGTCCAGCTCTAACTTTCATACATCGCTACTGGGAAAACCATAGCTTTAACTATACGGACATTTGTTGACAAGGTGGTGTCTCTGCTTTTTAAGATGCTGTCTAGGTTTGAACCTTATGAATAGGCACATGCAAAATGGACCCAGACCAGAAATAGACTGATCTGTCCATCACCATCAATGACCTTGAATGTTATTCCAAGTTATAATCCTTAATTAGTACATATGTTTGCCTTTGAGTTTTGAGATGGTTAAATAAATTACGAATGTTTGCTTAGTTTACTTTGTGGTCGTAGTAGCGAGCAGTGTGTTCCACAGATTATCCTAACGTGTTGCATGGATCCCTCAATCGAAAAGTGTTAAAAGCAACCATCTTAGGCAATAAATATATATCCAGTAAAAAGCAGAGATGGCAGAAACTTTGAAGGCCTTGTCTTAGGAAAGTCAAGGTGGCCAGAAACCCAGTAAGGCTGCCTTTTACATATGAAATGGAACCTATCAGTCAGAATCAGCAAATTTTTGTTGCCAGGAAACTATTGTGAAGTATTATGTGCTATAGTTGATGGTGGCTTTTGACTCAGTTGTCTAAGAGCAGATGAACTATCACAATATATACAGCCCTGGTGACAAATATGCTCTTCTGTCCCTTATCCTTCCAAACTTTTGAAAAGATCTAAGCCCAATATTATTTACTTTGCTTCAAATTGCATCAGTTATGAGTCCCCACACTTGGTCCTCCTTGAGGATCAATAGACAATTTGGAAAGTGCCTGTAATTTATTCATCAGGCATTTCACACATACTGAAGGCAAATTACACCAAGGAACAAAAAGCCTGTATCAGTATTGATCCATATTTTGTAATGATATCCAGCCTATTAAGAAATGAGCCAACAATGACTTTTTTGAAAGCAAACTCATCACTGAAGCCATGGGACAAAAGTAAAATCCTAATGAAGCCAATATGAATAGCTTCGGCTGGAAATGTTCAATGTCTATAAAGTTTTTGGTTTTCAAAAATGTATTCTTCAGCCTATAACACATTATCTTAGAGTTCGGGTTACCAATGATATTTATCGCAAATTTGCCTCATATTCAGAATTGCTGGGCGGAAAAAGTTTCTCTCTGAGGTCAAGATAAAAAGTGAAGAAGATGGCCACAATCAGGCTTCAAGAAAGTTTGTCTGGCCTTAGTAGTCAACTAAAATGTTGTAGTTGCCAGGATGCAACCTCTTCTCCAAAGAGTGGGTTATATCCAATATACTTTATATATATATATTTTATTAAATTTCCTGTTTTACAATTTAGAATATTCATTTAAACAACCTTAAAATGTCAATGACTTCCCTTCTTCCCTTTGCATGGTTCATTTTGCATATCATAAATCCTTGCATATTTTACATAAACTAAACCATCCAGTGTTCTAATATTACATCTATCAAAACTTCTTTACGCTGTTGAATTTATCTTAATGCTGCCAACGTTTTCAAGTGTACAAATTTTTCCTCCATTTATTCAATAAACAGTCTTCTTTAAACGTATGCTCTTCTTGTTCTCTTATTCTATACAGTGGTGCCCCACAAGACGAACGCCTCGCGAGACGAAAAACTCGCAAGACGAAAGGTTTTTTTCATTTTCGAGTTGCTTCGCAAGACGAATTTCCCTATGGGCTTGCTTCGCAAAACGAAGCTTGCCCCCGCACCCCGGACCTCTTTTGAAGCAAGGGGCGGCGGGGAGAAGATCGCTTCTCCCCATTGCCAGCCCCGCAATCTCC
The DNA here is from genome assembly GCF_965113315.1 of Podarcis vaucheri. NCBI lineage: Eukaryota > Metazoa > Chordata > Lepidosauria > Squamata > Lacertidae > Podarcis > Podarcis vaucheri. The sequence continues at coordinate 67,666,560 of NC_138767.1, read as the reverse complement.
GGGGACAGAGGGGAAGGCGCGCTGCCCCTTCCCTTGCTTTAAAACAGGTCCGGGGACAGAGGGGAAGGCCCGCGGCGCTTCCCCTCTGTCCCCGGATGGTCTCCAATGCATTCCTATGGGAAGCCGTGCTTCGCAAGACGAAAAACTTACAAGAAGAAAACACTTGCGGAACGAATTAATTTCATCTTGCGAGGCACCACTGTATGTTAAATCTGCAAACTGAGTATATTCCATCAGTTTAAGTTGCCATTCTTCTTTAGTTGGGACCTCGCTCATTTTCCATTTTTGGGCTAACAAAACAAGGACCACAGTAGTGGCATACATAAATAACCTTTTTTGACACCTGGGAATTTCCATCTGAAGTATTCCCAACAAAAAAGGACTCTGGTTTTTGGGGAAAGTACTTTTAAACATTTTTTTCAATTCATTGTGGATCATTTCCCAATACTCTTTTACCCTTTTACGGGTCCACCATATATGCAAGAACGTTCCCTCAACCTCTTTGCATCTCCCACACTTATCTGATTCAGTCTTATACCTCTTAGCAAGCTTAATAGGTAAAGGTAAAGGACCCCTGACAGTTAAGTCCAGTCGCGAACGACTCTGGGGTTGCAGTGCTCATCTTGCTTTACTGGCCGAGGGAGCCAACGTTTGTCTGCAGACAGTTTTTCCGGGTCATGTGGCCAGCATGACTAAGCCGCTTGTGGCGAAACCAGAGCAGCGCACAGAAACGCCGTTTACCCTCCCGCTGGAGTGGTACCTATTTATCTACTTGCACTTTGACATGCTTTTGAACTGCTAGGTTGACAGGAGCAGGGACCGAGCAACGGGAGCTCACCCTGTCATGGGGATTCAAACCGCCAACCTTCCGATTGGCAAGCCCAAGTGGCTCAGTGGTTTAGACCACAGCACCACCAGTGTTAAATACCATCTGTAAATCATTTTCAAGTAGTTCTCCTTCAAAGAATGACATGCTGTAAACTTCACATCACTCTTCCAGTTATTCAGTATACCGTATTTTTCGCTCTATAACACGCACCTGACCATAACACGCACATCGTTTTTAGAGGAGGAAAACAAGGGAAAAAACATTCTGAATGAAACAGTGGATGTATCATTTTTGTGCTTCATGCTGTGGCCACAGACATGTGATCTCATGGTGAATTTGAGCTGACCCAATGCAAAGATCCTGAGGATCCATGTGAATCCATGCTTTGTAACCACGTTTTTGCACCACTGCAGCCCCAGGCAACAGTGGGTGCGTGATTTTTGGGGGGCAGGCTGTAGCCATGGACATGCTATGTTCTCTGATGGTGAATTTGGGCTGACCCAATGCAAAGATCCTGAGGATCCATGTGGATCCATGCTTTTTAACCACATTTTTGCACCATTGCAGCCCCAGGCAACAGTAGGTGCATGCTTTTGGGGGGGCAGGCTGTAGCCATGGACATGCTATGTGCTCTGATGGTGAATTTGGGGTGACCCAATGCAAAGATCCTGAGTATCCATGCGGATCCATGCTTTTTAAGCACATTTTAAGTGGGGAGGGAAGGAAAAACACAGAAGGGACAAGGAGCACGAGAGGGGTGTGCAGAGAAGCAGCTGGCTAAGAATGCAGGAGTGGGGTATAACGGGAGGGAGGAAAGGAAGGCAAAAGTCCCCCCCACCCACCCAAGCCAGCCCCCCCACCTGCATGTTTTCCGGCTGGAGCACGGAGAGGAATTAGAAGGAAGGACGCTCTGCTTTCCCCTCTTCTTGCCTGGAGGGGAGGGGCTTTCCCTGCTCTTTGTTCCGTTTGAGCAAACACAGCAACGAAACAGAGAAGGGTGGGCAGTAAGACCCGGAGGCAGAATGCAGGAAAGCACCCACTTCCTCTTTTCAGATTTCCCTTCTCCGAGACACGATTTGATTTTTGCCTCCACTCGCGCCATTAGGCTCCAGGGACCACACATTCGCTCAATAACACGCACAGACATTTCACCTTAGTTTTTAGGAGAAAAAATCTGCGTGTTATAGAGAGAAAAATACGGTACTTTATGTTGGACACACAGTGCAAGGTGAGGGACAATATCCCACCATGGAATCAGGCTGTGCTACTGAGTCATTCCAGCTCACTTAGAAGCACAACACAAAAACTAGCTACAAATTTATTCCCCAGGTCATGCTGGGCCTGTAAGAACTTTCAAACTTTCAAATGAAACACAATGATTTCGCATTATACAGTCCCCAACTGCTGGGCAATGGAGTCTGGATGAACATTACTATACATATCTGCATTAGTTGTGCATGTGGGAAGATTTCTTCTGTGCATGGATCTATCTTATTGGATCAGGATAAATGTGCCTTAACTAAAGCTGCAAGGTTTAATTTGTTCAAAAACTAGTTTAATCAACTAAGGCTTTGGTGGATTAACTCATGGGAGAAATGTTTAATTGATGCACGCATATTTTAATCAGCAGGCATAAAGCTGAATTGAACATGTTTGCTTTTTGAAATGAATGTGTTACTGGAATAGGAAATGAAAAGGAAAATGTTGAAGATGGCTCTGTTATCTAGTAATTAGTGTGCTTTTGAAATTTCCCTCTTCCAAATGTCTCCCTGGATTATGGAGTTCTGAATTTTCAAGTCTTGTATATGTTTATGAAAATGAAATGAATGATTTAGAAAATCTCAGTTGTTAGGATTGCTGTAAATCTGCAGTTTCCCCACAACTTTCAGTTCTACTGGGTTCTCTCTCTCTTTCTTAACGTATACATTTTTGAAGCAATTGAACACACCATTTCATTATGATTCATTTGTAGGGGGTTCTACTAATGTGCATATACACTTCCATGAATTGATAAACACCACAAGAAAGCAATCTGGATGTTATTGTGTGTAGTGTTGAATTAAGATTCTTTTGTGTGGTGTTTCATCAGTCCATGTGTGTGCACTGAAAAAACATTGCACAAAAAACCCTTGAGGAAATCATAGTTGTCCTGTGAGCTACAGGAAAGCTGATGGGACGCGGGTGGTGCTGTGGGTTAAACCACAGAGCCTAGGGCTTGCCGATCAGAAGATCGGCGGTTCAAATCCCCGCGATGGGGTGAGCTCCTGTTGCTCGGTCCCTGCTCCTGCCAACCTAGCAGTTCGAAAGCACGTCAAAGTGCAAGTAGATAAATAGGTACAGCGGGAAGGTAAACCGCGTTTCTGTGCGCTGCTCTGGTTCACTTAGTCATGCTGGCCACATGACCCAGAAGCTGTATGCCGGCTCCCTCGGCCAATAAAACGAGATGAGCACCTCAACCCCAGAGTCGTCCGCGACTGGACCTAATGGTCAGGGGTCCCTTTACCTTTACCTTTACAGGAAAGCTGTGATACTTTTGGCAACCCCAATGACCGCAACTAAGGGTAAAATGTGTGTGCAAATCAGATTGCAACTTGCATTCTACAGATGGTTGTACATTAATACCCTGAGGCTGTAATCTTATGTACAGTTGCATGACAGTAAGTCCTGTTAAGGTTGGTGGGCTTACTTCTGAGAAGACACATTATAACATTGCACTGTAAGATACGTTAGTGCAGCTGTGTAGATCTTTCATGTCGATACCATAATTTCAATATATTTTTATCACATCTCCCCTTCTGGTGATCCTTTATTGCAGTGTTCTGCCTTCCTGATGAGAAGACAGGTTGTGATGTCACTCCAGTGCTGCAATCAATGAACATTTTGGGTTTGAATGGCAAGAGAAATTACACACTTCTCTGATCTAAAAGCCACAGAAAATATATATCTTCCATAGGGGCTAAAGGAGCAAGGTTTCTCTATCCTTCCCCTTACAAGTTGGGATACTTGTTTTGTTTTTTCATGAGTTGAATAGCGCTACTCAGTTAAATAGATGGCACCCTTTCTTAAGGGTTTAATCTTCTGTTGGCATTTATGTCTACTGTTTAGTAATCAAAACAGATATACACTAGTTCTGCCTCTTTTGAGAGTTGCCTAGAGATAAGGAAACTCTCAAGCAACACACGGACTGGAATTAAACTTGAAAGTTGCAGTTGGCTATTATTCTCTGTGGAAGTTGGATGGCACGCTAGTTCTGGTATCTCATTGTTGAAAACCACGTATGTGTTGCATTGTTAATTAGAGTGGCCAATTAGTTCAGTGCCAATAAGTGCCAATACAGTGGTACTTTTGTTCTCAAATGCCTTGGTACTCAAACAACTTGGAACCCAAACACTGCAAACACAGAAGTAAGTGTTCCAGTTTTCAAACTTTTTTCAGAATCCAAACGTGTTCCGTTTTGAGTGCCACACTTCCGATTTGAGTGTTATGCTTCCAATTTGAGTGCCACTCTTCCATTTTGAGTGTTCTGCTGAGGTCTGTCGGTTTCTGTTCTTTATTTTGTTTTTGTTCTTGTATTTCTTTTTTGTGACTGTGTGGAACCCAGTTCAGCTACTGATTGATTGATTGTGTGACTGCAGTACATTGTTTATTGCTTTCATTTTATGGATCAATGGTCTCGTTAGATAGTAAGATTCATGTTAAATTGCTGTTTTAGGGGTTGTTTTTAAAAGTCTCAAACGGATTGATCCGTTTTGCATTACTTTCTATGGGAAAGCGCGCCTTGGTTTTGGAACGCTTTGGTTTTGGAACGGACTTCCGGAACGAATTAAGTTTGAGAACCAAGGTACCACTGTATAGACTTCAGTGGGACTGTAACCCACTGCTCAAGTTACAAGAAGGATTGTCTGAATGCTGAGAGAAAAAATACCTTAGCATGAAAAGAAAATAGTCAGTGACTTGTTTGAAGACAGTGCTATCATGGAGCCATTCACAGAAACTTGAACTTATAAGTAGAGGCAAAGCTGATGACAATCATAAACCCAATCACAAAATTCAAGTTCTGTTCTGTTCGATTCATGTGGTACCTTCCTTTCCCCAGAGCAGTCAGCAAGGAGATAAAGCAAAACCTGGATTTTCTTTCCATAAATGATTTGGAGTCCTCAATTGTGATAATTTGTATTGCAGACCTGCTCAAATTGCAGCTTGCCCAACTGAACAATGTCTACACTCCCGTGCATTTTCACTACTAAGTGATTGACGACCTCTCTCTTTTTGGTAGAAATCGCAGGAGGTTGATTGAATTCCTGGCAAACCATAGTGGCTGGTCTTGCATTTGGCTTGGTAAATCGCAAATTGTTTGGGCCTGTGTGTGGCCTGGCAACTGCCTTGTCAGAAAGCAACAGATTTTCAATGCTCTGAAAATGACTCCAGTCGCTTCAGCTTTTAAGTTTTCTTGGGTGGCTGTAAAAAGTCAAACACAAATGATCGCAGAACCTCTGGTACAGCTAGCGTTATTTTATATAAGCTCTAAGGCACTGCACCTTTCTGCACTTTTCCCCCCACGTTGACTGGCTGGCTTTCTACTTTTCCTCCATTATAGGCATTTGCTGAAATGTTCAGAAAAGAATGGTCAGCAAATAAACAAGCGAACCAATTACAGCTCTTTCAGCTGTGAAATGCAGAGGGCCCCAGAGACAAATCAGGACTCAGCCCTGCTCCCACCGAAGTTATAAAATCTGCCTGCCGTTTTAGATATGTCTCCAAAGGGGAACAAATCCCAGCAGCTGCTTTTAAAATGCTGAGACTGAAAAGCTTTCTCCACCCTGGGTGTTAGGAATACACATGCTCAAATATGCTCTTCAAAGCTAAAATAAGGCATTTGCAAATGTTTTGAATGACACATAGAGCCTCCTTTTTACAGTTGGAGCAATTGCACCATCTGATTAATGCCATTACAGGCAGGTGTGTGTGTGTGTGTGTGGGGGGGAATATCCTTTTCTTTCCTTGGCTATTTCTGCTTTCTCGCAGGAGACCTGAGAGACAGGAGACAATGTCCCCCATATTGCGCGTCGAGGTCCCCCAGGCCACCTCAATAACTCACACTACACACATCAATTTTTGTTTAAGGTTTTTGGCATGAATTTGGCCACAACTTTATTTAAATACACACACGTGAATGGTTGCTTAGGCATTGGTTACGACTATCTGTCCTTGCCCCAGGGACAGAACTGACTTCCTGATTCCAGCGGAAGCCAGTCAGGGAGAACCATATTGGGGAGAAATGAAGTTGGGCATCAGTCCCTCATCTCTCACCCTCATGCCCCCTGGGGCTTGCACGGCCCAAGTCCAATGACAGGGACTAGAACGAAAGGGATGGCAAGCCCCTGGATTCCTTTAACGGAATTCTCTTTCCGCACCACCATTGGAGGGGTAGGCACTTACCCCTCCACCAACCAATTTTAACCAATGCCTTACCGCCAACCTTACAAGATTTGCTACGCAGTAGGCAAAAACCAAATGGCAACAGCCAATCAGCAAAATAGACAAAGTTCCTACCAGGCCCCTGCCCCAAGGCAGATGACCCCATGACAGGCATAGCAAGGTCAGAGGACAACGAACCCCCCTTTTTCAGGGAGGGTGGGCGGGTGATCCGGTGCATGCAGCCCAAGAGAAGGCCCCAGGCCGCAAGCGCTGTATTTAAGACCTCTGACCCCTCCCACACTTTAGCAACATAACATTCTCCCCAGCAACACTCCTTGCCCAATCACAGCATGTGGCCAATTTGCCCAACAACAGTGGGGTGGCCTTTTTGGCCCCCACTGCAACACGTGCTCTCTGTTATGGAGGACACGCTTTACGTGCTCTCTGTTACGGAGGACACGCTTTACCCTTCTACATGCAAGTGAGTGTGTGCACTCACCTTTTTAGGAATTCGTTTATATATATTTTTTCAAAATATAGTCCGGCCCCCCACATGGTCTGAGGGACAGTGGACCAGCCCCCTGCTGAAAACGTTTGCTGACCCCTGAGTCCTAATCCATTCCTGGATTGTTTGCCATTGTTCATGGGCTGACTGCCTGTCTGACACCCATTTGCCAGGATGCCAGTGATTATCTCTTGAGCAAGAGGTTGCTGTGTACATGATTCCAGGTTTCAGGGATTATGGCCGCCCATATCCCAGACTCCCCGCTTGGTAGCCATTCCTTTCCTGAACAGAACAAAGTTAGAATGGCACAAATCCATACTGGAGCAATTTTATATGACTTTCTAAAGTTTCCCCAGTGAGCCAGTACAGTGGTACCTCTGGTTACGTACTTAATTCGCTCTGGATGTCCGTTCTTAACCTGAAACTGTTTTTAACCTGAAGCACCACTTTAGCTAATGGGGCCTTTCCACTGCCGCCGCACCACTGGAGCACGACTTCTGTTCTTATCCTGAAGCAAAGTTCTTAACCTAAGGTACTATTTCTGGGTTAGCGGAATCTGTAACCTGAAGCGTCTGTAACCTGAAGCGTCTGTAACCCGAGGTACCACTGTACATGGATACATTTTTCAGTGAATTGTTGCATTTGGTAATGTGCAGCAGAGACCCTTTGAATAGAGATAGAAAGAAACTGTGATGAAGTGTTTCGTGGGGACATTTGCAGGAGTGATTGTGTTGAGTTTGGTAGTCGGTGTGTGTGTGTATGATGTCTGCTGGAGGGTCAAACCCCCCCCCCAACTTTACATAAATTCCTGTAACACAACAAAGGGCAATTTCCTTATAAAAGGGGTTCCAAATGGTATTATGAATTGATTGATTGGTTGTTTTTATTATTAGTAGTAATTAATTAATTCCATTTTGTGGTTGTTTCCCTAGAAGCATCTTGAAGCAATCTGCAATATAGCCACGTGTATAAAAACAGTCAAAAGCAACTGCACGTTAAATAGCTTTCAGAAACAACTATAAGTATAAAAATTTTTAGAACAACAACAGATAGCGTAAAATCTGTTCAGATCCAAGACGGATGCCGACTTCGATAAAGATTTTAGAAGGTTTATTGAAAGAGGAACATCTTTAGCAGGTGCAAAAAAAGTCAATAGAAAACACTAACAACTCTTACAGAACACACTCCATTCACATACATGGGGAATGAAAAGGGGCTGCATTTCAGAAACCCTTTCATATGTGTGTGAGGGCACTTGTTACCCACTGAAGAACTTATTGATCCAAAGGCTAGCACAAGAAGCAAATGCTACTTCCACATTATGGATGTACAAAAGTGCCTCCGTCCATTCCAACAGTCATTAGCACTTTCACCTGCAATTGGTTTACTTTGCACAAGACTGTCTTCCATTTCGTTGTCTGATTATGAGCAAATATACCTAATTTTTTATGTTTATTAAAGTGCACAGCAGACATGCATATCCCAGCCTTCAACAGATATTTACAAATCAGTTGCTTCCCCCTGTGTGTTCCCTTTCAAAGAAAATGAATTGCCAGAGGGGTAGCTCTGTTTGTTTTTTCACAGCCAAGACAAGAAAGAGTCTTGTGGGAACTTAAGCACAAGGTAAAGCCATTTATGTTGGGACGCGGGTGGCGCTGTGGGCTAAAGCCTCAGCGCCTAGGGCTTGCCGATCGAAAGGTCGGCGGTTCGAATCCCCGCGGCGGGGTGCGCTCCCGCTGCTCGGTCCCAGCGCCTGCCAACCTAGCAGTTCGAAAGCACCCCCGGGGGCAAGTAGATAAATAGGTACCGCTTACCAGCGGGAAGGTAAACGGCGTTCCGTGTGCGGCTCTGGCTCGCCAGAGCAGCGTTGTCACGCTGGCCACGTGACCCGGAAGTGTCTCCGGACAGCGCTGGCCCCCGGCCAATAGATGTGAGATGGGCGCACAAACCCCACAGTCTGTCAAGACTGGCCCGCTCGGGCAGGGGTACCTTTACCTTACCTTACTAAAGCCATTTATAGCTATAATTCTAACCATATCTACTCAGAAGTAAGAGCCATTCAGTGGAGCTTATTCTCAGGTAAATAGGGTTAGGCCTGCAGCATATCTGCTCATTTAAACACATATAAGTCCTTTTTTATTGAAACAGTTTTTCCATAAATGTGTATCTTGCAGAGAAGATTGCCATGTCTGCAATGCTCAAGTTAATTTCCATTTTAAATATTTGCAGTAAACATCATTTTGTATTTGACAGCTTTCAGACCCCTTTTGTACCAATGCATTCCTGACAGGTGAAAATGAACAATAATGAATTATCTGTTCCAACTGAATTTAGAAACCCATGAGATTTGGTTGCAAGGTCACTTTTCTAACCCCATCTACCTGGTAACAAGTCCCATCGAAACCCACAAGACTTACTTCTGAGTAGACATGGCTAGGATTGCAGTCCTACGAACAACTTAAACAATCAACACATGACACTTCATAAAAAGAAAAGCGATGAGGCACCTGTCAGGACAGCAGCAATTAGGCATAAATTAATATGTAAATAATGTTCATTGCAAAACAATTTGCATATCTATTTATATATAATGCACACATAATGTGTGCGTGTTGAAAAAAAAAGTTATTTTGTTGTAGCAAAGCAAGGAAGGAAACATTCGTTGCAAGAAGCGGTGTTGTGATTGAGGTCGAAGGGGTGGACAGAGGGAAATCCTCTTGATAGATTCTAACAGCCCTGCTCTGTATCAAGAGAGCCCCACTCAAGATATAGATGCGTAGTCTCACACGCCTGTCTCAGTGACATCCATGCTGGCTTAGTCACCTTCACAGAATGGACGATGGCAAGATCCCAAAGGATGTGCTCTGCGAAGAGCTGGCTTCAGGCACCAGGCCCATTGGCTGACCAATTCTGTGTTACAAAGATGTCTGCGAACATGACATGGAGGCTGGGAACATCAACCTCGCCCTGTGGGAATCCCTTGCAGAGCCTGGAGACGGTATTGCAGATATTAATATTGCACAGCTTGAAGCAATCTGATAAACAAAAACGGACTCCTCTTGGAATAAAAATGGTCCAATCCCAAAACATGGTTTCAAAGCTTAACTAATAGAACTTTTTTATAAGCAGAGCACAAAACAAATAACGATGCCCCCAGATAGTTTCCTAATGTATTATGCTTGTCCAAGCATAGGCTCATCTTCTTACAAATATGAAAAAACTCCAAACAGACCTGAAATCAAATGTATTTCTCAGCACACAGACTCCAGCCTCGAGCTGTTTTCTCTCCTGTAGAGACTTTGTTAGCATACCTTTGTCCTATGGTAGCCTGAGATCAAAGGACTCCCTCAAAATGGTGATTTGCAACTGAATAACTCTTCCATGTGATCTAAAGTTAAGCACCATGTGAGAGAACTAGCAGAGAACATCCTAAGTTAATTACCAACTGTTACTTAGAGAGCTCTTCTTAGCTTCAGTGGAATTTCCCAGGCCCCTTTAGCATATACAGAGTTATTTTCCATTTTCATGTACAATTCAACAATTACACTTAACAGACAATCAGGTCATGCATCCATAGAATGGACCGCTGGGAGGAGCGCAGTGAGAAGAAACACCATGGTGTATCTGCAGCAGCTCAGACAGATGCCTTCATCTGCCCCGGCTGCAACAAAACATATCTCTCTCGTATCAGTCTCACAGCCACAGCAGGTGCTGCAATCTCTGACAGTTGATTCCAGAGGCACCCTCCTCCATTGTTACCAGATACAGATGGATGCCAACCATGTGTATAGGATATACAATGACCTAAGGACAAAACTAGTGAAACTGTTGATGTGCCTGCAGCAAGTTGAGGATGCTGTTTCAGCAGGAGGGAACGTGCTGTTTTGCCTTGGGAACAAATTCCCTTAGATCATCATAGCATTTGAGTTTTAAGGTGATGGTTTCCTACCTGAATACGTGGCCATATTTGTAGAACAATGCTTGGCCATTTGCATTTTGAGTTTAAATGACTCAGAACACTGAAACATGCTGATGTTCTATTATCAGACAACGGTCAGCCACTTTTCATGGTAATTTAACAGGGAAATATTGGCAGGTAGAATGCGATTGTAATCAAAGAGTGGCTTAGAGAATCTTAGTAGTAGGCCCTGACTGCTATTGATGCAGAATGTGACATTTTGCAGGTTTTTAAAATGTAACCGGAGACCATTTTTAGAATTCAGTGCGCTTCTCTTGTGGTCATCCTTGCAAACAACAAATAGAAGACCGACAGTATACATGTGTATTGCCCTGCCTCCCAAACAAATGTACATTGGACCTCCCTAAAAAGGTAAAGGTAAAGGGACCCCTGACCGACTCTGGGGTTGCAGCGCTCATCTCGCTTTATTGGCCGAGGGAGCCGGCGTAGAGCTTCCGGGTCATGTGGCCAGCATGACTAAGCCGCTTCTGGCAAACCAGAGCAGCACATGGAAACACTGTTTACCTTCCCGCCAGAGCGGTACCTATTAATCTACTTGCACTTTGATGTGCTTTTGAACTGCTAGGTTGGCAGGAGCAGGGACCAAGCAACAGGAGCTCACCCCATCACGGGGATTTGAACCACCAACCTTCTGATCGACAAGTCCTAGGCTCTGTGGTTGAACCCACAGCGCCACCCGCGTCCCCTTGGACCTCCCTAGCCTAGGTTAAATTCATTACTTCAAACAAAAAGTGATCACACTGCCCCAAGGCTGGCAGCAGGACATGGTGGCTTTATAACTCTTAGAGTCCAGGCCATCAACAGACCCATCTGCTCAGAGCCAGTCATCTCCTGCTTCTTTCCTGGTGGGGGCACTCTGAGGTATAACTTCAGTTCAAGTCCACATTTGGTGCTATGGTCTAAAACACTGAGCCTCTTGGGCTTGCTGATTAGGTCAGCAGTTCGAAACTCCGTGATGAGGTGAGTTCCCGTTGCTCTGTCCCAGCTCCTGCCAACCTAGCAGTTCGAAAGCACAGCAGTGCAAGTAGATAAACAGGTACCACTGCGTCAGGAAGGTAAAATGCATTTCCGTTCGCTCTGGCACTCGTCACAGTCCTCTGCGCACCAGTAATGGTTTAGTCATGCTGGCCACATGACCTGGAAAACTGTCTGTGGACAAACACTGGCTCCCTCGGCCTGAAAGAGAGATGAGTGCTGCAACCCCATGGTCGCCTTTGACTGGACTTAACCGTCCAGGGGTCCTTTACCCTTTTACCTTTTGTCCAGGGTAGTAGAAATAGGGTACCCCAGGCTGTCACAACAATTTGGTTAATGCTTTGATTTTAATTGTTTGAACTCTGTAAGTCACTTAGAATATATCTTCAGCTATTCAAAAAGAATGAGCAAACCCAGCCACTGAGTTACTTCACATACCTTCTTAGGAATCAAATAAACAAGGGATATTTGTTGTTATGTTGAAGGGGGTGCCAGGAAACATGGAATTATGTTCACATGTGGTGGGAGTGTAAATATGTTTTTAAAAATTGGCAAAGGGTGTTTAAGGAGATAACAGAAATCACTGGGTTAAAGCTGACCAAAAGTCCAGAGGTACCATTATTATCAATTTACAATGGGGTGGAAGGTTCACAGGCTATGAAGGACTTGCCCACAAATTTATTGACAGCTGCACACATTATTATATAGCCAGGAAGTGGAAGGGGCAAGCAGAAGATAAAATGGAAGAATGGTATAAAGAGGTGTGGGATATAGCTATTAATGATAAATTAACATGTGCCAAGATTGTGAATATGCAGGAGAAATGATTCTGCAGAGACAAGGAAGGTGTTTGTAGAATTTGTACTGTTGAAACAGAAAGGGGTCAAACTATCACAAGAGGTTTTGAAATTTTGGGAGGCTGGACAGTTGCAATGGAATGGCCTCAGTGGTGGGGTGCACATTTTTATTCTTATTTATTTATTTATGATTATTACTTTCTAAATGAATGTAGTTGTGCATTTCAGCCAGGATAGTTTCAGAAACCTTCCCAGTGGGTCTTACCTATGATCTACAGAGAAAGGCGAGATTCAGGGGTCTAAAAGAAAGGATACACACAAACACGCACACACCCCTTTCATGACAAGCTGCCCAGAAAACATCAACCACCTCCTTTTATTCTTTTCTCCACTAGTGCTAACTGTTCCTCCAATACCCTGCTTATAATTTTATTCCATATTAAACATGGGGAACTGGGGGGATAAACTCCAGACACATCTATTTATCCATCTTCAACTGCATCCATTTAGAGGCAAATTATCTCACTGCATTTATAAATGAAGTAATTAGAACTCTAATGAGTATAATTGTGGACACAAATAACTGTGCATCATGGTAATTAAACGTGCTGGGCCTGGTTCTTAGTTGTTTCAATTAGCACAAGTTCCATTCTACACAGCCGACCTGCTTAAAAGCTTCCAGAATGTACCGAACCCCCCCTAAAAAAGGGCAAGTTACATATGGTAGTATAATTTCAGTACAGTATGCTTACTTACCCCCGAGCTTTCTGGAATATGTTTACATTACTTAAATAATTAAATCTGCATTACTGAATTACTTCCACTCTGCGCTTTCTTTGTGGTAATGTATTTTAAAAATACAAAGCTTATTGAGCATAACGTGGCAAACAGTTTTCTGAAAATGTCTAAGTCAGATTCTAAAAGGCTACTTTATGTCAGGAGCTGACCACTCCTTCTGCTGGGAGGAGTCAACCTGTGATGGTGGACTCCAACTTTCATCAGCTCCAGCCAGCAGGACTGGAGCTTCAAGGATGATAGAAACTGTGGTCTTGAAACATCTGAAGCACATCAAGTCGCCCACATTTGTTATAAAACATTTACATAGCAGCGTTTCTCAGACTTGGGTCTCCAGATGTGGCTGGACTACAACCCCCATAATCCCTAGTTAGCAGGCCCAGTGGTCAAGGACGACGGGAGTTTGCAAATCTGTCCCCAGAAAACATGGCAGTGGCAGCCTTGCAGCCCAGAGCCAGCCTGGTAGCGCAGTTGGCTCTGGCTGGCTTCAGGAGCTGCTCACTGCCACGGCGCCCACCATTTTTCCTCTCAGGAAGTCCCCATGTGATGTGTCTTGTGCGCAACACATCGTATGGGGACTTCCGGAGAGGAAAAATGATGGGGGCCACAGCTGCAAGCAGCTCCTGAAGCCAGCCAAAACCAACTGTGCTACCAGGCTGGCTGACTGCCACTGCTGCCGCCACTGCCAAAGGGGAACCAGGGATGTCTGGTGGTACAGATCTCCTGGCTTCTTTGTTTTGACTGATTGGGGGAGGCTTGGGTGTTGCGGGCGGGCAGCCATTGCCCAGTTTTTTAAAAACTCTGTGCATTTATGTTTCACAGGGTGCGAAAGAAGGGCTTTGCACCTTGCCTGGCAGAGAAACCATGTGCCTGCCCACCCACAACTCCTGAGTCCCCCTCAATCTGTCAGAACAAAGGGGGAAGGGGGCAGATCATTGGGGAAGGCTCAGGAGTCATGGGTGGGCTGTGGGCCGTTGCCCAGTTTTTTAAAAAACTCTGCGCATTTATGTTTCACAGGGTGTGAAAGAAGGGCTTTGCAGCACCTTTATACAATATGCATGTGTGCTTGGGCCCAGGGGTCTTTTCCTCACCATCCCTACTACTGACTCCCTGTTGCTACTCAGCTTCCAAAAAACACCAAAGTCTCCCCAGAGTCATTGAAAAAAATCTGGTAACCATATACAGTGGTGCCCCGCAAGACGAATGCCTCGCAAGACGGAAAACTCGCTAGACGAAAGAGTTTTCCGTTTTGGAGGTGCTTCGCAAAACGAATCTCCTATGGGCTTGCTTCGCAAGACGACAATGTCTTGCGAGTTCCTGCTGGTTTTTTTCCTTCCCCCCCTTTTTCTAAGCTGCTTATCAGCTGATACGATCAGCAGATAAACCGCTAAAAGCCGCTAAAAGCCGCTAATAGCGCTAATCCGCTAATCCTTCAATGGGCTTGCTTCACAAGACGAAAAAACCGCTAGACGAAGAGAATCACAGAACGGATTCTTTTCGTCTTGCGAGGCACCACTGTACTAGGAGTCAAATACCACGGTACATCATTTCCATATACTTTTCTTTCAGTGTACAACATGTTGCAAATTTCAGATCCGTTTTCCATAACCTTTCCCAATCTGCAATCTGAATGCTATGCCCCAAATCCTTTGCCCAGGGTATCATTACGGATTTGTCTGTTCATTTCCACCATCTTCATCATTCTAACCCTCCACCATGGGGCACAGTAGGATTGCACTCTCTGTTCTCTTCTCATATTTGTACCTGTTTCACTACGGTGAGTGATATGACATCTCTAAAATTGGTTTCATGTATGAATCACCCCTTTCAAGCTGGTTTTAAGTCAAACCAGCAGGATGGGAAATTTTCTTCAGCGAGCATTCTTGCTCTCTAACTCCACAACACACATTTCCGCCCTGCTCCTCAACTTTTTCAGCAAGGTTTTCTCTGATGTAATACTCCTGTGTGCTTTTCGTTCTCAGAGAGAGCAAGCCAGACCCTGCTCCCTCCCTTCTTCCTCCTCTGAACTTCTGACTCCGCTTAAATATCTCATCTGGGAGTGATTGTCCCAATTAATTCTCTTTCCCAAAGGATAAGCTGTTCAACAAAGATATGGGCTAATGCTCTGTTACAGAACAGAGGAAATTAACACATGCGGCCAGATCGTCAACTGGTTTAAATTGCTACTGCTTCATTGGTTTCAAAGAGGGACTCTGGTGAAGATCTGGCTCTGTGATTCTGACTACATATGTCCCTCTCCTGCTCACTTTTTACATTAGAAAAAAATCTTACTAATCAGAAGCAGCATATTCAGGTGGCCGCTGCAAACTCTTTGGAAATAAACTCTATTTCTTTTGGTTCATGTAATGTTTAAGATACAGTGGATGATTTCTTTTAAGAGGGTTGCAACCAATTTTGACCCATTGTGACATTCCAGATGATTTTGAGGATCTTTTTTCAAGTCTAAACATTAGCAGAGAACCCAAGCGGAGTGCAAAGAACTCTAGTTTTATACATGCCCATGGAATTTATGAAGAAGGGCATTGTTATGTACTGAGCTTGGATCCTAGAACAATAGGCAGGTAGAATCCTAGAAGGCAGAAACCTGATTGGTCTGCAGGAGCTGCCCAATCCGGCTCCAGGAGGAAGTGAATCAGCAACCTGATTGGTTTGCAGGAACAGTCCAATCAGGCTCCAGAAGGGGAGTTGAATCAGCCAATCACATGGGACCCATTGTGTAAACCAGTGGTGGCCAAACTTGGCCCTCCAGCTGTTTTGGGACTACAATTCCCATCATCCCTGACCATTGGTCCTGTTAGCTAGGGATGATGGGAATTGTAGTCCAAAAACAGCTGGAGTTTGGACACCACTGGTGTAAATAATGTATATATAGCCAGAGGTTTGGGGGCAAAGCACTCACTCACTGTTTACCATGAACTGAAATAAAGAGCATGAAATCAACACTCAACTCCGAGTATATTTCAGGTATTTAAGAAATATTTTAAATCAATGGATGAACAAATTTATTTATTTAGCTTGACCACAGTTGTTCATGCACTGGTATTCTCATGGCTGCTCGACCATCATATGCTTTCGGAGCCATATCTGACCCCAAAGGTGGGTAAGAAACAGATACCCTCTAAAACTTGGGTCCTTTGTTTTCCGTGGATTCTCCTACAGTAAAGGGATTGGCGGTTTCTGGTGTTTCAGCCACTCTCAAACCGGCATGTGTCAGATTCCAATTGAACTAAATGGTAAAGGTTTGGGGGACTGTGGATGTGAAGGTGGCACAAAAAAATAAAATAAAGCTATTTTTAGAAGGGAGAAGGCAGAAAGTGCTGAAAATTCAGAGTGAAAATTCGCATTTAATGACATAAGAGCTACTTTATGTTGATGCAGCAATTAACATAAAAATAACCACGGCTTAAGCAGAACTGACTGGAAATGGCATCCCAGTCCAAATTTGTCATACGCTTTGCAGACAGCAATTGGAGGGGGCTTCATTGGTGATTTTGTAGGGAGGACTGGATGAAATTTGCTCAAAGGTTTGCAATCGGTTATTCCACTATAGCAATGGCAGCTTCTTTTTTCTCCCTTTTAAAAAATGACATTTTTTGTTCCACTGCCTCATGCAGTGGGGATTTGCAACTTTCTTCCCCAAATGCCTCAGTAACTCCATTACTGCAATGTTGCCCCAAGGGGGCTTATGAATGCAGTTTTCCACCCAGAAGTGCCCATATGTGAGCAAAAGTTGAAACCAATGAAGTTTTCAAAAATGGTCAGAATCTCAGATTGGAAGATCTGCATTGATCTGCTTATGAATTATGATATAATTCATTAAAAAACTTTATTGTTGTTGTTTAGTCATTTAGTCATGTCCGACTCTTCGTGACCCCATGGACCAGAGCACGCCAGGCACCCCTGTCTTTCACTGCCTCCTGCAGTTTGGTCAAACTCATGTTGGTAGCTTCAAGAACACTGTCCAACAATCTCGTCCTCTGTCGTCCCCTTCTCCTTGTGCCCTCCATCTTTCCCAACATCAGGGTCTTTTCCAGGGAGTCTTCTCTTCTCATGAGGTGGCCCAAAGTATTGGAGCCTCAGCTTCAGGATCTGTCCTTCCAGTGAGCACTCAGGGCTGATTTCCTGCAGAATGGAGAGGTTTGATCTTCCTGCAGCCTATGGGACTCTCAAGAGTCTCCTCCAGCACCATAATTCAAAAGCATCAAATCTTTGGCGATTAGCCTTCTTTATGGACCAGGTCTCACTTCCATAGATCACTACTTGGAAAACCACAGCTTTAACTATATGGAGCTTTGTTGGCAAGGTGATATCTCTGCTTTTTAAGATGCTGTCTAGGTTTGTCAGTGCTTTTCTCCCAAGAAGCAGGCGTCTTTAAATTTCATGGCTGCTGTCACCATCTGCAGTGATCATGGAGCCCAAGAAAGTAAAATCTCTCACTGCCTCCATTTCTTCCCCTTCTATTTGCCAGGAGGTGATGTGACCAGCGGCTATGATCTTAGTTTTTTTGATGTTGAGCTTCAGACCATAGTTTGTGCGCTCCTCTTTCACCCTCATTAAGAAGGTTCTTTAATTCCTCCTCACTTTCTTCCATCAAAGTTGTGTCATCTGCATATCTGAGGTTGTTGCTATTTTTTCCGGCAATCATCCAGTCCAGCCTTTCACATGATGAATTCTGCACAGAAGTTAAATAAGCAGGGAGACAATATACAGCCTTGTTGTACTCCTTTCCCAATTTTGAACCAATCAGTTGTTCCATAAGAATCAAGAACAAAGACTTTTTTTAATAAAAAAAGGAAAGCAAAAAGCGACCACAACAATATGCATTATCATCTCACATTGAGAATACAATAGCTATTGGTGCTTCCCTTTGAAGTTAAAAATATAAGTCAATATAAGCCTCTAGATATCCAAACAGGTATTCACGTGGAAGCAGCTTTGATAAAATACATGTTCAAATAGTGGGAAGGATGTTGAGGTCCTCAGACTATTGCATAATGAACGTTGGGTGGGCAATTATCCTTCCAGGCTGGAAGTATAAGGCTCTTGGCAACCATAAGGACTCACAACATCCTCTTTTGTTGTCCTGCTGTTAATTTCTACACCATAGGTACATGGACGTCTGCAAATATCAAAGGTTTTGCCAGTGCAAAATTGATATGGCAACAGCTTTGGAACAAAAGGAATACATCACTGTACATGGCGAAAAGTTATGCTTTAATTAGGCCTTTTCAGCAGTACACCCATTCAAGCAGTACATTTCAAATATTTTATTAGACTTTCAAAGCTATACATCTTAGGAGGGGTGCTAGCTAAATCATTTCTAAAATTACCCATGCTGGTGTATTCATAGAGGATCAACTTGCCCACATTTTTCATTTTGAACTGAGCCAACATATTAGAAAGCCCAACTTGTTTTCTGTAAACGTGAGACTTAGCTCCGCCTTTATGACGGTTTCTGTGTCACCTGAAAGTCTTACAAACACTTGCCCTTATGGCTGCCTGTGCCAGTCTTGTGTCTATCTCTGCATCTCCCATCTCCCAACCTCCCCCCTCCCCCGTTCTCTGTATACAAACTGTCACAGCTGATTTATGTCATGCACTCTAACCAAATAAATCCATAAACAGAAAGCAGGAAGTCAGTATTCAGCTAAATAGCCAAAATGCCCTGATCATGAACTCAACTGTTGCTTCTAGACTAAAAAAATACAGGCTGAAAGACCAGGGGAAATTGTGAGCAGGGTGCATGGAAGCTAAGGTGCAAGCAAGAGCCGTATGTGAGATTTGCAGAACATGTTTATTGCTTACATGGTGTAGACGTCAAGGCAGGCACCTTAGCTTACTTTTTTTGGTGCATGGGTGAAACAAATGCTTTCTTTTCAAACAAACTGATCATTTTCGTCTTGAATTTTATTTGCTTGCGCATGCGTGGACACACACACATGTGCACATTTCGGGAACCTGTCAGTCAAAAAGCAGGATATAAACTGAATAAATAATGATAAAGCATCCATTATGTGTCACTGGACTAGACTCCTGGGTGTCATGTCAATCATGTCACACACACAGAAGGTGTCTCATATTGTCTCACATTAAACTGGGGTCATTGACAAATGCATCTCATGTGTGTATTTGAAATTGAGTCTATTTGATTTCAGATGAATAAAGTGATTTTTTAAATTCTTTTTTACAAATGTAGGAGACAAAAATAGGTAAGATTAGTCATGGAGGTGGAGAGATGATGGGTGTTGTTGCATGCAACTCTTTCAGTTCTTAAGATGCTGCCTTGAACTTGCTGATTGAGAATAAATAATGGAGTGCCTTAGTGAGATATCTCCAATGTGTTTGGTGGAGGGCTTCTGCTGGCAAGGAGCCAGTTGTATTTACTGTCGTTTTGTTTGTTGTCAGCATCTTAGTGCTCAGCATGAACTCCACCATTGCAAACTGTCGGAATAAGTTATTTTGAGTCTGTAATGAATGCTTCTCTAACATGTTATTATTGAAAATAGCAGGTTTCAAATGTGTGACCGTATGGCATACGCATTCATTTGTTTCTTCAGCAAAGTGTGGACTCTTCTCCCCCCCACCTCCAGCCCCGGTTTTTAAAGCTCAGAAGAAGTTTGAGCAGTGCTGTGCGAAAGACATGGCTAATGATCAGGTTCATCATATTCAGATAGGGAGAGAGAGAAAGAGAGATATAGACAGGACATCACATATAATAGCCTTGATGATATACATAGATTTATTTCATATGAACTGTACCCAAGGCATGTACTTGACAAAGTCTCTTTTTAAAAAAAAAAATATGTAACAAATTCATATTCCAGGCAAGTTTCTCTCACTTTTAGTACACTATGAAAGAGAGGCGAGATAAAAATAAAGCACAGATAAAGCATATTCCCAGTGGGCTTCATTAATTCTTTCTCAATTGTCATTCTTTTATAACTGCAATTGCTAATTCTAATGACGTTTGCCCACAGTTATTTTGTTCCTAATATTGTTAGGAAAGGGGGCAAGGTAGGAAATGGGTTGTACTTCGAGCCTTCCATAAGGGGATGCTTGGAAATGCTGGCATCAGTGCAGAGAGGAGAAGGCCAGCTAGAAAGTGACTTGAGGTCCCTTGGATCAGATGTGGGGTGTGATGGGGGTGGGAGGAGAGAATGCCACATACCTCAACTTCCCATCTCTTCTCTCTCACCAACTTCTGTAGCTTTAGAAACCACAGTAAAAGAGGAGGCAGTGAACAGAGATGGTCAAGTTCTCTGGACAATGCTACTTCAGTGTAGTGTCATATTTCCTGAAAGCTTCCTGATATACTGTCAGAGCGGGACTCAGGCATAGGTTTGCAACAAAACAATAAATCACCCGAGGCCAGTGACATTAACTCTTTGGCGCTGTGGTCTAAGCCACTGAGCCTCTTGGGCTTGCCGATCAGAAGGTTGGTGGTTCGAATCCCTGCGATGGGATGAGCTCCCATTGCTCAGTCCCAGCTCCTGCCAACCTAGCAGTTCAAAAGCACACCAGTGCAAGTAGATAAATAGGTACCACTGTGGCAGGAAGGTAAATGGCATTTCCATGCTCTCTGGTTTCCGTCACAGTGTCCCATTGCTCCAGAAGTGGTTTAGTCATGCTGGCCACATGACCCGGAAAGCTTTCTGTGGACAAACACCTTCTCTCTTGGCCTGAAAGCGAGATGAGTGCCGCAACCCCATAGTCGCCTTTGACTGGACTTAACCGTCCAAGGGTCCTTTACCTTACCTTATTCAAGAAAACAATCCACAGCTCCAATGTAATGCTCTCAGCAACTCTTTCTAGGAGGTCTTGCCGCAGTGAAGCAGTTGCGGAGAATGAAGGTCCCCACCTTCCTAGTGCCCACTAGGACCCCTCCTATCCAGGGTCTTTGCCATCCATTCTCAGGCTTATTTTGGGATAGACAGATCATTAGCTTAACCTTCTTTGCAGGGTGGTTGTGGAAGTGAGGGATGATAACTAGGTGTGCCACCTTGGGAGGGGAAGGATAAGAAAGCAACACATAAATGGAGTGGAGTCGAAAGAGGTAGGATAAACTTATTTAAGGCTGGTGAATCCTTCTTCCATTCATTGGGTTAGGAGGTCTATGGCCTTTCTATTTAAATTCTAGAAACAATATTGTTACAAAAGCCGGGTGCCTGTTCCTCCCTTTGTCGAGTAATGGCTAGAGTCCATGGGGTCTCAGGCACCAACATCTGTGTCCCTTTGGAGAATAGAAGGCATGGCGAAGTCTGTCGTGCTTTAAGAAATATGGTTTATTCACCTGTTTACACCTTCAGCCTGCATGGAGGTGGTTCAGATCCTATGGCATAGCCATTCTAAGACGCACCAGCGCCAGCTGCATGCAGCCAGCACTCTCCAAAGTTGCATCTCAACCTTCTCCCTCCTTCTGTCTCCCAGAAACTCCTGCTCAGAAACACACCCCATCACCTTGGCACCCCTTCAAAGCCCTGTCTCCTTCCCTCAGGGCAGGAGGGAAGTTCTCTTGCATTGACAATGACCCTCAATGGTTCTCTATTGTCCCCTTAGCTTAGCCTGGCTAGTTTGCCTGAGCCAGCCCAGGCATTCCCTGAATTCCCTGTCTGGCACAGTTTTGCACTTTAATCCATATCCCACTTAATCAAAACCCTGGCACTTATTAATATCTACCCTAAATCTATGACACCATAAATGACAGTACCATTGGCAGTTAAGATAGTTTTGCTTAAATGAATCCATGCCCGGGTGGGTAAATTAGTCCCTGTGCCAACTAGCTGCTACAAATGCCACTCATGGTGATTCCATCTATCATAGGGCCTCAGCCACAACACATTTATATTCAAGTAGTCCTAAAGCGACAAGCCCTTAAGTAAAAGCCAACCAGCAAACCAACACGGAGTCAGATAGTCAAACCCACCAGTGAGCAGTCATCAAATAAGATGGCACTTCCTATGGAAGTTAACTTTGTTTTTGGGTCTAATTTCTAAGCGTCACTCTGCACCCATGTCAGAAAAGTGCCATCTTTAGCAATGTGATTAGTTGTTTTGCCCCCTGGCAGTGCTTGAGTCTCAGGAAGCTGGGAGTTCATTAGGAACTCAGGCTTCAGGACTCCATCTTCTGAGAGTGGCCTCAATTTCCCCCAACTACTTCAGTGCCAAAAGGCTGGCTCTGAAGGGCTAATCTGTGAGGAAGGTGCTTGGCATTTCCAGCTAGATTTTATATATATATATATATATAAAAAAACCACACAATAGCAGGATTTCCCCGAAGCAAGATGATAGAGGAAGAAAGAGCCTGGCTAATTAAACTTAATTGGGTACGTCTAGGTTGGGCTATCATGATAATTGGTTCACCCCAATGTTCAAGCTGCCGAGGGGTGTATTTCTGAATGCATTATTCAAAATTGGTACGGTGGAGGGGGTGAGGGGATGAGGAGAAATTTAAGAGGGGAAGGGCATTAGTTAATTGTCCAGGAACTAATACTATATGAACTTCTATCAAAGTCGTGGGGCAGCCGGAGTTGAATGGCATTGACCAGCCAACCCACGTCCTCCTGTGGTCAGTTGGGAGCCTGATGTGAAGCCGACAGAAAGGGACTGTTCTGTTTCACCAGGCAAGGGTGTGATTAAACTATGCTTGAAGAGGGCTATGAGGCCTCAGCGCATACCGTTCCAGATAAATCACAATGTGTTTTTATTTACCGTATTGGCCTGAATATAAGCCACACTTTTTCTTCCAAATCCTGACCGTGAAAAGTTAAAGTCTGGCTTATACAGTGGTACCTCGGGTTACAGACGCTTCAGGTTACAGACTCCGCTAACCCAGAAATAGTACCTCGGGTTAAGAACTTTGCTTCAGGATGAGAACAGAAATCGCATGGCGGCAGCAGGAGGCCCCATTAGCTAAAGTGGTACCTCAGGTTAAGAACAGTTTCAGGTTAAGAACGGACCTCCGGAACGAATTAAGTTCTTAACCTGAGGTACCGCTGTATTCACGACCTTCCTTACACAAATTGGCTTGGAGTGGGCATGTCCCCGGATGCTGCCTGTTTTCGGCTGGGCCGGCTCCTGCGATGGTGGCACGGCGAGGGGGTCCCTGAGAGGGAGCCAGAAGGCGGCAAGGAGGAGGAAATGAGGGAGGAGTGTGGATGAGAGAGTGAGAAGGTCTGCTAGGAGGAGGAACAGGAGATGCAGCCGGTGTGCTGGGACTGGCGCAAATCCGCGGTGCTGCCTGGCTTTAATCCGCTGAGGCGCTCATGAATCCTGTCAGCTGCCAAATCTCTCTGCTCGTCCTATCGGGGGGCCATGGTGATGCTGACCCCACCACCACAGCCGCCATGGCCAGAGTGAAGGCGCTGCCTCCTTGACCCCCCCCCTTGGCCCTTGCTCCTCCTCAGGCATTGACATTTCTTTCCCCCCTTAATTTTAAAGATGCGGCTTATATTTGATATATTTGAGTGCGGGTCATATTCAGGTGGCCGGATTTATGTATAAACTAAACAAGCCATAGCTTAGGCCCCCACTCTCTTGCCCCCCCCCAAAAAAAAATTAAAGGAAAAAAAATACTCGATGTACATTTCCAAAATATAAGATAAAAACCAAATAAAATAAAACCTACACACAGCAACAGTGTTTTGTTTTGTGTATTACTTTGATAAAATACGTATTTTGTTATGTGCAAATGGCTTAAGATACCTATAAGGTCCATAAATTACCATATAGTATATATTCAACACAAAAAAATCGACAATTTGTTGTTGACAAAGGACAAAGGGCCCCATTACCGTCAGTAGCTTAGGGCCTTGTCAAACCTAAATCCAGCCCTGTTTGGGCCAATACGATATTGCAACGACGCCACAGCAGGATGCAACACGAACAAGCGACAGCTAGTAGCAAAACAAGCAAAGAATTACTAAAAGCATCAGAAGACACACAAGATGGAGAAAGCCCCCAAACCCTGAGGGAACAGGTACAACTTGGTGTTAAAAGGACAATGATGTCTGTTAAGTTGTGGGTGAACATATCAGACGACGCAGCAATTCTTCAAACAGCCCTTGTTTATTCACAGGCCAGAACAGAACTGAACTGAAGGGTTCAGCCAGCCTGCTTATATAGAGCTCCACTAGAATGCAACAGTAACCATTTTCTGTAACTATCCAATCACTTAACGTCACTTTCAATCCCTTATTTGCATATGTGGACCTGAGTGAAAACGATCTACAGTATCCCCCTCTGGCCCAGGGTGAGAACTTCAGTACATAACACTGTCTTTGCTTGGTGGAACAACGGGATGCCACCACGAGGAAGGCACTATTCTGCGTCACTGCAGAATGATGACGCAGTTATAGCGGAAGGGAAAAGAAGGGCCTCCTTCACTGATTGTAAGCAGGGACAGGCTAACAGAGGGAGCAGAGCAGCACATCAGACTAGATTTTTGCCTCAGGCCCAGAGGTTCTTGGTTCAAGTACTGGATTTCCACTGTTCTTAAATGTCGAGGCAAACTTCCTTAAGCAAGCTCTTTAACTATGTTCATTCGTCCTTCTGACTGATACTGTCACTGTGTGTCATGTGATGTTTAACACATGTGGCCGAAGGCACAAATCCCACCATGAAGGGTTTGATTGATTGATTGATTGATTGTCCCGTGTTCGCAAAAAAAATGTCGCTCGCAAAAAAAGCCCTTCAAAGTGGTATACAAAGAGATAAAACGACAAAATCATTTTTTTAAAAAAATCATAACCATACTTGAGGGTCTGTACCTTCCTTTGTAGAGTAACAATCCTTTAAAGCAGGCAAAACTTAAAATACCTGCAGTTTGATAAGATTATATTTTTAAAGCAGATGAATAAATGAGCAAATTCAGTAAATTTGGATATGCAGAAGATATTAAATATAAATTTAAGGAACTGCAGAAAGAGGGGGGAGGAAGTCAAATTTTGAAATGTTAAAAAGATTGTAAAATTAGTGAAATGTATAAACTTGAAAAGCATATTTTTTTTAAAAAAAACAAAAGTTAAAATACAGTACAAAAGGAAGTCCTTCTCCACACAGCACATACATAAAACAATGGAACTACCTGCTGTTGGGATACTGCCAGGGAGATAAAGTCCATCATGGCCCCCAAGTTGGCTGCTGGACGATCCATCATCGATCTCCCGTAGTCACGCAGTATGAGCTATTAGCGACCCGAGTTTCCTGGAAATACCTTGCCACATTCCAGGGCTCATGCACACTCTTATCAGCAGATAATGCACAGCAAAAGTCGCACCCAGGAGAGCATTATTTACAAGCTTTTATTCAGCGTTGATCAGAACAAAGAAAGACATGACTGTTCTGCGTCAGTGTCTTCGACAGAGAGAGAAACGAAAGCAACAGCAAACATAAACATCCTGTGAACAGGAAATACGCAGGCTGTGACACAAACATCCTGCTCCCTTTTAAGGTGGAACGGAAATATCCTAACACCTGCCACATGGTATAGTGACAGCCACCAGCTTGGATGCCTTTTGAGGTAGAATTAGACAAATTAATGCAGGATATGGTTATCCATGTGTCTGTTAGCCATGATGGCTGTAGATAATCTCCGGTGTCATAGCAATACGTCTTTCAGCTGCTGGTTTTTGTGTGACAGAGCAGTAGAAGACTACTGTATTCGTGTTTTACTTTGGACTTTCCATAGACATCCAGTTTGTCACTGTGGGAGCAGAATCCTGGACAGGATCTGCTGGGTTTGATCCAGCAGATCCTCTTCTTAAAAGGCTGCTGAAGAGGAAACAGCAGCTCCATGGAGTTTTAAAAGGATCGAGCAGTGGCTAACTGCAAGCCAGCCGTGTTTTCTGACCGTTGTCACCGTGCACAAAATCTTGAGATGTGTTCCAGCAATCTGCCCGTCACGTGGGGAAAGCAGCCTCTCCAGCCGAAGGGCAATGCTGGAAACTGTAAATATAGCTTTTGTGTTTGAGTACAGCTTCAGAAGCATTTGATCATTACTAAATGGCGTGTCTTTGTACGAAGTCTCCACAGTGATACTGCGGCGGTTAGAGCATATACTCTGAACTCCAGGGTTGGGGCACTTGCATTATGTTATATATAGTTGGATTTAGTACATGCAATTAGAATTGAAATTTGTGCCGCTGCTGCAGCACTGCAGTGCAGCTTTGGCTTAGGAGCTAGCGAGAAGCAGTTAGCTCCCCCCCCAACCCTTGCTTGGAAAATCTGCCATCCCAGGTCTTTATAACACAGCCAATTATCACGTATGCTGTTTCACATAGCCTTTCAGAACCCAATTTAAATAGAGACAAGTGACAATTCTTTCCGCAAAAGTCACCATAATCAGGCATATGTGAAGACCTCACACAGTTATCAAGATTAAGTTGAGAAATAGGGATTTCAGGTTTCAGTAAACATATGTTGTGAAGCTGCTGTGATTAGCTTTCAGGCTCAAGTGGCAAGTAGATATTAGCACTTTCCTCTGAAAATGGGGTGGGTGTGTTTGTGTGTGTGTACTATGTCTGCAGTGGTAGAATCTGATATAGTCCAGTATGTTTTGTACTGAAGTTCTCACCCTGGGCCAGCAGGGGGATACTGTAGATAGTTTCCACTCAGGTCCACATATGCAAATAAGGGTTTGAAAGTGGCGTTCAGTGATTGGATAGTTACAGAGTGGCTGAACCCTTCAGTTCAGTTCTGCTCTGGCCTGTGAATAAACAAGAGCTGTTTGAAGAATCGCTGTGTCGTCTGATATGTTCACCCACAACTTAACACAATACTAGTATGATGCAGTTGAAACTAAGTTTATGTCTACACTGCTTTCAATTTAAGCTACTTAGCTGGGTTCATTTGGAATGGGCAGGATGTAAACTGAATTAATAATAGTTGCTTTGGAAGACGATAATCAGGCATCCACACTACATGACCTGTCCAACAAAGTTGATGTTGAAGAATCATTGCTTTGACACTGGTGATCTTTGCTTCTTCCAGTACACTGGCATTAATTTGCCTATCTTCCCAAGTGATGTGTAAGATTTTTCGGAGACACCGTTGATGGAATCTTTCAAGGAATTGGAGATGACATTTGTAAGTGGTCCATGTTTCACAAGCGTACAGGAAAGCTGGTAGTACAATAGCTTTGTAAACAAGCATTTTGGTTTCCCTAAGAATGTCCCGGTCTTCAAACATTCTGGACTTCAATCGGGAGAAAGCTCCATTCTAACCTTTTAGTGCAGGGGTGCCCCAACTTTTTTCAAAGAAGGCCACGTTTGTTGAAGTGAACATGTGTGAGGGCCAACTGAAGTTGTTAAGCCTTTTTTACAGTTTTACCACAAAGTTGTTGCGGTTTTCTTAGGATTGAAATTGCTGGGCTTTTGGGGGATTTCCCCTCAGGACATATACTGCCATGGGGGCTGGTTTAAATCAACCACTGGCAAGGCCTTGGGGGTAACAGAGATTTGTAAACCATTTGGGGATGGGTTTAACTATAAGAGGTAAATATTAATGTAAATGGGTTTATGCATGCAGAGAAAAAGGATAAGAAAGGGCTAAGTGTGCTGGTTAATTATATATATATATATATATATATATATATATATATATATATATATATGCTTTCGTAGATTTTCACGGGTACAGGAATGCAGGTTTTGGTGTCTTCGGGTGTCTTCCCGTGTAAGAGTCGGGGTGTCTGTGCGACGTTTCGACGAGGTCTCACTCGTCATCTTCAGGCTGGTGCTTTCGGCTTCTTGTTACTGGAACAGAGCAGAATCTGGTGTTTGAGTTCCTATAAATACTGTTGAGGGGTGTGGTGTATAGCCTCCAACGTTCTGGGCAGAGAGGAAGTTCCTAGATTAGTGTGCCTCTTCTTCTTTTGTTCCTTAATTACTTGAGGGATATCTTGAGTGATTTCATGAGTGATATTCTGAATACCACTGGGTGGGTCATTAAGTGTAGATTAGTTGCTAAAGCTTTTGTGTCTTGACCTCTTGAGCTTGTGAAGAGTTTTTCTGAGAAGATGGCTGTGCTGCATTTAGTTGTGCTCTGGCTTGGCTTCGTGTATAGGGGCGAGCTGTGGTTTTGTGCCTTGTGCCAGCCAGATCTGTGTAGGGATTGCAGGGGGGTGCAGCATCCGGAGGTGCCACTATAGTTTGGCTACTGGATGGAGTCTGTAATATGTCTGTGGAGAGGGTCTGGGTTTGGGTCTGGTGTGGTTGATTGGTGACGGCGTTCTGTGTGCCTCTGGTTCTGGTGTCGGTTTTTGTGGGGAGGGCTAATTTCCAGATGTTTGGCAGGCGGGACGTGTCGTCACGCTTGTTCATGTTGTGAGGGTGTTTCTCTATCTCGATGGCTTCCATGATTATTCTCTTGTGGTGATGTTCCATGTTAAAGAGCAATTTGGAATCTGCAAAATTAATTTCGTGTCCTGTTTCTTTCATGTGTTGGAAAAGAGAGGAAGTTTTTTCTTCTTTTTTGATGGCATTCTTGTGTTCTGCGATACGTGCATTTATTCGTCTGTTTGTTTGTCCAATGTACGTGGCTGGGCAGACTTTGCAGGGTATTTCATAGACCCCTTGGTTTTCCAGCTGGATTTTGTCTTTTGGGTTTCTGAGGATATTGGCTATTTTTTGGTTGGTGCAGAAGGCTGTTTTGATATTGTGTTTATGGAGGATTTTGCTGATTTTGTCTGTAGTGCCCTTGATATAAGGAAGGAGGGCCATGCCATTGTTTTCTTCTGTGTCTTGGTTTTTGGGGGGTGTTTCTTTTTGGATTAGCTTCGTAACCCTGTTTTTCTGGTATCCATTGGCGATTAACACATTTGAGAGATTCTGTAACTCAGTTGTCAAGTGGTCTTTGTCAGCCAGGCGTTTGGTTCTGGAGATGAGAGTCTTGGCTACGGAGTTTATTTGTGCAGGGTGGTGGTGTGATTGTGCATGTAAGTAGCGGTTGGTGTGTGTTTTTTTCCGGTAGATAGTGTGTCCTAGGGAGCCATCAGGTTTTTTGTAGATTAGGACGTCAAGAAAGGGGAGTTGGTTGTTGTCTTCTATTTCCATAGTGAATTGTATTTTGGGGTGTAGGCTGTTGAGATGTGTGAGGAAGCTATCTAGTTTTTCTTTCCCGTGTGGGAAAAGAAATCCCTACACAGATCTGGCTGGCACAAGGCACAAAACCACAGCTCGCCCCTATACACGAAGCCAAGCCAGAGCACAACTAAATGCAGCACAGCCATCTTCTCAGAAAAACTCTTCACAAGCTCAAGAGGTCAAGACACAAAAGCTTTAGCAACTAATCTACACTTAATGACCCACCCAGTGGTATTCAGAATATCACTCATGAAATCACTCAAGATATCCCTCAAGTAATTAAGGAACAAAAGAAGAAGAGGCACACTAATCTAGGAACTTCCTCTCTGCCCAGAACGTTGGAGGCTATACACCACACCCCTCAACAGTATTTATAGGAACTCAAACACCAGATTCTGCTCTGTTCCAGTAACAAGAAGCCGAAAGCACCAGCCTGAAGATGACGAGTGAGACCTCGTCGAAACGTCGCACAGACACCCCGACTCTTACACGGGAAGACACCCGAAGACACCAAAACCTGCATTCCTGTACCCGTGAAAATCTACGAAAGCATATATATATATATATATATATATATATATATATATATATATATGTGTGTGTGTGTGTGTGTGTGTGTGTGTGTGTGTGTGTGTATAAATATTTGGTTTTTCAAATTAAAGTTTTACAATCAGCTTTCCAACATACATCATCAAAACAAGATTCCAAAGAATATCCTGGACTTTCCTCCTCCCCTTTGTGGGTCCTATTGCTAGTCATTTCCTCCTGCATCTTTTATAATAATCCAGATCTTTTACATCTCCATTATATCCAAAATTCACCATTAAACTACAAGTGGTATTCCAAATCCTACTAATGATTTTGACTGTTTACAATGATTTTTAAGAGAAATTATAAGTTTTCCCAATTCCTTATTAAAATTTTGGTCTTCCTGATTTCTGATTCTTCTGGTCTTTTTTTTTTTTTGCCATTTCCAGTCATTTTTGCTGGTAAATTTTGGGTGTGTTTATGAGAGTGACTCAGCGAGTGTGTGAGAGTGACTCAGCACAATCTAAAGAATAAATACCCTTGTGTTTGAAGCAACTTTGCTCTTGGTCCTTGGCCAGACCCTAGTCTGTTTGGAACACTGCAAGGAGACTGTATGCTACCAGAAAGACAGTATATTACACTGTTTGTCACCTATAAGCTGTGGAACTGCATTATACTGTCAGTAAAGGGACAGATCCTACCTAGAACTGTCTGGTGTTTTTCTGTTCCGCTGGCACACTCCACAGGTGTGTTGAATGGGCTCTCTCTACAGACCCCAAGTGTATATCATGTTTAAGTGGTATACAAGCGGTCCAAATGAATAAAACAAATTATCCAAATAAACTGAGTGTCAAGAGCAAAAACTATACTTCCACTTGAGCGAATCACAAAGGCCAAGTTAAACAGGTTTCAAACTCATTTAACTTTTGTACGTAATGTAGTTATGCTGTATAACAGGGGTCAGCAAACTTTTTCAGCAGGGGGCCGGTCCACTGTCCCTCAGACCTTGTGGGGGGCCAGACTATATTTTTTTTTTTGGGGGGGATGAACGAATTCCTATGCCCCACAAATAACTCAGAGATGCATTTTAAATAAAAGCACACATTCTACTCTTGTAAAAACACCAGGCAGGCCCCACAAATAATCTAGAGATGCATTTTAAATGAAAGGACACATTCTACTCATGTAAAAACACGTTGATTCCCGGACCATCCGAGGGCCGGATTTAGAAGGTGATTGGGCCGGATCCGACCCCTGGGCCCTAGGTTGCCAACCCATGCTGTAAGATGATAATCCTACTTTAGAGATGTTGCCTTCAGCACTGATGAAATCACACGTCCTCAGGCTGTGTTTCCCTTCTGCAAAATAGGACAGTTTGTCAATAATCAATGTCACATTAGGCTCACATTCCATTTAGTGACGATACCATTAGCCTGGTACCATTTTCAAACTTGGAATTTGAAGGGGTAGAAAGCAGAAATTCACCAAAAAGGCAAGGCTATATTTTCTTTTCTTTTTTTTTTTAAATTGATTTTTATTGATTTTCCAAAAAAGAAACAAAAAGAAAAATAGAAAAGAAAAAAGCATATCAAAGAAAAAAATCCAAACACCCCGCGCACAATATACATACATTAAAGATATTTTTCACTTAAAACTTTACATTGTCATTTCTTTGTAGACTTCCTTCAGCTTGTCCGTAAATCTTTCGTAGCAGTACCCCTAGTCCCACATTTCTTAGTTTGTATTGTCATTGGTCTTCTTTGTTAACTTCTGTTTGCTTAAAACAATAACTCTTAATCTTTTCACAGTGCTTCTCTAAATCCCTTTAACGTCATTTTTCCCTCACTGATACTTTCCAGGTACTCCACATACTTTCCCCAGTCCTTGATAAACTTTTGGTCTCTTTGGTATCTGATCTTTCCTGTCAGTCTGTCTAACTCTGCGTAGTCTAGTAACTTTGATCTCCACTCCTCTATCGTTGGCATCTCCTGTTTTTTCCACTTCTGGGCAAGAATTATCCTTGCTGCCGTAACCGCATAGTATACAAATTTACAATCTTTCTTTTCAATATCCTTCCCTAATAACCCTAACAGAAAGATTTCAGGCCTCTTTTTAAACGTATATTTCAAGATTTTCTTTAACTCAACATATATTCTTTCCCAAAATTCTTTAACTTTCCGGCACTCCCACCACATGTGGTAGAAGCAGCCCTCCCTATCTTTACACTTCCAGCATTTGTTGGATATCTTGTACATTTTTGATAGTTTTACAGGTGTTATGTACCAGCTGTAGAACATCTTCATAACATTTTCCTTTACTGTTATACATGCTGTGAAATTTAGACCCTCTTTCCATAATTTCTCCCATTCCTCAAATTGTATACTATGGCCTACATCTATAGCCCAGCGGATCATTACTGATTTCACTTCTTCATCTCCTAGATTCCAATCCAGCAACATCCGGTACATTTTAGATATTATTTTTACATCATTATTTATAATTTCCATCTGAAATTTGGAGTCTTTATCCGCATACCCTCTTTCTTTAGTATCTTTCCTGAACATCTCGTTAACTTGACGATGATGTAGCCAATCATACACATGCTCCTTAACTTGCTCATAGGGCTTTATTTTCCACTTCCCGTCTTCTTTAACTGATAGTTGACTATATGTCGCCCAGTTACTCCTCATATTGATTTTCTTCACACTCATCGCTTCAACAGGTGAAAACCAATGTGGGACCTTAGGTTCTAATAAATTTCTGTATCCTTCCCATATTTCAATAATTGGACCTCTGAAGACATGGTTTCCAAACCCCTTATGTACTTTCCTTTTCTCATGTCCTAAGTAGGCATGCCAGCCATATCTGTTATCGAAGCCCTCTAAATCGAGCAGCTCCCTGTTCTCTAGTTTTATCCAGTCTTTTAACCAGCAGAGGCATGATGCCTCGTAATACAGCTTCAGGTCTGGCAGGGCAAACCCACCCCTTTCTTTTATGTCTGTTAAAAGTTTAAATTGGATCCTGGGTTTTTTGCCCTGCCAGATGTATCTTGAGAGCACTTTCTGCCATTCTTTAAAAATACGACTCCCCTTAATTATGGGAATAGTCTGAAACAGAAACAGTACCCTCGGTAGTATATTCATTTTGATCGTGTTTATCCTTCCCCAGAATGACATTTTTAATCTTCCCCACACTTCCAAATCTTTCCTTATTTCTCTCCATACCGACTCGTAGTTGTTCTTAAACAAGTCTATATTCTTGGGTGTTATCCAGATTCCAAGGTACTTCACTTTCTTAACCACCTCTATCTGGTATTGGTGTTGGATTATGTCTATCACACTTTGGTCCACATTTTTGACTATCATTTTAGTTTTTCTCTTGTTTAGTTGGAAACCTGCCAGTTTCCCAAACTGATCAATTTCCTTTAGTACTTCTTCTATTGTAATCACTGGATCTTCAGTAATTATTACTAAATCATCTGCAAATGCTTTGGTCTTATACACGTTTTCTCCAATTGTCACTCCTTTTATCTTTTTGTTTTGCCTAATTGAGTTTAGGAGAACTTCTAAGACTGTTATAAATAGTAGCGGGGAGAGTGGACACCCCTGTCTTGTTCCCCTCTGTATCTTTATTTCCTCTGTTACTATATTGTTTACAATCAGTTTGGCTTTCTGTTCCGTATATATTGCTTTTACCCCCTTAAAAAAGTCCTTGCCCACTTCCATATGCTCCAAATTTTTCAACATGAAGTCCCATATCACATTATCAAATGCTTTCTCTGCGTCCACAAACATCATTATGGCTTGCTTATCAATCCTGGCAGACAGATATTCTAACATATTAATTATATTTCTTGTATTGTCCCTCATATGCCTGCCAGGAAGAAAGCCAGCCTGATCCTTGTGGATAGTTTCTGATAACAGCGACTTCAATCTTCTCGCAAGGATACCAGCAAAGATTTTATAATCTGTATTTAGAAGAGAAATCGGTCTATAATTTTTAACTTGAGTTAAGTCCGCATCTTGTTTGGGGATAAATGTAATAAATGCTTCTTTCCAGGTTTCCGGAATTTCTCCTTTTTTCAAAATGTTATTCATAGTCACCTTCAGAGGATTCACCAGGATAGATTTCATCTCTTTATAATAACCCGCTGTGAAGCCATCCGGACCCGGGGCCTTTCCTCTCTTTAAATCTTTTATGGCTTCCTCTATCTCCTCTGTTTCAATTGGAGTATTCAATCGTTGTTTCTTATCTGTTGGGATTTTCTGCACCTTTTTGTCTCTCAAGAACCTCTCTATTTTCCTTAAATTATTTCTCTCTTTATCCTTGTAGAGGTTTTTATAATAATCCAGAAACTCTTTTCTAATTCCTTTTGGTTCTGTTATCTCTTCTCCATCTGCAATAATTTTGTTTATTGCACCTTGTTCTTTCCTTTTTTTAATTTGCCATGCAAGCCATTTACCTGATTTATTTGAGAATTCAAAGTTCTTTTGCCTTAGTTTCTTTATGTTCCACTCTACCTCTCTATTTATTATAGTGGCAAATTGCGCTTGTAGGATTTTGATATTTTCCTTTATTTTCTGGCAGTTGGGTTTCTGGATTAATTTTTGTTCGTTGTCCATTATTTGTTCTAAGATTTCTTTTTTCCCTTTCTCTCTATTTTTGTTTTTGATCGCATTCTGCTGAATGAAATATCCTCTTATTACTGCCTTGCTTGCATCCCATATCACATTGATCTTTGTCCCTTTGTCGCAATTATCTGCAAAGTAATCTTTTAGCTTTTTTGTGCTGTTTCTACAATATTTTGGTCGTCTAGGAGGTATTCTCTTAGCCTCCATCTAAAAGTTCTTCTCTCAAAACTCTCCAATTCTAATTCTATCGGACTATGATCTGAGATTACTTTTGGTCTTATTTCTATTTGTTTAACTCTTGGACAGAGTTCACTCGAGATCCAAACCTGATCTATTCGTGACATCGATTGGTGTGGTTCGGAATAAAAGGTAAACTGCTTATCCA
This sequence comes from Podarcis vaucheri, assembly GCF_965113315.1. Lineage (NCBI taxonomy): Eukaryota > Metazoa > Chordata > Lepidosauria > Squamata > Lacertidae > Podarcis > Podarcis vaucheri. Next base: position 67,631,619 of record NC_138767.1, on the reverse strand, counting down.
GTGGATGTCTCAAACGCCAAATATCCACCAAGTTGCAATTTTTAGCCATCGAAAAAAAGGATTTTGGTAGTTTCCCTTCTTTACTTACACCCTCCCTTAGTCTATCTGCCTCTAACGAAACCACACCATTCATGTCTCCCATTAGAATAATCTTTTGATCCATATGTTCTAGTATTTTCTCTTCTAAGTTTCTAAAAAAATCAGTCTTGTTGCCATTTGGTGCATATACCCCGATCACAACCACATTTTCTCCTTGCCAATTTAGTCTAACCGCTACCATCCTCCCCTCTTCATCCTTAAAAATCTGTTTGGCCTCAATTTTATTTTTAACGTACAGTACCACCCCTCTTTTCTTTTCTTTGTCCGAGGATTCAAATTCATTTCCCAGTCTTTTATTGATTAATATTTTTTTGTGCTTCCTAGCTACGTGAGTCTCTTGAAGACAGATAATGTCCAGATTTTTCCTCTTTAAGAATTGCTCAATTTTATTCCTCTTTCTTTTCTCATTCATTCCATTGACATTCCAATTCCAGATTTTTAACCCCATATTAACTGATATGTACCTAAACTTTCTTTACTTTTCTAAATTCGCTGGTTCTTCTTCTTCCCCCTCTTCCTCTTCGCCCGAGCTGCTTCCACTCCCTTCCTCTCCCTCCTCTGTCTTAGAATCTATTGACAATCCTCCCTCTGCTCCCTTTGTTCCACTCTCCTCCAATCTCAACTCCTTATATTTCCTCAAAAATTTTCCAGTTTCCTCTAAGTTGGATAGTCTATGTCTTTTGCCTCTATACACAAATGATATCCCCTCAGGGAACTCCCATCTAAATTCTATTTTGTTTTTCTTTAACGTCTGTGCCAATGATTTATAAGGGTCTCTTCGTTTAAGTAGCCTGATTGGAATATCTTTAAAGAAAATTATATAATTTCCTTCTATATTCAACCTCTTTTCCCTATTCTTTTGCAAAATCCTGTTTCTCATTTCCTTATTCTTAAATGTAATCAGGCAGTCCCCTGTAAATTTCTTTACTTTTGTTGTTTTGATCCGCATCCTGAATGCATTTTGCACATTTTGGGCCATTTCCTCTGTTGTTATATCCAACCATTCTGCCAGTTCTGTTATCAGTTTTTCCTTAATATTCTCACCCTGTGTCTCCGGTACAGCTCTCAACCTAAGGTTCCCTTCTCTCTGTCGCAGCTCATTCATCGCTATCACATCCTTCATCTCCTCCTGTACTCTATTTAATTCCATCATTTCCATCTTAACCTTTTCTTTATCCCTTTTAAAATCTTTTACTTCTAATCTTGTCTTCTTTAATCCTTCCTCTACATTTTGTGTTCTCCTGGATATTTCTTTTATTTGGCCTTTAAGTTCACTAACTGTTTCGTCCATTTTTTTATCTAATATTCCAATTTTGTTATCCACTTGCTCTAATTTATTCTCTAAGTTATTTTGACTCTGTTTGATTTCCATTAACATCTTCACAATATCTGTCTTTGAGTCCGTCTCTTGTTTAGACCCTCTCCTGTCTCCTGGAGTCCCCCCATTTGTACCTTTCTTCACCGTGTGTGACATCTTAAATTCTTAAATTTGCCCCACTCCGTAAGCTTTCCTTCGTTTGCGCTTCCCAACCAGGCTTTCCTTTTTACAGATATTAGTAAACACAATTATTTTTCCCCCACATTAATATTTACAATATTGGGGATACGGTTGTTCTAGTGATCCTTACTATCTCCACTCAAATTAGTCCAAATACTCCGTTGGTCACACTGGAAGGGATTGGTATAAAGAAAAGTGGGGTAATAAAAAGAAGAGAGGCAAATAGGGGGAGGTTTCTGAGTCAATTAGTCCTGTTGGTCTTAATCTCGACCCTAAAGGTCTCTTAGGAGTAGCAGTGTTTGCAAATATGTCGCAATAACCTGTTTCTCCAATAGCTCAGTCTCTCCTACCAGTCCAAAAATTAGTACGAAGAAAAGTCAGTTGAAGGGAAAGGTGTCGAGGGAGAAGGTTTGGCTCCAGCTGGTCTTAGTCTTGTCGCTAAAAATCTCTGAGACTCTTCAAAAAGAAAGGAAGGGGGAGAAGAAGAGAATAGAAAAAAAACCAGAGTGAACAGAGAAAAGAGAGAAGGTACGCTGTATCCGGAGGTATAGCAATGTCCTGTTTCTCCAATAGGTCCGTCTCTCTTGGCAGTTCGAAATTAATATACAGTAATATAAAGTGAAGGGAGAGAGAAAAAAGGAGGGCATAGGAGGAATTGGGAACCAGTTAGTCCTTTTCTCACCGCCAGGGGGCTCCGGGGCCCTTTAAAGTAGCGTTGTTTCCCGAGGTATGGTCGTGCAAGTCCATAAACTCCGAAAGCACATAGACGGGAAGCGATATTTACAGATGGCCCTTCATATATATACTTTCCCGCTACCGGAGTTGTAGCAATTAATATTTAATTTTATTCCTTTTTTTCCCCTTTTTCCTTTGCTTTTTACCAGTCCTTTGTACTTTCCTCGATCTGTTACGCTCAGAGTCTTTGCAATGGCGACGGAGCCTTCTCTTCCGGTTTTACTCTCCGTTGCGTTTTAAACACAAAAATGGAGAAGCGCTCCTTCCTCTATTCAAACCCTCCGTTTCCTCAAGGGCTTTCAGCTTGAACAATTCGCCCTGATTTCCCTGTTCTTCCCACCGCTCAGTTGATACACAGTTTCTACACCGAAAGGTTAATTTTAGGAAGATACATAAAAGGAAAACTTAGTATCCGTTAAGGCGACTCACTTTCACTTTCCGCCTGCACTGCAGTCGCGCTGTGTCAAACTTGATTTCGGCACCAGGCTGAACCTCATTTGCTTCTTATTACTCCCCGACTTTTTCGCTGTTAGTTTCATAAAGATTCACGTTGGTCCAAGGTCGGGGTTTCTTGTTTTAGGAATGTAGCGCTCTCACCGCAAGCTCGGGGCTTCGCTATTAGGAGGTCGGTAATGGCTTCCCTCAACCCGCTAAGCAACACCGCCGCTCTCTTCGCCTCTACTGAGGCTACCTGACGGCGCAGTTGCTCGCTTCTGGTCAGAGCGGGAACCGGATCCTCTGGACACCCTCCAGAGGTTTTTTCGGGGGGTCTCCGCGCCCTGAGACGCCCCCAGTCCCCCAAAATAGCCCGGGGTTTCCCTCACGGTCAAACCCCCGCTTGTAACGGGAACGCGCTACACCGGAAGTCCTATATTTTCACTTCCCATTTGGCTGGTTATTTTTTCCATTTGCATTGTAACAGATCCTATATAAACAGCAACCATTATTAATAATAATTGTTTTTCTGATGTAAAAAATGTCATCAATTTTAAATCGATCTTATGGATGTGTGAAATTGCATTGGCATTAACGAAACATATTGTTGTAACTCTAACAATCCATTGTTTCTTTTGAGCAGAGACCTCGATGTGGCCTTGAAATGTCATTTTCCGTGAAATCTGATGGCATCTTTGAGCAGTGAGTGGAGAGGATCTGCTGCAATCCTGGACTCCAGATGGGGCTGATAACACTGTCAAACCAGCTTAACTGATAACTTACATTAATGTTTCTGTGGGTCTCAGGAAGGGAGCTGTGCTGGCCCTCTACTGTAGTCTGTAAATCTTTGCTAATTTAATTGGGAACGCCTTTAACTTCCCTTGATACTTATCAGATATTTCACCCAAGCATGCACAGTAGAGTGGTAACTCAGGTTAAGTACTTAATTCATTCCGGAGGTACGTTCTTAACCTGAAACTGTTCTTAACCTGAAGCACCACTTTAGCTAATGGGGCCTCCCACTGCTGCTGCACCGCTGGAGCACGATTTCTGTTCTCATCCTGAAGCAAAGTTCTTAACCTGAGGTAATTTTTCTGGGTTAGCAGAGTCTGTAACCTCAAGCGTATGTAACCTGAAGCATATGTAACCCGAGGTACCACTGTACCTTCCAAGTTAATCTAAACACACAGACACAACACTTCAATTAAAAACAACTTTATATTTTTCATATCTGGCGTTTAAGTAGAAGTGACAGCATTTTTATATTTAGTGAAAATAGAACTTTATGTGGCTGCTGCATAAATTGCTGATTCGAGTGGCCGCATGGTAATATCACTGTAGCAGCTGGTTGTTTTGCTAGTTGGTTAGTGTGAAGGGAGGAGCTGTGGTCTAAACCACTGAGCCTTTTGGGCTTGCCGATCGGAAGGTCGACGGTTCGAATCCCCGTGACAGAGTGAGCTCCCATTCTCTGTTCTAGCTCTTACCAGCCTAGCAGTTTGAAATCATGCCAGCGCAAGTAGACAAATAGGTACCGCTGCGGCGGGAAGGTAAACAGTGTTTCCATGTGCTCCTGCTTCCATCATGGTGTTCTGTTGCACCAGAAGCGGTTTAGTCATGCTGGCCACATGACCTAGAAAGCTGTCTTTGGACAAACACCCATCTCCCTTGGCCTGAAAGCAAGATGAGCGCCACAACCCCATAGTCACCTTTGACTGGACTTTACCTTTACCTTATTCAAGGAAACAATCCACAGCTCCAACCTAATGCTCTCAGCAACCCTTTCTAGAAGATCTTGCCCCAATGAAGCAGTTGCAAGGACTGAAGGTCCCTACCTTCCCAGTGCCCCTAGGACTCCTCCTATCCAGGGTCTTTGCCACCCATTCTCATGCTCATTTTGGGATACTCAGATCATTAGCTTAACCTTTGCAGGGTTGTTGTGGAAGTGAGGGATGATAATCAGGTGTGCCACCTTGGGAGGGGAAGGATAAAAAAGTAATACATAAATGGAGTGGAATCGGAAAATAAACTTATTTAAGGCTGATGAATCCTTCTTCCATTCATTGGGTTAGGAAGTCTGTCACCTTTCTATTTAAATTCTAGAAACCACCATCCAGGGGCCCTTTACCTTTAGTGTGAAGGTGGGCTTTTGTTTCTTTGAGAGGGGAAGAAAGAAAAGTGAAAACAACATACCGTATTTTGCGCCCCATAGGACGCTCCGGCCCATAGGACGCACCTAGTTTTTTGGGGGGAAATAAAGAAATTTTTTTCTTATTTCCCCCCCAGGTGCGGGGCTGGAAGAACCAGGTCGGGGAACAGTGGGAAGGCACGCTCTGCCTCCCCGCTGTCCCCCGAGCTTGTGGGGCTGGCGATGGGGAGAAGTGCGCTGATCCCGGGACTGAAGGCAGCTCTGCGCCGCCATCCAGAGCGGGGCGGGACTTAGTGCCCCGCTCCGGATGGCGGCGCAGAGCTGCGCTGGTCCCAGGACTGCAGGCAGCTCTGCGCGGCCACTGGGAGCAGGGCGGAGCTCCGCCCCCGGCTCCCGGTGGCCGCACAGAGCTGCGCTGATCCCGGGACTGCAGGCAGCTCTGCGCAACCCTTGGAGCCGGTCTCCCAAGGGTTGCGCAGAGCTTCCTGAAGCCTGGAGAGCGAGAGGGGTCGGTGCGCACCGACCCCTCTCGCTCTCCAGGCTTCAGCGAAAGCCTGCATTTGCCCCATAGGACGCACCCAGATTCCCCCTTCATTTTTGGAGGGGAAAAAGTGCGTCCTATAGGGCGAAAAATACGGTATGTCAGGATCAGCCAGCCTTGAATTGGCGATCTGCTGGCTTGTGTGTTAGGGCTCTTGGTGATGATGCAAAATGGGCTGTAGAATGCCATGGGAACCAGATCAGCCACCAGCACAATACATATTTCCTGTCAGTGGAGCGGTGACAAAAAGATGGGGGGTGGGGGGAGCAGTGGTGAACATCCATCAGTTGCCCCAGAACCTGCCACCTAAGGGAAGATATCCAGCTTACCTAATGGAAAGGTTAGCCCTGAGTGGAAAGGGGAGGTAATCTTAGCTCCACCACTGCTGGTTTTTCCTGACTTGAATTGACTATAAATATTTCCAAGCCAGCAAACAACTGTCAGATTTAGGACTTGCCTCTCTGGCTTGCTATTTTCATTTATACTGCCTTCAGTCTACTCAACATATCTTTGTTTGACCCCAGGCAGTGAATGATTTAGTCTCCACACAGTTTGTTTTTGAATGAAGTTTGGGTCAACAACGACTGAATCTCCCTGGTCATGAAGCTTCCCTCCCTACCTGTTCTTAGAGATATCCAAACTTGTCTTCACTGCCTATGACTAAATGCTGGTACTATTTCACTTTTCTTGCCCATAGTTTTCTACCTGAATAATAAAATCTAAATTCTGAAGTCCACAGAGGTCTACGGTGAATACGATGTCGCTGATATTGGCCTTGTTCACAGTTTCCCGGTAATCCAAACTTGGTTATACTTTGTGGTTAGTGAAGAGAGAGTTTAACCACAAGCCCAGATTTCAATAATAATAATAATAATAATAATAATAATAATAATAATAATAAAATTTTTATTTATATCCCGCCCTCCCCAGCCGAAGCTGGGCTCAGGGCGGCTAACAACAATCAAAATAGTTCAACATTCTAAAACATTCATTATAAAATTAATTAAATCAAGTTAAAATCAAATTAATGGCAACCATCAAGCAAATTTTTGTGCAGATTGCCAGAGGAGGGGGTCAGGCTGCGCCCTGACAAAAGGCCTGGTGGAACAGCTCTGTCTTGCAGGCCCTGCGGAAAGATGTCAGGTCCTGCAGGGCCCTAGTCTCTTGTGACAGAGCGTTCCACCAGATTGGAGCCGCGGCCAAGAAGGCCCTGGCTCTAGTTGAGGCCAGCCTAACCTCTCTGAGGCCTGGGATCTTTAGGGTGTTTTTATTTGCAGACCGTAAATTTCTCTGTGGGACATACCAGGAGAGGCGGTCCCGTAGGTACGAGGGTCCTAGGCCGTATAGGGCTTTAAAGGTTAAAACCAGCACCTTAAACCTGATCCTGTACTCCACCGGGAGCCAGTGCAGCTGGTACAGCACCGGATGGATATGATCTCGCAGCGAAGACCCCGTAAGGAGTCTCGCCGCGGCATTCTGCACCCGCTGGAGTTTCTGGGTCAGTCTCAAGGGCAGCCCCACGTAGAGCGAGTTACAATAATCCAGTCTGGAGGTGACCGTCGCATGGATCACAGTGGCTAGGTCAGGGCGAGAGAGATAAGGAGCCAACTGCTTAGCCTGGCAGAGATGAAAAAATGCCGCCTTTGTTATAGCTGTAATCTGCGCCTCCATAGAGAGGGAGGTATCGAAGATTACACCCAAGCTCTTCACGGATGATGCTGGCACTAATTGCACCCCCGCAAGAGACGGGAGTTGCCCCCTCAATCCCATATCGCTCCGTCCCAGCCAGAGGACCTCTGTCTTCGAAGGATTTAACTTCAACCGGCTCCCACGTAACCATCCAGCCACAGCTTCCAGACATCTGGTCAGTGTATCTGGGGCCGAGTCAGGATGGCCATCCATCAACAGATAGAGTTGGGTGTCATCGGCATACTGATGGCAACCCAGCCCAAAACTCCGGACAAGCTGGGCGAGGGGGCGCATAAAGATGTTAAAAAGCATCGGGGAGAGAATCGCACCCTGAGGCACTCCACACACCAAGGAGTGGCGCGATGACAATTCCCCCCCAAGCGCCACCCTCTGTCCCCGACCGGAGAGAAACGAGCGCAGCCATTGAAGGACTGTGCCCTGGATCCCCACGTCGGCAAGGCGGTGGTCCAGGAGTTCGTGATCGACCATGTCAAAGGCTGCTGACAGGTCTAGAAGAATCAGCAGCCCCGACCCGCCTCGATCCACCTGCCTGCGGAGATCATCTGTTAGGGCGACCAGAGCCGTCTCGGTCCCATGACCAGCGCGGAAGCCGGACTGGAATGGATCCAGAGCCAATGTTTCATCCAGGAACCCACCAAGCTGTTCAGCAACCGCTCTCTCAATCACCTTACCCAGGAATGGAAGATTCGAAACCGGGCGGTAATTGGATAGATCTAAAGGATCTAATGATGTTTTCTTTAAGAGCGGACGCACCACCGCCTCCTTCAGTTCCCCTGGGAATGTCCCCGTGCCAAGGGACAAATTGATGATATCACCCAGGGGGGCCCGCACCTCGTCTGGACACGCTCTAATCAGCCAGGACGGGCACGGGTCAAGAGGACAAGTGGTGGGCTTTCCAGCTTGGAGGAGTCTGTCCACATCGGCTGGGGATATCCAGTCAAAGTGGTCCAATACTGGACCCGAGGACAGTCGAGGGGCCTCCAGTTCCTTCATTGTATCCAAATTGGCAGGGAGGTCATGGCGGAGCAACAGGACCTTCTCCGCAAAAGAGCTCGCAAATGCCTCGCAGCTGTGTGTCGAATTGTTATTTAAATTTGGCTGTCCTTCGAGGGATGTTAAAGACCTAATTATACTAAATAATTGCGCCGGGCGAGAGCTAGCGGAGGCAATGGAGGCTGAGAAGTAGGACTTCTTAGCGGCCTTCACTGCCATCTCGTAGGTTTTCATAAAAACCCTATAAGATGTTCTTGAAGCTCCGTCACGGGCACCCCGCCATACTCGCTCTAGCCGTCTGAGGTCCCGCTTCATTTTCCGAAGCTCCTCGGTAAACCAGGGAGCCCGGTTTCTGCGGGGCCGCAGAGGGCGCCTAGGTGCGATCTCATCGATGGCTGCCAGGAGCTGGATATTCCAGCCCTCAACAAGCTCAGTCAATGAGTCGCCAGGGGGAGCAAGGTCCCGCAAGGCCTGACGGAATCTATCAGGGTCCATCAGCCTCCGCGGGCGAGCCCAAATTGGCTCGCCACCTAAGCAGGGTGGGGGTGGAAAATCAATCCTGGCTTTCAGTGCGTAGTGATCAGACCAATGGCACGTTAAACCATATCTTGACTTAGCTCAGCATACTGCAGGAGTAAAAAAATATACCAGAGAGGAACGAAGTAGCTGCAGACCTCCTGTGGTCCCAGTGGTTTGGCTCACAGTGATTTATACACTATATTTACTTAAAATTGGTTTATAAAATAATTTACAAGGCATTATTAGTCTCATTTGAGCCTTGATGCATTTTTAGGAAGATGGACTTCCTAAAAAAAACACAACAGATAAAAATAGAAATCAATAATGGAAAAAAAGATTGTATGACTGATGCTGGGTGGAAGAAAAATTGCTTGACCAGCAGCCCAAATACTTGAATGGGCATTTTTCCAATAACATATATGAACCCTCATCCATTTATGTTGACTGCAGCTAGGAAAACTGCATCTTCAGCAAAGCTGCATGAGAGACCAACACATTAAGGAAATACATTTCGAAACTCATTGTCAATTTCTCTGCTGGGTCTTTGCTTCTTATATAGATATAAACTGAAATCATCAGATGTTTCTTCCGAAGCAGAATCTACTGGTTCCTGGCAATTTGGAGAGGCTCTCTCTGATTATATCATAGGCTTTAATTATTTGAAGTTCTTGCCTTTATTGGGTTTTTACTGTGTTTGATGTCTAGGTGACTCACTCCCGATTGTCACTGTCTTTAGTGCAACCATCTGGAAATCCAAGTTGCTAAAGGTGAGATTTCCATAATGTCTAAATTTAAACATTTATCGGTATTATTGTTACAAGAAGGAAAGTTACAATTACAGCACGATTAAAGATTTCTGGAAATAATTACTACTCATTCCCCCACCTGGTCCTAGATTTTGTATGTTTGTTTACTGTATACCTTGTGAAGTTGTGAAATCCCATACTTTTAGTAGATCAACATATTCATTGGTGGTAAAGCTGAAATGAAGGTTTTTAAAACAACAACCACAACAACACAACAACAATATTCACATATCCCATTGGAATTTTGCCATAAAAATTAAGATGAAATCCATCGTTCAGATTTTGGAATTGCAACTTGATACCAAAATTTGTCTGTTTTTGTTTTCAGAGTGATGATTCCTAATTTCACACAGAAAGTACAAAATCTACTTACAATTGCAAGTCAGCTGTCAAATACTAACTGCAACTGCATGTTGAAACCTAATTTGCCACTTCTGCACAGTGGGCCCCTGTTGTGCCACTGACCTGGTGGAAACTGGAGGAAGCGGGCTGGTTCCCAGATGAGTACTTTTCCATGCTGTGACTTGGGGTGCCCAGTTCTTTGCTGCAGCCAATAGGCAGGCTTAGATGGCTCCACTGGTGGGTGTGGGCATTTGGCAGGATCCATAGGCCACACACTCAGATTGAGTATTTGAGGCTAACATCCAATACCAAGATGAAGGTCTACCATGCTTGCATGCTGAGCATGCTGGTTTATGGAAGTGAGTCATGGGCAACTTACAACCATCAGGAGCAATGCCTCAATGCCATCCATATGCATCATGTGGCAGGACAGAGTTTCTTATAACAATTTTGTTGTTGTTTAGTCATTTAGTTGTGTCCGACTCTTTGTTACCCCATGGACCAGTGCACACCAGGCACTCCTGTCTTCCACTGCCTCCTGCAGTTTGGTCAAACTCATGCTGTTAGCTTCGAAAACACTGTCCAACCATCTCGTCCTCTGTCGTCCCCTTCTCCTTGTGCCTTCAATCTTTCCCAACATCAGGGTCTTTTCCAGGGAGTCTTCTCTTCTCATGAGGTGGCCAAAGTATTGGAGCCTCAACTTCAGGATCTGTCCTTCCAGTGAGCACTCAGGGCTGATTTCCTTCACAATGGATAGGTTTGATCTTCTTGCAGTCCACGGGACTCTCAAGAGTCTCCTCCAGCACCATAATTCAAAAGCATCAATTCTTCGGCAGCCAGCCTTCTTTATGGTTCAGCTCTCACTTCCATACATCACTACTGGGAAAACCATAGCTTTAACTATATGGACCTTTGACAGCAAGGTGATGTCTCTGCTTTTTAAGATGCTGTCTAGGTTTGTCAATTCTCTTCTTTTAATTTCATGACTGCTGTCACCATCTGCAGTGATCATGGAACCCAAGAAAGTAAAATCTCCCACTGCCTCCATTTCTCCTCCTTCTATTTGCCAGGAGGTGATGGGACCAGTGGCCATGATCTTCGTTTTTGTTGCTGTTGAACTTCAGACCAGATTTTGCGCTCTCCTCTTTCACTCTCAGTAAGAGGTTCTTTAATTCCTCCTCACTTTCTGCCATCAAGTTTGTGTCATCTGCATCTCTGAGGTCGTTGATATTTCTGCCGGCAATCTTAATCCAACTTGGGATTCATCCATTCCAGCCTGATGAATTCTGCATATAAGTTAAATAAGTAGGGAGACAATATACATATCCATATTTAGAGATCCATGTGTCTTATTGTCAACCTTTTCAACTGCACATTATTTCATAATCCATATTTTATATCTTTCCATATTGTCCGTGATAATTGCTACATTACAAGTGTTATTAGAATCCTGCTAATTTTTAAATCTGCTTACAGTGGTTTCCTAAATAAATTATAACCCCCCCTTCTTTATTGAAGTTTTTGTCTTCTTGCTTCCTGAGCTTTCCAGTCAATTTTGCCATTTTGGCATTCTCCAACCGCTTGGTGCAGGAAAAGAGTTTCAAACAAAGATATGTTCTCCCCCATTCCCAAGCACGTTCCCCCATTCCCAGCATGTTTGCACTCCTGTCTCAGTGACAACTACACTGGCCTGTTCATGCCCACAGAATGGAAGATGGCAGGATCCCCATGGACATGTTCTATAGGGAACTGGCTTCAGCCATCAGACCCACTGGCAAACCAACTTTGTATTACAAGGATGTCTGCAAATTTGACATGAAGGCTGGCAGCATGAACTCCACCATGCAGGAATCCCTTGCAGATGACCACAGTGCCTGGAGACAGACAGTCAGGCTGTGTATCCACAGCAGTGACCAGAGAAGAAATGGCTCCTGGGAGGAGCACAGAGAGAAGAAACGCAATGGTGCATCCGCAGCAGCACAACCAGATGCCTTCATCTGCCCCAGCTGCAACAGAACATGTCTCTCCCATATCAGTTTCTACAGCCACACCAGGTGCTGCAACCTTCCAACAGCTTGACTTCATCCCCAAAGGCACATGCCTCCACTGTCTCCCAAAACAGATGGATGTCAACAACAATGCACTCAGATTGCTAGCACACAATCAGGGCCTGTTGAATTTCTCAAAGTGAGGAGTGCTAAAAAATTGTTACATGACCTGGGAATTCAAAAAGATATTTTTCTTAAATTAATATCATTTAGTTTTGCTTCCTAAGTTAACATGTTTATAAAATTGCATAAACATCGTTAAAAATGATTGCCAAGTTCTTGCAGTGATATTACTTATTTATTTAGCATTACCTGACATTTTCGGAAGGTAAAATAAAAGTCATTTGCTTTTTCAAAAGTAGTTTGTGCATTTCTTCATCAAATTGTAGGCTTGCCAAATGAACTGTTGTCCAGTCACAAAAATAAGAGCAGGTGTGAATTTATCACACTCGTAAACATATTTTTAAGATCCCTCACCGAGGAAATTTGAAAATATTTAGTTTCATCCCCTAAAATGACACGCCCTATATGGTGGAACCTACCTGCCTGGTAATTTCTCCAATAATCCAGCCGGTCATTTGGGGGTGACTTCAAACAGCAGCCAGGATCCTTGAAGGATGGATTCTTGCCCTGTGTGGCACCAAATCAAGGTGTGATTTTAGCAATAAAGTTATGACCACGTTTAACCCACATTCTTGTCTCTTTCTCAGCACTGGTCCCAGACCCTGCTCCATCACATGTATGAACCTGGCATGCAGTTTTTGTAAACTGCCTTGAAATAGCTGATAAAAAGGGGCAAAGAAATGTTCCAAATAAAAATAAAATAAAAGGTATGCTCAAAGACTGGAGTTCTATGCACACTTACCTGGAGAAAATCCACTAGGACTTACTTCTGAGTAACTGGGCAAAGCATTGAATTGTAAAATAGAGAGCTGGGCCTGATCTGCAAATACAGAAGAACGTGGTGTGGTTTTGAGGTTGTAAAATAGACCATACGTCTTCAGACTGCAGGGGAGAAACTTGTGGGTAGAAAACTATTGAAAGAAGAAAGGGGATGATCGAGAACCTTTATTCTATAATTTTTTTCTAGTTTATTGTTTCTTTACTTTCAAGAAGTTTTTGTTATTTTGTAAGTGGTTTCAAATTTTGGAGGTGCACTTAAAAAAATAAAGGAGAGCTATATTCCAACAATTTGGGAACAAATCTTGGTTTACTGAGTCCAATTCTGAACTGAGCTGTGGGGAGCTGGCAAATCACTATAAAATATAATTGCACCATGCCACTGTCAAATGCTGTCTGATGCCAGCTGTCAATATCAATCAAATATTGAAATCAAATATTGCCGTATGTCAGACGCTGATGCTGAATATCAAATATTTGCTGAATATACACACATCCCTAGAACATACAGAGTATATTTGCCATCAAGATTTACATAGTTGAATTGTTTGGGGCAAATGTATTTCAGCTCTAGCTGATTGTGTCTGGTGTTGATTCTATCCCATCAAACACAGTTATGGGTTGTTGGCAGGGCCCCAACATCTCCCAAATAATTGCTTCATATTTATAGTGAAATAAAATGTTGCTGAACGGAATATTAATACAGTCTGTGAATATTACCTGTGGTGTAACACAGGAAGTTGCTTGAGACAAGGTCAAGCCATTTGTCTTATTTAATGACTATTCTGGAACTTGCTTTGTTTGACCACTCTCTCAGACTGAGAATTTTCCCACCATCTAAATATTTTTGCTAAGATTTCGTTAGGATTGATGTATGAATTGTGGCCACAAAGCGTGTTCTCCTTCATGGAGAGCACGTGTTGCGGTGGGGGCTGACAAGACACTCCAAAGTTGTGGGGCCGGCTAATTGATCAGTGACCACTGTTGTGATTGGGCTTCCATTGTTGTTGGGAAGAAGTTAATGTTGCCATTTTGTGATTGACAGCCAGAAATGTTAAAACTCCCTGCACGAGGTGTAGAGCTTCCTCTTTTCGCTCCGTGCATCGGATTGCCCGTCCCCCCCCCTATATTTAGGGTTGTTCGCATTGACCTTGATATGCCTGTCATGGGGTCGTCTGCCTGTCATGGGGCCTGGTAGGAATTTTGTCCATCTGGCTGATTGGCTGGTGCCATTTGGTTTTTGCCCACTGCGTAGCAAATTGTCACAACTTGTAAGGTTGCGGTTAGGCATTGGTTTATGGTTTGGTTGGTTGAGGGGCATGGATTGGCTGTGCCTGCCCCTCTAATGCTGCTGCTGCAAGGGTATTCCGTTAAAGGAATACAGGGGCTCACCATTGCTTTTGTCTGAACCCTGTCAAGGGGCTAGGGCCACGCAAGAGTCCCTGGTTGCTTTTGGGGAAGGCTGAGGGCAGGTTCCCTGCTCCGTCGCTACCCCCAAACGTATTCCCCTTTTCTGACTTTCACAACGTGTGGAATGTCAGTCTGTCCCACATGGTGGGGGCAGATAGCCGCAACCAATGCCTAAGCAACCACTCACATTTTTTTGTATTTTAATAAAGTTGTGGCCAAAATTATGCCAAAAACCTTAAACAAAAATCTGTGTGATGTGTGAGTTATTTGGGGTGGCTTGGGCACCTCGACACGCAATAGCTATTTTTAACAAAGTAATTAAAGCATAAATGTTAAGTAGGGGCACTTTGGTCATTGCGCGCTAGAGATTGTACCAATGAATATTCCATAAGGAACAGTCATTTGATTTGCTAGATCACAACTTTATTCACACCTCATTGTAATGTGCCTGCAACAGAATTATAAATAGCTTCATCTAACATTCATTGTTCCATTAATCAATTATAGAGTATGCTGTAATCTTAATGTCTCACTTAAACTCAAACTTTCCCCACACAGACGTATATCTCTGCATGAGCATTGCTTCGAAAGTATCTGTGTCTATCTCAATCCTATTGTTTAATGTCCTGAAAGAATCAGATTGGCTTGTTATCCCCCAAACAGGCCGTTTGCAGTTATTTTGTTTGAGGTTTCATTTATTCCCGTGTTTGCTTTCTAAAAGTTAATTAGATCCAAAAATGACGTGAATTATTGTTGTTCGGAAACTCTTCTGATGATTCGAGGTTTTTTTTCTGGGGTTGCTATTTCTGCCCCCCTCCCCTGACACACGGGACTGTAGATGATGGAGCTTTTCCTTCCCTAGAGATAACCGTCTAGAGAAGATATTCACCAGCTACATTGTTGTAACTCAGGAAAAGAAGAGGTAAGAGGAATACTAGACAGACTGAACCAAGGTTCATAAATTCAGGGCTGGGTTTTTGTTAATAACCACAAACAATAGTGAAGGCTTCTTGCCTCACTGGTGTCTCAGAAATGGGAAGACCTTCACCATAATTACTTTGTAGAAGCCTGTTCATATATTGAGAGTCAAAGTGAGCCTTTAGCGTGGTGTAGTGGTTAAGAGCGGTGGACTCGTAATCTGGCGAACCGGGTTCGCGTCTCCGCTCCTCCACATGCAGCTGCTGGGTGACCTTGGGCCAGTCACACTTCTCTGAAGTCTCTCAGCCCCACTCACCTCACAGAGTGTTTGTTGTGGGGGAGGAAGGGAAAGGAGAATGTTAGCCGCTTTGAGACTCCCTAGGGTAGTGATAAAGCGGGGTATGAAATCCAAACTCTTCTTCTTTAGCATCTATTCACCTGACGCCATATCTTTTTTTTTGGGGGGGGGGTATTTTTCTCTGCAACAATAATTTTTTTAAAAAAAGTTGTCAAACCTTTGCCTTACAGGAAGATGTTTCAGAGAAAAATACACCATAATTGTGGGAGGACCCATCACCAAAATACACCATAATTTACCTCAGCCCTGCCTTCTGCTGACTGGAGGCATGTAATGTTGCTTATCGCCAACAATTATCTGCCCACCACAGAGATTTCATTTATGGAGACCTACAGGTGCCATTCTTTAGGTTTTTCTCCTAGGTCTCCAGAAATAAAATCACTGTGATGGTCAAATAACTGTTGGCGATAAGTAACCTTACATGCCTCCAGTCAGCAAAAGGCAGGGTTGAGAAAAATGGATAGTCTGGGAAAATACACTTTTGGGTTTTCTGCTAAACTCCTAAGCTCTGCCCCTTCCTCCCTCTCTCTCCTTCATGAAGCAGCCATGAATCCAAAGCCACCCAAATATGAAGAAACTGCAAATAAAGAACCTTTTTTTTCCTTTACCAAGCGGACCTTTGTGTATTTTATTTACTCTTTTTAAGCAATGCTAGTGGTGGGTGGAGGAGGACTTCTAAGCTATTAAACCTGCTGTAGATAAACCAATTTCAATGAGTTATTTGAGGAGATATTACAGAGGTGGATCAAGTAAAAGGTTCATTAGCAACTAGGAAGATTTGGTGGTCACAGTTTGGTTGCATTTCTGAAGGGAAAACCCACATGCCCTGAGGATTAGACCCTGTGCCTGAGAACACCCATCCAGACCCATCTGTGCAAGGGGGTCCATACCCAACTGGCTGCTTCTTTCTTACATCCCATTTACTTATACACCATGCCTCTTTCAGGAAGGATGAAACATTGTCTAGTGATATGGCATTGAAATGACACCTCAATTGGGATAGTCAGCATATGTATACATGGAAACTTCTGAGGCTGTGTTTTAGATTACATAATGCAATCTACACAGATTAATACTAACTGGATTCTGGTCACAAATCCCAAATATCACAGAACATTTTCAGCTATTAGGAGCAAAGATTTTATTGGTGTGCTAAAACCATTCCAACACACACACACAACTCTACAAGATACAGATTTGGAATTTGAGAAGAGCTAGCTGGGGAATGGGGTAGGTGGAAGTTGATGCAATTCTTTTTTCCAAATAAAAATAAAATAAAAGTCCACCCGGCATGCTTGATCTCTCCATATCCACCATCTTCCCCCAAATTCCTTATTTCTACTTCGTAGGGACACAAGAATATGTTGAAACCCTGGCAACTGACTTGTATGTTGAAGCTGAACCTATTTTGCGAAAGTTCAGTCTTCTGTTCTTCATCTAAAAAGTAGCAAAAAAGGCAATTTCCCTGTAAAAAGCATTCCCTCTCCCCCTCAACTGGTAATTTACATGGTTTCAGTAGAGAAGTCTGTCACTGCTCATATTAGTCTCACGCTACCACTCTGTAAATTTACTAGCAAAGCAAATCAGGATTTAGGCAATGTTAATGGTTACATTCCTTTCATGAGGACTGAAATTATAAGTTGAAACTACAGCTAAGTGAGTTCTAATACTCCTAATAAGGTTTTTAAACCTTAAACCTAATAACGTTTTTAAATGTCTGCAGTGTAATTAAGAATTATAGCTGCCTGACTGGCTGTAGGCAATTGTTTCTTCCTCCTCTGGCAGAAGGATGCAAAAACTGTCCTAGTTCCTGAGTAAATTACATCTGCGGCTCCGCTTTTCTTGGGGTAGTTACATGTCCCAGAGTTTCAGAGCAAAAGTCATTTCTTTGCAAACTGCATTTGTTTAAGGATGTACATCATCCATAAATACTTGAGCCACAATGTCCTTGTAGTTTAAAAGGTTTTAATGGAGCAACGTTCTCAATAGAGGGATTTGTTTTGGAGAGGTCTCAGCTCATATGGAAGGAAGGGCACAGGTTGAATCCCATACAGGTAAGGTTGGGAAAGAATTCTGTCTGAAATCCTGGAGAATGGCTGTGTCAATGTAGACGGGAAAGGGGCTAGATGGAGCAATGGACTCACTCTGTAGAAGGCAGTTTCCTGTGTTATTTCAATTTCCTTTTGTTAATCATTGTGCCATCTTACTCGGCAACTTTTATCCAAGTACCATACCCTCCAACATGTTAGACCCTCCAAGTGTCCCTATTTTCCAGGGACACTCCTGATTTAGAGAAGCCATCCTGGTTTCTGATTTGATCCCAGAATTGTTAGAATTCCTGTTCCATGATTGCAGTCATGGGATTTTTGTCTATCACGTGACGGTGTATGTTTTGATTCCACAGAGTGGGAAGTGTGTTACTGTGTTCCGTGAAGTGGGACTATTGTCCTTTGTTCTTTCTCTCTTTGCTGTCTGATGCTAGAGAGAGAGGGGGAGCCATGTTGCAGTGCTCCGTGTGTGTTTATATGTAAATAAAGTAGATTAGCCAAAATGCTGAGTTACTGAGGTCTGTTACGCAAGCTGTGAAGACTCTGCGGATCCCTAAGTGTGCCGATGTCTTTTGGCATCGATTGCTGTGATGTTTGGGCTGAATAAGGCTTTTGAAGCTCCCGAACGATCGACCAGGAGTGAGAGAACATGCCAGTCAGGTATGTGTCTCTACCAGGGTCCTATTCGAGTGTAGGACAAGCTCCTGACAAGAATGTCCCAATTTTCCTTAGGATGCCCCTAATTTTCACTGGAGAAATGTTGGAGGGTATGGTAGCAGGTCCCTATTTTGACTGGATAAATGTTGGAAGGGATGGAGTTATCTAACTCCTGAGCTGTCTGACGGTGATCCGGTAGAGGGAAGTTTTTTAAATGTTTTATGTTTTCTATATATGTTGGGAGCTGCTCAGAGTGCTGGGGCAACCCAGTAAGATATGTGGGGTATAAATAGTAAAAATATCATTATGGAATGGGATGTCCCTATGTTGAGTTCCGAAACTGGGACATGCATCTTCTTGGCTGTGCTCCCATGTGAGTCATGTGATCCTTGTGAGATAATGAAGCCTAAAATATGTGCTTTTTTTTGGCACCACAAAACACATTTTGAGATGCCACATGATATTGTGGCCCCAAAAAAAGCACTGGGGGGGCAAGATGGTGGTCGCCGTGCTTTCATGTAGTCCAAACCATATCACTAGATTTCTGTCACTAGATTTCTCCTAATGCAATATTCACAGCAAATGTACAGGTTTCTTTTGCTTCGTCTAGGGAAATAAACATATATGTTGATAAGCTAGTGGAATTTTTTTTGCTGGGGGGGGGGAGGCTGGGAGGCTCACAAATTCTCAAGTGTCTCTCAAAATACCAGTGGGGTCTCCACACCACCGTTTCGGGTTTAGCTTTATGAAATCTGGGAGAAGGTACCTCCATTTCCCCCTTCTGCCTTCAAGTCAAGATTACATAATGCAAACAATTTATTCATAGTTCCATTCTTTCCCCTATATTTACTGACAGCCCAAATTAAGGGAATATGAACAGACTTTAGAAAGCAGCTGTGGGCTGAAATGTAGGAAGAAACATTCTTTATTCAAGGCATACGTTTTCATCCCGGGGAAGTGTAATTTCATGGAAAGGGTTGCTTCACATTGGCTGAAGGTTTTATTAAAGCCATTACAACTCCCACTTCTCTTTTCTGCCATGAAAGGATCAAACGGAGAAGTTCCTTTTTGTCTAGAGAAATGAGGGGGAGGGGAGAGAGAGAGATGGGAAAAAGTAGTACTTGGATCTGTAGTCTGGAGGGTTGATGGACAGGTAAAAGAGTAGAGTTGGAAGGCAGGAGAAGGGGATATATTAAATACCAGGAGGCTGCAGGGGAGACTGTGAAGGACATATTACTGAAAAAGAATGAAATGTTCCGTGCCGCAACTTTGCGACTAGAACAAAGACAAATGTGTGCTGTTTAATAATAAAAAAACTTCCCATCAAAAATTATCTTTCCCTGCTTGCATACATACTTGGGAAAAGGGCAGCCATGAATTGCTTGTATATTTGAAGGAGACAGAAGTAACTTTCCCTGTTTATAGTCTCTTGTCTTCGAGCAGTTGGTGGGTAGCTGCTGTTATAATATTTAATTTGCGGGACAGGATGTGCTGGCAGCATTGAGTGTGGCACAAGAACATTCTGTCTGAAAGAATTGCTGAATACCAGAGGGCAACTTTTAAAATCTCCAGGCAACAAAGTGTAACTCAGTCAACCCACGCAAAGGGTTGTGAGCTTTAACCTAATTAGTAGATTAATCAACTAAAGCTTTACAAATCAATCCCAGCTGTGTCTACTCAGAAGTAAGTCCTGTGGCATTCAATAGGACTGAGGATCGAGGAGAATTTGAGTCCGTGTTTAAAGGCTACCTAACTTGCTCTTTCTGTAACAATCTGTGCACGGAAACAGCCATCTTTTGAAATTCAGAAGGGGAATGTTCCTTTTTCGAAAATGGGTGTAGGAGTTGAAATTTCCACTAAAACACTGAGGAATTATCATTAGCACTTTAAAAGAAATATTGCAAACTGATGTGAATATGCATAGCACTGAATTTAAGATGGAGAAACTGAGAGGAACTACCCATCCCTGTGGGGTTTAGGATTCCAGCCTTACTTCATGAATCAGTAGGGTTCAATTTTAATTGGTGGAGCTGATTATTTTCTTGAGTTTTGTGAAACTGAAAGGGGGAATAAAAAACAAGGCATTTCTAACAATGAGTGACATTGGTTTCCATTTCTCTCATGTTCACCAATGTATCTTGTTATCATTGTCTCCCTTGTTATTATTTTTTGCTTTTGGATGCTGCATGTTGTTTTAAGTAATCCTGTTATAATATTGGAATGTGGGTTGTTTTTGGTCTCTTTTTACATTTTTGTTTTGCTATGTTATTATGAAATTGTTTTTGTGGCTGCTTGAAATGCATCTCTGTTTCTTTGTTCTAAGCTATATTGAACATGATCTCTTTTGTGGGAAAGCAGCATACAAATAAAATGACTGAATGAATAATATACGAATTCATCATGTGCACAATTAATTGTCTAAAACTTATTTAATCTGCTGAGAGCCCATGTTTTCAGAGAAACGGCAGTATTTTCCATGCAAAGACAATACTATTTATCCAACCGTGGGTTTGGTTTTGTTTGTTTGTCTCTTGTAGGTAATTATAGTGTTTCTTGCGGTACGGAATTAAGCCTGCCCTGACCTTCAGAGTCTCGTTACTTAGCAACATAGCTTTTGTTAACCTGCTGCTTATGTAACCAATTTTCTTAAATGGAAATCCAGATTAAAAACAACTCTTCCCCACTCTAGAATTCCCCACCCTACTGTCTGGTTCCTGAGTAAAAAGAACAAGCAACAGGCTACAACACAATTCAAAGTGTTGGTGCTGACCTTTAAAGTCCTAAACGGTCTCAGCCCAGTATACCTGAAGGAATGTCTCCACCCCCATCGTTCTACCCAGACACTGAGATCCAGCACTGAGAGTCTTCTGGAGGTTCCCTCCCTGTGAGAAGCCAAGTTACAGGGAACCAGGCAGACGGCCTTCTCGGTAGTGGCGCCCGCCCTGTGGAACGCCCTTCCACTAGATGTCAAAGAGAGCAACAACTAAGAGACTTTTAGAAGACGTCTGAAGGCAGCCCTGTTTAGGGAAGCTTTTAATGTTTGATGCATTACTGTATTTTAATATTTTGTTGGGGGGGGTGATCACACAACTCTCTCCCATGCCACTGCAGGAGGAGAGCAATCCCCGCAGAGGCTTGGGAGGGAAGCTGTGAGACTTGTGTGAGCAGTTTAAGTGTGCCAATCCTGGGCGCGCAGGAGGGTGGAGCCAGCCGGCTGCCTCAGCACCCGCAGCAAAAAAGCCTGCTCTGCTCTGCTTGGCTGTTGGCTAGCCTAGTTCTTCAATCCCCAGATTCCAAATCTTGGCCCCGGACTCTCGGCCTGGTGCCCCTGAGAGCCTGGCAACCAGGTGCCACACACCCCTAGCGTCTATGGGTAAGCTGGCCCTGACCCCAATGGTCATCTAATCCAACCGCCTGCAATGCAGGAATCTCAACTAAAACATCCATGGCAGATGGCCATCCAATCTCTGCTTAAAAACCACCAAGGAAGGAGAGCCCATCACCTTCTGAGGGAATCTGTTCCACTATCGAACAGCTTTTGTTGTCAGAAAGTTCTTCCTGATGTTTAGCCAGAACCTCCTTTCTCGTACCTCAAAGTCATTGGTTTGGGTCCTAGCCTCCGGAACAGGAGGAAACAAGCTCCATATGACAGCTCTTTAGATATTTGAAGATGGCTATCTCCTCTCAGTCTCCTCTTTTCCAGGCTAAACATACCCAACTCCCTCAACTGTTCCTCATAAGGCTTGGTTTCCAGACCCTTGATCATCATGGTCACCCTCCTCTGCACATGTTCCAGCTTGTCAGCATCCTTCTTAAATTGTGGCACCCAGAACTGGACACAGTATTCCAGGTGTGGTCTGACCAAGGTGAAATAGAGTGGTATTATTATTTCTCTTCATCTGGAATTCCACAATCCACACTACGGGACCGCCTCTCCTGGTATGCCCCACAGAGAAACCTACGGTCTTCAAATAAAAACATCTTGAAGGTCCCAGGCCACAGAGAAGTTAGGCTGGCCTCAACTAGAGCCAGGGCTTTTTCGGCTGTGGCTCCGATCTGGTGGAACACTCTGTCACAAGAGACCAGGGCCCTGCGGGACTTGACATCCTTCCGCAGGGCCTGCAAGACAGAGCTGTTCCACCAGGCCTTTGGCCAGGGCACAGCCTGACTCCCTCCCTCGGCAATCTTCGCAGAGCTCTGGCCCAATGGTTGCTAGTGGCTTGAATTAATTAATTTTTATAATGAATGATTTTAGAATGTTGTTTATGTTGTACCTTTGTACTGTTTTATTGTTGTTAGCCGCCCTGAGCCCGGCTTCGGCTGGGGAGGGCGGGATATAAATAAAATTTATTATTATTATTATTATTACCCTTCAGGTGAGCCATGGTGCTTCATGTTAAACCAGCCAAACTTTCCTTTCCTTCAGCTTTCCAGTGTACCATTTACATATGACAGGCTCTGTGGAGTTCACACAAGGAGAGTTGAGCGTTGGGTACTCTGTTCCCAAAATTTTTTACACATCACTTGGGAAGACAGGCAAACTAATACCAGTGTACTGGAAGAAACAAAGATCACTAGTGTCAAAGCAATGAGTCTTCAACATCAACATCACTGGACTGGTCATGTTGTGCAGATACCTGACTATCGTCTTCAAAAGCAACTACTCTATTCCGAACATAAAAATGGAAAGTGTGATGCTGGTGGTCAACAAAAGAGGTTTAAAGTCTGCCTCAAGGCAAATCTAAAAAAAAATGTAGTATAAACACCAACAACTGGGAACATTTGCCTGCGAGCGCTCCACTTGGAGAACAGCCTTTACCAAAGGTGTCGTGGACTTTGAAGATGCTCAAATTCAGGATGAAAGGGACAAATATGCTGAGAGGAAGGCACTCTTGGCAAATCCACACCGTGATCAACTCCTGCCTGGAAACCAATGTCCCTACTGTGGAAGGACATGTGGATCCAGAATTGGCTTCCACAGTCACTTGCAGACTCATTGTTAAAACCATGTTTATAGAGCAGAGCTCCCAGAACGGCAGCTTTCTCACAGCTTGAGCAATGTGTTGCTTAGAAGACTATCATATTGCCAGACAAACGTTACTTACCTGTCACAGACTAGCCTGTCATCTACCTGCTTTTCTTCCATCTGTTTGCTGTTCTGCTGCTAGTCTTTCTCTCCTAAGTTCTTGCTAGCTAAGTACTTGAGTGCCTGACACACTGTCAGTGCAATGTGTATTATTTTCAGCTAGTTGTTGGGTGATAACTATAAGTGATTTGCTGACCGGACGAGAAAGGTTTCTCCGCTGTGGCCATTATCCTATTGGGTGAACTTTTTCATCCTTTGAATGGACCTGTTTACTAATGAACTTTAGGATTATCCTCAGTCTAGGGGCCAAGAGATTGGCAGAGGAATTCTATCCTACAATTGGCACCCAGTGTGAGCTCAGCCCGGACAAGAGGGTCAAACACAGAAGAAAGAAGAATAAAATGGTCTCTCCCACATTCTTGGCAACCTACACAGCCCTAAGCAGCCTAGGATCAGGAAACTTGAAGGGCCACCTGTTCCCATCATTAAGATGTTTTCATTCTTTGATGCATCTGATGGTGGGTTGGGTTGTTATTATCTTTATTGTTCTAATTGCTGATATTGTGCTTCAGGGATGTGGGTGGTGTTGTGGTCTAAACCACTGAGCCTCTTGGGCTTGCCGATTGGAAGGTCGGCAGTTCAGATCCCCATGACGGGGTGAGCTACCATCACTCTGTCCCAGCTCCTGCCAACCTAGCAGTTCGAAAGCATACCAGTGTGAGTAGATAAATAGATACCGCTGCAGCGGGAAGGTAAATGGCATTTCCATGCATTCTGGTTTGCGTCACAGTGTCTCGTTGCACCAGAAGCGGTTTAGTCCTGCTGGCCACATGACCCGGAAAGCTGTCTGTGGAAAAATGCCGGCTCCCCCAGCCTAAAAGCGAGATGCGTGCCGCAACCCCATAGTCACCTTTGACTGGACTTAACCATCCAGGGGTCCTGTACCTTTACCTATTGTGCTTCAAAGTGCATTCTATTAAAAAGTACACATACATAATTTGACCATTCTATTTGCTTTAAAAATCATTTTTGCGGCTTTAATTGATTTTTGTAAGTTTCATTGTAAAAGTTTTGCCCTGAAAGGCAGCATATGAATTATTTCATTGAATAGTTGGCTTTTAAGTGGAGAAGATGGGCATAAATCTTTTAATTAATAAATTTTAAAAATTAAGTATGGTGAGAAATTAGGGGGCAAGTGTGTGCAATGTAATCCATATTGGATGGATTTCTCAAAACATCTGATAAAAATGAGGGGTTTTTTAATATCAGAGAGGGCAAGGGGTATAAAGGCTGTTTGGTTACAATGCCTTTTTATTTTAAGAAAACACTGATGGAGTCAGTATAAACTAAATCTGTGTGAAACCTTTTCTCGTTATTTCTGCAGCCATTTCTGCCATTCTGAAAAGTGTTGTGCTTGGGACATTTATGTGCAAAACATATGCAATGATTGCAAGGGTAGACTTCTTAAAAAATTGTTTGTTTGATTCGTAGGCTAAGTCTGCATCTTTTCCCATGGAAAATCTGTCTGGCTTGCTACCGTGCACGATGCTGGCCGGTTGCCCAAAAACAGAAATGCTGTGATGTCCTTTGCCATTCCGTGCAGCTGCCTTAATCGAGAAACATATTGCACAGCAAGGGAGCACTTTTTAAAAGCAAATTTCCCCTGCGGATCTAGAGTCACTTTTCTGAAACCTGTTGCTTTAATCAGAATGCTTGTATGCTGTGCATGTGCAGCTTTTGCTTCATAACACACACAGGATGGAAATCTTCAACATGGGCTGTAGCACCTATAACTTTTATCAGAGTAAAGACTTATGTGTCAGGCGTAGGCTGGCAGCTGGCTTGATAACAGCACACAAGACGTAATTAACTGGTAGATTTACTGCAAGCAGCAATTAGTCTCTGATCGCTCTATCGGAGAGTCCATTCCTCACAGTCAAGTTGACCCTTCTGAAGAACCCTTCCGGTTTCTGCAGAATATCCTGAACTTCCAACCCTTCCATTTTGGGGCTTGTTTTCTTTCTTTCACCTAGTTTTGAGACTAATGGTGTTAGTTGCCTCCTCTTCCTGTGAGGAACTGCTCACTCTCCTTTGTGCCGGGCATGACTGTGCTTCTTGTGAGAGCTGGCTGCTCTGGCCTGCTCTGCTGAAGCAGATAAGTTTCATTCCTGCCAGCTCCTGAAAGAGGAGGGATTGACAACCCACCTGTTTCAACTGTCTGAGAAGTATGCAAGCCCCTCTGCTCTCTCTGCGTCTGCTTGCTTTCTATTTCAGGCAGTACATCTTGGCTTTGGGCTGGCGTGTTCACAACATCATGTTACCTTCCTATGGGTAATGAACTATGGCTATCAGACTTGTGCAATAAGCTTGAAGAGTTGGTTTCACATGTGAGTGGTTGGGCGGTGAGTCATGCAAGAAGGGTTCAGCTTGGATGGTGTTTAAGGCATTGGATGAGATCCATGGTAGTTAATCAGAAGTAGCAAGGTTGTATGGCTTTGCCTAACTCTTCCAAACGGCCTCGGTCCAGTACACCTGAAGGAGCGTCTCCACCTCCATCGTTCTGCCCGGACACTGAGGTCCAGTGCCGAGGGCCTTCTGGCGGTTCCCTTATTGCGAGAAGCCAAGTTATAGGGAACCAGGCAGAGGGCCTTCTCGGTGGTGGCACCCGCCCTCCCACCAGATGTCAAAGAGAAAAATAACTACCAAACTTTTAGAAGACATCTAAAGGCAGCCCTGTTTAGGGAAGCTTTTAATGTTTAATAGGTATTTTAGGGTTTTGTTGGAAGTCGCCCAGAGTGGCTGGGAAAACCCAGCCAGATGGGCGGGGTATAAATAATAAATTATTATTATTATTATTCCAGAAAGTGGGGTATCCAATTAAAGGGATCCTAAGGGCACTGACATTGCATCTTTTATTGGTCCCCAGGCCACATGCACACCAGGTAGGACTGTACATGATGGTGAATAAAAACCACCATGCCAGCTAAACCCTCACTGCTGCTGCTGTAATGAAGGCATGGGGCACAGAGGGTTCGTGGTGTCATGTTGCATAGCCTGCCAGCCCAACCATTCAGTGGGAGCCCAGCCAGCCGACATGGCCTTTGATGAGTGGGCCAGACGCCCCTGGGGCCCCGAGACCCCCAGCAAGCAGGCAGGATGGAGATCCTTGCAGGGGGGTGCCTGGCTCACACCCCCGACAACCACGCACCCAGGGCTCTGGCCCCCTGGCTGTTAGGCTCCAGGAATCCGCTCCCTCCCACAGTGGCAGCCAAGAAGCAGATAAATAAGAAGAATTCTTACCAAGTCTTTATTCAATATTCACAGAGAGAGATGTAGAAATGCCGCTATCTCAGATAATGGCAATGCTCCAAGTAAAGTGTCCCCCCCCCCAACGTCTCTCCTATTCTGCGCCACCCCTGTGTTGGCTAATCTGAGCTTTCTGCTTCTGTGTGCTGGTCCCGTGGGTTACCTGAGAGGCGAGTTCCAAGTCCCGCCCATGGTCAAGGTGCAACGTGGAAGCAGTCCATAGTAGCTGAAGCTGGGTGCAGGGCAGGGAGTCGGGTGTAGTCAGGAACAGGCATGCAAGCAGGGAGCCAGGGCAGGTCAGGAGCTCAGGCAGGAAAGCAGGACAGGGTTCAGACAGGAAGTAGCAACCAACAATGTTGCTGCCGCAACTTGGGACTGGGCTGGCCGGCTTTTATCTGCCCCGAGGCATAGGGTGGCCCCGATTCTCTGGTGACTCGCCTCTCCTGGCCTGGAGGTGAGCACTCCTCCTGCGGGAACTTAGTTCCCTCCGCCTCTCTGCCCTGAGCCTCTGCAGCTCAGGAGAGGCTGGAGGGTTACCAGACCCAGAGGCAACCTCTGCTTCCCCTGACGGGGCTGAGAGTGGAGCACCTGTAGGCAATGGGTCCTCCATCACCTCAGGAGCCAGAGCAGACTCAGCTGATGCCTGCACCTGAGGACCCAGCACAAGTGAGGACCCTTCAGGCTCATGCCCCAGCCCCGGCTCAGCTGGTTCTGGAGGTGGGGACTCCTGTGCAGGCTGGGATCCCTCAGGTTCAGCCTCCAAGTCTGAATCCCAGGCTATCACACCCTGAGCTTTCTGTTCTACTACCCTCGATGCACGGGAGGGGGTCAGGAATGAATTCTAAAGACACTCAGCTGTCTCTCCCCTGGTGCTTCTTCTTCTTCTTCCTGCTGCCCCTCCCAATATTTCCCAGCTTTCCCCCTCTGTAGCCCCTGAACTATGCCCTTCTGCAAACCACTATTCTAAATCTATGCTGCCCTCCTCTTCTCGGGAAGGTTCAGGAGGAGGGGGGCGGTCCCCACCATTCCTCCTCAGTCCAGTCCCTGACATTGGCCCTCCCCATGCTATGTCCCTGCCTAGGGGAGATGATTTTGTCCATAGGCCCAGGCAGCAGCTGAAGACCATAGAACTCCCAAATCAGCGATTCTGCTGGGTTTTGGTCCTATTTGTTGTAAGTCATAGGGCAATCCTACCCCTGCTGGGTTGGTCCTATTTGTTGTAAGTCATAGGGAAATCCTACCCCAGAATTGCGCCTCCTATCAGCAGGCGGGCGGACAAAGTGGGAAATCGCCCAATGCCTGAGCCACTTACATCTGTAGTCAATAAAGTTGCAACCTGTTTCGATCCAAGAGCGTTGTCCCATGTTTCTTAATCACGTTCACAAGGCAGCAGGCAGCAGGCTGCCCGAGCCTGAGCACACAACTTGGGTTTGTCAGAGGAAAGACTTATGTTCTATTCTTGATGCAGCAGATGGAGCTGATGTGCTGGAATGTACCACTTTATCTTTTAGGGCTGCTCACTGATGGGCATTCTATAAGGAGGTGTGGTGCAAGGTGTTTTTTCTCTCTTACAAAAAAAGATTATTGTGTCTAAGGCACTGTAAATGGTATTCATAATTCCCACCTCATCACTAATTCATTTGTATTCATTATAACCTAATACATTCATTTGGTATTCATGAGAATGTCACAGTGTAGATACCTCCGCCAAATCACGAGGCTGGGGTAAAGATATATCTTTAATTTAATACAGATTCCATGAATGAAAATGGGCAAAGCGGGTCTCTTAACCACAAAGAGCCTTTAGTTTTTATGGATTCTGCCCCCCCCCCCAAAAATAAGGGGAAAGGCACATCACATTGATTTCGGCATTAAACCTTCTTAATGCTGTGTGTGTGTGTGTGTGTGTGTGTGTGTGTGTGTGTGTGTGCGCTTCTCACAATTCTCTGGCTTGTTCAGCTGATTCAGTGGGATGGAAGGTGATCTCTCTCCATGTTGCGGTACCGTAAAAACACTAAAAACATATCGCTGAGCTGGCCAGTCGGTAACGGTAATGCCATTATGTCTGCTGCAGACCTGTCAAATTAATTGCATTCCATTCTACCATGTCTTGAAAGGAAAGAAGGGAATTTGGGGGGGCGGAGGAGAAAGATAAATCCTTTCCCCCCCATCTCCCCAAATACCTTTTTTATTTTAAGGGGGGAAGGGAAGCACCTTCAAATCTTGTACATGGCATTACATCCCTCCCGGAGTTAAGGAACCACATCTTGAAAATTACAAAAAAAGGGGGGTTCTTAATAATTCATGCAATGCATCCATAGACTACCCAGCCGGCAGACTGCAGGCCTTCGTTTCCTGACTGATGAGGCTGTTAACACATAGGTGGCTGTGTCATAAGTAAAAATAATAGGCCTAGCAAAAGCTTTAAAATGTTTACCTTCAACATGGCTCCCATATCTCAGGGTCATAACTCCCATTAATGGAGGCGTGATGAAGTTTGCCGTTTGGCGAAGCCTCCAGAACCTGCCCCCTCCCTCTGCGAAGGAAAAAGCACCATCACACCTCCACTGACCGCCTTTTGGGTTGTATCAAAATGAGAATGTCGGGGCTCATGCATCTCCGGCACGTACAATCCATAGCAAACAGATCTATAGCAAGCAGACCTATAAATAAGCGCGCAGTCCTCCATCCTCGTGAATTCATTGTCATGTGCTTGACAACTGAAACCTATTCTGTAGCCTCCAAATATTTTAGTAATAAGCTGTTGCCGGCTTGCCTCAGCCCCCGGAGGGAAAGATGAGAGGAGTCTATTGTGCTGTCTTGAAAAAAGGAAGAAGAAGAAGAAGAAAGCCTGCATCTACATTTTGGTTATATAGAGCATTTCTGCGGATAAATCAGGGTATTGTTTTCTAACTGGAGATGCTTCACACATGGAGCTTTCAGTGCTCCACAGTCATGTCCTTCTGTAACAAGCAACAGGAATCAGGATGGTAATTGTAGTTCCACGCGGAAGTTATTTTCCTTGCGGACATCCCAGAACGCTCACCCACATTTCAAATGCATCCATGTGTGGAAAGGTGTTGCGGGAGGCATATCATCACCCCGGTTTTCTTCTTTCTTAGAAGGACATGCCTAAAAGGGTCACTAGGGACGCGGGTGGCGCTGTGGGTTAAACCGCAGAGCCTAGGACTTGCCAATCAGAAGGTCGGCAGTTTGAATCCCCATGACGGGGTGAGCTCCCGTTGCTCGGTCCCTGCTCCTGCCAACCTAGCAGTTCAAAAGCATGTCAAAGTAGTCATGCTGGCCACATGACCCGGAAGCTGTACGCCGGCTCCCTCGGCCAATAAAGCAAGATGAGCGCCACAACCCCAGAGTCGGCCACGACGGGACCTTATGGTCAGGGGTCCCTTTACCTTTAAAAGGGTCACTACATGATGCTTTTTTGTCATTTATGTGCAGTTGGACTTCTATCCTTTTTTGGGGGTGGGGTGCACTTATGCAAGCAATGTACTTTTGCGAGATGGCAAGTGAAAGGTGCGGAAAAGGGCATTTTGACTCAGCACATCATTTTCCGCATTTCCACTCCGCTCCCTGCTTTGCTAGTGTAAACTGGTCAGGACTGTGATGCGATACCAGGGTGCTCTAGTGATTAGAGTGTCAGACTAGGACCTGGGAGGCCAGGCTTCAAATCCCCACCTGGCCATAAAGGTCACTGGGTGACCTTGGGCCAGTCACTGCCTCTAAGGCTAGCCAGCCTCACAGGGTAATTGCTGCTAGTGAAATCTGACTCATCTTATTTATGTTAAAATATTTATGTCCCACTCTTTTTATATATATATAAGATATTTATTAAGATTTTCAGAAAAATTACAAAATAAAAAGAAAAAAGAAAAATACAAAAGGTGACGGACAATATGGAACTGGCAGAAATGACTGGCAGAATCCGAGACCAGGGAGAAGAGTTGGTGGAAGAAGATTGGAAAAAGTTTAAAGACTATTTACAGAAACACTGTAAAATTAATGAATGTTAGAATGATGGTGGATAGAAATTAAGTGGTCTTTTGCTGTAATGCTATAAGGGAATATGAGAAAATGGTTATTAATAGGTAAAAAAATAATAATGTTATAATATTTAAAAATTGAAGATTAAGATGAATGAAGAGGGGATGGATTTGCTGAATTAACAATTGGAACTGGAATACAGAAAAGGAAGGTGTGAGGGGGTCCGGGAAATAAGCAAAAAAAATATGTGATAGAAAGATTGAACTGTTTTTTAACTATTTTTATGTCCCACTCTTGACCCGACTAATACCAGAGCAGTCCTATGGAGAGGTCCTCGATAAGCAAAATCCACAGTTGGATTTTATTTGTAATGATGATGATGATGATGATGATGATGATGATGATTTATTATTTATACCTTGCCCATCTGACTGGGTTTCTCCAGCCACTCTGGGCGGCTCCCAACAGAATATTAAAAACACGATCAATCATTAAAAACCTCCATGAACAGCTGCCTTCAGATATCTTCTGAAAGTCAGATAGTTGTTTATTCCCTTGACATCTGATGGGAAGGCGTTCCCCAGGGTGGGCGTCACTACTGAGAAGGCCTTCTGCCTGGTTCCCTGTAACCTCAGTTCTTGCCGTGAGGGAACTGCCAGAAGGTCCTCAGAGTCTGGGCTGGACCTCAGTGTCTGGGCTGAACGATGGGGATGAAGATGCTCCTTTAGGACCCCTGGACGGTTAAGTCCAGTCAAAGGTGACTATGGGGTTGTAGCGCTCATCTTGCTTCATTCAAAGAATCTTGAGAACTGTAGTTTGTTCTGATTCAACAATCAGATAAGTGCAGGAGATGTAGCAAGGTTAAAGGTATGTTTTATAATATGTGGTAGACTTGTAAAAGGGTAAAAGAATATTGGGAAATGATATATAATGAATTGAAAAGAACATTTAAACTTACCTTTCCAGAAAAAACCAGAGTCTTTTTTGTTGGGGATAAATCAGAGGGAAATTCTCAGGTGTCAAAAAATACTATTTATGTATGCTATAACTGTGGCCTGTGTTTCATTAGTCCAAAAATGGAAAAAGAGCTAGGTTCCAACCAAAGAAGAATGACAACTTAAATTGATGGAATACACACAGCTTGCAGATTTAACATATAGAATAAGAGAACAAGAAGAATGTACGTTAAAAGAAGACTGGAAAATGTTTACTGAATATATGGGTGAAAACTGTGTTTATTTAAAAACTGGTAGCATTAAGATAAATTCAGCAGTGTAAATAAGTACAGTATTGATGGATGTAACAATGGATTACTGAATGGTTTAGTTCATGTAAAATATGCAGGTATGTATGGTACAGTGGTACCTCAAGTTAAGTACTTAATTCGTTCCGGAGGTACATTCCTAACCTGAAACTGTTCTTAACCTGAAGCACCACTTTAGCTAATGGGGCTTCCTGCTGCCACTGTGCCGCCAGAGCATGATTTCTGTTCTCATCCTGAAGCAAAGTTCTTAACCTGAAGCACTATTTCTGGGCTAGCGGAGTCTGTAACCTGAAGCATATGTAACCTGAAGCGTATGTAACCCAAGGTACCACTGTATGCAAAATGAACCACAGAAAAAGAAGGGAAGTCATTGATTTAAGGGTGTTTAAATGAATATTTTGAAATGTAAATTAGAAAATTTAATAACAATTAAGTACAAAAAGAGAACTGTCGTTTGTCCAAGGTACTGGATGATGTTCCCACGATTCTTTAAACATTCTTTGCACATGTGGTACAGACATAGGTGCTTACTCAATGCTGCTGAGGACAGCTCAGCCTCCCCAAAGAATGTGGGGATGGAGCTTAAGTCCCCCCCAATCTTGAGAGTCCAGGGTTTGCCAGGCCTCTCTGTGGTGGCCTTGCTTGTTGGGCCTTGCTGCCTCCTCTTGACCTGCACAACATCACACGTGTGTGTCACATGTGACATCACGCACACAAAACAAGCCCCGCCCCAATGTGATGCAGAACTCGGCACCTCTGGGTACAGAGGTGGCCCAAGTGTGTGAGAAATTCCCAGTGCCCAGAAGTGAGGTTTCCATGGGCAACATTGCGCTCATAAAGGAATTATGCAGATCGAAGAGTTACAGCGCTAATCTGCATAATTTACGCATGCCATCAAATTCTTCTCTTCTGCATCCTTGCCATGGGATTTAATGGTATTTTATGTGCAAAGCACACAGCACCTACGTATATGGCTATTTATTGCCCGGGCGGAATGCGCAAACCATTTCTGCCGTTCTCTACGTGCTTCTTTTCCCAAGTTATTTCTCTGCCTTTGTGCTGTGAAATTCTTGTTAGTGCTGGACATTGATTCTCTCTCTCTCTCTCTCTCTCTCTCTCTCTCTCTCTCTCTCTCCCCCCCCCCAGCCCTTTCCTTTATTTACTGAATTTCTAGGCAGCCTGCTCTGGCTTAAGAATCTCCTGAGCAAGCTGCCTGGAAATTCAGTAAACAAATGGGAGAAAATTTGAGATAAGCAGCCGAACTGTTCAGCAGAAACAAGGGCGGTACATAGAGGAGATGGAACTAAATGCTCAACAGTATGGATTTTACACAGTGCACAAGATGCTTTTTGCATAGGCGCTGAGAGTTTGGCTAGAGCTGCTATTTTTCATAGCGTATTCACAAGCACAACAATGCTGCAGAAAATGTAGGTATCAACAGTAAGTTAAGCTTACTGCTAAACACCATTTATCAGTGGCCATAAACTTGTTATATACCTTCATGTTTCACTGACAGAAGTTTACCTTGCACTCCTTTGTCCGTTGCTTCTTAGATGTTGCTTGCAAATACTCCCCCCCCCTTTCCCTTTGGTTATAGAAAAAGCACTCTGTTTCTGTCAGGCAACATAGTGATGCTGGAATCTGCAAACACCAAACACACAGCAGAAGGAAGAAGCCCTTTCTTATATACTTTCATAGCACAGTAGCACGGGAAGCCCATATCATTTTAAAAATTAGATTTTCTGTTGACTTGATCATTTTATCCATAGGTAAGCAAACTAAATAGGGACGCGGGTGGCGCTGTGGGTAAAACCTCAGCGCCTAGGACTTGCCGATCGCATGGTCGGTGGTTCGAATCCCCTCGGCAGGGTGCGCTCCCGTCATTTGGTCCCAGCGCCTGCCAACGTAGCAGTTCGAAAGCACCCCCAGGTGCAAGTAGATAAATAGGGACCGCTTACCAGTGGGAAGGTAAACGGTGTTCCGTGTGCTGCGCTGGCTCGCCAGAGGCAGCTTGTCACACTGACCACGTGACCCGGAAGTGTCTGTGGACAGCGCTGGCTCCCGGCCTATAGAGTGAGATGAGCGCACAACCCTAGAGTCTGTCAAGACTGGCCCGTACGGGCAGGGGTACCTTTACCTTTACCTTAGGCAAACTAAGGCCTGGGGGCCGGATCCAGCCCAACTGCCTTTTAAATCCGGCCCGCGGACAGTCCGGGAATCAGCATGTTTTTACAAGAGTAGAATGCGTGCTTTTATTTAAAATGCACCTCTGGGATATTTGTGGGGCCTGTCTGGTGTTTTTACATGAGTAGAATGTGTGCTTTTATTTAAAATGCATCTCTGGGTTATTTGTGGGGCATAGGAATTTGTTATTTATTTTTCAAAATATAGTCTGCCCCCCCCAAGGTCTGAGGGACAGTGGACCAGCCCCCTGCTGAAAAAGTTTGCTGACCCCTGATATCCAACCTTTCACTCAAAGACCAGGACACAGCCTAGAAGGACAACTATAATTCCCCTTTGGATGAGCCTTGCTCTCACTAAAATGATAAACCTATTTCTGGGCTGTACCACTGCAGATTCCTAGGCTGTGCGTGTGTTTGCTTGCTTCCTCCATACACAAGTGCTTTCCTTTTTATGCTTCTGAAATGTATATTGATGTGTCCACACTAGTGGTTTATGCTTGAACTGTTACCTGTTACTGGAATTTATGGAAAGGTTGGGGGATGCCCCATCAGCTGACACCATACACCCCTCCCTGACTACCAAAATCAACACAAGCACTCCTGGAAATGTCCTCACAAAACACTTCACCACACAGTCTCCCCCCACCCCATTCAAAGGGCCTCTGCTGCACATTACCAAATGTAACAATTCACTGATAAATGTATCTATGTACAGTGGTATCTTGGTTTTCAGACTTAATGCGTTCCAGAAGTCCGTTCCAAAACCAAAGCGTTCCAAAACCAAGGCATGCTTTCCCATGGTAAGTAATGCAAAATGGATTAGTCATAGAATCATAGAATCATAGAATCATAGAGTTGGAAGAGACCACAAGGGCCATCGAGTCCACCCCCCTGCCAAGCAGTTCCAGACTTTTAAAAACAACCCCTAAAACTGCAATTTAACATGAATTTTACTAACTAACGAGACCATTGATCCATAAAATGAAAGCAATAATCAACGTACTGTACTATAAAATAAATATAACAGAATTGTAGATGATGAAAATTATCATCCACACAGTCACAAAAACAAATTAACCGGAAAAGCCTCCAAAAACAAAATTGCAAAATAAGTAGCAAAAACAAAAGTGCCAAGCTTAATCCGTTCCAGAAGTCCGTTTGACTTCTGAAATGTTCAAAGACCAAGGCGCAGCTTCCAATTGGTGCAGGCGCCCCAGAAACAATAGCCGACAACCTCATTGGAAATTCAGCTTCCAAAAAACATTTGAAAATCGGAATACTTCGGGGGTTTTGGCGTTTGGGAACCAAGGCGTTTGTGAACCAAGGTACCATTGTACTGGCTCAACAGGAAAACTTTAGAAAGTCATATAAAATCACTCCAGCATCGGATTTGCGCCATTCCAACTTTGTTCTGTTCAGGAAAGGAATGGCTACCAAGGCGGAAGTCTGGGACATGGGCAGAGGCAGCCATAATCCCTGAAGCCTTAGACCACGTACTCTGCCGCCTCCTTGCCTGGGTGATAATCGCTGGCATCCTGGCCCCTGAGCACCAGACAGGTAGCCATTCCAGAGACAACCTCAGTTGATTAGAATCTTGGTCAAGACAGAAAGACTGATTTATGGTGCAACTGGTCTTGGAAAATTAACGCGCAGACGCTTAGACTTTATTACATTGGAACAGACTAAAATGGCGCCTGTCGCTTGAGCAGGACTGTTGGATCAGCGTGTGATTTAAGGAGAGCCTTACAAAGTTCACACAGAAAAATAACAATTTTTGGTTTAACTCGCCTGCGGAAACAACTCAGAGGTTATTAAGAAGAAAAATGATAACAACAAGAAGACTGGAAGATGGGATTTGTGAACATAAAAAGCAGCAGAAATATGAGATGATTGGACCCTCACTGAGCTCGAAACATGGGAACCCCCAACAAAATTTAAAATTTGGCAAAATATTCGGACTACATAATATGTATTGGAATTATTTGGAATAATTAATGTGATATGATTGGATTGTTAAATGGAAAACTTAATAAAAATTATTTTTTAAAAAAGAATCTTGGTCAAGACAAAAAGATGTGCTTAACTTGATCGGGAGAACAGGAACATGTACATACTCACCTTTTGTTTTACTTAAAGGGTGTGAAATGGAGGTCAAGGGAGGGGTGGGGGCAAACCTGATGCTCAGGTTTCTGCCAGAAGACCCCTCCCAGATTATGACATAGCTGTGATGTATATGTGATGTAAGTGTGATGCTTTACTAAGGGTGTTATGGGTAAAAAGGGAAACTTATGAAAATAGGGAGCCATCCTTTGTTCTGGGCTTCTTCCATGTGGTGGGTGGAAGTCAAAGCAACAGTCTTTGAATAAAGATCGGCCTGTATTCTTGGCTGGTGTCTTTGGCAATCCAAGTGAGCCCAAGGATTTTCCTATAACAGAGGTGATATATTCGCACTGTGGGGGTGTTGCCCCCAGCCCTTCAGTTTGTACTTCCCCACCCATCATAAGTTCCCAAAGCCTTGTGGTCCACCCAAGTACGCTCAGATGTTAATCATCTGATTTATTTTGGATTTTTCCTCTTATAAGATTATCTGCAGATTGGCAAAGTCTGAGTTTAGTTGAGGAAAAATATAGGCTATAAAACAACATTAAATTTCAGTGTGGGCAAGCCCATAGAGCAGCTCACAGAATTTTACACTCCTCCAAGAAAAATAATTCCCTTCCTATAAAAGACCAGCATGTCAATAAGAAGGCTAGAGTTTCTCCCTGACATGCCCCCCCCCAAGTGGATGGATCCCTCCCCTTCATGGAGGAATACACAATCATGTGAACTTTGAAATGGTACAGCCCAGACATCCTATTATCACCTCAGGGATGCCTATGCTGTGGTTGGAAGTAGAAAGGAGGGAGAGTGGAAGAGAGACTACATTACTTTAAATGTTGTGAGGATACTATGCCCTTTTAAAACGTGGGTTTTTGGGGTGGGGGTTATTGAGTTGTTTTTATTTTGATTATGTATTTTGTGTATTATGTATTATTATTCTTCACCACCACCACCATCATCTAGACAGGTAAGGTAAAAGGTAAAGGACCCCTGGACAGTTAAGTCCAGTCAAAGGCAACTATGAGGTTGCGGCACTCATCTCGCTTTCAGGCCAA
This sequence comes from Podarcis vaucheri, assembly GCF_965113315.1. Classification (NCBI taxonomy): domain Eukaryota; kingdom Metazoa; phylum Chordata; class Lepidosauria; order Squamata; family Lacertidae; genus Podarcis; species Podarcis vaucheri. The sequence goes on along the minus strand of NC_138767.1, from coordinate 67,594,460 downwards.
GGGAGCCGGCGTTTGTCCACAGACAGCTTTCCAGGTCATGCGGCCAGCATGACGAAACCACTTCTGGCAAAATGAAACACCGTGATGGAAACCAGAGTGCATAGAAATGCCGTTTACCTTCCTGCTACAGCGGTACCTATTTAAGTAAAAGGTTCTTTTGAACCTCTGGACCTCCTTCCATCCCTCTATGGGTTCCATATTTAAGATTAGATTTTCTGCATCTTTTACCATTATCCATCTGTTATATATCCATTTTTACCATAGCATAGTGCATAGAAACACCATTTACTTTCCCGCCACCTATTTATCTACTTGCACTGGCATTCTTTCGAACTGCTAGGTTGGCAGGAGCTGGGACAGAGCAACGGGAGCTCACTCCGTCACGGGGATTCGAATTGCCGATCTTCCATTCAGCAAACCCAAGAGGCTCAATCGTTTAGACCACAGTGCCACCCGCTATCTAGACAGGGTGGTGTGTCTCACCTGCCTTCCTTAGTGGTGGCAGCAGATACATCTCTCAGAGCTGCCACCAGTGTAGTAATGGAAGTCAAGCTAAGTCTGTGGTGCCAGTGTTACTGTCACTCAACAGACCTGCACATCCATGCATAGAACTTGCTTGTGGTGGCCAAGCACAGGATTTGCTTCTCCCTACGCTATCAGCATGCATTTGGCTAGGTTGTGAATTTTATTTTGTTTTGTTTTGTGAAACCAGTAGGAGAACACTTCAATCTCCCAGGACATTCTATACAAGATCTCAAAGTAGCTGTTTTACTACCAAGGAATTTCAGAAATAGACTGGAAAGAGAAGCTGCTGAATTGCAACTCATTACCAAACTTAAAACCATGGAGAGACCTGGTCTGAACAAAGACATTGGATTCTTATCTCATTATACATGACTAAGCCATTTTTCACCTTCTCACCCCTTGCCTTTTCCTGTAAGACCTATTGCAGTCATTAAGAGTCGTCAACAGGCTCATCTCAGCTATCTGCCAATCTCCCATTCCCACCACCCTTCTGAGTAATACCCCTCCCCACCTTCTCACTATATAGAAGGATCTGGCAACTTCTGTTTCAGTGTATCTGAGGAAGTGTGCATGCACACGAAAGCTCATACCAAGAACTAACTTAGTTGGTCTTTAAGGTGCTACTGGAAGGAATTTTTTTATTTTGATTATGGCAGACCAACACGGCTACCTATCTGTAACATTTTATTTTATTTTATTTTATTTTATTTTATTAATTTGTATACCACTCTTCATCTGTAATTCCCAATTCCAATGCCCTGGAGTTTCCAAGTCCAAGAGGGGCTCTGTTCCTTGTGTAGTGCAGCCATAAGGAGATCCCACAAGGGGTAATGCTTTATTGAGGGGGGGAAACACCAAAGTCATAATATTTTCCCTCTTTGCAAAATTGCAAAAGCTCCTGAGACAATCCCTCTGATTTGTGATCTTTCACTTGATTGTACTACGGAAAAGAATATGGGGTTGTATGTGCGTCGAGATTGTTTTTGTGTGCATGAATTTCTGCAAATACCGTATTGGCCTGAATAGAAGCCTCACGTTTTCCCCAAATTCCAACCGTGAAAAGTTAAAGTGCGGCTTAAACCTTACAAAAATCGGCTTTTAGGATATCGCTGCTGAAACAGACATACGGTAAAACGGACCGAGTGTGAGTGCCTGCAGAATTTTAAGGGAGCGGCTTATATTTGGGTATTGCCTTTTTCTCCCTGCCCCCCTTGAATTTTAAAGCTGCGGCTTATATTCGGGCGCGGATTATATTCAGGCAGATACGGTAGGTAAAACGGTATGCAAAGCAAATATTGATGCAATCACAGTGATATTCTTTTTGCTGCAGCGCACCCATTTGCCCTGAGCATTGGTGAAATGACACACCAAAGGAATCTTGATGCAATCGTTTACAATCACATCAATATGGATTTTAATTTTTTTGTCAGTGCATGATACGAAGTGAAGAGACCGAACACTTCTGGCTTCCCCGTAGTTCTCTCCTTTGGCTACAGCATGATGGTGATACATGCTGAATCGCCGCCTCTAGTCAGCTCAAGTCCTAACACCAGACAAGCCTGAATGGCTTCAATCCATGAAATGAGGAAAGCATTACTTTAGCAGCAGCAGCATAAAAACAGATACAGTTTAAACTCCATGGCTGCATTCCTGCCTACAGTTATGCACACGTAAATCCCACTAAAACCAGCGGGATGAGCTTGCTCCCTAGCAGTGTGTGGAACTGCAGCCTAAGCATTTTAAACATTGTTACGAGCATGATTAATTCTACATCATTTGAGCATAAAACCTTAGTAAATGGCTTACACAGCCACAGCAGTTAACTTCTGCATGTTCATAAGGTGCAGATCTGTAATTCTGAAGCAGAGAAAGGTACATTAGTTGCACTATCATACTTTTAAAAAAATAAAGCTTGTTTCCCCAATTACTCATTATGAAACAGGACTCCCTAATGGGAATAAGCCGAGCTCATAAACTGCTTCTTCAGCAATTTACATTCACGTCTGAATCCAGTTGTGGCAGTGAGATAAATCATGCCCCGATACTTTCAGGGAGCAAAATTACAGGTACATTTGAATCATCTCCTGAAGACTATATTGTACAACTGTGCTTGTTATTGGATCCTTTTTCACCCAAGTATTTCAGCATAAAAACTTGGGGCACAATCCATCTTTTATTTCTCCTGCTCAAGGCTTTTTCAGATGATTGGGGACCAGGCAAGATTGAGGATGTTCTTCTGAAACCAGCAGCACTTGTGGATCATGGACATGAACAGGCCTTTACCCCCCAGCCAGAACTCACTGGAACTCAGTTCTGGCACCTCTCGAGTGGGTGCCATTTGCATTACAAGAGAACAAGGGAGGTGTTCATGGTGAGTTCCAGCACCCCCTTTTCTAGAAAAATAGCACGGGACATGACTAATTTTTGGATCAGACCACAGGCCTTCCTAGGCTGAAGACAGTTCGGAAACTTCGGCTGGTGCAGAATTCAGTGGCCAGGTTGCTCAAGACGGTTTGAGCATATTACACTGATCCTGGTCTGATTGCACTGCCTACCAGTTAGTTTCCAAGCCCAATTCAAAGTGCTGGTTTTGACCTATAAAGCCTTAAATGGCTCAGGACTGCAATAACTCAAGGACCGCCTAGTTCCATATGAACCTACCTGGACCCTGAGATCATCTTCTGAGGCCGTCCTTCATGTGCCTTCTCCTTGAGGGTGGCAACACAAGGAAGGGCCTTCTCTGCCGTGGCTCCCCATCTGTGGAATGCTGTCCCCAAGGAAGTTTGCCGGGTGCCTTCATTACACACCTTTAGGAGCCAGGCAAAAGTGTCCCTTTTTAACCAGGCCTTTGGTTGATCTGGTTTACATCCTATGCCCTTTTAAAGTGTGTGTTGTTGTTTTTTTGGAGGAGGGGGGTTATTGGGTTGTTATTTTTATTTTTATTATGTATTTTGTGGTTTGATATCTTGATTTTATTTGGTGAATTGCCCTGAGACCCCTGGGTGGTATATCATTCAATCATTCAATCAATCAATCAATCAATCAATCAGTCAATCAACCAATCAATTCTAGCATTCTGTTCTCACAGTGACCAACCAGATGCCAACGAGAAGCACTTGTGCAGAACATCAGCACAATAACCTTCTCCCACTCTTGTTCCCAATGAGATTTACTGGAGGCAATGTACAGCCATACTGGTTGTAATGCATAGCCTTGTCCCCTATCACCCCCTGAATTTGTCTAATCCCTTTTTAAAGCCTTCCAGGTTGGCAGCCATCCATACATCTTGTTATCTGGTTCTGCTAAGAATCCTAAATATTTAATACCCCTTCCCTCCTCCCCCCGAGTGCTGCTAAATACCAATTTTACTTATCTGTCATATCATTTATATGCAATCCTATAATTTTGGATTTGCGCTCGTTTCATTGATAGCCTTCCATCTCCAGTAATCATATCTGTTTTTATGGATGCCAGTGAGTCAAACATGGAGAACCACAAGCCAGCTGTTTTCACCAGGCAGGGCTGCCAGATTCCCTCACAGAGCTTCAGCAAAATTAAGTGAAAATCAGCGATTGCTTGCAGCACAATCAGAGAGCAAATTCTTTGCATGCGGAAGGTTCCAGGTCTACTACTTAGCATCCTCATGTGCAGTTAGGAAATCTACTCGTCTGAAGCCCTGGAAAGATGCCACCAGTCTGTAAAGATAATCCCAGAAGAGTATGTTTGGGTACAAAGCAGCTGTTCACTACGGAAGGACTCTCTTCGCCACATTTCCAGATGAATTCCCAACACTTCCATAATTTAAGGCTTTTGGCATGTGTGGGAATATCCCAAGCCAAGAATTGTCTTTGAGGTGCCATTTAGGGAAAATGAAGATGTTCATGTTTGGTTATTCCTCATTTATATCTCATTGCCAGCTCACTGGTTCCATTGCACCGGGGAACTATAATTCCTCTAGCTAATAAAAAGGTAAAGGACCCCTGGACAGTTAAGTCCAGGCAAAGGCGACTATTTTGGAACAAATAGAATGGTCAAATTACGTATGTGTACTTTTTAATAGAATGCACTTTGAAGCACAATAGGTAAAGATACAGGACCCCTGGATGGTTAAGTCCAGTCAAAGGCGACTTACCTGGCAGGGGAGACACCTTGATCACAAAGGCGACTATGGGTTTGCAGCGCTCATCTCGCTTTCAGGCCAAGGGAGCCAGCGTTTGTCCACAGTCAGCTTTCCAGGTCTTGTGGCCAGCAGGACTAAACCACTTCTGGTGCAATGGGACACCGTGACAGAAAGCAGAGTGCACGGAAATGCCGTTTACCTTCCCTATTTATCTACTCACACTGGTATGCTTTCGAACTGCTAGGTTGGCAGGAGCTGGGACAGAGTGATGGGAGCTCACCCCATCATGGGGATTCAAACCGCCGACCTTCCAATCAGCAAGCCCAAGAGGCTCAGTGGTTTAGACCACAGCGCCACCCATGTCCTTCTATCTATACAAGTGGGCCACTGTACATGCCAGAGGGCACAATTTTTTCAAAGAAACAGTCCTGTGTTGATAACTTCGATAGTCATTGCTGTTCCTGAAATCTAGCTTTCTCTGTGTGCACTAGGGCTTTTGAGGTTTTCCCTTTTTCTGCTCCCTCACACACTCTGAAAAGGCAGCCCAGAGGCCTCTCCAAAATGTCTTGTTTGGGTAGAAGTGTGTGTGTATGTGGGAAATCTGTGGTTTGAGAAAATTGTTATTTTATCTTTTAAAGAACACATTACCTCTGCAGTGTGAAATATCCCTATGATCAACGCTGTCAGGTTTTATTATTATTGTGACAGAAACTAATAAAAAAGTAATTTTTCTTTCATTTGGAGTTAAGTGTTCAAAGTGCACCAGCTATTCAATTTGATAGATGGTTTTTCAGACTGTTGAAGAGGAACTGCACATTTTAAAATGCAGGTTGTTTGAATGAATATATATATATATATATATATGCTTTCGTAGATTTTCACGGGTACAGGAATGCAGGTTTTGGTGTCTTCGGGTGTCTTCCCGTGTAAGAGTCGGGGTGTCTGTGCGACGTTTCGACGAGGTCTCACTCGTCATCTTCAGGCTGGTGCTTTCGGCTTCTTGTTACTAACAAGAAGCCGAAAGCCCCAGCCTGAAGATGACGAGTGAGACCTCGTCGAAACGTCGCACAGACACCCCGACTCTTACACGGGAAGACACCCGAAGACACCAAACGCCTGGCTGACAAAGACCACTTGACAACTGAGTTACAGAATCTCTCAAATGTGTTAATCGCCAATGGATACCAGAAAAACAAGGTTACGAAGCTAATCCAAAAAGAAACACCCCCCAAAAACCAAGACACAGAAGAAAACAATGGCATGGCCCTCCTTCCTTATATCAAGGGCACTACAGACAAAATTAGCAAAATCCTCCATAAACACAATATCAAAACAGCCTTCTGCACCAACCAAAAAATAGCCAATATCCTCAGAAACCCAAAAGACAAAATCCAGCTGGAAAACCAAGGGGTCTATGAAATACCCTGCAAAGTCTGCCCAGCCACGTACATTGGACAAACAAACAGACGAATAAATGCACGTATCGCAGAACACAAGAATGCCGTCAAAAAAGAAGAAAAAACTTCCTCTCTTTTCCAACACATGAAAGAAACAGGACACGAAATTAATTTTGCAGATTCCAAATTGCTCTTTAACATGGAACATCACCACAAGAGAATAATCATGGAAGCCATCGAGATAGAGAAACACCCTCACAACATGAACAAGCGTGATGACACGTCCCGCCTGCCAGACATCTGGAAATTAGCCCTCCCCACAAAAACCGACACCAGAACCAGAGGCACACTGAACGCCGTCACCAATCAACCACACCAGACCCAAACCCAGACCCTCTCCACAGACATATTACAGACTCCATCCAGCAGCCAAACTATAGTGGCACCTCCGGATGCTGCACCCCCCTGCAATCCCTACACAGATCTGGCTGGCACTAGGCACAAAATCACAGCTCGCCCCTATACACGAAGCCAAGCCAGAGCACAACTAAATGCAGCACAGCCATCTTCTCAGAAAAACTCTTCACAAGCTCAAGAGGTCAAGACACGAAAGCTTTAGCAACTAATCTACACTTAATGACCCACCCAGTGGTATTCAGAATATCACTCATGAAATCACTCAAGATATCCCTCAAGTAATTAAGGAACAAAAGAAGAAAAGGCACACTAATCTAGGAACTTCCTCTCTGCCCAAAACGTTGGAGGCTATACACCACACCCCTCAACAGTATTTATAGGAACTCAAACACCAGATTCTGCTCTGTTCCAGTAACAAGAAGCCGAAAGCACCAGCCTGAAGATGACGAGTGAGACCTCGTCGAAACGTCGCCCAGACACCCCGACTCTTACACGGGAAGACACCCGAAGACACCAAAACCTGCATTCCTGTACCCGTGAAAATCTACGAAAGCAAATATATATATATATATATATATGCTCTGTTCCAGTAACAAGAAGCCGAAAGCACCAGCCTGAAGATGACGAGTGAGACCTCGTCGAAACGTCGCACAGACACCCCGACTCTTACACGGGAAGACACCCGAAGACACCAAAACCTGCATATATATATATATATTACACATCTTCAAACTTCATGAATATTATCTTAGATCATTGTTTGGAGAGAAGAGCTCCACTGTGTTTTGAAATGGAAAAGATTAGATATGAGACCCACCATTATGGATGGCAGGTTCACAGCTGAGAGGGTGCTTGTGACTAAAAGTTGCACACACAACAGAAATGCCCATCTGTGAAGGCATCTCGTACTACAATAGCATGTGAAGCAAAAAGTGGAACATGGCAGAATCATACTTTCTACGCAACTTTTCAAAAAAAAAATATTTAACACAATTATTACAAAATACAAGCAAAATACATACAAATACATACATACATATATTTTTCAGATAAGCACACACATGTATAAAAAGAACAAAAAAAAGAAAAGGAAAGGAAAGGAAAAAGAAAAAGAAAAAATAAGAAAAATTGGAAGAATAAAAATTGGAAGAATTTCTTCCAAATTTATTCTGCAAATATCTCAATAATAACATTTCATTGATTGACTTCCATCGCTTCCACTGCACTTCCTATATACAGTTTAAGCAAATTTGTATCTGTTATTCCTTCCCCCCCATACAATCTCATACAAATATTCTAATCAATCAGTTTTCTAAATCTTTCATAAATCTATTCTAAACACAACCAATACCTTACACTTAACCCTTGTCTACATAAATAATCATTTAAACATTTCCATTGTTTCTGGATTATATTTTTTGGTTTTCGTCTTATCAAATCAGGCAACTCTTAAAGATTGCATGGGGTCTAGATGTAACAACCTAATGGACTTTTTGAGGTTCTCTTTGGGGTTCTCTTCATACATTACATTTTCATGGTTTATACTTAAAAAGTAAATGTATGAATGTGACAAACAGGCATTTGAAAACTTACATATAATATTCTTTTAGGGCCATACTATAAGATTGTGAGATGAGAATTGCCTTTAAGTCTCAACTCAGTAATGAATTAACTACATAACATGAAAGAATGATATTGGGCATGCAGAAAACATGTAGGTCACAACATCTTTTTGATGATACAATGTCCAAATCGCTCCGACACAAACATCCCTTCTGAGGTTCTGAAACAAAGTTTGGCACATCTAAATCTGAGAAGCAAGACCCATGCACCAGCATTTGAGAAGTCTTGTTGTTAGTATGAAAGACGACACTGAAATTGTTCCTGCATCTCCTGTATCAGCCGATAATGTCATATTTTAACTGTCAGAGACAGATCAGTAGAGATAAAAATCCTGCTAAGTAGATACCCAATAAGGGATGCAGGTGGCGCTGTGGGTTAAACCACATAGCCTAGGACTTGCCGATCAGAAGGTCGGTGGTTTGAATCCCTGTGATGGGGTGAGCTCCCATTGCTAGGTCCCTGCTCCTGCCAACCTAGCAGTTCGAAAGCACGTCAAAGTGCAAATAGATAAATAGGTACTGCTCCGGCAGGAAGGTAAACGGTGTTTCCGTGTGCTGCTCTGGTTTGCCAGAAGTGGCTTAGTCATGCTGGCCACATGACCCAGAAGCTGTACGCCGGCTCCCTCGGCCACTAAAGTGAGATGAGCGCTGCAACCCCAGTTGGCCAAGACTGGACCTAATGGTCAGTGGTCCCTTTAACCTTTACCTTAGATACCTGATAAGGAGTAGGCCTACTGAAACAGCTGGACTTAACTTTTAAGGAAATATTTACAGTCGGTTATATCTTACATTCCTGACCAACAACACCAGCCTACCATTGGCCTACCCTGATAAGCTGGCTATTTTCTTCTTTCCTTCTTGAAAGAGAAAGGGACCAAAATTTGCTCAATCTGTAGTTAGGCCTGATGTGCAGTTGTAATTAAGACTCAACTGAATATGTTTTCACATTTGATGCAGCCAAACTAACTGCCAAGTCCCCGCCACGCCTTGGCCAACAGCTGTCTTCCTTCAGTCATTTTTCTTGGAGAAAGTAATAATAATAAATAAATAAGAATAAAAATGTGCACCATACCACTGAAACCATTACATTGTAACTATCCAACCTCCCAAAATTTCAACACCTCTTGCAACACCTCTTTGACCCTTTTCCATTTTAACAGTACAAATTCTACAAACACCCTCCATATCGCCTCAAAATCATTTCTCCTGCACATCCCCTGTCTTACCTTAATGGCACATGTTAATTTATCATTAATAGCTATATCCCACACCTCTTTATACCATTCTTCCATTTTAGATTCTGCTTGACCCTTCCACTTCCTAGCTATCATAATTCGTGGAGCTGTCAATAAATTTGTGAGCAAGTCCTTCATAGCCTGTGAACCTTCCACCCCATCGTAAATTGATAATAATGCTACCTCTGGACTTTAGGTCAGCTTTAAGCCAGTGATTTCTGTTATCTCCTTAAAACTACCTCTGGTTGCCTGTGGGAAACTAGGGAGCAGAACATGAACACAAGAACCCTTTCCCCTTCTGTGGTTTCCAGAAATTGGTATTCAGAAGCATTACTGTCACCAATTGTGGAGACAGAGGATAGTAGCCATTGATAGAGGGAAAATGTTGAAACCTGAGAATGCTTGCTGTGAATGCGGATAAAAAGAGGCATTTTTCAACATTTGGGAAAATGGGAATGAAATGAGGCAACTTCCCAAATATATGGCATATGGTGCATTTCATTTAAAATGTGCAAACTCAGGCATGGCAGGCTGATTACATGGGGCCCAGAACTAGCATACATTTGCCATAGATTGCAGGAACTAAAGGTAAAAGGTAAAGGACCCCTGGATGGTTAAGTCCAGTTAAGGGTGACTATGGGGTTGTGGCGCTCATCTCGCTTTCAGGCCGAGGGAGCCAGCGTTTGTCCACAGATAGTTTTTTGGGTCACGTAGCTAGTGTGACTAAACCTCTTCTGACACAACGGAACACAACACCGTGATGGAAACCAAAGCTCACAGAAATGCTGTTTACCTTCCCGCCACAGCGGTACCTATTTATCTACTTGCACTGGCGTGCTTTTGAACTGCTTGGTTGTCAGGAGCTGGGACAGAGCAATGGGAGCTCACCCCGTTGTGCGGATTCGAACTGCCAACCTTCCAATCAGCAAGCCCAATAGGCTCTGTAGTTTAGACCACAGTGCCACTATAGATGTTGCTTTTACCATCTGCCTTTTGGAATAAAATTAATTTCCAGGGCACCAAAGCTTCCATCATAATGGATGTGCACTGTATATCCAAACACATTTCATAGACTTTAAAAAATATGTTTTCATAATTAGCTCTCCTGCTGCAATAGCTGTGAACAATTCTCTTTTTTGCTCACACAGCATCTCTCTGCCTCCCTTTCTCTCTCAAAGGTTGTGAATAGAGGGTAGAATGTCAAATAATTCCACATATGGAGAGGTTCTCTGTGTTTGGTGTCACAACTGCAGTGCTATTTAAACACAGGAGGGTTATACTTAATTATAGATGGGGCAAAATTCTTTGACAGCTTTAATGGATTTCCTTTTTCTCATTTGAATATCGGCACCAGGAATAATGCTCTCAAAATGATCCTAAAAACCAAGCAGACTTCTTTTTTTATATGCCTAATAGCTACCTTTGAAGAAGAATACACCATGTTGAGCTTTAAAAAGTTGACAATATTTATTTAAACCACAAAAGAGCTTATGTAGCTTTGTGATTACGGACAGGAAAGAATATTAGGGAAGTAAAAAGTTAGGATGGAGGGTGGGAGGGAGGGGGAGGAAGCTTTAAAGTAAGCAAAAAAAAGCCACACAAATGTGTCAGTCACAGACTTTAAAGCTGGCTGTTCTTAAACTCCAGCAGCTAAGCCATGGGCGGAAACAAGAAAATGATGAGGCAGGGAGAATGAAATCCATATGGATGCTAATGTTCAGCAACCTTTCGTTGAGTTAAAAAAACAAATGATGGCTTTCAACTAAGAAAGAGAAGGAAGTTGGAACTGAATTAAAACAGCCTGAAATATGCTGAATTTCATGCACACGGGGGAGAAAAAAATGCATCTAAATCCAGACAGTGTTTTATATTTAAATGTGTTTTGAAAGTGTTCTATCAGAGATGTGGCTTTAACGCGTACCTTTACATGGAGCACTAAAAGAGATTTGGATCCCCCACCCTCAAATGAGAAGCCAGCAAGGGTGGATCAGAGGATAAATTTAGCAGTTTGGTGCAGAGAAAGTATCACTGCCATCAGTACAAAGCTTTGCCAGCACATCCGATGATTGCTTCCTGCTTTTTTTTTTTTTTTTTTTTTTTTTTGCAAAGCTCCAGATACGAACCGGAGTCCTGAATATCCTCTTGCTGAATATTGCTGGGATGGCAAGTTGATTGACAACCTTCATTAGGAAATCATTATTGCAGTGTCCTGTGTAAGCAACATTTGGGAAAAGTCATTGGTCCTGCACGACTAGAGTGAATGGGTCTTACATCTGTGAGGAATAAAAACAGGTGGTATATGTACTTGGGGCTTGCTTTCAAGGGAGTGTGCATATAACTGTTGCCTTACATGCCAGTATTTTCTAGGAAATTCAATTAGATGTGCAGCTTAATCCTTTGCATATTTACTTGGAAGTAAGTCCCACTTATTGCCCTGTTGGATCACCATATTAATTTTAAATCCAATAACCAGTGACTCCTAAACATCTCTGCCCCTCCAGAATAAGGGTTTGTCCTACAAAATGTTCCATGGTGTATGGCTTACAGTAGAGAAGTCTCTGCACACATTTCAAAGGGACTCTTGTTCATATAGACAGAAGGGCTTACATCCACACTGAATGTTGTTGCAGTTCTCAGGCTGCGGGCACACTAATCTGGAATCATTTACGCTCCTCATCAAAATGCTATAAAATGGGCTATTGATCTAGGACACAACATAGATTATGATGTATGGGCCAAACTCTGGAATGAGAGTATAAAATTCACCACTTGTTCTGCCTTAAAAGAGAAGGTTATGAAGATGGTCTATCGGTATCTTACTCCCACCAAATTGGCAAAAATGTATAGAACTAGTAGTAAAACTTGCTGGAAATGCAAGGAAAAGGATGGTGACTTCTATCACATGTGGTGGTCATGTAATAAATTAAAAGAGTTCTGGGAAGCGGTTTATAGCGAGTTAAAAAAGATGTTTAAGTATAGTTTTCCCAAAAAGCCGGATGAATTCTTGCTAGATTTGGTGGGAGAAGATATTAAGAAGATTGATCAAAGATTATATCTGTATGCAACAACAGCAGCTAGAGTTCTGATAGCTCAAAAGTGGAAGCAACAGGAGATGCCGACAGTAGGAGAATGGCAGATAAAGCTGGTTGAATACGCGGAGATGGCTAAACTGACACACAGAATTCGCAATCAGGAGGAGGTAAAGGTAAAGGTAAAGGTACCCCTGCCCGAACGGGCCAGTCTTGACAGACTCTGGGGTTTGTGCGCCCATCTCACATTTATTGGCCGGGGGCCAGCGCTGTCCGGGGACACTTCCGGGTCACGTGGCCAGCGTGACAACGCTGCTCTGGCGAGCCAGAGCCGCACACGGAACGCCGTTTACCTTCCCGCTGGTAAGCGGTACCTATTTATCTACTTGCCCCCGGGGGTGCTTTCGAACTGGTAGGTGGGCAGGCGCTGGGACCGAGCAGCGGGAGCGCACCCCGCCGCGGGGATTCGAACCGCCGACCTTTCGATCGGCAAGCCCTAGGCGTTGAGGCTTTAGCCCACAGCGCCACCCCAAAAAGAATGGTGTCAATTTATGATTTACATAAGTGAGAACTGTACAAATTTGAAAACGTTCCCAGGATTGAAGTAAATCTTATGTCATGTTGTAATATCTAATCAAAGAAACTGAATTATAGAATGGAATAGGAAAACTGGTGGAAGGGAAGGATGGAAGTCAACAGCTCTACGGAGCATAACGTAGGATATACGAAACAAGATTTGATGTTTTATTGGTGTTGGTGGGTGTTGGTGGGTGATCTTAAATCTCAATAAAAATTATTTAAAAAATAAAAATGCTATTTCAAGCTAGATTGATTCTAGATCCTGCCCTCTACAAGGCTGTGTGTAGTTACTTGATACACGTTTGAAAAACCTCCTATTGATTAAGTTAGTCTTGCTTTTTCCACCCTGCACATGCCCCCCGAAGAATGAAGAAGGAAGTGACGATTGCATTCTTGGTATACGACCACCCGCAATGTCATTGGGCACCTAAATATCACAAGACAACAGCTTCTCATAACTGAGTGGACTGGGTGGAGTGGATCTCAGAATTCAGAAGGAAGAGCAATGGGTAGAGTCTCAACAGCTTCTGGAAGATTGAGGAATGGGGCCCATCACAAATTGAAGGTGTGCTGATTAGAGGAGGAAAGTAGATGGGGGAGAAGCTTCTTGCTCATTCAGGTTGGAATGTGAAACCCTAATCAGGATTGGGCCTGTTACATCTACCTCCCTGAAGCTCAGCACTGGCATCCCACAGGGATGTGTGCTGAGTCCCTACCTGTACTTGTTGTATACATATGGCTGCATTTCATCTGATCCATCCACTGTAATTATTAAGTTTGCAGATGATGCTACCATAATGGGTCTAATTACAGGTGGAGATGAATCAGCATACCCGGGGGGTTCAAAAAGTATCTACATGATGCTTAGAGAATAACTTACACCTAAATATTAGGAAAACAAAGGAGATGGTGTTGGACTTTCGGAGGAAGAGAGGGAAACTAGCCCCGTTGTATATCTGGGGGGGGGGGGCTGTGTGGAGAGAGTCTCTTCCTTTAAATTCCTGGGAGTTTACCTTAGTGAGGACCTCACTTGGAAAATCAATAAAATGTTAAGAAGGCCCAACAGAAACACCGTTTCCTGAGCACTCAGGGCTGATTTCCTTCAGAATGGATAGGTTTAATCTTCTTGCAGTCCATGGGACTCTCAAGAGTCTCCTCCAGCACCATAATTCAAACGCATCAATTTATGAGGATACACCCTCCATTGATGGGTGTTTTCATCTGATTTCAAATGGACACACTGCAGGGTAATGCAGAATCCATCTGCAACCAACTTTTATTTTGAATGAAACCAGTTTTTCAAGAAGCAATTTCAGGGGCAAAAATTGGGCGTGGACTATGTAGGAAAAACAAAAAAATCTCCATGGATTCCAGAATAAAATGTGTGTTTACAGCCTCAATTTATAAAACAAGACTCATGTGGAATTTAAATTCACAGGGAAGCCCACCTATATGTACCACGTTTGTGTCTAGATGCAAGAGGACATCTTTGTTTCCTCAATGAACTTTGAGACTGACCACACAGGCACTGTTTGCAGGATTTCTGTTAAGATCGGTTAGGTTGACAGGCTCAGGAGAGAAGAGCATTTAAGTGTTGACCCACAGATATAGAACTCCATCTCAAGGGACTCCATGGTCCAGGGATGAAATATACTTACTGGTAATCCCAAGGAACATGCAGCAGCAACAGGTAGGAGCAACAGATAGAAAGATGCTTGCTATGCTGATAATGGCAGCCTGCAATAATGGCGCTTGCATGCCAAGGCCCCTTGACCCACAGTTCCCTAGTGATTAATAAACACACATACATGGATATTTAGGTTTATGGGTTCAAATAGCCCACAACTTTATTGGTTACAGATGTGAGCGGTTTGGCATGGGCATTGGGTGAAGCCAGGCTATATCTTGACTCCCGCATGTCTGCAGAGAGTCCATCCAAAAGTAAACCACTGAGAGAGGGAGCCCTGTGACTTGCATCAAATAGGGGCACCCCAAGGGGTTTCCATTGGGGTCCTGGCATGGCATGGACACGATCCACCCCTGAATCCCTTTAAGAAGAGGTGTGGGCGGAGGCTACAACCTCCCCTCCATCCAAACAGTGACTTACCCAATGCCTAAACTCACAAAGTTGTGACGATTGCTACAAGGTAGGCGAAAACCAACCTGTTGTTTACCTTGTTACCCTAACTACACATTACTTGGGAAGAGGAAATACTAGGGATGGACAGAACAGTCTGTTTCCATTCCTTACCAGTTTTGCTTTCAGTACCGTATTTTTTGCTCTATAAGACTCACCTTTTCCCTCCTAAAAAGTAAGGGGAAATATGTGTGTGTCTTATGGAATGAATGCAGGCTGCACAGCTATCCCAGAAGCCAGAACAGCAAGAGGGATTGCTGCTTTCACTGAACAGAGAACCCTCTTGCTGTTCTGGCTTCTGAGATTCAGAATTTTTTTTCTTGTTTTCCTCTTCCAAAAACTAGGTGCGTCTTGTGGTCTGGTGCATCTTATAGAGCGAAAAATACGGTAATTCATAAGTTTGTTCCATCCCATTTCTGCATTAATTGGTGTGTCCATTTTTATAATTTTAAAATGTATATGAAAATTCATATTGAAATACATTTTATCTCAAATGACACATTTCTGAACATATTTTATCCTAAAATACACATTTTAAAATGCATGTTGGTATATTTATATTTATATTTAAGTTCTGTATAGCAACATTTGGAAAAGAAATTCTCCTCCACCCCAGGATTGTCATTTTTTATGGTTTCTTATAATTTGCAGCTCAGCACTTAGAAAAGGAATAAATTCCAAATTCCAAATTCCCGCTCAGCATGATTTAGGCCCATAAGTGAGTGATATGCAATGATTAATCTTAATTTGTGCATTTGAAGAACCACACAAATCTCTCATTAACGATGACATAACTTGTGGTAGAAGATCAGACCACATGAGAAATGTGGTCTCCCATTTAGATAGCTGAAGGCTTTTAACACAGTTGAAAGTTGGATAGTGCATCTAAAGCAGGGCATTCAGTTGCCTGCAAATGACATTGCACCAGCTACAATCACCCTGTGGCCCAACACTAGTTCTGTCTTTGTTTTTGAACACAATACCCCTGACTTGTAATAAGAGTTGTAAACTTCATATCGAAGTCTCATGACAAAATGAAATGGATTTTGGCTGGGTTCCCATCCTGTAGGCATCAAGCAACTATGATACACCAAGAGGGACAACTCTGGATCTCTAAACCACATCACTAGGTATTATTTCTTCAAAAAATAAAATAAAAATAGATTTATGGAAAAAATTGATTCCTTGCCATTATTCTTTGGAGACTGTGTGTCACAGTGTCTTACAGATTCTGGCAGAAATGTGGAGCTTGAAAACAGGCTTTTCAGTTTTTGACTCGTGTATATTATGGACATTTTTTTTTTACCTCATCATTCACACATAATAATATAATAATAAATTTTTATTTGTACCCCGCCCTCCCCAGCCAGAGCTGGGCTCAAGGTGGCTAACATCATAAAACTAACACAGTATACAAAGAACATTAGAACATAAAAACAGGCAATCAATTAATTAAAATACATCTTAAAATTAGTTCAGAGCAAATTAAAATCTGGACAGATAGCAGTCCATGGGTAAAATTGAGAGTGGTTAATATTCTCCAGGGCCAACTGCTACCACTGGTCTTATAAAGGACCTGTGAGCGGGCTAGGAGGCCTTTTTAATGCTTGTTCTTATACAGAAAGAGAAGAATCACACTGAACCCCAACCAAAGGCCTGGCGGAACAGCTCCGTCTTGCTTCTGGCGAACCAGAGCAGTGCACGGAAATGACGTTTACCTTCCCGCCGGAGTGGTACCTATTTATCTACTTGCACTTTGACGTGCTTTCGAACTGCTAGGTGGGCAGGAGCTGGGACCAAACAACAGGAGCTCACCCTGTTGCGGGGATTCGAACCACCGACCTTCAAATCGGCAAACCCTAGGCTCTGTGGTTTAGACCACAGTGCCACCCGCATCCCTCAAAATAATATTACTCTGCTTCTATAGCTTATTAAGGTAAAGGTAAAGGGACCCCTGACCATTAGGTCCAGTCGTGACCGACTCTGGGGTTGCGGCGCTCATCTCGCTTTATTGGCTGAGGGAGCCGGCATACAGCTTCCAGGTCACGTGGCCAGCATGACTAAGGCGCTTCTGGCGAACCAGAGCAGCGCACGGAAATGCCGTTTACCTTCCCGCCGGAGCGGTAACTATTTATCTACTTTCACTTTGATGTGCTTTCGAACTACTAGGTTGGCAGGAGCAGGGACCGAGCAATGGGAGCTCACCCCGTCGTGGGGATTTGAACCGCCGACCGTCTGATTGGCAAGTCCTAGGCTCTGTGGTTTAACCCATCTGTTTAGCCCATTTTAGTGTTGGCTAAGCTCTAAAATCTTCTTCGATGTTTTAACTGTGTATTGACAAATGTACTTTTTTCTGACTGACGGTCGAATAAAAGGTTGATGATGATAACCCACAGCGCCACCCACAGCGTCCCTACTATAGCTTATTATCATACCCTTTAAACAAGTTAGCCACAAAAGCGCCCAAATGCCTTTTCTATTTTTGAAAAGAGCTGTGTTGCAGGTAAGGAAGGGTAAGAAATTTGATTCAGTTCACATTTAAAGGTGAACCTAATTAATTTTGCAATTTTCCTAAGCAATCTACGAACTGAAACAGCCATCATTTAAAACTTGCACTCTGCCGAATTTTGCAGCGCAGTGCTCCGGTCAAGTAATGTGTACAAAAATGCATATCATAGGAGGAAGTGTGCATAAATATACATATATCCATGTAAACAGCAGACAAAATGCATTACATTACATTACATTAGGGAAAATTGCTTTGCAAAAATGCGTATATTAGGGAAATCCATATGCATTTATGCGTACATTAGGAGAAATGGACTGGTGAACTTGAGTGAAGCCTTAAAAAAAATGCAAACAGATGAGGAAAATGTGAAGAACTGATCTTAAGGAGTGAGAAACTGAGACAAAGCAAAATGGAAAGATTTAACCATCCCTTGTGAGAAGAAAGAGAGACATCATATCAAGCAGATGGGAATGAATTATGGACAGAGGCATGCATAACTGGTTGGTTTTAAAACTTTGCTGTTGTTGTTTTGCAGAAGGCCATCAGATCTTAGCTGTCAACCTTCCCTTATTTGGTGGGAAACTCCCTTATCCCAGCGCCGTGTCCCGCTGCTGTCCCTTATTGATGATGTCCCTTAAATTTCCTGGGTTTCAAAGGAAGCAGCTCCTCTCCCTCCCTCCCTGCTGGCCAGGGAGGAGGGAGGCTCCAACTGTGTTGCTTGGCTGCATTGCTCACCCAATAAGGAGTCTAAGAACGACTGGGGGGGTGGAGCTTGCATGCCTTGTGCCGATCAAATTGGCTGCATTGCCTGGGGACTTGCCTTTGCTCAGCGCTTCCTAGCGGAGAGGTGACGGTGGTTTTCCTTGCTGCATCCCCTTTGCCGGGTTGCTGCACTGTGGGAACCACCGCTTGAGGCTTTGTTTGGCTGCTGGCTGGGCTTTCTGCCTTTGGCTTGGAGGGGCTCAGAAGTTGAACATACCTGTGCTTGGAAAATCCCTTATTTTGGCTGCTGATCCCTTATTTTCGAAGCTGCTGGTCCCTTATTTTAAAATCTGTAAGTTGACAGCAATGCATCAGATACACATTTCAGCACTGGCTAATTCTCCCAAGTGGAAGCCATTCCTGGCCTTTTTTATCTTTCCTGCAACAGGCAGGCCAAAGAAACAACCAGGGAACAATGTGGTGCCACGCGGGGAACCTTTGCTGTAAAAGTAAGTGACTATAATGTCCAGAAAGACGCTGCAAATGATTCATTTTTCATCACCATCAGTGTGTTCTCAGCAGCACCTTCCTGTTGTGAGTACCCACCCCCTTGCCTGGTTTCAGACAGGACATACATAATATATTTCCCAATTCCCCAACTGACAAATGGGTGGGTTGGGGGATGAATCTTTGCAATCATGCATCCTCATGTTTCCCTGCTAAATGATGTGCTGGACCTGTACAACATGCATTCTGTTATGAACGAGTGAACGTTGCTTCCTTATAACGGATCGACCACATTAATGACTTTCTGTGACATTCATGAATTATGGCAGCGATGTTGTTCCTTTAATAGCACATATATAAAATTCATTAATTGGCTAGCAGAATGACTAATATGAAACGGACATTGCTAATACAAATCATCTCTCATTACATTGCCCCGTTCTTCTGTCACTTTAATGGTGACTTCTACTACATTATTCAGCAGAGAAGTCACTAATTATTTGTATCTCATTGTATAATGTTTTTTGTGATGTCAACTTTCTAGGTTTTTCTCCCCCTCAGCACACTCCTTTAAAGTGGGGAACCTTGTTGAATTTTTGATGCCTATGGAAATGTTAATAAGTAAATGATTGCCTTATTATTTGGCTTCTTTTGTGAAACGAGCTGCTATAAAAATGTTCAGGGAGGTGGCAGACTTAATTTTTTAAAACATTCCTCTGGAAGGAGCTCCTGCTGGGGCAGGGCTTCATATGTAAATGGATGTCTTGAAAAATGGCATTGTTTTCCTTGCATTTTTATGTTATAAGTGATACTCTGACAGATTTGCTGAGATGGAAATTGCATCTCAAATTAACCTTCTCTTTCAAGATACAAAATTATCATCATCAGTAATACTGCTTTCCCAGATGTATATAGCACTTCACTTTACATGCTTTTCAGATGCAGGGATGGTTTTCCAGATAAAAACCTAGTAAATATTTGCTATGAATGGCAGTGACTAACAGAATCATAAGTGCTCCCCAGCCCAGTGTTCTCCTAATGGTTTGGACCACAACTCCCATCAACTATGACCAACATGACCAATAGCCAGGGATTATGAGTGTGGAGGTCCAAATCATTTGCAAGGCACCAGGCTGAGGGAAGCTGCATTATCATTGTGCGTAGCTGAAATAGTGCAATGGGTTTCGTATAGACCACCCCCCTGCTTTCCCCTCAAGGCTACCAAAACAGCCATATCTGAAGGTTGTGTATGTGCTCTGCTCTGCCACTGAGAAGACAGAAGAAGATAGCAAGTAGGAAAATTCACACACAGGTAGACCAGAGATAACTGGCTGTAAAAGACCCCTGACAGTTAAGTTCAGTCTGCGGCACTCATCTCGCTTTACTGGCTGAGGGAGCTGACGTTTGTCCACAGACAGTTTTTCAGGGTCATGTGGCCAGCATGACTAAGCCGCTTCTGGCGAAACCAGAGCAGTGCATGGAAACGCTGTTTACCTTCCCGCCGGAGCAGTACCTATTTATCTACTTGCACTTCAACGTGCTTTCAAACTGCTAGGTTGGCAGGAGCTGGAAGTGAACAATGGGAGCTCACCCTGTCGTGGGGATTCGAACCACAAACCTTCTGATCAACAAGCCCAAGGCTCAGTGGTTTACACCACAGCACCACCCGCGTCCCATTATCTGGCTGCTGTTGTTGTTGTAGTTTAGTCATTTAGTCGTGTCCGACTCTTCGTGACCCCATGGACCAAAGCACACCAGGCACTCCTGTCTTCCACTGCCTCCTGTAGCTTTGTCAAACTCATGCTGGTAGCTTCGAGAACACTGTCCTACCATCTCATCCTCTGTCGTCCCCTTCTCCTTGTGCCCTCCATCTTTCCCAACATCAGGGTCTTTTCCAGGGAGTCTTCTCATGAGGTGGCCAAAGTATTGGAGCCTTGGCTTCAGGATCTGTCCTTCCAGTGAGTACTCAGGGCTGATTTCCTTAAGAATGGATAGGTTTGTTCTTCTTGCAGTCCATGGGACTCTCAAGAGTCTCCTTCAGCACCATAATTCAAAAGCATAGATTCTTTGGTGATCAGCCTTCTTTATGGTCCAGCTCTCACTTCCATACATCACTACTGGGAAAACCATAGATTTAACTATACAGACCTTTGTCAGCAAGGTGATGTCTCTGCTTTTTAGGATGTTATCTAGGTTTGTCATTGCTTTTCTCCCAAGAAGCAGGCATCTTTTAATTTTGTGACTGCTGTCACCATCTGCAGTGATCATGGAGCAGATGAGCAAACTCTTTCACTGCCTCCATTTCTTCCCCTTCTATTTGCCGGGAGGTGATGGGCCCAGTGGCCATGAGCTTCGTTTTTTTGATGTTGAGCTTCTGGCTGTACTAAGCTCAATTCCATACTTCTAGCTAATGGTGTGAGAGCCTGAGGGATGCAGCATTGGTCCCTCTGTCACCCAAAAGTAAATAAATACCTGGTGGGTAGGAACTGGGTTTCTTCTGAGTCATATTATTCCTCTGTCCATTTCATGTTCATTTCAGAGGCATTGCCCCTAGGCTCTGCAGACCACCAGTTGGGAAATACTGGTCTAATGCTTTAAAAAAAGGATATGTGAGAGAACGAAGATGAACCAGAAATCATTCAAAATGAACTTAACTCATGTTCTGTTCACTTAGCAATTAGGGGAACCCCTTGCAGGTGAATGTCAGAGATTTTTCAACTTATTCCGGGAACTTCATTAAACCAAACTAATTCATTCCAGGCACTCATATGATGGGATGCCAACTCTGATGTGGAAACTACATTGCACAGAAACCCCCTCACCATAGCTGCCAACTGTCCCTTATTTGGCGGGAAAGTCCCTATTCCAACGCTGTGTCCCGCTGCTGTCTCTTATTGATGATGTCCCTTAAATTTCCCGGGTTTCAAAGGAAGCAGCTCCTCTCCCTCCCTCCCTGCTGGCCAGGGAGGAGGGAGGCTCCAACTGTGTTGCTTGGCTGCATTGCTCACCCAATAAGGAGTCAAAGAACGACTGGGGGGTGGAGCTTTCATGCCTTGTGCCGATCAAATCGGCCGTGTTGCCTGGGGACTCGCCTTTGCTCAGCGCTTCCCAGCAGAGAGGTGACGGTGGTTTTCCTTGCTACATCCCCTTTGCTGGGTTGCTGCGCTGTGGGAACCACCGCTTGAGGCTTCGTTTGGCTGCTGGCTGGGCTTTCTGCCTTTGGCTCAGAGGGGCTCAGAAGTTGAACATACCTGTGCTTGAAAAATCCCTTATTTTGGCTGCTGATCCCTTATTTTTGATGCTGCTGGTCCCCTATTTTCAAATCTATAAGTTGACAGCTATGCCCCTCACTATGCAGTGGATAATGATAGTTAATCACTATCAATAGGCCTCATCCATGTGGAGAACCAAAAATGACCAAACAGCCACATCTGCTTTGAAAACCAGGGACATTTTAAAGCAATCACCATTTGATAAATGACCAACTCTATCCAGCCAATGATTTTTTTATTGTAGCATTTTCCTTCACGCTGCTGGGCTCTTGTATGCAATGGCTCCCTGCCATAAGGGCTCATGTAGAAGCTTGGCAGTCAGATGCAGAATTGGAAATGATGTATTAATCTAGGTCATTGAAAAGTTTGTTTCTTGTATGATTGCTGGGACTTCACTGTAGAGTCCATATGCCCATATGTCTATATTTTAGACCCTTGAAGGGGGATTGTGACTCCCCACTCCACTTTTGCCTAATATATATATTTGTTTTCAGTCCCTAAGACAATTCCTTCCCAAGGGCTCCTTGTGACACTGAGATCTCCCAGCTTGGGGCCAAAAGCACTCTTAACCCTCATTTGATATGGTTCCCAGCAGAAAAAAATATATATGCCAAAAGCCTGGAGCAGTCCCTAAATCAACTTATTATTGTCAGCTTCAGCTCCGAGAGCAGAATTGCCCTAATCTATTGTTGCTGTCACCGAGGAATGTAGTACACAATATCCTTTGATATAAAGAATACAGAAAGGAAGGTTTTAACGTTTCGGAATTAGTTGAGCACTGAACATGAAAACAAAACAAAACAAAATTCCTAAAGAGAACTTTGATTATTGCAAAAAGAATGTTCCACATGAACAATAGGACACGAACTGACCTAGACACAAAACAATGGGGCTTAATAACATTCCTGCTGCTGAGCTTTTAATCTCTGCCCTACATCCTTCCCTGATGAGAACCATCTGACTGCTCCATTTGTCTTCTTCATACTTGTGCTTTCTGCCATCCTGTCCTTCTACATAGAACAGACTCTCCAGTAATTTTCTCTAAAATGTATTAACTTCACTTACTCAGGGCTTGCTAAAACCAAGGCCCCTTTCAAGAGCTGAGCATCCAACAAGCCTTTCCTTAAGGACCAGTATGTAAGATACTCTTGTGGATGCAGGTACATGGGAAAGGACGAACCAGTTGCTCCTCGATGAGGCATGGGAGGACCATTGTTTAATATGGGCTGCTTCAGCACTCGGTGTTTACTGTGGTATGCCCATACTTTATTAACTCACTTTTTTTTTGCATCTTCCTTTTTTCCTGAAATAATTTTTATTTGGTTGTACAAATTCAAAATTATAATAATACCACAACACATCCACAGTTAAAATATTCCTCTGAATCTCTGGACTTCCCACCTTCCCCTCCATGGGTTCTGTTGTTAAACCTTTTCTACTGCATCTTTTTTCCATAATCCATTTAAAAATATATATAATTCCATTCTGTCCATAGTTCTTGTTACAAGTGTTAGTTCAGTCCTGCTAGTGTTTTCAAGGAAAATTATAAATTTCCCCACTCCTTTTTAAAGTTTTGGTCTTCCTGGTTCCTGAGCTTTCAGGTCAGTTTTGCCATTTCGGCATAGTCCAACAATTTAATTTGCCATTCTTCACTTTTAGGGACTTTATCTTCTTTCCATCTCTGGGCTAACAACATCCATGCAGCTGTCATCGCATACATAAAAAGTATTTTTTTCCCTTGGAATTTAAGCACTAAAAGTGTTCACTCACCTTTAATGGGCCATCTACATATTGTCATCATCAAATAATTCGCCTCTGCTTCTTTTTATTTCCCTTTGTTTTGGGGGAGGGGATCAAACAGTGGCACAGTTTCCACACTGTTGTGGAACTACTCTTCCATTTTTTAATATAAGCATGGTTCTGATATGTGAGATGATGTGTTCAGAGGGTAGCCATGCCAACACTTATCTACTTCAACAAATCTCCACTGCTAACATTCCCACTGACACCATTCCCCTCCCCCCCAGTGTCTTCCTTTCAATATGTGCTAAAATATATTTATGTGTCCATGCATGCACACCCACACACATATGAATGGAGTGGAGTAGAATGTAGAAGCACACAGAGAGAGCATCATGTCCCTTGAAGTGCTTCATGGAGTACAGAAATTGGACTGTAATTTCGCTTGGAACCTATAGCCAAAGAGCAACGACTGGGGAATGCAAGGAGCCTCTGTTCTGGAAGCACCTCTGGTCATGCTGAGAACACTGAATTATACATAGCAGTGAAAAATCAAGCAGACTGCCATGAGCTCCAAAAGCCCCTTTTGCTCTATCCAGACTGGGTGAATTAGATAATGATGATGGTAGAATAACAAGTAAATAGGCAACAAAATGGCAAACGAGGTTCAATGTAAGAGTGTGACACATAATTGAACAAAGATACACACGAACCCCAAGGGCTTATCTACACTTATCTTTCCTTTGCTTTTTTCAGGCATGGTCTGTACTTTAAAGCCCCTTGTCTGAGCATCCTTATTTTTGGCCCAGAGCTTTCCCCATGAAAACCGCTCTTTAAAGCTCAATCGGAGCAAGCAGCAACCTGTATTAAAAAATTAATTTCCTAGGGACACGGGTGGCGCTGTGGTCTAGACCACTGAGCCTAGGGCTTGCCGATCGGAAGGTCGCGATTCGAGTCCCCGCGGCGGAGTGAGCTCCCGTTGCTCGGTCCCTGCTTCTGCAGGCCTAGCAGTTTGAAAGCACATCAAAGTGCAAGTAGATACCAATAGGTACCAATAAAATAAAATAAAATAAATTCCTATCCGCAATCCGAAGTGGCATAGTCCACTCTACCCTCTCACCCCGGCCACATTTTGCTGACATGTGTTGACCTCAATTCAAAGACGTTACAAAGGAATTGGAATTTCTGCCACCACAATTAGCATTGGCAGCTGTGTTAACCTCGTCATTGGATTGAATTGGCTCTGAAAAGCTCTAATTGCTAGCTGGCAGGGATATTGGGAAATGAATATGGTCCAGCTGAGGACATTTCCAAGAGGTGAGCTGGCACAGTGAACTGAGAGTACGGCATGGTGCACTTCTGCTTGTGTAGTGAAATGGATTCGACCCATAAAGTGTCTTGATGGGAGACTGGGAATGGGGAACCACAAATTGTGCTGGGAAGGAGAGCAGTGTAATAAATGAAATTTACTATTTGAATTTTCTGAACGGGAGTAGAAACATGGTAGGATCTTAGGGTTGTGTAGACTAAGGAACACATTTTTGTATGCAATTCCCATAAATTTAATAGTACACAGTGGTACCTCAGTTTAAGAACAGCCCTGTTTACGAACTATTCAGTATACAGAGGTATCACGGTGTGGTGTTTGCCTCCTAGGCGAGCCATAAGGAAAGGGTTAAATGAGTGTGATGTGATTGGCTAGTGGGAACCCAAGGGGAGGAGTTAGAGTTAGAGTTGGAGTTGTGTGGAAGTCAGTTGAGAGTTGGGAGTTGGAGAAGGAAGAGGGAGGATAAGTCTGCGGGTTGGTCGAGTTGTGGTGTGAGAGAGTGAGGGGAACTGTTGGTGGAGTCAGATAGATAGTTGGGATAATCATTTTGAAGTTGTTAGGAAGGTATAGGACAGTAACGAAACTAAGATTAAGAAACTGACAAGAAAAATTAATTGAAACCATAGACTTGTTCATGCTTATAAATAAACTTGATTATTTGTTAATGTTAACAACTGTCCGGACTCCGTGTGTACCCGAGAGAAACGGGTTTGTGGCAGTGAAGAAAGCAATCACAGTGGTGGCACAGGGATCAATAGACCATCAAACATCTGGGGACCCTGTGTGATCGCCACACTTGGGTTACAAACACCTTGGGTTACAAACACTTTGGGTTACAGACTCTGCTAATCCGGAAGTAGTACCTCAGGTTAAGAACTTTACCTCAGGATGAGAACAGAAATTGTGTGGCGGCAGCAGGAGGCCCCATTAGCTAAGGTGGTACCTCAGTTTAAGAACGGTTTCAGGTTAAGAACGGACCTCTGGAATGAATTAAGTTCATAACCAGAGGTACCACTGTACGAACTCCACAAAACCGGAAGTAGTGTTTCGGTTAGCGAACTTTACCTCGGTTTAAAAAACGGAAGCCGAACGGTGGAAGGGCACCTGAAATATACTCAGAGTCGAGAGTGGATTTCATGCTCTTTATTCAGCTCACAATGGTGAGGAGGAATGTTCTCCCAGAATGTCTGCTTTATATACATTATTTACACAATGGGACCCACGTGATTGGCTAATTCTGGGATTCACATGTAGGCCAATCAGGTTGCGGATTCACTTCCACCTGGAGCTGGATTGGGTGGCTCCTGTGGACCAATCAGACTGCTGCATTCTGGACCCTATTGTTCTAGGACCAATCAGACTGCTGCATTCTGAATCCTATTGTTCTAGGACCAATCAGATTGCTGCATTCTGAATCCTATTGTTCTAGGACCAATCAGACTGTTGCCTTTTGGATCCTATTCAACTCAGTACATAACAGCACTGGTTGTGGGAGGCCTCATTAGGGAAAGTGTGCCTTGGTTTAAGAATGGCTTTGGTTTAAGAACAGATTTCCAGAACGGATTAAGTTCATAAACCGAGGTACCACTGTAGTAACTTTTTATTAATAGTTTTTGATCAACAGTGACTTTTCCAGTCTTTGGGAGGCTGTTTTAGACCCAGCAGTGTTGACCTGTGGTGATTAGAGGATATTTTTTAGAAGACTGTAACTTTTGTTACCGCTTGTTTCAAGTTTGAGTTACTGTGGCACTGCAATGTTTCTCAAAAGTCGCAACAATGCAGTAGTGCATTTAAAAACATGGTATTGAGGACAAATTTTGGGAAGAAACATGAGTTCAAACTCTCCTTAGTCACAAAGCTCAGCGGGTGACCTTGGGCTAGCCATTGTCTCTCAAAATTGGAAAACCGAAATGTATACCGGCCTGAATTCCTCGGAGTGTGGCTGGGGGGAGAAATGGGATAAATAAAAATAATGTAATCTGCCGCAAGCCCCACAGAGTAGGTGGAATACAAATGAATGAATAAATAACATTCCCTTCCACATCTGACAGCCACCATTCTCCCACTGTTCCGGTTAATATCCTGTAGCATCTTATGATCTGCTGGAGGAACACTCCCTGACACTGCTCTCTCCTCCTGCTCTTCAGTAACTCATTTAGCAGTGGCAGTGCCCTGAGGGAGACTGGGAAGCAGACTATGAAGGTCAGCTCAGCTGTCTGCTAGTGAATATCTCTGGGATTTATACTTTTGAATGCGTGCTCTAGACAGACCTTGCCGTGCCGATTGTAGTAGGCCGGAAAGGCCTAGGGCCTAAACTGCTTTCTCAGCGTAATTTTATCTCGTATTTCACCCTCTTATCTTAGTCGTATTTCAGCTGCATACCTTCCCATGCAAGGAAAACGGCAACACTTTTTTTGTGTACATCCTCCCTCTCATTATCCAAGTTCCTTCCCCACACCCATTGCACATTGTGCTGGATCTATATGGAGTTTGCATTCTTTAACACTGCCTTCAATGGCTTGTCCTGCACTGATTTAAAAGCAGAAAGTGTGTGTTTTTCTTTTCGTTAAATACTAGAAAAGCACAATACTCCTGGCATATATAACCAACACATAGCTGTCAACTTTTCCCTTTTCTTGCGAGGAATCCTATTCGGAATAAGGGAATTGCCCTTAAAAAAAGGAAAACGTTGACAGCTATGAACCGACAGTTCAATATTATGAAACTTGCAGTTTTGAACCTTAGGGTTCACACACCGAACCTCTTGGGCTTGCTGACTGGAAGGTTGGCGGTTTGAATCCGCATGACAGGGTGAGCTCCTGTTGCTCTGTCCCAGCTCCTGCCAACCTAGCAGTTTGAAAGCACACCAGTGCAAGTAGAAAAATAGGTACTGCTGCAGTGGGAAGGTAAACGGCATTTCCGTGTGCTCTGGCACTTGTCACAGTTCTCTGTGTGCCAGAAGCGGTTTAGTAATGCTGGCCACATGACCCGGAATGCTGTCTGTGGACAAACACCGGCTCCCTTGGCCTGAAAACAAGATGAGTGCCGCAACCCCATGGTCGCCTTTGACTGGACTTACTGTCCAGAGGTCATTTACTACCTTTTACCTCAGACAAGGTGCATCACCTTCACATTCATAGAATTGTAGTGTTGAAAGGGATCCCGAGGATCATTAAGTCCAAACCCGGCATTGCAGGAATATGCAGCTGTCCCAGAAGAGGATTGAACCTGCAACATTTTCAGCATCATGCTCTAGCCCAGTGTTTCCCAACCACTGTTCCGCGGCACACTAGTGTGCCGCGAGATGTTGCCTGGTGTGCCGCGGGAAAAATTTAAAAATTCGAAAGATTTTTTTTAAAAAAAGTCAAATTTTCGATTGGGGCGCCGTCACTAGATGACCCCTGGGGTTCCCTCCCTCCCTCCCGCTCTGCGCCTCCCTCCTCCTCCTCCTCCGGGGAGGCCCTTCCTGGCTCTCGGCCAAGGCTTGGCGGCTGCCACTCACTCACTCGCTCGCCCACCCGTCCCTCCATCCCTGCACCCGGCCTCTCCCCCTCCGTCCCCGGCGCGGGGGCTGCCGGGATCCGTAGTCCCCTCGCCCTTGGGCTCCGCGCCCGCGCGGGGTGCGCAAACTACGTTTCCCAGCGTGGCCTGGCGGGCCGGGCGTTTTGTTTGAAGCGCTCTTCTCCCGGCCATGGAATGAGCGCGGCGGCGGCGGCCGGGCGGGCAGGGGCTCTTCCGCGCAGACCCCGCGCAGCCTGCCTGCGCCCCCGCGGAGATCGGGCGGCAGGATGGAGCCCGGGGATCCCCGCGGAGGCGGAGTGGCGGAGGCTGCCCCCCAGGTAGGGCTGCGTTGGGGGGGTTTATTTTTGCAATGCTGCATCCGCGCCAGAGGGGACGCATCGGACCGTGGGGAGACCCCTTGGCGGGCATGCAAGGCAATGCATGCGTGCAGGCGTTGCATGGAGTGCAGTGCAATGCAATGGCAACGCGGCGCCCTGCATGCATGCATGCAACTTCCACCGGCGCTCCGGACTTGGCAGGTGAGGGGGATCCCCAGTGGGCGGCAGAGAGAGCCGGGAGGGCGAAGGGGAGCCGGGGGGGAGCAGCGCTGCTCCCCGAGCCGAGCCCGGGGGAAAACTTCGGCGTCGTTGCGCCGGGTGTTGGAAGCGGAGGCTGGCGGGGGCCCCTCACCTGCAAAACCTAGTCGCCTCTCATATATTTCGTGCATTGCATTCATCGCCCGCTTTCTCCTCCAAGGAGCTCCCGGGGGGGCGCATGGTTCTCCCCGTGTTATCCTCGCAACAACAGCCCTGCGAGGTGGGTCAGGCGAGTGGCCCAAGGGAGCACCCAGGGATTGTCCTGGCCAGGTGGGGTGATTTGAACCCTGCTCTCTGCCCGGTCTTCGTCCTCATTTAGCCCCCACATGTGCATGACTGTGCATGACTGAGGTTTTCCCCCCTCGTCTTGGCTATGGTGTGAGTCTGTGCTGTTAATTAATGGGGTTCTGCCTTCGGAGAAGATGAGCCAGCCCTCAAGGAGGTGATTATGTAATTTGCTAGCAATTAATGTCCTTCCCGGCGTGACGCTGCGCGCTGACGTCACGGGGCTGTAATGGTGGTGTGCCTCGAGATTTTTTTCATGAAACAAGTGTGCCTTTGCCCAAAAAAGGTTGGGAAACACTACTCTAGCCAACTGAGCTATCCATGCACTGAATTCTTTTCTACAGATCTGGACAAGGAACCTGGAACTTGAAGAATCGTAACTTCACTGCTCCACCACTAACAAAACATTAACAAGTTGTGTTATGTACTGAGTTGAATAGGATCCAAACTGAAGCAGTCTGATTGGTCCTAGAACAATAGGATCCAAATTGCAGCAGTCTGATTGGTCCTAGAACAATAGGATTCAGAATGCAGCAGTCTGATTGGTCCTAGAACAATGCAGCAGTATGATTGGTTGGCAGGAACCACCCAATCATGCTCCAGATATAAGTGAATCCACAACCTGATTGGCTTACAGTAGAATTCCGGAATTAGCCAATCATGTGCAGCCCATTGTGTAAATAATGTATATAAAGCAGATACTTTGAGGGGACATTCATTCGTTCCTCCTCACCACTATGAGCTGAATAAAGAGCATGAAATCACTTTGTGACTCTGAGTATATATCAAGTTGTCTATACAATCTCTCCCTGCACTGCCCCTGTGGCAATAACACAGGGTCCCCAGACGTTTGACGGTCTATTGATCCCTGTGCCACCACTGTGATTGCTTCCCCGCTGCCACCAACCCGTTTCTCTCGTATACACACGGAGTCCAGACAGTTGTTAACATTAAATCAAATAAGCAAGTTTATTTTATAAGCCTTAACAAGTTTATGGTTTCAGATCATTTTTCTTGTCAGTTTCTTAATCTTAGTTTCTATACTGGCCTACACCTTTCCTAATAACTGCTAACTGATTATCCCAACTGTCTATCTGACTCCTCCTAACAGTTTCTCTCACTCTCTCACATCAAAACTAGACCAACCCACAGACTTATCTTCCCTCTTCCTTCTCCAACTCCCAACTGACCTCCAAGCAACTCCAACTCTAACTCCTCCCCTTGGGTTCCCACGGGCCAGTCACTTCACACCAAATTAACCAGCAATTATGACCCAGCATGATGTCACCTAGGAGGGCAAACGCCACAGCCCCAGATACCAAGCAAACAGAAAAAGTGATTTATGAGGGATAGGCACCAGAAAATTAAGGTCACATCCGCACTTTGGTACCAGTTTAAAAGTCAGATGATCCTGGGAACTATAGTTTGCTAAGGGTGCTTTTAGGAAACCCGTATCCCCCTCACAGAGCTATGGATCTCAGAGTGGTTTAACAATCTGTCCCTCTTCCTAGGGAACTCTGGAGCATTTTTTAATTTTTAGGAGTGGAGGGCTGGGGAGGGTAAAAAATTCACTTTATGCCCATCTGAATTTGCAGTCTACTTAATATTTACCCCCAAAGTTACATGTGGATTTTTTCCTCCTTTTGTTTCTCTTTGTAGTTAGTTTGTGATCTGTGGGATTTTGTTGAGATTTTGTTGATATTAATAAATTGTACCAAGTTCTTTTTGCCCTACTTGGTTCCTAATGTTCCTTTGTTTTGAACGTTAGACACATATTTTGCTTTTCTCTTCTTATTACTTACCATTCATTTTTAATGCCATGCAACCAAATTATCTTTTAGAATCTCTTTTTTACCTTGTGATTCCTTATGTTTAATGACATGCACAATTGTTTGATATCCTTTCCCCCCTAGAAACCTGTCACTATTCTGTATTTAGCTATCTTGAATTAACTTTCATCTTTTCACATTTGAATTACCTGACCCCCCCCCCTTGTATCTCTCTGCATTGTTCCTTGTTATTTACTCTGACATTCTCCTCAGACTCATCATCCCATTTTTTTATTCCCCCCCCCCCTTTGCTCTTTGTTTTTAATTTCCTACAGCTGTCTTATTACCTGACTCCCACAAGTTTCCATTATTGTGGTTAACCTCAGGTGGGAAACTTTATGACAGTAGCCCTCAGAAACTTATCTAAAGCTGTAAACCTGAAGTTGATGATTTCTTGACCAAGATTATCATATTAGACAATCCTCTTCTCTCAGCAATCAAAGCTCCTCATCTTCGAGAGCCTTCCTTTTCAATGTAGGTTGTGAACATGGAAGATGATAATGAGACATCCATCTGAGTGGATTGGCTTTCCTTTTTACATGCAGGAATGAAAAGAAGCATATGATTTACATGGACTATATGGCACATAAAGCACAAATCTCCTCTTTTTTAAAAAAAGAATGTCATAGAATTTTTCAGCTTGTTTGAAGCCTCCGTTACTTATTGAGGTGTATGACTTGTTTTGCTAAGATAATTTGATGGGGTTTTTTAAAGTCACCATTGTCGTCAGTAACCGCACAGTACTGCCAGAAATCTATTAATTTGAAAATGAATGCGTCCCCTCGCAAGTGTCCCCCTTGCTAGTCCTGTTGTGACGTATCTACTTTGATGGGGTTGTCAGTGTATTACCTGCAACAAGGTGAAAGCTCTTGATTTCCTTGCATTTCCAAACTTGACATGAGCAAACAGTATGATGCGGCAGCTAAAAAAGCCAATGCAATTCTGGGCTGCATCAATAGGAGTATAGCATCTAGATCAAGGGAAGTAATAGTGCCACTGTATTCTGCTCTGGTCAGACCTCACCTGGAGTACTGTGTCCAGTTCTGGGCACCACAATTCAAGAAGGACACTGACAAACTGGAACGTGTCCAGAGGAGGGCAACCAAAATGGTCAAAGGCCTGGAAACGATGCCTTATGAGGAACGGCTAATGTAGCTGGGCATGTTTAGCCTGGAGAAGAGGAGGTTAAGGGGTGATATGATAGCCATGTTCAAATATATAAAAGGATGTCACATAGAGGAGGGAGAAAGGTTGTTTTCTGCTGCTCCAGAGAAGCGGACACGGAGCAATGGATCCAAACTACAAGAAAGAAGATTCCACGTAAACATTAGGAAGAACTTCCTGACAGTAAGAGCTGTTCGACAGTGGAATTTGCTGCCAAGGAGTGTGGTGGAGTCTCCTTCTTTGGAGGTCTTTAAGCAAAGGCTTGACAACCATATGTCAGGAGTGCTCTGATGGTGTTTCCTGCTTGGCAGGGGGTTGGACTCGATGGTTGGACTCGATGGATTCTAAGTGTGAAATAGTCAAATTTGGTGGTGGATTTGCAGGCAGATCTAGGCTAGTCCTCCTATCCATGGACTAGGCAAAGTGAAACAATGAACATGTTAATACATAGGAACACAATCCATAAACCTGCTATGTAGTGCTGTCACCTCTATGGCTTCATGCCTTTGCCAAGCCTCAGTTATAAGATAAAGGTAAAGGTAAAGGACCCCTGGATGGTTAAGTCCAGTCAAAGGAGACTATGGGGTTGCGGCGCCCATCTCGCTTTCAGGCTGAGGGAGCCGGCGTTTGTCCACAGACAGCTTTCTGGGTTATGTGGCCAGCATGACTAAACTGCTTCTGGTGCAATGGGACACTGTGACGGAAACCAGAGTGCATAGAAATGCCATTTACCTTCCCACTGCAGTGATACCTATTTAAGTAAAAGGTTCTTTTGAACCTTCAAACCTCCTTCGATCCCTCTATGGGTTTCATATTTAAGATTAGATTTTCTGCATCACTTACCATTATCCATCTGTTATATATTCATAGTTACCATAGTTAATTCCACATTACAAGTGTCATTACATCCCTGCCAATGATTTTAACTGTCTACACTGGTCTTTTAAATAAATTAAGAATTTGCTCCAGTCTTTTAAAAATACTTGATCTTCCTGGTTTCTCATCTTCCCTGTCAGTTTCGCCATCTCTGCATACTCCATCAATTTCGTCTGCCATTCTTCTTTTATTGGTACTTCTCCTTCCTTCCATCTCTGGGCTAACCTATTTATCTACTTGCACTGGTGTGCTTTCGAACTGCTAGGTTGGCAGGAGCTGAGACAGAGCAATGGGAGCTCACCCCGTTGCGGGGATTCAAACCGCCGACCTTCTGATCAGCAAGCCCAAGAGGCACAGTGGTTTAGACCAGTGTTTCCCAAACGTTTTTGGGCAACGGCACACCTGTTTACCGGGAAAAAATCTCGCGGCACACCACAGTTAAAGCCCCGCCCCGTGACGTCAGCGCGCAGCGTCACGCCGGGAGGGACGCACAAAAGTGAACGTTTTTTCCCTTCCCCTTGCCGGGGTGGGAGGAGGCAGCAGAGCGAGGGACTGAGGGGCGGCGGCAGCTGAGGCAGCGGCGGCTGTTGTGGTGGTGGCGGCGATAGCGGGCGGAGGAGGAGCCGTCGCCGGGAGTTGCTGCTGCTGCTGTTGCTGCTGCTGCCCGGACATGCCGGCCTCCTCCTCCTCCGCTGTCTCGCGCTCCTCCCTTTTGCGCGCGCTGCCCCGCCGCTCGGCACCACCACCGCGGAGCCGCCCCCGGCTCGACGCGGATCCTCGCCGCCGCCGCCTCTCGCCGCCCGACTCGCCCGCCTCCCTCCCACGGCACACCAGCCGGTGTCTCACGGCACACTAGTGTGCCGCGGAACACCGGTTGGGAAACACTGGTTTAGACCACAGCACACACATTGAAAAATACATCCTCCAGGTCTGCGCAGAAGCAACTCTGGCTGCATTGCAATAGATGTGAGAGATCAGAACAGCTTGTGGTCCTGAACCAGAAGATCAGGGCGCATTGTTTCAGGATAGGAACTCTTGCAGCAACTCTGGGGGTTGTTTCACGGTGTCATAATCAGCAACTATATCTGGGTTTTGCCATTAATTGATTGCCTGCATTGATCTGGGCAGGGGAAAGCTTCAGCCCAGTGGGATTGCCAAAGAAAATTTATACTGGAAACATCAGGAAGAGGATCATACAGATTAGCCCAATGCTAGCATTTTTCACTGCAAGATTAATGTGAAGTAGACTTCTGTTAATGGAAAGTTAATGGAGAATCTATTAAATCACTGTAAAATCCTGACAATTAATTAACAACTTACTGGATTTTTTTGTTTCCATTTAGTGAGTTTATTCAAAAGCATAGACATAACACAGCACCTAATCAAAATCATTGCTGTAAAGATGTGTGGTGCTAAGTCAAATAACTTCCCCCTATTAATAAACTTGCTCTCTTTGTCCCACATGTGGAGGTGATGGGGACCAAAATAAACTCAGTGAGGAGGCAGTACCAGGTTTCCACTTATGGAGCACGAAGCTAATAAGGTACGCAGGAAAATCTTGGCATTTCAGATAATACAGAAAGAAAGGTCTTTGTCAACAAACTGTTAGAAAATGGGAAGGGAGAAGCAATCAGATTTCAGGCTTGCAGCTGGAGAATTCTGGGACGAGCAACATCAGGGATTTGTATGTGTGGGAGGAAGAAAGAAGCTACACAGAAGATTACAGGTAGAGAGGTTCATTCTGTACATATGACCATAGGAATTATAGTCTGTGCAAATCAGGGTGCCATTTAGTAATAACAATTCCCTAAATGGGATCCTTCCCAACCCTCCAGCGTTAGCCGTAGCGCTTGAGACGAGGTGGCAGCGAATAATATGTTTATGAATATTATGGGCCTATTCATGTGTTTGGCTGGTCCTTAATGCATGAGCCAGGAAGCTGTGACCCTCCAGACATTGAAAGCCAATTCCCATCATCAGTCCCAGGCAGCCTGGGTTAGGGAAGCTGTAGGCCATCATCATCAACAACTCACATCTTAGAATACAGTGGTACTTCGGGTTACATACCCTTCAGGTTACATACGCTTCAGGTTACAGACTCCGCTAACCCAGAAATAGTACCTCGGGTTAAGTACTTTGCTTCAGGATAAGAACAGAAATTGTGCAGTGGCGGCGCAGCAGCAGCAGGAGGCCCCATTAGCTAAAGTGGTCGTCAGGTTAAGAACAGTTTCGGGTTAAGAACGGACCTCCGGAATGAATTAAGTACTTAACTCGAGGTACCACTGTACTGTGGTTCTCCCCCACAATGTTTGTCGCTTGATGACTGTAACATTACGGGATGAATTGCTTGTGTAAATCAGTTGTCATGGGTTTAACTTCATATGTGAGACATGCTAAAAAAAGAGGAAAGACTGTAATTCTGTGAGCAGGGCCCGCATTGTTTTAGAAAATGATAAAAATAAAAATATTCCCTAAAGTGTTTGCTTGTGTGTGTGTTTTCTAAAGCGGGAACCAAATGAAATTTTGCGAGGTATCATTACGATGCATTCCTACATTTTTGAACATGTGCAGAGCATCTAATGAAAGTGATGGGATTCAGAAGACAGAAAGGAAATACAAGAACGTGAACAGGAGAAAGATACAGAGAAATTTCGGTAAAGCAATAGGGTAAAAATTGTAACAGGACCGGAATGTGTAATTGGTAACACACACAGGCTACACCAGCAAGGTGAACAGTAACTTTTTATTAAAAAATTCAGTTTCTGTTGCACAGTTTCTAGTCTGGACTCCATCTTGGAACCACTCCCAAGAGCTCAGGTCTTGAGCATCCTTATTTCCAACCATTTCTAATCATTTTCTTGATTTCTCAAGATAACTCTTTCCCTTTGGGCCACAATATGACAACTACACAGACATATATTACAGGTGCTATCACTGCTGGCCTCAGGTCATCCCTTCAACCCTGGTATGTGACTTGATCTGTCTTGTCCAATACCTCCACACCAGGTGCCTATACAACCTTAATAGGTGCAGACTCTGTCAGAAATGGAAGTGAAAGAGTTGTGGCCAGCCTTAGCCTGTGCTTGCAACTTTGTTGTTGTTTAGTCATTTTGTCGTGTCCGACTGTTCGTGATCCCATGGACCAGAGCACGCCAGGCACTCCTGTCTTCCACTGCCTCCCGCAGTTTGGTCAAACTCATGCTGGTAGCTTCGAGAACACTGTCCAACCATCTCGTCCTCTGTCGCCCCCTTCTCCTTGTGCCCTCCATCTTTCCCAACATCAGGGTCTTTTCCAGGGAGTCTTCTCTTCCCGTGAGGTGGCCAAAGTCTTGGAGCCTCAGCTTCATGATCTGTTCTTCCAGTGAGCACTCGGGGCTGATTTCCTTAAGAATGGATATCCGTTCTGACGTTTATTTGCACTTTTACTTCCCATTTTGCTGCAATTGGTTTATTTTGCACAAATCATGTCCTTTCCTCCGCCCGTTTCATGCAGAAATATAGGTAATTTCCCACTCATGCGGAAAATATAGGCCATTTTTATGTATATTATAGCACATGATAAATATGCACATCTCAGCCATCAATAGATATTTACAAATCTGTTACCTCCCCTCTGTGTTCCCTTTCAAAATGCATAAATTTCAAAAAGGGTAGCCCTGTTTGTCTTTAAGGTGCCACAAGCAGTTTTTGCTGCAAAAGACTAAGTTAAGTGGCTAATGGCCCATGACCAAACCACCTGTGGTTGCAATCCTAATCCTGTATTAGTTGGGACTTCAATGGGACTTAGGTTTAAGACTGCAGCTTCCCTATCTTGGTTTTAGAATTCAGTATAAGCTTAATCCTGTCTTGTTTTCCTTCCTCAGGCATCAGGGAAGGAAAGTTTAGCATCCTGTTGATAGCCTGCTATTTGTATCCTGGGTGTGCATATTCCTGTGGACATACTAAACATTTTACAGGCACTCTAATGCCACTTACACAAGTCATTTTTGTAAGGCAAGATCTTATTTCATAAATGTGCGTTTTATACAGAAACGGTAATATGTGCGCATCTGTTGACACTAATTAGCTGAAGCTATTCCAGTGAACATGGGGATAAATTTCTGAAATTATATTTGCATCCACACATTTTGTTTTAAGATTGGAGGCTTGGAGAGGACAGGGTTAAGGGTGCCAGAAGGACTGATAAAACTCCCTTCATGATCCTGGAAGAGCTGTCAGGTACATCATTTGTTAAGGAGATTGCTGTCCCATTGAGTTGAATCTTCCCCAAGGCTTCTAACTGATTAAGAAATGTCTGAAAAGAGCAATACATTTCTCTCTCTCTCTCTCTCCTCCCTCCCACTCCTAAGCAAGGGTGATATAATCTATCTAATAAGTAAAAAAAAATATTATATGCCTCCCATCTGACTGGGTTTCTCCAGCCACTCTGGGCGGCTCCCAACCACATACTTAAAAGACAGTAAAACACCAGCGGGACGTGGGTGGCACTGTGGTCTAAAACACTGAGCCTCTTGGACTTGCTGATCAGAAAGCTGGCAGTTCGAATCCCTGTGATGGGGTGAGTGCCCGTTGCTCGGTCCCTGCTCCTGCCAACCTAGCAGTTCAAAAGTAAATAGGTACCACTCTGGTGGGAAGGTAAACAGTGTTTCCGTGCACTACTCTGGTTTCGGTGTTCCGTTGCACCAGTTCTCTGTGTGCCAGAAGCGGTTTAGTCATGCTGGCCACATGACCCGGAAAACTGTCTGTGGACAAACGGCGGCTCCCTCGGCCTGTAAAGCGAGATGAGCGCCGCAACCCCAGAGTCATCCATGACTGGACTTAACTGTCAGGGGTCCTTTACCTTTAAAACATCAGCCATCAAAAACTTCCCATGAACAGGGCTGCCTTCAGATGTCTTCTAAAAGTCACATAGTTGTTTAGCTGTTTGGCATCTGATTGGAGGGCATTCCACATGGCGGGTGCCACCACCAAGAAGGCCCTTTGCCTGGTTCTCTGTAACCTCACTTCTCAAAGTGAGGGAACCGTCAGAAGGCCCTTGGAGCTGGACCTCAGTGTCCGGGCTGAACAATGGAGGTGGAGACGCTCTTTCAGGTATATAGACCTGAGGCCATTTAGGGCTTTAAAGGTCAGTACCAATACCTTGAATTGTGCTCAGAAACACACTAGGAGCTAATGTATGGTCCTGGCAGCCACTCCCAGTCACCAGTCTAGCTGCTGCATTCTGGATTAGCTGTAGTTTCTGAGTCACCTTCAAAGGTAGCCCCACATAAAGCAAGAGAAATGAGAGCATGTACCACTCTGGTGAGACAGTGCACAGGCAGGCAGGGTTTCAGCTGACATACCAGATCTATCTATCTATCTATCTATCTATCATCTATCTATCATCTATCTATCATCTATCTATCTATCATCTATCTATCATCTATCTATCTATCATCTATGATGTGTGTTGTAAAAAGAAACAGTAGAGAACTAGCTTTCCTTTTACATAACAAAGAATTTTAGTTGATTTGACTGTGGTTTTACTATAACTCATTATGCATAATGGTATTTGAGAGAAATGGCACTAGAGAAGAGCCAAAAGTCATACACAAAGGAAAGGGAAACAAAAAAAGTAAAAAAAGGAAGGCATATGAACACTGTAAATCTAAGGTGAGGCAGGGGGAAGAAAATAAGTCACCAGCACTGAGAAAGCCATAGATA
Source organism: Podarcis vaucheri (assembly GCF_965113315.1). Lineage (NCBI taxonomy): Eukaryota > Metazoa > Chordata > Lepidosauria > Squamata > Lacertidae > Podarcis > Podarcis vaucheri. Next base: position 67,555,388 of record NC_138767.1, on the reverse strand, counting down.
ACACGTCCAATTCACAACAGTAGCAATTAATTATGGGAAATAAACTAAAGGAATTTAAATGAGGAGAAATGAAAGAAATGTAATTTTTAAAAACACAATTTCTGCGAGGGGAAAAATGGTTGAAGGCAAAGTCTTCTTTCCACAAAAGGGAGAGCCAACTGTTTAGAAAGTTTTTACACTAAAACTGAGAAGAATTCTATATAATATACAAAAAACGGGAGGAAAGCAGAAAGAGTTAGCATCTTCACTTAAAAGGTGAGGATGTGAATCAAAGCCATTTTCAATTCAAGTTAGACACAGATATCTTTCAGACACTTTCTCCTACCATGTCTATAATCTCCTCAAGGAACTTAGTGAATCCTTCTATTTGGGCATAGGAAAGGGAAAATGATTGTGCTAAACTCTGTTCACCCCCACCTCACCCACTGATGCCATCATCCCTGCTACCCTCAATCTTGTGGAGAGTGACCGTGTGACATTCCCTGCACAATTTAGAACTATGTGTTGTTGTTGCTGTGGTTGCTGTTGCTAGAGTTTATATACCGTCCTATACCTGGAGGTCTCAAGGCAGAATAAAAACCAGAATAAAAACAACAACCCAATAACAACCTCCTCCGAAAAGAGCCACATTTTAAAAGGGTAAAAGGTAAAGGGACCCCTGACCATTAGGTCCAGTCACGGATGACTCTGGGGTTGTGGCGCTCATCTCACTTTATTGGCCGAGGGAGCCGGCGTACAGCTTCCGGGTCATGTGGCCACCATGACTAAGCCACTTCTGGCGAACCAGAACAGCACACAGAAACGCTGTTTACCTTCCTGCCGGAGTGGTACCTATTTACTTGCACTTGACATGCTTTTGAACTAGGTTGGCAGGAGCAGGGACCGAGCAATGGGAGCTCACCCCGTTGCGGGGATTCGAACCGCCGACCTTCTGATTGGCAAGCCCTAGGCTCTGCGGTTTAACCCACAGCACCACCTGCGTCCCATTTTTAAAAAGGGTATAGGATGTCAAAAAGATCAACCAAAGGCCTGGTTGAAAAGGAATGTTTTTGCCTGGTGCCTAAAGGTGTATAATGAAGGTGCCAGGTGACCTTCTCTGGGGACAGCATTCCACAGATGGGGAGCCACTGCAGAGAAGGCCTGTTCTCCTGTTGCCATCCTCCAGACTCTTGAGGAGGAGGCACATGAAGAAGGGCTTCAGAAGATGATCTCAGGGTCTGGGTGGGTTCATAAGGAAAGAGGTAGTCCTTGAGTTATTGTGGTCATTTAAGGCTTTATAGGTCAAAACCAGCACTTTGAATCGGGCCCGGAAACTAATTGGTAGCCAGTGTTGACAGACCAGGATCGGTGTAGTATGCTCAAACCATCTTGCTCCAGTGAGCAAGATTGCTGAATTCTGCACTAGCTGAAGCTTCTGAACCATCTTCAGAGGCGGCCCAAGTATAACACATTGCAGTAATCTAACCTTGAAGTTACCAGAGCCAACAGCAGTTAGGCTATACCTGTCCAGAATGGGGCATAGCTGGGCCACCAGCCAAAGCTGATGGAAGGCACTCCAGGCCACTGAGGCCGCCTGAGCCTCGAGCAACAGCAAAGGATCCAGGAGTACCCCCAAGCTACAAAACCTGCTCCTTCAGAGGAAGTGTAACCCCATTAAGAGCAGGCAACCTCCCAGCCATCTGGTCTAGGGAACCACCCACTAAAAGTCCCTCAATCTTATCTGGATTGAGCTTCAGTTTGTTGGCTCTCATCCAGTCCATTACCAAGGCAAGACAACTGGTCCATCTGATTTCCTGAAATATCCAATAACAGAACATCTGCATGACAACCCTCAAGACAGCTTGAGCCTAGCAAAGCTCAGCCAGTACAGCATGAGACTCTTAATCTCCGGGTCATGGGATCAAGCTTCACATTAAGCGAAAGATTCCTAAATTGTGGAAGGTTGGACTGGATAATGATAATAATAATAATAATAATAATAATAATAATAATAATAATAATAATAATAATAATAATAATTTATTATTTATACCCCGCCCATCTGGCTGGGCCCCCCCAGCCACTCTGGGCGGCTTCCATAGAAACCAAAAATACAATAAAATATCACACGTTAAAAACTTCCCTGAACAGGGCTGCCTTAAGATGTCTTCTGAATGTCAGGTAGTTGTTTATCGCTTTGACATCTGCTGGAAGGGCGTTCCACAGGGCGGGCGCCACTACCAAGAAGGCCCTCTGCCTGGTTCCCTGTAGCTTTGCTTCTCGCAATGAGGGAACCGCCAGAAGGCCCTCGGCGCTGGACCTCAGCGTCCGGGCAGAATGATGGGGGTGGAGACGCTCCTTCAGGTATACTGGACCAAGGCCGTTTAGGGCTTTAAAGATCAGCACCAACACTTTGAATTGTGCTCGGAAACGTACTGGGAGCCAATGCAGGTCTTTCAAGACCGGTGTTATATGGTCTCGACGGCCGCCCCCAGTCACCAGTCTAGCTGCCGCATTCTGGATTAGTTGTAGTTTCCGAGTCACCTTCAAAGGTAGCCCCACGTAGAGTGCATTGCAGTAGTCTAAGCAGGAGATAACCAGAGCATGCACCACTCTGGCGAGGCAGTCCACAGGCAGATAGGTTCTCAGCCTACGTTCCAGATGGAGCTGGTAAACAGCTGCCCTGGACACAGATTTGACCTGTGCCTCCATGGATGACCCTCATAGTCCCTTCCAACTCTACAGTTCTATAATTCTATGAAGCTGTCACATATCCCTTTAATCTCTTCCTCTGCAAACTAAACAGGACCACCCTGCCAACCATTCTGTACAAGACGTGTTTTCCAAAGCCCTCACTGTGCTGGTTACTCTAGTCTGACTCACTCCAGTACTTCTATGCAGAATTGAGTGGACCTATTACTTCTCATGATCTGGACATAATTCTTCCATTCAGCAGCCCCATAGCACTGCTGGCTCATATTCAGTTTGTCATCCAATGACGAACACAGGTCGTGTTTTGCTGTCGAGCCAGGTCTCCCCCATCTTAGACTTGTGTCATTGGTTTTTGTGTACCTAGATGCATGAGTTTCTATTTAAGTCTTGAATTTTATCTCACTGGTCTTGGCCTAGCCTTCCAGCTTGTTTTGAATCCTTCTTCTCTCTCCTATCATATTATTTATCTCTTCCAGCTTTGTGTCACTTGCTGCTTTGATAAGCATCTCTTCACACTCTCATCCAAGCTGAGAAGTTGAACAGCCCAAAGTCTAGGAGAGAGCCCTGTGGCGCCCCTATTGAGGCCTCGTTCCAGGTTGATGCAGAGCCATTAATGAACACTTGCTGGGTACAGTTCTTCTACCTAATAGCAGTCTTGTCCAGACCACATTTTACTAACTTGCTAACAAGGCTACCATGGGAGACTTTGTCAGATACTTTGCTGAAATAAAGATATATCATGTTTACGCCATTTCCATGATCTATCAAGCTATTAACTAGTTCTAGCAATGGAGAGCAGTGTTTTAAGTCTTCCTCGGTTTCAAATTCCTTTACATCTTGACAAGCCAGACCCCTTAATAAGAAAACATAGATGAATTGCTCTGTCCCATTGTTCTAAACTTGAAAGGATTAAAAGCAACTGTTGGCATTATAAATCAGAAGTTGTCTTCAATAAAAGATCAGATATGCTTTGCATTAGTAAAAAGTGTATGTATGCAGCAGAGTTGGCAACTGAGGCAAATGGTATTCTGTAAACAACAGCAACAAGCCAAAGACCCCTTCATTCTGTCTTTTACAATTAAAATGGTTTATTAATGTTTTATGAAGAAATCAAGGTTTAATTATGCACATCTGGTTCTAGTAATATAATGATGATTAGTAATTTGTATATTTCAGGATATTTTCTTTATATAGATATATGTATATTATCAGTTTTTATTGAAGAAGAAAAGAAAACTGCAAGGAAAATACCATCAGGGTGGCAGCAATTCCACATCCAAGGCATAATTCCTTACCGTCCATCTACCATGATTTGGCTGGGGCAAATCACAGATTTGTAATTTCGTCCCGAATGTCCCAAATTGTGTTTGACTCTACCCTTCTCTATCTCTATGAGGAACTTTCTAGGGACTCTATAGGGAGGCCATAGGGAGGTCATAGTGACAAATCTAACCAGTGATGTCCTTGGGGTGGGAGACAGAAGTCCCCCTGGTGCAAACAACAAGTGCCTGCAAGGAGAAGGGGTCCCTGGCACCTTCTCCCCAATGTCTTCTCTCCCAGTGGCTGCAAAGCAACCATCTTTTGCCTCCAGCCACTCAATGGAGCAGTGCGTTCTATGTCCTTGCTTTCCTGGGTGAGTCCCTCTCCAAAAGCTATCACGGTGGCAGCTGCTGCTTTGGAATGGGGTTTGTTGGAGGTAGAGGTGCCACGTTGTCCCCAAGATATACCACTGCATATACATACATTGAAATATATGGTATAGCTTCCACAGTCTACATGTTTTATGTGAGCAATGTATGCATTTGCTGTGCAGTGTGTGTCACCATCCTCCCATTTTTTCAAAAGTGTTTACCGCTTTTACAAACGTGGAGCCTGGTTTGGAAGCCTTGATTGCCTCTGCAAAATAAATAATAATAATAATAATAATAATACTTTTTTATTTATACCCCGCCCTCCCTGACCAGAGCCAGGCTCAGGGCGGCTAGCACCAATAAAATTACAATAAAACATAATATGGGGGGGGACAAGCAAACAAACAAACAAAAACCCCAGTTTATTAAAATCTGGGTTAAAATACAATTTACCGTAAAATGCAGCCTCATTTTAATAGTAGCCCATAAATCAAAACCATAAGAGGAGGGAAACATAAGGGTCAGACTGAGTCCAAACCAAAGGCCAGGCAGAACAGCTCTGTCTTGCAGGCCCTGCGGAAAGATGTCAAGTCCCTCAGGGCCCTAGTCTCTTGTGACAGAGCATTCCACCAAGTTGGGGCCAGTACTGAAAAAGCCCTGGCCCTAGTTGAGACCAATCTAACCACCTTGCGGCTTGGGACCTCCAAAGTGTTGTTATTTGTGGACCTTAAGGTCCTGGGGGGGGGAATACCAGTAGAGGCAGTCCCGTACATGACCTGGTTCTCCAAAAAACCCCCAGGAAGTGTCTTATACTAACTCAGGCCATTTTCCCATCTAATTTTGTACTGTTTGGCAGCAGTTCTCTGGGTTTTCAGCCAGGGGTCTCCTTGTCTTGCCAAATGCAAGGAGGTTCTTCTAAAATTGGATTCAGAGGCAATACAAACAAAAGCGAGTGAGAAGATTAAAGATTTTATTCTAAACAGCAAGCAACATTACCAAGCAGGTGCCTCAATCTGCCCCTTGGAAGCCCTCAAGAAGTGGCGAAGTGACTCCCCCAGGTAGCCTCTGTTTACGGCCGATCAGTCCGTGCATGAGCTTCTCCCAAACTGTGCCCAAACCATCCGCTTTATAGATAGCTGTGTGGCTTGCCTGACTGCCTATGTGCTACTAGCTACGTACAGAATATTCATTAGCCACCTCTCCCAATGTCTCACTTTCTTCAAACAATGTCCAACATCAAAAGAAGGTACCCAGCAATATCACTCCCATCTCTTCCAACAGATTAGGGCATTAAAGGCTGTTCTTCAGCCATCAAAGGGCTTAGAGAGGGGAAAGCAAACAGGAGCAGGAATGATAACCAGGTTAGAGCACTATCTCCTTGAAATACAATTATCTTCTGGATAGATTGGCCATACACTCCTCCAGCCCTACATGGAGACGCCAGTAATTAAATCTGGGACCTTTTGCATACAAACCATATGCTCTGCCACTGAACTATGGCAGCACAAGGATTAACTTGTGCCATTAACTTGTGCCAAGGATTAACTGGTGACATCAACGGTTCTCCCCCAACAGACACACAGGGCTGTTGTGAGCCCTCCTCATGTATTCTCCCCAATTTCTCCCCCCCTTTTTGGTACTTTGGGGTTCTCCCAAGCCTTGTGAGTGGGTGGTGCCCTTTTCAGCTACATAAGGACTGGCACCTGACGAATGAGTTTGCTATTAGTGTATAAGTTATATGAGAACATAAATGCTTCCAAATAAACAGAGTAAATCACACAGAGGCAAAGCAGACCACTGAAATATGGCGGCAAAAATTAATTAGCTCGGCCAAATAATATAATCTAAGTATTATTAAAGCATGATGAGGTCATATCTGTTGAAACAATCATTAAGTCTGGGAACCTAAGAGTCAGTTTATAGTATCAGGTCAAGTTGCAAAGTCTTGGTAAGATCAGAGAAAGCCTTCAATAAATCCTTGAGGAACGTATATAGTCATGGGGAAGAAAATTATGTAAGCAGGAGGTCATATCCAATTAACCTGTGCTAATATTTCCACAGTAGATAAGAAAAATTAAGTGGACATCACAGGCCAAATTAAACTCTGGTGTAACTCCTTTGGCTCTTCTGGATCACTATAGAACAATAATGAATCTAACAAATTATTCCTAGTATAGCAGGCTGTATATCTTCTGATCCACCAAGTCTATCAGGTCCTTGACAAACCTGTTGTTACTACTTGCTAGGGACCACAAAAATCAGGGTGTTATCAAGAACCTGATAGGCCACAATATATGACTTATCCATCCTGCTGTGTCACAAGTTGTGCAGACTCAGACTCTCTAGTAGAGGACATGCAGAACTCTGTGATAGTTTCATGTGAGATTTGTTTCAACACACAGTAATCAGGTTGGCCACCCAGTCTGGGATTTGGATTATCATAAAAGATGCAGGAGGAAATGATTAATAATAGGACCCACAAAGGGGAGGAGGGAAGTTCAGGAGATTCCCTGGAATCTTGTTTTGATGTTGCATGTTCAGTATGTGACTGTAAAATTTTAATCTGAAAAACCATATATATATATATATATCTGAGTATGACATATGATGGATATTGTCCATTGTGAATTTGAGTGATTTTGACCTTTGTTTGAAATGTGTGTCATATTGATTAAGGTTGCAACTGAAAATTTTCAGATGAGTAAGTTAAAAAGACAACAACAAACCCAAAGAAGGCGAGACACTTTTGTTGATGCCACTGGTGTGACCCACCTCAGATTGGTCTTGGACTCATTTGAGGGTCCTGACCGAACCATTTTAAATCAGTGTCTTACAGCATAAAGGTAAAGGGGCCCTTGACCATTAGGTCCAGTCATTTATCTCGCTTTATTGGCCGAGGAAGTCGGCGTACAGCTTCCAGGTCATGTGGCCAGCATGACTAAGCCACTTCTGGTAAACCAGAGCAGTGCACGGAAACGCCGTTTACCTTCCTGCCGGAATGGTACCTATTTATGTACTTGCACTTTGACGTGCTTTCAAACTGCTAGGTTGGCAGGAGCAGGGAGCAAACAACGGGAGCTCACCCCGTCGCGGGGATTCGAACCGCCGACCTTCTGATCAGCAAGCCCTAGGCTCTGTGATTTAACCCACAGCGCCACCCGCATCCCTTATGTCTTACAGCATATCTGTGTAGCAAACATATGCATTAACAATGAGAATGGTTTGGCTGAAATTTTCTTGGCTTTTAACCTTCCAATTCTGGCAGCTTGCTAGTGGGACAAAATTCTGGTGGTAGTGTGGCAGTCTTGGTTGTAATAATCAAGAAAGTTATAGATTTATTCTTTAATCTGTAAGCAGCATCACAAAAGAGAGACGAGAAATCAATACAGCAGGGAGACAAAACATTAGTCCAGATGCATCATCTAATATTAGAATAATGCAATAAAGTATGACTGATTAAGGAATAAAACATCAATATCTACACGTATACTTATTATCTGCTACTTTCACTCTTAGGTTCTGTATGGGCAAGTCTAATTTTGCAACTCTTTATGTGACTTCGAGTAAATGTTGGTCTATAAAGAGGATTGTTTCAGCCCCTGTAGGAGAAACACATTTTAATATTCTGAATACATTATATTCTGATTTCTGCCTTTATGTTTTCAGAGTTGGTTGTAATTTCACCACAATCTCTCTTGGTGTATGTTTTCTTCCACAGAATGGGGGCTGGGTGGGTGGCGCAGTTTTTATACCTGACCAGAAGAAAGAAGTAGGAAAAGGTGGAGGAAGAGAAGCTTACGTAGGACCTCACAGAAGATGACCTTATCAAATGGTGCTTCTGTTTTATAAGCTTTTTCAAATACTTCCTACACATCTGCAAACTTTTCTCTGCAGCCATAAAGGTCAGAAGCCAGCTTTAATATTTCTTTTTGCTTTTTCTGAGGAAAAGAAAAAGAAAAATGAGATTTAGGAAGCTGAGTGCCCAAGGTAGATGTTGTACTCAACATTTAAAAATTAAAATAAAAAAACATACCGGTAACTTGTCCCTTAAAGAACACATGCTAGATGAAGAGTTCCACTAAACACAAAACAGGATTGCTGTCTTTTAAACTGGCAAGTTATGGACTGTCCAGCCGCTTCTCAATTTTGGCAACCCAAGTATAACTTCAAAAAGTTCACTGGAACAAAGTAAAATCATGGGTATCCAGTAACTTGGTTAGATGCAGAATGGGGGCCATTGTCAAAAGGGCTTGCTGGGACATGCTGGGTAGTCTGACAAGAGAGATAACAGCTATAGCTTTAGCAACACAGAGGGTGACTTGCCTTCTGGTGGAGCCAAACATAGAAGACTGTGTGTTTGGCTGTCAATAGGGAGAGAAATGAGGCTATGGGTCATGCCTAACAGATACTCAGTTGGAGTAAAGGACCCCTGACAGTTAAGTCCAGTTGCAAACGACTCTCGGGTTGCGGTGCTCATCTCACTTTACTGGCTAAGGGAGTCAGACAGTTTTTCTGGGTTATGTGGCCAGCATGACTAAGCCGCTTCTGGTTAAACCAGAGCAGTGCACGGATACGCTGTTTACCTTCCCGCCAGAGCAGTACCTATTTATCTACTTTTTGCACTTTTTTGGTGTGCTTTTGAACTGCTAGGTTGGCCGGAGCTGGAACAGAGCAACAGGAGCTCATCCCGTCATGAGTATTCGAACCGCCGACCTTCCAATCAGCAAGCCCTAGGCTCAGTGGTTTAGACCACAGCACCACCCACGTCAGTTGGGGAATAATAATAATAATAATAATAGTAATAACAACAACAACAACAACAACAACAACAACAACAACAACATCAACAACAACAGCAGCAGCAGCAGCAGCAACAACAACAACAACAACAACAACAACAACAACAACAACAACAATAATTTATTATTTATACCCTGCCCATCTGGCTGGCTTTCCCCAGCTACTCTGGGCAGCTTCCAACAGAATATCAAAATACAATAGTCTATTAAACATTAAAAGTTTCCCTAAACAGGACTGCCTTCAGATGTCTTCTAAAAGTCTGGTAGTTGTTTTTCTCTTTGACATCTGGTGGGAGGGCGTTCCACAGGGCGGGTGCTACTACCGAGAAGGCCCTCTGCTTGGTTCCCTGTAACTTGGCTTCTTGCAGTGAGGAAACCGCCAGAAGGCCCTCAGAGCTGGACCTCAGTGTCTGAGCAGAACGATGGGGGTGGAGACACTCTTTCAGGTATACTGGACCGAGGCTGTTTGGGGCTTTAAAGGTCAGCACGAACACTTTGAATTGTACTCGGAAATGTACTGGGAGCCAGTGTAGGTCTTTCAAGACCGGTGTCATTGCCAGGTGCCCTGTAAGCTGCTGTCCTTTCATAAAGAGGTAAGCAGATCTCATCCAGTGGTCTGCTTTTTCTGCAACCCCCAGAGTTAAACATAGGACGTTCTAGGAAGGGAACTGCAAGAGGTTTCCTTATTTGTGCTCGCTTCTAGAAAATGAGGAGTTAGAACTGGTAGAGAAGGAACAGCTTGGCTTTGTTGCAGATATTAAATACTGCACAGTTTGAAGGGACTGGTAGCGTAAGAACAGACTCCTTTGGAAACAAAGTGTTGCCCAGACCCATGAAAATATTATTCAAGCTTTTGCTGGCAGAACTTTCTTCACAACAGAATTCAAACATCAAAAATATCCATACAATATATTGTGCTGTCTGGCACAGGCTCAGCATCTTATAAAATATGAAATAACAGTGCAAATAGTGAAGGCACAGACATTGAAGCAAGAGGAAATAACAAAAAAGATGGGGGCTGAGCAAAAAGAACTGGAAAAAAACCAAGACAAAAACAAGGGGGAGATAGAGGACCTAAGGAAGATGCAGGAGGCAATTTGGGACGAATTGGCAGTTCTTGAGTTGAGGCAAAAGGAACTGATTCTCCGCCTGAGAGGAATACCAGAGAGCCAGGATGAGGACATTTTGACAAAATTATTAAAAGCCCTGGTGGACTGGTTGGAGGTTCAGGAGAAGGACTTATCACTTGATATTGATAAAATCTTCAGGGTAAAACTGCATAAACCTAAAACCAAGTCCCAACTCGCCTCCTGAAGAAAAGGGAATACTACAAACCCCTGACAACTGCTCTAAAGAAAAACAAAATTTTATTTAGATGGGAATTCCCCGAAGGGTTAACTTTTACCTATAAAGGAAGACGTAAGACCTTCAGATCGGCAGAAGAAGCAGATTCTTTTCATTAAAAAAACTGGAAGGACTTGGGGGGGGGGAGAGAAACCACAAGAAGCCGAAGAAGCAAGATTGTAACAGAACTGGAAAATAGGACTTTATTTCTAAATTTTAATTTTGAAAAGGTGACGTATGATCATTAAGACTTTATGGCACTAAAGTGCATTTCTTGGAACGTAAATGGGTTAAACAGTGAACTTAAAAGAAATAAAATAAACCATGTATTAAAGAGGAAAAAATGGGATAACCAAAAAGCAAAATTGCTAATAAATAACGAGATCACCGAAGAGTTCAGCATCGAAAGGGGGACAAGGCAGGGGTGCCCTCTCTCCCCACTTCTTTTTATTGGCACCTTGGAACCACTTTTAATAGCAATAAGAAAGGATAAAAATACAAGAGGAATTAACCTAGGAACTCAATACTACAAAATTAAAGCCTTTGCCGATGATATAATTGTAACCACTGAAAATCCAGTGGAAAGTATCCAAAAAACGCTTGTACAATTGGAAGAATTTGGAAGGTCTTGGGGTTCAAACTGTATAAAGGAAAATCCAAATTATTAATGAAAAATTTACGTAAGTTGGAACAAGAGGAACTGGAAAATACAACAGGTTTAAAGGTAGCTAATAAGGTAAATTATCTGGGGGTTTGGATCACCAATAAGAATATAAACCTATATAAGGACAATTATGAGAAGAAGTGGAAGGAAATAAAAAAAGAATTAGAGACTTGGGGAAAATTGAATTTGTCCCTATGGGGGAGAATATCCACAGTTAAAATGATGGTATTGCCAAAGATAATTTTTATGTTCCAAACAATAGCTATAATTAGAGGTGTAAAGTGTTTTAAGGATTGGCAGAAAGACCTTGCCAAGTTTATTTGGCAAGGGAAGAAACCACGCATAAAATTTAAGCTACTAACAGAGTTGAAGGGAAAAGGTGGCTTCGCGGTCCCTGACCTTAAACTGTACTTTGAGGCAGCGTGCTGGACATGGATTAAGGACTGGGTATTAATTAAAAACACAGAAGTCCTAGATCTGGAGGGATGGGATATTGTGTACGGGTGGCATGGCTACATAGGCTATGACAAGGTTAAATCCCACAAAGGATTTTTAAATCATATTGTGAGAAGGGCATTATATGAAGTATGGGAAAGGAGTAAAAAATCAGTAGTAACCAAAACACCATGGTGGCTGTCACCAATGGAATCTATGTTGGTTCACAGGATGAATATGAACAGCGATTGGCTAACATATAAGGATAACCTTCAAAGTTAGCTACTGGAGAATATCTGTTAGTTAATCATTAACTTTGCAAGGAGCTTTAGAAAAACTACTTTGTGGAAAAACCTCAGTGTTAGCAATACACATTTAGCCACATATAACCACGAAAATGCTCTGAATTCTTGGGAGGCTAACAAGGTATTTAGCATAATAAAAGGTATATATTGGTAGTGAATGAAACAGAGAAAGCGAAAATATATGTTGATCCATCAGGCTGTGATCTGATAAAAGGAGGCTTTAAAATGGAATAACCTCCCAAGGGATGTGCTGGAGGCCAAGGAGTTGGCCAAACTTAAAGCAAAAATGTGGACAAAAACAGGAACTGAAAAATAGAGGGCTAATCAAGGATATTGATTATATGACAATATGGTACTTCCCCCAAGGATTCTTTTTTAAAAGATATGATCTCCAACAGCCTACCAATGATTGTTTTAGATATCCCTGCTGAGACTGCTAAAGAGATTAAAGAGCTATTGAAAATTCCTCATATAATCAAAGAATGCGTACCAGAGTTTTCTCAGAAGTGAAGAGAGACTTTTTGGAGTGTGGTTTTGTGTGTGTGTTCTTAGGACCTGTTTAGGCCAGAATTAAGTACCGTAAAAAACTAAGATCATGGCCACTGGTCCCATCACCTCCTGGCAAATAGAAGGGGAAGAAATGGAGGCAGTGAGAGATTTTACTTTCTTGGGCTCCATGATCACTGCAGATGGTGACAGCAGTCATGAAATTAAAAGACGCCTGCTCCTTGGCAGAAAGGAGATGGCAAACCTAGACAGCATCTTAAAAAGCAGAGACATCACCTTACCAACAAAGGTCCGGATAGTTAAAGCTATGGTTTTCCCAGTAGTGATGTATGGAAGTGAGAGCTGGACCATAAAGAAGGCTGATCGCCGAAGAATTGATGCTTTTGAATTATGGTGCTGGAGGAGACTCTTGAGAGTCCCATGGACTGCAAGAAGATCAAACCTATCCATTCTGAAGGAAATCAGCCCTGAGTGCTCACTGGAAGGACAGATCGTGAAGCTGAGGCTCCAATACTTTGGCCACCTCATGAGAAGAGAAGACTCCCTGGGAAAGACCCTGATGTTGGGAAAGATGGAGGGCACAAGGAGAAGGGGACGACAGAGGACAAGATGGTTGGACAGCGTTCTTGAAGCTACACACATGAGTCTGACCAAACTGTGGGAGGCAGTAGAAGACAGGAGTGCCTGGCGTGCTCTGGTCCATGGGGTCACGAAGAGTCGGACACAACTAAACAACTAAACAACAACAAAGTACCGTAAAGCAGAATTATGTCATATTCCTATGTAAGCACTGTTGAAATAATAATAATAATAATAATAATAATAATAATAATAATAATAATAATAATTTATACCCCGCCCATCTGGCTGGGTTCTCCCAGCCACTCTGGGCGGCTTCCAACAAAACACTAAAATACAATAACCTTTTAAACATTAAAAGCTTCCCTAGAAATATACCCTTGGCAACCACTGAGAAAAGTAGGCCTGTATCTACCCCACCAAAAGCTAATGCAGCCTCCCACTTCCCTGATGCTGCAATGTTGTGCATTTCCTTGGGTGCCATTGTGTGGTGTGATGTTGTGGATAGGTTACACTAGACAAGGGGAAGTGGGAACTAGATGCATGGCTTCCATTTTTTCCAACACTCATCTGTACACAATAGTGCTTGCAGTTCATAATCCTTAGAGAAAGGATATATTGCAAGGATGGTGTCTGTTTATACATGTTTTAAAAATATTCAGTCTATGCTTGCAGAAGCACTAGACAATCAGGATGCCAATCATAGGGGCTAATGTAGCACATCCCTGTTCGGTGCTCGAAAAGGGCCTGTGAGCCTGGGTCACAGACTAGGTGTGGCGTCAGACCATGAGACTCAGTTTCAAAATGCCCTGAAAGTTACACCTTTGGTCTGGCGTAATAATGTGACTTGAGGACACTGGGGTATTTGTCTTCTCTTGCCCTTCCACCTAGAATTCCTTACTCCCACCTTGGCTGCTCAAATCTGAAAGCCAACCTCTTTGAAAAAGATTCTTCACATTTTCTCGTTTGGGTCACTGGCTAAATATAGTGAATTGAATCTTAATCAGGATGAATGTAAAGGGAGAAGCAGACCTAATACAATTCTAATTTAGCAAACGTTATTACAGGAATATATCACCAGTGAATAAGAGCAGATAATGAAATCTGTGTGACCAGGTTTCAGAAAGCACCAAATAAAAACATAATTAGGTCAGGAGGAGGGGGCGTTTCAAAGATTCTCATATAGCCCCTTGCAGAATCAGAAAGGCTCTGCTATATAAACAAACTTTTAAGCTTTACCAAGCTCTCCTCAGGCCAGAAGGAACTTCCTTGTTCATCACAGGAAGCTCAAGCAACTCAGGCTGGATCTATTAATTCTTTCACACTCCTTTTCATTTAAAGGAATGGAACTGAACATTAACGTAGTCTTCAATGTGTGCAGGTTTTTTAACAACTCACCCACTTTGAGGATAAGTTGGGTCAGTGATGGCATCCTTCAGTTGCCTTCTTTTAGTCTGTTCCACTCTAAGCTCAGGGTATGTCACTAATGTCATCTTGCCTACATCTCCCCACTAGACTACCCTCTGATGTGTCCCTTCCATAGACAGTAACAGACAAAGAGTCGTTGTATGTCTTCTCAGGCTGGACCCTCTGCTGGTCACATGCTTGTCTCTTGTTGACCATCATGTTGCATGCTGAGGTCCCCCAAAACACCCCTACCCCAATAACTCACACATCACTCATAATTTTTGTTTAAGGTTTCTGGCATAATTTTGGCCACAACTTTATTGAACATACAAATTGTGAGTGGTTGCTTAGGCATTGGTTATGACTATCTGCCCCCCCCCCCCGCCTTGGGGACAGCACTGACTCCCGGATTCCAGTGAAAGCCAGTGTGGACGAACAAGATCAAGGATAACTGGAGCTGCGACACAGGCCCTCAGCTTCTCCCCGCATGCTCCCAGGGGCTTACGCGGCCCAAACCCAATTCCGGGGGTTTGGACAAAAGGATGGTAAACCCCTGAATTCCTTTAATGGAATTCCCATGCAGCAGCAGCATTGGAGGGGCAGGCACAGCCAATCCATACCCCTGCACCAACCAATTTAAACCAATGCCTAACCGCCAACCTTACAAGTTGTGACGATTTGCTACGCAGTAGGCAAAAACCAAATGGCGCACACTAATCAGCCAAATGGAAAAATTCCTACCAGGTCCCCGCACCAAGGCGGACGACCCCATGACAGGCATAGCAAGGTCAAAGCACAAGCCCAAAACAAGGGAGGGCGGGCGGGTGATCCGGTGCCCACAGCAAAAGAGAAAGCAGATTGCTGTGAGCATTGCTTAAATAACCTCTGTTCCCACCTCCAAATTGGCAACATCAATTTCACCCCAGCAACACCATCCACCAATCCGAGCCGGGTCCCTTCAACCTATCCTGCCTGGCAACTACGGGGTGTCTTGCCTGGCCCCATCCACAACACGCGCTCTCCTTTAATTGAGAACACGCTATATCACCTGATGCTTCTTTGGTTTTCCTTGGATGTCTTCTGTTACGTCTCAGTATTGGCCATCTGTACCTTATATTCTTCAACATCAACTTCGGTGGACTGGTCATGTTGTGTGGATGTCTGATTATCATCTTCCAAAGCAACTACTCTATTCCAAACTTAAAAATGGAAAGTGTAATGCTAGTGGTCAAGAAAAGAGGTCTAAAGACTCTCTCAAGGCATATCTAAAAAAATGTAGTATAAACACCGACAACTGGGAAACACTGGCCTGTGAGTGCTCCAGTTGGAAAACAGCCTTTACCAAAGGTATCATCGGCTTTGAAGACGCTCAAATTCAGGACGAAAGGAAGAAATGTGCTAAGAGGAAGGCACGTTTGGCAAACCCTCACCATGATCAACTCCTGCCCGGAAACCTATGTCCCCAGTGTGGAAGGATGTGTGGATCCAGAATTGACCTCCACACTCACTTACGGACTCATTGTTAAAACCGTATTTATGGAAGACAATCTTACACGGCTACAAGTGATTGCCAAAAAAAGAAAGATGTGATCGTGGATATTCTTGTTGCTTTTTGCCTGAATTTGTCCTGTTTTGTTAGGGGTGAGAGCATTACTGTGACCCTTGGGTCTAGGCATGGAAGATCTCTGGACAACTGGTTGTAATATAGCACCTGCCTCTGTTGCTGCTGCCTCCTCTTTTCACCAATGGGCACCCCTGTGAATCCTGGCTCCAGTAGCTTGCCACTTGCTGGCCATTGACTTGGTTCTTTGAGCCATCTTTTCTTGTGCCGGTCTTGAACCTAGACTTTGAATGGGGTGTTCTGTTGATTATTAGTACTAGATATGGTTCTGCCCTGCTGCTTTTGCCCTTTCCAAGAATTTCTTAGCGGCTTTCACTGCTGATTCTACCTTGCTATTACTTTGAAAATACCCTGGTGACGAAGTGACGTATTCAAAATCCCCATCTGTTCACTCCCAAGGTGTCTCTCAATGTGTTAACAGTTTCGGGGCCTCCCTGTTCTCTGAGATGTGTTTACAAAAACTGAAGTAGCTAGTCATTCCTAGTAATCTCTTGACATCTGGGGCTTGGCATGCTTCAAATAGGTCTTACTTTTTCCAGATGTACCTTCAAGCCCTTGGAGATCAGGAAATGGTCAAAAAGTGGTAGCTCTGTGACCCTCAGAGTTTACCTCTGTTGAGTTTGATCTTCTTTTGCGTGGACAGGCGGAGTCCCCCAAAACCCTGGGGAGCCCCTGTGTGAAATAATGACTCATTCCCAGGTAAGATCCATCCCTATTGTATGGGCAGGGTGGTCCCTCCCCCTACCTGGCCTGATCACCTTGGCAATGCCTCCCCAGGCAGAATTGGGCAACTGGCTGAGGTAGGCGGAGACCTCCAGGTATCCCACCTGGGGAAGGCGAAGCCAAGCCTGTGCTAATGATGCTGCATAGGATCCCCGGTGCTGCGCATGACCATGCAAAGGGCTCCCTCTGCATGTTTTCAGGAATGCTATGAGTTATGGGCCTGGCATGCTCACTTTAGGTCATCAGCCTCTCCCAGTATCAACACATCATCAGCTAGTGCACAGATTCCTGTAAGCCCCCCCCCCCCCAGGTTTGCATTAGTCTGTTTTGGAACAATTCAAGAGCAGAACCCATTGACATTCTTAGCTAGCAATAGAGCTAGCAATGGAGGACCAAAGGGTGCAGCAAATGTTGTCAAATAACTGGGTTTTTCATTCAGCTCAATATGCTGGAATCCATTTTTGGCATCACAGACAGGGAATAGTCTTGCTAGTGACAGATCTGGCAGGATATCTTCTACAGCGGATAATGGAAAGTGGCTTCTTCTCATTGCTTTATTTAAGGGCTTTAGATCTATGCATATACTTTGTTTCTCTGATGGTTTTCTGATCATCATTAGATTGCATATGCAGTCTGTGCATTTCTCTACTGGCTGTATAATCCCCCACCATTGCATACGCTGCAGTTCTTCTTTCAGAGGCCGTAATAAAGCTAATAAGCTAATGGTACCTTCATCTTAGGTAACTTAAGTGGCCTCACACGTGTGCCAATCTGCATTTTGCATGCTCCATCTAGCTGTCCATTTCCCTTAAGCAGATCTCTGAATTCCCTCTGAATCCTTTCTTGATTCCAGCTTCTATCTTCATTTGGTTTTTCAGTCACTCCGCTGCTCACTTTCAGTATGTTCTGGAACTGCACCTTTTTCAAGTTCATAGCCAGGGCTGCTGCCTTAAGGCCTAGCAGGGTTTCTGGTGCCATTGGTTTTCCCTATAGAATAATAATAATAATAATAATAATAATAATACTTATACCCCGCTCATCTGGCTGGGTTTCTCCAGCCACTCTGGGTGGCTTTCAACAGAATATTAAAAACAGAATAAAGCATCAAACATTAGAAACTTCCCTAAACAGGGCTGCCTTCAGATGTCTTCTAAAAGTTAGATAGTTGTTTATTTCCTTGACATCTGATGGGAGGGCATTCCACATGGTGGGTGCTACTACCGAGAAGGACCTCTGACTGATTCCTTGTAACCTCACTTCTCGCAGTGAGGGAACTGCCAGAAGGCCCTAGGAGCTGGACTGGGAGCCAATGTAGGTCTTTCAGGACCTGTGTTATGTGGTCTCATTGGCCACTCCCAGCCACCAGTCTAGCTGCCACATTCTGGATTAGTTGTAGTTTCTGGTTCACCTTCAAAGGTAGCCCCACATAGAGCACATTGCAGTAGTCCAAGCGGGAGCTAACCAGAGCATGCACCACTCTGGGAAGACAGTCTGTGGGCAGGTAGGGTCTCAGCCTGCGTGCCAGATGGAGCTGATAGACAGCTGCCCTGGATACAGAATTGACCTGCACCTTCATGGACAGCTGTGAGTCAAAAATGACTCCCAGGCTGCAACACCTGCTCTTTCAGGGGCACAGTTACCCCATTCAGGACCAAGGAGTCCTCCACACCAGCCCGTCTCCTATGTGATCTGTTACCCACAGAATACCTCCGCATTCATTACCACTCTCCATATTCTCGGTGTGATCTCTAGGTTTGAGCTTTTTCTGTGTTGAATGCAAAGCACTTATGTCTGTCACAGTTGTGGCATTTCTTCCCATAAGCTAGGTAGCTCTCTTTTTGTCTTGTGTTTTTCCCCCTCTCCCTATTTATATTGTTCCGTAATGTCCACTGTAGTCATTACATCTGGTTTCTCCCTCTCTTTCTGCAAAGCTTTAAGTTTTATTGCATAAACGTTTTACGAAGCTTTCTCAGCCTATGTCCTCCCTCTCCTCAGGCCAGAAGGAGTGAACCTTGCCTTTAACTATTTCCTAGTTTCTCCCAGGAAGCACAAACCACACTGGCTGTGCCTAATTATTCTTTCATATTGTTACACAGAGGTCACTGTTATTTTTTATCTGTGGGGCAAATTTTTGAGGCTACAAGCCTCATGTGCAATTTGGGGCTTCATCACATTAAAAAAAGATTTTACTAAGTTAGAAAATAGTTCCAATGACAGGAGAATAGGTGGAAATTTCCCTGGTATTGAGGATGAATTTGCCGAACCTAGGGAAAACATGACTGCGTTGCAACTTGAAAGCTACTTATAAACACCTGCAAAGGATTAGCACACATGGAAATAGGAGGCCAGGTGTTAAGGGGAAATCCATTTCTGGAGTCAGTGAAAGCATAAGCAGAAGGGTGACCTAGAATTTAAAGGAGAAAATTGTGTTGTACTGTGAGCCTCTAAGCTCTTGTTGCTGAGATGTCCACATAAACTTCAGTTTAAACACTCATATTTATCTTCTAGGTGGGGTTTTGCCAACTTCTCAGTCATTCTCTATTTGTTCCTTGTTAATATCACCCTGGAAGTGAAAGCTGGACCATAAAGAAGGCTGATCGCTGAAGAATTGATGCTTTTGAATTATGGTGCTGGAGGAGACTCTTGCGAGTCCCATGGACTGCAAGAAGATCAAACCTATCCATTGTGGAGGAAATCAGCCCTGAGTGTTCACTGGAAGGACAGATCATGAAGCTGAGGCACCAATACTTTTGCCACCTCATGAGAAGAGAAGACTCCCTGGAAAAGACCCAGATGTTGGGAAAGATGGAGGGCACAAGGAGAAGGGGACGACAGAGGACGAGGTGGTTGGATAGTGTTATCGAAGCTACCAGCATGAGTTTGACCAAACTGTGAGAGGCAGTGGAAGACATAAGTGCTTGGCGTGCTCTGGTCCATGGGGTCCCAACATCAGGGTCTTTTCCAATGAATCTTCTCTTCTCATGAGGTGGCCAAAGTATTGGAGCCTCAGCTTCAGGATCTGTCCTTCCAGTGAGCACTCAGGGCTGATTTCCTTCAGAATGGATAGCTTTGATCTTCTTGCAGTCCATGGGACTCTCAAGAGTCTCCTCCAGCACCAGAATTTTTTTTTTTTTTATAAAAAGTGCAGCCTTCATCAAATCTCCATAGGAGAGCTTTACAAACCGGGCGTGCAACTTTTGAACTGGTAGTAGTAGTAGTAGTAATAATAATAATAATAATAATAATAATAATAATAATAGTAAAACTGTTCACATTTTAAAAGGAAGAAGGTAAACTTTTCGTACTAGGAGCGATTGACTTTTGCTTTGCATCCACTTCCAGCAAGGATAGTTACCTGTGCTCACATATGCTCTTAGACAATAGCGCTGTAAAAGAGGGCAGAGATATGCTTGCTTCTGTCACTTTGAGCTATAACTTTACATCTCCCATAATAATTCCTCAGTGGAAATGTATGAGACATTGCTCAATGAATGTCAAAGCAACAGGGGTCTCTTTGAAGCATGGTGAATTCCTCAATGTCAGCGTGACACAGTTCTTTGTGTTAATCAGTGTCTAAAACAAGGAAATCTTTCTTAATGACTAAGCTTGTGACTAGGTATATTAATACCTTCTCTAAAAGATAATGTTTTATTAGCTTAGGTGGGGGTAAGGAGAGAACATTTCACAGGCTGCTTCCTCAGGCTGGTTAGCTCAGGGTTTTCCCTGGGACCAAGGAACTGGAAAGGGAAATAAAGAAGGATTGCACCTTCTGGATATTGCAAACTTCAACTCCCATCAGCTGCAGGGGTGCTGGGATTTGTAGTCTAGCAATACCTGGGTAGCCATATGTTCCCCACCCCTAGGTCCTTCATCAGTTTGGGCCAGTTAAGCTCAATTTGTCTGTTGGTGGAGATGGGCCTCACTGCCTTACTGGAAAGTTGTGACTTGAGTAGTTTATTACGTATTTTATTTCTTATATTGCACCCCACTCTGGGGTTACAGTGGTACCTCAGGTTAAGTACTTAATTTGTTCCGGAGGTCCATACTTAACCTGAAATTCTTCTTAACCTGAAGCTAATGGGGCCTCCTGCTGCCGCCGTGCTGCCGGAGCACAGTTTCTGTTCTCATCCTGAAGCAAAGTTCTTAACCTGAGGTACAATTTCTGGGTTAGTGGAGTTTGTAAGCTGAAGTGTATGTAACCTGAAGCATATGTAACCCGAGGTACCACAGTATATTAATGAAAAGCAGGCTACAGTGGTGCCTCGCAAGATGAAATTAATTCATTCCGCGAGTTTTTTCGCCTAGCGAATTTTTCGTCTTGCGAAGCACGAAATCCCACAGGAATGCATTGAAATTCAATTAATGCGTTCTTATGGTCAAAAAAAGTCCAAACAAAGCCAAATTTGGTACAACAAGAGTTTATTAAGTGCTCTTTAAAGTCACACATACTGTAAAGAGCATTTCAAAAATTGAAGGAACAATAAATTAAGTTTCTAAACATGACAGAAAAACATTTAAAAATCAACAAAGTGTACAGTACATTTTCTAAGACTCTGGGGGACAACTCGAAGAAGGTTCCTCTTCCACTCTTTGCTTCTTGCTGAAGAACCCCCTCCTCAACTGTTCCCCCAGCCCCCCACCACACAGAAATTCAAATCCAGATTTTTTTTAAAAAAAACAGCAGAGTGGCCCAATGGTCACAGAAAATCATAAAAATGCAGAAAAAAACACACAAGCTTCCAGATTCTTGCAAACCCCTCCCCAACACCAAGTCCTTGAATTCCAAACACCCCAACCCAAAATCCACCCCCCCAAAAAAGTTTTAAAAGTTTAAAAGAAGTTTTGGAAAAGCTTCAAAAATCACCAAAGTCTTCAAAAACCTCAAAAAAGTCTACCACACCGCGTTCTATGAGTTGCTCCTTGAAGTCAAGTCGCAACTGTATTAACGGTGTTAAGAAAAAGGAAACAAACTTGCAAGATGTTTTCATTTTTCGTCTTGTGAAGCAAGCCCATAGGGAAATTCGTCTTGCGAAGCAGCTCAAAAAACGGAAAACCCTTTCATCTAGCGAGTTTTCCGTCTTGCGAGGCATTCGTCTTGCGGGACACCACTGTATAAGTCTTTTGAATAAGTAAAGCATAGTTATTTCCCCCTCCCCCTTTTTATCATTTTGACAAAGTGATAATCATAAATAAATAAGAATGAAAATGTGCACCACACCACCAAAATCATTCCATTGTAACTATCCAACCCCCCAAAATTTCAACATCTCTTGCAATGGTTTGGCGCCTTTTGGTTTTAACAGTACAAATTCTACAAACACCCTCCATATCTCCTCAAAATAATTTCTCCTGCATATTCCCTGTCTTACCTTAATGGCGCATGTTAATTCACCATTAATAGCTATATTGCACAAGTCTTTATACTATTCTTCCATTTTAGATTCTCCTTGCCCCTTCCACTTCCTAGCTATCATAATTTGTACAGCTGTCAATAAATTTGTGAGCAAGTCCTTCATAGACTGTGAACTTTCTATCCCATCTTAAATTGATAATAATGTTACCTCTGGACTTTTGGTCAGCTTTAAGCCAGTGATATCTGTCATCTCCTTAAAACTACCTCTGGCTGCCTGTGGGAAACTAGGGAGCAGAACTTGAGCACAAGAATCTTTTCCCTTTCTGTGGTTTCCAGAAACTGGTATTCAGAAGTCTCCAATTGTAGAGACAGAGCATAGTTGAGCAAGTAGCCATCGACAGAGGGAAAATGTTGCAACCTGAGAATGCTTGCTGGGAATGCGGATAAAAAGAGGCACTTTTCAACATTTGCGAAAATGTGAATGAAATGAGGCAACTTCCCAAATATATGGCATATGGTGCGTTTCATTTAAAATGTGCAAACTCAGGCATGGCGGGCTGATTACATGGGGCCCAGAACTAGCATACATTTGCCATAGATTGCAGGGACTAAAGGTAAAAGGTAAAGGACCCCTGGACGGTTAAGTCCAGTCAAGGGCGACTATGGGGTCATCTCCTTAAACACCCTTTGGCAAAAATTAAAAATAGAAAGCATAGTTCTGTCACTTCCTAGGCTCATGAGCTTGCCGGACCAGTGAATCTGATACAGGGGCTTGGTGATGCTGTTTTTCATTGTTTGTAGAGAAAATCCTGGAGGGGGTGGAGTGGAGATCCATTTTCTTTTTCTTTTTTTGCTCACTTCCAAAGTCTTCAGGTTGTGTGTGTGCTTATGAAGAGGAGCCTCCATGTTTATTTCTGTTGCTAACGTGAGCTTCCCTGGGGAGACCATTCCACAAATAGAGAGCCACCGCGGAAAAGGCCTGTTCTTGTGATGGGGGCAGAAAAGGCCTTCAGGTTTCTTGTGATGGGGACACCTGAAGAAGTGCCTCAGGTGATGATCACAGCATCCAGGTCAGTTCATATGGAGAGAGGCAGTCCTTGAACTACAGTGGTACCTCGGGTTACAGACGCTTCAGGTTACAGACTCCGCTAACCCAGAAGTAGTACCTCAGGTTAAGAACTTTGCTTCAGGATGAGAACAGAAATCATGCTCTGCCGGCGCGGCGGCAGTAGGAGGCCCCATTAGCTAAAATGGTGCTTCAGGTTAAGAACAGTTTCAGGTTAAGAACGGACCTCCAGAACGAATTAAGTTCTTAACCAGAGGTACCACTGTAATACACTCCTGGGCTGTTTAAAGCTTTATAGGTCAAAGCCAGCACTTTGAATTGGGCCTGGAAACTAATTGGGAGCCAGCGCAGTTGGGCCAGGGTTGGTGTTATATGCTCAAACCATCTTTCCCGGGTGAGCAACCTGGCCGCTGAATTCTGCAACAGCTGAAGCTAATGTGCCTTGTTCCTATAGATAGATATATTTGAAATGTTCTTTATTGTACCGAGACCAGCAAATTAAAGCCAGCTAAAAGTTAACATAAAACAAACACATTATTTCATTTTCTGCTGGTTCTCTTATGAGGTGACTGTGACATGGAAACAAATCTTGGGTTTGCCTACCTACGGGGGGAAAAACAGCACATGGAGCAGAATGGCGCTCTGTGCTGCGGTTGTTCGTTGCTTTCATTTATCATCTCAAGCTGCGTTATTTTGATGGGTTTTCACTTGCAGAACTACCGGAGCTGATGGGGAGATAATGAAATACTGAAAGCATCAAACAACAGGGATGTCTGTAACTGGTAATGGGCATCCTTCCTCAGTTTATTAACTCCAGCTGTGCAGTTTGACAGGTTTTTCTTTTTTTAAAAAAAGAGATGTACCACAATGTGAGAATACTGAACAGAGAATAAAGAAGCCAGTGTCAAGAACTTCGCTGCTTCGAATAAAACCCCTCCTTCCACTCATAATATATCGCCACAATCTCACCCCCCCCTTTACAACTTCAGTTCCATATTTTTATTGCCTTAGGCAGGCTGCAATGTGAAAATGGTTACTCCGTATTTTTATAAGCTACATTTGAATTGTCAGTGGAATCAGTGAAACTGGGGGTTCTGGCTAGATTTGGGAGGGTCCAGTTCTCCACTCCCCAAATCCAGTTCAGAACCCACCAAAAATGTTTTTGCTATCTGTAATAGGTATGAGTTACTTGTGCGTAAACTGGTGCCTTTCTCGGTTAATTTGCCTTGTTAAACCTTTCTGACTGCACAGCCCCTTCTCATCGTGGCTGCCTCAGTCGCTGGCAGAATCCGTCAGTGGGCGTTTCTTGAACCTCTTCCAACATAAATGTTGTTTGACACCCAGTCTCCTCCTCCTCTCACTGCGCGGGAGTCTTCTGCGCAGGGAAGGCGTGGGTAGCGGAGGACCTGGGCTCTCCTCACTAATGTCCAGTGAAGAGTCCTGGAGCCCTCTCTCCACTTCCCCCGTCTGCCTCCCTTTATCCCCGGTGTTGCGCTGATTGGCTTCCCTCTCTACTGAGCTGTTTCTCCCCCTGCTGCTGGGTCCTTCGCCAGCATCGTCTGAGAGCCTCCCCTTCGCCTCTCGCTCCGA
Organism: Podarcis vaucheri; assembly: GCF_965113315.1. Taxonomy (NCBI): domain Eukaryota; kingdom Metazoa; phylum Chordata; class Lepidosauria; order Squamata; family Lacertidae; genus Podarcis; species Podarcis vaucheri. Next base: position 67,530,673 of record NC_138767.1, on the reverse strand, counting down.
TGTCAGTTCCCTGACACTATCTGATGTATATTTGGGGGGTGGGTGGGATTTAAGTTGCTCATGTATTCCCAGAGAATGCTGGGACTCTTTCAGAACTTTATATCATTGCATTCAGATGTGTCAGTGGGCCTAAAGGCCTTATTTATTTCAGAATCAATCAGAGGAGGGAAATACTTCCCAGACAACCTATCAATTTATTTTTAGTACTCATATTTGAATTCAGCTGCAGAGAACTCTCCTGTTTCTATTCATTTCTATAACAAGCACAACATTTCAAGGAACAAGTCAAATGTTTATTTTTATTGAATTTATATACCACCCTATACCCAGAAGTCTCAGCCCATATATATCAATCACTTTAAAAAACTGCACTTCAGATTATTGCTGTCCATCTGCCCAGTGATGAACATATCTACCACTAACTATAGGATAGCAAAGTGTCTTCTTTTAAATCAGGCAGCCTAGTATTACAAATTCTATTTAGAATAAGGCAGGCAAGGAATCTCCAAGGACCATACACTTTACTGGCAATGAAAAGATGATAGAGACCTTGTTAGACTCTAAGGCAAAAGTTGCTTAACAGTGCAATCCTATACATATCTGTTCAAAAGTGAGTCCCATGGAGTTCACTTGGGCTCACTCCCAGGTGAGTCTACATTTGTAGCCTAAGTCTCTCCCATCACGCCTGTCCATCATAAGCATAAACATAAACAGTGTGAGAACTCTGAGATGCCTGAAGAGTTGTGAAGCATGCTGGCATTCCCAAAGGCAGGCTGGTGAATTGCCTGCAGTTTGGCGGCTGTCATCATCTTTTCAAATGTGTGTGTGTGTGTGTGTGTGTGTGTGTGTCTGTCTGTCTCTGTGTTCTTCCTTCTATGGTAGAAAGCTGCCTGGAAGAAAGCTGATGGGTAAGCTAGATATCGATCATGATTACCATGCATTTATTTTTCTCTCCAGCTGTCCCTCCCAATACACAACCATGCACCAGTTCCTGGCTTCAAAGAACATCTTCCTCCTCCCACCACTCATCCACTCATCCATCTGTCAGGGGCTGGATTGAGGAGGAATGGTGGGGGCTGCCATGCCTTCTCCTGAACCTTCTCGAGGACAGGAGGACAGTATAGATTTAGAATGGTGGTTTGCAGAAGGTCATAGTTCAGAGGCTGAAGAGGGGAGAAGCTGGGAAATATTGGGAGAGCAACAGCAGGAAGAAGAAACACTGGGGAGAGACAACTAACAGACTCAGTGTCTTTGGAGAGCATTCCTGCCCCCTCTCCCAGGACCAGACGAGCATTAAGAGTAGTAGAACAGAAGGCTCAGAAGCAGAAAGCTCAGATTAGTCGTCGTAAGAGTGACGTAGAATAGGAGAGATGGAGGGGATTGGACTTTATTCTGAGAAATGCCATGATTTTAGGGAGCCTGCATTTCTTCATCTCTCTTTGTGAACTATGGAATAAATTACTTAGTAAGAACTCCTCTTGTTTTTCTGCTTACTGGCTGCCACTGGGGGAGGGATTGGATTCCCTGAAACCTGAACCACCCACACCCAACCAACCAACCAACCAACCACCTGTCTGCCCTCCTTCCCAGCCTAAATCTCCCCCAACTCCTGCCCAGGTCTGAAGGAGAATGTGGGAGGCTCCCATTTCACACCCTAACTTAATTGCTGCCCCCATTTTTATGTGCACAAGGCAGGGATTGTGTGCGACTACTAGCCAGACCTGCCTGTCACCTTGCAGCACAGAGCAATAGACTGGAGAGAATGGGACACTGCTCCAATGATGGCTTACTCATTACCAAAGAACTCTTATATTTAAGACTAGCATCAGTCATGTTTTTGCATCCTGGTTTGTGACATAAGCAATTCTTTAGGGCAGCGTTTGCCATTCTGGAGTGCTCCAGATGTTTTAGGCTGCAACTCCCATCAGCACAATTTTTTGGAGTTGTAGTCCAGAACATCTGGAGGGAACCAGCTTGGCAAATGCTGCTTCGAGTGTTTAAATGTAAGGCAAGACTACAGTTAAAAACCAACACTGATAAGACACCATATTTCACAGGGCTCTTCTCGAAGAATCAGGATGGATAATTATAAGTTATTAAAGCTAACACAAAAAACAAAAATTTGGGAATGTTCAAGCCTTCTTGAAAAATAGAGTTGGGGGATTTCACAACAACCTCGATAGCTCATTTGATTGCTGAACTGCTTTATTCTCCAAAATAGGCAGGAAAAAGTGGAACATGGCATCACAAATAGTAAAATGGTCCTAATAACTGCGAATCCTTAAATTGAATTAAAAAACCCATGACTCCCACCAGTAGGTAGGCATTGGTACCTGGGAATCTTGAATGTGTTTATATCCCCAGTCAGGCAAGGAGAAGAAGCAGTTTCTAAATTACAGTTTGCCACCAGTCGCTGTGAGTCTGTTAAAAAAAACCTATGTTAACACAAGGCCATCTTATAAAATTTAATTATACTACAGGTTAATTACTGAGACCAGGGCTAAATTAACTAAGCAGTAAGAACTAATTTAATAGAGGAGGGCATTCTTGTGGGTTTTGCAATATCAAAGCATTGGCCACCAAATAATAATAAGAATGATAAATAATAATAATCACTTAAAACCCATGCCACACATACACTATTGTCTTTTTCCTAATCAGTAATAAATCCCCATCCTCCTGCATGTTGCTATAGCAATGTGTAGCGGAAGAGGGAAGATTATAATGATCCTGAAGCAAGCTCTGTTACACAAAGGTCCTGGTAGAGTCAGTGTAATTGATGGGATGGCATCAGTTGGCGCTGTGGTACAAGTTCACTTTTGTTCATATCCCATGGCTTTATGTTTCTGATTGTCATTGCCTGCTAATTCATGGGCTGACCTCTGTGACAAAAGGAGAGACAGAGAACACGGGCTGGGATGTGAAGGAATGCGTGCTGCGCTCAACTTTACCTTTCAGCAGCAAATCCTCTGTATACCCCAAGCTGCTTCCCTCTCCTCCCGCCAAAGGGGAAGACTCCAGAGTCAGTGAAGTAGGGGGTGGGTGAGAAATTTGCATTTTGAGGTGACTCTATCAAATACGTACTTTCTGAAACAATATGTGAACGAAAACACAGCCACCCTTCTGCATTTGCGCTAATCTGAATTTTGCGAGGCGGTTCGCCAACCAAACAATGCTTGCGAAAATTCTTACGTTAGGGAAAAGTGTGCAGAAAAATGCACACATTAATGAAAAGCAGCACACAAATGCCGCAGGTTAAAGGGAATTACATGCAGAAAGGCATGCATTAGTCAAAACTGTGTGCAGAAATGTGTTCATTGGGAGATATTTACACTGAACATCGATGCATTTTCATGAAGAATTATTTTTAATTGCAAATTGGTTAACAGGATTAGAAAAGTGAGAAACTGAGAGAACCAATATTGACAGATACTTCTATCCCTATAATGAGGTGTGAGGGGTTGCTGCTGGAAGCACATCACCTCTCCCCACATGTGCATATGGGAACACCTTTTGCTTGCGCATGAGGAGTCTGGATCCTGATCACAGTCATGAGATCAATTTTTTAAAAATTACATTTCATTATTAGCTGTCAGATTACAGGTGGTGAGTTGAGTAAATTCTCATACATGTTCAAGAATTCTCATTTGGGCTACTGTGTCAAGGAAAATCCTCAGCTTAAGTTGGTTGTGTATGTTCAAGAAGTTGATTGATGGATAATTCATTCATTTTATTCCCTACCTGTACTCAGAGGTGATACAATTTAGCAGTCTTTCAGTCACCAACAGGAGAGGAGATGTGATCTAACTGTTGAGGGAAGAAAAGGGAATGTAGCTTCTTTGTACTGATTTATCAGCCGCTGCCCTGTGGCAAAGGCTTCTTACAAATGTGCTTTCCCGTTGTTGATTTATATTTACCATGGTCTGAAGTCTGCCTGTTGATGGTTCTTCATGCTGAAGGTAGTATAAATCTGGGAACAGAGACTCATTTGAAACAAAGCTTTGCTAGCTTGGAATGATGGGAGAAATTCACTACATGGCTCATTTTCCTTGGCATAAATGCATGTAATTACTTTTCTATAAACTCACTTAATCATGGCTTCCCATTTTTATCATTTTTGGTGGTGCATGTCGTCTATTTTGCCCCTCTGAATGTATACTATGGGAAGGCACAGTTATCTCTTAGTGAGCTAAAAAGAAAAAAAGCTATCAAGAAAGTAACTCACTTCTGGGTTCAGAACATTGCATTATTATGAGTGATGGCTTGAAGAGCATTTCTGTTAATAAGGACTGTACTGTACACAACATTTTTATTGGTAAATGTTCTCCTTAGTCAACATGGTCTCGTTAATTGACTCTGGCCTTTGCTATGGAGTAGGGTGGTGGGAATCATTTGAATGGTGGGGGAATCTTACAATAGACCCATTGTCCTAGATCAGGGTTTCTCAAACTTAGATCTTCAGCTATTTTGTGATCTCAATTCCTATCATCCTTAGCTAGCAGGACCAGTGGTCAAGGATGATGGAAATTGTAGTCTAAATACAGCTGGAGATTCAAGGTTAGGAACCCTGGTCCTAGATGGAATATTCTCTAATGAGATTTGGCCTTGCAATGGCCAATTTGAGGATGAAATTGCTGAGATTCACATGAAATGACACAGCTCCATTAGAACAAATCCTGCGGAAATGTCAAGAGCATTGTTCGGTTGGGCTATTTTGGATCAGTTTCAATTTTTAATGTCTGAGGATGTAGACATACTGTTTGGCTAAACACATGACCTCTGGATCCTTGCCAACCATATCTTATACAGTGGTACCTTGGTTCCCAAATGGCTTGGTTCCCGAAGAAATTGACTCCCAAAAGCCGCAAACCTGGAAGTGCTCCGGTTTATGAAAGTTTTTTGGAAGCTGAACATCTGATGTGGCTTCTGTGGCTTCTGATTGAGTGCAGGAAGCTCCTGCAGCCAATTGGAAGCTGTGCCTTGGTTTTTGAATGGTTTTGGGAGTCGAACGGACTCCCGGAATAGATTAAGTTCGAGAACCAATTGTACCACCATCAATGCTATGTGACTGGTTGGTCCAGAGTGAAATGATTGCCTTGTTGTTGGTTGTCAGCCCATTATTGCACTTTTGAAGGAATTGTGCAAGCTGCCAATTAACCCATGGACTAAATTCAAAGAGTTGTTCTTTGAGTATATAGCTTGGGACCAGGATACCTGGAAAATCATCTTCCCCCTTGCACGCTCAGTTGATCATTTCACTCTGTAGGTGAGAGGCTCCTGTAGATACCATCTTATAAGGAGAGCCATTCCTCATAATATAGGAATCTGGCCTTAGTGTTGAGGCACCTGCTCTTTGGAATTCTTTCCCTTTAAAGATTAGATAGGCGCCAACTTTGTATTTTTTGAGACTATGCTTCAACAAGCCTATTAAGCTGGGGTCTTTCCCAGTCTGTGCATCGGAATAGTGTTTGTTTGGTTTTTTACATCATTTTTATTGGTTTTACAAATACAAAGTGCAAATAAACACAAACTAGTAAAGATATATCTGTATAAAGAGATTCTCTGAATCTCAGGACTTCCCCCCATTCCCTCCATGGAGTCTCATTTTCCGAATCTGCACCTGCATATCCATACGTACTCCAATTATATCAAAGCTTGTTATCCATAGTATTTTTTTACACTACAAGTGAATCAAAATCCTTCTCTTGTTTCCATCTGCTTACAGTGGTCTCCTAAATAACTTGTATTTTCCCCCGTTCTTTTATAAAGTTTTTGTCCTCTTGGTTTCTGAGTTTTTCAGTAAGTTTTGCCATCTCGGCGTAGTCCATCAGTTTGATTTGCCATTCTTCTCTGGTAGGGACTTTATACTCTTTCCAACTCTGGGCTAATAACATCTGGGTAGCTGTTGTTCCATACATAAAGAATCTTTTCTGCTCCTTTGGTATATCGGTACCTGTAATTCCTAATAAAAAGGCTTCTGGTTTCTTAACAAATTTTCAACATTTTTCTTCATTTCATTATATATCATCTCCCAGAAAGCTTTTATTACCTTATAAGTCCATCACATATGATAAAAGGTACCTGTATCAGAATAGTTTTAAGGTGGTATTTTTATTATATTGCTTGCTGTCCTGGGTGCCATTAGAAGTAAAGGCAGGATATAAACTAACTAACTAACTAAATTAATTAATTAATTACTAGTGATGGGCTATCTTCTGCCAGCTCAGTTCAGAATTGTCTCAGTAACAGATTTCTAAGTGAACATTGAGAAGAACAAGAAACTTCTGTTTTTCAAGTTTTCTTTCCCAGCTTGTAACATTGCTACATGTGCCCTGACGGTCCTCTGCACTTGGGCTTCTTCATATTGCCTTATGGGAATTGCAGAGAGCTGCTTTAACAATCAGGTAGCACTCTCCCAAAACTCAACTGAGGAACAAGAGAGGGTTTCAGATCTAGATGAGAGACAACAGCCACAATAAACGTCTGTAGGAAACAACCAAGATAAGAATGGAAACCAATAGAGAAGATACTTATCAAACAAAAGCCTGCTTGTTTAGAGGATCTGGTCACGTAGTTCATGGCAATCAATGAGTGTTTCGGTGTGTATCAGGGGTTTAACATTAAAGAATTTCTGCGTATATGCCTACAAAGCAGCTGGCTTTGTAGTTCACATGGTTACCTAGCAATCAATGAGTGTTTCAGCAAGAGGAAGGGGCTTAACGTTAAAGAACTTTTATACGTGTGTCTACAAAGATATCTTGATGAAATTTATTACAAGGATCCTTTACAGTCTGGTTTCTCACCTGGTTTGGGGAATCAAAACTGATCCACAGTGGGTAGCCAGTGCTGGGAGATGTAACCCCGTTGATAGAATCATACAATTGTAGAGTTGGAATGGACCCCAAGGGTCATTAAAGGTAAAGGACTCCTGGACGGTTACGTCCAGTTAAAGGCAACTATGGGGTTGCAGCACTCATCTCGCTTTCAGGCCGAGGGAGCCAGCGTCTGTCCACAAATAGCTTTTCAAGTCAAGTGGCCAGCATGACTAAACCACTTTGGGTGCAATGGAACACCGTGACAGAAACCAGAGCACATGGAAATGCCATTTACCTTCCCACCGCAGCGGTATCTATTTATCTACTTGCACTGGTGTGCTTTCAAACTCCTAGGTTGGCAGGAGCTGGGGCAGAGCAACAGGAGCTCACCCTGTCGTGGGGATTCGAACCGCTGACCTTCCGATCAGAAAGCCCAAGAGGCTCAGTGGTTTAGACCACAGCGCCACCTGCACTAACCCCTGCAATGCAAGAATCTCAACTAAAGCATCCATGACAGATGGCCATCAAACCTCTGCTTTAAAATCTCCAATGAAGGAGAGTCCACCATCTATGGAAGGAATCTGTTCCACTGTCAAACTGCTCTTACTGTCAGAAAGTTGTTCTTCTTGTTTTTCTTGTACCTCTCAGTACATTTGGTGCCACTGGCATGGTACTGCACTCATTCTTGGAAGGTCAAGTCCAGAAGATGGCAATTGTCCCCTTGGCCAGGGGTGTGCAGGCTTCTGCAAGGTTTCCTCTTGTCCCCCCTGCTAGAGTTATAACACCTGCAAAGCATACCAATCTGGAGAGGCATTTGATGAGAGTCATTTTATTTTATCATGACACCCTGTTTCCCCCCTCTTGAGATCACTTAGTGAAAAAGGGCACAGCATACATTTTTAAAACAAATAACAATAGAGTATCTGGTTTTGAATGCCTGGTGAGAATCCCATTTCACATTCCAGGCCATAGAATAAGTTTTTGGGGTGGGGTGGGAGGAATACTGCTAGAGGTGAGATTCAGCAAAGCGTATTCCAAAGCAGGCGATTATGAAGCTCAATAAGATCACTTATTCATGGTATTCACAGATGCAGCGTATACTCTACCCCAGGAGTAGGCAACCTAAGGCCCAGGGGCCAGATGTGGCCCAATCGCCTTCTAAATCCAGCCCGCAGACAGTCCAGGAATCAGCATGTTTTTACATGAATCGAATGTGTCCTTTTATTTAAAATGCATTTCTGGGTTATTTGTGGGGCCTGCTTGGTGTTTTTACATGAGTAGAACATGTGCTTTTATTTAAAATGCATCTCTGGGTTATTTGTGGGGCATAAGAATTCGTTCATTCCCCCTCCCCCCATAAAGTCCAGCCCACCACATGGTCTGAGGGACGGTGGACTGGCCCACGGCTGAAAAAGGTTGCTGACCCCTGCTCTACCCTCATTCACAAACAACGTTTGTGCGCATGACCAAACTGTTCACCAGTGATGCAATAGTACTCTGCTGCTTACTTTATCTCAGCAGCACAATTACATGCCTGTCCCTAGGTTTGCATGATGAGAGTTTTTCTACTTCCGAGTAGATGGATGGCTAGCAAAATGTCCATATCACCAACTTTCAAAAAGGTCTCATTTTAATGTCCTGATAATAGGAGGCACTTTTGGAAAACTGAAGTCTGAATTAATTATTATTTTTGTAGAGTTTATTTTTATGGGGTGTGTGTGTGTGTGTGTGTGTGTGTGTGTGTGAATGGACAAAACCCCTATTTTTCTGCCAACCTATGTTTTATGTATTTTAATTTGATATCTCATTTTTCTCTCTTTGAAGGCAGAAACTTTCCAAAGTTGACACTGACTTTGAAAATGTAGATATACATATTTTTCGCTCTATAGGACGCACCCGACCATAGGACGCACCTTGTTTTAGAGGGGGAGAACAAGGGGGGGAAAATTCTCCCCCTCTCTGCTCAGCGCCCCTTCAGTGAAGCGGCAGGAGAAACAGAGCCCCTTCCATTTCTCCTCCTGCTTCGCTGAAGGGGCGCTGCGCAGCTCTCCGTCTCTGCTGAAGCCAGGAGAGTCTTGCTCTCCTGGCTTCAGCAAAAGGAACCCGAAGCCTTTGGAGTGCAGCGCGAGTTCCCGCAGCTCTACAAAGGCTTCAGGGATAGCCGCCTGAAGCACTGACCCCTCTCGCTCTCCAAGCTTCAGCGAAAGCAACGCAAAGCCTCAGGAGCACAGAGGGAGCGCTCCCTCTGCGCTTCGGAGGCTTTGCATTGCTATCGCTGAAGCCAAGGAGCCTGCATTCACTCCATAGGATGCACACACATTTTCCCTTAATTTTTGGAGGGGAAAAGGTGCGACCTATAGAGTGAAAAATACGGTAATTATTCATCTCGAAGCTTCTAAAAACGCTTGGGTGCCGACTTGAATTGTTCCTTGACGATGTTGTGGAAGAAGGAATTTGAAACTCTTTGTCTTTAATATGTTGTCTGATATTCTGTCCAGAGATTTCTAGCACTTTTCACCAATAGATGGAGCCCCAGAACACAGAAGAAAAGGGGACGAAAACCAAAATGCAGAAGCCAGCTTTAGTAGATTCTAAAAGTAGGGGACCTTAGAAAGTCTCTTTAGCTGTGTCACAGCTATAATGAATATTTTATAATGGGCCAGAGTGAGTCACTTGTGCCATTTAAAGGAAAGCTGGATTTTATTTTTTACAGGTCGATGAATTCAAAGTGTAATGAACTTTGTTTTTAAAAGCAGAAACTCCCTTTCTTATTTAAGGGTTGTGTGTGTTAGCACCAGGCATTTGGAAAGCATTTAAAGGTTTGCTCACATATTAACGCAAGGCAGAAAGTTGGGTCCCTACTAGAGCTGTCATATTCAGACTCTAGGAGCCAAATTATATACACAGAGAAATTTCATGCAACAGTGTCATATCTGGTAGAAGGATCCGTGAGAAATGTAGTTCCCATAGATTCTAAAGGAATCCATTTCCAATGACTCCCTTGGCCCAGTATGGTTCTATATTCAGTTCTAAAGGTCTTTCACCACAGTCACTGCTGCTGTTGCTGTCAGATACATGGTTGGGAAAGAGAAGAGGGTTTCTGGGATTCTGATAGGTAGTAGTCATAACCTATCAGGCCCTTCAGGTCCTGTTGTGCTCCTGATGAAATTATCTGGAGGGAAACAGGACCATGCTTTGAAATGAGTCCATCTTCCAATGTTTTAAATCACGTGTTTGTGTTTCTGTGCTGCCCAGGGTTCAAGAAACTGGAGAGATCACTGAATAAAAATATCTTCTTCTTCTTTGGTGATCACTCGTAGCTGAGTAAGATTGTCTTCCATGAACTCGGTTTTAACAGTGAGCCCATAAGTGATGGTGGAGGCCAATTCTGGATCCATATGTCCTTCCACAGTGGGGATGTTGCTTTCCAGGCAGGAGTGGATCACAGTGAGGGTTTGCCAAGTGTGCCTTCCTCTTAGTGTGTTTCTCTCTTTCGTCCTGAGTTTGAACATCTTCAAAGTCCAGGACGCCTTTGTTAAAGGCTGTTCTCCAATTGGAGCACTCGCAGGCCAGTGTTTCCCAGTTGTCGGTGTTTATACGACATTTTTTAGATTTGCCTTGAGAGAGTCTTTAGACCTCTTTTCTTTCCTTTTTGTTATCTAAACTACAGAGCCTAGGGCTTGCCAATCAGAAGGTCAGTGGTTCGAATCCCCACGACGGGGTGAGCTCCCATTGATCGGTCCCTGCTCCTGCCAACCTAGCAGTTTGAAAGCACATCAAAGTGCAGTAGATAAATAGGTACCGCTCCGGCGAGAAGGTAAATGGCATTTCTATGCACTGCTCTGGTTCGCCAGAAGTGGCTTAGTCATGCTGGCCACATGACCCGGAAGCTGTACGCCAGCTCCCTCGGCCAATAAAGCGAGATGAGTGCCACAACCCCAGAGTCGTCCGCGACTAGACCTAACAGTTAGAGGTCCCTTTACCTTTTTATAATGCTTTCTATTTTTAAATTTGGAGTAGTTGCTTTACAAGATGATAATCCGCAATCCGCACAGCATGGCCAGTCCAACAAAGCTGATCTTGAAGAATCATTGCTATGACACTGGTGATCTTTGCTTCTTCCAGTACGCTGGTGTTAGTTTGCTCGTCTTCCCATGGGATGTGTAAAGATTTTCAGTGACACTGTTGATGTAGTCTTTCGAGGAGTTGCAAAGTGTGCCTGGAACAGCATGGAAGTCGGTGGGTTGATAGTTGCAACAACACCCAGTAAAGTGAAATACAAAACATTCATTTGAAGCAAAAAGTCAAAATGGCATCTCTTTTTTTGCTGCTTTTTACAGGACCCCTCCTTCCTTCAATAAATAAATGACACACTTAAAAAAAAAATTGGGAAAAACCTACTGCCTCTTCTGCATGAAACCAATTCAAGTTCTTCATTATAAAGCTGACCTGGAAGATTGGGAAGCAAGTTCACTTCCTGGGTTTTGCTGCCATCAGCCCTGCTTCACTTTACAAATTGAGCGCCGTGACTGCACTTAACCTCAAATTACTTCCTGTTTCTGACATGCCATCTGGCCTCCTTTCGAAAGCCTCGTTTAATATCTGTATTGTAAGAGCAGCACTATTTGCTGCTCCTTTAAAGCATGGGTTGCTTGCTCTGAGCAGGAACAGGTTACCGTATTTTTCGCTCTATAGGGTGTACCGGACCATAGGGCACACCTAGATTTTAGGGGGGGGGAATAAAGAAAAAAAAATACCCCCCCAGCCCCAAAGAGCAAAGAAACCAAGACAGCGAGCGGGATGGATCCCTCTGGCTGTCTTGGCTTCCTCTTTAGCCAGAGCTTCCCCTGACCCCAGCCCCCAGAACAGGTCCGGGAGAAGTGGCGAGGTTGCACGCAACCTCGCCGCTACTCCCGGAGCTTGCTGCTATCCGCAAGCCTTTGGAGGCCGGCGGGAACTCCCGCCAGGCTCCGAAGGCTTGCGGATAGCTGCCTGAAGCCCGGGGTGCGCAGCGCTGAGCTCCCCGGGCTTCGGGCTGCAGGCTGCGATCCGCAAGCCTTCAGAGCCCAGCGGGAACTCCCGCCACGCTCCGAAGGCTTGCGGATAGCTTCCTGAAGCTGACCCCTCTTGCTCTCCAGGCTTCAGCGAAAGCCTGCATTCACTCCATAGGACGCACACATATTTCCCCTTCATTTTTGGAGGGGAAAAAGTATGTCCTATAGAGCGAAAAATACAGTAGTTCTCAGCGCTGGTGCCAGCACTATCAATACCCTTCCTTCCTTCCTTCCTTCCTTCCTTCCTTCCTTCCTTCCTTCCTTCCTTCCTTCCTTCCTTCCTTTCTTTCTTTCTTTCTTTCTTTCTTTCTTTCTTTCTTTCTTTCTTTCTTTCTTTCTTATTACCAATGTGTGTTTACATAAAGGACAATTCAACCCCTTCAGCCTGGATTATACCCTTCTGTGCAGAACAGAACTGGATTGCACTTCTCAGCGAACTGTTTTGTACATAACTGCTCTCCACTCACCCAGCTCGGCGCTATTCAAATAAATGTTTCCCCACCCCTGAAAAAAAAAGTGGAGATCTATTCCTCTCAACTGAAGGGCATTCTTCCAAACAGTGCATGAGAAAGGACGGTCCCCCAACCTATGATTAGGCTAACTATCAAAACCACAGTACGTTGCCTTTCTTTCTGCTGTGCCAACATCCATTGCTTTATTCATCACAGTGCCTGTACTATCAGACATATCATTTCCCCCCTGCATTTTTTTTTATTCCCCCCACCTCCCAGGCCTTAGCGGCTGGTGTAAGTAAGCCTCTCCTTTTTTTGCAAAAAAAAATCTTGAAAGGAATTAATTTACAGACTACCGCAAGTCTTTAGTGCTGACGGAATCTCAAGCAAAAGCAATGCCTTTGCAAATCAGTCAGCACTAATCCAAAGTCCATTAATCACTTAATATGCACAACCAGCAGTTCCATTTTTATTTCAGTCTATTGGATGTATCAGGATTTTCCCTCTAGGGTTTTCCCCCCTTCTTCTTCTTTTTTCTTCTCCTCCCTCCCTCTGTCTCTAAGCTTTGAAGATGTTGGATATTTGCTACAATCTGTCAACAGAGAAATATATATATATATATATTGCTGGGCAAGATTGGTACAGAGCTTGTCAACTCTTCCTTCACAAAAGCAGACCCAATCTTACTTACTTTAGTTGCAATCCAGTGCAGAATGAGAATGCAGAGGGGAAGCATCATACAGCAAGAGCCATTAGGATAGAGGTGCTGGGTTGCCCTCAAGACTGTGGGGGCCAGAGCATGTTATGTGTGTGTGTCACACATGTCTTCCAGCACCCTTCAAGCAGGTGCAGCCTTCTGCCAGGTGTCCCCCAAAACTAGCCCCTCTTAGAGGATGGGACTGCTATAAAGGTAAAAGGACCCTTGACTATTAGGTCCAGTCGTGACCGACTCTGGGGTTGTGGCGCTCATCTCACTTTACTGACCGAGGGAGCCGGCGTACAGCTTCCGGGTCATGTGGCCAGCATGACTAAGCAGCTTCTGGCAAACCAGAGCAGCGCATGGAAATGCCGTTTACCTTCCTGCCGGAGCGGGCCCTATTTATCTACTTGCACTTTGACGTGCTTTCAAACTGCTAGGTTGGCAGGAGTGGGACAGAGCAACTAAAGCTCACCCCACTGCGGGGATTTGAACCGCCGACCTTCTGATCGGTAAGACCTAGGCTCTGTGGTTTAACCCAAAGCGCCATGACCTTACAAATGCATTTTTCTTTAGCAAAGCAAAACCAGAACTTCATACAATTTTTGATTGCTAATAATTCTGTTTTAAAAAGTGATCTGTTGCAGTGATAGCCTTTTTTTAAAAAAAGTAGGTGCAATTCCATTGAGCAAACATTCCTGCGTATTATTATTTTTCCCTTTAAACAAAAAGCAAATTAATAGTTTTCTCTAGTTATGTGGATGAACACTTCCTATAAATCAGAAATCCTTTTATAATGGCCTTGAAGGAGTCTGCTTTCCACACCCTAGCAATCAAAAGAAATGAGCAAGAAACGAGTGCAGGCATCGACTGCAAGTTCCACTGATGAAATTTCATCAATAGGTCTGATCTAATTAAACAAGAACTTGTACACTGGTTTGCCATTAGAGTTACAACAAACTGTACGCTTAGCTGCATGATTGGATGCTAGGGTTTGTTAGAAGGAACAATATAACTTACTTTTGCATTGCTATTTGTGGTGCACAACAGACTAAATTTTAAAATGTTGGAAATGGGGTTGGATTCAGACTTAAGCTGGTCTGAATCTAGACTTTGTTGTTGTTGTTGTTGTTTAGTTGTTTAGTCATGTCCGACTCTTCATGACCTCATGGACCAGAGCACGCCAGGCACTCCTGTCTTCCACTGCCTCCCCCAGTTTGGTCAAACTCATGCTGGTAGCTTCAAGAACACTGTCCAACCATCTCGTCCTCTGTCGTCCCCTTCTCCTTGTGCCCTCCATGTTTCCCAACATCAGGGTCTTTTCCAGGGAGTCTTCTCTTCTCATGAGGTGGCCAAAGTATTGGAGCCTCAGCTTCAGTATCTGTCCTTCCAGTGAGCACTCAGGGCTGATTTCCTTCAGAATGGATAGGTTCGATCTTCTTGCAGTCCATGGGGCTCTCAAGAGTCTCCTCCAGCACCAGAATTCAAAAGCATCAATTCTTTGGCAATCAGCCTTCTTTATGGTCCAGCTCTCACTTCCATACATCACTACTGGGAAAACCATAGCTTTAACTATATGGACCTTTGTTGGCAAGGTGATGTCTCTGCTTTTTAAGATGAATCTAGACTTAAGAGAATGCAAAACGCAAGAGTATGGCCAGATAGGAGCTGCCTTAGGTGTCAATGACGGCATTTCCGTGCACTCTGGCTTCCATCATGGTGTTCCATTGTGCAAGAAGCTGTTTAGTCATGCTGGCCACATGATCCAGAAAGCTGTCTGTGGACAAATGCTGGCTCCCTCGGCCTGAAAGCGAGATGAGAGCCGCAACCCCATAGTCCCCTTTGACTGGACTTAGCCATCCAGGGGTCCTTTACCTTTTTACCTTTACAATGACTTGAATCCTGCAGGACAGAATACAGGTGCTACAATGTGGAAGGGGGCAAATCCTGGTTCTTAGCAGAGATTGTGAGATGTATCGCACACACATACTTGACATTGCCCTCAGCAGTATCCCTTTCCTCCATATGAGATAATGGACACTATTATGTCTTACAGACAGAAATAAAGTGCTGCTTTTAGGAACATTGTAGCTGGGGGAAAAACCTATCCTTTACTACCCAGACACTGGGGGAACCTGACTTTCAACAAAAGGGAGTCCTATAGGGTGCAACAGAAGTGTACTGAACACTGCTCTCTTCTTTTATCCACAGTAATCAATCTGTCGCAAGTACGGGCTATTTGCTGGTTCAGGAACAAAAGTAAATCAGGGGAAATTATTTGCTCTCTCAGGAATAACAGTAAATAAATACCATCTAGGGATCGTGAAAATCAATGCAACAGGAATACTAAAAGCCAGAAAGTCAGAAAGTAGGTCATTTAAAAACAGAAGCGTCTGGGTAAGGAGAAATCTCTATCAGACTGCTTTCCTCATAGTGGGCCTTAATGGGTTTAATCATATCTTTCCGGATAAGCTTGCTAATTATCTTCCGACTATGTAGGTCTCTAGTTGGTGTACAAGCATATACGATTAAGAGTTGTCTAAACTGTAGTTCACTGCAATTCTGATTATAATGCATTGGTTTTCTGGGCTTCTAACACTATTTTATCTGTCTACTCCTGAAAATTATTGCAAATCCTGGGCATGACTCTGCCACAATTAAGTTCTCTTTTATTTTGATGGGACAGAGTTAAGCACATGCTTAACTTTCCTACTGAAGTAAGTGGGAGTTTTTCTGTGTTCTGTGTATTGATTTCTGGAAAATTAACCATGTGCTTAATTATTTTCCCTTGAATTCTGTGGGAAGCAAGAGTACCTAACATTGTCTGGACTGCACTTTTGTATTTATATAGACATATTCTGTTTCAAACAACTCTGGAGTCTTCTATCCCCTAACTTTATCCATGTGATTTTCTTTTCGTTGTGGTCCCTACTGACAGAAAAGGATACACTACGCTTCCAGAAATTCTTGCAATATACATGTTCCTACTCCAAACAGCCATCCCACCTGTCATAACTCCAGGAAGTTTGCTAGCAAAAAATAAATAAAATAAATAAATAAATAGGCAGTCCTCTTTCTTTGGTTCAGTTAGGCTGAAATCCTGCTCTCACCTACCTGGAAATAAGCCAATGAGACCTACACCTGAGTAGACACACACATATACCAATAGGGTCATATATTTCTACTATAGACCTGAGTTAGATTTCATTTAACTAAAATAATATATTGCATGCAGGTACCACACAATTAGGGATGCGGGTGGCACTGTGGGTTAAACCACAGAGCATAGGACTTGCCGATCAGAAGGTCGGCGGTTTGAATCCCTGTGATGGGGTGAGCTCCCGTTGCTCGGTCCCTGCTCCTGCCAACCTAGCAGTTCAAAAGCACGTTGAAGTGCAAGTAGATAAATAGGTACCACTCTGGCGGAAAGGTAAACGGTGTTTCCGTGCGCTGCTCTGGTTCACCAGAAGCGGCTTAGTCATGCTGGCCACATGACCCGGAAGCTGTACGCCGGCTCCCTCGGCCAATAAAGTGAGATGAGCGCCACAACCCCAGAGTCAGTCACGACTGGACCTAATGGTCAGGCGTCCCTTTACCTTTTTACCACACAATTAGCTCCCACCTGGTACCCAACTGCCATCATCCTGAGCATTTGCCATGCTGGCTGGAGTGGATGGGAGAACACCAGGCCAGGAAAGGCTCCCCTGTTTTTATAGGATTTGACCAGAGCATTTGATATTAAATTGGGGGGAAAGCCAAGGCTCTCACCAGGGTTTCAGCAGTCAACCCAACAAACTTGATTTCACAGAACTCATCATGTCAGTTCTCTTCCCCAAAGCAAATTCTCCAATGTTTTCCTCAGAGGGCTTTTTGAAATATTCTCTTGCATGTATATGACGTGCTCACTGGAAAAGCTATTTGGTGTACACAAATCTGATGTTCAGGTCTCCAGGCTGTATGAGAGGGGGGGTTGTGCAGACCTGACACGGAGGATTTTCTGCAAATATGTCATTTCTATTTTTAAGACATTGTGGAGAGAGAAACTTGGTTAGAATGAGATTGTTGCTGTGAAAATTGATCATATTGCTGATTGTTTCTGACTAGTTGAATGTACACAGAGTAAAGAGAAGGAAATAGTGGTTTAAGCATTCTCTCGTTCTTTTCCTGAGATAAGTCTGCTGGAGTGTAAAAATCTTGAATAACATCACTTCCAGGGTCTCTCTTAACTTGTGTAAGTAAACACATGTAATGATCAACAATTGATAAATGCAAGTCAATGAGAGAGGCCTTGTTCAACACTTGAGCTCTGTGCTTCAATGACAGGAAGTGGGCAAGAGTCTCTGGAGTTTGTTCATTTGGTACTATGTGAATGACACAGTTTGTGAGCCAGAGGTGCACATGTTCAAACAGATATAAAAGGTAAAGGGACCCCTGACCATTAGGTCCAGTCACGGAAATGCCGTTTACCTTCCCACCGGAGCAGTACCTATTTATCTACTGCACTTTGTGCTTTCGAACTGCTAGGTGGGCAGGAGCAGGGACCGAGCAACGGGAGCTCACCCCGTTGCGGGGATTCGAACCACCAACCTTCTGATCGGCAAGTCCTAGGCTCTGTGGTTTAACCCACAGCACCACCCGCGTCCCGGGGGGTAAACAGATATACAACTCTCCTAATATATGTCCACCTTTCTCCACTGGGGTGGGTATTGGATGAATCCTGTGTAAGTTTGCACACACAAATGCCCCCCCAACATTATTTATAGTTATAGATTGACTTTGCCCCCAGAGGTGCAGTCCATTGTCTCTTGAGACAGACAGATGCCAATAGCAGCAAGAATGAAATAACACAGCATCTTGAAGGTCACACCTACTTTTTATGACTTGAAGGATGTTGCTACAGTTTCCGAATGCAATCCATTCTGGAAGTCCATTTGACTTCTGAAATGTTCAAAAACTGAGGATCAAAGGGCTGCCAGCCAGTTCAATGGGGGAAACTTAGAAATCCATCTTGGAAGCTGTTCGACCAATCTTACCACCTTGTGGCTTGGGACCTCCAAAGTGTTGTTATTTGTGGACCTGGTATCCTTCGTGGGGCATACCAGGAGAGGCGGTCCCGTAGGTATGTGGGTCTTAGGCCGCATAGGATACAGTGTACAATGGAATTTACTCCTGGATGTGTACAGGATTGCAGCTTAAGCAAGATTCCTGCTCACACATGCACTTTCTTTTTCTAAACTTGTCCCCCCCCCTACAAAATGTGGGCTCCTATGGTCTTGCACTGGGGCAAATCTGCTGTTGCAGAGAGTTTTTGTCAGAGCACAGTCTAAATTATAACTTCAGGACTGGGGCCAATTTAATTAAGCATATGTTCAGGAGACAGCAGAAGACCTTTCTGAATCTGTTACTCAAAGATACCATAAGAGCTAATCAGTCTTAACAACTCTGCTGAATTTACTGTGGAAGGGGAGAGTGACATCGCATCAAGTCCGTCCGTCCCCCCACAAGCACTGCAGAATTAGCAAGTTTGGGGGTCATGTAAGAACGGCAACGACAACAACACATCTCAATAGGAACAGCACCGTTATGGGAATTGTATTTTGTGCCTTTTTAAAAAAAACACACAAAGAAAATAAAGAACCATCTGTCTAGTATTTGTATTGAATTTTAGTGTCTGCAGCATTTCAATGCGTACCTTCACTCAGGGTGGAACTAGATGTTGCGGCAGATGTGAAGCTGCTGATGAAGGTGACTTTCCCAGCAATATCTCATGAAGCTCTCCCCATGAGTCTGATGTCATCCCTCTGTGAGTTTGCCCACCTCGATTCCAGGGCATGGGCTGATGCTGGCAAGGAAACTCATGCTGCAACCATCTCACATCAAACACTGAGATTTTCTGGAAGTCTATTGTATTGATTAGGTAAGACGTAGTTATACCGTCTCCACATCAGGCTGTTTTAAAATAAAAAAACCCAATTACCCCTATATTGTGGTATGTGGTATGAGACTGATGTAGTGGCTTGTCATACCTGGTAAGTATAATAATAATAATAATAATAATAATAATAATAATAATAATAATTTATACCCCACCCATCTGGCTGGGTTTCCCCAGCCACTTTGGGCGGCTTCCAGCAAAATATTAAAATACAAGAATTCATCAAATATTAAAAGCTTCCCTAAACAGGGCTGTCTTCAGATGTCTTCTAAAAGTCAGATAGTTCTTTATTTCTTTGACATCTCGTGGGAGGGCAATCCACAGGGAGGGCGCCACTACCAAGAAGGTCCTCTGCCTAATTCCCTGTAACCTGACTTCTCGCAGTGAGGGAACCGCCAGAAGGGCCTCGGAGCTGGACCTCAGTGTCTGTGCAGAACGATAGGGGTGGAGAGCTCCTTCAGGTATACTGGGCCAAGGCCAGTTAAGGCTTTAAAGGTCAGCACCAACACTTTGAATTATGCTAGGAAATGTACTGGGAGCCAATGTAGGTCTTTAAGGACTGGTGTAATATGGTCTCGTCGGCCACTTCTAGTCACCAGTCTAGCATTCTGGATTAGTTGTAGCTTCTGGGTCACCTTCAAAGGTAGCCCCACATAGAGCGCATTGTTTATGTTTAATGTAAGAGTCCAGCAGAAATTTCACACCAGCAAATGCCTGATAACACAAATATGCCTTTAGGAAGCTTTGAAATGCTGTGAGCATTAGCTCCTGCCGGAGGTTGGGTACACTTGTATACTGAATGTGCAGAGAACAGAGTGAGATTTGATCTCTGTCATGCATGCATTCAGCATGCATTGAAAGGCATTCTAAATGTGTAGGGTTCAGCATGCATTGAAAGGCATTCTAAATGTGTAGGGTTCAGCATGTATTGAAAGGCATTCTAAATGTGTAGGTTCACCATGGAACTGGGAATCCCTCGTGTTTCTCAGACTATTCATTTCATCTAAGGGAATATTGTCTCTTGGTGTTCCAGTTTCAAAGAATACATTAAACATGGATATTCTGCAAACAGCTTCTTTAGAATGTAGGCTCTTGGGATCAATATAAGTATGGGTCTTTGTGAAGCCTGTGTCACGCAGTGTAGGGAAGTTGCGTGTTGAGTCCCACAGTGCCACCCCCAAAAAATAATTCACACTTCACACTTCAATTTTTGTTTAAGGTTTTTGGCATAATTTTGGCCACAACTTTATTCAATACAAAAAATGTGAGTGGTTGCTTAGGCATTGGTTATGACTATCTGTCCTTGCCCCCAAGGACAGAGCTGGCCCTTCCGGACACCACCGGAATCCAGCGTGGGAAACAAGTATTGGGTGAGAGATGAAGCTGGGACACAGTCCAACACCTCTCACCCTCATGTTCCGGTGGGGCTTGCACGGCCCAAGTCCGGCTCCACGGACAAGGACGAAGCGAATGGCAAGCCCCTGGATTCCTTTAACGGAATTCCCTTTCCACATCATTTGGAGGGGTAGGCACTTACCCCTCCAAGCACCAATTTAACCAATGCCTAACCGTCAACCTTACAAGTTGTGACGATTTGCTACGCAGTAGGCAAAAACCAAATGGCACCAGCCAATCAGCCAAATGGCAAAATTCCTACCAGGCCCTCGCACCAAGGCGAACGACCCCATGACAGGCATAGCAAGGTCAAATGAACAAACCACCCTAATTAAAGGGAGGGAGGGCGGGTGATCCGGTGCAAAAAGGCCAAGAGGACGTCCCATCGTCTGGTCCCTATATTTAAAACCTCTGACCCCTCCTCTGAATTGGCAACAATCAAAATTCCCCAGCAACCCAGTTAACCTCTTAAAGGCTGGGTTCCACCAAATTTGCCTAGTCATAAACGGGGTGGCCTGTTCCTCCAACCGCAACACGTGCTCTCTGTTAGGGAGAACACACTTTATAGAATCGTAGAATTGTAGAGCTGGGAGACTAAAGCATCCATGACAGATGCCCATCCAACCTCTGCTTAACAACCTCCAAGGAAGGAAAGTGCACAACCTTCTGAGGAAGACAGTACACTGTTATGTACTGAAGTTCTTACCCTGGGCCAGCAGGGGGATACTGTAGATAGTTCAGGTCCACATATGTAAATAAGGGATCGAAAGTGACGTCCAGTGATTGGATAGTTACAGAAAATGGTTACTGTTGCGTTCTAGTGGAGCTCTATATAAGCAGGCTGGCTGAACCCTTCAGTTCAGTTCAGTTCTGGCCTGTGAATAAACAAGAGCTGTTTGAAGAATCGCTGTGTCGTCTGATATGTTCACCCACAACTTAACACTGTCAAACAGCTCTTCCTGTCAGAAAGTTCTTCCTGATGTTTAGTCAGAATCGCCTTTGTCCTTTGAAGCCCTGATGTGTGGCCCTGATTCAGAAGTTGATTGTCTTAATGGACTAGGATGGCGATGTCTAAAATCAGTTGCCATTCATATGCAAAACATTTAGGCCTGTTTCAACAACTGGAGCTATATGAGGGTGAAGTTCTGTTTTGTAAACACCAGATTAAATGAATGGATAAGATTATTGTCTGTAGCCTATCATGCAGTCGTTTCTAAATCTGCCACCATCAGAGCATCTAGAATGTGAAAAGCTAATCAACACCTCATGAAAGCTTCTTGCATGGATAATCTCTGGTATATTATTTGCTTTAGCCATTACACACTCCAGTGGACTTTCCTTAAGTAGAAATAGGCAATATATCCCTTTTGCTAATTATATTTATTGCTCTTTCCGAAGACAATAGCACCAATCTATTGCAGATGGCCTTGTGTATAATAAAGTGGGTGTCATTACCTGGGGTGAACGCCTTGTTATTAAAAAAAGAAAGGTAGATGTATTTAAACTGAAACTGACATTCCAGTTGTCACAAATTCTAAAACTAGAACAGAGAACCAAAGTCAGTTCCTACAGGAGTTTTCTCTTACCTGCAAGCAATCCCAAGCTGCTCTTGTCACAGTAACACAAGGAGGTGTGTGTATGGATACAGACAGTGATGTTTGGAATTGTGGCAACATTGGTTCTAATTGCTATGGTTGCTATTGACTGAGTCACCACATTTAGGAGGAGGAGTTTGGATTTGATATCCCGCCTTTCACTCCCCTTAAGGAGTCTCAAAGCGTCTAACATTCTCCTTTCCCTTCCTCCCCCACAACAAACACTCAGTGAGGTGAGTGGGGCAGAGAGACTTCGGAGAAGTGTGACTGGCCCAAGGTCACCCAGCAGCTGCATGTGGAGGAGCGGAGACGCGAACCCAGTTCCCCAGATTACGAGACTACCGTTCTTAACCACTACACCACACTGGCTCTCAGTTTAGGTTTCTTCCATGCAGCTGTGTATTCAAAGAGGTTCAGGAGTAACACAGAAATGAGGAGTTGCCAGAGAAACATGATACTTTGCTGTTTTTAAAGGTCAAGGAACAGCTTCCCACTCTGCCTCCCTAACCACCTCACAGTATCATCTGCAAAGAAAATGCAGGGAGTAGCTTAGGAACTAAACTCAGATGATTACTTTCCAACTTCAGCCATTCATTTTAAGGAAGGAACATCTTACAATGGACAGGAGGCCACTATTTTTTTAAAAAAAAATTAAAAGGATTCTCAGAAGACTTAATTGTTTGAATAGGCATAGAACTACCTAAGATGTATAGAAACTTATTCATGTATGCTACTACAGCGGCCAAGAATGTTACAGTGGTACCTCGGGTTACATACGCTTCAGGTTACATACACTTCAGGTTACAGACTCCGCTAACCCAGAAAGAGTGCTTCAGGTTGAGAACTTTGCTTCAGGATGAGAACAGAAATCGTGCTCCAGCGGCGCAGCAGCAGGAGGCCCCATTAGCTAAAGTGGTGCTTCAAGTTAAGAACAGTTTCAGGTTACGTACGGACCTCTGGAACGAATTAAGTACTTAACCCGAGGTACCACTGTACTTGCCCCCAAATGGAAAGAAGCAGAAGTCCCAGTAAAGGAAGAATGGATACAGAAACTTATGCAGTATGCAGAAATGGTGAAACTTACCAGAAGAATAAGAAATCAATATAACAAACTTATATATATATATAAAAGAATGGAAATGGTTTGTTGAATATGTACAGATAAATTATAAACAGATAAAAACATTGGCACGGTTATTGTAATGACCTGCAGTTTTATAAGAGTCTATATTTAAAGAAGATGAATAAATGAATAAATGCTGCCAAGGAGTGTGGTGGAGTCTCCTACTTTGGAGGTCTTTAAGCAGAGGCTTGACAACCATATGTCAGGAGTGCTCTGATGGTGTTTCCTGCTTGGCAGGGGGTTGGACTCGATGGCCCTTGTGGTCTCTTCCAACTCTATGATTCTATGATTCTATGATTCTATGAGCAAATTAAGTTAATGTGGATATGCAGAAGATATTAAAAACAAATTAAGGAACCACAGAAAAAGGAGGATGGGTTGAGTTTTGAAATGTCAAAATGAATGTAAAATTGGTGAAATGTATAAAACTAGTGAAGTGTATGAACTTGAAAATTTTAAATAAAAAAAATCAAATAAAATAAAGCGCAGAACTGTGCCTAGGAACATGGGGCGGGGGGGGGACACTTAATTGTTTGGTGTTTGAACAAAAGCAAGATGAGAAGGCAAGGTGGCTGTTTCCTTATTTAAAGAAAGCTATTACAACCCTCACAATAAGTAACACTTAAGAGAGGAGAAAGACCATATGGTTTCACAAAATCAGTCATCCTGGGATGTTTCCAATCACATTATTATGAGGGCGACCTTCACTCAGATGCTATGAACCATTCTCATTACAATGGACATTATACAGAGTTCTAATACAAGTCCTATTAAAAAATTAAGGCACTATAATATCTGCAGCTGAGGGGTTGTGCCTGGTACATCGTAAGAACAACAACAATAACAACAACAACTTATTATTTATAACTTGTCCATATGACTGGGTTTCCCCAGCCACTCTGGGCAGCTCCCGAAAGAATATTTTTTAAAAAAACAATAAAACATCAAACATTTAAACCGTTTCTAAAAAGGGCTGCCTTCAGATGTCTTTTAAAAGTCAGATAGTTGTTTATTCCCTTGACATCTGATGGGAGGGCGTTCCACAGGGCAGGCGCCACCACCGACAAGGCCCTCTGCCCATAGTGTCAACAAATGGGTAAGCTCCCCACAGATCCCCTTGTATTAACTTCTCCCCCCTTCTGCCATAGGATTGAATGGCTCCACTGATACCTGTGGGGAGTTCAGGTGCCAAATTTGAGGGTGATGGAATAAGATCACTCCTGCCTCCCATTGAGGACTCTCCTCAAATCCCTGTGTATGTCTGAGGTAGGTTTTTGAGCGCTTTGTTGTTGTTTAGCCGTTTAGTCGTGCCTGACTCTTCGTGACCCCATGGACCAGAGCATGCCAGGCACTCCTGTCTTCCACTGCCTCCCGCAGTTTGGTCAAACTCATGTTAGTAGCTTCAAGAACACTGTCCAACTATCTTGTCCTCTGTCGTCCCCTTCTCCTTGTGCCCTCCATCTTTCCCAACATCAGGGTCTTTTCCAAGGAGTCTTCTCTTCTCATGAGGTGGCCACAGTATTGGAGCCTCAGCTTCACGATCTGTCCTTCCAGTGAGCACTCAGGGCTGATTTCCTTCAGAATGGATAGGTCTGATCTTCTTGCAGTCCATGGGACTCTCAAGAGTCTCCTCCAGCACCATAATTCAAAAGCATCAATTATTCGGCATTTCTTTATGGTCCAGCTCTCACTACATCACTACATCACTACTGGGAAAACCATGGCTTTAACTATACGCACCTTTGGTATAGAGAAGTGATTGAGATAAGTATCTCTAGGAGTCTCCCCAGTGTTTTTTCTGGGGGTATGTGGGGGTACGCATACCCCTAAACATTTTGGGAATCTAAGTTTGGCCTCATTGAGGGACAATATTTCAATATGAGTAGAAAAATGAGAGTTTAGTTGTTTAGTTGTTTAGTCGTGTCTGACTCTTCATGACCCCATGGACCAGAGCATACCAGGCACTCCTGTCTTCCACTGCCTCCCACAGTTTGGTCAAACTCATGCTGGTAGCTTCGAGAACACTAGCCAACCATCTCATCCTCTGTCGTCCCCTTCTCCTTGTGCCCTCCATCTTTCCCAACATCAGGGTCTTTTCCAGGGAGTCTTCTCTTCTCATGAGGTGGCCAAAGTATTGGAGCCTCAGCTTCAGGATCTGTCCTTCCAGTGAGCACTCAGGGCTGATTTCCTTAAGAATGGATAGGTTGGATCTTCTTGCAGTCCGTGGGACTCTCAAGAGTCTCCTTCAGCACCATAATTCAAAAGCATCAATTCTTCGGCGATCAGCCTTCTTTATGGTCCAGCTCTCACTTCCATACATCACTATTGGGAAAAACCATAGCCTTTATCAATAGGATACATTCTCTGCTTTAAAGAATTTATAATCTAAATGAGAGTAAAAAACTACAGGAAAGAGATGAGATAATCATTCAGGAAGAGGATGGTACTGGAGACTAATGGAGGATGGCTGTCCTGAAGAAACTGCTGATTATGGGAAATGTAATCATATGTCTCAGCCTCTTGATACAAAGGATCTAAAGCTTAAACTGCTTCTGTTGCTTCTGGATTTATTCCTGAAATCAGGCACACGCTAGCTACAGATAAAAATCGTTAATTACTAAAGAAGAAATGAGCTAAGCATCATAGATATTGTAAAATGGGTTTCGTTCTTGCTATTGATTGGCTAGCTTGCAACAATGACCTACGCATATAAAAGCTATGGAGTAATGATTATTCATTCATCTATTCATAGGTAGACATGCCATAATTGTCTTATGCTGCCCATAAATAGTGTCCCTCTGAATAGAATAATTCCGCTTCCATTTTACAGAACAACCAGGAGACCTAAATGACTTTGTCTTGGAACAGCCACTTTCTTTAAAAACAAAAAAAAAATGTAATAGAAAGATACAGACTTGAGTGGCACTAAACTTCTTTGAGAGCCGTAATGGAGTTGTGGGGGAGAGAGAGAACGCTTAATTTTTTGCCAGGACTGATAAATGCAAGTGCCTTGGACCAGGAATTCTCAAGCCTAGGTGGCTTTTTGCCTGCAGGGCTGTGAAACCTTTTAAACAGCAAGACCTGTGGAATTCTACAGTACTGCAGATGCCTGGGGGGAGATATTCCAGATTCCATTCTCACATATTGAGAGATACAAGGAGGCAATGAAGTGTCATCTGCCCCTGTACAAACTGCTGACTCTGACCTGGTTCTTCAACATGAGCTGTCCAGAGACAGTCTGATTCCCTGCCAAGCCTTATAGATGTAATAATAATAATAATAATAATAATAATAATAATAATAATAATAATTTATTATTATTTACACCCCACCCATCTGGCTGGGTTTCCCCAGCCACTCTGGGTCGCTCCCAACCGAATATTAAAAACATGATACAGCATTAGATATTGAAAACTTCCCTAAACAGGGCTGCCTTCAGATGTCTTCTAAAAGTAAGATAGTTGCTTATTTCCTTGACATCTGATGAGAAGGCGTTCCACAGGGCAGGCGCCACTACCGAGAAGGCCCTCTGTCTGGTTCCCTGTAACCTCACTTCTCACAGTGAGGGAACCACCAGAAGGCCCTCAGCGCTGGACCTCAGTGTCTGGGTTGAATGATGGGGGTGGAAACGCTCCTTCAGGTATACTGGACCGAGGCCATTTAGGGCTTTAAAGGTCAGCACCAACACTTTGAATTGTGCTCGGAAACGTACTGGGAGCCAATGTAGGTCTTTCAGGACCGGTGTTATATGGTCTCAGCAGCCGACCCCAGTCACCAGTCCAGCTGCCACGTTCTGGATTAATTGCAGTTTCCTAGTCACCTTCAAAGGTAGCCACAAGTAGAGCGCATTGCAGGAGTTGAAGTGGGAGATAACTAGAGCATGCACCACTCTGGCGAGACATTCTGTGGACAGGTAGGGTCTCAGCCTGCATACCAGATGGAGCTGGTAGACAGCTGCCCTGGACACAGCTTCAAGAAAAGTTACCTTGAACTGGATGAACAGCAGGCACTGAAGTGTAATGTAAAGACTGCAAGGCTGCTTATCATGGTATAATCATACTACACAGCTTAATGCTTTTTACCTTTCTGGAGTGTGCTATCTTGTGATTAGCAAATACCCTACGTAGAAGTGCCTTATTATCCCCACCCCCGAAAAAAATCCCCCGAACTCTGAGTAAAGTACGAATCTCTGTATTTGGAATAAGATGAATTAGCAATTTGCAATTGTGTACTTCCCCAGAATTAATCTCTCCCTAAACAAGAATCTACCAGTCAATCAGAATTCTTCCTTAATCCTGAAGCAGTTCTATAATGCAGTTTAAATCACCCCAAGTCCAGGTGCCGGGTGCTACTTAAATGAAAAGCAACAAGGAAATTTAATCATAAGATTATTAAGTATTTATAGCAGTGGCTGGTGGGAATGGAAAGGGAAATGGGGGCAAGCGACAACATGGACCACAGAGAAAAATCTAATATACTTGCAGCTCATCCTTTCCATCACCGGTGATCAAATAATCAAGGCCGGCCAAAGCCTCAAGCCAAGATGACATTGAGAGAGAATCTAATGATAAGATACAGAACATTTTAGGAGACAGGTTTAGATAACGGAACATGGTTCATGCAATTATTAGAATAGGGTGAGGTTGGAGATCAGGCAGAGAGGCAGAACAGAGGGAAAAGCTTTAGCAGGGAGAGGAAAGAGGGGAGCTAAACTCGAGGAAGACGATAAGTGATTAAGCACAGAGGAACCAGGAGGAAAATGTTAAAATAGGATGCTGTCAAAGCACCTTTTCTGGGCAGACATATGAAAAGAAGGGCAAGGAAGATTAAACAATTATCAGATGGCTTAAATGAGTACTCTGGTCATTCCTATAACATGTAAAAACATTACTTTCCACTGCTGTATGCTGAAGAGTGAGTGGATTTCAGAAGCAGAGCAGTGACAATGAGTTTAAAGTTCACGGTGAGGGAGGGTTAGAAAGTTGAGGTTGTAAGAATGGCAGCTTGCTGGTGATGTCTGCGGTACATGACTTAGGGCTACAAACTTCATTTGGTGTAACGGTCAAATTAGTTACCTCGAGTTTCAGTGTATGAGTCCCTGGGAAGTCCTTTTAGACAAGTCCTATTGAAATAAACGATAATTGTGCAAAAGGGTAGCACTCTGGAATGGCTCCCATTCATTTTGAATGCAAATGGCACTGGGGAAATCATCTGCAGGCCCTCTGCCTGGTGCCCTGTAGCTTCACTTCTTGCAGTGAGGGAACCGCCAGAAGGCCCTTAGAGCTGGACCTCAGTGTCCTGGGTGGACGATGGGGGTGGAGACGCTCCTTCAGGTTTGGACTTCTTGCTCTAAAAAAACACACTCTTTAGTAGCAATGCATAAACCATTAGTCCATAGGTTGCCTGTCTTCATAAATTCTTCCAGACAGAGTCTGCTTGAAGTCTTAGCACTTCCATGTCCTCAAGTCAACAAAACAATGGCGAGACATCTAGCCAATTCCCACTCTCTGTTCTAAGACACACACACACACACACACTTTTAAAAGCAGTTAACAAGTTAACAGGGCAATGATCCAGCCTTTCTGTGAACTTAACTGGAGTCGCCTGCTTTGCAGATGTTACATTACACGTGTTTCCTTTTCCCCAGTACAATATATTCTCTGTAAAATACATTTTCTAACAAAAGCAGTACAAACATAGCTCTAGCTGAAGTGATAAACCCAGGTCTGGGTTATACCACTTTGCATCACAGGTGGCGACTCACATGCTTGATGGAGTGGTCCATCTCAGCTAGAGGTTGCCACGTCAGTGAGAACTACAGGTATGGATTTTCCGCCTACCCTTCAAAGATAAACGAACTACAAAATAGTGGTGCTGATAAGGAAGGCATGGGAAGCGACTTGTTTCCATCAAAATCACATCTTTCTTTCCCCTTCTTTGCACTTTTCCATATCCTTCACCATTAACAAGTAGGGCAATTCATCACTGTCAGTGTCCGTGTCTCATTTGGGGCAAGATGAAGGTCAACGGAGAAAAAACACAAGGTCCTTCTTTTCTCCTTCCTTTACTAGGTTGCAGAGAAAAGATGACATTCCGAAACTGGCATGAAAAGATTCTCACAGGGCAGAGCAATCAGGAATTAAATGTCCTCTCACCCTTGATGACAGCATTGCTAACATGACAGGGCAATTATTTTTAATAATGTAGTCTGATTTATACCATATCTGTCAGATACAGTAAGTGCCAGTTTTAACACTGGGCAGTTTGCATACATTACCTAGGGTAGTGGCCTTTATCTTTTCAATATAAATTGTAAAACTAAAAGGCAGTAAGAGAAACTTTTCCACAAAACTAGAGTCCTCGATGAAACACCAGCAAATGAGATAATGAAACACAGATTCTCAAGTTAATATAATTTTTGATGTTACTTAATTTCATAGGGGATCTTGTTCTTATTTGATTTAAGCTGCATTCCAGTACACACACCAATGGGAATAAGTCCATTTAACTCAACAGGTTTTTCTTTCGAGGAGAGATTCATAACTTTTTTCCTAACCAACACGTGACAATAATTTCAATTAAAAAGTGAAAAACTGTCTTGCCATGAAAACTCCGTACAGTGGTACCCCAGGTTACATACGCTTCAGGTTACATACGCTTCAGGTTACAGACTCTGCTAACCCAGAAATAGTGCTTTAGGTTAAGAACATTGCTTCAGGATGAGAACAGAAATCATGCTCCAGTGGTGCGGCAGCAGCAGGAGGCCCCATTAGCTAAAGTGGTGCTTCAGGTTAAGAACAGTTTCAGGTTAAGAACGGACCTCCGGAACGAATTAAGTACTTAACCCGAGGTACCACTGTACTGTGCAGGGACATTTTATGCTCACCCCACCCCCACTCTGATCCAAGTGCCATCCTTTTATTGCACAATTTCGGAAGACTAAACCAGGATTTTAAACGTGGTCCAATTGAAAAGCATTTAAAAGGGAAACAGATTGTGGAGTAGGCCTTCAACATATTGACAATGATGACAAACAGTAGATTCAAACAGTCAGATTGATTTGTCATCACAAAATCCTGACAGGAACACATTTGGTTTCCAGATTTACCAGTGTTCTTTTCTTGACCGTTTCTAATTGTTCTCAGTATGGAAGAGTTTTGTACATTAGCCTGTAAAATAAACACACAATACATTTTGAGTCGCAATTTCCTTCCAAAATGGATTTATTGTAGTTTCTGCCACAGAGAAAACGCAATGAATGGAGGTTTCCAATATGCGCTTAAGCCTCAGAGCTCTGTTTAGGTACCGAACATTGGTTTCGCAGTTACCCATTAGCAAGAAGCCTCAGGTTTAAATTGGCCTGGTTAAATACTAGGACACTGGGCTCCCTTTGCCTGCATAACAGAGCAGCATCTTTTGTCTGCTGAGCATATGCTTCTGGATTTTCTAGATCCAACAATTAATCTGTGGGTATGTTCACATTGGGATGCGGGTGGCGCTGTGGGTTAAACTACAGAGCCTAGGACTTGCCGATCAGAAGGTTGGCGGTTCGAATCCCCGCGACGGGGTGAGCTCCCGTTGTTGAGTCGCTGCTCCTGCCAACCTAGTAGTTCGAAAGCATGTCAAAGTGCAAGTAGATAAATAGGTACCACTCCGGCGGGAAGGTAAACGGCGTTTCCGTGCGCTGCTCTGGTTCACCAGAAAGCAGCTTAGTCATGCTGGCCACATGACCCGGAAGCTGTACGCTGGCTCCCTCGGCCAATAAAGCGAGATGAGCGCCACAATCCCAGAGTTGGCCACGACTGGACCTAATGGTCAGGGGTCCCTTTACCTTTATGTTTACATTACTGCTTACTCCCCATCCAGAGTGCTCCACAGCTCATTTTTGAAGCCACATTCACATGATATTAAAGGTAAAGGTAAAGGTACCCCTGCCCGTACGGGCCAGTCATGTCCGACTCTGGGGTTGCGCGCCCATCTCACTTAAGAGGCCGGGGGCCAGCACTGTCCGGAGACACTTCCAGGTCACGTGGCCAGCGTGACAAAGCTGCTCTGGCGAGCCGGCATCAGCGCAGCACACGGAAACGCTGTTTACCTTCCCGCTATAAAGCGGTACCTATTTATCTACTTGCACTTAAGGGTGCTTTCGAACTTCTAGGTGGGCAGGAGACGGGAGCTCACCCCGCCGCAGGGATTCGAACCGCCGACCATGCAATCGGAAAGCCCTAGGCACTGAGATTTTACCCACAGCACCACCCGCGTCCCCTCACATGATATTAGCCACCCGCAATCCATACTGAAACTACGGTTTCTTGAGAAAATTTGATGCATTCCCCCCATCAAACCTCCTTGGAGAAAATAAGAACGAGCTCACACCTTCCTTTGTGGGCGCCCTTTGTGGGACTGCGCGCAGCACCGTGGCCCATTTGGGACCCACCAGTTGATTGGGCTGGCCTGCCTGCCTGTGCTAGTCATTGGAGGTTCCCACCAAACTCAATTAGCCAATCAGCCCTGCAGGGAGGTGAGGACAGATGCTTAAATAGAGTCGGAGTCGGCAGCAACCATGCAGTCTATCTTCCCTAAATGGGGGTGGGCGTGAAGTGGTGACTCACCCCCCCTTGGTGGCGATTCCAGGGTCTCCCTTTAAAGGGAGTTTGTATATGGGAGTCACAGGCCATACATTGAAAGGTTGTCAGTGAATTCCCCTCTGTTGCGGGGATATGGGGTGGGCTGCCAGCGTACACAAGCATCTTTCTGTGCACCCTCCCATATCCCATCCACCCTGAGGAACCCCAGTTCCCCAGGCTGGGGGGCTGGGAGGGATACACGCCCAATGCCTATTCCAAGGTCTTCCTAAATCTGAAAAGTTTAATAAAATTGTGGCCAATTTTTAATTCCATAACACATTGTCAAGAGTTATTATTCCTTCTGGTGGTCTCTCGGGGCCAGGGGGTTTCCGCCTGGGCATGCAGTGCAATAAATAAATAAGCAATAGCAAACTGTATCCCCATTTAAAACAGTATGATTTCTCTAGATTGTTGGAAGTCTTTTGGGATTCTAGATATTTGTCCCTGCTGTACATTGCGTGTCGAGGTCCCCAAGCCACCCCCCAAATAACTCACAACACACACTTAATTTTTGTTTAAGGTTTTTGGCATAATTTTGGCCACAACTTTATTTAAATACAAAACCGTGAGTGGTTGTTTAGGCATTGGTTAAGACTATCTGTCCCCCCGCCTGGGGACAGAACTGACTTCCGGGCACCACCGAAAGACAGTGTGGGGGAAAGCAAGTCGGGGAGAAATGGAGCTGAGTCACAGACCCTCAATTCTTATCCGCATGCTCCCCGAAGGCTTGCCGGCCCTAGTCCCATTCCAGGGATTGGACGAAAAGATGGCAAGCCCCAGGATTCCTTTAACGGAATTCCCTTTCCGCAGCAACCATGGAGGGGCAGGCCCAGCCTATCTTAACCCCTCCTCCACCAATTTATAACCAATGCCTAACCACATCCTTACAAGTTGTGACGATTTGCTACGCAGTAGGCAAAAACCAAATGGCCCAGACAATCAGCCAGATGGACAAAATTCCTACCAGGCCCCTGCCCCAACGGCAGGCGACCCCATGACAGGCATAGCAAGGTCAATGCAACAACCCCTTACTCAAGGGCGGGTGGGCGGGTGATCCGTTGCACGCAGCAAAGAGAAAGCTCCAGGCTGCGTGCAGAGTATTTAAACATTTTACCCCTCCCACCAAAATTGCAACATAACTTTTACCCCAGTGAACCAATCACTGCCCCAGGCCATCTTTAGAGACCCTGCCTGGTAACAGAGGGGTGGCTCAGCAGACCCCACCGCAACACGTGCTCTCTATGAAGGAGAACACACTTTGTATTTAGAATTATTTGACTATACCTTTTTTCTGGAGAGGAAAAGAAATTAAGGGCACCGAGACTACAAGAGACCATCTAAACACTGTTGCTCAGAGTTTTTCTCTAAAGCTCCATTGATCCTTAAGCTGTTTGCCATATATCTGATTCTGTGGCTATGTAATCCTTGCTATTACATTTAAAATTAAAGTGACAGTTGCCTGCTTACCATGTCACATAAGACTTTATATCTGTGTTTGGATGTAGGCTGTGTTTGATCCAAACTGATACTATAAGCCTGGGGTGTATTAAGCAAGGGTAAAGTGTTGCTCATGTTTTCTCATGGCAACTTAGCAAGCTGCGGTTTCTTTCTGGAAACAGAGCTTCTCTATGTATCTTCTGAAGCAACTGTTACATTTTTCAAAAAATTTAATTAGGGGGTTTTAGGAGCATAAATTTATAGCATAATTTGCAAACTGGCGTTTATTTTAATGCAATTGTACTATCCGTGACTTGTTGTAATATACAATTAATAGTGGAAAAGGTCAAGTCCGCAGCCTATACTGTAATCAGAATGGCCGAAGCTTGAGCTGACACCCTACCTACTTGCTAATGGAAGGATTTGGCAGCAGATGCTGAATATTCATTTTGTTATCATACCTCCAGTCTGAGACTGCAAGGCATGTGCCCTTCCATACTAAATGTAGGCCGACAGTCGCATGTCATGGGCTCCCAGGTGCTCTGCAATGAGGCCCCCTCCATTTTTGCATCCCCAGGAAAGCAACAGATTTACTGAACCCAGAGAGGGCAATCATGTGCAGCTTAGGGGGTCATAGATTGTTGCCACCTGCTGCAAACTGCTCATATTGAAGAGGTCTCTAGAATGGATGACACCATGATCTAAGCACTGTTGGGTGGTTCAAATGAACTTGTGGAGGTGGCCAGAGTGCTGTGGTGCCTAGCATGTGTCATCAGTTTTCTGGATGTCCAGGGTGTGTAGAAAATGAGCTTTTGTTCTCAATAGGATGAATGAATGGCCAAACAGAGATGATGCCTCTGTTGGCCCTGTACAAAAGGCATTTAGTGAAGGTACAGTAGGAATGGGGAGAGAGAAGAAGAAGAATCTTTATTTGCATCACCCACTAGCCATAGAAATAAAATAAAATGTACTGAAGATAGAGCTAAAAACTTAACTATAGAAAATACGTATTGGGGGGTTACATCAATAATCAAATAATAGATCTTATTCTAATTGTCCCTGCTAAAAATCTTTTGTTTTTTGCTGTCACCTGATCATCTTGATCTGCTAAAAGAAAGAACACAGTAGCAATGGGTGAGTGACCTGGAATGGACAATAATAGAGGGGTAATAACTTCACTCCTCAAATCTTTATAAAGAGTGCAAGCCAGAAGCACACAAGCCACTGCCATCTCCACAGGGACAAAACCATTTTTCCAGTGGAGTTTTTTGAAATCGACCCTTGAGTACAGCCAACGGCAGTATATTCAAACTTCCGAGAGTGAAAGCGTGTCTGTATTTTGGAATTGTTAAATTTTGCAAATAGGGTACCAAAGTGTCAAAATGACTAGGTGGAAAATAATCATACCATGGACAAAATTTCCTTATTGTGACCAAATTATTCTGTCGCTCGATATCATATAGGCGCTGTCTTATTAAATTATTTGCTTTACTGAAGCCCAGTGTTAGTAACCGTTGTGATGATAAACCAGAAAAGTAAAGCTTTTGGTTGACAATTTTAATCCAA
This sequence comes from Podarcis vaucheri, assembly GCF_965113315.1. NCBI lineage: Eukaryota > Metazoa > Chordata > Lepidosauria > Squamata > Lacertidae > Podarcis > Podarcis vaucheri. Next base: position 67,495,977 of record NC_138767.1, on the reverse strand, counting down.
GCACTCTCATGACAATCTTGTGATACTAAGGGTAGTAGACCAGTGGGATTTGAATTTAGCTGAAGCCAATAATTAAATGTCCTACGCCAAATCTGTAATTCAACAGAGGGGATGTTAGCCTCCAAGCTCAGTGAACCATTTGGAACACAGGATGGAACAGGGGAAAAAATTGCCTTAGAAACTTAGAGTGAAGGAATGGGGAACCTCTGGCCTCTGGATATTGCTGAACTACAACCCCCATCAGAAATAGCAAGCGTGGCCAATGGCCAGAGTCATTGCTTCTAATGGTACAGAGAACAAGCCTGTTTCCTAGTAGGGGAGGGTATCTGCTGTATCCAAAACCTGTAACAATTACATATCAAGTTGCCCCATTAGTCCTCCATTGCAGCCTGCCAAATCCCTGTCTCTTCCCTATCCTTATACGGGAAGCATTCCCTAATTCCATAGATCTAGTTTTGGTTCACGAAGGGTGGGGTTCATGAAGTCTTTTAAACAAATAGACCTCTGTATCGATCAATTAGTCCTGTGTTTTGCAATAAAATTAAACTCCTGTTTTGCAGCTATGCTGCGAGGCAGCATCTCTGTGGCCCATTGCTACTCTAGGTCCAACCTATAGGCCAAAAATCACACATCTGTTGGTGGCACTTGGACACTTGTGTGGTTGAGGATACTTGCTAGCAAACCAGGCAGAAGCAGCTGGCATGGTGGGACAGTGGTTCGGAGCCGCCCTTGGCAGTCATGTTGCTCCCACATACCTGGCTACGGCAGGGGCATAGACAAATCCAGCATCGCCTGAGCTCTGCAAGTGCAGCTTTCTCCCTGTTGAAGCTCAGAGTGTTTGAGGACCGGGACATTCGCAGGGAAACCAAAACGCTTGTTTACAAAGCTATTGTACTACCAACCTTACTGTATGCTTGTGAAATGTGCACCACTTATAAACGCCATCTCCAGCTCCTTGAAAGATTCCATCAACAGTGTCTCCGAAAAATTGTACACATCACTTGGGAAGACAGGCAAACTAATGCCAGTGTACTGGAAGAAGCAAAGATAACTAATGTCCAAGCAATGATTCTTCAACATCAACTTTGGTGGACTGGTCATGTTGTGTGGATGCCTGATGATCATCTTCCAAAGCAACTACTCTATTCTGAACTTAAAAATGGAAAGCACAATGTTGGTGGTCAACAAAAGAGGTTTAAAGACTCTCTCAAGGCAAATCTTTAAAAATGTGGTATAAACACTGATATCTGCGAAACACTGTCCTGTGAGCTCTCCCATTGGAGAACAGCCTTTACCAAAGTTGCCATGGGCTTTGAAGACGCTCACACACAAAGGGAGGAATGAGGTAAAAGGAAGGCACATTTGGAAAACCCTCACCATGATCAACTCTCGATCGGAAGCCTATGTCCCCACTGTGGAAGGACGTGTGGATCCAGAATTGTCCTCCACAGTCACTTATGGACTCACTGTTAAAACTGTGTTTATGGAAGACAATCTTACTCGGCTACGAATGATCGCCAAAGAAGAGAAGATAGTCAAGACTGCATGGATGAACTGGTGTCAGTGACAGATTGGCTCTGCTGGTGCTCATATCCAACTGTAGCCATACCGCTGACCCAACCTAGGTTAGTGGCAGGAATGTTGTTGCTGGGAGGGTAGCTGCTGGGGGCTGCTCTTGTTGACTACTCACATCTGCTCTTAGGGGGACTCATGTTTGCTCTGCTCTTCCCCATGGGGAAACTCTTCTGAGCAGCTTGGCATGCACTACACCTCCTGGAAGTTGCCTCAACTGGAACTTTCTCTTATGCAGTGTTCCTTATTGTATGGGTGAATCTGGGAGTCTACTTTGCTGAGTTGATGGATCACTAGTAGTGGAGATGGGATGGTCAATCTGAGCAATGATGTTGGCTGGGACTTGGTTCCTGGGCTTGAGGTTTAGTAACATCTTCTTTTGGGCCATCAACAGGTTGGTGTTCAGCTAAAGCAAAAGTGCTCCGAGATAAGCAAACACCCAAGTTCTAGGAAGATGTGGATATGCAGAATCTGTAACAAGAAAGTTTTACAGTTTTGCAATATTTTCAGCTGTTCAACTAAAGTTCTGAGACAAAGTTTTGAGCTTGGGTCAAAGAGGTGAAACATCTCTCAAGTCTGTTCTTATTCAACCTGAAGAATCCATATCCTAGTCCTAAAGAGAGCAGGAAATATTCATGGCCTTCGCAAAAGGGTAAAGGTTTGAAATCTAACCTTATACCTGCAACCCTTCAAGCACCAATTTTAATAAGGACTCTACCTGGTATTCTCTCTGCCAAGGGCTTGGTATTTTAGAACATGCAGAGTGGGCAGAGCATAATACTTTTTTAAAAACCCACCTAACCTTTAGAAAGATGAAAAGCCAAATACCTCGTTGTGAGCCTAGTACTGTTAATTTTATTTATTACTGTTCATATCTACAATTATTAAACATATATCTTAGTGAGAAATAGTCCTACATCACAAAGGGTAATATATGAAAATAACAAAAAAGTTGATGTGCTTTTTTTTTTTAAAAAAAAATAGCTTTGCATCTGAGAAAGCTGGCATGAGTACCAACGTTCAGATTTGCATTGTATTACTTATTTATGTAGCATTTCTATTGCATCATTCAACAAGATAGCAAGGACTCAAATACTAATTTAAAATGTCCACAGGACCATCTAAAAGCCATAAGAAAGTCAGTAACTAACACTGGTCATGCTTAAGACCTGAGGTTCCTGCTACTTCACTCAGTAAAGTACCGTATTTTTTGCACCATAACACTCACTTTTTTCCTCCTAGAAAATAAGGGGAAATGTCTGTGCGTGTTATGGAGCGAATGCCTGCGGGTGGCGGGGGGGGGGATCTGCTGCAGTCGTGAGCAGAGGATCCATGGTTCCCCTTCCTTTCCTCCTCTGTGGTTACAAAGCACGGATCCACATGGATTCTCAGGATTTTTGCATTGGGCTACTCCAAACTCACTGTCAGATCACATGTCTGTGGCCACAGCATGAACCACAAAAATCATATATCCACTATTTTGTTTAGAATATTTTTTCCCTTGTTTTCCTCCTCTAAAAACTATGTGCGTGTTATGGTCTGGTGCGTGTTATAGAGTGAAAAATATGGTAATTCCACCACTGAATGCTCTATCAGATGCCCCTTTCTATTCTGTTTACATGACTAAGCCAGCATGGACATCACTGAAATGGAAGTGTGAACATGCTGGGAATGTGAGCTTGGAAGAGCACATCTTTGTTTGAGACTCTGTCCTGCCATGTGATGCCCAAGACCTTCCTAACAAAATATGAAATCCTAACTGACAACCAAAATACAGTAAAATAACTATTCAGTTCTTTATAAAATGCTTTGACGTAGGTAGGTGTGTGTGTGTGTTTTACAATCAATCAATAAAGTAGGCGGAACTAGTGGACACAGGTGGCACTGTGATCTAAACCACTGAGCCTCTTGGGCTTGCCGATCAGAAGGTCGGCAATTTCAATCCCCGCAACAGGGTGAGTTCCCGTTGCTCTGTCCCAGCTCCTGCCAACCTAGCAGTTCGAAAGCATACCAGTGCGAGTAGATAAATAGGTACCGCTGCGGCGGGAAGGTGAACGGTGTTTCGGTGCGCTCTGGAAGACACACTAGAAACATATCTGTAGCTTATCTCAGCAGGTGCTTATGGGTATTCATAGGAGCCAACTCCTAGGGGCTGAGGTCCCTTTGACACCCCCTAAAATATTTGAGGGGGCTGCCCTACCCACGCAAATGGGCATTGCTATTCAAATGGTGTGTGCATACCACGTCTTGTGATCAATTATGTGGGGTGGGGCTTACCTGCCCTCCCCCAATATTTTATTCAAGTTGGCACCCCTGTGGGTGTTGATGATCCTCTAAGTGACTGGTTAACAAACTGCTGAAGGATTTTAAGGTCAGGTGATGACATCCTGCCCAGTGAGTGTATGAAAACATCTGATGATGAAATGGTAACACTGAAAGGCAGGATCGGAAGACTGACAGAACCAGCTCAGCACACCCAAAGTGCTCTGATTACCTGTCTACCTGTTTACCTTCAGTATACCTGAAGGAGCGTCTCCACCCCCATCATTCCGCCCAGACGCTGAGGTCCAGCGCCGAGGGCCTTCTGGCGGTTCCCTCATTGCAAGAAGCAAAGCTACAGGGAACCAGGCAGAGGGCCTGCCCTGTGGAACGCCCTCCCATCAGATGTCAAAGCGATAAACAACTACCTGACATTCAGAAGACATCTTAAGGCAGACCTGTTAAGGGAAGTTTTTAATGTGTGACATTTTAGTGTATTTTTGGTCTCTGGGGAAGCCACCCAGAGTGGCTGGGGACACCCAGCCAGATGGGTGGGGTACAAATAATAAATTATTATTATTATTATTATTAAGCAACAGTTTCTCACCCCACCCCACCCCCACGGGAAATTGCTTTCTTGAAACTGGAGAGAGGTTCAAAAAGCAATATGTATTTCCTGTTTATTAGAGCTAATTCAGTAATAGGGCAAAGTTAATTTCCCACCTCTCGTGTTTATGATCATTTTCTATTTCTCACTTCTCTCGGTTCTCAGAGGGAAGACAACTGTTAAGCTGCAGTGCTGTAATGTGCTCTGGAATCCCAAATTCAAAATAAATCTTTTTATCACATTATACGGAATATCTAATTCTTATAGTACCCTGTGTGAGGCTTTCTTTTTACTATCTGCATAATCCATTATGGGTAAGGAGATAATTCTGAGATACTGGCATTAATATACACTTAAAGCTTTCCTGATCTATATAGGCAGTGAACCTTAATGTCATACATTAAGAAGAGCGACCATTTCCCCTCTATTGTATGTTTTCCCCAGGACGAAAACACAGCATTTCCTTACACCCCTCCCCACCGAGAGAGGGTGTTATTTCTTTTTATCATCCATATCAGATGAGAATTGTTACATGGCGATTTAAAACTATTTGAACTTTTTAAAGTGCGTTAAGTTTCATTTTTTAAAAAATCAAGTAAAAGCTAGGTTGTGGTTTGTTTGTTTGTTTGTTTGTTTGTTTTTTACAATTATTATTAAACGTTTTAATTAGGACTCTCAGGAAGGAAGATCACTTCCAAAATGACTTCATCCCCAATTGGCTGACTAGTCTGTGTTCACTCGCCATTCCCAAGGAGCTAAACTGACATGGCTTCACTCACCTTGTCAAATCCCTTTTCTCAGGAATCTGAGCCACACCTACAGCTCATTGGCTGCAACAGCAGTTGGGAGATCTAGCCAGGCATATAGCGAGGAGAGTTCTAGCTGACATACCTCTGTGCCAGGTGACAAAGGTGACATATCTTGAGTGAGTTTGGAAGCAGGCAGAGGAGACCAGCACATACTACTCAGTTCGTCCTTTCCATTCCTTGACCTAAGCAAAGCCTAAATGTGGAATTCAATATCCGCTAATTTAATAATTCCTTTCCTGCAAGCATTTCTGCTTCCCAGGCAGAAAATCTTGCATCGGCTTCCTCTGTTTGCTGTTCTGAGGGTCCTCCTGATGCTCTAGATTTGGGGGAGACACAGGGGCATATGGGGGGAAGAAGGGAGAAAAGCCCCATTGTGCTGGTTGAACTCCATGTGTGGCTTCCATTGGGCACCAGGTTGTTGTTGTTTAGTCGTTTAGTCTTGTCTGACTCTTCATGACCCCATGGACCAGAGCACGCCAGGCACTCCTGTCTTCCACTGCCTCCCGCAGTTTGGTCAAACTCATGCTGGTAGCTTCAAGAACACTGTCCAACCATCTCGTCCTCTGTCGTCCCCTTCTCCTTGTGCCCTCAATATTTCCCAGCATCAGGGTCTTTTCCAGGGAGTCTTCTCTTCTCATGAGGTGGCCAAAGTATTGGCGCCTCAGCTTCACGATCTGAAGCTTAGGCACCAGCTTAGTTGAATCCAATCCTAAACTGCTAATGAAGTAAGTCAATAAACTACAAAAACAGTTATGCAAATAGAAAGCGAGCAGGGGTATACAGTGGTACCTCGGGTTACATACACTTCAGGTTACAGACACTTCAGGTTACAGACTCCGCTAACCCAGAAATAGTATCTCGGGTTAAGAACTTTGCTTCAGGATGAGAACAGAAATCGTGCGGCGGCATTGTGGCGGCAGTGGGAGGCCCCATTAGCTAAAGTGGTTTTTCAGGTTAAGGACAGTTTCAGGTTAAGAACAGACCTCCAGAACGAATTAAGTTCTTCACCAGAGGTACCACTGTAAAGGCTTTCCGGTGGCTTGTCACATGCCTGTTGGACAGAAGTTGTGGGTGGTTCCTCAGTGCAATGAGCTTCTGATTCTCCAGCAATGAGTTTGTTCCCTTGTGGTCATGTTTGCTTACCTTGACAATTTGAGAGAGGCAGAAAAGTTGGTGGATGAGCCTTCAGGGAGGCTATAGCTATGTCCCACTCCCAAGATAATAGGTAAAAGGTAAATGATCCCTGGACAGTTCAATCAAAGGTGACTATGGGGTTGCGGCGCTCATCTCTCTTTCAGGCTGATGGAGTCGCCGTTTCTTCACAGACAGCTTTCTGTCTAAACTGCTTCTGGTGCAATGGAACACCATGACGGAAACCAGAGTACACAGAAACACCATTTACATTCCTGCCACAGCAGTACCTATTTATCTACTTGCACTGGCGTGCTTTCGAACTGCTAGGTTGGGAAGAGCTGGGACAGAGCAACAGGGATTCGAACCGCTGACCTTCCGATTGGCAAGCCCAAGAGGCTCAGTGGTTTAAAACACAGCACCACCTGTATCCCTTTTCCCAATATAGGGGTCTTGTAGAAAGATGACATCACTCTGAGGAAGAGAAACATGATGCCCTAGAAGGGACCCATTCCTTGGAGGATGAGCAGCTACCCCCTCATTCTGAGGATACTTCTCTGGAGGTGAAGGGATACTGGCAATGGGTCATTAGGAACATAACACATAACAATGACCACCACTAAATTTAGAATGCACTAGTAGCAGGAGACAGGCTACAGAGGCAGTAGGTTCTTTGGATAACAAGGGAGTTGGAGGTGTGCTAAAAGAGGATAAGGACATTGCAGAGAAGCTGGAATGAACTTTCTTTTTTATCTGTCTTCACAGCAGAACATATAGAGCATCTGGCTGGTTGACCAGTGTTGGCCTAGATTGGCTACTGGCCTGAGACAGTATGCTCTTACGTTCTTATGTAACAGGAGCTCCTTTTTTAAGGCTCTCATATGTGCCTTGGCAAAAACAGACTTAAGATTCCACCGCCCCTCACACGTTGGCAATTGTGGTTGTCAACAATGCTTCAATTTCATGCATAGGTGTGCATGAAATAGATTTTTGAAAACAGAGAAGAAGCAAGGAATTCTTCATTAGGAAGACAGAAGGGCAAAGAGACTGCAGGACCACAAACAGGAAGGAATGCTATATTTGTTTCTCACCAACAGCATGAGAAATGGCTCCCTCGAGAATGTTTGCCTGCTGAAACATCTCCCACCTGCAATCTGAATTTACTAGAGCCCTGGCAGAGACTTGCCACTTCATTTGCTGTTTGTCTGAACAGTGTAAATGTTCTTTGGTGGTTCTGATTATTTGGAATAGTAAGCTGTAGGAAGAAAGCAACCTGAATGTTGTATGAACTAGACTGGGTTTTTTGGGAATCCGCAAATGGGGTGTGAAGCAGGTGGCATATGGAGAAGGGATCTCTTGTGGTGACTGGAAATTTAATGATTCTGCAAGTGGTTATAGGGATTCTGAGACAGTAGTTTGGGGGCAAAATAATTACTTTAGTCCCGTTTCACTTTCCATTGCTGTTGATAGTTTTAAAGGTAAAGGTAAAGGGACCCCTGACCATTAGGTCCAGTCGTGGCCGACTCTGGGGTTGCGGCGCTCATCTCACTTTATTGGCTGAGGGAGCCAACGTACAGCTTCCGGGTCCTGTGGCCAGCATGACTAAGCCACTTCCTGCGAACCAGAGCAGCGCAAGGAAATGCCGTTTACCTTCCCACCAGAGCGGTACCCATTTATCTACTTGCACTTTGACATGCTTTTGAACTGCTAGGTTGGCAGGAGCAGGGACCAAGCAACGGGAGCTCACCCCGTCGCGGGGATTCGAACTGTCAACCTTCTGTTCGGCAAGTCCTAGGCTCTGTGGTTTAACCCACAGCGCCACCTGCATCCTGTTGATAGTTTTAGGGTCCAACTAAAGAATACACGACATTTATGATTGCATTTCAAATACCTGTTTTTGTTGGTTTTCTTTTCTTTTTTAAAAAGCAATCATAGTGGGTTCGGTATTATGATGTGGAGAAGCAGTTTAACCTGTGGTCCTGGTGAAAGAAAAAGGATGGAAGCTTCTCCCTGGAAGGGACTGTTCAGCAGGAGATATTTCAGGGACAAAAGGTAGCACTTCCTTTCCACACAACATAGTGCTGTGGTTTTTTTTTCTTTTTTTTAAAGAAATCTTTAATAGATATATGAAATGAAATTATATTCTTCATGCGTCAGTTAGTTTGACCCCCAGTATGGTCTGTGAAGAAGCCAGAATAGGCTCTGCTCAGCTTGCAATAAAGTCCTTAGTCTCTTATACTGTGTTTCTGAGGCATTATTACTATTGGTGTGGTACAGGATAAAGCATGGCATTCAGGGCTGGATTTAGGTTTGATGAGGCCCTAAGCTGCTGAAGGTAATGGGGTCTTTTATATGTCCAGCTGTCCTTTGTCAACAACAAATTGTCACTGTTTTTTGTGTTGAATATATGCTATATTCATGGACCTGATAGGTATCTAAAGCCATTTGCACAGAACAAAATATGTATTTTATCAAAGTAATTGTTGAACTGAAATACAAATAAGAAGAAGTATATTAATAGCGAAATAATTATTAAGCTTTAACTGTATATAGGATTTATTTTATATGTTTTTTATCTTATATTTTGGAAATGTACATCCAGCGGTTTTTTCCTTTACATTTTTTGGGGGCCCCCAAGAGAGTGAGGCCCTAAGCTATAGCTTGTTTAGCTTATACATAAATCCAGCACTGATGGCAGAGATATTTTGCAGTTAAAAACCAACTTCCTTCCCTAAGTGTTTGGAACTCCCAGGAGCTAATGCACTGCTAATAGAATGCTCATTTGCGTGCTGAGGTCCCCCAAAACCCCTACCCCAATAACTCACACATCACACATAATTTTTGTTTAAGGTTTTTGGCATACTTTTGGCCACAACTTTATTTTCATACAAATTGAGAGTGGTTGCTTAGGCATTGGTTATGACTATCTGTCCCCCCCGCCTTGGGGACAGCGCTGACTCCCGTGAGTCAGCGTGTGGAGGAACAAGACCAGGGACAGCTGGGACTGCGACACAGACCCTCAGCTATTCCCTGCTTGTTCCTTGGGAACTTACACGGCCCGCACCCTGCTCCAAGGGTTTGGACGAAGGGATGGTAAGCCCCAGAATTCCTTTAACGGAATACCCGTCAGCAGCAGCATTGGAGGGGCAGGCACAGCCAATCCATACCCCTCCACCAACCAATTTAACCAATGCCTAACCGCCAACCTTACAAGTTGTGACGATTTGCTAAGCAGTAGGCAAAACCCAAAAGGCACACACTAATCAGCCAATTGGAAAAATTCCTACTGGGCCCCCGCACCAAGGCGAACGACCCCATGACAGGCAGAGCAAGGTCAAGGCGCAAGCCCAAGCAAGGGAGGGCGGGCGGGAGATCCGATGTCCACAGCGAAAGAGAAAGAGAAAGCTGTGGACCTTGCTTAAATAACCACTGATCCCACCCCTAAATTGGCAACATCAAATTTACCCCAGTAACACCATCCTCCAATCTGCTCCAGGCCCCTTGAATCTAATACTGCCTGGCAACCAAGTGGAGTTTTGTTCGGCCCCATCCGCAACACGTGCTCTCTTTTAGTGAGAACACGCTTTGCGTGCTGAGGTCCCCCAAAACCCCTACCCCAATAACTCACACATCACACATAATTTTTGTTTAAGGTTTTTGGCATACTTTTGGCCACAACTTTATTTTCATACAAATTGAGAGTGGTTGCTTAGGCATTGGTTATGACTATCTGTCCCCCCCGCCTTGGGGACAGCGCTGACTCCCGTGAGTCAGCGTGTGGAGGAACAAGACCAGGGACAGCTGGGACTGCGACACAGACCCTCAGCTATTCCCTGCTTGTTCCTTGGGAACTTACACGGCCCGCACCCTGCTCCAAGGGTTTGGACGAAGGGATGGTAAGCCCCAGAATTCCTTTAACGGAATACCCGTCAGCAGCAGCATTGGAGGGGCAGGCACAGCCAATCCATACCCCTCCACCAACCAATTTAACCAATGCCTAACCGCCACAGAGCCTTAGCTCACCGCCAAACCACTCACAAATGCAACCCTTCCTTCAATCCCAAAGCAACCATAGCCAACCAGGTGTCGTTCCCTATAGGGGAAATATTCACCCTAAAGCTGGCAGCAGCCTTGAAGGTAATCACAGGGTGCAAAATCATGGAACCACCTGAAGCAAAGCCTATTTTACTTTATTATTTTTATTTTATTTTATTTTATTATTATTTTATTTTATTTTACACTTCCTTATTAACATGCTTCCCGGCCTCTTTGGTGGTAGTTTGTCTAGGCACTGGTTCCTGACTAGCTGCACCTGACCTCAGCAGGGCAGCACTGACGACTGGGCCCCACCATATCGTCAGTACCAGCAACATTGTGGGGGAGCAATGAATCCCAAGGCAATCGCATCCCGCCAGGTGTCGTTCCCCATAGGGGAAAGATGCACCCCCCATCTGCCCCAAAGAGGGGAACAGTCTTGAAGAAAATAGCAGGGTGCAATATCACAGAACCACCTAAAGCAAGGACCTATTTTATTTTATTTGTTATTTTATTTTATATGTTATTTTATTTTATTTGATTTACTTTATTTATTTTATTTTCCACCGCCATATTAACATGCTTTCTGGCCTGCTCGGTGGTAGTTTGTCTAGGCATTGGTTCCCGACTAGCTGCACCTGACCTCAGCAGGGCAGCACTGACGACTGGGCCCCACCATATCGTCAGTACAAGTAAACAGCGTGGGGGAGCAATGAACCAGGATCAGACTCAAGCTCACCCCAAATGCTCCCAGGGACTCTTGCGTGGCCCTACCCCTCGAAAGGGGTTGACAAAGCATGGCAAATCCTTGGTTTCCTTTAATGGAATATCTTTGCGCATTGGAGGGGACAGGTGCTCCAACCCCCCCTCCAGACCACCTTGAACCAAATGCCTTAAATTATTTTGAGTCCAGGGAGAGCTGCCATCAACTCAATCCAAGCCCTCTTGCATGCAGGAATGCAAACTTATGCTGGAGGAAGACAGCAAATCATTCTTGCCCAGCTGTACCACCAGCCCTGCGGGAGGACCTGCACAGGTCACACTCGACCGCACCAAAGGAAGGACCTCCTCCCAAAGCATTCCCCATCTGGACATCCAGTATATGTCCACATGGGCAGGAAGACTGAGATGGCGCCCCAGTCCAGACTTGTCAGCGCGCTTGCCAGCCCAGTGTACAATGCTGTGGCCCAAATGTGCACCACTGCTCCTATGAGAAAAGGAAATAACAGACAAGCATCAGCACAGACATCATTGTGACACTTCCTGATATAACCCTTGTCAGCGTCAGACTTCCAATGACCCGTATTCACAATCCTGTCTACAGACAGGCCCCCAGTGTGCAGCCGTTGCAGCAGCCCTATTCGGAAGGAATGAGGCGTGTTCAGTGGTAGGCAAGCCGCAGGCCGTAATAACTGGTGCACGGCGTAAGCACATTAATGCCTGGCTAACGGGAACCCATTTTCATGCACTAGGAGTGGGCCAGCCCCCAGGGGAATGAAAAGCCAATTTTTTCTGGTATCCATAACCGTGCAAGGGCCCTCCTCATCTGTAATGGGAAGCCTGATTGTGGCACTCCTGCCCACTAAGTCTGTTTTAGAGTTCCCAACTCTAATGGCAAGCTCCAAAGCAGATAAGGAAAAGTCCTGAAGCAATAAGCCTCCAGACTCTCAGCCCTGTGCTGGCTCCAACAACCATTTCCCCAACCCTCAGTGCCCAAAATGCAATGGAATACTGAAAGGAGTCTCGCCTTGATCTTTTACCAGCAGACAAGTTTTAACTTGTTGCAGATCCTGCCTAGGTAAAATTGACCGACTTCCTGCCCACTGTCCTATGAGGTTGGAGCCTATTCCAACCTTCCAAGGCCCTGCACATTACAAACTTTATGCAAGGGTCTCTGAAAAATAAAGCTTCAGTATAACAGACATTGCAGCGGACTGAATTCTTATAGTTATAACAGGACGCCCAATCTGCGGCAGGTGGACCAAATACTGCAGGATCTGCTCAGAGGATGGGGGCCAGTTCATCTGAATGGCCGAGGACTGCCAGCTTAAGGCTAAGAAATCCATCCAGGCCTTCCCATAAGAGCTAAAAGCAGAAGGGGAAATGGAAGCTGCTGCTCTCTGTAATTACTAATTGTTGTCAAAATGCCACAGGTGGTCTGGAAAAGTCTGGCAATAGCTGAGTCTGGAGCCCAGGATCTGAAGCGCTCCATCTGAAAATGGGATAGAGTGTCAGAGACATCATTAGAGGATCCCGTAATCAGGAGAGCAGAAAGCACAATAGTAAACCTTAAGCGGTGCAGCTCAAAAGCATGAGCGGAGGGGCGGAGACTCTGCTGGAGCGTGAGAACTGTTTAGCCAAGACGCTCACCACTACCTGGTTATCAGACCAAAAGCAGATCCGATGGTCACTGAACTCCTCGGGCCACATGTGAACTGCTACTACAATGGGGAAAACTCAAAAGTTAGGTCACATGATTGCCTCACCATACCGGGCTTGAGGCCATGGCTTTGCACACCAGCAGCCCCTGAAATAAAAAACCAAAGGGCAAAGATCCAGCAGCATCAGCATGAACCTGAAAAATCCCTGTGCAAGTATCCTGCCATGGCCAACTACTATTGCATACATATAGGAATTGCAACCATTGCATGAGATCCCATTGCATGAGAAAGGTAAGGGGACCTCAGGCCGCAGGCAGCCTGGCCTAGTGGGAAGGGAAGGGGCGGCCTGGGGCAACCACTCTGCATGCAAGATTAATTAAGTGACCCAGCAAGATCGGATCTGATGAAGCATCACTTGCTACAGAAGAAGTATTACAAAATAACTTCCTTCAAGGCAGACAGCTTCTCCATAGGCAAGTGGTATGTTTTAGCAACGATATCCAACTGGATCCCTAAATAAAATGGGAATATGGGCAAAAAGTATTGAGGTATTGCTTGCCAGCTTCCAGCCCTGCTTGGGCAGGGGGCATCTTGTGCTGCCATCATAATACGTAAATTTACAGGGCCGACGCTGGCCAGAACCGCTAAAAAAGTCCTGACAAAACTGCCGCCGTGCCAGCTTCCTTTTCAGACACACACTGTGCAATGCAAAAACACACTCCGTGCGGTGCTCACACAATCCATGCAATGCAACTATACTCCGTGCGATGCAGCTACACACTCCGTTCAATGCAACTACACACTCAGTGCAAAAAAAAAAACAAAACACTCCGTGCAATGCAAAAACGCACTCCATGCAATGCAACTACCCTCCATGCAATGCAACTACCCACTCTGTGCAATGCAACTACACACTCCATGCAATGCAACTACACACTTCATGCAATGCAACTACACACTCCGTTCAATGCAACTACACACTCCGTGCAATGCAAAAACGCACTCCGTGCAATGCAAAAACGCACTCCATGCAATGCAACTACCCTCCATGCAATGCAACTACCCACTCTGTGCAATGCAACTACCCTCCATGCAATGCAACTACACACTCCGTGCACTGCACACACCCTCTGTTCAATGCAACTACACACTCCGTGCAATGCACTCTCTGTGCAATGCAAGAAAAAAAAAAACCAAACCACACACACTCTGTGCAAATGCCACTACACCCTCCGTGCAATGCACACACACTCTGTGCAATGCACACACACCCTCTGTGCAATGCGCACAACCTCTGTGCAATGCAAATGCAAATCTCTCACGCAATGCAATGCAAATGCAGCCCGTGCAGCGCTGTGCCCTGTAACGCACAGAGCAAACTGCAGTGCGGGCACACAAAGGTGCTTTCTCCCGCTTGCATATTGCAAACGTGGCGCCTGTTACATCCCTCGCAGTGAGGGAACCACCAAAAGGCCCTCGACACTGGACCTAAGTGTCCAGGTAGAGCAATGGGGGAGCATGCAGCTGTCCCATATAGGGACCAATCCTGCAACCTAGGCATTACCGGCACTATGCGCTGACCAGCTGAGTTATCCAGGATGATCCCTAAAGACCCGGGACAGCCTCACCCTGACCCCTGTAGAGGTCCAAGGTGATGTCTGAATCATGATCCCTGCTCCTCTTTGCCCTCCTCCTGGATTGCAGCCTTCGAAGATGCTTTCTTCTGGAAGAAGACACCTGGGGCGTCCACAAGTCATCCCCTGCAGGAGAGGCAAGCTCTTGAGGCATTTGCAAAAGCCCAGTCATAGTCCGCAAAAACTAAACAATGTAAGGAACTGGTGAAACCAATGCTTCATGGACCACATGGGGACACTATTCAGGCCGGAAACGCTTCCAGGCCATCGAATTCTAGGGCAAAGCCCTAGGATCACCTGCCAGGCCAGGCATAAATGTTTCCAGTGAAATAGCAGAGTTGAAGCAGCCCACAGCTTGTCCAGGTACCCCTGCTTGCCCTTTTAGAGGGAAGCACCCCTTCAAGAAACCCAAAGTTCTTTTATGGACCGAACTACCCAGCAACAGAATAGCCCAAAAGGAGCAGTTTGTTTTGTTTTGTTATAACAATGGCTAAGAGGGGGATATGAACCCTGTCTCCCAGGTCCTAGTCCTACACTTTAGCCACTAAACCACAATGGCTCGCCTCTAAAATGGCAGTCGCCACTATCAGGGCAAAACAAACTTAAAGAAAATAAACTTGTTCAGAAACAGCATAGTTCAAGAGCATATACAGAGTGCTCATAGTCATTGGAGGCACAGAGAGCCTCTGCCGCCCTCTGATATACATTAGCAGCAACTGAGCCTGCAAGCAGGTACATTCTTATAGAGAGGTCAGAGACTTAACAATTAACTGCTACCTGTAGCATACTTAGGCTCGGAAGTTATGCCCAGGCCAAATAGGGCTCCATGCCTCTGCTCTTGAGAATCTTAGTCTCATAGCAATATTAAAGGAACTCAAAATAGTGCTCCCGCCCAAGGCTAGATTAAAATTTGGCCAACAGCGCTGCACACACCCAAATAAAGCCAACCTTCGGGGGTGCTGTAAACGAAAGTGATTCCAGCTAAGCTGGGAACAGCCCTGACTAGCCCCACAATTTACAACAGGAGAAATGGGGGAAACCTTTTTGCGAAAGAAAGGCAAGCCACAGATACAGGGAGAATCTTCCCACAGGGCAGGGTAAGGGGTGGGGTGGGAAATTGAACAGGAAAAAGGGGAATTAAATTATTTAAGGGACTAAAGAGGATTAAAAGAAGGGGGAAATAAAGAAATGTAACCAGACAATGAGAAGTTTGCATCACTGTCCTCCAGACAGTCCAAGTGCTCCATGTGATCCGATGTCCACAGCGAAAGAGAAAGAGAAAGCTGTGGACCTTGCTTAAATAACCACTGATCCCACCCCTAAATTGGCAACATCAAATTTACCCCAGTAACACCATCCTCCAATCTGCTCCAGGCCCCTTGAATCTAATACTGCCTGGCAACCAAGTGGAGTTTTGTTCGGCCCCATCCGCAACACGTGCTCTCTTTTAGTGAGAACACGCTTTTCCCACCAGCAATCACACTAAAGATATGGTATTCCCTCCAGATTCTGCGTAGGTGATTTAATGATAATGAAGCCAATGACAGGTGTCTTGTACAAGAGATTTCATTCCAAAAAAAAAAGTGCATTAAAATCTTTTGAAAGAGCCCCCCCCTTTTTTTGCCTTTCAAAGTGCTGTGTATGACACCTACTTGCACATCTTCTACAGTCAGGGAAGTAAACATGGAAAATTGCAGTAAAAAAGAAATGTTTACAAGGAAACCATAATGGAGGAGGGCAGTGCAAAACCAGACTTCATATCTGAAGCTTGACACAGCTGTTATGATAAATCGGGTCCTCCCTTAAAGAGGGCATGTATTGTGGTGAGACCTGGAGAACCGACACCCTGTGTTGTGGGTGGGTTTGATTGGTCAGCCACAACATCCGATTGGTAGATCCCTCGTTGTTGGGTACGATCTGGCCAATGGGGCGCAGTCCAAATGCATTGAGGAACCTATATATACCCATGCATGTGACCCAGAGCTTCCTCCTTCACCATGTGCATTCGGAACTCCCACCCACCTCTCCCTACTTTTAAGGCTTGTGCGCTTGACCTCGTTACGCCGCCGTGTGCCGTCTGTCATTGGGACAGGGGCACAACAGGAATTTCCCCCACTTGGCTGATTGGCTCTTGCCATTTGGGTTTTGCCTGCTGCGTAGCAAATTGTCACAACCTGTAAGGTTGCGGATAGGCTCTGGTTCACGTGATAGGGATGGGAGAACGCTCTCGCCATCCCTATGTGAAGGGTATTTTGTTAAAGGAATCCAGGGACTCGATGGGTTTGGTCAACCCCTGAGAGAGGGTTGTGCCCGTGCCTGAGTCCACGGGGACATTTGGGAGGCAGAGATTGCCTGTTCCCAGCTTTCCACTTATCCAGGTGTTCGCCCTTGGCTGACCTATGCTGGTTCCCTGAGTCAGTGCTACCTGCAACGGTGCAGGGAGCTAGTTGAACCCGAGCCTATGCAACCAGTCACTTTCTGTAGTCAATAAAGTTGTGGCCTAAATTCTGCACAAAACCAAACGAAAAATTTGAGTCAAGTGTGAATTAATTTAGGGGGGAGGTTTCTGGGTCTGAACACGCAGAGTGATTGCTCCTCCCAATTAATAAACGAGTTTAAGAATATTTGACTCTAGACCTTTCCACTGAAAATGCTGCACTTACCTATGATTTCTTGTTTGTTACTGTGACTTTTTATAGTTATTTAACATCATGCCTCCACATAAAGTTATAACTGTATTTCCTCCCTGAACATGCATTTACTGCCCATAATAAAGACCAATAAAACTGAAATGAAAAAAGTCTGTACACATTTCTCAGCATCTAATTACTCTTCACATTTAACAAGCCAGTCACTGAAATGAAATTTCATAATCTAGGCATTTATCATGCAAATGATATTCAGGAAAGAACAGTGAAAATCTGAAATAACCCCACGTTTGTCATGACATATGTTTTTCAGGTGGGCCTGAAAAATAATGACAGCCTATTTGCTTCAATTTTCAGTATTTTTGAACTTTGAAAAGCCTGCTATTTGACAGAACTTCTTCATTTTCAGTGACATATATTCAGTAGCATTGTGCCTTTGGTACACGTTTTGTGGGCTGCAGGTCTATGGGGCAGGTCCAGCTAAAACTGGCAGACCTTCTTCTGAGTAGGCATCCGTAAATTATTATTATCATTATGTCACATTTTTGCTTTCAACTTACACACAATAAAATAAAGTTAGAAAAAACCAGCAATAAACAAAAGCTAAAATATTCACCTGACAATATATTTAAAGGGGACAATTCCTATCAACAAAATTGTGGTGTAGAAAAGGAGAATATCTTGGAGAAACGTCCTACCTTCTCGCTCTCAATTTTGTTTCCTATATGTCGGGTTTTTAAAGAGAGAAAATATGAGGGAGTGTAAAAAACAGCCACCCTGAAAGGTGAAATTTCAAACAATTTAAAAATATGTTCCCCCTAAAGTCTTTCCTAACCCACACTGACATACATTTCCATTTCAACTTAGGGAGACTCAATGCTTATTTTCTAAAAAAAAATTATATGTTTAGGGAGCATCTTAAAAAGCAGAGACATTACCTTGCCAACAAAGGTCCGTAAAGCTATGGTTTTCCCAGTAGCGATGTATGGAAGTGAGAGTTGGACCATAAAGAGGGCTGATCGCTGAAGAATTGATGCTTTTGAATTGTGGTGCTGGAGGAGACTCTTGAGAGTCCCATGGACTGCAAGAAGACCAAACCTATCCATTGTGGAGGAAATCAGCCCTGAGTGCTCACTGGAAGTACAGATCGTGAACTGAGGCTCTAATACTTTGGCCACCTCATGAGAAGAGAAGACTCCCTGGGAAATACCCTGATGTTGGGAAAGAGCACAAGGAGAAGGGGACGACAGAGGACAAGATGGTTGGACAGTGTTCTTGAAGCTACCAGCATGAGTTTGACCAAACTGTGGGAGGCAGTGGAAGACAGGAGTGCCTGGCGTGCTCTGGTCCATGGGGTCATGAAGAGTCAGACACGACTAAACAACTAAACAACTAAACTCTCATTTTCCTACTCATATTGAAATATTGTCCCTCAATGAGGCCAAACTTAGATTCCCAAAATGTTTAGGGGTATGCGTACCCCCACATACCCCCAGAAAAAAAACACTGGAGAGACTCCTAGAGATACTTATCTCAATCACTTCTCTATACCACTCATCTACTTCCAATCCAAAAATATTGCTACAGCCTGGTGGCCCTGCTCATGTTTCTCCAGGAGGAAACACTATATAAAAAAATTTGTGTTTTAGTAGAGCTACAGGTCTCTTAGTCCTAACTCTGCAGGTTCCTCCTTCCTTCTGTTATCATTAGACTTATTAGGCTGGAAGCCCTACAGAAATATACACCTGCTCTAAGCATGGTCAGAACTGCTTCCTTTAAAATTACACTGGAAAGAGATGGTGAAACTTGGAGTCTGCTCCAAAGATCATCATATTTTCCTTGCCTTTGAATTCAAACATTAAATTCTTAGGTACCACTGAAGGATGTAACACATTCCCAGACACTATTGTGCCTAGTATTTTGAAGATAATTTAAAGAAAGAAACATTTCCAACTGTCATAATAGCTTTCTGCATTTATCTAACTTCTTATTTCAAATTGTGAAGGGGGGGGGGAGCATTCTCCAAATTACTCTATCGTAAAAAACACACATTACGTTCAACAATGATGCACAAGACTGTTGTCGTGTTGCCAGCTGTTCTCTCTATAGAATGGGATCTTCTGAAATATATATATTTTTAATAATCTCTTATTTAAATTTGCTACCAAAGAAAAGTAGGGGGAAGAAGATATAACTTTTACAATAACCTGAATATAGCTTGTCATCATGTGTAAACATTTTGTTTAACTTTGTTTTGATGTTGTTCATAGTTAATGACATGAAAAGAGGATTCTGTGTGCAGAAGGACTGAAGGGATATATCACAAGTCTATCCAATAAATGTTTGTTTTAACTTAGCTGCTCTTCTTGATGTCAAATACAAATAATTTTAGGATGAATTATATGTGTATTCAGTTGTTTTCTTCAGTGGAGGGGGCAAAGTGGTGTGGCAGTGAAGAGGAAGGGGGGGCAGCAAATGAACATCTGGCCCCTGGACCTCTCGACGGCCTCCTGGTGGATTTTGTTTGGCTTGGTGGGTCAAATGTTTGACAGGCCTGAATTACCTCCTGAAGCTTTATACTGTAATAATACCAGCCCAGCTTCTTGCAGGTTTTGTTCTAAATTCCCCAAGACACAATAACACAGTGGAAGGAAAGTTACAAAAACAACTCGGAGGCAGCCATATGTTTCCCTTGTTTTTCCGCAGCTCTTCAGCCAAAGGCGCTAGAAGATCACAGCAGGTTGCCAAAGTAGAAGTTTACACATTGCGCACATCTGGGGAAGCTGGCAGAATGAAAGTCTGGAGTGCAGAGAGGCACTATTTCTAACCAGAGAGTGGAGAGTTTAATGATTCAAATCACAATCCGGACAATGCTAAGCAGCTCTCAGCTCCTCTAATTAAAGATAATGCTGCCCTCAATCACAAGGTGAACTTATGGAAGATCAATTTAAAAAGAAGAAATTGAAGCTCCCTGGCAGTGTGGAAGGGGATGACGCAGGGTGTTGATACTGTTGCTAGGATATTGAGTCGATAAGAACAGTGGCTTGATACAGAGTTTGATCTTCTTTTAGGAAAGGAAAAAAGATAGCCTTCCTCTCCACTTTCTTTCTGCATATTACAAAACCGTTAACCATGGGAACTTCCCTTAGAAACTGAGGCACACTTTCCCCATTTAGACGGATTTTTATTCATGTCCCCTATGATATGTCCGCATAAGTCTCACGGCAGAAGTGAAACGTGCATGCGAAAAGCATATCTGAACACAGTAATGAGCACTGGTGAAAATTAATTGGCTGAGAAAAATCACAGGGTAGGTGATCTTTCTGCTACGCTGAAACATATGCGGAAACGTGGCGACAACTTGTTCGAACCCAACATCTGGTGGAAAGAGGTTTAAAAAATGATTGGGAAACATTTGTACTGGGTCCCAGATAGAGAAAAATCTCTGGGTTGGATACAGACTTACAGCACAGCCCTATGGGGTAAGATAAAAGTTAAAGGACCCCTGGATGGTTAAGTCCAGTCAAAGCTGACTATGGGGTTGCGGTGCTCATCTTGCTTTCAGGCTGAGGGAGCTGGCATTTGTCTTCAGAGAGCTTTCCAGGTCATGTGGCCAGCATGACTAAACTGCTTCTGGTGCAATGGAACACCATGACAGAAATCAGAGTACACAGAAACACCATTTACCTTCCCGCCGGAGCAGTACCTATTTATCTACTTGCACTGGTGTGCTTTCGAACTGCTAGGTTGGCAGGAGCTGGGACCGAGCAACGGGAGTTCACCCCGTCATGCGGATTCGAACTGCCGACCTTCCGATCAGCAAGCCCAAGAGGCTCAGTGGTTTGGACCACAGTGCCACAGCACTATATACACCTAGTCGAAAGTTAGGACTCTACTTGAGAGGTTGTCATCAGGCTCAAGGCAGATATAGAGAGACTCTTCAGAGAACTGAAAGGGTTTGGGAATGCTTTTGGGGCACAGTCAACAGAAGTAAATTTTTGGAGTAGCTTAATTTTCTGAGCCAGTTCCCAGCTGTGCTCTGGAGAGTCTGCCCACCCCTGCTTATGTCTATGAAAGAAGGTTCTCTCCTTCGGCCCCACTTTCTACTATGCTCTTTTGGGTAACTTTGAATGATTTCCTTGTGTTATATTCACTTATAATGGTATAGTTAAGCATGTAACAATGCACATATTGAGGCAGCAACATGACCCTCCATCTGTTGTGTCCTGGTTCCTGGATAGTGGTCTCCAGGGGTCTCTCACTCACCCAAGAAACACTATATGAGGTGAGAGAAAGGAACAACACTTATCCTCCACATCCCTGGTCTTTCTGATGGCAACAGGGATTTTATTTTCCTTGCAGGAGATTCTGGGAACAAGAGAAATCTTTCTGGTTCCATGTGGCAATAGACAATGAATCTATTTCTGTGCTTATGTCTACATAATTCAGAAACTAGGTTGCTCACCAGAGCAAGACAGTTTGAGCATATTACAGCAATTCTGGTCTGACTGCAGTGGCTACCAATTAGTTTCCAGGCCCAATTCAAAGTGCTGGTTTTGCCCTATAAAGCCTTAAACGGCTCAGGACCACAGTATCTCAAGGACCACCTCTTTCCATATGAACCTACCCAGACCCTGAGATCATCTTCTGTGTCTCCTCAAGAGGTTTGGAGGGTGGCAACACGAGGAAGGGCCTTCTCTGCAGTGGCTCCCCGTCTGTGGAATGCTCTCCCCAGGGAAGTTTGCCTGGTGCCTTCATTATACACCTTTAGGCGCCAGGCAAAAACGTTCCTTTTTAACCAGGCCTTTGATTGATCTGATTTGCAACCAGTACCTTTTATAATGTGCTTTTTTGGGTGTGCCCAAGGTGATATGCTCTCACTGGCGCTGGCACTGGTGAGGGGAGAGACTTCATCAGGCAAGGCCTCTTTCCACCCACCTTGCCCCACCCCCTGGCCCTGGGACCCCTCATAAGGAAGCTGTGAGGGGGGAGACTTCATCAGGCAAGGCTCTCTTCCACCTGCCTTGCTCCAACCTCTAGTCTCTGCTTCTCAATTTCGATTGTATTATTTTATGTACTGTGGCTTGCCACTGTTTTATTGATTATAGTTTAGAAATTATTTATCGTAACTGTTAAGGGTGAATTTCTGTTTAACTTTTATATGCTGATATTATTATTTTATACTATTCTAATGATTGTTGAATGTTACTTTTTTGATGTGGGTTGCTTATTTTAAACTTATGTTTTATTATCACATTTTTGTATTGCATTAGATTGTTATAAGATGTACATTTTTTGTTTCTTCAGCTGGTAAACCGCCTTGAGTATTGTAAGATAGAAAGATGGTATACAAATTAAAAATGATGGTGATGATGATGATGATGATGATGATGATGATATGACAGCACTTGTTCCCAAGAAGACAGTGATAGGGCACACTTCTCCCTGTTCATTCATCATCTTATGGGAGAGATAAGCAAAGTAGACCAGTTTTCATTGCTCTATGATCACCCTCAGTGATTGCTAATGAACATGGCCCTAGGGTCTTCTGTGTAGTCCTCTCATTGCTGAGAATGCCATTCTTTCCAGATCTCTCTCTCTCTCTCTCTTCCTCCTCCTCCTCCATCACAACCTATCCTGCCCCTGTGAAGTAGTTTTGTGTATCTTGCCAATGTACAAGTTACACGGAGCACCTTGAGAAATCATTGTGGACATAGCAGAGTCCTACAAACCCATGCCCAATTTTCATAACTAGGACCATTTATCACCTTCCCCCTTCATGATAGATGGGGACGTGGTGCACAATTTCTCAGTATAGAGCCTTTGCTGTAAATGCATGAAGCTCATTACAAAATGAGAAAAAGAGCAAATTAATAATTCACTAAATAAAATGCCCTAGCTCCTTGTTTTGCTTAATTTGGTGAATTCCATTTAACTTTCAAGGACTTTCAACTGTTGTCCCAGCTGAGGATTTAAGAAAAGCAAAAAAGCTGCTATTGTGCTACAATCTGGAAAGGGATGAGACGTATTTCTGTTTATCGGGAAGCCTGTACATGTAGCCTCTTTAAGTACACCGACTAACAGTCCTGCTGGAACTAATTGGCTATAATGTTTCTTAGCTGTATTTGGAATTAAACAAATTGGGAAATTAGAATTCGACTGAGATGTACCCAAGAGATTCAAACCACAGCTCCACAGCTCCCCATTCCTTGATTTCTAGTCCTACGGCTCGGTTAACTTCATTCTTTTGGGCATATATGTTTATCTTTCTGCTTTCAGTCAAGTGCCTGAAAAGGAGAATTTTGTTTGCCATTGTCAAAGCTAGGCATTGTTCTAAAGCAAAGCTCTGTTTTCCCCAAATTCCTCCTCAAAATGACTGAGTACATGTGACTGCCTTTGTGCATGTGAATTTCTTTTTTCCATAGTCTCTTCCATCAGTCTCCCTGATTACCTTCAGTGTCCAAATTTAGATTGTAGGCTCCTCAGGGCCGAGGCTGCCTTTGTTCTGTTACTTTATGCTATACTGCAAAATGCCATGTATACTGGTAGCTTCACGCTACTGTTGCCACCACCATTACCACAGATAAATTGTAATTTGAATTTTTTTGAAAGATTTTGAGAATGCATATATATTTCTGGTAACTCTGCTGACACTGGCAGTCCACGTGGCAAATATTCACTTAGCAACCATATACTTACACAGTGTTGTTGCTGTTCTCCTATATCCCCCGCCATCTCCCAACACCTAAAGGTAAAGCCTTGAAGGATAGTAAAGGTTTTCCAAGTTAAGGTGAAATGTTGCTTGAGCTGAGCCTATCTGGCAATTTATCCTGAACTGCCTAAGGCCAAGGACAGACAGGAAGTTTTATCCTTGTAAAATTCTAAAAGCCTGCTATTTACCAATGCATGTTTTTGTAGATCATCGCATGTAGCCTTTCCAAACTACTCAAGTAACATCCTGAAAAATTACAAAAATTAAAATAGGGTGGTTCTTCCCACCCCGTTTTTAACGTGCTACAAAGCTTTCAAAGTTTTGTCTTTCTGCAGTATACAGTAATTATTTGATAAAACATGTGCTAATGTAATCTGGGTACCAAATTGCATTTTCCATTAACAATGTTCTAGCTTGCTAATTGTGCATAGTTTAAATTTAGTATTAACTGACTGAAATGCAGCACAAAGTGTTAGTATGCTAATGATTTCTGTTGCAGAAGGTATTAGCTGTTAACAAGAAATGTAGAGGCAGGGGCTCTGTCCCAGAGAGCGCTGCGTGCCACAACATGTCACACATGCATATAATCACTGTGCGCAGTGAAGCCCAGCAGCAGATCATGGCATCTGATCCACTTCACAAAGCACTAATAGTAAATGGGATCACAAGATCAAGTTCGTTGGGTGCACCTCTCTGGCCTTGTGTGTTTGAGTGCCTTGTCCCGTGGGTTTCTTTCTGATCAGTGTGATATTAACATATGAGAGTGCTGGAGGTGAAATAGTTAAACAGGTTACCCAATCAGAACCCAGGGGGTGGAGTCAGAGGGACTATAAAACCAGCTCTGGGAGGGGCAAAAGGGGGAATTGGTTGGGAGTTGGGTGGTTGGTTGGAGTGGGAGTGAATTGGGATAGAGTCTGTGGGTAGGTTGAGTTAGTGTAGAGAAATAAATTGAGGCTAGGAAGACAAGTAAATATCTGAGAAGTGGTTTAGTGAGTGAGAGCAGGTAGTGGAAGTTATAGGTCTGGATAGGCACCCCATGGTTGTAATTGACCGATATAGGTCAAGTTATAGGTCTGGATAGGCACCCCATGGTTGTAATTGACCGATACCGTTTATGAAACCACATGCTTATTAAAATGCAATAAATAAACAGAAGTTTATGTTCCAATTTAAACCTGACTGGACTCAGTATTGTACCACATAGGGCCTGGGTGGTGGCAGCGAGAAATCAAGTGGTGGCACAGGGATCAACAGACGGTGAAATGTCCGGGGACCCTGTGTGATTGCCACAATCACCTCCTATCTGATTTGCTTCTGGGGATGCTCAATAAACTTCCTGAGAAAACCAAATGGGATTTGAAGCAAATGTTCCCCATCCTTCAGGTTGCTTCAGTTAGTAAAGAATAAGACTCCCCCCACCCCAGAAATTTAAGTAGGATAAACTCTCATCTGCAGCTAGATCAATGGACAATTGGGATCTTCAGAAGATAGTCTTGAAGATAGGAATTTACTAGCTTCTGATGAATCAGTCTTGGTCTGGGAAAAAATCATTTTCACTCAGTATTTAATGGTGCTCTCAACTCAGTAGAAAATTTGCACATTAATGTTGATCTCAACCTTGATAGATCTTTGGCCTTCAGTTGCACAGATGGAGAAATTGTTAAATATCCTTAGCAAAGTGCAAGGTAAGGATGAGATTCCTGTGGAAGCTTTCAAAGGATAGTTTATTCTTGTGAGTTTCAGTGGTGGTTTTTAAATAATCTAATCCATTTCGCAGGTTGAATTCCCTCAGGCTGGTATATCAGAATGGTTATCTCTATTTACAAAACAAAAACACTACTAATAAAGCCCAACCCATTAATTATAGGCCTATTAGTTCAATTAACATAATTGCTAAGGTGTATGCCAAATTCTTTCTCTGTAGACTTCAGAACCGGTAGGAAGAAAATAAACTCTTTTCTTAGGAACAAGACAGATTTAGGGCTGGCTTCTCGACAATGGATAATTGTTTTACTCCTAACTGGTAAATATTCTGATCCTTAAAAAGTGTGAGTTGTGTTATATTGATTCAGTAAACAGGGATAGGTTCTGGGATGAGTTCTTGAATACCAATAATTGCATTACTCAATAGCACTAATATAAGGGTTTTAAGCCCTCATGCTGAACTAACAATTAACAATATTCCAATGATGAGAAGAGTTGAAAATACATCTGGACACCTTTTCCTTTCAAGATTTGTAACAGCAGAGTTCCAGTGACTCTTCGGGATGCAGCTTTTTCTCCTTCTGCTTTCGGTTCGGTACAATGTCAGGGTTACTTTTTACACGAACAGCATGGTCCCATTTTCCATCGCTGAGGCAATGACAACCAAGGACTTGGATAGTTTTAAAAGACATGCAAGGTAAGGCCCACAGTAGTTATGTCCAACCTGAATACCAGGGATTTTAAATGTTTTATTTGTTAAATTTCTATAACACCCTTCATCTGAGGATTGCAGCCTGCAATATAAAAAGCACAAAAGCACATAACATAGTAACAAACAAAAAGGATGCCCCTCTCCAGTTTGAAAGGCTAGAGATTGTTTAAAGGTAAGGGTAAAGGGACCCCTGACCGTTAGGTCCAGTCGCGGATGACTCTGGGGTTGCGGCGCTCATTTCGCTTTACTGGCTGAGGGAACCGGCGTACAGCTTCCGGGTCATGTGGCCAGCATGACTAAGCCGCTTCTGGAAAACCAGAGCAGTGCATGGAAACACTGTTTACCTTTCCGCAGGAGCGGTACCTATTTATCTCCTTGCACTTCATGCTTTCGAACTGCTAGGTTGGCAGGAGCAGGGACTGAGCAATGGGAGCTCACCCCGTCGTGGGGATTCGAACTGCCGACCTTCTGATCGGCAAGCCCTTGGCTCTGTTCATTGCCTTGGTGGTGGCATGCAAGCATCCAATTTGTACATAGGCATTTGTCTGATTGTTGCTTGAATATGAAAATTTTGTAACTTATTCATGTATGCTACTACAGCAGCAAGAGTGTTACTTGGAACACACAAGTCCCAGCAATGAAAGAATGGTAGGGACTTTGTCGTCCTTCCGTCTCTGGGCTAGAAGCATCCAGGCTGCTCTCATTGCGTACATAAATAGTTTTTTTCTTCTCCCTTGGTATTTCTGCATTGCCTGCTCCTATTTCCAACCCAGTAGTGGCTCCGTCACTCTGCAAAACCCCACCAGGCCAGATATTTTTCATTGCTCCCTGAATATAGTGGCATATATGCAAAAGCTTGGTTATGAGCTATGAGTTTGACAAACAAATAAAACGATAGAACAAAGACAAGCTGCTACAGTGTAGAACCAGTGTGGTGTAGTGGTTAAGAGTGGTAGGCTCGTAATCTGGTGAACCGGGTTCGTGTCCCCGCTCCTCCACGTGCAGCTGCTGGGTCACCTTGGGCTAGTCATATTTCTCTGAAGACTCTCAGCCTCACTCACCTCACAGAGTGTTTGTTGTGGGGGAGGAAGGGAAAGGAGATTGTTAGTTGCTTTGAGACTCCTTAGGGTAGTGATAAAGCCAGATATCAAATCCAAACACATTATTATTATTATTTATTATTTAGACAGAATGTTCATAGAGCCTCGAGATAATGGCAAACTGTGTCTAGCCTGCTGACATAACACACAAGCCATAGTTCCAGTTACAGATAGGTAGCTGTGTTGGTCTGCCATAGTCAAAATAAAAAAATTCCTTCCAGTAGCACAAAGGACTACAAAGGAATTTCAGAAATAGACTGGAAAGAGAAGCTGCTGAATTGCAACTCATTACCAAACTTAAAACCATGGAGAGACCTGGTCTGAACAAAGTCATTGGATTCTTATCTCATTATACATGACTTAGCCATTTTTCACCTTCTCACCCCTTGCCTTTTCCTGTAAGACCTATTGCAGTCGTTAAGAGTCGTCAACAGGCTCATCTCAGCTATCTGCCAATCTCCCATTCCCACCACCCTTCTGAGTAATACCCCTCCCCGCCTTCTCTCTATATAGAAGGATCTGGGAACTGAAGAAGTGTGCATGCACACGAAAGCTCATACCAAGAACTAACTTAGTTGGTCTTTAAGGTGCTACTGGAAGGAATTTTTTTATTTTGACACAAGCCATAGACTCCTAAGGTGACAAAGAATGCCTGCAGATTTAAATAGACATGGGACATCATTTGAGTAGAGGATTCTGTACATTCCTGGGAGTGATGTGAGAGGAACAGTGGAGATAGTGGCAACACAAATGCCACATCTTGCATATGAAGGAAGACCTCCATGTCACAGAGACATTTCACCAATGTTCGCCACAGCAAACTTGCAAACTTTGAAAAAGACAAGTTCTCCCAAATATTTGGGACACCTTTCAGAGAGCTGTGATTGACGGCCACCTGCTGATCCCATCTGCTTCTCAGATCAGAATCTTCTGGGAACAAGCACTCAATGTGCGCTTCAAATTTATAGGTGGAAAGTTTTGAGGAAGGAACATCTAAAACGGAGTCAGAGAATGACAAAATCACAAGCACAAAGAACTTTGTCAAAAGCAATTAATAGGGCAAATTATAGCTTGTGAAACTTGGCAGTATAGGAGTGTATTGTTATATTTTGGGCAATTATATTTGCATAACCTTCTTCTTGTGCTTGTTAAAGGAGTGGTGCCTAAACGCTGCGATCTGACACCCTATCAAGAAATGGTAATGGAGCCGATTAAATTTGGAACAATGTACTTGTTTGCCAACTTAACAAAGGAGGAAGTTGAAACCAATTGGAGACCTTATGGCAGTGTTAAAATTCAATGTTCATCAATTAAGTGAAAAGTAGATAGATAATATGCATTTAATAACAATATCTTTATTGTCATTGCCCCCTCTCAGGGACAACGAAATTATTTGGCACTTGGCATTACTTCTAGGCAATAGAATAGTGTTCTTTTAATAGAAGATGAAACTTTTTCAGTTGATGAAATGCAAGTACAGTCGTACCTTGGATGCTGAACGCCCAGGAACTCAGATGTTTTGGCTCCTGAACGCTGCAAACCTGTAAGTAATTGTTTCGGTTTGCGAACGTTCTTTTGGAACCCGAATGTCTGACAGGGCTTCCATGGCTTCTGATTGGCTGCAGGAGCTTCCTACAGCCAATCAGAAGCCATGATTCAATTTTTGATCATTTTGGAAGTCGAACGGACTCCCGGAACAGATTCTGTTCAACTTCCAAGGTACGACTTCACACAACATTGCAAACATGTCTCTTGCTTATCCAGTTCCCACCAGCTGCACTCCCGATTCTGAGCTCACATGGGTCACTTCCACCATAGACATGTGGAAAATTCTGACTGTACCAGAATCCAGTGTGTTTTCAAGTTGGCAGCTCTAGTTGTCAGCCTCCAGAAATGGATTTGTGGTGGAAATGGGGTACTTGAAAACAAACAAACAAACAATGAAACCAGTGATAGTGAGATCAATTTGAAGTCTGAAGCTGAAAACAAGACTGTACCTGACTTCACTGCTCACAAAAACCAGCACATCTATTGCATTAGAAAGGGAAGACTACAGTTATTATACCATGAGTTAGGTATGTGTTCTAATTTGTTAAAAAAGAAAGTTTATTAAGTGGTCCAACAAGACCCCTAGAAATTATCAAGAAGTTATGCAGACCAAAGTTTGAGAACCAGTAGCATTGGTTCTCAATTTATCCTCAAAGTGTCCTCGCACATGGGAAAAAGCAGTTCAGTTTGTTCAGAAGCAGGGATGCACAGAGCAGTCTATTTCTGGATTGTATCAGTTTCACATGTGCTCATGAATCATTCCATCCCATTTCTGTAACAATATGCAGATATTCCCTCTGAAAAATATTTATTTGCTTACATTTTATGCTGCTTCAACAATTAAATGTTTTAAATTTGTTGTTAGCTGCCCGGAGCCCGGATTTCTCAACTGGGAAGGGTGGGGTATAAATAAATAAATTATTATTATTATTATTATTATTATTATTATTATTATATCCTAAAAGATTTATTTTGCACACATTATACCCTAAATTGTGTTCTGTGCACATTTTAACCAACAATACACATTTTACATGTGTTTTCGGTACATATTTTTGAGATGAAAACGGTATTGCAGAATTAAGAGAAGAGCAAAAACTGCACTCCAATTCACTTATGAATAGGAGAATTGTAAATTGCATTAGTGTGCCAAAAAATGAGGATCAAATGTAATCTTGGGGCCTCCTTAGTCATGAGTGGAGTCTTTGAAATCAGAAGCTATGCTGAAGTGAGTTAAAAAGCCCCTGGGTTTGCAGTTGCCTGAACCTAATATACTGTAATTTGGTGACTACACAGACTTTGTCAGGTTCTACCATGAAACATTGCTGAGAGTTATTGTCACAGGCACAGAGTCTGCCAAGAATTAATTAGAAAGAAACTGTCTTAAATAGACTTGGTTTTTCAAAAGCAGTGGACATGGCAATCAAGTTAATTATTCTATCAATTTATGATTTTTTTTTTAAAAAAATAACATATGTAGAAAATTGTGTTTATAATAGCCCGATGAGTGTTATTGGACATTTTGGAATAATATTAATCAGGAAGGGCCAGATTGAGAGACCAGGCTTTACATGGGTGTGAAGTGGGAAGTGAGCTTGCAAAGAGTCACCCGTCATATCCAACAGCACCTACAAGTTGAAGCTTTTGAAGTATGGTAATTTTTTTCTGTTCCCATAGAGACCCACAGAACTAGGGTTAGTTAGCTGGAGCATGGAGAAGATGACACATATCAATATATATATATATATATATATATATATATATATATATATATATGCTTTCGTAGATTTTCACGGGTACAGGAATGCAGGTTTTGGTGTCTTCGGGTGTCTTCCCGTGTAAGAGTCGGGGTGTCTGTGCGACGTTTCGACGAGGTCTCACTCGTCATCTTCAGGCTGGTGCTTTCGGCTTCTTGTTACTGGAACAGAGCAGAATCTGGTGTTTGAGTTCCTATAAATACTGTTGAGGGGTGTGGTGTATAGCCTCCAACGTTCTGGGCAGAGAGGAAGTTCCTAGATTAGTGTGCCTTTTCTTCTTTTGTTCCTTAATTACTTGAGGGATATCTTGAGTGATTTCATGAGTGATATTCTGAATACCACTGGGTGGGTCATTAAGTGTAGATTAGTTGCTAAAGCTTTTGTGTCTTGACCTCTTGAGCTTGTGAAGAGTTTTTCTGAGAAGATGGCTGTGCTGCATTTAGTTGTGCTCTGGCTTGGCTTCGTGTATAGGGGCGAGCTGTGGTTTTGTGCCTTGTGCCAGCCAGATCTGTGTAGGGATTGCAGGGGGGTGCAGCATCCGGAGGTGCCACTATAGTTTGGCTACTGGATGGAGTCTGTAATATGTCTGTGGAGAGGGTCTGGGTTTGGGTCTGGTGTGGTTGATTGGTGACGGCGTTCTGTGTGCCTCTGGTTCTGGTGTCGGTTTTTGTGGGGAGGGCTAATTTCCAGATGTCTGGCAGGCGGGACGTGTCGTCACGCTTGTTCATGTTGTGAGGGTGTTTCTCTATCTCGATGGCTTCCATGATTATTCTCTTGTGGTGATGTTCCATGTTAAGTCACCAACATCCTCTGCTCCAGCAAACCACCCAGAAGCAATTTACACAAAGAAGAACAGAAAGCACTCACCAACCTGAGGAAAGACAACAACATAATCATTCTCCCAGCAGACAAAGGCAACGCCACTGTTGTGATGAACACATCGGACTACCAAGCAAAACTATCAAATCTACTCCAAGACCCTACCTACCAACCTATAAAAACAGATCCCACCACCTATCTGGAAAAAACCACCAAATCCAAAATAAAAGCTTCTCCTATCAGTGAAGAAATCCAGCTAAGAATCATCCCCAGAGAAAAATCTTCCAGATGCCCCAAACTCTACGGTCTCCCCAAGATACACAAAGAAGGAACACCACTCAGACCAATAGTCAGCTCCATAGGCTCACCTCTACAAAATCTCGCTAAATTTCTCGCTAAGCAACTTCAGCCCTATGCAGAATCCATCGCTTCACACGTCACTAACTCCTTCCAGTTCATAGAAACAATAAAGAAGCAATACCTACATCCCGATGACCTACTTGTGAGCTTCGATGTTGTATCTCTCTTCACTCAAGTGCCCATTAATGAAGCCTTGACAGCCATTCTAAACAAATACAACCCCCCCAAATACATCCTGGACCTGACCAACCACTGCCTAACCAACACGTACTTCATCCACAATGGACAAAGATACAAACAGATAGAAGGAGCACCTATGGGATCACCCCTCTCACCGGTCATCGCAAATTTGTACATGGAACACTTTGAAACCAATGCTTTAGACAAGTCAGAACACAAACCCAAACTTTGGCTCAGATATGTTGACGACACCTTTGTAATTTGGCCACACGGGAAAGAAAAACTAGATAGCTTCCTCACACATCTCAACAGCCTACACCCCAAAATACAATTCACTATGGAAATAGAAGACAACAACCAACTCCCCTTTCTTGACGTCCTAATCTACAAAAAACCTGATGGCTCCCTAGGACACACTATCTACCGGAAAAAAACACACACCAACCGCTACTTACATGCACAATCACACCACCACCCTGCACAAATAAACTCCGTAGCCAAGACTCTCATCTCCAGAACCAAACGCCTGGCTGACAAAGACCACTTGACAACTGAGTTACAGAATCTCTCAAATGTGTTAATCGCCAATGGATACCAGAAAAACAGGGTTACGAAGCTAATCCAAAAAGAAACACCCCCCAAAAACCAAGACACAGAAGAAAACAATGGCATGGCCCTCCTTCCTTATATCAAGGGCACTACAGACAAAATCAGCAAAATCCTCCATAAACACAATATCAAAACAGCCTTCTGCACCAACCAAAAAATAGCCAATATCCTCAGAAACCCAAAAGACAAAATCCAGCTGGAAAACCAAGGGGTCTATGAAATACCCTGCAAAGTCTGCCCAGCCACGTACATTGGACAAACAAACAGACGAATAAATGCACGTATCGCAGAACACAAGAATGCCGTCAAAAAAGAAGAAAAAACTTCCTCTCTTTTCCAACACATGAAAGAAACAGGACACGAAATTAATTTTGCAGATTCCAAATTGCTCTTTAACATGGAACATCACCACAAGAGAATAATCATGGAAGCCATCGAGATAGAGAAACACCCTCACAACATGAACAAGCGTGACGACACGTCCCGCCTGCCAGACATCTGGAAATTAGCCCTCCCCACAAAAACCGACACCAGAACCAGAGGCACACAGAATGCCGTCACCAATCAACCACACCAGACCCAAACCCAGACCCTCTCCACAGACATATTACAGACTCCATCCAGTAGCCAAACTATAGTGGCACCTCCGGATGCTGCACCCCCCTGCAATCCCTACACAGATCTGGCTGGCACAAGGCACAAAACCACAGCTCGCCCCTATACACGAAGCCAAGCCAGAGCACAACTAAATGCAGCACAGCCATCTTCTCAGAAAAACTCTTCACAAGCTCAAGAGGTCAAGACACAAAAGCTTTAGCAACTAATCTACACTTAATGACCCACCCAGTGGTATTCAGAATATCACTCATGAAATCACTCAAGATATCCCTCAAGTAATTAAGGAACAAAAGAAGAAAAGGCACACTAATCTAGGAACTTCCTCTCTGCCCAGAACGTTGGAGGCTATACACCACACCCCTCAACAGTATTTATAGGAACTCAAACACCAGATTCTGCTCTGTTCCAGTAACAAGAAGCCGAAAGCACCAGCCTGAAGATGACGAGTGAGACCTCGTCGAAACGTCGCACAGACACCCCGACTCTTACACGGGAAGACACCCGAAGACACCAAAACCTGCATATATATATATATATATATATATATATATATATATAGCATGTATATAATTTATTAATTTTCAACAATTTAAACACAACACTACAAAAAACCAAAGAAAAACAATACAACAATACAATACCGTACAAAAAACACTACACAACACTAACACGATTAACAAAACAAAACAAAAACCATTCAAAACACAATCCAATTTCAATATCTTATCTTTCATTCACATGTTTCCACGACCTCCTCACACCTCCCTTTTTGTCTTCCACTTCTATTGTTTCAGCTATTCCTCTCCATCTTCCTCTATTTTCTATCCTATAGTTATCTTAACACATTCTAACCTTATTTTTCCCTTTAATACCCTATTAATCCATCTATACCTAATTCCTTATAATATTTCTACTAAAGCCATATAACTTCATGCCAACATTTTTCTAACATTCATTAATTTTACAGTATTTCTGTAAGTAGTCTTTAAACCTTTTCCAATCTTCTTCCACCGATTCTTCTCCCTGGTCTCGGATTCTGCCAGTCATTTCCGCCAATTCCATGTAGTCCATCAACTTCATCTGCCATTCTTCCTGTGTGGGTAAATCTTGTGTCTTCCAATACTTCGCGATAAGTATTCTTGCTGCTGTTGTTGCATACATAAAAAAAGTTCTGTCTTTCTTTAACACCAATTGGCTGACCATGCCCAGGAGAAAGGCCTCTGGTTTCTTCAAAAAAGTATATTTAAATATCTTTTTCATTTCTTTATAAATCATCTCCCAGAATGTCTTAATCCTTGGGCATGTCCACCAAAGGTGGAAAAATGTACCTTCAGTCTCATTACATTTCCAACATTTATTATTTCCAACATTTTTTGCAAGCTTGACTGGTGTCATGTACCACCTAGTTCATCGCTCTTCCTGCGGAGGCGAAGCCGCGCGGCTGTCACGGATGAGCGCCGACCTTTCTTCCTGAAAACATCTGGCTGAAACAACAAACCCGTGAGTAAGGATTTGAAATCCGTCGGAATAAATTTAAAAAAATTGGCTGAAACCGGGAGACGAGTAAAAGGAAGTCCGCCTCCCGGCACTGCTTTCAAGATCAAAGCAAAGGACATGAGGAGCGGAAAGCGCTGTGAATAGGGAAGCGTTAAAGTGGGAGTTTCGTGCACTTTTGAACTTACTCTTAAAGAAGAAATACGGAACCATCAGTAAGTAAACTTTTAAAATTAAATTGGAGCGGTCCCCTCGTTTTAGGGACTACTGAGACTTTAATCCCAAATCGTCGGGCTGCCGGGGGGAAGCTGTTTAACTGCGGAACTGTTACAAACCTCCAGATACTTTTGGATATTAAGTGATACTTTTGAGCGCAATCAGTTGGACTGGATATTGTTGCAGGCACCTTGTTTGGAACTTTGTTAAAGTTTAAAAGTGCTCTGCAGGACTTTCTTATCTAGTGCTTTGGGACTATGGTGTTTTTAAAGCTGGAACAATAGGGATTTTAAATGGCGGAAATCTGTCTTCTTCTTACTGAACTTTAGTGGCACTCCCCCTAGAGGATATTGGGAATACAAAGGCCTGGGAACAGCTTTATTTGTTTACTTTCTCTCACTGGATTGTTTTTAAATTGGACTTGCCTTTCCCATGGGACTACAATGTTTGACCTTGAATATTGACTGATGAGTGCCACAGGAAAGACAAGAGCAGCCAAAGCTAAGGAAGCTAAGGAAAAAGAAAAAGAGAAAAAGCAGGCACAGCTTGTACAAACAACTTTGACTCAGGGACGTAGATCATCGGCTCCAGCTGTGCCTGTGACACAAAAAGTAGAAGTTGAAAAGCCTAAAAAATCTGAAGAGGAAGAGGAGGAGGATCTGAGGCAGTTCTGAAACAAATCTTGGAACAATTGTCAACATTGAATCAAAAGGTAGATAATCAATCAATAAAAATTGACCAAGCTACATCCTCGATCCAAAAATTGACGGATCAGGTTTCCCAACACACACAAGTAATTGAAAAATTGCAAGGAGCAACAGAAGAGAATCGTAAATTAGCTGGGGAAGCCATTCAAATAGCAACCTCAGCTAAGAAAGAGGTTGAGGAAGTTAAAGCAGAAGTCAAGCCTCTGCATAAACAGATTGGGGACCAGCAAACCTATCTCTCTTTGGTGGAATTGAAAAATCGCGAGACTAACCTTAAACTGAGGGCAATTCCAGAAATTGAACAAGAAGATTTGATTGGATTTCTGACAACAGAATTTTCAAAGTTCTGGGGCATAAAAGAAGAAAGTGATTTTAAAATAGTATCGGCTTTTCGACTGGGAAGATTGGTAAGAAAAGACAGATCCAGAGACTGTTTGATAGCTTTGAGATCAAGGGAAGAGAGAGACAAAATATTAGGCCTTCACTTCAAAAACTCACTGGAGATACAAGATAAAAGGGTGGAAATTTACAGAGATATTCCTAAACAGTTATTGGATTTGAGAGCCACCTACTCAGAACTGGCAAAGTTGTTGAGGCTTAACACAATTCCTTACAGGTGGGAGTTCCCACAAGGATTATCATTTACCTACAAACAGAAGAAGGTTAAAATAAGAACCCCAGAGGATCTACAAAAGTTCCAGCACGACCACGGAGAAGATCTCCAAAAAGAAGCAGCAACACATTGGCCTCTACCCCAATCTGGGCTTATACCGCCTGGAGGCGGAGCAACGCCTATACCTTTGGGATCAGAGGGCAAAGAGGACACACCACTCTAGGTGTAACAAAATAGTACAGGATGTCTCTGCAGCTACTTAGTTGGAATATAAATGGCGGAAATTCCCCGGAGAAAAGAAGGAGGATATTTCATATATTGAAGAAAGAACAATTGGACATTATTTGCCTACAAGAAACTCATGTGACCAGGCTCCACAGGAAAGTTTTGGTTAACTAAAGATTAGGCCAAGAATTTATTTCATCAGATAAGGTTAAGAAAAGAGGTGTGGTGATATATGCTAAGGACAGCCTGGCACCAAATTTTTTATTTAAGGATGAACAAGGAAGAATTTTGGCGATTGAAATTCAGACACAAGGAGAAAAAATTTTGATATTAGGAATATATGCACCAAACGACGGGAAATCAGAATTCTTCAAGAAGCTGCATGAGATTTTGCTGGACTACATGGACTATGCTAACATCATAATGATGGGAGACATGAATGGAGTGGTGTCTACACTTATGGATAAGTCTCAAAGTCTAAACTTAACATCAGACGGCAGACTGCCTAAAACTTTTTTTGAACTGACTGACAATTTGGATTTGATTGACATATGGAGGACAAAGAACCCCCTAGGTAAAGAAGGAACTTTCTTCTCTGAAGCCCACCTGTCCTGGACAAGGATCGACCAAATTTGGACGTCTAGAGGGCTGGCACCCAAGACCAGAAAGGTGGAAATCTGCCCAAAAACATGCTCTGACCACAACGCTCTGAAACTAGAACTCAGATTAACTCAATCCGGTTCCTTCAGATGGAGAATGAATGACACCCTACTAAGAGACCAAGAGATTGTGAAAAAGGCCCCAAAAATGCTAAAGGACTATTTTGAGATAAATCTGAACACTACAGTAGAAAAAAGAATGATCTGGGACGCAAGCAAAGCCGTTATGAGAGGGTTTCTGATACAACAGAACACAATTAAGAAAAAGCTCTGGAATGGAAAGAAGGATAAAATATTGGAGAAAATACATCAAGGAGAGAAAAAATTGAGAACAAAACCAAAGTCAAAGGAGGTGCTGAGAGAAATCAAATTCCATCAAGCACAATATTCTAAATTGATAAATCAAGAGATTGAATGGAAAATTAAACAGATGAAGCAAAGATCGTTTGAATCAGCAAATAAATGTGGAAAGCTGCTAGCTTGGCAGCTGAAAAAAAGACAAAAGTTAAATACAGTCACAAATCTAGAGATTGAAGGAAGAATGGTTCAGAAACCAGAAGAAATTAGGAAGTGCTTCCACAGATATTTTAAAGAACTTTATGCACAGGGGCCTCAGAAAGAACTTGAGATAGACCAATTCCTAAAGACAAATGGACTATCAAAAATAACTCAAGACAAAAGATCAATCTTGAACTCTACAATAACTCTACAGGAAATTGAAGGTGCCATTCAGAATATGCAAGTAGGCAAATCTCCAGGCCCGGATGGGCTTACCTCCAAAAACTACAAGACTTTGAAGGATTATTTGACACAACCTTTGTTGGAGGTATGCAACCAGATCATGGATGGGAAGAGGGCACCAGAAACGTGGAAAGAAGCTTTCATCACATTGATACCTAAGATAGAATCTGAAAAGACTCAGCTTAAGAACTACCGTCCCATCTCACTCCTGAATGTGGATTACAAAATATTTGCAGACATTTTGGCAAGTAGACTTAAAAAGGTCTTAAATGAAGTAATTCACAAAGACCAAGCAGGCTTTCTCCCTGGTAGGCATTTATATGAAAATACCAGAAACATCATTGACATTTTGGAACTTTTGCAAACCAACAGGAACACAGGGGCGGTGTTAATTTTTATTGATGCGGAGAAAGCATTTGACAATATATCTTGGATGTTTATGAAGAAAAACTTGGAAGGGATGGGAGTGGGACGGGGGTTTGAAAATGGAATAGAAGCAATCTACTCAGAACAGAAAGCTAAATTAATAGTGAACAATGTGGTGACGGAGGAATTTAAAATTGAAAAAGGGACACGACAAGGGTGCCCCCTATCCCCTCTTTTATTCATTTCAGTCCTGGAGGTGCTACTGAACATGATAAGGGAGGACCCGTTGGTACAAGGGATAGAGGTCGGAGAGAAACAATATAAACTGAAAGCTTTCGCAGATGACTTAGTTCTGACATTACGGGAGCCAGAACCCAGTACAAAAAGAGTTCTAGAACTTATATCTGAGTATGGTCGGGTTGCGGGATTTAAGTTGAACAAACAAAAAACTAAGGTTCTGACCAAGAATTTGACACTTACAGAAACAGAGGGGTTTCAGAGAGAAACAGAATTAAATGTGGTTAAAAAAGTGAAATACCTAGGGATTTATTTGTCTTCCAAGAATTTGAATTTATTTAAAGATAATTATGAGAAATGTTGGTTGGAAGTTAAAAAGGATTTAGAAATTTGGTCAAGATTGAAACTCTCCTTGTTGGGAAGAATTGCAGCCATAAAAATGAATGTATTGCCAAAAATGTTGTTTTTGTTTCAAACCTTACAGATCGTGGACAGAGTGGAATGTTTTGGAAAATGGCAGAAGGATATATCAAGGTTTGTTTGGCAGGGCAAAAAGCCCCGAATAAAGTTTAAAATATTAACTGACTCGAAAGAAAGAGGGGGGTTTGCCCTGCCGGACTTGAGGTTGTATTATGAAGCTGCAGCCTTCTGCTGGTTGAAAGATTGGTTTTTGTTGGAAAACACTGATGTCCTAGATCTGGAAGGTTTTGACAATGCTTTTGGTTGGCATGCATACCTATGGTATGACAAGGTTAAAGTTCATAAATTGTTCAAAAACCACATTGTCAGAAAAGCAATTTTTGCAGTCTGGATGAAATACAAAGACTTATTAGAGAGTAAAACCCCGAGGTGGCTATCACCGGTAGAGGCCAAGGCTCGAAAAAGACCCAACATGGAGGCCTACTGGCCGAAATATTGGGAATTAATTGAAAAAATTGGAGACAACTGGAAGTTGCAGAGCCAGGATAAATTAAAAAACAAGGTGCGAGATTGGTTACACTATGCTCAAATTCAAGAGGTTTTTAAAATGGATAAAAAAGTTGGTTTCCAGGTGGAAAAATCGAAACTAGAGACAGAATTGTTAGAACCAAAGATCAAGACTTTATCGAGAATGTATAACTTGCTGCTTATGTGGAACACACAGGATGAGATAGTTAAATCTGCCACGATAAAATGGGCACAGGATGTTGGACACAACATTATGTTTGAAGACTGGGAAAGGTTATGGAACACCGGAATGAAATTCACGGCATGTAGTGCCTTGAAGGAAAACATTATGAAAATGATATACCGGTGGTACATGACCCCAGTCAAGCTAGCTAAGATATATCACCTGTCTGACAATAAATGTTGGAAATGTAAGGAGGCAGAAGGGACATTTTTCCATCTCTGGTGGACCTGCCCAAAAGTGAAGGCTTTCTGGGAAATGATCTATAACGAATTGAAAAAGGTATTTAGGTATACCTTTCCTAAGAAACCAGAGGCCTTCCTCCTGGGCATGGTGGATCAGAAAGTGCTAAAGAAGGACAGAACTTTGTTTATGTATGCCACTACAGCAGCAAGAATTCTCATTGCAAAGCACTGGAAGACACCAGATTTACCCACGCTGGAAGAATGGCAGATGCAGTTGATGGACTACATGGAATTGGCTGAAATGACTGGCAGAATCCGCGATTTGGGAGAAGAAGCAATGGAGGAGGACTGGAAAAAATTTAAGGACTATCTGCAAAAATATTATAAGCTGTATGAATCTTAAGATAGTGCATGATTAGGAAATGTTATGCTTTAGCAAATATGATTAAGTAAATGGTAAAATAAGTGATAAAAGAGAAAAGGAGACAATCTGAATCAAATATGTTATGTTTATTTTAAAGGCATTAAAATTGAGATACAACACATTGAAGTTGAACACATAACAATTGAAAGTTACAATAAGGTATGAAATAAGGTAACAAATTGCTGACATTGTTAATTTAAAGAACGCAGATCCGGAAGGTGTGGGGAAGTCCAAACAGGGATTTATTGAAAGTTGAATAGTTAAATATCTATAACCTCTTTTTTCTTCTTTTTTGTTAAAAAAAATATGTTTCTTGTATTTACTCTTTTTGTGTTATGTGGAACGTATAAAATTATGGAAAGAAACGCAATAAAAAATTTATAAAAAAATATATAAATCATTTTCATTAAGTTTTCTCTTAAGGCATTACATGCCGTGAATTTCATACCCGTGGTCCATAACTGTTCCCAGTCAGCCATCATTATGTTATGCCCAACATCTTGTGCCCATTTAATCATAGCTGATTTCACCATTTCATCCTGAGTGTTCCATTTCAACAGCAAGTTATACATTCTTGACAAATTCTTAATTTTTGGATCCAACAATTCTGTTTCCAATTTTGATTTTTCCACCTGGAAACCAACTTTTTTGTCCAAATTGTAAGCCTCCATTATTTGGTAATAATGGAGCCAATCTCTCACTTTGTTTTTCAAGTTTTCAAAGCTCTGCAATTTTATTCTATCACCGCCATGCTCCAAAATTTCCCAATATTTCGGCCATTTGGCCTCCATATTGAGTTTTTTCTGTGCCTTCGCTTCCATTGGTGATATCACCAGATACTGATATTGTACACAATGCCTTGTGGTGACACACCCCTCAGAAGATTCTACTGGATTTCAGTTTCCAGCAGTCTGTACCAGTCTGGTCAATGATCAGAGATGATGGGAGTGAAGGAATGGGTTTCTGTGCAGTCAGTCTGAAACGGGACCCAAAATCTACATTTTTCCTCCTCCAAGGGAGCATTTCTAAAATGCATTAACTTGAGCTCTTGAGTCAATGTATAAACAGAAAGCCAGCTGTATAAACAAATGCCCAAAGCCCTCTCCTTTATCAGTCCGTGACGGCAATGGATGGCATTGCCAGTTCTGTGGAGCAGGGATGGCACATCTGGGTCTTATCTTACCTCCTGACCACAAAAAGATGTACAGACCTTGTCAAGTCTGACAAGAGACCCGGGAACGATGCCAGAAGCACTTCTTAGAGTTGGTGACCTCCTGCCCCAAGATAAGAGTATAGGAACAGGTACAACCTTTTATGGTCAAGAGTACCGGAACAGGAATATCTGCTTATGGTCATGGACGTCAACTTACGTGTATAAGCTGACGTGGTTGGATTCCTGGGGGAGGGGGGAGAGGGTGCCTGGAGGATATATATACTGCATGAAATTTCTCATTTCTTTGGACTTGCTGTGAACTAACCACGCAAGTGCCTTCTGCTATCCGGAGAGCAGAATAAACTCTTTCTTTGAATCAACCTTGGTGTCATTTGAGTCCTTCCTCCTTGTTCTGGGAGCAACACAGACCCTACCATCGGTAAAGTCTAATAAGGCTACAGAAGCTATAGCCTAACCACCCCTGGAGGGCTGCAGGTTCTCCATCTCTCTCTTAAAAGAAGACCGTGAACATGCAAAAGCTCTTCCAGCTTTTCAGCAACAAATTCCGTGTATTTAAGCCTTGATGCAAAGCAAGATGTTTTTTCTGCTTCTGGCAATTGTCATGCCTTTGCTGTTGCCTATGAAGTTTGAAAGAACACAATGCACTATATCAATTCTTGCCCCCAAACAGAGCTAGCGATTAGCAAAATTACTTCTGAGTAGAAGGTTATAGCTAAATGTCATTGGTACTCTCTATGGTCCTCTACCACTGCAGTATTTTGTGCTATGAAGCATCTTTCTTCAGCGTATTCCCTTCCAGCCACTTCAAATTTAGTTCAGGGGATGACAGTCCAACCGTTAATGTCTAATAGTAATGAAATATTCTAGTTAGCATTTCCCCCCTTTTGACATGGTG
Source organism: Podarcis vaucheri (assembly GCF_965113315.1). Classification (NCBI taxonomy): domain Eukaryota; kingdom Metazoa; phylum Chordata; class Lepidosauria; order Squamata; family Lacertidae; genus Podarcis; species Podarcis vaucheri. Next base: position 67,453,678 of record NC_138767.1, on the reverse strand, counting down.
TTATATTGTGGTAGATATTGTCCATGTGCACGCTGAATTTATTTTTATGGACCTTTCTTTCTCCCCAAACCCTGCCAAAGCATATTGAGTACATTGTTGAAAGCAGCTTTGCAGTTTTCAGGATGATGCAGGTTTCGAAGTATTCAAATCACTGTTTCATATCATTATTGTGTATCTCATGAGGTTAATTGAACATAATCCTTCAGCCACAAGTGCCATTCTCCCTAAGCACAGCAGAATAATGCAGACCCAAACCACTGTTGTATATCTCTTGCTCAAATGGCTTAATTGCACACTTGGCTGCTGATTTAAACTGGCTTGTGTTTCCCCTTCAATCTCTGTTTGGAGTGCTTATTCTGATCTGTGAATGCGCAGATTTTTTATTCTTTTGCAGCTGAGCACAAATGACCGAACAATCTGGATAACTGCAGCATCTGTAATCAACATGCATCCTGGCCTTTGTACCTGCAAGGACATAGGACTCAGGTCATCACAAGAATCAGTGCTGCTCCTCACCCAGTTATGAGATCAGCTTTCTATATTTGTTACACCAATCTAAATTCTACAAATGGCTGTGCAACCCATGAGTCTCTGGGCCTCAGCAGCATCAGGCTAATGCCCAAAATGTCCATGATATGCTCTTTCAACAAGTGTTCTGATCTTCCTCCATTATAAGCTGGGCAGCTGTGGGTTTCCCACCTCTCTTGACCTATATTGGCAAATGATCTGAATTCATTTTGAAAGTATTGGACTTGTTGACTTGCCCACATACAATCCAATCAGATCTGATATTGTGATCTAGAGTTGTCTAGGGTGGTGTTTAGCAGTGTATGCTTAGACCTTGGAGCCGTCTTGAGGCTCACGAGGGAAATATAATACCCACCACTGGTATTCAAATATGGTGTAAACGAAGCCTATGGATTGGCCTGGTCAGAGATAAACTCTAGACACTAGACTTTCCATCTTTCCCTGATCTACATGGCACTATCTTTGGCTTGCTGTAGTTTAGGCTCCAGTCTTATGCTCAAGGCCTCTGTTCCACCTCCATCAGTGAACAGAAGGACCCTCAACTGCATCTAGATTTGGATATGACTGCCCACGGTCCTAGTCTTGCCTTGAACATGTGCTCCTTGGAAATAGAAATCTCAGCATTGAGACCAGGACTAACCTGATCTCCTTCCCCCACTCCCCCTTTTAACATCAAAACCTTTGGCTCTAGTTAAAGGCTACCACAACCCCAAACCAAAATAAGTAGAACATCCAATATGATTGTGTGTTTCCCCCCCAAAAAATGGCTTTTGACATAATTTTAGATTCAACTTTTGTTTGTTTCATTTTGCTTGATGGTTCATTATCAATGCATCTGCGAGCCCAAGGCCTTCCTGCTATAGAAAGACTCTCACGGCCTCAAGAAGAGCCATTCGACTAAAGTACATTTGAGCAGCTGCCTCATTTTGCTGACGGAACAAGAACATGCAGAAGTGTGCTTTTTTGTACGTGTTTATAAAGTTCCCCTTTGCAAAAAGGTCACTGATATCCCTACACTGCATGGAGTTAAAAAGCAGGAATTCAAGCGTTTTGGAGTCACAGAATCTCACGAATGGTGCTTGCTAGGCACTGTGGCTTTTAACCACATGGTGCATTAACAATTGAATGGCGAACTTGATATGGAAGGGTAGAATAAAGGCAGGGTCCCTGGCATCTTCATATAAATGACATCTTCATATAAATGACACTGTTTTAGGACAGACATCTGTTAATGCTCCAGAGATGGCTGCAAGATTTATAACAAGTAAAAGGCAATATGGCCTCACCTACCATCCCCAACCTTTCCCAGTACAAAATGAAAAGAATGGAACCGTGACTTTTGGATTTTCTCTCTTTCTCTTCTCTGCCACATTTGTAGTCAAGCTGCACACTGCAGATATCTGTGGCATTTTTTGACATTATCTGAGCTCTGTACTCAGAATGTACAGGAAGTTGCTGCTAGGATTACACGAGTTCTATTTTCAAAGACTGCTGTTGCATGGCAAGCGAGACCAACACAGAGAATGCAGGCTGTACTTACATTTGAATCTGCTTTATCTTGGGGTTTGTCCTCTCTCTTAAACCTAGGGCTGATCCAAAATGCAGGGCCCCTCATATAGAGCATGCTGCCTCACACAAAAAGGGCCATACATGCCAGCGATTTTTCCAGGTGTACATCAGCTAGGGCTTCAACGTTTGCCTCCTTTAAAGGAGGTCATTTGCAGTGCAATGTATAATGCAGTTGTCCTCTTCTCTCTTAGGAAGTGTTTTGTGTAGAAAGGGGGAGGAATTGTAATTCTGCGAGGAAGGGTGATTTTTGTTTCTCTCCTAGGGCAAGTGCTGCTGCTTTGGAGAAACTATGCACTCCAGTCTCCATTTTCTCCATGTTATCATTCTCTGAAGTCTCACAAATATCTGACAGTCTTAGTTTAACCTATCTGCCAGCCCAAGGAAAGAACTGTGTGGCAGAATAATGTCCTAAATTTTGCCACATGGCATGATCCATGAAAACAGCAGGAGAATTACAATGCAAAACTCCGAGTGTTTTCCAGTTTTCAAACGGTTTTTTTCTGGAAGAAATTAACATGGAAATGAGTGCTAAATTTCCACTGGATTTTGCTAGATTTCCAGAAGTGGCTTTTACATCCTCTGAAAGAGCACATAAAATGCAGAAATTATCAGGTAAGGAAATGTCGGGGAAACGAAATAATGTGCTGTCTGAGTGCAACCTTGCTCTGCCCCAGTTACATTTACGTAACTTTTTTTGCAAGCTAAAGTTAGCTTTTTGTATGAGAGCAGCACCACAGTTTTGAACTAGTGTTTTAAAATGGCAAAGTGTTCTGGGAATTGTAGTTTGAAGGCCCTAAGAACAGTGTTAGAGACCTCTAACTACCGTAAAGGTGAAGGGTAAAGGGGCCCCTGAGCATTAGGTCCAGTCGTGACCGACTCTGGGGTTGTGTGCTCATCTCGCTTTATTGGCCGAGGGAGCCAGCATACAGCTTCTGGGTTATGTGGCCAGCATGACTAAGCTGCTTCTGGCGAACCAGAGCAACGCACGGAAACACCGTTTACCTTCCCGCCAGAGCAGTACCTATTTATCTACTTGCACTTTGAGGTGCTTTCGAACTGCTAGTTTGGCAGGAGCAGGGACCGAGCAACGGGAGCTCACCCTGTCACGGGGATTCGAACCGCCGACCTTCTGATCGGCAAATCCTAGGCTCTGTGGTTTAACCCACATCACCACCTGTGTTCCTTCTAACTACCTTATACAAGTACAATTACACGTACACAAATACAGTTCTCAGTTTAATGGGACTAATGTTTATTAATGTTAATATCTACTCAGTAATAAGTCCAGTTTGATTCAGCGGGGCTTACTCCAAAGGTAACTGGGGTTAGGATTGGTGCCAAAGAAAATTTGTTTCTTGTGTTAATATGCCCATATTAATGGCTGTGCCTAGATAATGGCTGGCATCTAAATAGGAGTTAGTAAGGTCCGTATTTCAAGGGTCCTTATCTCTTCATGGCACTGTTTACTCAATTTTGGATACCCCTCAAGTGCAGCAGCACATAGGACTGAGCACTAAGAATTGCCAGTGGGAAAGAAAAAGATTATTTCTTGACTATTTCTTATTCTTCTTGAGCTGTTAACAGATTAATTGGGAAAAAGGAAGATGATTAATAATTTTAAAATGTTTATGTGAATATTTATTAAGGGATTTGTTCCCCACCTTTCAGATCAATTCAGTTTCAATACAACCAAAGTTTCAAGTGACCTTTTGAGATACTGAAGAATGTGATAATATCCATTCAATAGACAAAACAATAGACAAAAGAAATTCTGAAAGTACAGAAATATGTAATTTATGTACTTTCAGAATTTCTTTTTCCCCATTACACTAAGGGTTTATCCACACTTACCTTTTGCCTCTCTCTTTCCAGGCACTAAAGCTTTCTTCCTTCCTTCCTTCCTTCCTTCCTTCCTTCCTTCCTTCCTTCCTTCTGGAGTGTTCCCTGCAGAAGCAGGGACCATGCTTGGAAAATGCAGAGGAAACATTTGGTAATGTTCTCAGTAAATTGGAGTATTAAACTTCAGATCTGAAGTTTACAGCATGTCATCCTCTGAAGGAGAGTTATCTGAAAATGATTTAGAAATTGTATTTAACTCTGAGTAGGCTTGCTAAGATGGTACGTGAGTGGTGCTGTGGGCTAAACCACAGAGCCTAGGACTTTCCGATCAGGTCGGTGGTTCAAATCCCCGCGATGGGATGAGCTCCTGTTGCTCAGTCCCTGCTCCTGCCAATCTAGCAGTTCAAAAGCATGTCAAAGTGCAAGTAGATAAATAGGTACCGCTCCGGCGGGAAGGTAAACGGCGTTTCCGTGTGCTGCTCTGGTTTGCCAGAAGTGGCTTAGTCATGCTGGCCACATGACTCGGAAGCTGTATGCCGGCTCCCTCAGCCAATAAAGCAAGATGAGCGCCGCAACTCCAGAGTCGGTCACGACTGGACCTAATGGTCAGGGATCCCTTTACCTTTAGGCTTGCTAAGATGTATAAGACTGAATCAGATGAGTGCTGGAGATGCAAAGAGGTCGACGGTACGTTCTTGCATATGTGGTGGACCTGTAAAAGGGTAAAAGAGTATTGGGAAATAATTTATAATGAATTGAAAAAAATGTTTAAAAGTACTTTTCCAAAACAAAACAAAACAAAACAAAAAACAGAGTCCTTTTTGTTAGGGATAATTCAGATGTAAATTCCCACATGTCAAAAAAGGCTATTTATGTATGCCACTACTGTGGCCTGTGTTTTGTTAGCCCCAAAATGGAAAGCGAGCGAAGTCCCAACTAAAGAAGAATGGCAACTTAAATTGATGGAATATGTGCAGCTCGCGGACCTAGCATATAGAATAAGAGAACAAGAGGAACATAAGTTTAGAGAAGATTGGAAAATGTTTTCTGAATATATGGGGGGCGGGAACTGTGTACACTTGAAAACGATGGCAGCATTAAGATAAATTCAACAATGTAAACAAGTTTTGATGGATGTATTAATGGAATACTAAATGGTTTAGTTTATGTAAAATACGCAGGGATTTATGATATGCAAATCGAACCATGGAAAGAGAAGAAGGGAAGTCACTGACATTTTAAGGTTGTTTAATGAATATTTTAAATTGTAAAATAAGTCCTAAGACACCAGTACCAAACCAAATCAGCATCAACAGCTGACCATCTGCTCTTAACTCTCAAACAGCCTAACCAAAACTTGTGACCACATATTAAAACTGGTCTTTAGCAATTAACTGAAGCTTAAGATGATTCATCTATCAGCCAAAATCATTTATAGGTTGCAGAACTTGAACTTGCTAGAGGATATTTCTTATTGCTTGCTTGATCCATTAAAAAGCGGCAACTCACAAGCGTAAAACACAGAAATGCCCTAAGCCGCACATTACGTACACAATGGAGATTGCTGCAAAAACAGATAATTTGCCAGCAAAGGTGTTATCATTAACACCATCTGTCCACCTGATCATGACAGGTACTCCTTAGAGACGCATAAACCTCTGGGACTCTTCAGGAAACAGGAAATATTTTCAGCCAACAGAAGAGCTGAAACGATCGTTTTAAATGTCCTAATGTTCCCACTGCTTCAGATTTCTTCCGAAGGAAAACAATCCATAGTACAATATGTTTCAGGTTAATTAGTTTAATCCATTTTTAATTAAGTTGATGTTTCCATGCCAACTAATGGTTTTCAAATAGTTGAGTTCTTGACAATGCAGAGTGGCTAAAAATTAATTACCTGAAAGCATTTTTGTTTTCATATTCTATCAGCCAGGATGCAAAGCACCACATTTATACATATGGCTAAGGCAACAGATGGCAAGGGTCCCTGTACCTCGTACTAGGGGGAATTTGGGGGAATCAGTTTTTTTCTGAATACTACAGTACTGTGATGTGGCAAAGCATATCCTTCTTTTGCTGTATCTGGTTATACTGTTTCTGCTATTGCTTTTAGAAATAGCACCATGCTAATCTACCAGCTTGACAGCATTGCTTCAAATTTCATCTAGGCTGAGAATTTTATGGAATTATCCAGTTCCCACAGCAATGCTCGACACTCCCCCCCCCCCACAACAGAAATGTAGCCTTATTAGACTTTACCGACTGGTGGGGTCTGTGTTGCTCCTGGGAGGGAGGAAGGAAGTCAAATGACACCGAGGTTGATTCAGAGAAAGAGTTTATTCTGCTCTCCAGATAGCAGAAGGCACTTGCGTGGTCAGTCCACAGCAAGTCCAAAGAAATGAGAGATTTCATGCAGTATATATATCCTCCAGGCACCCTCTCCCCCCTTCCCCAGGAATCCAGCCACGTCAGCTTATACACGCAGGTTGACATCACATATGTTCCTGCTCCGGTACTCTTAACCATAAAAGGGTTTTCCTCTTCCTGTACTCTTGACAATAAAAGGTTGTTCCTATTCCTATACTCTTATCTTGGGGCAGTAGGTCACCAACTCCTGGCACCGTTCCCGGGTCTCTTGTCAGACTTGACAAGGTCTGTGCGTCTTTGTGGTCTTTGTGGTCAGGATGTAAGATGAAACCCAGACGCGTCATCCCTGCTCTACTGGAACTGGCAAGGCCACTCATTGCTGTCACAGACTGATAAGGGAGGGAGCTTTGAGCACTTGTTTATACAGCTGGGTTTTGGCTCAAGAGCTCAAGTTAGAGCATTTTAGAAATGCTCCCTTGGAGGAGGAAAAATTGGGATTTTGGATCAGTTTCAAACTGACTATACAGAAACCCATTCCTTCAGAATGAAGTAAAAAAATAGGCAGGGAGTCTCAGTTAGGTATCAGTCCTGGTCGCGGCACTTTTCATAGTAAAGATCGTCATAATCATCTTAATTTCTTAGTGAGGACAGCACCATACTCTGAGGATCTGTTCTTCATAATGGCTAGTTTCAAGGAGTCCTGCTTTCTTGCGTTACTGGGGGCTCCCTCCAGACAACCTCTATTCAGCATCCATCCTGTTTTGTTTGCACAGTGCCCTTTGCAGAGCATTTGTTCAGATTTGTTTGAAAGATCGTTATATGACAATGAGTATTTGTCCCTTCATGGATCACTGCCTTGTCGTGGCGAAGGGGCTTGAAGAACTCAGAGAAGCTATGAACTACACCGAGCAGGGCACCCAAGATGAACAGGTCATAGTGGAGAGTTTTGACCAAACGTGATCCACCTGGAGTAGGAACCGGCAAGCCACTCCAGTATCCCTGCCAAGAAAACTCCATGGACAAAGACAACAGGCATATAAAAGTTATGACGCTGGAAGATGAGCCCCTCAGGTCGGAAGGTGTCCAACATGCTACTGGGGAAGAGCGGAGGACAAGTACAAGTAGATCCAGAGCTGATGAAGCGGCAGGGCCAAAGCCGAAAGGAAGCTCAGTTGTGGATATGCATGGAAGCGAAAGGAAAGTCCGATGCTGTAAAGAAAAATATTGCATAGGAACCTGGAATGTAAGAACCATGAACCTGGGTAAGTTGGATGTGGTCAAAAATGAGATGGCAAGAATAAATATTGACATCCTGGGCATCAGTGAGCTAAAATGGACAGGAATGGGCGAATTCAGTTCAGATGACTATCATATCTACTACTGTGGGCAAGAAACCCATAAGAGAAATGGAGTGGCCCTCATAGTCAACAAAAGAGTGGCGAAAGCTGTACTGGGATGCAGTCTCAAAAATGATAGAATGATCTCGATACGAATCCAAGGCAGACCTTTTAACATCACAGTAATCCAAGTTTATGCACCAACTACTGGTGCTGAAGAAACTGAAATTGACCAATTCTATGAAGACTTACAAGACCTTATAGAAGTGACACCAAAGAAGGATGTTCTGCTCATTATAGGGGATTGGAATGCTAAAGTAGGGAATCAAGAGATAAAAGGAACAACTGGCAAATTTGGCCTTGGAGATCAAAATGAAGCAGGGCAAAGGCTAATAGAGTTCTGTCAAGAGAACAAGCTGGTCATCACAAACACGCTTTTCCAACAACACAAGAGACGACTCTACACATGGACATCCCCAGATGGGCAACATCGAAATCAGATTGATTATATTCTCTGCAGCCAAAGATGGAGAAGCTCTATACAGTCAGCAAAAACAAGACCTGGAGCTGACTGTGGCTCAGATCATCAGCTCCTTATAGCAAAATTCAAGCTTAAACTGAAGAAAGCAGGAAAAACCACTAGACAGATAAGATACAATCTAAACCAAATCCCTTATGAATACACAGTGGAAGTGAGGAACAGGTTTAAGGATTTAGATTTGCTGGACAGAGTGCCTGAAGAACTATGGGTGGAGGCTCGCAACATTATACAGGAGGCAGCAACTAAAACCATCCCAATGAAAAAGAAATGCAAGAAAGCAAAGTGGCTGTCCAATGAGGCCTTACAAATAGCGGGGGAGAGAAGGCAAGCAAAATGCGAGGGAGATAGTGAAAGATACAGGAAATTGAATGCAGATTTCCAAAGAATAGCAAGGAGAGACAAGAAGGCCTTCTTAAACGAGCAATGCAAAGAAATAGAGGAAAGCAACAGAATGGGAAGAACCAGAGATCTGTTCAAGAAAATCGGAAATATGAAAGGAACATTTCGTACAAAGATTACCATAATAAAGGACAAAAGTGGTAAAGATCTAACTGAAGCAGAAGACATCAAGAAGAGGTGGCAAGAATACACAGAGGAATTATACCAGAAAGATATGGATGTCTCGTACACCCCAGGTAGTGTGGTTGCTGACCTTGAGCCAGACATCCTGGAGAGTGAAGTCAAATGGGCCTTAGAAAGCACTGCAAATAACAAGGCCAGTGGAAGTGATGGTATTCCAACTGAACTGTTTAAAATTTTAAAAGATGATGCTGTTAAGGTGCTACACTCAATATGCCAGCAAGTTTGGAAAACTCAGCAGTGGCCAGAAGATTGGAGAAGATCAGTCTACATCCCAATCCCAAAGAAAGGCAGTGCCAAAGAATGCTCCAACTACCGCACAATTTCACTCATTTCACATGCTAGCAAGGTTATGCTTAAAATTCTACAAGGAAGGCTCAAGCAGTATGTGGACCGAGAACTCCCAGAAGTGCAAGCTGGATTTAGAAGAGGCAGAGGAACCAGAGACCAAATTGCAAACATGTGCTGGATTATGGAGAAAGCTAGAGAGTTCCAGAAAGACATCTACTTCTGCTTCATTGACTATGCAAAAGCCTTTGACTGTGTTGACCACAGCAAACTATGGCAAGTTCTTAAAGAAATGGGAGTGCCTGATCACCTCATCTGTCTCCTGCGAAATCTCTATGTGGGACAAGAAGCTACAGTTAGAACTGGATATGGAACAACCGATTGGTTCCAAATTGGGAAAGGAGTACGGCAAGGCTGTATATTGTCTCCCTGCTTATTTAACTTATATGCAGAATTCATCATGCGAAAGGCTGGGCTGGATGAATCCCAAGCCGGAATTAAGATAGCCGGAAGAAATATCAACAACCTCAGATATGCAGATGACACAACCTTGATGGCGGAAAGTGAAGAGGAATTAAAGAACCTTTTAATGAGGGTGAAAGAGGAGAGCGCAAAATATGGTCTGAAGCTCAACATCAAAAAAACGAAGATCATGGCCACTGGGCCCATCACCTCCTGGCAAATACCTGGGGAAGAAATGGAGGCAGTGAGAGATTTTACTTTCTTGGGCTCCATGATCAGTGCAGATGGTGACAGCAGTCACGAAATTAAAAGACGCCTGCTCCTTGGGAGAAAGGCGATGGCAAACCTAGACAACATCTTAAAAAGCAGAGACATCACCTTGCCAACAAAGGTCCATTTAGTAAAAGCCATGGTTTTCCCAGTAGTGATGTATGGAAGTGAGAGCTGGACCATAAAGAAGGCTGATCGCCGAAGAATTGATGCTTTTGAATTATGGTGCTGGAGGAGACTCTTGAGAGTCCCATGGACTGCAAGAAGATCAAACCTCTCCATTCTGAAGGAAATCAGCCCTGAGCGCTCACTGGAAGGACAGATCGTGAAGCTGAGGCTCCAATACTTTGGCCACCTCATGAGAAGAGAAGACTCCCTGGAAAAGACCCTGATGTTGGGAAAGATGGAGGGCACAAGGAGAAGGGGACGACAGAGAATGAGATGGTTGGATGGTGTTCTTGAAGCTACTAGCATGAGTTTGATCAAACTGCGGGAAGCAGTGGAGGACAGAAGTGCCTGGCGTGCTCTGGTCCATGGGGTCACGAAGAGTCGGACACGACTAAACGACTAAACAACAACAATTTGTCCTGATTTTCTTTGTAAGGTGTTTGGAGAGGGTAGGGGGGGCAAGATAATTGATTTGTTTTGTTCTTGTTTTTATTATGTATTTGGTGTTCTTATATTGTAGTTTTATTCTGTGAACCACCCTGAAATCTATAGATGAAGGGCTGTATACGAATGTATTTTTTAACAACATCAACAAAACAACACCTCTTTCCTTAATAATTTTTGATCCATACTTTTCAGTGCCTTTCCACATAACTTTCCTTACCAGAAAATTCCATTTTGTAGGGCAACAGAGCACTTTAGTCCACTTTAATTGTGCAGACCTAAAAGTTTTGATATGCACTTGACTCACTCCTGCAAATTAGTGATAATCTGGGACTGATTTATCTTGAACCGTTTGCTTCCTCTAATTCATTGTTGCTTCCTTTAATTCATAACCATTACGCTCTGTGCTTGTCGCTCAGTACAAAGCTGAAATATGCACACAGTCTCGGGACATGTACAGAGTTCAAGTACAGTTGAACAATGCTTCTTCGTAGAAATGGTATCACATGCCTTTCTTACGCAAGACTAGTTATCCAAAGGCTAGACTATTGTAATGTGTCTAAATGATGCTGCTTTGCATCCCAAAACTTCAACTGGTACAAATGTAGCTGTCCAAGTGCTGATCAAAATAAAGCAACTTATCCAGACGTAGCAGACACCCAATTTGGGAATCTGTTGTGCCACCAAGCTTTATTTCCCACTGATTAGGGGCTGCAATACCTGAAGGACCACCTCTCCCCATATAAACCATCCTGGACTCTGCGTTCATCATCCGAGGCAATTCTCTGTGTTCTTCCTTCACATGAGGTCTGGATGGTGGCAAAAAAAAGAATGTGCCTTCTCTGTAGTGGCTCCCCATTTGAGGAATGCTCTCTCCAGAGGGTTCCACCTGGCGCCTTCATTATATATTTTTAGGTGCCAGGTGAAAATGTTGCTCTTCAACTGGGCCTTTGGCTGATTATTATTCTACCGCCTTTTAAATGTGTCTGTGGGAAAGGGGGTGTTATTGTTTTGCTTTACTTGTTTACTTGTCTTTATCCTGTATTTAATTTTGTGAACTACCCTGATATCTTCAGATGGAGGGTGGTATAACAAACAAACAAACAAACAAACAAAAAAATTGAAGCACCTGTCTCTAACTTTGTCCTTGCTTTGATGCCTTCTAAAGTGTTTGGTTGTTTCAAAAGTACGGCTGGTAGCCACCCCAAAATCAGGCAAGCTTGCAGTTTGAGAGGTGATGGTGGCTCACCACAGCCCCATCATAAATGGAAGCTGACCTTCCTGAAAATCTCAAATGGTACCTTGAACTGTGGCAAGAGCAACATTTTCCTTATGACTGTCTGTATTCACCCTATGTCACACAGCCGAGAAGAATGGCTGCTTCAATTAGGGAGATGATCGTGCCTGTGCTTAAAATCTAATATCTTAAATCCGATTAAGGCAGAGTATGACACAGACTGAGCTTATGTTGCCATTGATTTTTAAGAAGATGGAGATAATTACTTCAGATAGATTTAACTCAATTGTTGAAGACCAGATACATAGTTTCTCTGAAGGAACATTCCTCTATTTATTTCTCTCCGTTTCGTGGCATCCTCCCCACCCCGCTACAAATTCTCCAAAACCAGAGAAATATCAAATTTCCTCAGAAAGAAAAAGACAAGCGTGAAAATGTAGACAACCCAGCTTATCAAAGGAACTCTAGTTATAAAATTATGCAAAGACCTCAGCAATAAAATACTTAATCCAGACTTTTCTTTTTAAGGGCGGGAAAGCGCAGGGAGAAAACTCCTAAGTATCATGCTAGTCTGCCATGCTAATTAATTGTAATTAAAGACTTTGCCTCTTTCACTGTCTGCAAACAAGACTATTGGAACGATCAGAACAGTGAACAGCGATCTTCAGGTTGCAAAGTATTGGTTTGTAGTAGTGTCCAAGCTTGAATTGAATGGATTCATCCCAACTGATTTTGGCTCACAATAAGATTGTTTTGAGCACAACCAATCTAAGTTCCAGTGTTCCCAGTGATGTCATAAGGAAAACAATGAGGGCTTCTCAGCCCCCTCATACTGAATCCTCATACTGAAGCTTGCCTAGTAGTAGCCTGCTGGAGTGGCCTTAGTATTCTTTCGCATCAGGTGAGATCCCTACAGATTGGAGGTGGGCAAATGTCACCCCATCTTCAAAAAAAAGGGGGGAGAAGATCCAGGTAACTACCAACTGTTGAGATTGACATCGATACCAGGATAGGTCCCAGAACAGACAATTAAACAATAAGTCTGGGAGCCCTTAGAAAAGGATGCTGTGACTACTAAGACCCAGTATGGGTTTCTCAAAAGCAAGTCATACCAGAGTCTTTTCTTTTCAACAGAGTACCCCATGTTACCTCTGCCTCTACAGTGGTACCTCGGGTTACATACGCTTCAGGTTACAGATTCAGCTAACCCAGAAATAGTGCTTCAGGTTAAGAACTTTGCTTCAGGATGAGAACAGAAATCGTGCTCCGGCGGCGCAGCGGCAGCAGGAGGCCCCATTAGCTAAAGTAGTGATTCAGGTTAAGAACAGTTTCAGGTTAAGTACGGACCTCCGGAACGAATTAAGTACTTAACCTGAGGTACCACTCTAGAAGTGACTCCTCTCTCCTCTCTCCTTCAGATTACCTCTCCTGTAGTTCAGTTGCTCCCTTAGGATTGGTTATGTTATACCCACCAACGAGAAACTAACAACGAGCCTCTTCAGACATGCATGTTCATTATTTAATGTACTGCAACATGAATTGATGAACGGCATGTGTGAACTGTTTCTCAAATAAAAAATCAAGCACAAAAAAGTCAGATGGCATGCATGCCTGTTTGGACCAGCCTTAGGTCTAAGTAGGTTTAGGATAGAAGCTTTGGATTCATTCTTCTTTGCTAAGTAGGTTTTTGCAAAGAGCCTGAGAACCACAGAAATAAAGAAGAAAGATGCTAATAATCTAGTGTTAATTAATGCTAAACTAACCCTGGGCTATGGGAAATGTCAATTGCAATTGGCTACATCAAGCTGAGTCCCAGATGTGTGCCATCCAGAAGCAAAAAAGAGAGAGAGAAAGAAAAAAGATTATAATTAGAAGAAGGCAGATAGGGAATAAATCAAGCCCTCTCTCACCCACCCATGTGAAAGAGAAGAGAAATAGCAGCAGCTGCTATCCTAATCTGGCTCACTGTTATGTCGATCAACCAAGGGTTTTCATATGAACTTGCACAACTTTTTGAACTCTTGTACATTAATAAGAATTCAGGTTTAAGCAATACAGTGCTAACTTTGGAGCATACTGATTTTCAGAGGGCAGCATTGCAATAGTTTATACTTTGCTGATGAACAGCAAGGAAATATGTGAGTGGAAGAATGTACAATAATACAAAAATAATAATACAAGCGCAATTAAAAATCAAGCAACTAAAACATGCAGTTAAAACCTACCTCAGCATATTTTCAAATCCAAATATAAACATATTTCGCTACAAGTGGAAGATTGTGGAGAAGAGAGGCAGTGGGCCTTCTTTGACATGAAGTTTCTTCCCTGCTGAAACATCTATGGTCAATTCTGTCAATGTTGATGTGCTGAAATGGTTAGGGGTGTCGGACAAATACCTGGGAAACCAATGTGCAAATCCCCACAAAGCCATGGAAGCTCACTGGCCAGTCACCATTTCTTAGCCTAATGTACCACTATGTTGAGCTCCTTGGGAGGTGGCATATAAATGTAATAACAAATAAATAATTTCCTCACTTTTCCATTCTTAAGTTCTGTACTCCACATCAGTTTGCAAATGTTTCTCTTTTCGTTCCTCATGAAAATTCAGCAGCATTTCAGTGTGAATTTTCGCTAATATATGTATCTTTGTATGGCATTTTTTCCCAGACACACCTTCCCTGCAAAGCAATTTACCGCGATACAATGCATTTTCTATTCTATTTCACTAATACATGCATTACTGTGAGCACTTCGCCCCTTTGATATACATTGCTTAGTGGAGAAGAGTGGCAAAATTCAGAAAAGTGTACCTTTTGAAGGACATCTGTGCTTTGGTTCGTTCCCCCCCCCAGAAAATTTAAATTAAGTAGGTTTGCCTATAAATCCTAATGGACTCATGTTTCTTCCCATCTCTAATCTATAGCATAGGTGAGCAACCTGCAAGCAGCCTCCCTAAAGCAGGTAGCCTCATGCAGCCCCAGTCTCAAATTATGTGGCCACTGATGTCTCCTGAAGTTGCCTTGTTCTCCTATCCCATCAGAATTCCTTCCTTCCTGCTCGTTTCCTCCTTATTTTTCCTGCATGTTCAATGTGTTGTTCATGCTTTTCTATGGAGCTTTTCTATGCAGCCGATAAGAAGGGGTATGATGAGGATAAAATAAACGGATCTTCTGCTTTGTTCTCCCTTCCATGCCACTGTATGGCTTTGCAAACAGATTCTGTAACAACAGCTGAAGGTTATGGGGCAGAGGGCTTCCTCCCTTCCAGGCTGGTCTAAGAGGTTTGTGGGCTGCTTCTATTTGACTCCTTCAGGTGTAATTGGCAGTGGGCATGCCCTGGGTTGCTCCTGTCTGATGGGAGAAAGGAAATTGCTGAGGAGCGAATCAGCTTCACTTCTCGAGGGCATTTTCCCGAGATGAGCTGCTGTGAGTCAAAAAAGAAGAGAAGGCTACATGCTCCCCTAGCACCACAATAAAATATAAGAATTCTGCACAAAACCTTATAATATTGAGGAATAAATGATGCAAATTGATAATCTGGAAGTCAAGACTTAATATTAGTAGAAGCTATGGCTGTGCCACTTTTCCCTGGGGTTTTCCCCCTGGCTGGGTAAAGACATAGAAGCAGCACTACAAAAAGAGGGGAAAAAGACTATAATTGTAAAGGTTCTGCTCTGCTTTCTCTTTTGACTAGTTCACCTGTGAATTACAATGTACATATACATAGTCAAGTTCTCTCCCCCCCCCCCGCCGCCACCGCCCTCAGCGCCCTGCTAAATTCCCCACCCCTTTCATTGTTCCTGTCGGAAGCTGTCTAAAATTCAACAGTGGCAATTTCATTTTCTGAAAGTCACGCTATCTGTGGCACACCGTACTGCCGCGCGGAAAAGAAATGCTATTCATTGCTCTCGGTGGCTTTGAGAAATGCTTTATTTATGTGATAAAACCGATGCTTCCGTCTTTGCCAGCGTGGCACGTGGGACGGCAGTAGCTGAAAGCTCAATATGTTATCTTCTCAATAAAGCATTTATCCAGCTTCAGAATATTGTTTATTTGCTAGGAGAGAGGTGTGCGGCAGGCAGGTTACTGAGCACCGCACTCCAATGCCGTCCTTCCCTCCCTCCCTCCCTCCACTGCCAAGTTCACATTCATACATGCATTGCATTTTCTGTGCTCTTCCTTGTCACTAGAGGGTTTTTGTACCTCCTGGAAGGAAGGAAAGAAGGAAGGAAGATCTGGATATCTGTAGCTTGTGCCTTGTTCAATGAGGTGGTTAAGATCAGAGTAGATGTCGAACAGCGCAGCAGAACGAATGCTCTCCCATGTAAAGAAATGCTGTCCTTTACCCAACTTAAGTTCAAAAAGGTCATTCAGAAATGGGAATGGCAGCAGTACTCCTGCAGCCTTGGAAAAGCTTGTAGAGGGGAAGAGGATAAGGATAAACAGTATCTGTAAATGGCCTATGAGAGGTGTTTTTTATTTCAGGCAGAGTTTGCTAAAAGGAAGGAGGAGGTTCAGTCTTAGTCAACCTGGCGCTACCCAGATATTTTGGACTACAATTTGTCATGGCTAGAGCTCAGGTAAGGTTGCCATATTTCAAAAAGTAAAAACCAGGACACCCTGAAAGCTGTTGAGCTTTTAAAAAGAGACCTCAAAATTGATTTAAAAAAAAAAAAATTAGGAAAATCCAAAAGGGTTTTGTTTTTGACAAACTACAAAGTTGTTGAGCTTTTTTTGATTGACTTGCCTAAGATCAGCTCAAAGCACCAGAAATCCCCCCTGGACAAATGGCAGCCCTAGCTCAGGAGAATTGTAGCCCCCCCCCCAAAAAAAAAGATGAGGCAAAGGCTAAATGCAGTGGAAGAGGCTGTAGCAGGACAGTGTCCCGCTGTTATCTTAAGGGTGTTTGGCGAGAATGCAGTAAAGGACCTCATCCATTTCTGCCCCATGGCTTAAGAACTCCCTGCCTAGGAAACCCTGCCTATCCAACCCCACTCATTGTTGTTCTTATGTTCACCAAGTAAAAGGAAAATCTGTTGCCTTAATTCAGTTATAAAACATATCTCCATATATGGAACCTCTGGGTTATAGCCAGTGCTGCCCCTTTGCTTGCAAAGCCACTTGTCCAGTTCTGCTTGCCCAGCTGAACTTTCCCCTCTCCTCCCCTCCCTCCCCTCCCACAGCCACTCTGTACACCCCTCATATATTCTCTAGAAGATTGGGAGAACCTCTGGAGCAGATTTAGAGAGCACTAGGGAGAGGAGGTGACAGCAGCCACGAAATTAAAAGATGCCTGCTTCTTGGGAGAAAAGCGATGGCAAACCTAGACAGCATCTTAAAAAGCAGAGACATCACCTTGCTGACAAAGGTCCGTATAGTTAAAGCCATGGTTTTCCCAGTAGTGATGTAGTGATGTAGTGAGAGCTGGACCATAAAGAAACACTGAATAATTGATGCTTTTGAATTATGGTGCTGGAGGAGACTCTTCAGAGTCCCATGGACTGCAAGAAGACCAAACCTGTCCATTCTGAAGGAAATCAGCCCTGAGTGCTCACTGGAAGGACAGATCGTGAAGCTGAGACTCCAATAGTGTGGCCACCTCATGAGAAGAGAAGACTCCCTGGAAAAGACCCTGGTGCTGGGAAAGATGGAGGGCACAAGAAGAAGGGGACGACAGAGGATGAGATGGTTAGACAGTGTTCTCGATGCTACCAGCACGAGTTTGATTAAACTGCGGGAGGCAGTGGAAGACAGAAGTACCTGGCGTGCTCTGGTCCATGGGGTCACAAAGAGTAGTACACGACTAAACAACAACAGGGAGAGGAGAGGAAGGGGAAAGTCCCATTGTGTGAGTGAAACACCACTTGCAAGGCTCTCAATACAACTAGGGATGTAAAGAAGAAGCAGTTACCATCCTATTCTGTGTTTCTCACAATCAGTCCTGTTTCCATCCTGCTGCAGTTCAGCTTTTGCTAAAACCTACTTTATTCATCTCACTCTCCTCTATGCCTGAGACTGATGTAAGACATTTCAGCAGGAGGGAAATGTTGAAACCAACGCAGAAGAGAATGTAATTATCTATGTAGCATTTATGGACCGCAGAAACCCAACGACAGTGAATACTGACTTGTGTTTGCTTGCGTGATTTCTGTTTCTCACCTCAGATGAACATGCAAATTGTGTCAATTTCCACTTCTGTTTCCATTTTTGATGGAATTCTCTAACCTCCCATTGTTATGATTAAATGGGCACAAGATGTAGGTCACAACATTATGATGGAAGCTTGGGAAAAATTATGGAAAACTGTCTTAAAATTTACAGATTGTTCCCTATTGAAGGAGAATTACATGAAGATGATGTACAGATGGTACACAAAACCAGTGCAGTTAGGGAAAATGTACAAAACTAGTTCAAATATATGTTGGAAGTGTAAGGAAAAGGAGGGGACATTTTATCATATGTGGTGGGATTGTAAGGTAATTTAAAAAAAATTGGGAAATGATATATAACGAATTGAAGAAAATGTTCCATTTAACATTTGTTTAAAAACCCGAGGCATTTTTGTTGGGGATTGTAGGGAAAGACCTGCCAAAAAAGTTGAAAAACATCTTCATGTATGCGACAACGGCTGCAAGAGTTCTGGTAGCACAAGGATGGGAGACTGAAGAAATCCCAACTAAAGAATCATGGCAAGAAAAATTGATGGACTATGCAGAACTGGCAAAACTGACATATAGGCCACGGGACAAGGCTAACTGTGACTTTAAGGATGAATGGGAACCCTTTACAAAGTATCTGAAGACGCAACAAAGCGAACTGGACTCCTTGGCAGGTTTTGAATAAACATTCACAAACTTTTTATTGATAATAATCAGCTAAATAGTTTGAGGATCTATACAACTTTGTAACATGCAGAAAACAGCATTCTTAGAGAAACCAAAGACTGGAACTGAGGGAAGTCGGGGGGGGAGGGGGGAATGGGGGGGACAAGGATGATATGTTTTTGGATAATATGTCTTGTTATAATTTTGAATAAAATAATAATAATAATAATAATAATAATAATAATAATAATAATAATAATAATAAACTGTGCATACAGGAGTTGATACATCTGACTGCTCATCCATACCTATGCTTGTCTGGCCACATATGAATTGAATCCAAGGGGGGGGGGTTCTTATTTATATTAATTGGGATATGCATGCCCATTTAGGGGCATTAGTCTCCTGGAAAACTGATTCCATCAGTCCCAAGTATGCAGGTGTAATCCATATATTTGGATGTGGTACAGACTAGCACAACCACATGAGCTTTAGCAAAGACGAAGCTGCCCCTTTCTTCCCATTACACATGGCAACTGGTAATGTCATATGACTTATATGGTAGCTAAAAGAGATAAATACCAAACAGTTATGTCAGAAATGAAACTCCAGAGAACCCTCAGGCTAGTTACGATACCTGCTGGGACTTAAAGGCTACAGTCTAACGTTTTTGGCTGTACTGATGGTTTTCTGGGGGGATTAGATTGATCTTCACTTCATAGGCACAATGTGAAATGGCTTTTTAAACCTTTGCTGAACATACTGGCATCCATTTCCAATCCCCTGCGCCTTTCAGTGTGCTTTAAAACTCCACATTTTGATACATGCTCTCACAGTTTATTACAAATAAACTTTCCAGTGCTGCATAAACGGTCATATTTCACATTACTGTGGATGCCAGTTTTTGCTGCAAATGAGATGCTGTATGAACATATTTAAATGATCACTCTGTAATGTTGCGATATTTTACACAAAGTAGAGTATTTTAAATTCATTGAATTCAGTGGGATCGCAAATCTGATGACAACACTTAATCACTTTATTCCTGTGGTCTCCCTTGCCCTGAGCAGATGGGGATTATTTCACGAACCAATTATGAAGTGCAGTAACACAGGATCTAACACCACTTCAAAGAAGAAGGACTCCCAATGGTTTTAAACTAATAAAATAATCAGATGGTATACTAAATAGATTTCTTGCTATAGTTTTGAGGATCTGGCCCATTTATTTATTTTTTAATTCAAGCACTTGCAATTTGCATATAATTTTCTGAAGCTCAGGATGATATCCACTGAGTGCAAAAGCAAACCCTTTATTTTTGCAGATATTTCCAGCTTCTTGCACAGTATTTTCATGTCCATTATATTTAAAGGTAAAGGGTAAAGGGACCCCTGACCATTAGGTCCAGTTGTAACCGACTCTGGGGTTGCAGCGCTCATCTCGCTTTACTGGCCGAGGGAGCCGGCATACAGCTTCCGGGTCATGTGGCCAGCACGACTAAGCCACTTCTGGCAAACCAGAGCAGTGCACGGAAACGCCGTTTACCTTCCTGCTGGAGCGGTACCTATTTATCTACTTACACTTTGACGTACTTTCGAACTGCTAGGTTGGCAGGAGCAGGGACGAGCAACGGGAGCTCACCCCATCGCGGGGATTCAAACCGCCAATCTTCTGATTGGCAAGTCCTAGGCTCTGTGGTTTAACCCACAGCTCCACCCACGCCCCATTATATTTATTTGCAAATTAAAAGGGCTACCAGGCTTACTGGTTCCTCCTCTTGTGCCTGGCCCTGTAAGTTGCCCCCAATTGGTACCACCAGGTGCCAACAAGTTAATGGTTCATTGGGCACTGCCTAGAGCAGGGGTGTCCAAACTTTTTCCAAAGAGGGCCAGATTTGATGAAGTGAACATGCGTGAGGGTCGACCAAAGTTGTTGAGCTTTTCCCCTCCCCAAAGTTGTTGACCTTTTTTTAGAATTGAAGGTGTTGACCTTCTGTTAGGATTCCCCCCCCCCCAGGAAATAAACTAATAAACTGCAACAGGGGCCGGATTTAACTGACCGTCGGGACTGTCAAAGCCATCAGGCCCAGAAGCCAGACTTTGGACATGCCTGGCCTGGAGGCTCTACTTTTGGGAGATGAAGGAGCAGGGCAGGAAACTCTCAGTCATCAGCCTTGTGGAGAGAAAAGAGCCCAGCTGTAGTGCCTTGGGCAAACGAAGGGCAAGAAGACATAGCAGATGTTCAGAACATTGCAGAACAGTCAGGAGAAGGAAGAGAAGACCAGTAGGAACTTAAAGAAGAGATGGGTGAATCTAGACTCCTAAGTGTGGTTTCTCACACTCCCAGGCAGAGGTCCTCTTCAGGTTGTCATTAGGGGAGCCCAGAGATGGAATACCAGCATCAAATATTTAGCAGCCCACACTGTGAGACTTATTGTTCGGGCTCAAGCCTGCCCTGGCCAAAAGCACTGAGGCAGAGTGCTTCTCCCCTGTTTCGGGACAGTCTTCCCCATGACCCTGAGGCTTTGACTGTTCCTGGGGTTTGGGACAGTGACAGTAACCTGGGACATGAGTAGAAGCAGCCACATGAAGCAGCGTAAATGAAGGAAGGCCTTACTTGCAGCAGATTAGATGTGAGCTGGAGTCTTCTCTGACTCCTCAGCCAGTTGTGGCCCATGGAAGATACGGAACACACAATTTTCCCTCCAGAATATAGCGCAGTGGTGGAGTATGCGGGCAGCAGATGAAAACTCTCCTTCCACCACCAATAAATCAACAAAAACTTTCTTTTATCTGTTTTCTGACTAGAGAACTCTATGGTATCTCTGAATCTTTTCAGAGTTTATCTGTAAGAACAGCAAAGGAAGACAACCAGTATCATTTTTCCCTTGCAATGAGAAGCCACTGAAACTGGGTGTGTTCAAGGTCACACTCTTTATACTACTGCTGCTGCTACTACTACTACTTCTACTACTACTAATAATAATTTATTATTCATACCCCGCTCATCTGCCTGGATTTCCCCAGCCACTCTGCGTGGCTCCCAACAGAATATTAAAAGCATGATAAAACATCAAACATAAAAACTTCCCTAAACAGGGGTGCCTTCAGATGTCTTCTAAAAGTCAGATAGACATCTGATGGGAGGACTTTCCACAGGGTGGGTGCCACTACCAAGAACACCCTCTGCTTGGTTCCCTGTAACCTCAATTCTCGCAGTCAGGGAAATGCCAGAAGGTCCTTGGAGCTGGACCTCAGTGTCTGGGCTGAACGATGGGGGTGGAGACGCTCCTTCAGGTGTCCTGGGCCGAGGCTGTTTAAGGCTTTAAAGGTCAGCACCAACACTTTGACTTGTGCTTGGAAACATACTGGGAGCCAATGTAGGTCTCTCAGGACTGGTGTTACGTGGTCTTGGCGGCCCCTCCCGGTCACCAGTCTAGCTGCCGCATTAATTGGTGGTAATACCCAATAGACTGGACAGTTCCTCATGCCCAGCTGTGTATGCTAAAGTCTGAGTTTGCCTGGCAGACCTTCAGAGATTTCGAAGCAAATGAATTGGTGTTGAAAGGGTTCCCAAGTAGATAGGCTATTTCTACATATCAAGGAGGTGGGGGGGGGGTCCTGTTTTTAATACCAAGAGTGGTGCAAGGTGGGAGGGGGGAGGGGACTCAGCTCGGAATAGACAAATCTGTCTATTTTAGTTTCTTTCAGCTTCTCATTTTTCCTATCTTAAGTCCAGTTCTCCACATTTCCATGCATTTTTTTTAAAGCTCCTCATGAAAACTCATCAGCATTTTAGCGCAACTTTCTCCGAATCTACGTATTTGCATGCAATTTTGCCTGATGTCCACTTTTTTGCAATGCATTTTGCATGGTACTTTCACTAATAGATGCATTTTTACGGACACTTTATCCCTGTGTATGCATTTTCGTACATGTTACTTGGCTGGAGAACTGCATTGCAAACTCTGGAAAAGTAAATTTTGCACAATTCAACATTTTGGACTTTGTGCTGTTTTTGGAAAATGCAAATTACAGTGGTACCTCAGGTTAAGTACTTAATTCGTTCCAGAGGTCCGTACTTAACCTGAAACTGTTCTTAACCTGAAGCACCACTTTAGCTAATGGGGCTCCTGCTGCCGCTGTGCCGCCGGAGCATGATTTTTGTTCTCATCCTGAAGCAAAGTTCTTAACCTGAAGCACTATTTCTGGGTTAGCGGAGTCTTTAACCTGAAGCGTATTTAACCTGAAGCATATGTAACCTGAGGTACCACTGTACATAGATTTGGTTTTTTTTAATGTGAACTGAATCAAATTCCTCCTCCATCCTTACCTCTTACCAATGCAACCTTGCCCCTCTTGGCTACTCTAAGGTTGTTCTTCCTCAGCTCAGTTCACTTCCATTGTTAGAGCTGCGCTGAAGGAATCGTCTTCAATCAGCTGAGCATAGTTGGGTTCAGTCTTCTCTTCTGCATGTTCCTGTGGATACAAAAGTTGCTTTATAGGCAAGCAGGCAAATTATACAACATAAACACACACACATTGAGACAGGCCCTTAAACCAACCAAAGCTTTGAGCCTTAATTGAAACCAAACAAAATTGGCAAGTGCCCAGTTTAAAAATGCTGTGAAGTCTTTGGCGCTTAATTCGCTACGTAAAATTGCCCCTGCTTCTCCAGAGGAGTTATTAGTAGCATAAAACTTCGCCCTTAACAACATTTCTTAGCAGCAATGTGGGTATTGCTATGAGGATGAAATTGACAAACTTATAATTGGCTTTGCTACGTGGGAGCTGCAGATTGTGACAAATAGGAGGCCACAACTCTGTTTTATTTGTGTTAAAAATATGAAGGACAATAGCAAGGGAACAAGTGCACTTTTAAATGGATGCCCACTCCACAATAGAGCTTTTTTGTTTGTTTTTATGAGCCTTGGTCTTTCCGGAGGTTTTGATGTTTGCCGGAGCTGTCCATTGATTCACCTTCTGTATCTTCAATTCCAAGTAGGAATCATCTTGCATTTTTTTATCTAATTGCAGAGCAGGCACCATATTTTATTAGCATCTTTTTTCCAGCATGAAAAGGGTGTTCATTCACATAGATCAGCCATATGATCCACATAAACGTACATCAAGTAGATCAGTTACTTGTGGGAGTTAGCCTGCCGCAGTAACAGCATCTCTGGCTCTGAAGGCAGTTGGACTGCAGTTGTAGTTTAGTGACTCTGAAGGGCTGCCAAGTATCTCAGAAATATAAGTACTTTAGCTGGTTTAATATATTTAACTGCTGCATGGCAAGGTTCGGACCACAAGCAGTTCTTAGATGTAATTATTTTAAAAGAAATTGTGCTGTCCCCAGCAGAGTGGTTTTATTGCAGACAGTACTTTAAAATGCAATAAAAATCATAAAAGAAGGTACATATGACCCATTTTAGAGATTTGCTTTATAAAAGTCTCCTAATAGTATCATGATTTTATTACACACAATATAGATCCATACCTGAAGCTAGTACTCGTTCTAACAATGTATCTATGAACATTGTTATCACTGAGTCATAAGAATTAAACCTTGATCTTTCTCAAATCCCATTGATTTCAAGTTAGGATCCTAGTGTATAGGTTCATTATCTATAGATGTGCTAACCATAGTTCCTAGGTACTTCTTAGGGATATTTCTGAAATATTCCACATCTATTTTTTCCATGAATTTTGATATTTGGAATTGCCCGGACGTCTTCCAGATGAGTGACTGATATTGGTAGTATATCATGGCTGTTCTGCTTTAAGCTACAGGGAGAATTGCAAGACTTTCCACATAAGTGGGATACTGAATACTTCCTGTCTGATCTTCTCACTATTACACCAGTGAGGGTGATGGAGCCACTGTGGTTTGGGAAGGTGATGGACACATTTCTCTGAGCAGCCATTTGAAAATACTTAACTTAAAATCAAACATTTCGAAACTGTTTCCACCCTCCACAATAGACACATTTCTAAACATATTTTGAGACACTTCTTTTTCAGCCAAGTACGGTGTTGGAACATTCAGGATGTGTGAAATCCAGTGGATAATTATGTTCTGATCAGCACATTAGTCTGCAAGGGAGCTATTAACGACAAAGCTCCAAATATGGAATCCCCTTCAAACCTATGCCAAAGTTTTGTTCCACAAATCCCAAGTTTTAAGCTGCAAATCACAGGTTTCATGCTCAGGTGTGAAACCAACATACCCAGAAGAGAGGCCTTTCAAACACTCAAAAAGTTGTCATTGTCATATCCATGCCAAGGTTTTGTGTGACAAGTCTGCTGCCACCTACAAGCGTGTGAATGACATGCCGTTTGGTGAATCCTAGTGAACAAACAAGAAACAACATTGTCCTATCTCCTTCACATCTATGCCAAAGCTTTGTGCTGTGCTTGTCCAATCGGCAAATTTGCTGTGAGCAAAAACAATAGGCCGGATGCCCAGAAGGATATCTCTTGGGTTGAGGATTGGGTTCAGTAATCCTAAACTATCAGAGTATGCATATTGATGCTCAGCCATGCCAGCCATGCCAGTTATAGGAACAGCCATAATTAGCCAATCAGCCATAATTTTGCATAAACACTTCTCAGCACTGAGGTCACCTGGGCTTCCAAAGCTGAAGTTTATGGATTGAAACAGAGGAAGCTTAGTACAAAACTTTGGCAAAAAATGGAAGTGAATAAGAGATTTGGGGGTCTGTACAACTATGACATCCAATGGAAGATGAGAGGCTTTTGGGGGAGTGTGCTAGATTCTGGCATCACACAGGGCATTGACATGCAGAGGGCCAGGAGGCCGGCTGATAAGCCCCAGCTGTGCCGTCTCCATCCATCGGCCCGTGCTCCGACGTAAATCAGTGACCCAGACTTCAGAAGCAATGACACGCTATTAGCAGAATGTACTGTGCACACAGAATAGGCGTGAGGTTTATGTACAGTGGTTGCAGTTGAGTTGAAATACTGCACCACAGGTTACACGGAAAGGGGGGAGGATGTTGGGAATTCCATTCCACCTTAAGGAACAGACGTGTGGATTGTTGCATGTCACATGTCAGTTTACAGTACAGTTTACAGTTTACTGACATGTCACATGTCAGTTTACAGTATGCCGGAAACTTCCATTGTGTATAGCTTTTGCTTTTGCTGTTCTCTCTCAGATGACATGAGAGAAAGACAACATGTTTCTTTGTCCTGATTTATGATTAGTAAATCTGCAGCTGTACCTTCACAGGGCACCACTGAAATTTGAGACGCCAAGGTCTAAAACTGTTGCAGTGAATACAGCTGCCAGGAAGTAAAGGATCGAGTTATTTCATATTGGAATCCTAACAGATCAAACTTGTCTTGCAACTCTACAGTTGTCTAAAACTGACTGCTTCTTTAGCCTGCAGAATCCTCCATTCCTCTTTCTTCTCCCTCTTGGTTATTTCCTGTCTTACATTGTGGCATTTTGGTTGCCTGTGGACAGCAAACTATCTGAACCCTCTCCTGCTCGAGAGAACTACATTTTCACTAAAAAAAAATGCATCAGGAAAGTGTCCTTAGAAAAAGGGTGCTGGTATATCTTGCGTGGAAAGCAGGTGCCTATAAAATCCACCCTATCGGAAAAGAAATGAAGAGGAGTGGGAAAGTAAGCTCAAGAAATAGCTCGTGGCAACACTACCTCTCTTTTAGGGGTGAAGACAAGACAGATAAGCCCGGTTCGTACATAACATGAAACCATAGTTTTAAAAGAAACTATAGTTTAATGTGCCCCTTCATGGATCACTGCCTTGCTGTGGTGAAGGGGCTTGAATAACTCAGAGAAGGTATGAACTATGCCGTGCAGGGCACCCAAGATGGACAGGTCATAGTGGAGAGTTTTGACTAAACGTGATCCACCTGGAGCAACACTCCAGTACCCCTGCCAAGAAAGCTCCATGGACAAAGACAACAGGCATATAAGAGTCATGACGCTGGAAGATGAGCCCCTCAGGTTGGAAGGCGTCCAACATGCTACTGAGGAAGAGTGGAGGACAAGTACAAGTAGAAGGCTGATTGCTGAAGAATTGATGCCTTTGAATTATGGTGCTGGAGGAGACTCTTGAGAGTCCCATGGACTGCAAGAAGATCAAACCTCTCCATTCTTGAGGAAATCAGCCCTGAGTGCTGTGGGAGCCATGAAGTCATGGCAAAGGCTTGTAGCGCCACCTGGTGCCTCGCTGACCTCGGTGACCTGCAGGTCCGTGCCTTGCAGTGTATTAAGTACATAACCTTATATGGAGTTATGTTCCCCCTCTGGGCAGTAATTACCTTATATGGCGATGGGTGGGTAAAAGCCATGACCGGATGAGGTAACGTGAGACATTGGCAAACGGCCATGCGACAGGGGAGAACAAAGGAGAATAAAATTGGAGGAGAGTGGTCGAAGGAGCTGCTCATACCATCCTGAAAATATTGCTGGCTCTCTGTGTCTTTTTTCAAATGCTAAACAGTGCCATTTGTGATGGCTGGCTTCCGTCAGAGTGCTCACTGGAAGGACAGATCGTGAAGCTGAGGCTCCAATACTTTGGCCACCTCATGAGAAGAGAAGACTCCTTGGAAAAGACCCTGATGTTGGGAAAGATGGAGGGCACAAGGAGAAGGGGACGACAAAGGATGAGATGGTTGGATAGTGTTCTCGAAGCTACCAGCATGAGTTTGACCAAACTGTGGGAGGCAGTGGAAGACAGGAGTGCCTGGCGTGCTCTGGTCCATGGGGTCACAAAGAGCCAGACACAACTAAACGAGTAAACAACAACAACAACAACAGTTTAATGTGAGCAAGCAAAGTGCTGGGGCATACTGCTCAAAGGTCCATGCATTGCTCTTCCCTTACTCCTTCCTTCAGCACACTGCAAAGAAAACAAGCCAGAGATGGATTGTCTCATGTGCGAACATGCCTTGGCTCACTGCTTGTGGTTTGTTGACAGGAAACAAACCATGACAGCTGGTTTGCACATAACACAAAGGCAATCTTTCCTTTATTTCCCCTCAGCTGAGGGCCAAAGGAGGAGTGAAGTGATTTTGGGGGTGTGGTGAGCCAGCTCGTTGCTCATTCACCTTAGAGCACAGCTTATTTTTAACACCTTATTTCGTTATTTGCTTGTTTTTATATTTAAGCCTTTTAGGTAACTTCTAGATTAATACACATGACACTGAAGCCATTTCTTCACAGCCATGCTTACATCATGAACTGCTTGCTCGGTAAATCAAGCGCTTCAGGGATATTCAAACTTAAAACGCATCCAATCAGCCGTGCTGATTGCCAAGCATTTGAGATGTCACAATCTGCAATTGGCGGCACCTAAGTCATATCAAAATTCATTACAGCTATAATGTAGAGAAAATTAGATTTTTAAAATATTAATAACCTTCATATTTATGCTGCCACATGATATTAGTGGTTGCAAGGGACTGGCCGGGATGCGTAAAATGGATCTCTGGTGAGGTGTCTAATGGCGGGAGGCGAGAAAGCGCTGACCAGCATTCCTGACTGAATAGAAATTTCATTCAATATAACTGGAAGCCTTTCAAGTAATTTCTGGATTATTTTCTTGCTGATTAACTGAAATGAGCCACAGTGTATCGGCAAAAAAGAGTGATTTATGTCAACATCTTTATTGAAATCCAGTTAGCACAGGGAATGCTACATGAATTTATAGCTTGACTTGCATCACATTTATTTGAATTAAATTAAAATAAAAGAGTGCCTTATTTATTTATTTATTTGTAACCGCCATGCATATTTCTCTCCCCACCCCCCTTTTATTTTCTCCTGAAGGAAAAGAATTATAGGAATGCTTTTCAAGTTTGTGAATTTCAAAATAGTCCAGTGTCAAAATATGTGAGGGGAGTTTAGGGGCAGAAGGTCACCTATCTCCTCACCTCCTGCCCTGCTCTGTTCTCCTTCTGCCTTATAATGACTCCTCCTGTTTTTCTTCCTGCTGAAGGAAATAGGGTGGAGATGAAGCCAAAATGAGGTCTTCTCAGTGATAAAATGACAACCCCAAAGCAGAGCACGTCACTGAGTGTGTGAGTCCTGTTTCTCATGAACGAACAAGCACATATCTCCACCTTCTACGAGCTGCAAAAGCTTCTTAGGCTATTGACAACATGCCAGTCTGGCAGTAGCACACACCTGTTGGCCTTAGCTAGGAGAATTTGGGAAGTCATCAGCACAATTGGAGTCAGTCCATGCCATTCCACTAGTAATAGCATCCATGATAATACTTATCCATGATAATGTCCAAAATTATCCATGATAATGTCCAAAATATCTTGTGGGAAGCAAGAACAGGATGGATCGCATAAAGATGCAGCTAAACCATTCAGCTTGGTCACCTGAATTATTCTGCCAGGTGGTAAGGGGCTGGGCTATGGCAACATAGAGTCCATATCAAGTGCTCAGCTTGGACCTGTGAGGGCAAAACTGTGCAGAGCGACAGCGTACATGTTTCAACCTGCCTGTTGCATCTTGACCATGCACTGGGTATGCTTCCCTTACCCACAGGCCCTCTAATGTCCAGGCTGAACACCTGAAGAGGACTTAGGTTATAAAATGGCTCTCACTTGCTGGGTCATCACCTTGTTGTTGTGAGTGGGCTTGCATGTTCCTATGACCCTTGTGAGCGAAGCCATTAGGAGTCTCGTACTCCCAGCAGGGTCACCCAAGGAGGTAAAGTCAAAGGGAAGGAGCTAGACAAAGAATGATCCAAGAAGTTCTCAATGGCAGAACAGGTGGAAGATAACATGTATGTTACAGCAGCTGTGATGACGGATGAAGTCGTGATACTCATGTCATCAGAATAGAGCCTTACTGCGAAGACTGGGTGTTGGTCAGCGTGCACTGATCTACACACATAAAACAAATGCACACACAGGCATCTTCCAAAAACCCATCCCAAACCCAAATGGGCTTTGAAGATGCTCAAACTCAGGACAAAAGGGAGAAACATGCTAAGAGGAAGGAACGGTGATCAATTCCCTCCAGGAAACCTATGTCCCCACTGTGGAAGGACATGTAGATCCAGAATTGGCCTCCACAGTCACAGAATCACTGTTAAAACCATGTTTATGGAAGACAATCATTTCTGGCTACGAGTGATCACCAAAGAAGAAGACTAAAATGGCTTCCCTAGCTGGATGCGTATTTAACCATCCAGTAAGTTCTCCAAGTTCTGAGACCCTTAAGCATGGGTATAGAATCATAGAATCATAGAATCATAGAATCATAGAATCATAGAGTTGGAAGAGACCACAAGGGCCATCGAGTCCAACCCCCTGCCAAGCAGGAAACACCATCAGAGCACTCCTGACATATGGTTGTCAAGCCTCTGCTTAAAGACCTCCAAAGTAGGAGACTCCACCACACTCCTTGGCAGCAAATTCCACTGTCGAACAGCTCTTACTGTCAGGAAGTTCTTCCGAATGTTTAGGTGGAATCTTCTTTCTTGTAGTTTGGATCCATTGCTCCGTGTCCGCTTCTCTGGAGCAGCAGAAAACAACCTTTCTCCCTCCTCTATGTAGGCAAACTAAGGACTGGGGGCCGGATCTGGCCCAATCACCTTCTAAATCCAACCTGTGGATGGTCCGGGAATCAGTGTGTTTTTACATGAGTAGAATGTGCCCTTTTATTTAAAATGCATCTCTGGGTTATTTGTGGGATATAGGAATTTGTTCATTCCCCCCTCCCACAAGGTCTGCTGAAAAAGTTTGCTGACCCCTGCCCTAAAGTCATCATATACAGATAGGGATGGAAGAATCTGTCCATTTTGGCTCTCATTGGCAAGTTTCTCATTTTTCCAAGCTTAAATCAGTTTCTCCACATTCCTTCAAGAATTTGCAAATACCCTTTTAAAAAACATTCACGAAAATTCTTCAGCATTTTAATGTGAATTTATATTGATAAACACATTCTTGTATGCAGTCTTGAATAACAAGTGGTTAGAGTGTTGGACTAGGACCAGTAAGACCAGGTTTGAATCCCTGCTTAGCCATGATGCTCAGTGGGTGACCTTGGGCCAGGTATGTGCTCTCAGCTTAACCCACCTCCTAGGGTTGTTGAGAGGATGAAATGGGGAAGGTGAGAACCATGAATATCACCCTTCAGCTCCCTGGATAAAAGGCAGGATATAAATATAATAATAAACAATGCATTTTTATGTTCTTTTCAGTAATACACTGAATTCCATCCACACTTACACCTAAAATATACATTTTTGTAAACATTGTTTGGCCATGGAACTGCACCACAAAATTGGGATATATAAGAATTTTGAAGGATGGCTGTGTTTCGCTTCTCATATTGTTTCAGAAAGTGTGAATGTTAAGTTATGGGTGAACATATCAGATGACACAGCGATTCTTCAGACAGCTCTTGTTTATTCACAGGGCAGAACAGAACTGAACTAAAGGGTTCAGCCCACCTGCTTATACAGAGCTCAACTACAAAGCAACAGTAACAACTTTCTGTAACTATCCAATCACTGCACGTCACTTTCAATTCCTTATTTGCAGCGGCGTAGCGTGAGTTGTCAGCACCCGGGGCAAGGCACGTAATTTGCGCCCCCCCTAACCCCTAACCTGCGAGTTGCCGCTGGCGCTGCTGCCCAAACGACGCCGCTTGCCTGGAGGAGGAGGGGGGCAGAGAGGCGAGGAAAATGCAACGGCCCAGCAGCTGCAGCAGCAGCGGCGGAGGCGGGGCTGTGAGGAGGGGCTGCCTGGCGCGTCCTCCGCGGCGAGCGCTGAGAGCCGCTGCCTGCCGGGCGCCTTCAGCCGGGCGCCGCGAGACATGCGGCTCTGCTACAGCCTGCGCTCGAGGCTCTTCGGCGACTCCGGAGGTAGCGAGCGCGCCCCCCCCAGATGTTGCGCCCGGTGCAGCCGACACCCCTGGCACCCCCCACGCTACGCCACTGCTTATTTGCATATATGGACCTGAGTGAAAACTATCTACAGTATCCCCCTGCTGGCCCAGGGTGAGAACTTCAGTACATAACAGTGAATTTGAAAGATTTGGTTTCAAATGCAAGCTCAGTTGTGAATTCCCCCTCTATCTCTATGCAAAGGAAGGAAGAGAAATTAGTTCTTTGGATTCATCTTTAGCCTCACTGCCACTAGTGCCAGCTATCCAGACCGGACCCCACATTTCTTAGACTGGGGAGCAGACCCAGTGGACTTCAATCTCAAATTAAAATGTGTCGGTACAGAATGTTAAAGCATCTACATTTTCCATCCTGCAGCGGCTCAAAAATCTTCAACTTGCTTTGGACAGGTTACTTTGAAAGCTATATTTCTCACAAATTATGAGCAGCTATCCTGCCTCTGAGGTTAATAGGATTTCAGGATCTCAGTTCATGTAATAAAAATTAATCTGGCTCTGCCAGGAACTGTAAATCAGTTTACTCTTCTGCACAGAATACAAATACCTAAATGATGCTCCTTTCATATATTTTGCAATTTGCACTGCACTCTCAGGGCCTTATGCTTTAATCGCCAACCTCATTTCTGTACTTCAGGCCCACTTAAACAGCCCTCCTGTTACCATTTTGTATTTCTGGTCATGGGTTGGGGTTCAGAGAGTTTGGTGATTTCCCAGGATCACTTACTACTGGGCTGAGGTTCCACGGAAGTGCTGACTGTATGAAATCCCACCTTCATGTCACCCTTGTGATTTGTATATGCTGCAAGATTGTAACACACTTTAAGAGTGGAAAAACCAATCCATTTCTGGGCTGAATCCAGGGCCAGATTTAGGAGTGATGAGGCCTTAAACTACTGAAGGTCATGGGGCCCTTTTATATGTCCAGCTGTCCTTTGTCAATTAAAATTAAAGGGAAATTAAAGGGGACGGGACAGGACTGGATGTACATTTCCAAAATATAAGATAAAAAAGAAATAAAATAAACCCTACATACAGTAACAGTGTTTTTGTTGTGTAGGCTCCTATTTGTTATGTGCAAATCGCTTTAGGTACCTATTAGGTCAATAAATTACCATATAAAGGTAAAGGGACCCCTGACCATTAGGTCCAGTCGTGACCGACTCTGGGGTTACGGTGCTCATCTCGCTCTATAGGCTGAGGGAGCTGGCGTACAGCTTCCGGGTCATGTGGCCAGCATGACTAAGCTGCTTCTGGTGAACCAGAGCAGCGCACGGAAATGCCGTTTACCTTCCCGCCGGAGTGGTACCTATTTACCTACTTGCAATTTGATGTTCTTTTGAACTGCTAGGTTGGCAGGAGCAAGGACCGAGCAATGGGAGCTCACCTCGTCGCAGGGATTCGAACCACTGACCTTCTGATCGGCAAGCCCTAGGCTCAGTGGTTTAGACCACAGCGCCACCCACGTCCCAAAAATTACCACATAGCATACAACAAATTGTCATTTTTTGGGTGTTGAATATGCAATTCCCAGGATTTTTTTTATTTTGATTTTAATCTATCAAGTTCCTCAACTCCCAACCTACTTTCCAAATAGGGGGAAATTCCGTCACTTCATGACCCTGATCATTGCAATATAGCCGAATAGAAAATGGAGAAGAATATCATTAGCCCCTCCTGTGAGGTTATACATTGCGACTTGGCTTTGCCCTTCTAAACTCTGCATTTGACTCCACACACAGTTGCACAGGGTTTCTGAGGTATATGGGTACAGCTGACTCCCAAATCAGACCTTTGCTGAATATGTAGAAGCTAGAGGGGAGAAGCCAGGCAGCTGCATCAGTGTCCGAACCAGAAGCACACTGTCACTCTCGCTGATTCATATTTAGTCCTTTGTATGGTTACTGCATGAATAGAGATTTGTTACGCTTTCAGTATACCTGAAGGAGCGTCTCCACCCCCATCATTCTGCCTAGACACTGAGGTCCAGCTGCGAAGGCCTTCTGGAGGTTCCCTCACTGCGAGAAGTGAGGTTACAGGGAACCAGACAGAGGGCCTTCTCGGTCATGGCACCCGCCCTGTGGAAAGCCCTCCCATCAGATGTCAAGGAAATAAACAACTATCTGACTTTTAGAAGACATCTGAAGGCAGCCCTGCTTAGGGAAACTTTTAAGGTTTGATGTTTTATGTGTTTTTAATATTTTGTTGGGAGCTGCCCAGAGTGGCTAGGGAAACCCAGCCAGATGGGCAAGGTATAAATAATGAAATTATTAATAATCATATTTTATTATAATTTGGATGTTTGGTGTCTCATTTGTTTGGAGGTCCATGAGCTGTCTCCATATCCAGATAGTGTGACCTTACTGTCTTCTGGTAACTGTGGAAGCTTGAAAAGAGACGAAATCACTGCTCTTCCTTTTCATCACATCCGGTATTGTGTGAAAGAGCTATGCATTATGTACACTTCATTTTCTAATTACTGTAATGTGATAATTATAACTAAGTTGTCCCTGTCATAAACTTTTTGCACTCAAAGATCAATTTTTAATAAATGTGTTCTCCTGAGTCATCTAAACGAACCTAAATGTGTTTTTTTAATCAAGCTTTGCTCCGAACACTTCTAAAATAAATATTTTGGCTAATCAATAGTTATAGATATAACTGTGCTGTGGTCAATCATATAATAATTTTTCAAAAAGCATTTTTTTTTAAAAAAAAATGAGATGTCACAAAGCCAAGTAAAAATGTGATGTATTGCAATTTTGGAATCTTCTTGTGGTAGAAAAATGTGATTTTAGATCTGTTAATCCAATTTTGATTTTTAAAAGGGAGCAATCAGTATTGCACAGGGTTTTGTTGTAAGTTCTTCTACCATGTACAGGAAAGGAGACAGGCTCAACATGGGAATGCCCACAAATCTGGCTTGATACATCTGGTGCAGCCATAGTAAAGCTGGCTGAATCCAATATGGGCAGGCATTTGGGGACTGGATGCAGATTTAGTGTCACTAGAACCATCCCTTCGGACAATCTTTACATGCATGGAACCTAGGGGTTGATCATGCCCTTTGGTTCAAATTACAATGCAGTGGAACTACTACTATAATGTCTTGTCTCATTACATATGCTAAAGCTATTTTTTGGTCATCTGCACACTATCCCTTGTTTTTTCCTGTAGGCATAATTGCAGTTGTTAACAGTCGTCAACAGCTTTACCATACCCATTGAGTCAATCACCCATCTCCTAACACCCTTCTGAGAAAAACCCTACCCCACCCTCCCACAATATATAAGGGTCTGGTGACTTCTGTTTCAGTAAATCTGAAGAAGTGTGCATGCACACAAAAGCTTATACCCAGAACAAACTTAGCTGGTCTCTAAGGTGCTACTGGACAATTTTTTGTTTATTTCAACTGCGTCAGACTGACAAGGCTACCTACCTGAATGTACTACTATAATGTTTCTTCTACTAAAACAGATATGGAATTCTTGTTCACATAAACCACTCCAATTTCTTTGTCGTTGTTGTTTGTTGGTTGGTTTGTGTGTTTGTGTTTGTGTATGTGTGTGTTTGCAGCTATAGGCAGATTAATATGTTGTTTTTGTTAACTTTTATTAAGTTATCATCATCTTATTTACAGACCATGCGTTATCTTTCTAACACTGTTGGACAGAAGGAAAAAACAAAAACAAAAAGATTTTTTACAATCCAAAACAAGGAAAATTACACAAACAAATGCATTTTTAACAATCCATAGCAGTCTAAAAGGATCAGATATAAAATAAGTGTGCAATCTCAAAAAAGTATAAGTCAAAGAGGTCTGTTGTGTGCAACAAAGAAAATACAAGAGAAAAAGAATACATTCATTGAATAAATTCAAGATGGCAGGCAGAGTCCTGTTTAACTGGTTTCTGCATCAGATACTCTGTGTGAGTTTTCCTGTCAATGTCAAAGCCCTTTGACACCAAAGTTCAATGAAACAGGGTTGATCTTCTAATATAACAAAATTCCCTGCCATACTACTACCACTAAGAATACAATCTGATTTTTATGTAAAATGTCATTCCAGCCATCAAACATGTTTCAATAGCTCATGTGGTCGATGTTTTGTTAATGCTCCAAGTCAAGGTACTTAGTATGTATCCATAAAGGTAAAGGGACCCCTGATCCAGTCGCGGATGACTCTGGGGTTGTGGTGCTCATCTGACTTTACTGGCTGAGGGAGCCGGCATACAGCTTCCACATCATGTGGCCAGCATGACTAAGCCACTTCTGGTGAACCAGAGCAGAGCAAGGAAATGCCGTTTACCTTCCCACTGGAGTGGTACCTATTTATCTACTTTCACTTTGACGTTCTTTCGAACTGCTAGGTTGGCAGTAGCAGGGACCGAGCAACGGGAGCTCAACCCGTCACAGGGATTCGAACCACGACTTTCTGGTCGGCAACCCCTAGGCTCTGTGGTTTAGACAACTGCGCCACCTGCGTCCCATAGCTAATCCAATTATTATGGTACCTAAGACAGAACATCCAATAGGAAACGCCCTTTCGTGATGTTGAAAATCAGTTGCCTGTGACAACTGCCTCACTCTGCCTAGGACTAGTCTTGCTTTTTGCCT
The DNA here is from genome assembly GCF_965113315.1 of Podarcis vaucheri. NCBI lineage: Eukaryota > Metazoa > Chordata > Lepidosauria > Squamata > Lacertidae > Podarcis > Podarcis vaucheri. The sequence continues at coordinate 67,417,691 of NC_138767.1, read as the reverse complement.
ATTAAGTCTCATGATATGCTGAGTTCACTGACAGCACAATCCTAGGCATATCTACGCAGATTGTGTTAAAGAATTCAGTGTGACTTACTGCCTGGAAAATATGTGCATAGAATTGCAGTATACATTATTGTAAATTAACGAGGATACCATATTTTATTTTAATTTTTAATGTCTGCCATGTTCTACAACTTGCTGTGGGCCCAGTCAAGCTTCCCAGATTGTAGGGGATATTACCCAGCCAATTATCTGCTCAGCTGTCTCCATGCGCATCCTTCAAAAATCCAGGTAGTGGATCTTCTTTCAGGACTATTAACATAACTTAACCAGGGACTCTTAGAATTAGGGAAATGCCAATAGTTTTAGTTTGCCTCTATGGTTGGACTAATAACCATATGTCCATTTTACATAATTTCATAAGCAAAATCAGACATGTGTTTCTCTCCAAGTAGGTCACAGAAACTCTTTTCCTTCCATCAAACTTCCCTGAGTGTTATACCCAAAGTTCAAATTCACTTTGTGTGAAACCTAGTGGGCAGGGGAAAGGGTGGTGATTTGATGGGGAAAATAATCCTTCTTGATATGAAAACAAGCTGAGGTAGGCGGATTTATATAACACAATGTATGTTTTTCAGGCTGTTCTGCTTTCAGCCCCTCACCGTATGGAAGCCCTCAAAGAAATGTCTCCAGTCTTTCCAAAACTTTTCATTCAGCTGATAAATTCTCGGAGTGTTTGCATATCTCAGCCCTTCCTTGGGCCAGGAGTTTCTTTACATCTGACACAAGTGGCATGTGCAGAGCGTGATTTGCAGCTGGTTACATGTTTGTGTAATGCACCATAAATCAACATGGGCATGGGGGACAACAAATGATTCAGCTTGTGCTTCAGCGCTTCAGGACTATAAAACATAACAAGACCATCGTGGATTTCCCGACTTGAAGCGCAGGAACCATGATGGATTTCTCCCCAGTCATTTCAGATGGTTGGTTTGTGGAATCTTGTTTGTATCACTTGCCTTCCATAAATCGCAAGTGGGCCTCAGCAACCTGGTGCTGGAATACTGCCAAATGCTATGGCGATTTTTTCACCTTCTAAGCAGCAAAGCAAATCCCATGGCCTCTTGCAAAGTCCATTGCATTTCAATATGGCTCATACTCACTGAATCTGCATACTCATTGAATATATATATATATATATATATATATATATATATATATATTATAAAACTTCACAAAACATTAAAGGTTTTATTTATCACCCAAACTGCTAATGTAGCAGCTGCCACTATACCCATTTTCTTCAAAAATAAACACTTCAATTACTGCAGTTCCCAAAGGAAATAGACAGGGTCTAGGAATGGGTGCAGAACAACAGAGGGTACATTAAAGCTATCATCATCATCATCATGCTTCTTGAGAAGTTTCAAAGGAATGGACTGAAAAAGAAGAAGAAGAAGAAGAAGAAGAAGAAGAAGAAGAAGAAGAAGAAGAAGATTAAGCTTCCAAGAATTAAAAATACCCTATGCAGCAAAAGAAATCACCTAATGTTTAAGAGAGTATGCACATATGTGTTCTTTGCTGGATGACTGAAGCATATATCTTTTCTTTCTCATTTGAATCCTGATTATCCTGCAAAGGTGTAAATAAGTAGCATGCTCAAGGAATTTCTGTGATGTGCATTTAGAAAAGAGATACACTCAGCTTTTTATAAGGATCTTTTAACTAAGCAGGGTTTAGAATCTTGTTTGTAATAGAGCTGGAAATGTTTTTTACCCAGTCTTGCCCCAGACCAGGAGACAATGTTTTAAGGTTGAGATCTCATACTGGAAACCAGGCATTTCTGAGCCAGGGTAGCAGCAGCAAAAGGACAGGTACCGTGCAAAGCAGGGGCTTATCCACCCGTATTGCTTTTCATTTTAAATGATAAGCTGTCATGGGCTCACATGTGATTAAAATATTTCTTTCTTTGGTCCTGGAGTTTGTCTATGTTCCAGCCAAGCTAATGCTCATCTCCACTTGCCTTAAGAATGTAAGCACTGCCATCCTAGATCAGACTCAAGGCCTACCTAGTCCAGCCTTCTGTATCCAACCATCACCAGCCAGAAGCTCCCCCAGATACCCCTTTTATGGTGCATTCATTATGATTTGAGCTCATGATAGTATCAGGGTGGCTAAACAAGACCCCACTTGCAGTACAGTAGGTACCTGCCAAAGTTTCAGAGTCGACGTACTGCTGTGCTTCCATGTCCCCAAACTTCCTGCTGACTGAGGGATTGACTGTTAAACCACTCTGAGAATTGTAGCTCTGGGAGGGGAATAGGGGCTCCTAACAACTCCCAACACTGTTTGAAAAGCTTCCAATATTCTTACAGTGTGAATGTGGCCGAATAATTCTTCTCCAGATGGTAACAATGAAGTAACATTGGGGAAGCATTACAGAATAGAGTGGAATGATCTGTGGACAGTCCAGTCTGCTCCACCATTAACGCACTATTATTGCACAATGACACATTGCAGAATGCACCCACAAAACATAACAGTCTGCAGAACCCTCTATTAACTCACAAGCATGTCTCCTATTTTTTGCCTTAACGTTTGGTGTTTATAAGTATACTCTCTGTGTACATGGAGAATATAAACAAGCTTGCATAGTATACACCAGTTAAATCAATGGCACAGGATCATGAGGTTCATATTTCCACTGACAGCTTATCAATTGTCCTCGTTGAGCTGGCTATTGTTCTGACGTATAATATTGCTGCTGGACAAAATTCCCGCTGATGGTGAATGCTGAAAGATGTTTAATGGTCAGTCTCTAGCGCTGCTCCTTCAACATTCTAGGCTTTTAAGATGGCCATTTCATTCCACATATCTTGATGACCTTTGCATGACATTCAGTGCCAATAGCTGCATGCAGCAAGAACAAGCCCAGCATCAGCCTCCTGTCCAAAGCTGTCATCCTCACTTTCCCCATGCATGAATACTTGACTTGGCTGCATTCCAAACAAAGGAACAAGAGGAAGGGAGCACACATTTTGCTGCGAACCAAATCACTCAGTGGGACCTTCAAAATGCAGCCCACTCATTTCTTGAAAAGAAAGCACCTGTTGAGCTTTTGAAGAAATGCTCTTGGGAAGAAATGAGCCTCCTGGAAATTAATTTCTCATTTACTGAGAGCATAAGAAAAGTGGCAAGCAAGGCTTGGTGGCTTGGGCTAAAATCCTGGCCCTTTAAGTATAGGTGCATAATCTGTTCTCCTGGACAAAACCAGCCCCAAATCCATAAATAATCCATTTCTCTGCTACAACAATAAAGAATCATTTGTTGATTACTCTTGAGACTTCATTGGCTATCATTTTGAAACATGGCAATTGACAAGCCAAATTCAATGTGAACACAATAAGTCAAAGAAGCCCATGTGCATTTCCTCTAAGCTTACTGTGGTATAGGCAAATATCAGAATATACTGTGTGAAATCCTACGCCATGGTAGGCAAATTACTACTTGCGGAAATAATTGATTTATGTGACTGCCTATGATGTCGGAGGTGGGACGCAGGTGGTGCTGTGGGTAAAAGCCTCAGCGCCTAGGGCTTGCCGATCGAAAGGTCGCGGCTCGAATCCCTGCGGCGGGGTGCGCTCCCGTCGTTCGGTCCCAGCGCCTGCCAACCTAGCAGTTCGAAAGCACCTCCGGGTGCAAGTAGATAAATAGGGACCGCTTACCAGCGGGAAGGTAAATGGCGTTTCCGTGTGCAGCTCTGGCTCGCCAGAGCAGCGATGTCACACTGGCCACGTGACCCGGAAGTGTCTTCGGACAGCGCTGGCCCACGGCCTCTTGAGTGAGATGGGCGCACAACCCCAGAGTCTGGCAAGACTGGCCCGTACGGGCAGGGGTACCTTTACCTTTACCTTTATGATGTCGGAGATGTCTATAATGTCAACCCTGAGTGTTCACTGGAAGGACAGATCCTGAAGCTGAGACTCCAATACTTTGGCCACCTCATGGGAAGAGAAGACTCCCTGGAAAAGACCCTGATGTTGGGAAAGATGGAGGGCACAAGGAGAAGGGGACGACACAGGATGAGATGGTGGGACAGTGTTCTCGAAGCTACTAGCATGAGCTTGGCCAAACTGTGGGAGGCAGTGGAAGACAGGAGTGCCTGGCGTGCTCTGGTCCATGGGGTCACGAAGAATCAGACATGACTAAACGACTAAACAACAATGATGTCTGAGAAGGCTATTTAACTAAACTTAGCTAAATGAGCATGTTGAGGGTGCACAATTCTTTTTAGGATTGGGAAGGGAAAATATATTTTGGCAGTTTTGGGGGTAAGGTTTTCGCAGTTTTAAGGGTTAAGATGCCACATGTTTATACTTTATAGGTTTAAACTGCCCTCCTTTGCCTTTGGAGACATCTTCACAAAGTCAAATCTGATTGCCTAGGACTGAGGCTGTATTGTGACATCATCTCTATGTGATCCATGACTGGGTGGGACCACCTATGAGACTGGTAGGACAAAGGACACAGCTGCAGCCAACTAGGGGAAACAATGCTACTGAATGTTAGGATCATCCCATGTAGGACCTTGGTAGAGACACATGCCCAACTGGCATGTTCTCTCCCTCCCGGTCTGTCATTCGGGAGCTTCAAAAGCTTTCTTCTGCCAGAAAATCACAGCGACTGATACCAAGAAGCATCAGCACACTCTCGATCCTGCAGAGTATTTGCAGTTTTCATAACAGAACTCAGTAGCGCAGCATTTTGGCTAATCTACGTTTATTTACATATAATACACTCAGAGCATTTTAACTTCTCCTTCCTCTTTCTCATTAGACAGCAAAGAGAGAAAGAACAAAGGATAATAGTCCTACATTCCAGAACACAGTAGTACAAAACATCCTGTCTGTCAATTCCCACACTGTGGAATGAAAACATACACCGCCATGTGATAGACAGCAATTTCATGACTGCAAACACGGAGCAGGAATCCTAACACTGAATGGGATCGGGAAAGGTAAGTTTTTAACAACAACATATTTTCTGGGTGATTTTTTGACTAGAGTGAACTTATCACTTTCGACCCCTCAGATTACTCCAAAGTGGAAGATATTTGGCAGAAACCTAATACAAAGCGAACCAAATGCTCAGTGTATTTCCTTTCCCCATTACTAAACAGTCACACTGTGTTTTCGCTAAGGAACAGAATCCATTCGCATTAACAGATGGCTTGCCAGCGCCTCGCACTTCCCACAGCAGGTACAAAACTCACAACTGTCAAAAAGTCAAGAGAGAGGCTATTTTGCCATCCTGATGACTCTCAGAAGGAACTGGGAAACATGAGCCATTCTGCAGTCATTATTTCTACATTTCAAGATAAGATTAAATGTGTGTGTGTGTGTGTGTCATTTCCTTAGAGCACAGGACAGACACAAATTTGTGGTGAAATTCTGATGCAATTTGCACGTTAATGAAGAAAAATGTTCAGGTGCCGTACATAATTTAATATGCCAAAGCATAAAGCATCTGTTCGGTGGGTTTGTCCTCGGGAGTGTGCACTTCTCACTTCTTGGAGCTAACAGAACACAGAGATAAATTGGGATTCATTTAAGGCAATGAACAGGTGTTGGAGTTTATTACAGTCTTTATCAATTTTAGACTATTTCAAGAGATTTGTCTGGTGATTTTTTTAAAAAATAAAAGAATACAATACCTCCTCTGCCATTATTCAGCCCTCGCTACATGGTGTCTGTGGTACACAACTTTCATAGTGTTCTATAAATAAACCAGGCCTATAAATTCTTCATAAACAAGGTGCTTCCAGATAAGCTTGTGAATGCAGCAAGGATTTCTTATAAGGGGAAAGTCAGTTTGTTGTTGTGCAATAACTGCTTGCATTTTAAAATATTTTATGAATGCACAAGACCCGTGAAACATAGTTGAAAGATAAAGGGTGGCTGATTAAACCCTCCAAACTCTCTATTTCTCCCCAATTTCCCACCAGATACAAAGCTGAGTGTGTTCCTTTTCTCAAATGATTCCACTCACGTGTGTTTGTAAAGGGAGTAATAGCATAACCTCTAACATTCCTCTGAGGAAAATAGGGACATCCTAAATAATAATAATAATAATAATAATAATAATAATAATAATATGCTGCCCATCTGACTGGGTTGCCCCAGCCACTCTGGGTGGCTTTCAATATAAATAAGAATATAATAAAACATTTAAAACTTCCCTATACAGGACTGCCTTCAGATGTCTTCTAAAGGTTGTGTAGTTACCGTATTTTTCGTCCCATAGAACGCTCCGTCCCATAGGACGCACCTAGGTTTTTTTTGGGGGGGGGAATAAAGGAATTTTTTCCCCTTTATTTCCCCCCCAAAAGCAGGTCGGGGAAACAGAACCAGGTCGAGGAACAGCGGGATGGCGGCGCTGCGCCTCCCTGCTGTCCCCCGAGCTTGTGGGGCTGGCCGATGTCTGCCCGGCGCGAGGGGCGCTCTGCTTCAGGGTGCCCCTCGCGCTGGGCGGCAGGCTGCTATCTGCAGCCTAGACATCCCTGCGGGACCGCCCGCAGGGCTGCCTAGGCTGCGGATGTGTTCCCGAAGCCTGGAGAGCGAGAGGGGTCGGTGCGCACCGACCCCTCTCACTCTCCAAGCTTCAGCAAAAGCCTGCATTCGCCCCATAGGACGCACCCAGATTTCCCCTTCATTTTTGGAGGGGGAAAAGTGCGTCCTATAGGGCGAAAAATACGGTACTTATCTCCTTGGCTCGAGGGTCGCCTAATTCCATACCCAGCAACATTTCTCCAGTGAAAATAGGGACATCTTAAGGAAAAGCGGGGCATTCCAGGATCAAATCGGAAAATATGACAATTCTGGGACTGTTCCTCGAATATAGGGACACTTGGAAGGTCTGCAACAGGGTTGCTAGTCCCACTGTTTGCTGCCAGCACACATGCTAACTGTTATGCATTCAAAGGCCACGTGAAGGTTTTGTTTTTTTCTGAGGGAGAATCCTGGGCCAAACAGGAAATGGATCATGATGCACATTAATGTATAGGAAATTGAGAGGAGACAGGTTAGGTCGCAATTGCTGCTGCCATCAAACCTAGTTGTTTCTTTGGGGACATGCAAACGATTGCCTGGTGCAATCCATTTCCTCATGCCTTTTCTTATACTGTATATATATTTTTAATGGCTACGGATGAAAAACTCGATGCCAGTGGAAAGTACTCTGTATATTTATCACTTGTTTGCTGAGAGCTATAGTTTGCTGCTTGTAATTTCTCCCTGCAAGCTTGGCATGAGAGAGTATAGGGTTTTCCAAAACTTTAACTCCTTCTGTTGAAATGTTTGAATATTCATTTCATCACCCAGGGTACATTCACTAACAGGGCTGCAACATTTATCTAATTAATCAGATTAATTGGGCAGCACTGTTTCTTAAACATGAAGTTTTGTTATGAGGGGGGAAAAGTCAAAAATACCAGCAACTAAATGGAAGAACAATGCATAACAAGCCAAGAAAAACACCCATGAGATTAAATGCATGAAAAGTTAAAAAAGGGAAAAGAAAACTTGCTGGTTTCAGTATTTAGTGCCTCATGTAAAAAATAATAATGCAAGCATTTGTAAAAACTAGCAGGTGTTGTATATGAATCTAAAATCAAAGTATGACTTTTACTTCAAAATGTTATTTCATAGAGACTTTTTGCCAATTCCAAAGATTCATGTGAATTTCTCCCTCCACCTCATAATTTATTCTAATATCTCTGAAATGCTTGAAATTCTTCAGATATTTTTCCTGAACAGGGTCCTCCAAATTCACCTCAAATGTTCCTTAAGGTGATATTCAGAGGCACCTAAGACATTTTGCTAGTCTTACTGGCATTTTTTTTCTTTTTTTACTTCCCTTGAAGTTTATCAGGCAATTTGCTCAAAAATCACCTCAGATTTTGCTAATAGGTGAAGTGAAATGACAACTGTCATCCAGCCTGAGCTTTCCGAACATGTAATATTTGCCTTCAAATACTTATCTCTCCCTACAGGAGCTATGTTAATATGACACTAGATCACCACACCCAGTGTGAATGGCTTCTGTAGCAAACTATTGTTTCAAATGAGATATTTGAAGAAAGGGGAAACTGGCAGCAGTGCCTGAATAATGGAGGCAAAGGTGGTGGTTTGGCTTAATTAAATCCATAAACCTCACCCTCTTTCCCAGTTTTAATCAAATCATCATGTTCTTTAAAACTTTCTAAAAATAGTACTCAAAGTGTCGACATCACAGAAGGTAAGGTAGACAGAACTTCCTCATCTGATATGAATTGTTTGTTGCACCATGTAGTGCTCTCTCTCTCTCAGAGAGAGAGAGAGAGAGAGAGAGAGAGAATTCTAGACACTGAGATGCAGTGAAAGAGAATGGGTTGTATAGGGGAACATCATACAGTGGTACCTTGGGTTACAAACTCTTCAGGTTACATACGCTTCAGGTTACAGACTCTGCAAACCCAGAAATAGTGCTTCAGGTTAAGAACTTTGCTTCAGGATAAGAACAGAAATTGGGCTCCGGCGGCACGGTGGGAGCAGGAAACCCCACTAGCTAAAGTGGTGCTTCAGGTTAAGAACCGTTTCAGGTTAAGAACGGACCTCCGGAACGAATTAAGTACTTAACCCGAGGTACCACTGTATTTGGTTTGCTTGATGTAGAACAGGCATGTCCAACAGGTAGATTGTGATGTACTGGTAGATCACTGGACGATGTTGACCTGAACCCGTAAAATATGGGGCTTTCCTTCTCCCTAAAGAAAGCCCAACAACTTTGACCTGAACCTGCCCCGCCCCCCAGCCGCCAGATTTTAATTCAGAAAGTAGATCACAGCCACTTGGGAGTTGGCCACCCTTGATGTAGAAGAACTGGAGAAATGAAGGCAAAGACATAACAGGAAACAGGATGAAATATGACCTTGCCATGGCAATTGTCGGTCGCCATGTTGTTGGGGCTGGGTAGGGATTTTCCCACTTGGCAAATTGGCACCGGCCATTTGGTTTCTGCCTACCTAGTAGCAATTGTCACAACTTTCATGAGGTTATGCATTGGGTAAGCCTTTGTTTGGTTGGTTGGAGGGGAGGTTGTTGCCGTCGCCTGCCCCTCCTCAATAAGGGTATCCTGTTAAAGGGATCAGGGGTGTGAATACTGTCTGAAGCCTGGACGTGGGCTAAGGCCATGTCACAGCCCCTACGGGGACCCCTCGGGTGCCCATATTTGGTGGTTTACCCTTCCATGGACTCCCTGTAGCCAGGCAGTAGTCAAGGTATAGCCTGGCTTCACCCCAATGCCTAAGCCAAACTGCTCACATCTGTAACCAATAAAGTTGTGGCCTATTTGAACCCATAAAGCAAAATACTCTCTGTCAGGTTTTTTTTTATTGTTCTCTTGAGAACTTTGTGGCTCGCAAACAAGATGACATGATGTCAGGGAGAGTGGCTGGGGCAACCCAGTCAGATGGGCAAGTTGTTATTTATTATTATTTTTATTATTATTATACAAGGACATTGATTTGTGCCACATCTACAGACAATGTAGAAAGGGTATATGACATGATCTAATGGGTTATGTGCATCAGTCTTCTTTTGAAGACCTGCCTAGAGCAATGAGGCAATAATGAATCCATTGCTCCTTCTTGATCCTTTTGTAATTATGCTGTGATTGGTAACAATGCACACCAGTAAAGATAGCCATTAATAACAGCCTGGGGTTCTGAAGTGACAAGGCAGGAGCAGTTGATTGATTCCACATCATGTAGCCAAAAGCTATCACATGTAGTAAGTTATGTTAATCCCATATCAAATTAGGAAGCAAGCAACAAATTGCCTCTTTGACTTATTACAAATCTCCGGAGTCTGATGACCAGGGCTCTAATTGTGACTCCATTGAAAGCAGCTCAGCTCCCATTAATTTCACTAATGGGAATGACTGTATCTCACATCTGTAATTTTTATTTTGCTTGTCCATCAGATGTAGCATTGCCAAAATCACCATATTCAGAGGTCGCAACCAACATTAACTAATAATCCCCATTAGTATGAAATACTTACTATAGTCTTATATTCTAAACTCACTTGAGCTCTCCTTAATTATACTCTTTCAGTCCCCCCATGATACTAATTAATTACTGCCCTAACCACCTCCCATCTTTATATGCTTCAGGAATGTTTGGGTGAATTCTAGTCACCCAAAATTATGTTGTGTTATCCAGATTCATAGTGTGGTATCACAGTAATCGCTTTGCTATTTGAATGCTAGGTAAAAAAAATTATCTACAAAAAAGATGTTGCAGTGAAAACAGGTGAGCAAAGGCCACACTTGTTTCAATGCTTTCAGATAATATATTGGCAACATTAATAATAATGGTAATGGTAACGTCAGAAGACAAAAGAAGCTGAAATTGTGATTATATTCCAAATTTTTAAGGGATTTGTAGGAAGATGTGGATTCTGCATTCGTGAGGAATTGTGGCAGCATCTATGCTATGAAGCTCCGTGCCTATTAATTTGAGTAGACACAATGTTCTTTTACATGCCTGCTATTATTATTTTTTGATGGGACGCGGGTGGCGCTGCGGGCTAAAGCCTCAGCGCCTAGGGCTTGCCGATCGAAAGGTCGGCGGTTCGAATCCCCGCGGCGGGGTGCGCTCCCGCTGCTCGGTCCCAGCGCCTGCCCACCTAGCAGTTCGAAAGCACCCCCGGGTGCAAGTAGATAAATAGGTACCGCTTACCAGCGGGAAGGTAAACGGCGTTCCGTGTGCGGCTCTGGCTCGCCAGAGCAGCTTTGTCACGCTGGCCACGTGACCCGGAAGTGTCTACGGACAGCGCTGGCCCCCGGCCAATAGATGTGAGATGGGCGCACAAACCCCAGAGTCTGTCAAGACTGGCCCGTTCGGGCAGGGGTACCTTTACCTTTACCTTTATTATTATTTTTAGCAAGCCTAACAAAACATATACTTTAGCTATGTATACTTCTTTCTAAGTTTTGACTGCTTTTATCTGTGTATTATTGATAATTATTTTATATTACATTAAGTAAACTCCAGTGTGGTTTATTATTATTATAAAGCATTTATAATTTTTCTAAATAAATAGAATATGATGGTACAATCTTTTACTGAAAATGCAAGCTACAACGTCAATTTATGCAGACAAATGGGAGGCCAATTTCGGAGAATTGTTGCCACAAAATGGCTAGATCTGGCAGTGGAAAAACAGTGTTTAAACTCTTGCAGATATTGTGCTAAGAAAAAGATTTTACAAGTCACAATGATAACCTCGATGGTATGTTGTTCCCCTCCATATGAAACATATCAATAACACTCAATATTTTTGTCGCCTGTAGGGAGGAAGCCAAAATGATTCCCCAGCCATCATCTAAGCAGTTAGTGTGGTAAGGTTTTGTTGGTGAGAGGTGGATATGTTTGTTGGGGAAGTTTGGCAGCAGGTCGGAGGATGCAGCCCCTAGTGGAAACACAACAGTAGTGTAGGTGTGAATGAAAATAGGAACAATTATTACAACTATAGATTGTTGAAACTCATATTACCAGTGTGTTCAAATTCTAAATTGATTTCAATTTTGTATTTTCATCTAATCATCTGCACATTGCCCCATAGCCTTAATTGTGCAAATGACCTCTAAAAATAGTTCCATAGCGTATGCTAATGAAAATAGAAGGAAAAAGAGTTTGCTTTCAACCACCACCAATGCAATAGATGTATAATAACTGCAAAACATAGTGTAGCATCTTGATTACAGAAAACATCTTACTTAAAATAACCCACAAACAAGCATGTTTAAATCAAAGGTATGTTTGAAATGGAGATTAAACAATGAGCAGAGCAGCAAATCATGAAGGAACTGAATCACATTGTGCTAAAAGTGAGCTTCTTCGAACATGGAAAGGGACGTTGAACTTGTTGTGGGCAATTTCAGAAACAGTTTGATGCAATTTGTGTACTGGACAGCAGTGAGAAGTACTATTCTGTCTTCTCTCCTTTTCTCTCATACCTTTGTGCTGCCTCTTCCTCACTCACCCCTGTCTCTGACACACACACGTGATCTGCAGACTGCCCACCTAGGTAAAGGTAAAGGGACCCCTGACCATTAGGTCCAGTCGTGGCTGACTCTGGGGTTGCGGCGCTCATCACGCTTTATTGGCCAAGGGAGCCGGCGTACAGCTTCTGGGTCATGTGGCCAGCATGACTAAGCCGCTTCTGGGGAATCAGAGCAGCACATAGAAACTCTGTTTACCTTCCTGCTGGAGCGGTACCTATTTATCTACTTGTACTTTGACATGCTTTTGAACTAAAAAAAATCCTTCCTGTAGCACCTTAAAGACCAACTAAGTTAGTTCTTGGTATAAGCTTTTGTGTGCATGCACACTTCTTCAGATACACTGAAACAGAAGTTGCCAGATCCTTCTATATAGTGAGAAGGTGGGGAGGGGTATTACTCAGAAGGGTGGTGGGAATCAGAGATTGGCAGATAGCTGAGATGAGCCTGTTGACGACTCTTAACGACTGTAATAGGTCTTACAGGAAAAGGCAAGGGGTGTTTTTGAACTGTTAGGTTTTGAACTGTTAGGTTGGCAGGAGCAGGGACCGAGCAACGGGAGCTCACCCCATCGCGGGGATTCGAACCACCAACCTTCTGATTGGCAAGTCCTAGGCTCTGTGGTTTAACACACAGCACCACCTGCGTCCCCTAGTGGTCTACATTTGTAAGCGCTGAAAACGCAAATCTTTGTCCATGTGGCTGGGGGTGCTTGACCATGCAAATTGTATGCACATGTATCTTCTTCTGCCTGGCGTGCTCTGGTCCATGGGGTCACGAAGAGTTGGACATTAATAAACGACTAAACAACAACAACTGTGTTCCTGGATACAGATAGACAGGTTGTAAATCCACAACAGTGACCAGACACAAATGACCGCTGGGAGGAGCGCAGAAAGAAGAAACACTATGGTGCCCCTGTAGCAGCAAAACATGATGCCTTCATTTAGTCCGGCTGCAATGGAATATGTCTCTCCTGTACTGGTGGGTGCTGTAACTCTCCAACGGTTTGACTTTACCCCCGATGGCAGACTTTTCCATTAGCAGATGGGTGATAACTAAGTATGAGGTGGCGTGTCACTTTAAGGATTAGATTGACAGTATAGGAATGCTTTTTAGATCTGCTACTGCTGAATGCACAGGTAACTTTCCTAGGTTGTAGGCCTTTCATCAACTTTGCTTCACGCTCTAGCTTTGTTCTTTCTTAGAGAGAGATGCTGTGATGACAGCTATCCATGCATAAGTAACATCCAGGGGAGATTACTGTAATGCTTGGTACATAGGGCTGCCTTTGAAGAGCATTCAGAATAGCATCCCCCATCTTCAATTGTTGCAGAATGCGGCAACCAGACAACTAGGTGGAATCAGTCTTTTTTTTGGGGGGGGGCTGTTTTATCTTGTTGGCTTTTTATATTTACTATATTATATTATTGTATTTATTATTTTTATAAGCCTGAAAGGCTGGATAGAAATAATGAATACATTACTAATTTGGGTGCCAATTTTGAAAAGGACAGCATTTGTGAATTCTGACTAAGGATGCTTGAGAAATTTGATCCACATCTCCTGAAGCAACGCTGCAGGTTGAAATGCTTCTATCCTTCTGATTTCACACATCTCTGAATTTGCCAACACATTCCTTGAAATGTTACAGTGCTCAGTGCTACCTCGAACCACCCCACCACCCAAAAAAGGGAAATTTAGAAAGGGGGGAGAAGAAGGTGGAAAGACGAGTCGGGCAAGCTTTGTTTTTGTTTCTTTAAAAAAAACCTAATTCAAGAGGATGGAATAAATGAGAGGTCATCTATTAACTTCTACACCTGGGCTGATTAGATCAACAGCCCTGCTCTTGACCGCCTCTGGGTGTAACACCAGCTAATCAAAGCAATTGGAGAGACTCACACAAAAGAACACAATGCCTTCGTAGCTATTAGGGAAGGCTGCCAGCGGATCATTAAAAAAAAATGTTTCCCTGACCATCTTCGGATCACCATGCTGTAGACTCCTTCTCCTGCTGATTTCTGAAGAACAAGCTGCTCTTAAAGCCGCTGGAACTGGAGCTGGTTAAAAAAGGGAGAAGTTGGCAACCTTGTATTAGAGAGGATGCGAAAAGAGCAAGCACTAGCTCTCCTCTGCCTTGGAAAGTACCACTCTCTCCACCTAACTCTGTCTGCAAGAATGTATTTAGGCAAGATCTGGGTCATTTACCTCTAAATATAAAGCACATGTTTTGGAGCAGAGCAAATTGAAAATTCCACTACCAGTGAAAAATAATGTGTTGTTCAATCCTTTTAATGGTCAAAGGGGTGATTTTATGAAATCTTTAGCTTCCTGGGTTCACTGCCTTAAAAAGCCTCTTTTAAATAATATATCATAAAAAAACTTTGTTGCCTTGCTGATGTGCTTTTGAGTACGTGATGAAAGTGGGTCAGGAAGAGCCAGAAAAGTTGAGTTACCAGACTTGAGTTCTTTATTTCGTATTGTTAATTTCGTTTGAGGCGAGGGGAGGTTTAATGCCTTAATGGGAAGCTGGAGATCTTTCTCATCATTTTGCCTGCAGTACAGTTTGCAGGAATTGAGGCTTCTGCACCAAGTGGCAAAAGAACTGGACCTTTGGCCTCTGCTTCAGGTCTTGAAACCCTGGTTGCTGATTCTACTCTGCAAGGCAGCGTGGGGATAAGGCAGTTTGCAAAGGAGAAGTGGTGGAAGGGAAGAAGCCTACAGAACACATTCCCTAACTTGTTGTTGTTTAGTCGTTTAGTCGTGTCCGACTCTTCGTGACCCCATGGAGCAGAGCACGCCAGGCACTCCTGTCTTCCACTGCCACCTGCAGTTTAGTTAAACTCATGCTGGTAGCTTCAAGAACACTATCCAACCATCTCGTCCTCTGTCGTCCCCTTCTCCTTGTGCCCTCCAAATTTCCCAACATCAGGGTCTTTCCCAGTGAGTCTTCTCTTCTCATGAGGTGGCCAAAGTATTGGAGCCTCAGCTTCAGGATCTGTCCTTCCAGTGAGCACTCAGGGCTGATTTCCTTCACAATGGATAGGTTTGATCTTCTTGCAGTCCATGGGACTCTCAAGAGTCTCCTCCAGCACCATAATTCAAAAGCATTATTCTTCAGTGATCAGCCTTCTTTATGGTTCAGCTTTCACTTCCATACATCACTACTGGGAAAACCATAGCTTTAACTATACGGACCTTTGTCAGCAAGGTGATGTCTCTGCTTTTTAAGATGCTGTCTAGGTTTGTCATTGCTTTTCTCCCAAGAAGCAGGCGTCTTTTAATTTCGTGGCTGCTGTCACCATCTACAGTGATCATGGAGGCCAAGAAAGTAAAATCTCTCACTGCCTCAATTTTTCCCCCTTCTATTTGCCAGGAGGTGATGGGACCAGTGACCATGATCTTCATTTTTTTGATGTTGAGCTTCAAACCATATTTTGCGCTCTCCTCTTTCACTAAATACTAACTAACTCTTTCCCTAACTACCGTAGTCCTATTCAGAAGTTCAGTTGTGTACTCATGAGCACATACAATAGAAGGTATGTGCAATGTCACCAACATCTCCCATCCCTTCCTGCTCTTTGGATGCAGCCATTTTTCTGCACAGCCCCACCAGATGATGCTATGTCATCACACAGCATTACTTCTGGAGGCTTTTAAGAAATAGAATTGACCAACAGCATGGAAGATCAATGGTGTTGCAATTTGCTTTTTAACACTGAAACTCATGAGCCACCTGAAAATGGGGTGGTAAATTGGCTCTACTGAACCCTTGCAACATCCTCACTCAATTGAGTTTGTGCAGGAGAAAGTCATGGCAGGCTTTTGTCCCAAGTAAGAGGGGAAAGTGGCAATCAACTGCAATAATCGGCCTGGATAGCTGAGTTGGTTAGAGTGTGGTGCTGATAATGCCAAGACTGCAGGTTCGATTCCCGTATGGGATGGCCACATTTTTCCACATTGCAAGAAGCTGGACTAGATGATCATCAGGGTCCCTTCCAACTCTATGATTCTATGAAAGCATTTAAAAGGGAACAAAGCCAACATATAATTCTTTAGCTGCTTATTTTCACACAAGCAACCCATCTCCCCAACCACATTTCCCTTGAGATTTGGAGATTCCAGATTACCTAATCACATTCCCAATGAAGGCACTTAAGCATTGGTGATCTGCATCTACCCATTGCTTGATTTCCATACATTGTTCATGCCACTGGGCATGGGAAGCTTGCCACAGTTTTTAATTTGCATATATATTACTCTCTCATTCCATGTTACCTAAGTGCGCAAGTGTGTGTGCACATCAAATCATGCTCCAAAGAAGAATATTGATGTGGTCACATCTAGATTGATTTATTTTTGTCTGAGACTTAATCATTGCTCATGTGTCTGGCAGGGATAGGAAAAGAGCCCATTGGCTGAAACTACAGTAAACTATGCAGGCACCATTTCTGAAGCAAGTTTTCAGAAATGCTGCTCTATAAAGCAAAAGACAGGCAGAACAGACAGTGTGGCACATCCAACCAACAGAACAATAAGAGACCCAAACAGGGGAAATCTTCTCATCCTTATTCAAACCATAAACTCCAAATCTAAACACTGTGGCTGATTACCAGCACCAACTGACATGAATGGTGTGGTAATGAGGTTTCATCTGCGCCTTGGTCTTGATAATAATAATAATAATCATAATCATTTATATATACACTTGATGATGGAAAGGATTTTGAAGATCTGAATGTGTGCAGTTAGAGTGGCAGAGTTTATTGCCATTGAATGTAATGGAAGCCAACTGTGTCTCACTGGCTTTAATGGGGAAAGCAGCTTGACACTATGCGTTCATGTAGCTGAGGTAGTATTCCAGTTCCTTCCTTCAATCTGCCACTTTCTCTTCCAAGTTCTGTTGATTTATTTGTCTTGTAATGATCATGGAAACAAACAGTCCATTGACTTAAGGTTCAGATCAACCAAACTGGGTGTGGGTGGCTCCCTTATGTCTACTGGAACATGTAATTCCTCACGTGGAGCAATTGCGGCCAGGATCCTGCATCGCACGAGTGTTCGGCAACATGGTTAGCTCAGCTGGTTTATGCCAGTATAGAATTTGTTTATTTATTTATTGGAAAAAATGTCTGCACTGCCAATCAGTAGCTGTTGGTGCAGCTGGGACAGTTTTGCTCTCTGCCTTCTGAACACTGAGCATCATTGCCAGGTACTGACAGAGAGCGGAATGGGGAGAGAGATTTGGTGCGGATGTGGCAATGGAGACAATCCGTCAAGCTCACACTGCTTGGGAAGCAGGTGACCAGCACCCCCCCCCCACTGACCTCTACAGCTGCCAACATTCAGTAAAACATCACAGCGATGAACAACATAAAACCAACAATAAAGCTATCTTCACAAAACAAGCACAAAATCCATGACAGATCAGCAGTTGCCACTGGACTCTTTCCTAAAACCAGACCAGAAGCAAATTAAGAGACCCTGACCCCAAGCATTGTTGTTGTTGTTTAGTCATTTAGTCGTGTCCAACTCTTTGTGACCCCATGGACCAGAGCACGCCAGGCACTCCTGTCTTCCACTGCCTCCCGCAGTTTGGTCAAACTCAACATCAGGGTCTTTTCCAGGGAGTCTTATCTTCTCATGAGGTGGCCAAAATATTGGAGTCTCAGCTTCAGGATCTGTCTTTCCAGTGAGCACTCAGGGCTGATTTCCTTAAGAATGGATAGGTTTGATCTTCTTGCAGTTCCCAAGCATAGCAATGGAGAAATTTGGGGGAAATGAAATTTGATAGCAAAATCCTGTAGGGGGGGGAAATGTGTCCATCCATCCCTATATGCCTACCCAAAAGAAAGGCTGGATGTGGTTCCATCACAACCATCCTATCATGAATGAGAAAACTCTCATAGAAATTAGGCCAGGATTGAGCCCTTGCAGTAGAAGGGCACATATGTTTTCCATTCAAGTCCTTAAGCCTTCACTTTCTGCTATGTGGTTGTTGATGCTGTGGGGCTCGTTTTCTGTGCTTCTTTAGGTCACAGCTTTCGATTTGGCCCATTTAATTCCTTTACCCTGCTGCTCCCTCTTCCTTTTCTAATTAACAGGCAGACCTTTGGAAGTTGTTCTTGATCTTCATACTTCAGAACCTGCACTATGACCAAGCCGGAGTTCTGATTCTGATATGACTTACCCCCCACTCGTTTTGCCATTATGAGTGCAGCTCCTCTTATTGCTCAGCAGAATAAGCAGAATAGGAAGTACCACAGAAAAGAAGACAACACACACACACACACACACACACACACACACACACACCCCAAGTCAAGTATTCAGCCTGAGCCCTTTTTTTTTTTATCACCGGAGATATAGAGGTGAGTCATGAACTCTATAACACTGGTCTTGAAAGACCTACATTGGCTCCCAGTACATTTCCGAGTACAATTCAAAGTGTTGGTGCTGACCTTTAAAGCCCTAAATGGCCTCTGTCCAGTATAAATGAAGGAGCGTCTCCACCCCCATCGGTCTGCCTGGACACTGAGGTCCAGCTCTGAGAGCCTCCTGGTGGTTCCCTTGCTGCGAGAAGCCAAGTTACAGGGAACCAGGCAGAGGGCCTTCTCGGTAGTGGCACCCGCCTTGTAGTACACCCTCCCACCAGATGTCAAAGAGACAACTACCAGACTTTTAGAAGACACCTGAAGGCAGCACTTTTTAGGGAAGCTTTTAATGTTTAATAGACTATTGTATTTTAATATATTTTTTTAAGCCACCCAGAGTGGCTGGGGAAACCCAGCCAGATGGGCGGGGTATATATTATTCTTATTTTTAGTCCCAAAACAGCTGGAGGGCCGAGTTTGGGGATGCCTGCTTTAATGCAAGGGTGATTGTTGGCCTTTGACTTCCATCACCTCCTGTCAGCATGGCCAATGGTCAGGAATGTTGATGGAAGCTGTAGTCAAATGACATCACCCACTTGTGAGGTAGAGCATTCCAAAACTTGAGTTCACTTTAAGGCAGGACTGAGAGTGATTCCTGTCTGAATCATGGACAGCCACTTTCAGTCAGTGCAGACAGCGCTGAGCATGTTGGACCAATGGTCTGACTCTGTGTAATGCAACTGCCTATGCTTCTATGATGATGTTTTATAGTCAACCAATGGTGAAACACTTTATACCCCGTTTTGAGATGTAAAAGCCTCTCCTTTTCAAGTATACCTAGTAATCTAGGCAACTGCCACAGCCAAATGTCAGATTTGTAATTTGTGGGAAGTGAAATATCCTAACTATTTTGATACGCCAGTGAGAAAGGGAGCTGGTCTTCCATAATACACTCAATAAGTTGCATGATCACAATTTTTAAAATGTCCCATATAAATTTTATTTCTTTTTCTATACTTCAGCAGCTGCCCTTGTAAATTAAATTGAGCTCCCACTGTGGTCAGGTCCTCTGGGTGTCAAGATAGCAGAATGGTTTATATGCTCACCATTTTATGACTGCTTTATAATTGCTGGATAGTTTGGGCATTATTTCAGTTACTAGTATCCAACTGTTTTACAACAAGTGGCCTGAAATGTTGATCTATATTTTCCAGAACCTGTTCCTCTTAAAATTGCCTTGACATTTGAAATATCATATTTTTAATGGTGAACATTCCATTGGCAATTATGCCCCAGCCCACTCAGCTCTGTTCAATAATAAACCTTTTACAGAACACACATTTTATATGCTGCTAAGTATAAATAACAGTCAATACGGAGAAATGAACCAGGTCTCCCAGAAATAAATAGTAAATTAGACATGGGCTGGATTGTAGAATCTGTTTGGGAAAGAGCATACTGTATTGCATTGGAAATAGATTGTGGACAGACAAAATAACTATTTCTGTATATAGTGCATAATTAACTTAAGGAATTTACTGCCATGTGGCCAATGGCCAGTGGCTTAGGGTTCATCCACACTTCCATTTGTTCCGTGATTTCTACTGTTTTGTCCCATGATTTATAGTTATGAACCTCTTGGAACCATGACTCAAAATCCTGGGGCAAACTTCAGTGTGAATGAGCTTTTAGTCTGCTTTAATAAAATATTGGACCAGACTTCCTCTACTTGCTGCCCTCCAGATACTTGAACTACAGCTTCCATCATCCCTGACCATTAGACCTTGCTGGCTGGGGCTGTTGGGAGTGGCAGATCAAAAAAATCCAGAGAGTACCAAGTTGGGGAATGCATCAAAGGGGGTTGGACTAGATCGTCCTCAGAGTCCTTTCCCACTCCACAATTCTTTGTTCCTATGAAAGTACACTACATTGAAGATTGCTGCATAACCATTGATGGTCGCTACCTGCCACAAGCAGTGTTAATTTATCCTGCAGTGGCTTCCGAAGCAGGTATTTGGATGGTTGGTCCTGGAATGTGATCTGAAGCTACATGAGGAGGCCATCATTGGCTACCTTCTTGAACTAAGCACGTCAGGGTCCAGTCAGTACCTGTAACTGACTGTATGTATGCTGCTTTGGGTTCCAAGAAATAAGACAGGCAAGATATAAGTGTATGAAGATAAAAAGAAATGTGTTAATAAACTATCAATACCCCCAAACAAATCCATCTCAAGGATATTGAATACAATGGATGTGGTTGTCTTTGAAGAACAGCAGAACCTAAGCACGTTCAGAAATATCTGCTAGCTAATGTGCGTGGGCACAGACATTTGCCTTTAAGAAAGAGTAACCACACAAAAAATCCACAAATATGGGAAGTGAGTTACCTGGGAAAGCTACCAGAGCACAGTGCTCAAATCTCATGGACCTTCTGCTCCTTTCCACTGTTACTTCTGCTCACTTACTTGTCCTTCCCTTCAACCCAGTCTGTACAACCTCCCAGAGAGAGGACAAGGCAGATAGAGGATGCTTCTCCTTATATCTCTTCTACACTTAAGGAGGGCACATGAAGAGGCTGTGTCAGAAAGGAGGAACAGCAGGACCAATAGGCTCCAGAGCAGGGATGGGGAATGTTGATCCGTGCAAGGACCACTAAGCAAAATTCCAGAGGCTACATCCCAGTGGTGGGTGGGGCCAGAAAAAAGTGCCAGAGGACTTTACCTTTGTACAGTAGGTTAGTTTCTACAGGCACACACACACCCATCTCTGTACTTCACATAGGGGACGCAGGTGGTGCTGTGATCTAAACCACTGAGCCTCTTGGGCTTGCCAATCAGAAGGTTGGCAGTTCAAATCCCCATGATGGGGTGAGCTCCTGTTGCTCTGTCCCAGCTTCTGACAACCTAACAGTTCGAAAGCATGCCAGTGCAAGTAGATAAATAGATACTGATGCAGGGGGAAGGTAAACAGTGTTTCCGTGCGCTCTGGCTACCATGATGGTGTTCCATTGCACCAGAAGCGGTTTAGTCATGCTGGCCACATCACCCGAAAAGCTGTCTCTGGACAAACGCTGGCTCCCTCATCATGAAAGCAAGATGAGCACTTCAACCCCATAGTTGCATCCAGGGAACCTTTACCTTTACTTTTACCTCCACCTAGGCATGCAAGAGGCATCCACAGACCCTCCAAGTGTCCCTGTTTTCCAGAGACATCCCTAATTTAGAGAAGCCATCCCAGATGCTGATTTGATTCTGGAATGTCCCACTTTTCCTTAGGATGTCCCTATTTTCCTTGGAGAAATGTTGGAGGGTATGGAGTTATCCAGCGCCCGAGCCGTATAGGGAAGGTTTTTTTTAAAAAAAATGTTTTATTATATTTTTTATATTTAGAAGCTGCCCAGAGTGCTTGGGCAACCCAGTCAGATGTGTGAGATGTAAATAGTAAAATTATCATCATAGAATGTGGCATTCCTATTTTCATCAGAGAAACGTTGGAAGGTAAGCATCTATAGAGTTCAAGGAAACATTCCAGGAAAAGCTCTTTGTTGTTGTTGTTTAGTCGCTTAGTCGTGTCTGACTCTTCATGACCCCATGGACCAGAGCACGCCAGGCACTCCTGTCTTCCACTGCCTCCCGCAGTTTGGTCAAACTCATGCTGGTAGCTTCGAGAACACTGTCCAACCATCTCGTCCTATGTCGTCCCCTTCTCCTTGTGCCCTCCATCTTTCCCAACATCAGGGTCTTTTCCAGGGAGTCTTCTCTTCTCATGAGGTAGCCAAAGTATTGGAGCCTCAGCTTCAGGATCTGTCCTTCCAGTGAGCCCTCAGGGCTGATTTCCTTCAGAATGCATAGGTTTGATCTTCTTGCAGTCCACGGGACTCTCAAGAGTCTCCTCCAGCACCATAATTCAAAAGCATCAATTCTTCAGAGATCAGTCTTCTTTATGGTCCAGCCATAAAGTTTTTATGGAAAAGCTCTTCAGGAGAGTGCAAAAGCAGGGCTGGTAAGGGAGTGTGGATTTGGAATAGTCCAGAGGACCAGACAGAAAGGCCTGGAGGACCACATTCAAACCCCTCCAAGACTGGAGGTTCCTCATTTCTCCTCCAGGGATTGGTAGTGGGCTTCTTCCAAAGCCATGAGCCTTAGCAGCTGTCCCCAAAGGCTTACCTATGGCAGTGACCCTGCTTCATAGGAGTATAGAATCAAATCTTGTTAGGATTTTGATGAGTCAAGCTCAAAGTTTGCTCCAGAAGGCTTTCTTAATCCAGACGTCAGGGGCAGAGAGTTGTGTGGGCTAAACTAAATCTTGCCCACTAAGCTCAGATCATAAAGTCTCCCTAACAGAGTTTGCAAGGCCTTTTGTTTGCCTCAGCAGGGAAAGAGGAAACCTGCCATTTTGAAATGTCAGATTTTTTTGTTTCATTATTATTTATGCCCTTGTCTGTGTTTTTTCCGAGACAAATACAGAAGTAATCTTCAAAGAATTATTTGTACTATTTGGAATTTCTTAAGTATTTAAGCCTTAGTTTGAAGAACCACCTGGGAAGAATATATAGCTTGCATCCTGGACATTAAGCTCAGGCTATAAATATTCCTAATAGGTTTTTCAACATTTCCCTTTATCCCCCAGAGAAGAAGAAAAGAAACCTGTCATTCTTAGCTATCAGGTATCTTTTTTATTTTTTAAAAAATGGTGCTGCTTGCCACAGCCTTTTGTAAGTTCCTTTATTTGTGCCTTCCTGTGTGTTTGATTTCTTCTTCTAAGAATTTTAATTGCACGGGGATCATAGTTAACTAGTCTTTTTGCTTGTTACATCAAGATAGAATAGAAATAGGGAAATTACAGCTACATTGGGAATGGGGGTAGGAGGAGACTAGCCACACTTCCTATTAGCCAAGACGTCACTGCATTAGGGTTGCTTCCATGGCAGCAGAAGCAGGCAATACATTTGGATCTGCTGCCCCATGGATCCTGCTGCCTGAGGCAATCACCTCACCTTGCCTCATGAGTGGACTGGCCCTGGGTAGCTTGCTTATTCCACCACTGTCTTTGAAGGACAATTGAAAGTGTTGGTGCTGACCTTTAAAGCTCTAAACGGCCTCGGTTTTGTATACCTGAAGGGGCGTCTCCACCCCCATCATTCAGCCCGGACACTGAGTTCCTGCACCAAGGACCTTCTGGCAGTTCCCTCACTATGAGAAGTGAGGTTACAGGGAAACAGATAGAGGGCCTTTTGGGTAGTGGTGCCCACCCTATGGAACACCCTCCCATCAGATGTCAAGGAAATAAGCAGCTATCCTATTTTTAAAAGACATCTGAAGGCAGCCCTGTTCAGGGAAGTTTTTAATATTTAATGCTGTATTGTATTTAACACTTGATTGGGAGCTGCCCAGAGGCACTGGGGAAACTCAGCCAGATGGGTGGGGTAAAAATAAATAATAATAATAATAATAATAATAATAATAATAATAATAATAATTACTGTTTTTTTTATGTGAGCCACTTTGATCCTAAATATATCTGTGCAAAATAGCGTATTTAGAAGGATAACTACTTGAAAATGCTTTACAGGTGGTATTTAACTCTGAGTAGGCTTGCTAAGATGTATAAGACTGAATCAGATAAGTGCTGGAGATGCAAAGAGGTGGAGGGAACGTTTTTCCATACGTGGTGGACTTGTGAAAGGGTAAAAGAGTATTGGGAAATGATCCGTAATGAATTGGGGGGAAATGCTTAAAAGTACTTTTCCAAAAAACAACAGCAGAGTCCTTTCTGTTGGAGATAATTCAGACTGAAATTCCCAGGTGTCAAAAAAGGTTATTTATGTATGCTACTACTGTGACCCGTGTTTTGTTAAATGGAAAACGAGCGAGGTCCCAACCAAAGAAGAATGGCAACTTAAGTTGACAGAACATGAGCAGCTTGCAGACTTAACATATAGAATAAGAGAACAAGAGGAGCATACGTTTAGAGAAGATTGGAAAACCTTTATTGAATATATGGGACATAATTGCATACAGCTGAAAACCCTGGCAGCATTAAGAAAAATTCAACGGTGTAAATAAGCTTTGATGGATGCAATTATGGAATACTGAATGGTATAGGTTTTGTAAAGTATGCAGGGATTTATGATATGTAAAATGAACCATGGAAAGAGAAGAAGGGAAGTCACTGCTTTTTAAGGATGTAAAATGAATATTTGAAATTGTAAAACAGAAAATTTAATAAACGTATCCCCAAAATGAAAAAAAGAAATTGGGGTATTTTCTTGTATCCTTCTTGTATTGAAAGCAGCTCTGTTCAAGTGCCTTTAACCACAGCTTGAGCTATAGTGGCTAGGCTTTTACAGCCATCCCTCCATGGGCCAATCCCAGCGGTGGGCATGCTAAATGTATATGCATGTGCGCATGCGTGCTACACATTCAGTGCACATGCGCACACCACAGTTGCACGTTCCCCACGTGCACGCAGGATAACCCTCTTACTGGACGTACAGACACCCACACCCTCTCCTCCTTCTCTCATGGAGTTGCACGTTCATCCTTGCAGCAAACATCTCTCTCTCTCTCTTTCTCTCTCTCTCTCTCTCTCTCTCTCACATACACACAGTCTGTATTTCCATCCCCGTCCACTCCAGTGCCAGGGTGAGGAGTGGTTGAAAGTGCTGCCTTTTACTTTGCACTGATCGTTCTAGGCATTTCTGCCTCCTTTCACTCTTACAGAGTAAAGAGGCAGATGACGTTATCTCCAATTTTAGCACAGTGATGCATAGCACTAAGATCAAAGAGCCCCATGCCTGTTCATTAGAGACGATCTGAGGGATTTTATCTTCCAATCTGGAAATTAATTGGCAGAGGCTGGTGGACCACTTCCTGCAGTTTGGCAGGTTGCACATGGCCCGTCTCCCGATCTATAGTCAATCAGTGCTCAATTCCATGCTTTGGAAAGATTAATCAATCTGTTGTTTGAGGCACAGGAACAAAACACTCTCTCCCCCTCACTCCACCATCCATGGGCAGCTCTAGACTGAGGGACAGCCTTTCATCCACTCAGGGAACAAGTGGTTATTCTCTATCTCTGACTAACTGGTTCTATGCAGGGCCGAAGGAAGGGGGGTGCGGTGGGGGGGGTGCGCCCCGGGTGTCACTGCCAAGGGGGGGTGACAAAATGCATGGCAGCACTCACCGCGGGGCCTGCAGCACGCCCAAACCATGTGTCTCTCCTGGGATTGACGTGGTGGCTTGGCGTGCAGGTGGTCACTGCCCAAACGGTCCACCCGGCGCCTCCCCCTCAGCTATAGGGCGGCTGAGTGGGAGGAGGCAGGCAGACTCCTCCGGGGCCCTGCGGGGCATCCTGCCCTAGCTTGCCCCACCCCCACAGGTGGCTGGCCCCGCCCCTGGGAGCAGGGAATGCGAGCAGCCCCAGGCACCTGATCGGCTTGCTCTGCTGCTGGTTCTGTGCTCCTGGAAAGTATTCGTTACAATGCATTCATTAGATTTATACTAGCTAGGCATGCCAAAGGCACAAATCCCTTTGCTTGGCAAAGTGGCAGCTTGATTTATGTCAATAACATACTGTGGTTCCCAAACTTTTTTCCTTATGGAACCCTCGAAAATTGCTGATGGTCTAGGCAAACCATTTAATGATTTTTTTTTCTGCCTGTTGTAGCCATTGCACTAGATGCTGTGTGATTTTTCATCATCTTTTATTGCTTCTTTTATTTCTTATATTGCATTATAATTTGCATTCCACAGAATTTAAATTGTAGTACAATAGAACACAATATGAAATAAATATACAATTAAAACTCAATATCAGTATGGACCACTTGAATTGACCTCTGGGACTACTGGTGGTTCACAGGCCACAATTTGGGAGCCCTTGCTCTAGTAGATACTGGGGAGTATAGAAAGTTACTACACCAATTGCTTTTAAAGCTTACTCCTTGGTGCAAATTATTCCCAAACGTATCCAAGAATAGGATGAGAATTTTCTCTCCTTCTGAAGTACAACCCTCCCCACCAAAAAAATACAAGATTATACCCCTAGAAGTCCATTTTTAAATGGCAGACAAATTTATGGTTTCTGCTGTAAAAAAATGCAACAATTTGTTTTCCCTTTGGACAGTGTGCCTATTCTTTTCCCCCATTCCATGGGAAAAACCTGCCTTGAGCCGCTTCAAGATGCAGTTTTGACTGCATCCCAACTCTGATCACTTGGAAAGCCATTAGAAAGTGTGGGAAGTGTTACATTCAGAGAGAAAGTTAATCAAGTGGAAGAGACACATTACAAGTGACAAGTAACAGGTTTTATAACTGAAGTGTTATTTTCTCTTACTTGCTGCCTTCTTTAAAAAAATGCTTTATGTCATATTTGTGCCAATAACACACTACAACTTCATGTCTGCTGGTATCTCAGAAATAGTACTGCATTGTGAGAAGCAAAGAGAAGGCCTTTCTTAGTGTGCTTCTTGCTTGCTAATGAATCACAATGGCCAAAAGATGCTACTAAAACTAGATCAGGCTGTGCATTTATTTATGAAGAAATGGAACTGAGTGTGATCTGCTTGCTCAATTTCTATTCTTTCAGGTAAATGGGTGTAAAAAATGGCTTTCTTGTTCTTTGTTGTTGTTGTTTAGTCGTTTAGTTGTGTCTAACTCTTCGTGACCCCATGGACCAGAGCACGCCAGGCACTCCTGTCTTCCGCTGCCCCCCGCAGTTTGGTCAGACTCATGCTGGTAGCTTCGAGAACACTGTCCAACCATCTTGTCTTCTGTCGTCCCCTTCTCCTTGTGCCCTCCATCTTTCCCAACATTCTTGTTCTTAGCCCACCAATACTCAGTTGTTGCTAATTCGGGACTGAGTGGAGCTTAACTTAATCTGATAGCTTGCATTCCATTCTATTATCCCAGTTTGCCCTGGTGTCCTGGCTCCCACCCAAAACATGCAGATACTTGTAAGTATCTTATAAGTAAGCAAGAGATCTTTATTCAGAAAAGGGACAGTACTAACTCTGCAGCAAACACAGTGACCAAGAATCACAATTCAGGAGCTCAGGAATCAGGTGAAAAATTTAGAGCTTGATAGAAGTGACAACAAATTTCCTCACCCAACCTGCCAAGCCCTTGAAGATAAGGCATGTGATACTCACTTGCAAGGCTCTCTCACTTTGCAGGAATACAGTGGTACCTCTGGTTATGAACTTAATTCGTTCCAGAGGTCTGTTCTCAAGTCAAAACTGTTCTTAACCTGAGGCGCGCTTTCACTAATGGGGCCTCCTGCTGCGCACACGTCTCTGGCACGCGATTTCCGCTCACATCTCGGGGCAAAGTTCGCAACCAGGAGCATCTACTTCCGGGTTAGCGGAGCTTGTAACCAGAAGCATTTGTAAGGAGGACAGTTTGTAACCAGAGGTATTAATATACAGTGGTACCTCGGGTTACATACGCTTCAGGTTACATACGCTTCAGGTTACATACGCTTCAGGTTACACACTCTGCTAACCCAGAAATAGTGCTTCAGGTTAAGAACTTTGCTTCAGGATAAGAAAAGAAATCGGGCTCCAGCGGCATGGCAGCAGCAGGAGGCCCCATTAGCTAAAGTGGTGCTTCAGGATAAGAACAGTTTCAGGTTAAGAACGGACCTCCGGAACGAATTAAGTACTTAACCCGAGGTACCACTGTATTGATATTGCAAGTGTGCACTCTGTCGGGGGTGGGTGGGTGGGTTTGCTGCCACCTGCAAAGAAGAAGAGGAGGAGGAGGAGGAGGAGGAGGAGGAGGAGGAGGAGAGTTTGGATTTGATATCCCGCTTTATCACTACCCGAAGGAGTCTCAAAGCGGCTAACATTCTCCTTTCCCTTCCTCCCACACAACAAACACTCTGTGAGGTGAGTGGGGCTGAGAGACTTCAGAGACGTGTGACTGGCCCAAGATCACCCAGCAGCTGCATTGGAGGAGCGGAGACACGAACCCAGTTCCCCAGATTATGAGACTACCGCTCTTAACCACTACACCACACTGGCTCCTGGTGGTACCTGGTTCTTGGCAACAAGGCTGAATGGTCCTGTTTGGGCTCCTGTTCAGTCCCTGCTGTGTTTGCTGTTCAGCCTCACTTTGGGCTGATCAAAGGTTTCCCTAGTCTCCACTGAGGCTATCCACTCCAAAGGCAGGTTGGAGGGGAGAGTCAGCATTCCTGCTCTCCCTTCCAAAGCATCTGAAGACAAGGTGAAAAGGGGAGATCCCTCCTTCTCCAAGCCAGGTTCCCACAATTTAGTTCTGCCCCCATTTTTTCCTTCTCCTCTTGTGCCAGAGCCTGCCAATCCTGACAGTATTGTATGTTTCAAGACACCCGGATGTTGCATCAGGAAATCTGCTCTGCATATAGATTTGCACAATTTCAGCAGCAGGCTAGTTTAATGTAAGTAAAGTTATATTATGCTCAGATTCTTCTAAATTTGGAAGTGAATCTACAGTAAATATTTCTGGATAATGGCTTGGCATCTAGCAAAGTATGAACGAACAGTGAACAATACAATTGTTTCCATTTTTCCACACGCACACATTCAAATATTCAAATATATTTCAAATATTCCATTATATATAAATGTGTGTGCGTGCATATGAATAAAGCTAATTATTTAGCTAGTGGGGAAAACAATCTCCAGATACAAACAAGGTCAAGTAAAACTAGATCTATTGGATGTTTTGCTGTTGGCTTCAGTGGGAAATTGATTGCATCTATATGTAATTAGCAGATTGCAGAATGAGAACCAGTTCCCACTTTTATAAACACACAGTTCCTCATTTGTATGATTTGGTCACTGTCATCTGTTCTTTTGTGACCTTAGGTTAGACTGTGCAATATGCTCTTTGTGAGATTGCTTTGTAGATGATGGGCAAGAAATCATAGCTAGTGAATTCTGTAGCTCATCACTTGGAAGTGGCTAGTGCAGGCAGGTCTGGCCCAAGGAATTTTGCTGCCCAAGGCAAGGAACAAGACACCCCCACCCCATTCCATGCACACCAACTGACTGCATTGGCAGTTGAAAGTTTCTTCAGTATTGTTGATGAGACAGAGTCCTCCAAGGCAGCAGGCTAGTTTAGGATGGCAAGACAGACCTTTTTGAAAGCTCTTCAAGCTCATCAAGAGCATGGGTCTTGGCATAAGACATATTTCTAGCAAGAAGTAAGCCCAGTTGCGTTAAATGTGGTTTACACCCAGGTAATTGTTTATAGAATTGCAGCCTTGCTGTGTTTTTAACTTGCATTTGTATGAGTCTATTGCATGTGGTGTATCTGCAATAGACTCCAATAGAAGCAGTAGAAGCAGAGACATCACCTTACTAATAATAATAATAATAATAATAATAATAATAATAATTTATTATTTATACCCCGCCCATCTGGCTGGGTTTCCCCAGCCACTCTGGGCGGCTTCCAAAAGAATATTAAAATACTGTGATACATCAAACATTATGTGATACATCAAACATTAGTCCGTATAGTTAAAGCTATGGTTTTCCCAGTGGTGATGTATGGAAGTGAGAGCTTGACCATAAAGAAGGCTGATCGCCGAAGAATTGATGCTTTTGAATTATGGTGCTGGAGGAGACTCTTGAGAGTCCCATGGACTGCAGGAAGATCAAACGTATCCATTCTTAAGGAAATCAGCCCTGAGTGCTCACTGGAAGGACAAATCGTGAAGCTGAGGCTCCAATACTTTGGCCACTTCATGAGAAGAGAAGACTCCCTGGAAAAGACCCTGATGTTGGGAAAGATTGAGGGCACAAGAAGAAGGGGACGACAGAGGACGAGATGGTTGGACAGTGTCCTCGAAGCTACAAACATGAGTCTGACCAAACTGTGGGAGGCAGTGGAAGACAGGAGTGCCTGGCATGCTCTGGTCCATGGGGTCACGAAGAGTTGGACACGACTAAATGACTAAACAACAACAACAACATTGCATGTGAATTCTGCCCAGTACAGGCCACAAACTCCACCCACGACACCACGCCAGCGCTTTGTAAATGCCATAACCAATAAAAAATACAAAATAATGGCAAGTGATTTTCCCTGCCCTCTGATCAGCTGAGCAGTTTTAGCGGCTATGGAGATGAACTTTAGTACCAGATACGTACCTCCTTTCCTACCTTCTTCCCAGTCAGATGTTGTTCTTATTTGCAAAGTTCTCTGTGGAGCATAATATCTGGAATGAAAGAAGATGTTCTATGTTGAAAGAGTGGTTGTAACAGTTAGTAAAATATGAAAGAAGCTGCATCTCTTTTTTACTGGGGCTGACATGCTAGATTGAACTAGCAAGGAAATCTGTCTGTTATGGAGACAGATGGGGGAGCTCTGGGACTCTTAGTGAAATGATGCCGTGGTTTCTGCCAGCGCTCTTACAGCATCCTGACAATCGCTACACTCCGAAAAGCAAGAGTTTACATGCCTGAAATAAATTGTTTTGATTAGAACCTTTAGGAGAGAAAGTCATAAGGTACAGTTTTATTGACTACTTGCCAGACAACAGAGCCCTGTTTTCCGTGAGCTTGTTTTGCTCTTGTAAGTCAAGCAGGGAACTGGGCTCTGCTTTTTCTAAGGTTATGGTCTTAATACCGCAGCACATTATCATTTGCTCTGAATTATTACATCCACTGTACAGTCCGAGACAAAACACAGTTTGGATTTATAAAGTGTCGTTTATCTTAAGGAAAAGTTACAGGTACCGTTACACTTCCTATAATTTATGTGCTTGGGTAGGTGAAAGCTGGAGGCTTGCTTTGAACTAAATTAAAGATGCAGCAATGGAAGAAGTGTCTAGTTACTGGTAGAAAAGCGTTCTCTCATTTGTGTAAATTAGATCTCAGTTGTTGTTTGTTTTCATTTTATGGCAATTATGTGTCTGAAGCTGCTATTTTTTATACCAGTTTATACAGCATAGTTAATTCATTAAGTAATATAACCAGTCTATCATCATCATCATCATCATCATCATCAAACAAGAGGTGCTGGAACTCACCACGAACACCTCCCTTGTTCTCTTCGAATGTCAATGGTGCCCACCTGAGAGGTGCCAGAACTGAGTTCCGGAGAGTTCTAGATGGGGATAAACCCCTGAATATAACAGCATTGATATTTGGAAACAAAAGAGATGAGACAAGTCACTGCTCTGATTTTACTTCTTCCTCCTTGGCCTCCCAGTCAAGGAGAAGTCTATACATTTTAGAGAGCAGGGTTTTCTTTTTCTTTTCTTGGAATAGATCTTTCTTGAGTCTTGAAAGTTCTGTGGAAAAGCCTTTCTGCTTGTCCTATTGGAATGTAAAATCAGTAATGGTATAGTGGGCCAGAGATTTCGGTTACAATATCCAAATGGAATCATGGGAAAGGTTATGGAGAGAGGACCTGAAATTCGCTGTGTGCTGTGACTTGAAAGAGAATTTCATGAAAATGCTTTACAGATGGTATTTAACACCTGTAAAATTGGCCAAAGTGTATAAATCCAGGTCAAGAGTCTGTTGGCGATTCAGGGAGGCAGAAGGCACTACAGTGGTACCTTGGGTTAAGTACTTAATTTGTTCTGGAGGTCTATTCTTAACCTGAAACTGTTCTTAACCTGAAGCACCACTTTAGCTAATGGGGCCCCCTGCTGCCGCCGTGCCACCGGAGCACAATTTCTGTTCTTATCCTGAAGCAAAGTTCTTAACCTGAAGTACTATTTCTGGGTTAGCGGAGTCTGTAACCTGAAGCGTATGTGACCTGAAGCGTATGTAACCCAAGGTACCACTGTATGTGGTGGAACTGCAAAAAGGGGGGGGGGATTTTGGGAAACAATATATAACGAGCTTAAAAAAAATATTTACAAATTCCTTTGCTAAGAAGCCTGAAGCCTTCCTGCTGGGTACAATGAATAATGAAATTCCTAAAAATTTAAGGAAAATTTTTATGTATGCAATAGCAGCAGCAAGAATCCTAATTTCAAAGGGATGGAAAGAGACTACATTCCCTCTAAACTGGATTGGCAGAACAAAATGTTAGAATATGCAGAGTTAGCAAGATTGATGGCAAGATTCCGAGATGATACAGACCAAATATTTAATAGAGAGTGGGACAGTAGGTTCTTTACCTAAAAGAACATTGTAAAAATCTAAATCCTTTGGCAGGCCTGGATTGACTTCTGCATGAAATAGGAGAATTTTACAAAACCAATACAACCCAAACTACTTAGGAGAGATAAAGTTAAGTGCGTATTTAAAAATGTGATTTAGGAACAACAATGGGGGGGATCGGAAGTCATGTTGGAATTCGTTTTGTATGAACCTATTTTTTTTTGTAACAAGTATCAATTTTGGATCATTTTTGTTGACTGTTTTGTGTTGTTTTGTTTTTAAAATCAATAAAGCATTTTTAAAAATTAAGAAAGAAAACAGAGACAACTCCCTGCTCTGAAGAGTTTACAGTTAACTTTGCCTTTGGAGTGAGAATAGAGAATAAATGGGAGTTGGCAGGAACGTAAGAAGAAAGTAAGCGAAGAAGGAACAAGATGTCTGCACAATCCGTTGGTGTATGAAGATCCTCTATGCATGCACTTACAGTGAGGGGGGAAAGTATTTGATCCCCTGCTAAATTTGCCTGTTTGCCCTCTGACAAAAAAATGACCAGTCCATAATTTTAATAGTAGGTTTATTGTAGCTGTGAGAGACAGAATAACAACAGGAAAACCCCCCAGAAACCCAGAAGACAAAAGTCAGAGATTGATGTGCTGGCTGGTTGATAGGGGATCAAATACTTATTTCACTCATTATAATGCACATATTATAACATGATGACGTTGTTATTCTGTCTCTCACAGCTACAATACACCTACTGGACTGGTCATTTCTTCGTCAGAGGGCAAACAGGCAAATTTAGCAGGGGGTCAAATACTTTTTTTTTTTTTCTCTCTCGATGACTTCCGGGGTTGGCGCGATCTGGGAATGGCGGATTCCCTCCGAGCTCCGGAGGGAATCGGCTCAGCGGGGGACGGGTCTTTGCCGTGCCGGCGACACGGGGACCCTTAAAACCGCAGGCACGAAAGCCTGCGGACTGAAGACTCGGTGGGTGCCTTAAGCGCCCCCCCTGATTCGCAAAGAGCCTTTTTAAAGGCTGCGGAGGGGATACGGGGGGTGGCGTGGCACCGAGAGTCCATCGCTACCTCTGCTGAGCGAAGCCGCGAGCCATGACCGGAGAGCGCTGACTTCCTTCCTTGAAATTCGGCTGAGAAAAAGAACCCGTGAGTTAATTGAATTTGGATTCTAAGAATTTCACCTATTGAATTTGAGACGATCGGGGGATGTGTTAAAAGGAAGTCCGCACCCCCCCCTTGCAGACGATCCAGAGCAACGATAAAAGAACTAAGCTGGAGTGCCTACCCTGTAAAGGGTGAGTTTAAAAAGACAGTAACTTCCAAGATTTGGAAAAGGAATCTTTTTTTGAGCAGGAGAGAGGAGTGTTGGAAGGGGTATATTTCTGTTGTAAGCAACCCCCCCTCCCGGGCTCGGGAGTGTCCTACTTTGGAGCTGGTATAAGAAGAGCAGAGTTTGACAGCTGTCAAAGCTGTCAAACGGACTGTTAATAGTAGAAAAATTGCTACTTAAGACCCCTCTGGATTAAAAGGAGTTACAATTGAACTAAAATTGTTGGAAACAAAGAATCAATAATAAGACAGAGGACTGTTGGAGAAAAGAACACTAAGTAACCAGATTCCCTCTAGGGGGAAATCTGTGGAATTACAATGGCTGTGGATGGAAAGATACTGGGAGAAATCGAAAGGATGTTTTATTTGGTTGGAATCTTACAGGAACAGACTACGGCTATGAGTGAACAATTGATGACCTTGAATCCTGAAACAAGTAGTTCTGTTCAATGTAATGAAAACCTGGCTGAGAAAGAATCCACAGCTGAGCCGGAAATGATAACCAAAGAAGAGGAGAAGACAAAACAAGAAAGAGAAGAACTGAAATGGGAAAATATTGTCCAGAAGCTGACATCTGTGGAATATAAACAAGGAGACTATTGGACTGAACCTACTACAAATCTACGAAAGATCCAGAAGATGAAAGTGGAGGCCCTGGGAATTTATGAAATCAAGGAATTTAAAATAAAGAAATATAATTGGGGCCTCCACATAGACTCTGACTTTGACTATGTTCAAAATTCATGCCTTGTGGAAATTCCTCAGCAGTTGCTTGCAAATATGGGAAGAGATTTTGGACTGATTGTGAAAGAACTCTTTCGAGACGTGAAGACCGACATAAAGGATTGCCAACTAGGCCGACGGAGAGGGACTGAAAGAGATTTGAGAGCCTCGGACGTAAGGAATCCGGGCTAATAATTGCTATTTTGGACATGTTTTCGGAAGGGACACAAACCGGGGAAGGGAGGGAGGGAAGAATCTAGTTTCAACAACACTTAAGACTATGGGATTTAGCTAACAAGATTATTATTTAAGACAAAATGGGAAATCGTTGGAAGGGAACTGAGGTCCAACTTAGAAAAAATTTAATTTTGCTTTTTTATATATATATATATATATATATATATATATATATAAAGGACTAATATTAAGATGGATAAGGAAATGCCAATTTGCTGATACAAATTTGGGAATAGGGATGCAAGGGAGGGGGTGGGGGGGAAGTCAATGACCAGGGTTAGAAAATAAGTTTTTTCTGGAAACTATATATGTTTGTTGTTTTACTTTTCTGTTTGTTTGTTTTTATGTTTTTTGTGTTTTTGTCTTTGTCTTTGTCTATATAAAATGTGAAAACCCAATAAAAATTTTATAAAAAAAAAAAATACTTTTTTTTCTCTCACTGTATGTGGAGCTCCTCCACATGAGGAGGCCAGGACTCTCCATTTTATGGAGGAGTTATGCATGCATAAAGCCCCTTAACACACTGGTCAGGCACAGGGTTGACAACCCATGGCCATTGCACATGTATATTGTGGGGAACTGCACCCCCATCATTTCAGCTTATGAAGTTGACCGCAAAGAATACCCCCAAGGTATACATTGCAAGTGTCTCAACATGTGGTCCCCCATCCAATTTGAAACCATACTGGACCCTGCTTTGCAAATGTGCTAGCAGATTTCTTAATGGTCCACACCATCCTATTCTGTGCAAGTTTCTGGAAGAAGACACAAAAGGTCCACATTTTGTAGGCACTTTTGTGTATGTTAATGTATTAATCTGTCAAATGTGCACTTTGGACATGCTTTGAACATAAAATGTGTTTTTGCTTGCACATTCTCCTACACTGAAGCTGCATCACAAAATCTGGAGAAGCATGTAGCCCAACTTGGAGTTTCATTCTGATCCTCAAGCAAGCTCCAGAGTATCAGATGAAGTTGGGCCCCTGCAAAAAGCAGACCACCAAACTTCCTTCCATTCAAGCTCTACCTCAGACCTTGTCACTTTGAGAGGGAAGGTCTGAAGAGAGATTCTAAGAATGTCTGGATGAACACACTTAGAATCCTCTACACTTTTGAAACACTGAGAAATTCCTCATCATGAGGAAAATTCTAAATATGGGAAGTTCTGAATTGGAGCCAGCAATGTGGAAACATTTGGGGCAGGGCTAGAGATAAATACAGTGGTACCTTGAATTACATACGCTTCAGGTTACATATGCTTCAGGTTACAGACTCCACTAACCCAGAAATAGTACCTTGGGTTAAGTACTTTGCTTCAGGATGAGAACAGAAATCGTGCAGCGGTGGCACGGCAGCAGTGGGAGGGCCCATTATCTAAAGTGGTGCTTCAGGTTAAGAACAGCTTCAGGTTAAGAACAGACCTCCAGAACGAATTAAGTACTTAACTCAAGGTACCACTGTATTGA
Organism: Podarcis vaucheri; assembly: GCF_965113315.1. Taxonomy (NCBI): domain Eukaryota; kingdom Metazoa; phylum Chordata; class Lepidosauria; order Squamata; family Lacertidae; genus Podarcis; species Podarcis vaucheri. The sequence continues at coordinate 67,381,339 of NC_138767.1, read as the reverse complement.
TTTAGTTCACATTGAAAGGCAAACCTAATTCACAGCAAAACACAGCCACACTGACCAGCTGCTCAGAATTTTGCATGCCATTCTCCAACCAAACTATGTTTACAAAAACACAAGAATTAGGGGGAAGTGGAGGGAGGAAATGCACGAAACGAAGCATGAACATGATATCAGTGAAAATAACATAAAATAATGCACTGTGTTAGAGGAAATTGCTTGCTAATATATGTACATTCGTCAAAACTGCGTACCAAAAAAATTGTGTTTGTGAGGAGAAGTTCACAAGTTGCTGCAGAAATGTGCTGCAGAAATTAAGATTGGAAAATTATGAAAGGGAGGGAAGTAAGATTGACAGATCCCTCCATTCCTAGGTGAGGCTTTGATGCACATGCCATCTCAAGAACATTAAGGCAATCAGCTGAATAGGTTAGGGCACTGACTTCTAACCAGTCTGCCATGACACCCTGGAGTGTCTTGAATGTTGGTCAGGGGCGCCATGGGCAACACTGGCCTCTGTCCCTATTCCCTCCCTTCATCTGATGCCCTCTCATGTCTCTGCCATCCAAAGGCTTGAACAGCTGTTTGTTGCAGCAGCCCTGGCTACAAGCTCCCCGGGCAAATGGTGCTTCTGTGGCTGGAAAGGGGGTGCTTCCCAGGCCCTTGTGGGGCAGTGTGAGGAGGCACCTCTCTTTGGGGCAAGAGGGGCAACTTGGGGACCAAGGGTGGACTCCCAAGGAGAGGGGAGAAAGGAGGAAGCTGAGGGAACACTCCACAAAGGAGGTTGTTTGAAGAAGGGTGAGAGGCTGCCAGCTCTGCAGGCAAGGGGGGACATAACTGTGCCCCACAGGGGTGCCGCTTGGTTATGTGAGGATGTCTGTGGGGGCAAATTAAGCTATACAACATTAAAATATAAACAACACAACAACTTTCCCCTTAAACAGTGAATCCTTTCAGCTCAGCTCTATTCACTAGAAGACTGGTTTGAATTCTATGTTGACAAGGAAGGATATTTCAGTACTCAGTCAAGTCAAATTCATGTTGTATTCATTTCCGGGCTTTCTGCATAAGCAATGTTGCATTGTTCCACATTACTTCTGAGAAATGAGAATAGGAATAAATCTTTGTGCCGAGCATCGTTCATGTGGTTAGGAAAAACAAACAAACCCATACCCTCACCATTGTCGATGTGTGCCCAAGCAGAGCTGCATATTTCATAAGCTATGCATTTTGCTGATTGCTGATTGCTTATGTATTCACTTCAGATTTGAGCCCCTTGCGTGTTGGCAAATATATATATATATTCTGCGCAGAAATAATTTCTGACAGCGTTTAGTAATGAGAAACATTTTGTCTCACATCACACATGAGAACTGCTTCAACAATGGCAAGGTTGTTGAAGGCCATTGGGGGATCAGGCCTTTCAGTCAGAGAGGGGAGGGGAAGTGCATGGATTTCTCTGTTTCGTCAGAGTAACGAGACTCCAAGTTTGTGTGCTTCTCTCTTTGCTTGAATACAGAAATCAAAACAGAGAAATAAACCTTGTTTTTTGGGGGTTCACATTCCTTGAAGGAACAAGTAGCTGGGGTTTCTATATTCTTGAAATATAAATGTCAAGGGTTATTTTGCTTGCTTTGCTATTTTCAGTTGCTCTTGTCTTCATCGTTGATAGATGTTGACTTTGACATTTAGCCATGATGCTGAGGGCTAAGCTCGTGTGGCCTGGGTCTGAGAAACTGTCCTTCCATTAAACCTTTCAGTTGATGAAGGATGCTTAATGCAATGCCCGGTCCACCATTTCTCTCCTGCACTTCCATTCGCCAAACACTTTCCAAACCAACCTGAGACCTAGACTTCCCCATGTTGGTTCCACCAGTTATCAGAATTGCATCCCTCAATGCATACTCTCTGTGTGTGAAATAAAAACTGGCAGCTTTTTGAATGAAAGGGCCTAATTTCCAGCAGACCAAAATAAGTGCTCAGTGGCAGATCAGAGCAGTATCAATCCACATGTATGTTGTAAAATAGTACAGTGGTGCCTCGCAAGATGAAAAGAATCCGTTCTGTGATTCTCTTCATCTAGCGGTTTTTTCGTCTTGCGAAGCAAGCCCATTGACGGATTAGCAGATTAGCGCTATTAGCGGCTTTTAGCGGCTTTTAGCGGCTTATCTGCTGATCGGATCAGCTGATAAGCGGCTTAGCGGCTTAGAAAAAGGGGGGAGGAAAAAAAAACAGCAGGAACTCGCAAGACATTGTCATCTTGCGAAGCAAGCCCATAGGAAATTCGTTTTGCGAAGCACCTCCAAAACGGAAAACTCTTTCGTCTAGCGAGTTTTCCGTCTTGCGAGGCATTCGTCTTGCGGGGCACCACTGTAAAGATGTGAGAGAGAGCCAGAAAGGTTTTAAACCACAGCATAGCCCTGGTAGAATTAATTGGGTTTTTTGTTTTAATTTAGAGGAGAAATCTGGGTCAGGAAATTCTATCCACTTGCCAAATGAGAGCAAAGGACTTTGCACCAAGTCCTGTAACATATATTATGACATTAAAACAAGCTGTAATGTAGCGGAAGATGCAACACTGATGTACCGAAACAATATACAGTTTGTAACAATAGCACTGAAAGAAACAAGCAGAAATTAGCCTTTCATTGAAGACTCTCCTGGATTTCTTTCTTCCGTCTTCATCTCTTGCCTCAAGCACCCGGCAACATTTGATAATCCTACACATTAAGACTGTGGGCACATCAGTGGCGTAGCGTGGGGGGTGCAGGGGGGGCCGGCCGCACCGGGTGCAACATCTGGGGGTTAGGCTTAGGGGGCGCAAATCCACGGGTTAGGGGGCGCAGATCCACGAGTTAGGGGGCGCAAATTACTTGCCTTGCCCCGGGTGCTGACAACCCATGCTACGCCACTGGGGCACATCACTGAGTTACAATGCTGCAGTTAGGTTGTAAAGGTAAAGGGACCCCTGACCATTAGGACCAGTTGTGACCAACTCTGGGGTTGTGGCGCTCATCTTGCTTTGTGGCCGAGGGAGCTGGCGTACAGCTTCCGGGTCATGTGGCCAGCATGACTAAGCCACTTCTGGCGAACCAGAGCAGCGCACGGACACGCCGTTTACCTTCCCGCCGGAGCGGTACCTATTTATCTACTAGCACTTTGACGTGCTTTCAAACTGCTAGGTTGGCAGGAGCAGGGACCGAGCAATGGGAGCTCACCCCGTCGCAGGGATTCGAACCACCGACCTTCTGATCAGCAAGTCCTAGGCTCTGTGGTTTAACCCACAGCACCACCCACGTTCCTGCAGTTAGGTTGTACATTTGCTTAATTCAGATCAAGATGGTTTGGGGGGTGGAACACATTAAAACACAACATTTCATAAGAAACAACAGGATAAATATGGATTGTGACTAATGTCCTGGATACCACGCTTGCCAAACAAGCAGTGGGAGGGCACTGGATGCAGAATAAAGAGGAAAGTGTACCCAGCCCAGGACTTTCATCAGAAACATTTTAATCTCTTTCTCTGATTTAGAGAGCTTCTGAACAGCTGGTAATCACAATATTAATGCTGTGCAGATTGTCTTAGACTTGGGGACCTTGAGTCCTTCTATGGAAACTAGAAGTGGAGAGATATACAGTGGTACCCCGCAAGACGAACGCCTCGCAAGACGGAAAACCCGCTAGACAAAAGGGTTTTCCGTTTTGGAGGCACTTCACAAAACGAATTTCCCTATGGGCTTCCTTCACAAGACGAAAGCCCATAGGGAAATCTCCGGGACAGCGGGGAAGCGCAGCGCGTCTTCCCCACTGTCCTCTTTTTTTTTTGCATTTTAAAATTTTATTAATTTCCATTATATATACATTATATCCGTATTTAATACATCTCATACATTTTGGACTTCCTTCAACGTCATTGACATTCATTCGTATTTGTTTCTTTATAACGCATTCCGTTCATTCATATTGCCATTCTTACTTCCCTTCGTACATTATTTCCATTAAGCAATACTTATTAGTGCTTTACAGTGCCTCTTTAAATCCCACTAGCGTTGTATTTACAAAACATTTATTCTCCAGATAACCCGCAAATTTCCCCCAGTCTTCAATAAACTTTTGATCCTTAGTATATCTAATTTTCCCTGTTAATTTGTCCAACTCAGCATATTCAGTCAATTTTAATCTCCACTCTGATACCGTTGGCATTTCTTCCTGCTTCCACTTCTGCGCTATCACAATTCTGGCTGCCGTTACCGCATACTGGAAAAGTTTACAATCCTTTCTTTTTATGTCCTTTCCCACCATACCTAATAAGAAAGCTTCTGGTTTTTTTACAAAAGTATAACTTAACATCTTTTTCATTTCATTGTAAATTTCGTCCCAGAAGCTTTTAACTTTCTTACACTCCCACCATAAATGATAGAACGTCCCTTCTTTTTGTCTACATTTCCAGCATTTGTTATCTGTTTTATACATCTTAGCTAATTTTACGGGTGTCATATACCACCTATAAAGCATCTTCATCACATTTTCCCTCAGTAGCGCACATGCCGTAAATTTTATATTCACTCTCCACAGTTTTTTCCAGTTCTCCAGTTGGATATCATAGCCGAAATCCCTTGCCCATTGTATCATCACAGATTTTACTTCCTCGTCTTTCATATTCCATTCTAACAATATTTTGTACATATTTGACAGATTTTTATAGTCATTATTTATTATCTCTTTCTGAAATGTCGATTCCTTTTCTTCGTAACCCCTCTCTTTCACCTCTTTTTTAAATATTTCATTTATCTGAAAGTAGTGCAGCCAATCGTATGTGTATATTTTAACCTGATCATATGGTTTTACTTTCCACTTCCCTCCTTCCTTCATAACCATTTCTCCATACGTGCCCCACTTTTCCCTCATATTGACTTTCTTTACACTTATCAACTCCAATGGGGATAACCAATGTGGGGTTTTCGGTTCTAGTATATTTTTGTATCTGTCCCAGACCTCTATTAATGGTCCCTTAAAGATGTGGCTACAAAACCCCTTATGCACTCTCTTTTTATCCCTCCACAGATACGCGTGCCACCCAAATTTGTTGTTGTACCCTTCCAGATCTAATAACTCTTTATCCTCCAACTTTACCCATTCTTTTATCCAGCAAAGACATGCTGCTTCATAATACAGTCTCACGTCTGGTAAGGCGAAGCCCCCTCTTTCTGTTGTATCTGTTAGTAACTTAAATTTAATTCTGGGCTTCTTTCCTTCCCAGACATATCTAGAAATCGCCTTTTGCCATTCTTTAAAGTTTTTTGTACCTTTTATTATGGTTATCGTTTGGAATAAAAATAGCATTTTAGGGACCACCATCATTTTGACCATAGATATTCTTCCCCAGAATGATAATTTCATCCTGGCCCAGACCTCCAGATCTTTTTTAATTCCATTCCAAACCAGGGTGTAATTATTTTGGTATAAATCAATATTTTTGTTGGTGAGCCAGAGTCCTAGATATTTTACCTTTTTAACGACTTCGATTTCTGTTTGTTGCTGTACTAATTCTATCTTATCCTGATCCAGATTTTAAACAATCATTTTAGTCTTACTCGTATTCAATTTGAATCCTGCTAACTTCCCAAATTTCTTCATCTCCTCCAAAATTTCCTTTATACTTTCTATAGGTTCTTCCACCGTTAAGACCACATCATCGGCATAAGCTTTAACTTTATACTCATTTGAACCTAATGTTATTCCCTTAATTTGTTTATTTTGTCTTATTGCATTTAGTAAAACTTCCAAGACCACAATGAAAAGCAACGGCGAAAGCGGACAGCCCTGTCTTGTTCCTTTGGATATTTTTATGTCTTCAGTAATAACATTATTTATTATCAGTCTCGCCTTCTGTTCTGTATAGATTGCTTTTATACCGTTCCAGAACTCTTGGCCCACCTCCATAAATTCCAAATTTCTCAACATAAAATCCCAGGCTACGTTATCGAAGGCTTTCTCCGAATCTACGAAAATTAGGCTGGCTGGTTTATCACATCTATCCGATAAATACTCTATTAAGTTAATTATACTTCTTGTATTGTTTTTTATTTGCCTGCCCGGTAGAAAGCCCGCTTGGTCTTCGTGTATAATTTTTATTAATATCTTTTTTAGCCTTTTAGCTAGAATTCCGGCGAAGATCTTATAATCCGTGTTTAATAAGGAAATGGGTCTGTAATTTTTTACTTGGGTTGGGTCCGAGTCTTGCTTTGGAATTATTATGATGAATGCCTCCTTCCATGTATTTGGAATCTCTCTTTCTTTTAGGGTGTTATTCATTACATCAATTATCGGAGTCATCAATATGTCTTTCAATTCTTTATAGTAACTCGATGTGAACCCATCTGGGCCCGGAGCTTTCCCTCTTTTCAATTCTTTTATCACTTCTTCTACCTCTTCTCTGCATATTGGGGCATTTAGCCTTTCTTTTTGATCTGTCGAAATCTTCCTCACCATTTTTTCTTTTAAATATCTTTCTATCTTCCTTTTATTGTTCCTATCTTTATTCCTATATAGTTGCTCATAGAAGTCCAAGAATCCTTTTCTAATTCCTTTCGGGTCAGTTATTTCTTCTCCATTTATCTGTATTTTGTTAATTGTATTTTGTTCCTTTCTCCTTTTGACTTGCCAAGCAAGCCATTTTCCTGACTTGTTGGCGAATTCGAAGTTTTTCTGTCTTAGCCATTTGATATTCCACTCAACCTCCTTATTTATTAGCATTGCAAATTGAGTTTGGAGGGACTTTATTTCCTGCAATATCCTCTCATTATTCGGTTTTTTAATCAATTTTTGTTCATAGTCCATGATCTGTCTCAAAATCTCTTTAGTTCTTTTTTCTTTGTTATTTCTTTTCCACACATTTTGTTGGATAAAAAGGCCCCTCATTACTGCCTTGCTCGCGTCCCATACTACACTTGTTTTTACCCCTTTGTCTAAGTTGTCCAGAAAGTACTCAAGTAATTTCTTCCGTATTTTTTCAACAAACTTTTGGTCATCCCATAGGTTATCATTTAGTCTCCATCTAAAAGTTCGTTCTTCAGCTCCCCTCATCTCCATTATTATAGGGTTATGATCAGAGATAACTTTGGCCTGGATTTCAATTTTTATAATTTTTGGTGTCAGTTCATTTGATATCCATATTTGATCTAATCTTGACATCGATTGATTCGGTTCTGAGTGATGTGTGAATTGTTTCTCCACTTCCCCACTGTCCTCGGACCTCCTCCAAAGGCTGGCGGTGGGGAGAAAAGCCCTTCTCCCCGAGCCAGCCTTCGGAAGGCTCCTCCGAAGGCTGGCGGTGGGGCGGAAAGCCCTTCTCCCCGCGCCAGCCTTCGGAAGGCTCCTCCGAAGGCTGGCGGTGGGGCGGAAAGCCCTTCTCCCTGCGCCAGCCTTCGGAAGGCTCCTCCAAAGGCTGGTGGTGGGGCGGAAAGCCCTTCTCCCCGCGCCAACCTTCGGATGGCTGTCCTGAAGACTTGCGGTGGGAGGAGGGTTTTCCTTCCCACCGCCAACATTCAGAATGCTGTTCTGAATGTTGGCGGTGGGGAGGAAAAACCCTCCTCCCACCGCAAGCCCCGGGAACAGAGGAGAAGCACTGCGCCCCTTCCCCTCTGTTCCCGTACCTGTCCTGAAGGCTTGCGGTGGGGAGAAAAGCCCTTCTCCGCACCGCCAGCCTGGCAAGCGGTTTCCATAGGAACGCATTAATTGCTTTTCAATGCATTCCTATGGGAAACCGTGCTTCGCAAGACGAAAAACTCGCAAGAAGAAAAAACTTGCGGAACGAATTAATTTCGTCTTGCGAGGCACCACTGTAAGCCTATTTGTTTTCTGGCCGTATCAGCTTTGCATATGCTTTGTTCTGCCTCTAATGCTCACTCCCCCCCAAAAAAAATTGCTTTTTCTTTTTTATCCCTGAAAAATCAGCATCTAAATTTTACACATTTTATATGCATTCTCCCCCTAAAATACGCATATCTGTGAGCTATTTGGTGCAATACACATTTCCGTGCCCATTTTTCTCCAGTCAAAACGGCATCACAAAATTATGAGAAATGCGTAATCCAACTGTGTGTTAAGCTGGGACAGGAGGATGAAGTTCCGTTATGCGAATCTTAGCTCCATATTAAAATACTCTAAGGAGGCTCTGAAAATTGTGTGTGTGAATGCAAAGAGTATTTGGTAATTAAGACAAGGAAATGGTGCATGATGAGGAAAATGTTCTGCCACCAGACTGTCAACTTTGGATTTGAAGCACTTGATGTGTGTCTGTATGTTCTAAATGATGAATAATCCATTTGTGTTTGAGTAGCGGGTTAAGTGGTGGGCATCCTGTATAATATTCGAGATCTTGCATTCATTCATTTGTTTCTCTGGAGATGAGTCATGTCGTTGTCCTTTCCAGCAACGAAATTATTAAAGGAAGGCATTTTTCAAGCTCTTTATTTCCTGCTATCAGAAATGGGTCATAGCAGCCATTTCCATGGTATGACAGAATGCTAAATGATTTGTGAGGCTAAGCAAACAAGAAACTGGGTGTTCTTTTATTTATTTTTATTATACAACATGATGGCGGGAGAGGTTGTGAAAGCTGTAAGGAAGGGGTAAAAAATGGAATAAGATGATAAGTAATTTATCGTTAGAGAAAACTAATCAGAACACCTCAATTCCCATTGTCCCTACACAGGTGTTCAATTACTTTCTGGGAGACGCCGAAAGACCAATAACCCAAAGTCTAAGATATAAATGAATTTTATTATTAAGGAACATATTAAAACTTACATAAGTATACCAATGTAGCTCATCTAAATTCTGTACAGATTTCTACCAACCTTCCTTCACTGGAGTTTCTTTTTCTTAATACAAGGTTCTGATCTCACTTTGAGCTGCTTTATGCATGGCCCCAGCAGACATGTTGCACATATGTGTGTGTGAGAGAGAGCGAAAGAGCGAGAAAGAGCACGGAATTGAGCTTGGGGGTAATATTTGCACCCACAAGTATAGTATAGCTCTTCAACTTAGGCAAACACAAGTAAATGCCAATCTAAAAAGGCCTTAATCAGATGAGCCTACCATTGTTTTAGGGACGCAGGTGGCGCTGTGGGTTAAAACACAGAGCCTAGGGCTTGCCGATCAGAAGGTCGGCAGTTCGAATCCCCGCAACAGGGTGAGCTCGTTGCTCGGTCCCTGCTCCTGCCAACCTAGCAGTTCAAAAGCATTTCAAAGTGCAAGTAGATAAATAGGTACCGCTCCAGCGGGAAGGTAAACGGTGTTTCCGTGCGCTGCTCTGGTTCGCCAGAAGCGGCTTAGTCATGCTGGCCACATGACCCAGAAGCTGTACGCCAGCTCCCTCGGCCAATAAAGCAAGATGAGCGACGCAACCCCAAAGTCGGTCACGACTGGACCTAATGGTCAGGGGTCCCTTTACCCTTTACCATTGCTTTTGGGGGGGGCGGGCAGCGGAGAGATTGTAGCTTGTGTCATAGCAATTTGCACATGATCGTCTGCATTCAGAGTCGAGAATCTATGCATGAGTGGGGATGGAGCAATAAGAGTCTAAGACTCATTTGCATCCTTCAGTGACATCATCAAGCATTTCACCTTTATGTGTATGTCTTGTGTAGGATAATAATCTGCAATATGGGGCAAATAATACTGTGTGTCAGGGTTTTGCTGATGTGGTCCAAAGAGAAACAGAGCCAGTCACCCTCAGGAGGTACTCAATGGCACACAGTACCAACACCCCCCTTTTTTGGTTTAAAAAATGTGGTACTTACTGTAAGAACTTAATGGTGAGCACCAGCACCTATTTTACTAGAAAAAATCACTGAGCAATACATTTGGCACCAACTTGGCTGCAGGAGATGCTGGAAGTAGGCGTATAAGGTACCATCCAACCAGTGGCGTAGCGTGGGTTGTCAGCACCTGGGGCAAGGCAAGTAATTTGCGCCCCCTAACCCGTGGATTTGCGCCCCCTAACCCTAACCCCCAGATGTTGCGCCCGGTGCGGCCGGCCCCCCCTGCACCCCCCACGCTACGCCACTGCATCCAACCATCTTAGGCACTCCACTGTGGATTTGCGTAGGGTTTACTCCTTAGCCCATTCTTAGCCCAAAGATATCTTGCAAGACAGTGGATGTTTAGGATCTGAGTTTTCCTTCTCCTAGATGGACTACCTTCCCTGATGGATGAGCTCCATCTGCTCCTCGTTTCCTGCTACACGGTGTGCAGAAACCACCTTCTCGACTGTTGGAACCACCATTGGTCTCTTCCGCTCAGTCCAATAAAGCCTGTTATTGCATGCAGGGGAAGTCCTTAACTCACCAATGGTTTCAGATCCATTGGACTGTCTCACCAGAGTGGTGCATGCTCTAGTTATCTCCTGCCTGGACTGCTGCAATGCACTCTACGTGGGGCTACCTTTGAAGGTGACCCATAAACTACAACTAATCCAGAATGCGGCAGCTAGACTGGTGACTGGGGGTGGCTGCCAAGACCGCATAACACCGGTCTTGAAAGACCTACATTGGCTCCCAGTATGCTTCCGAGCACAATTCAAAGTGTTGGTGTTGAAATTTAAAGCCCTAAATGGCCTCAGCCCAGTATACCTGAAAGAGTGTCTCCACCCCCATCATTCTGCTCAGATGCTGAGGGCCAGCTCTGAGGGCCTTCTGGTGGTTCCCTCACTGCGAGAAGCAAAGCTACAGGGAACCAGGCAGAGGGCCTCCTCGGTAGTGGCACCCACCCTGAGGAATGCCTTCCCATCAGATGTCAAAGAGATAAACAACTACCTGACATTTAGAAGACAACTGAAGGCAGCCCTGTTCAGGGAAGCTTTTAATGTGTGACATTTTAATGTATTTTTAATCTTTGTTGGAAGCTGCCCATCGTGGCTGGGGAAACCCAGCCAGATGGGTGGGGTACAAATAAATTACTATTATTACTATTACTATTATTATTATTATTATTATTATTATTATTATTATTATTATTATCATCATCATCATCATCATCATCATCATCTACCCTCACCTGGTTTGGTCAGCTGAGCTCTACCACTTGACAGCAATTATGAAATGGTGCTTGGCAACAGTTATGTCATCTGTCTGAGCCACCCTGTCACCAAGGAAACCAGCATGGATCCATCAGTCTGCAGGGAGTGGCCATCCTAGCAGGTCCTCCACTTCTGCAATAGATGGGTTGTCATCACTAGTTTAACCAGTTAGTGATTTCTCCCTGAATAGAGAATTGAAGCAGTTCTCCCCATCTTCAGCTCAGCCTCTAATTTAATTATTAACTTGCCACGTGTGCTGTTGAAGTGACCTAAGACCTTGGGCCCCATCAAAGGTGGTAGAGTAATATCTGTGGAGATTCAGCCAGTGCAAAGGTGTGAAAGGTAGGCTGTAGAAAGGGATGGATAGAGCTGTTCCTTTCAGTTTCTCCTTTTTCCAATCTTAAATTCCATTCACCGCATTTCTGCATCAGTTTGCAAAAATCTTCATGACTGTGCATTAGCTTTTAAGCCTAACATTTTGCCTAACATGCACATTTTTGTAATGCACTCCCTCCCCCAATATAATACATTTGTGTATGTTGCTTTCGTGTATATATGTATTCTCATGCAACCCTTCCCACATTTTTCCATTGGAGACCTGCACCACAAAATTCAGAGGAGTGCAAATTCTCTGAAGGCTCGTTTCAGTTTATGTATCGTCTTGGGAAGAAGGTTTGCATTTAAATCTGAACTGATCTGAATGTCTCTCCTGGCCTGAGCTGTATATGGCCATGAATAAAGCTACTCTCTATTCTGCTTGCTCAGTGCTGATACCAAGATAATGTTAGTGGTATGGGAAGAAAATGGTGGGGAACAATAGAGTAGGTAGAAGAATTAGCACCTTTGTTCACAGCCAGTATTTACACTTCCATCTACCAAGTTTCCCTTGCCAGCTAATTTTAATGTTACCCTCTAAGGTTTATAGGCCTGAAACCCATTATTAACTTTATATAAAGGCTTTTATTAACTGGGAACTTAAGCTTTCTAATAATAGTTTTAAATTACAGTGGTTAGCTCTCATGCCACTTCAGTAAGGAAACGAAACACCATTTGAATGAAATGTTCTGTTGTAAATGGAAAGAACAAATGCTACAACTTTGGGGGAACATGTGCAACGATGGCTTTAACAAGCTGGTGAGTTACTATAGGGTGACTGTGACTCACATTCAGGACTGGAGTCTTGGGGTAGTTCTGAGGTCGGCTTTCTGTTGTTGCTTTTTATATAAATTTATTTATTTGGTTTTCAGATTAAAATTTTACACTCACATATCCAACATACAGGGTGGCGCTGTAGGTTAAACCACAGAGCCTAGGACTTGCCGATCAGAAGGTCGGCGGTTTGAATCCCCGCAACGGGGTGAGCTCCCGTTGCTCGATCCAACCTAGCAGTTCGAAAGCACGTCAGAGTGCAAGCAGATAAATAGGCACCGCTCCGGCGGGAAGGTAAACGGTGTTTCTGTGTGCTGCTCTGGTTCGCCAGAAGTGGCTTAGTCATGCTGGCCACATGACCTGGAAACTATACACCGCCTCCCTCGGCCAATAAAGCGAGATGAGCGCCGCAACCCCAGAGTCGGCCATGACTGGACCTAATGGTCAGGGGTCCCTTTACCTTTACCTTTATCCAACATACAACATAGAAACAAGATTCCAGAGAATCTCTTGGACTTCCCTCCTCCCCTTTGTGCGTCCTATTGCTAATCATTTCCTCCTTCATCTTTTATGATAATCCAAATCTTTTACATCTCCATTATGTCCATAATTCACCACAAACCTAGAAGTGTTATTCCAATCCTACTAACAAGTTTAACTGTTTGCGATGGTTTTTAAGATAAGTTAACAATTGTCCCCATTCCTTATTAAAATTTTGCTATTCCTGATTTCTGATTCTTCCGGTCATTTTTGCCATTTCGGCACAATCCACCAATTTGATCTCTGGTAGGGACTTTATCTTCTTTCCATCTCTGGGCCAAGGATATGGCTTTCTGGGACCCTCTGTGGTAAGGAGAATGCAGGGAGCACTGACCACTGACTCACCATTTAGCAGTGCAGTTTCTGCTTTAGAATTCACTCTCCATTGCCTAGTGAGGGCATTAAGACCCACAAATGGAGTCCAGTTTAATCTTGCTACCACCATCCTCTTGTGATGATATAGAAGCAGACTTTGGCACAGGCGTAACCAGTATTATGAAATGTATTCCCTGCTGGGGGGAAAAGGCACAACCCATCTGCATTCCCATTCCAGCTGCTTTTGAAGATGCACCTATTTCCATAGGCATTTCCTCCACCTCTCAACCTGAGCCTTCTTGTTTATTTTTTAATGTATTAATGGGATTGTTTTAGCGCACATTTTAATTATGGATATTTGCATTTTGACGTTCGCACAGTTGTTTTTATCAGTGCTATTTTTCTAGAAAAAGAGGTGCTGGAACTCACCATGAATGCCTCCTCATTCTCTTAGAATGGTAATGGTACCCACCTGAGAGGTGCCAGAACTGAGTTCTAGTGAGTTCTGGCTGAAAAAACCCACACCCTGGATTATTATTTTTACTTGCAAACTGCTTAGATGACTACCATATTTTTCGCTCTATAGGACGCACCTTGTTTTAGAGGGGGAGAACAAGAAAAAAAAAATCTCCCCCTCTCTGCTCAATGCCCCTTCAGCGAAGCGGCAGGAGAAATGGAGCCCTTCCATTTCTCCTCCTGCTTCGCTGAAGGAGCGCTGCACAGCTCTCCTTCTCTGCTGAAGCCGGGAGAGTCTTGCCCTCCCAGCTTCAGCAAAAGGAACCTGAAGCCTTCGGAGTGCAACAGGAACTCACGCTGCACTCCGAAGGCTTCAGGCGGCTATCCCTGAAGCCTGGAACTTGCTCTCCAGGCTTCAGCGAAAGCAACGCGAAGCCTCCGGAGTGCAACAGGAACTCACGCTGCACTCCAAAGGCTTCAGGCGGCTATCCCTGAAGCCTGGAACTTGCTCTCCAGGCTTCAGCGAAAGCAACGCGAAGCCTCTGGAGCGCGGAGGGAGCGCTCCCTCTGTGCTTCGGAGGCTTCGCGTTGCTATCACTGAAGTCAAGGAGCCTGCATTCACTCCATAGGATTCACACATATTTCCCCTTAATTTTTGGAGGGGAAAAAGTGCGTCCTATAGAGCGAAAAATATGGTATTTTGACAGTGAACAGTATATTCTTTATTTCTATCTGTCTGTCTGTCTCAGATCTTTAGGCTTTTGCTTGCCACTGGAGAGAAGAAGTTCGTCAATGGATCAACAAAAAGGCTGGTGTTGCTCCAATTTTGAGCCCCATCCCTGTGTTGTTCCCCAGGCCATGATGAGTAGCTCTGCCTTCTCATACAGAGCACAAGGATGGATCAAGTGACCAAGCCTGAGATGGAATCTCACAGAGCTGATGCAGTGCTAGGAAAGTTTCCATTACATTGGCCCAAGCCAAGCTGCAGTCCTCGATGGCTGAAGAACATCTAGCCACACTGGGCTAAGACAATTGATCTTTTCATGGTAGCAAGAGTGTGTGCCCTGCACTCAGTAGCTGCAAGGAAGCATTAGACAGCCTGCAACAAAGAACATGAGTACTGATATCCATGCCTCTATACAATAGTAGCAGACCCTCCAAGTTCCCCTATTTTCCAGGGCTTTTCTGATTTAGAGAAGCCATCGTTGATCCCAGAATGTCCTGCTTTTCCTTAGGACATTCCTATTTTCATTGGAGAAATGTTGGAGGGTATGGTAGGATGCCCCTATTTACATTGGAGAAATGTTGGAAGTTATGGTAAGATGTCCTTAATTTCACTGGAGAAATGTCTGAGAGTATAACATAATAGTCATTTTGGAATTGGATCTCTCATACATCCCTCCCATTAATAGATGGGTTTTCAGTACAAAATGCACAAAAGGCTTGCATATCCGCCCAATGCTCAGTAGTGCAGGCTCAGGGTTCTCACATTTTCAGCTTTCAGTGTTCCTTTTCTTTCCTTCAGCTATTTCTGTGTAAACATCCAGAGAGGTCGAGCAGGTGCAAATCGAAGACGTTGAGCTATCCACTTGATCTAGCCATATCACTGTAGGCCAGACATACACAATTCATGAATCGCCAACCCCCACAACCTGTGCATTGCAGCATCTCAAGTACTTGACACCCTCCCCCCATACATACAATCTCAATCTATCCTGTTTAAGGCAGACAATAAAAACAGGAAGTTTATTGAATAGTCACCGGGGCAAAATATTAGGCCTTGGGGCTGAATTTGGCTGACTGGGTTGCCAGTTGCCCTCTGTGGATCTATGGAATATATAAGGTGAAGAGTCTTTATGTCTGTAAAACTAAACAACAGACTTCCGTATCAGACTTACCCTGGTCTTCCAGAAATTAATCTACCTACTAATAGTGTGATCAATTTTGGAAGCCATTTCAAGTGACTTGACATACTAACTTGAAATGTCAAACAGCGTAGCCTGATTAAAAGTAATTATTCTTATTTCTGCATCCAGCAACATTAATTTCATATTGCCTTTGCAATATTGGGAAAAAATAACTGGGCTGATCGACGGCAGTCACAATTTTTTTAAATAAACAAACTGTTAGAACTGTGTGTCTTGCATGTGTTGATAGAGTATAGTTGCCTTTGCCAACCTGGTACCCTCACAAAGTACAATTCCTGTCAACCCCAGTAAGCTATGTTGACTGGGGATGATGGGAGTTATAGTCCATGATGTATGGAGGGCACCAGGTTGACAAAGGTGGTATTGCAGGATAGGATAGCCCATGCTTTTTTGTGTCATCTTCATAAAGCACTTTCTAGCTGCTTCTTTGGTGAGTGGTGATGCTAAGAGCTTGGCACACAATTGATGGATTTGCAGGTGGACTTGCTGGTCGTGATGACGTCTCCCTAGCAATGGCAGAAGGCGTCATTGGTGACTTTTGTGATTCTCAGAACTCTATGTAGGGGACTTTGCTGCTGCTGTGAATGGAAAGTAGATTGCCCTCTGCAGCCCAGCAGCATTCACTTCTAACGTGCAACAAAATGTTGCAGGAAAACCTGCTCCCTTTCTCACGAGTAGACCAGGCATCACATGAGGCGGGGTTTGTGAAAAAGGAGTCCAAGTTTATTTCTGCACAGAAGTTTTGAGCCAGTGGGATTGCTCTGCAAAGACTGGACCATGAACAAAAGATCCAACAGTTTTGATATTCATTGCAGAAATTACAAACTCAGTTACCCAATCAGATATTTTTGTTTCTCTCTCATTGATATGCACATGCTGTCTTCCTGTAATTGGTCCGAATTGCAAACAGTGAGAGCATGCATACTAGCAGTCTATAAACAAAGGAAATTCCTCGTGGTCTGTTAGATTTTTATTGCAGGATTAAATTTAACCTCTGTATTGTATTTCACCCCAGTTCTTGAGCGTGCTCAGATCGTACCAAAACCTCAGTCCAGTATGTTTCCCTGTTTTTCATTACCTCAAAAACATCCCATGGAAATGATGCTACAGGCCTAGGGCCTAAGAGAAGGGGCAAATATAAATTGGTTTACTCTGAGGCAGCCTGCACTGATGTCTAGGGCAGTGGAATAGTAGATGAAGGCAACTCCACATTTACAAAATAAAAAAATTCCTTCCAGTAGCACCTTAAAGACCAACTAAGTTAGTTCTTGGTATGAGCTTTCGTGTGCATGCACACTTCTTCAGATACACATTTACACACATTCAAGGAATGCACGACTGCACACTCGGGCATCTCCACGGACCTGAAATTGACTTCAAAAATGACAAAATAGCCCTAAAAGAGCATGGGAAGGCTTTTTAAAAAGTGTGTGAACAGCACCTAGCAATGCCAGGAGTCTTTGCACTGACCGTTGAGGCATATGGTAAGTTGGAGTTTGAGAAAGGAGATTTGGAGGGAGAGATTGTGGTGGAGTTTGGCAAAGCTTTTGGAGTTTCTGCACAACTTTTTTGAGATCTTTTCTTAGGAGGTTTTTTGATATTTTTCTTTGAGGAGTTTTTGTCAGCTTGCATTTCTTAGTACAGAAAGTATTGATCTGATGTGTAGAGATCTTTCCTATTCTAATTAATTCAAGAGGGTTCTGGAAGCTTCTCTGTGTGAAAGAAACAAGCAGAAGGTTCCTGATGTTTGGGTTATTCCTTCGGAGAAGCTGAGTACAGCTGGCTTAAACTGGTTCTGTTATCTCTTTCTGTCAAGGTCATGCTGACTGTAAAAGTAAGGCCAGAAGGAGCCTGAGTTTCACTTTCTCTTTCTACCTCTCTTCCTTCTGGTGTGCTGTTCTGTACATAGTATGCTTAGTGTTAAAGCTTAGACTCATTATAAGTTGATGTAAGTTTAAGTGAAGTCTGATGCAACTGGATTTCTTATGGACAGTGACATTCCTGAATGTATTGGATTTGTGGCCATTATGCTCATTTGCCTTCAGTAGCAGTAAAGCCCTGCTGGATGAAATATTAATTGTCTCTGGTCTGTTTTTGGGGAATCCTGCAATGTGTCTAAGTTTTTACTCTGCTAACTATATGTTGGAATCTGCTGTGGATCAATACTGAGTAGAATTCCGTGACAGTTTTTTAAGCCTTTTTAAAGAGATGGCACCTAAACACAGCACGTTGCCATCTTGATGATGACAATCAAATCATCTAGTGATGACAAACCCAAGCCATTTTGTGCAAACATGCAGTACATCAGAACGTAATCCCTGTGTAAATGGGGAGTTCCCTGTATCTGGAGTTGTATATAGTGAGGGGGATGATCCATTAGCATAAGGGTTTTTTCTTGTGCAACAGGATATTTCCCTCCCTTTCCCACACATGTTGTTGTTGTTTAGTCATTTAGTTGTGTCTGACTCTTCGTGACCCAATGGACCAGAGCACACCAGGCACTCCTGTCTTCCACCGCCTCCCGCAGTTTAGTCAAACTCATGCTGGTAGCTTCAAGAACACTGTCCAACCATCTTGTCCTCTGTCATCCCCTTCTCCTTGTGCCCTCAATCTTTCCCAACATCAGGATCTTTTCCAGGGAGTCTTCTCTTTTCATGAGGTGGCCAAAGTACTGGAGCCTCAGCTTCAGGATCTGTCCTTCCAGTGAGCACTCAGGGCTGATTTCCTTCAGAATGGATAGGATTGATCTTCTTTTGATCTTCCTACACATGGTTGCCCCTAAACCTGTTCTGTGGTTCTGCCCATCCATCCAAACCAGATTTTGGGATGGCGTGGGGCTCATGCACAGGATTGTGGGGAAATCCCATTGTGTTAGCATTGATCCTTGTACTAGTGCAAGTGTTTATCTCTGTATTGCCCATGGATCTTTTTTTACTTCTATTTTCTTTCATTTTGTTTTGTACTCCTGATGTATGATTCCAGTATGAGGTGGAAGGGAATGGCCATTGGTTATTTAAAGTATAAATAAATAAATAAATAAATAAAGCAGCTGGTACCCCAATGTTAGCCTCTCAGTTTCATATATCCTATTCCTTTTATTTACATTTTGAAGTTACACATCAGTGCAATGAAGACTTGCTCCTGTTAGAAGCTAGTTGCACTCAGCATACATCCTATTTATTTTTGTATCTGGAGGTGGGAAATTTGTGGGAGGCAAACTTACTGCGTTAGCATTTAAGTAGCTTGCACTTGGCTTTGAAGTGAATATGCCATTAAGATGAATAAAGGCAGTTCATACAGTTCTGCTGGCATTGTTATTCCTGTCCATCTGGGAGCAAAACACACAATGCAGGAATACACTGATTTATAGAACCAGAGCTTCCTCTGAAAACAGGTCTAGAAACTTTATTTTCTTTAATGAAGCCTGCAAATCTGTCATGTCGAACCAAAGGGAAGCTACCTTTCCCCTCGATGTGCAGTGAATTTGTGTTATAATTCACATTAACTCTTGACACATTGTAACATCAGAGGGAGAACATAGAGCCTTACATCATGAAAAGGTAGGATGTTTTTCAGGAAGTGGTACATTTATTGTCTTGTGGGAAGGCAATGGAGTGGTAGACTTGGAGGTAATGCTTCTGCTCCGGCCATTGTAAATTAAGACGTGGCAGTAGATGTTTCACATTTCCAGACATGTTTATAAGGGCCAGGTCAGTGAGGATTAAACAGGAGAAAATCAACAGGGTTGCACTTTCTCTCCTGGAAGCAAGAGCTTCCGTGCCAAAACCAAGCCTAACAGATCTGGAAAATCAGATTCATCCAAGAGTATCTGGCACTGTTGGACAACGACTTGCTCAAACACCTTGCCCAAGAAGAGTGTTGCCATATCATCTGTGCTGTGTTGCCTTTGGGGTGTTTCTGACTAGATATGGGGCTCCTCTGGATTATCATATATTGAGGATTTATCCTGATTTGCTTACAGAAAGCTGGTTAGACCATGTCCAGTTTTAATTAACCATTTTCCAGATTTGTTTGTGGGCGATCGTAGAGTTTGGATTTGATATCCTGCTTTATCACTACCCGAAGGAGTCTCAAAGCGGCTAACATTCTCCTTTCCCTTCCTTCCCCACAACAAACACTCTGTGAGGTGAGTGGGGCTGAGAGACTTCAGAGAAGTGTGGCTGGCCCAAGGTCACCCAGCAGCTGCATGTGGAAGAGCGGGGAATCAAACCCGGTTCACCAGATTACGAGTCTACCGCTCTTAACCACTACACCATACTGGCTCTAGAGTCATATACTTGTAGAATCGGAAATGAACCAGAAGAACATCTAGTCTAGGGCTATCAAATGTCCTGATTTTCCAGAACATGTCCTGGAATTCACCTCCAAAATGGCATCCTGGATTATTTTTTTGGAAATTGGGCAAATATTCTGGAAAACCAGCAATGGGGGTTTTACTAAACAAAGCTCAACAACCTTTGGGGTGTTTCAACTAAATTATACATAACAGGTGGCCATTCAACCTCTGCTTAAAATCTCCATTAACATAGAGTCCTCCACCTCTTGAAGGAATCTGTCTAACAGCTCTTACTGTCAGAAAATTCGTTGTGATGTTTAGTCAGAATCTCCTTTCTCATAACTTGAATCCATTGGTTTGGGTCATAGCTTCCAGAGCAGGAGAAAACAAGCTTGCACCACCTTCCATTTAACAAATAAATACATTTTTTTTTTGGGGGGGGGGAATCTTTTAAGGTAATGCACTTTTGTATGTTATTTTCATGAATTCTTGCACACTTTATCTTTATCTCTACATATTTGCACACATTGCCCGCCTGGAGAACTGGCTGCACATTGGTATTTGCAAGTGTATGGCAAAATTCAGATAACTGCACGTTTTAAAGGATAGGTCTGTTTTGATTTGAGTATTGTTTTGGAAAGTACAAATTGTTTTAGGGCAGTACAAATTATGTAGGCTTGCCTTTAAATGTGAATCAAAACTCTCTTCACTTTACTCAAATGTTTATACAAAATCTTTCTTTCGTAATTCCTTTATTGATTGCTTGGTCATAGTGCTGAATGTTTTTTCACCTTCCTTATTAAGCAAAATATCTGCAAAGACCAGGTTTCAATAGTTGCATGCAATAAAGGTGTTAAATTTTTCTTCTTCTTTTACCGGCACTCAGTCAATTTATTTTTAAGTTCCTTATTTGGAGCAAGAAGATAGGTGTGATTATGTGATCTCTTCTCCTCTTCCAATCCTCACCAGCCTAGAGGAAGCTTGTAGCTTGTAATGTCACTTGGGATAGTTTGCCCCCATTGGGATTCCCATTTGTCATAAGGAAATAGAGGTTTGCATAGGAGCAAATGGAATATGGTAAACAGTTCATTCCTGCAAGTGCAGAAATAGCTTAGTGTGCAACAGTGCACAATTTCATATTTGTTTTATAAGAAGCTAGAAGGCCATCAAATCTGACACAACGTTGTATGTCTGTTGAGAACTATTGTTGTTGGACAACAGATAAATAGAATGAAAGAAAAATAATATTAAACTGGGGAAGAATGAGATGTTCCTCCTCATCACATCCATACTAAGGCTACAGAACTAACAGGGAACCACTGAGAGAGGGGCAGAATGTTGGGAAGAGATTTCATCTTCATAGTGAACATACTGGAAAGAAAACAGGGTCACTCAAAAATAAAGTAGCAGTTTCTTCATACGTGGCTCAGGGCAACCAGAAACTCCTGACCATGTCTTCTTTCACTGCCAATATTTTACAGACATACCAGTTAGGTTCATCCTTCCAATACTACACAAATTGCCTGGATGGACAGAGTAACTCTTTACCTCCTTGCTCCTTCAAGATGCAAACCCAGATGTAACTTACTCAGCAGCCAGATTTCCGGTGCTTCTATTCACCAAAGAATGGTTTGGCGTTGAAGATTTTAAGGGCAGAAGGGATATGCGAATTACCTCTTGTTATGAAAAAATGCATTATGGCTTGCATAGACATCTTACTGGCATCCACCGCTTTTACTAAATATCCAGTGCAATTGCAATAAACCTGCTTTGCACAGACTTCCAGCACACCAGACTCATGCTGACATTTTCTGACTCGGCTACTCCTAAAAAGCTCCTGAAATATAGGGCCCTCTTACGGAACTATAATATTGAGCTGAGGCGAGTTTTTAAAGACAATGGAAACAACTACTGCCAAATTTGTCGTATTGCCAGACTGACCCTGAGCAATCAATGCCCTCTTTGTCGGAGGGCATTTGCCATAGGCCCATGGTTCATTCGACAGGGCCGTTAAGGATGGATAAGCGCGATGCACCCAGCCGTAACACTCCCTTGGAGAGGAAAACCTTAAAGCAAAAAGGCCAGCTACATAAAGAACGCCAGCCCAATCTAGATAAGTCAAAGACAGGACAGTCCAGTAGCCCCTTGGTTGATCTCGAAATTCACCATCCATTACCCCGGCTGGAACCCGATCAGCCATCGCCAAGCGACGCTCCTCCCAAGGGAAACGCCTCACACAGAAAATCAGAATGGTTTGGGGCACTTACCAGACCCAAGCTGAAGGCTCGTATGCCCTCTTTGGTACCCTCCCTTCTATAGTTACTTTTGCAACTGCTGATTTTAAGTCTTCCTCACACTCCTCGCCCCACTTTGAGTCACTCCGTTAACACATTTTATTTGTGTTACTTCCTAAATCACTGTGCGTTTCTATTTTAACTTGTGCTGGTCTGTGACCGTAATAAAGATGGTGAGGGTGATGATACAGTCAAACCTTGGTTCCTGAATGGCTTAGTTGTCAAACAAATTCACTCCCGAACACCACAAACCCAGTTTGAGAATGTTTTTTGGAAACCAAACATCCGACGCAGCTTCCGCTTGAGTGCAGGAAGCTCCTGCAACCAATCTGAAGCCACGCCTTGGTTTCCGAACAGCTTTGGTAGTTGAACGGACTCCCGGAATGGATTAAGTTTGAGAAACAAGGTACCACTGTACTTGCATACCTTAAAGGTAAAGGTAAAGGGACCCCTGACCATTAGGTCCAGTCGTGACCAACTCTGGGGTTGCGGCGCTCATCTCGCTTTATTGGCCGAGGGAGCCGGTGTACAGCTTCCGGGTCATGTGGCCAGCATGACTAAGCCGCTTCTGGCGAACCAGAGCAGCACACGGAAAAGCAGTTTACCTTCCCGCCAAAGCGGTACCTATTTATCTATTTGCACTTTGACGTGCTTTCGAACTGCTAAGTGGGCAGGAGCAGGGACCGAGCAATGGGAGCTCACCCCATCACGGGGATTCGAACTGCCGACCTTCTGATCGGCAAGTCCTAGGCTCTGTGGTTTAACCCACAGCGCCACCTGTGTCCTTTTTGATAGGCAGTTAGTAGCACATAAACACTGCAGTTTGCAAAAAAATACAAAGACAATCTATGTAGTACTGTTTTATTTAGAGTCAAATATTGCAATACAGCTCCAGTAGCAAATACAAAAATCCCTCTTTATTGTCTGTGCTCAAAGGGTGCATTATTCTTCTGTGATCTACACTGGAACTTGCTATCACACATGCAATTACTTAAATGTCAAGATCAGCTTCGTTGAGGTTCTTTCTTAAAACGATCATGTAATTTGTTGTTTTCACCCAACTGCTTCTTAAATGCAAACATGGAAATTTACTTGCTTTGCCATCTGAATTATTTACATCCTATAAATGACATGCATGTGTACAAACAATTAAGAACTGTAAATAGAATAGAAAGCCTCCGCAGAGGCTTGTGAACATAACCCTGTGTGTGTGTTGCTTAAACTGTGTTATGAAACTGCTGAGGACTTAAGAGTCATTACTGCCATCTTAACTGAAAGCATATTGGCCCTGTGAAAGAGACATTGTGCTTATAAATATTTTACAGTTAAAACTGAATTATTGAGAAAAAGTGAAATTCAATAATCTAGGATGCCTTTAGCATTCATTCTACACAAAGAGTGTCTAGCTATAAGCAGGAGATCAGGAAGCCTGAACATGCAAAGGCCCATTGTTCTTAACTGAATATTTAAACTTCCAAAACTTGCCAAGGGAAATGCTGTGTGGGAATGAATAATTTCTTCTCCTGAAAGCTTAACCACTACAGTCTGCTGTACTTTGCTATGTTCTAATCCATGGGTGGGCAAACTAAGGCCCGGGGGCCGGATCCGGCCCAATTGCCTTCTAAATCCGGCCTGTGGATGGTCTGGAAATCAGCATGTTTTTACTTGAGTAGAATGTGTCCTTTTATTTAAAATGAATCTCTGGGTTATTTGTGGGGCATAAGAATTCATTCTTTTTTTCCCCTTCCCCAAAATATAGTCCGGCCCCCCACAAAGTCTGAGAGACAGTGGACCGGTCCCCTGCTGCAAAAGTTTGCTGACCCCTGTTCTAATTCATCCAAGTATTCAAATAGGATACAACTCACTTTGGTGAGCACTTAAAATGTCACAGACTCAAACACTGTTGCTACTTTCAATCACAGGGCTTGTTCTACAGCTGTTGCCTTTTTTGATGAAATAATTTTTATTTGATTTTACAAGCATATAGTTACAACAATACAAAATACATATGCATATTTGGAGATTTCTCCGAATCTCTAGACTTCCCATCTTCCCCTGCATGGGTCCTATTATAAACCTTTTCAACTGCACATTTTTTCAACATCCAAATTGTATGTCTCTCCAATTTATCCACAATATCTTCTACATTACAAATAATAATAATAATAATAATAATAATAATAATAATAATAATAATAATAATAATAATAAAATTATACCCCACCCATCTGCCTGGGCTTCCCCAGCCGCTCTGCTAATGTTAATGTTAATTGCAATTCTGCTAATGTTTTCATCTGCTTACAGTGATCTCTCAAGTAAACAAACAAACAAAAAAGTCCCATTCTTTATTGAAGTTTTGGTCTTCTTGGTTCCTTAGCTTTCCTGTCAGTTTTGCCATTTCAGCATAATCCAACACTTTAGTTTGCCATTCTTCTCTGGTAGGGACTTTGTCTTCCTTCTATCTCCAGGATAGTAGCATCCGTGCGGCTGCTGTTGTGTACATGAAAAGTCTTTTCTGTTCCTTTGGAATATAAGCACCTACAATTCCTAATAAAAAAGCTGCTTTTTTAAAATAAAAGTTATTTTAAACATTTTTTTTAATTCATTATATATCATTTCCCAGAATGCTTTTGTTACCTTACACATCCACCACATATGGTAAAAGGTGCCTTCTTTTTCTTTACATTTCCAGCAGATATTTGTACTTGTCTTATACATTTTTGCTAGCTTGTTAGGAGTCAAATACCACCAGTACATCATTTTCATATAATTTTCTTTCAGCGTACAATACAGCTGCTGCCTTTACCTATAGCTCCATATAAATGTACTTGCCATTTTATAATCTGAGGAAGATGCATTGTGTGAGACACAGAAGGTAGGATTCAGCTAAGTTTTACTAGATCATTGAAATTAAGTTAGGTCCATTCATTTTGATGGTTCTGTTCCATGTAAACTTTCACTGAATGCCACCTCAAGTCTTGACATGCAGAATGAAAAAAAGGTTCCCACAGAATATTATGAAAGCCACTCATTGAATCTTGGTCAACTTTTCATATTTACATGCCAGAAATGTCATATCCCTCTCATGCCCTCATTTTCTGTGATTCTGTGGGGAGGGGGATGTTATTGGCTTTTCACCCTTAATTTTATTATGTATCTTGTGTTATTATCCTGTATTTTTATGTTGTGAACTTCCCTGAGATCTACAGATAAAGGGTGCCCCAGAAATTTAATAAATAAAATTCATAAAAAGCTAAGCCCAAGTGGACTGGAGCGACTTCCCAAAGGTTACATCTGGCTTTGTTTTCTTTTCATTAAGGATGTGAGAGCTGGACCATAAAGAAGGCTGGTCGCTGAAGAATTGATGCTTTTGAATTATGGTGCTGGAGGAGACTCTTGAGAGTCCCATAGACTGCAAGAAGAGCAAACCTATCCATTCTGAAGGAAATCAGCCCTGAGTGCTCACTGGAAGGACAGATCCTGAATCTGAGGCGCCAATACTTTGGCCACCTCATGAGAAGAGAAAACTCCCTGGAAAAGACCCTGATGTTGGGAAAGATGGAGGGCAGAAGGAGAAGAGGATGACAGAGGACGAGATGGTTGGACAGTTTTCTCAAAGCTACTAACATGAGTTTGACCAAACTGCGGGAGGCAGTTTAAGACAGGAGTGCCTGGCGTGCTCTGGTCCATGGGGTCACGAAGAGTCGGACACGACTAAACAACTAAACAACAACAAGGGGGGGGGAGCTCCCATCCAAGCACTAACCAGGCCTGACCCTGCTTAGCTTCCAAGATCAGACAAGATCGGGCGTGTTCAGAGTAGTATGGCCGTAGCTTTGAAATGTTATTAATGGAAAATTAATAATAATTCTCTTTAAAAAAGCAAAAGAAAAATAAAAGCTAAGTAACAGGGCACTTGATAAGGGTGTATAAAATAATTCATAGTGTGCATAAAGTGAATAGAGACAGTTCTTTCACCATCTTTCATAAACCTGAGATCATCCCCCACAGTTGACTATTAGAAAAAGCCCAGAAGTAATTCTTCACTCAGTGCACAGTGAAGCTGTGGAATTTCCTAGCGCAAGTTGCGATGATGAGGACCAACTTAGACAGCTTTAGAAGAGGATTCAACAAATTGAGCTATTGTTGAATACTAGCCACAATTCAAACATCGATGTAGAAATTATAGTAAAAGTAACGTTATTTTAATATATTTTTATATAAATGTTTGCTTCCGTTCTAAAATGCATCTTCTTCTTTTCCCTGGAAATGACTTTGGATAACAATTCAGGGAAAAAATCATCATGGGGAGGAAGGATGAGGGAATGAATACTGAAGGGTTTGTAAAGGTAAAGGTAAAGGTACGACCGATCAATGGGAGCTCACCCCATTGTGGGGATTCAAACCACCGACCATCTGATCGGCAAGCCCTAGGCTCTGTGGTTTAGACCACAGTGCCACCCACGTATGTTGTCAGATAATAAATACCACGCCACCACATCATCATGCTTTTTGTGTTGAAAACTGAGCTTCCCACATGATAGATAAATCAGATGACTTATTTATTGTACTGCCAGATCTTATGCACATTAGATTTGCTAAGCATTCAAATGTGGTTTTGAGTCAGGGATTGGTGTCAGGATGCCACAGATTATTCTCTACTTCCTAAGCAGCGATTGCATATTTGTCATCAAGAGTCCACAGCGACCAAAAGGTTTGCAAATAGGTGTTGTAGATGTGAGAAATGATAAACCATTTGAAATAGCTATGACATTTTTTTCCGAGCCTAAGGAACAATACCTGATAATGATCTGGTGAAGGTTTCTCAATGAAGACCAATGCATAAGAATTCCAAGTCTGTGCTACTGGATGGAAAACGATGAGCTATTAATAGTGTAAGTCCTATACATGTCTCTCCAAGCACAAGTCCTATTGAGTACATTATGATTTACTCCCATGTAACTGTTAATACAACTGCAGCCTAAATCAGGGCTGTGCTTTACTTAAATGGGAAGCAATGCACTAGAAAGCCAACTGCATCGCAATGTACAATTACAATGTCAAAAATCGTGAGAACAGTGAACATTGCCTCCATCAATACAAACATTGCATAACACAGATCTCTGGTACCTGGTGTTCAGAAAGGTATTTTGAAAACAAATGGGGAGATTTTACACATCTGCTAGTACAGACTTGATTCTAACCCAGTATTTCCAGTTGAAAATTTAGAATAATAATAATAGTACCCACTCGTTTCTACCTCAATAACAATTTGCAAGGGAGTTAATATTAGCAGCAATGTGATGAATAAGGTACGTCATGTACCTTGTCTTGCAAAAATAGCAGCAGGGGATTGCAGCACGGATAACTGTGTTCAACGCAGAGGAAAAGCTGGCAGCACAGAGACATCATTTACCAATGTCAGTCTCATTTCAATAATCACTTGAACCTGCTAATTGTCGGTAAACCTCTGAGCTACACCTTGTGTCGTTTTCCTATCTCAAAGTGCTTCCATCTATCACTGCCACTGAGCTCACTCTAGACTGCTCTCGGCATTTGAAAAGCTTCCAGTCACGGAGCTGCATAATTTACATGCCATTCTACCAAGGGGATATCAAGACGCAGTGCAAATTCAGCACATCATCCACTTTTCTTAGTGCATGTAAAGGTGCCAGCTGTGTCCTTAATTTGGGAGGGCTCTGTACGCACATCTCAGGAGCCCTCTCAGTTTTCCTGGAAAGTACTCCACAGGCTGGATTGCATTTCTGCGACACAGTCACTTGAGAAAATGTATCCCGTTCAAGTTCCACATGATTATAAAAGGTAAGTAGATTTAATATAGCCAATTAGCTGCTACTACTGCAAACCCTTCAGGGATGCTAGTGGCTCTGTGGTTTAGACCACAGCGCCACTAGTGTCCCTGAAGGGTTTGTAGTAGTAGCAGCTAATTGGCTCTATTAGGGCTTGCTGATCAGAAGGTCAGTGGTTCGAATCCCCACGACGGGGTGAGCTCCCATTGCTCAGTCCCAGCTCCGGCCCACCTAGCAGTTCGAAAGCACGTCAAAGTGCAAGTAGATAAATAGGTACCACTCTGGCGGGAAGGTAAATAGCGTTTCCATGTGCTGCTCTGGTTCACCAGAAGCGGCTTAGGCTAAGCCGCTTAGTCATGCTGGCCACATGACCCAGAAGCTGTCTGCAGACAAACACCAGCTCCCTTGGCCTATAGAGCGAGATGAGCACAGAATCCCAGAGTTGTTTGCGACTGGACCTAACGGTCAGGGTTCCCTTTACCTTTAACACACACAGAGAGAAAAACTTTTTGAATGAAGGTTCATTGAAAGTATGTATGCAGGTAGAATACGGACTCGGCTGAACACCAGTTTTGTATTATTATTAGCAGGAGGTCTCAAGTTTGGTCGCTGGTTCTCCAGGTCAGACTGTCAAAGACTCCTTTGTGAAATTTTGGAAAGCCACTACTCTCTGGCAGTTTTGTCACCAATGTAACATTTGTAAACTTTTTTTATATGCTATATTTATTTTAGCTAATATGATTTAAACTCCAATTAATCATGAAATATTTGTGTTTTAAATGGATTAATCTTCCCTAGAAAAATAATAATCAAGGAGTTTGCCAAAAATAGTTTCAATGCTTTCTTTGTGATGTGTTTTATGAGATGTGACCAAGATGTTTGGAACCTCAAGAATTTATCTGTAACTTTCTTATTTTCTAAATGTGTGAATCAAAAAATAAATCCCATCTGCAGCAATACGCATTTTGTAACATGCTCAACCAATGTAAATTATATTGTCCTAAGCTAATCTCATTTTGTTCCTAATGTACAATTTCTTCTTAATTCTACAAATGAGAAAGCAAAACTATCAGTAGTACAATAAAAGGACATTAACCTATTGTCTATTTTCTTGGAAAGGTCTTTAACTAAACTTTAGAAAATAATTAGAGAAATTCTGAGTCATCTTGCATGACGTGCTTCTGGTTGTTTTACTCACATGTAAAATGCCACCTTTAAAAAACTGTTGGCAGATTATTGTGGATTTGATTGCTGGTTTGATGTGAATGATTTTTGGACTGGGGGAGGTTGAAGTTTGTTTATTTTTTAAATAATGGATAAGTAATACAGTGGTACCTCGTGTTAAGTACTTAATTCGTTCCGGAGGTCCGTTCTTAACCTGAAACTGTTCTTAACCTGAAGCACCACTTTAGCTAATGGGGCCTCCTGCTGCTGCCGTGCCGCTGGAGCACGATTTCTGTTCTCATCCTGAAGGAAATTTCTTAACCCAAGGTACTATTTCTGGGTTAGCGGAGTCTGTAACCTGAAGCATATGTTGCGCGTTGAGGTCCCCAAGACACCCCCCCACCAAAGAAAACACAATTGACAATTAATTTTTGTTTAAGGTTTTTGGCATAATTTTGGCCATAACTTTATTCAGATTACAGCAATGTGAGTGGTTGCTTAGGCATTGGTAGCACTAACTGACCCCGCACGGGGACAGCTCTGACATTTGCACCCCCCGCAAAGTCAGCAAGGGTAAGTCACCTGGGGAGAGAGACGGGACTGGGAACCATGCCTCACCTCTCCCCAGAATGCTCCCAGGGGCTTGCGTGGCCCTACCTCTTGCCAGGGGGTTTCGGACAAAAGCATGGGGAGCCCCTGGGTTCCTTTAACGGAAAACCCTTGAAGCAGCAGCAGCAGCATTTTGGAGGGGCAGGCACAGCCCAATCCATACCCCTCCACCAACCAATTCCAAGACCAATGCCTAACCGCAAACCTTACAAGTTGTGACGATTTGCTACGCAGTAGGCAAAAACCAAATGGCGCACACTAATCAGCCAAATGGACAAAATTCCTACCGGGCCCCTGTCCCAAAGCAGACAACCCCATGACAGGCATAGCAAGGTCAAGCAAACAGCCTAAAATTAGGGAAGGGAGGGCGAGTGATCCGAAGTAAGCAGCGAAAAGAGGAAGTTATTCGCTGCGAGCATTGTATTTAACAAATAGGGCTGTCAATCAGCAAAAGGCAACATCTAGATATCCCCAGTAACAGCCCGCCCCTGCTTAAAGGATGGCCAAACCATTTGCCTAGTAACAGTGAGGTGTCTTGTCAGCCCCGCCCACAACCTGTGCTCTCCATGAGGGAGAACACACTTAACCTGAAGCGTATGTACCCTGAGGTACCACTGTACTTGAGTATTGTTAGTGTTGTTCACTACTATTGATACAGTTGGTATGTTCCCCCCTCCCTGCATGGATGTTATGTTATATGAAATATTAATGTATTATATGATCTCCCACCTTTTCCCCTATGGTATTATGTATTGTATATTTTTGTTTGTTGTCACCTGGAGGCCTTCGGATGACAAGTGACTATTAAATCAATCAATGAAAGAAAGAAAGAAAGAAAGAAAGAAAGAAAGAAAGAAAGAAAGACTTTGGGAAATTATATATAAAAATGATGTAAAACATGTTTACAATATATGGAAATGAAAAATGGATCTGTGGGTTTTTTATTTAATTTTTATAAACGTATTTTATTGGTTTTTCAAAAAGAATATGAGAATGTAACATCCCATAACAATGATTTGCCCTCCCCATGTCCTCCTCCAAAGCATAGTGTCCTATGGGAAAAGGTTATTACAAAGAAAAAAGGGTCTGTTAGGCTGACATTTTCATGGAATTATCTTATAGACCATAGTGAACTAGACAGACAAGTTGTCAGACTTGGTATAAGGAACTTTCTGATGTTCCTAATCAGTACAGTGGTACCTTGGTTTAAGAACAGCTTAGTTTATGAACAACTTGGATTAAGAACGCTACAAACCCGGAAGTAGGTGTTTTAGTTTGTGAACTTTGCCTTGGAATAAGAACATGTATCGCTTCCTGTTGAGTGTGTTCCATTTGTAAATTGAGTCCCCCACTGCTATGGTAAAGCACACCTTGGTTTAAGAACGCTTTGGTTTAAGAACGGACTTCCGAAATGGATTAAGTTCGTAAACCAAGGTACTACTGTAGATGATAAACATAATGAAAGTATCATATTCACAAACTCTTTGCAAATGGGTGATGGCAGTACAGACAAGAGCATTTCTGAGCATATGAAGTGTGGCTTCCTTTTGTTCTCGTTGTACCGATGATATACCGTAAATTTGTGTCCCTTCTCTTAGAATATAGGTTGACACATGATCTTAAAATTTAGGTGGTGCAAAAGCACTCCTAATTGTTATGAACACACACACTCAAAATGCATTCATAGATTTGACACTACGTAACCAATTTTAACCATAAAGAAGGATCGCTGAAGAATTGATGCTTTTGAATTATGGTGCTGGAGGAGACTCTTGAGAGTCCCATGGACTGCAAGAAGATCATACCGATCCATTCTTAAGGAAATCAGCCCTGAGTGCTCACTGGAAGGACAGATCCTGAAGCTGAGGCTCCAATACTTTGGCTGCCTCATGAGAAGAGAAGACTGCCTGGAA
This sequence comes from Podarcis vaucheri, assembly GCF_965113315.1. Classification (NCBI taxonomy): domain Eukaryota; kingdom Metazoa; phylum Chordata; class Lepidosauria; order Squamata; family Lacertidae; genus Podarcis; species Podarcis vaucheri. The sequence continues at coordinate 67,349,784 of NC_138767.1, read as the reverse complement.
AAGACCCTGATGTTGGGAAAGATGGAGGGCACAAGGAGAAGGGGACGACAGAGGACAAGATGGTTGGGCAGTGTTCTCGAAGCTACCAACATGGGAGGCAGTGGAAGACAGGAGTGCCTGGTGTGCTCTGGTCCATGGGGTCACGAAGAGTCGGACACGACTAAACAACAACAACAACAAACCAATTTTAAAATATTGGTTAAGTGAGCAGGGCTGTTTCTTTCGTTCTCCAGCTCTGCAAAGTTCTCTTGGCCTTAAAGATTTCTTATTACTTTGTGAGACCTTGGCTCTTTTGACGTCTGCATTTGCTGTTAGAATTATATCCATCAAAGGCTCAGGCTGTCACTGTGAGGCTTACCGACTGGAACAATGTCCAAGAAAGGATCTAACACCTCCATGAATCAAACATTTATTCATTTTTGTTTCTGTGCCAGGTATCAATAAAGCTAACTATCCAGTGTAAATAATTGGGCTAGCATCTAAATGAACACTGACCAAAGGCAAATGGGATGAGTGCCAGCTGCTGGCTGTCAGGAGAAAGATGGAGAGCTTTGTCCCTCCTGCAACAGCCCACTGTGTTTCTAGGATGAGCATAGAAGAGATTACGCCTCTCTTCTGGTGGACCACTTGGTTTATTTGATGAAGATGAGGGCAGAGAGCCCTCTCTCTCCTACACCATTTTCTTTTCTTTTCTCTTTTCTTTTCTTTTCTTTTCTTTTCTTTTCAGCTTAATTTTTTTTTATACAGACAGCAAAACAAAGAAGTCTAAATTAGCATTGCCTTCTACCGATAAGAAATATCATATTTTTTCGCTCTATAAGACGCACTTTTCCCCCTCCAAAAATTAAGGGGAAATGTGTGTGCATCTTATGGAGCGAATGCAGGATCCTTGGCTTCAGCGACAGCAACGCGAAGCCTCCAAAGTGCAGAGAGAGCGCTCCCTCCGCGCTTCGGAGGCTTCACGTTGCTTTCGCTGACGCCTGGAGAATGAGAGGGGTCGGTGCGCACTGGTCCCTCTCGCTCTCCTGTCTTCGCTTCGCTGGGGAGGCGCTGCACAGCTTTCCCTCTCTGCGCAGCGCCCCTTCAGCGAAGCGGGAGGAGAAATGGAAGGGGCTCCGTTTCTCCTGCCACTTCGCTGAAGGGGCGCTGAGCAGGGAGGGGGAGATTTTTTTCCCTTGTTCTCCCCCTCTAAAACAAGGTGCGTCCTATGGTCAGTTGCATCCTATAGAGTGAAAAATACGGTAATAATAACTATTACAATAATGAAAATACTAAAAGTACATTTACTTCCCCTTATAAACTTCTATTCTGGTTACTATATATTACTCTTCTATCAGAATCTATTATATCCTTTGCTGTCCCATAACCTAACCCTCCCCTCCTCCCCACTGCTTCCCTTCACCTGTGTGAGATCTTCCCATCATAATAATTTTTTTTCTAGTTGCTTTGATAAAATAGAGTAACTTGAAAACTGTTAAATTATAATTACTTCTTTTGTCCTTACACTCTTAACAATTGCCTATTAAGAGTTCTGCTTTAACATCATATTTCTTCATGTATTCCCCTATGCATTCCCATTCTGTATAGAATTTTTGATTGGAGCAGTCCCTGATTGCTGCAGTCATTTTTGCCATCTCGGTAAACTCACAAATCTTAACTTGCCATTCTGTCATTTGTGGTACTTTTCCTGTTTTCCAACATTTTGCCATAAGTATTCTTGCAGCTGCGGTTATATATAAAAATATATTCCTTTTGTCCTTGGGTATGTCATTTGTCAATAAACTCAGTAAGTAGGACTCTGTTTTGTTTTGTTTTTGAAATAGAGCTCCTGAGGATCTTTTTGATCTCCTCATGTATCTCATTCCAAAATTGTCTCACCATCTTACACCCCCACCACATATGGTATAATGTCCCCATCTCTTTCTTGCATTTCCTGCAGAGATTTGGATGCTTTTATATTTTTTTGCTAATTTTACTGGGGTGAGAAACCATTGATAACACATTTTCATTATATTTTCTTTTACTACATAACAAACTGTAAAATTTATATCTGTTTTCCTACACCATATATTTTGTAGATGTGGATCTGCTCTCGTCTAATTTTCAAGAACAAACATGCATAAGGTATCTATTCAAAATCAAAGCTAAATCATTTGTTACTTGATGTACTTCATGTTGCTACTTAGTAGCTAAAGGCAAAGGTAAAGGGACCCCTGACCATTAGGTCCAGTCGTGACCGACTATGGGGTTGTGGTGCTCATCTCGCTTTATTGGCCGAGGGAGCCGGCGTACAGCTTCCAGGTCATGTGGCCAGCATGACTAAGCTGCTTCTGGCGAACCAGAGCAGCACACGGAAACGCCGTTTACCTTCACGATGGAGCGGTACCTATTTATCTACTTGCACTTTGACGTGCTTTCAAACTGCTAGGTTGGCAGGAGCGGGGACTGAGCAACGGGAGCTCACCCTGTTGCGGGGATTCAAACTGCCAACCTTCTGATTGGCAAGTCCTAGGCTCTGTGGTTTAACCCACAGCGCCACCCGTTTCCCTACTTAGTAGCTACTGGTATGTTAATCTCTTAATGGTTTATGAGCTGTTGGATACTTCCAGACATCACCTCCACCTGCTTCTTGATCTTGGCCAGATCCTACCTAAACTCAGAAGCCTGCAAAATGGAATCTCTGCTGCTGAAAGGCAGAAAGCTAACATTTAAACTAATAACACTACTGATGTATATTGGTAACTGACAGCTCCCTGGATTTCATTAAATTGTCTCCTGACAGCTGAATCAATGCCAGACAGCATCAAATGCTTGCTTTTGGCCATGTTAGTGCTTCACACGCGTGCTATAGCATCAAAACTAGTTGGACACATAACTAAAAGCTAAAAACAAAACAAAGCCAGAAAATACAACAAGGGAAACTTTTTTGATAATCTTTGTGCAAGGGAAGGATGTAAATTTTGGGAAACATTTTACAGCAGCTCTCTATCTTGACTTTGATTTTCTAGATGAAGAGAAGAACATTTCAAGCTTTAAGGGCCAGGCTGCTAGGGACATGTGGATGCTGTCGAGAGCAGCAACTCTGCATCTCGCTGGTAACACCTCATAAAAAGAAGATACACACTTGTGATATCATTACACTCATAATTCCCTGTCGCCTGCAAGTGCTAACCCATGAAACAGAGATCTTGTTTTCCGCATGTCTTCCTGGAGATGTGATACAAGTGTTCACCCCGGCATGCTGAAAGAATGGCTGTCATGAGATAACTAATACTGGGGTGTGCTTAGGAACATTCATTCTTTTCCTTGGCCTCCAGCAAATTCTGCTGGACCACATCCCCCTAAACAGAGCCAAAATGGAGACAACGACAACCCCATGTGAGCTTTTTGTTGTTGCTGCTATCATTCACACATAAACATCTGCTGTCATGAACCTGCCTGCCTCAAATCTTAAGCATTGCACAGTGTGTTCTGGCCCCCAGTTCTGAATTGCCTTATAACTCACCCAATAACATTCAACTCCTCTTCACAAACAGACTTGTGCCTCTACACATCTTATTTTTTTCCTTGACATTTCCATGGAAAGAATTCTGTAGGCTTCAGTGATGAACTAGAGCACAGTAGACAACAATATCTGCAGGGACACAGGTTGCCCACTCTTGTTTTAGCAAGTAGAAACTATCTTATCAGTAATTTGTATTGGGTCCATGCTGAATGTCTGCCAGCAGACATTTTCACAGCAAACAGTACTTCCAGGGGGCCAAAATACCCCTTGACCTCTTTCTCTTCTGGAGTGCTGCTTGCTGTCTGATTGGCATGATCTATGGCATACAAAGGTTTTGTATGGCCAACAAAGGTCCGTATAGTAAAAGCTATGGTTTTCCCAGTAGTGATGTATGGAAGTGAGAGCTGGACCATAAAGAAGGCTGACCGCCAAAGAATTGATGCTTTTTAATTATGGTGCTGGAGAAGACTCTTGAGAGTCCCATGGACTGCAAGAAGATCAAACCTATCCATTCTTAAGGAAATCGGCCCTGAGTGCTCACTGGAAGGACAGATCCTGAGCTGAGGCTCCAATACTTTGGCCACCTCATGAGAAGAGAAGACTCCCTGGAAAAGACCCTGATGTTGGGAAAGATGGAGGGCACAAGGAGAAGGGGACGACAGAGGACGAGATGGCTGGACAGTGTTCTCGAAGCTACCAGCATGAGTTTGACCGAACTGCAGGAGGCAGTGGAAGACAGGAGTGCCCTGCGTGCTCTGGTCCATGGGGTCACGAAGAGTCGGACACGACTAAACGACTAAACAACAACAGTGGCATAATTTAAAAACCAATCCAAAGTATTTCTTCATGCTGCAATAGCTCAGTTGATTGTGTATCACATAGCAGAACAATCCCACAAATGTGCTATTCAGCCAATGAGACTTGCTATGTGATGGCATCACCAAGCCAATTCAGAGCAAGCACATTGGTTTCTATCAGTCACCCTTCCCTCCCCACAAGCAAAATCTGCAGAAGTACATCCTTCTCTCACCAGGAATCAATGTGTTATTAGATCCGCTTTCATCTTAAGGGGCAGCAGCAGCCGAAAGGTGCTAGATTGCTCTTGGATGGGGCCAGAGGAAGAAGAAGGACATGGGGGGGGAGGAATGCTGAACCCAGAGCCGTTGATGCAGTTATATTACCATCCTCTGGCTGATCCTAATAATAATTAAAAGAAACACTTTTTTATGAAGGTGGACAGACATAAGAAGAAGCAGCCTGGTTCAAGAGCCCTTCTGGAGTTTGATCTCATTTGATTTCCCTACCATCACCAAAACCCTTCCAAGGACTGAAAATGGAAATAAGGTTGATTTGCTTGGCTGATGATGCCAATATAACCTCTTCTCCTTAAGCCTTATTAGAAATGTGCTAGAATAAATTCTATGCTTCCCAGATTTTCTGGTTTCTTTCTAATCCATCTCTTGAGACAGTTGTTGGCATTTAATATGTTCCCCATTGATAAAATGAAATTTGATCATTTTGTTTTGGATCATCAAAGAAAGCAAATGGTCAGAGTATTTGGGGGGGGCAGAGGGGGGCCTTGGCTTTAGAGCTTTTGCTATTAACTGCACTCTGTCATTTATCTGGCTCCACCCAAGCTCCACACAGCCAAGCTGGGTCCCTCAACCTACCCGGTGCCATCATGTCGTTTAGTCGTGTCCAACTCTTCGTGACCCCATGGACCAGAGCACGCCAGGAACTCCTGTCTTCCACTTCCTCCCGCAGTTTGGTCAGACTCATGTTTGTAGCTTCGAGAACACTGTCCAACCATTTCGTCCTCTGCCGTCCCCTTCTCCTTGTGCCCTCCATCTTTCCCAACATCAGGGTCTTTTCCAGGGAGTCTTCTCTTCTCATGAGGTGCCATCATAAGAACATCCAAAAAGCCCTCTCCATCAGACCAAAGGCCAATCTAGTCCAATGTCCTGTTCACACAATGACAAAAGAGTCAGCTATGGCCTGTATTCAAGATACTACTCCAAAATTCCACAAACCCCCTAGACATAATAAAAAAACAATGGGAGGACAACATAGCCTATGAGATTAACCCCATCCAATGGACCAGAATGTGGTCTAAACCTCCCTTTAAATCCATATCAGTGAAAAGAAAAGAATGCACTCTGAAACTCACTTATAGGTGGTACCGAACACCATGGAAACTAATGCTAATATTCCTAGGAGCCTCACCAAAATGCTAGAGAGGATGCACCTCCATAGGCACATACCTCCACATGTGGTGGGAATGTCCTAACATCCAACTCTTCTGGACATCAATCATACAAGAAATATGCAAAATAACTAAGCAAGTATTAGAAGTCACCCCAGAACTGGACCTACTGAACTTCTTCCAGGACAATAATGCCCACTCACATCACAACGAGCTCATAACCCACCTACTCTCAGCAGCCAGAAGCATCATAGCCAGACACTGGAGAGACCTGTCAGGAGTAAGCATGGACCAATGGTATCAAATAATATGGGAAACAGCCTTATTAGAAAAACTAACCAACAAACTAAAACTGACACGGGGACAAATAGAAGAAGACGCTTGCACCCCGGTATGGTTACCCTTTATCACATACATAGCTCAACAAGACAGCAACAAGAACCCACCAACAGCATACGAATCCACCTGGCTAATCTGATCCAACATGAGTGCAATCATGCTCTTCCCACTTAGGATTCCAAGCCACTGGCAATGAGAGGCGTATTGTCTCCATCAGTGGAGGCAGAACATTGCCATTTTGACGTGTGGTCACTGATGGTTTATCATCCATGAGCCTGCCTAATCTTCTGTTAAAGCCATCCCCTGAGCTAGGCTTCATCTCTCTCACCTGGTTCTACTCCCACATCTTCCTGGTGCCATCACTTAGCTCCTCTTCACACAGATCCGAATCTCAGGGAACCTGGCAGGAGAGTTTTGAGGCCTCTGATCAGGGATGGCCCAAGCCACTTTGCTGCCTGAGACAAGATGGTACATTCCCATTCTGTGCAGAAAATCTAACTAGACTGGTAATTGACTCTCACTTCAGTGCTGGCGATGGAACTAAGTCTCCCACCACAGCCTTGGGCAGCAAGCTAGGTTAGGAACTGCAGTACAAGCCACATATTTCTAGCCACTTTTCACCTCTCAGCATTTGCTGCCTGAGGCAACTGCCTCACTCTACCTCACAGAAGTGCTGGCCTTGCCGAGGCTGCACAGCCTCCATTAGCTCACCAAATTAGACCCCAGCTTCAGAGCTGATGCAAGCCCTGATGGTGACCTGCCATATGGCTTCTTTTCATCCCACTTTGTTTTTCTGTCCCTCTGCCTTCACCTTCCTTTGGTTCTGAGCGGAGGAAGGCATCTTAGATCCCAGGAAGCTGATGTGCAACGGAGCCTCTCATCTGCCATGTACAAGCAAATCATTCTGTCTCTCCCCTTGTGCTCTGTTTTCCCAGCCAGCACAATTAGTATAATTATCTCTCTGTTCACACCTCAGTTGACAGCACAGACACTTCTAGTTTAATGGGCTGAGACACCGATGAACTCAGAAAACAGTTCATGTTATTGTTCCTGGTTTCAAACTGTTCAGTATATTTTACTCACCACTACCTGCTTCAGAGCAAAAAGTGCGGGAGGAAAAAAAACAACCCATAAAATCTATTCTGTCTCATTTCATTGCCTAGAACTTTCTTTGATTTATCATAAAACTGGAGTTAGAAGAATGGAGGAAGGCTCTTTCATTTTTCTTTTCTTTCCTTCGATTCCTTTCTTTTTCCTTTCTTTTCCTTTCCAAAAAGGAAGCCCAAGGTAGTTACATCTAGGTCATCCTTTGTGGAAACCAACCCTTGACCTGCACTTGAGGAACTGAATCTTTTTGAATCTTGATGAGCACTGACCTGATCCACACCTTCTGGCAGAGTCAACCCACCCATGAGGAAGCTGAGTCACTGTTGCTTATGAGGAGGCCTGTGTGGTGAAACCAAACCAGCAGGAGTACCAGATTGGCAGTATCAGTGCATTTGCACCATCCCAAGCTCTCTGCCAGGGACGCGGGCGGCGCTGTGGGTTAAACCACAGAGCCTACGGCTTGCCGATCCGAAGGTCGACAGTTCGAATCCCCGGGACGGGGTGAGCTCCCGTTGCTCGGTCCCTGCTCCTGCCAACCTAGCAGTTCGAAAGCACCTCAAAGTGCAAGTAGATAAATAGGTACTACTCCGGTGGGAAGGTAAACGGCGTTTCCGTGTGCTGCTCTGGTTCGCCAGAAGTGGCTTAGTCATGCTGGCCACATGACTCGGAAGCTGTAGGCCAGCTCCCTTGGCCAATAAAGCGAGAGGAGCGCTGCAACCCCAGAGTTGGTCACGACTGGACCTAGTGGTCAGGGGTTCTTTTACCTTTACCTTAAGCTCTCTGCCACCTTGCCCACCTCCCTTTTCGTAAACAGCAGCAACTCAGGGATTGGAAAACCAAGTCAGCTCCACCATGCTGTCCCCTGCTGAATCCTTCCAAATTCCAATACGAACTCATTTGATCCACAGCTCTGAAACGTATTAGTAGGTCAGAACCTCAATCTGCATGTAGATTATGCACTTTTCAAAATTTAGGATGTTATTCTGTACATACCTAATCCCAAGTAAATACGCACAGAACGGCACCCTAATTTACACACACGACAGATTTTGGAAATTTTGTGCACTTAAAATCATTTGCCGTCATTACCATATAAGAAATGTATGGCTGCATCAGAGATACATATTAGCACTTACAATATTCAGAAATACAAACCCATAATTTGAATTGCATGAGAAATATGGTGGTTGGTTTTGTTTTGTTTTTAAAAAGCTCAATCAAATGTATGTACTAAATAATAGAAACAATGGGGTGGGAGGAACAAATGATTTGAAGAATATGTGTTTATAAACAAGCCTCGATTCCCCCCCTCAAACTAGTGTATCGTGTACGAAATGAAATGTATTTTGACCTTTAACAGACAGCGGCGCTGATGATTCTTGCTTTCTGCCTCTCTTGTGCTGACAGGAAGAAAAGCACCATGTTGCAAAAGAAGCTGCTCAGATTTGTTTTAGATTTGACATTATATGCTGCATAACTCAAGGGTATAAATTTTGATTACCAGGCAAGAATGGAAGTTTTTTTTTTAAAGAGAGAGTCACTCATACAAAAGTTATTTCAGTTTAATTGAGTTTTGAAATACTTTTGCATACACAACTTATTGTGATGTCACAGACTGCCACCTTAGTAAAAAAAATCCCATTAGCTCTGCCATAGCTTTGCTCTTGACAATGCATTCTAACTTTATGAGCCATCAAGATAACCTTTGTGCAATCGGACAAGGGATGTTCATATGTGCTTCAATCCACCCCAACGCTCATTTGCACTTTCATCTGGCATTTTCTGACCTGTTGCAGCTGGCTTGTTTCTTCCTTGTTCTTTCCATGTGAAAAGAAGAAGCATGAATGATGCATACCATTAGATTTTTAAATCTAACCTTTGATAATTTTACGAATTTGAAGAGGCTTTATAAAAGCTTTTTTTAAAAGCTTGAGCAGGAATTTCCATATTGGCCTCATAATCTGCTCTAGATCAACTTTGATAGCAATGATGCGTGGTGGCAATTTGAGAGAAAATAAAACAACTATGTTTAAAAACAAACAAACAAACCACCATGAACTTTGACAATAATCTAAAAGTCAGTGTTAAATTCTCAACCAAGGGTGGTAGTTTGCCACATATTTAGTGAACTTGGCACAGGTGATGTTAAGATGTCATAGAATTCTCATTTCTTTACCTCTCTCTCTCTCTCTCTCTCTCTCTCTCTCTCCCTCCCTCCCTCCCTCCCCCCCTCTATTTCATAGGGCTGCTTTTAATAGTAGCCGATGCAAACAGAAACTTAGGTTGCCATCTGTATCCACTTACCTAGAAACAAGATCAATTGTACTCAATGGGACTTTGAATAGTTATGTATAGGATTGACTAGGCATGCATAAGAATGTATAGGCATTCAAAATAATACATTGCTATGACGATCACTGCAGCTCCTGACAACATTTGACATTCACAGCAGATGGTAATTCAAAAGAAGAAATACGGCTTCCACTTTAAATCTAGTTTTTTTTTATTTTTATTCACTCTGACTATATCATGGCTCCTTTATAAAATAAGGATAGGCTAGAGTTCAGTAACTTTTGTAAGTGTGTGTGTATGTATCTATAAAATGAAAACGGCAGCTATTTATATCCGAAAGCACTCAAGAATTGAATGATAAAACAGATGAGGAATAAAAAGCAGAAAACATTGAAGATTCAGCATAAGATGAAATGCCAGCATAGCATCTTTTTATGTTCTTATGGACAAATGTATGGAAGACCAGTCCATTAGTAACAATAGCTACACAGGACATTTGTGATAAAAGATAAAAAGTATATATATATCTGAGTATCCTACCTTAGGATCGAAAAAGAGAATGATTCTTGCTCGTGAGCTTCCAGGGGGATCTAAGTCACTACATCTGGAAACAGAACAGTGGAGCATAGCCAAAGCTAAAATCAAAAGTACTGGATCAAAGAGTTAAACATCTTTGTGTATCTCAGTTTCTGCAGGATTGTATGTTGATCATGATTATATTGTCACCGATATATATTGCACTTGGCCACAGTTTATTAGTTACCCATATGAACCAGACATTCAACTTCTGTGTTTATGGTCATGGGAGCTCCGGCTACAATATCCAAAGGTTAACAAAAGGCATAATCCTCCCCACGCACAATATAATTGTCATTGAATTTCCATTTTTCTACTAATTGACTTCAAATTAAATAGTTACATTAATTAGCGTATTGCTTTTCCACCCCTACTTCCACAATCTTTTTGTTTAAACCCTTTCTACTGCATTATACAGTGGTACCTCTGGTTACATACTTAATTCGTTCCGGAGGTCCGTTCTTAACCTGAAACTGTTCTTAACCTGAAGCACCACTTTAGCTAATGGGGGCTCCCGCTGCCACCGCACCACTGCTGCGTGATTTCTGTTCTCATCCTGAAACAAAGTTCTTAACCCAAGGTAATATTTCTGGGTTAGCGGAGTCTGTAACCTGAAGTGTATGTAACCCGAGGTACCACTGTATATCAAACTCTCACCCATTACACGAATCCCTCTTATACATTTACTTTATGCTTTTCTTCCACTGCTCCTATCTCAAATCCTGCCCATGATTTCATTTGTTTGTGGTACCTTCTCCAATAGCCCAAACAAGGCCTTCATTCTTTGAAGAAATGGGAGAATCCCAACATCACCATGCAATCTTCAATGTGCCATACACTATGCTTTTTGAAAAAGATTCCCAGTGCATATTATAGCCTGTTTTTACTCTGATCTATTTGGTACTACTTAGAGATCCATTTGTATGTATATGTGGATTTGTAGATTTGAATGCATGCCTTCGAGAGCAGAATACACACATATAGAGAAAGGGTGTGTGTGTATGTGTTAAATTTCAGATAAAACTATTCAAGCCAAAGAAATTGTTTTAAGACAAAAAAAAAATGTATTCCACTGCTATGTCAACGAAGAACTTTTTCTTTCAGTCCTAAGGAGAGAAGGGAGAGGGAGCTGAAGTTGACATTCTCACAGTAATCATAGCTCTCCCACACACTGCCGCATACCTGGAATATATTGAATGTCTTATTAAAATTCAATCCAAATGGTACATTTTACAATAGCTAGGACAATGTGCTCTGCCCTCAGGATTGCACACATGGCTGGCTTCAAGGCGGGTTGCATGACTGCATTTCAGGGGATGGAAAGAATGTTAACTTTTTTGCATTTCTTGTCATGGCGCTGGGTAAAAATGATAATGGAGAGCTCTCTCTAGATTAATTGCAGGTTTGTTATTGGATATATGCATTGCACTTTATACATACAGACTATAAGCCAAGGTTTATGTACCACTAATTATGACAATAAGAAGAAGCTAATGGAAATAAATGTGTGAGGTAGCAACATTTGAATTTTAACTGCAGAGTAGAAAATGGCTTTGAAACAAAAACTGCAAAATAGCTTGAACCTGGCAAAGGGAGCATCTTTTCTATAACTTAGGGGATGCGCCACTAAAACAAAGTTTCGCACCAAAAACAGATGTAACGCTAAACCAATGTTTAGTGGTATGTGTATGAGCAGCAGAAAGCTGCTTTCTGTTCTTGGTTGCATTCAGTGCTTTCCCCCCCGGGGGTACGCAGGGGTACGCATGCCCCTATATATTTTGTGAATCTAACGGGAGAAGAAACTGAAAAAAATATTTTTTTTAGTTTCTTCTCTAGCACGGTGAATCGTCAGTTCCATTGCTGCTCCTGATGATGGCCTCCTTCCCTGTTACGGTGTTTCCTAAGTCTCATATGGAATGAGAGTACCCCTAAACATTTTTTTTCCCTTAGGTAAAAAGCACTGGTTGTATTAAGCATCAAATCATAGCTTACCGACCATGGTTTGCCCAGAAATCAGGATTGGAAATTATGGTTTGATCTTGGTTTTCAATACTAGTTTCTGGGCAAACAATAGTGAGTGCTAACCGATTTCCTAGATTTCGAAACAGCGGCAAACTGTGGTTGGCAAGGTTGGAGCAGCAAATACGAAAAGCTTCTTTGATTCCTATACAGCACCAATATGGTGCCACATGCATCACTGTAGTCACTGCTGTCCCTTATGACACCCATGAAGGGTCTTCATAAACATCACCTCAAAATGCCACAATGCACAAGAAATGGTTTGCTGCTCCTGCTCAGTTCTCCCCTAAATTGAACAAACCTTCCCTCTTTACCCAGATTTCATTCAGTGCTGGGACTGGAGGCCTGCACTCCTCTCTGTCTGAACAAGATAAGGTAAAGGAGGTAAAGGACCCCTGGACAGATAAGTCCAGTCAAAGGTAACTATGGGGTTACAGCGCTCATCTCTCTTTCAGGCCGAGGGAGCTGGTGTTTGTCCACTGACAGCTTACTGGGTCATGTGGCCAGCATGACAAAACTGCTTCTGGCACAATGGAACACTGTGATGGAAACCAGACCGCACAGAAAGGCCGTTTACCTTCCCACCACAATGGTACCTATGTATCTACTTGCACTGGCATGCTTTTGAACTGCTAGTTGGCAGGAGCTGGGACAGAGCAACGGGAGCTCACCCCATTACAGGGATTCAAACTGCCGACCTTCTGATCGGCAAGCCCAGAGGCTCAGCGGTTAAGACCACAGCGCCACCCGCACACCACCCCTCTGATCAGAAGAGATGTACAAAGAGGATTTCTCATTGTGACTGTTAAGTTGTGGGTGGACATATCAGACGACATAGCGATTCTTCAAACAGCTCTTGTTTATTCACAGGCCAGAACAGAACCTGAACTGAAGGGTTCAGCCAACCTGCTTATATAGAGCTCAACTACAAAGCAACAGTAACAACTTTCTGTAACTATCCAATCACTGAACGTCACTTTCTATTTCTTATTTGCATATTTGGACCTGAGTGAAAACTATCTACAGTACCTCCCTGCTGGCCCAGAGTGAGAACTTCAGTACATAACAGTGACCATGGTGGTGGCTTATGCAGGTGCCTCCCTGCCCCCAATTGGGGGCATGTCTGCACCATTTTGTGTTCCTGTCACTTTTTGTTTGTTTGTTTGTTTGATATTTTGGATGTGGCAGCCTTATGCCATGCCCCTCCCACGCCAGCCATTTTATAACTGGTGCCCGTGGCATTTTCTCAAAATTCAAATGTCTCCGCTGGTTCCCCCTAAAAAGGATTAGCAACTCCTATCGTAAAGACAGTGGTTCTGATGTAAATTCAACTTAGCTGTTAACTTGCCCAGTGAGCTGCTGTTTCTCTGTCTGAAACCAGCCTGCCCCTCAAACGTGGGGGTAATTATACCACTCTACTTTCAGGGGTATTGTAGGATTACTAGCACAGCACACACTTCTCTCTCTCCCCCCCCCCCAAAATTGCTATGGTTGTGACAAGTCAAAAGAAGTCAGCTTTGAAATGACTGGGGGATGTACAGTACAGCATTCCTACGGAGAAGAATGCTGTAGTGGAAACTTTGCCAGCTGCAGTGGGGTTTAAAGGTAAGTCACCTCAATCTTTACTCCCACTCTAACCGCTGCCATCCTTGTAATGCCAGTTCATAACATTTAACTTTTGATTTATTGATCTGGAGCTCAGTATGCTGGGAATCAAAGTCCTGGGCTTGGAGGTGCATCTTGCCTTTTGATCCTTACTGGTGTTTTACTGCTATTCTCTATCATTTTGAGTTAAGCAGTGCTCTCATAGCTTCTAGCTCTTGTCAGTCTATTTAGTGTATAAAAGGCTGCATGTTTCTTCCCTAAGGTGCATCACAGAACGGTCAAATCTCATAATGCCATACGCTATACATAATTTATAGTCCGGGCTTAAGATGAACACGCAAGGAGAAGAGATGGCGATCTAGCAAAATGGATGGAAGCAAGAAAGGTCAAAGCCATCCATTCCTCAGATGGGGAGATCTCACTGAAAAGATTGTGGCATTTAATCTTGATGATTAAACCTGACTCAAAATTGCAAAATGTTTGCATTCGGGGAAATACATCTACCCAAAATACAAGGTATCTGTAGAACAATTCCTGACCAATTTAATCTTACTGTTTTCAAGCTATTTTTGAGAAAACCTTGGGATATCTCAGAAGGGTTATTGAGAGGGTTGGGGGTGGTTTCAATTAGCAGGCGAGTAAGAATGGTTAAGGGACGCGGGTGGCGCTGTGGGTTAAACCACAGAGCCTAGGACTTGCCGATCAGAAGGTTCAAATCCCCGTGACGGGGTGAGCTCCCGTTGCTCGGTCCTGCTCCTGCCAACCTAGCAGTTCGAAAGCATGTCAAAATAAATAAGTACCGCTCCGGCGGGAAGGAAAACGGCGTTTCTGTGCGCTGCTCTGGTTAGCCAGAGGCGGCGTAGTCATGCTGGCCACATGACCCGGAAGCTGTACGCCGGCTCCCTCGGCCAATAAAGTGAGATGAGTGCCGCAACTCCAGAGTCGGTCATGACTGGACCTAATGGTCAGGGGTCCCTTTACCTTTACTTTTACTAAAATGAGGCTGCATTTTATGCTATATTTCAAGCCATATTTTAATTAGCTGTTTGCTTATTCATTCTTTCATTCCCTATTATGTTTTATTGTGATTTATATTTGGTGTTAGCCGCCCTGAGCCCAGCCCTGGCCAGGAAGCGTGGGGTATAAATAAAATATTATTATTATTTTCTTTTTCACATGACTCTAAGTTATCGTCTTCTGTGACCTCCCTGTGGGGCTCTTGGTGGGTGGCCCCCACCACTCTTCCTCATCCAGCCAGTCTCTGCCACTATTTCACCCTTGAGATACTCCCCAGATTACACCCCTTGTTTCCTCTGGCACACTCTACCCTTCTCACCAACCTTTCTCCACATCCTCCTTGAGTGCTTTTGCCAGACTGGAGTGTTCCCTCGAATTTTAATATTGCCTCGTGTTTGCGTGGGTAGAGGATAGAGAGGGGTGCCTTGGTGCATGCGCAAGGGCACATGCTCAGAAGGCAATGTGGCCCTGAGGTTGAACAGCACATTTCATGTAAGCACCTACCCCTAATTACCTGTTTGCAGCATTGGGAAGAGGTGATTTGGAGTAGGAAAAGAGTTTGACTTGATTTGCATAATTAGCAAACGCTTTGCATAATGTGCCCTCATTCAAATGTGGTTTGAATGCCACAACCTTAATTCAGTGCAACTAACTTCATTCTGAATTGCCATGCTTGGCTTTCTGCAGCTTAGATAGTACGCATTTGTCGTTTTGTGTGTGTTTTTGTGCAAACCTGGGAATGTATTCTCTCGTAGGGAGCATAAAAACAGGGTTTTATTTGATGAAAGAAAATATGCCTGCTTTGGAGGGGGAGAGATCTGCTGCTAATGTAGCCGCTGCATTGTTAGTTATTTCACAAATGCATTGAATTTGAAGTGAGCAAAACCGGCAAATATATCACACGGCTCTAAATGCCAGCTTACTGCTGTGCATGGGCATTGTAACTACCTGTCCTTGAGCGAGGCAATTCAAGCAACAATATAAAAAGAGAGAGACTTTAACATGTCTGGCTCCATCTAAGCCAGAAGGACGGAAAGTATGACATATGAAAGCAATATACTGTTTAGTGTGAGAATCAATTTTGTTATTTCTATAACAGATTCGCTTTTCTGGTTTCCACATTCTGTTTTTACAATGTCCCCTGCATTGCCCTGATATCATTTTGCATTGGCTTGCCTTGTAAAAATGGTCACAGAGCAACACTGTCATTATACTGCCTCTTTCCCTACCATAAAGCCATTGCTCCAAGCCTACAACGACAGAGATTTCTTTTCTCTTTACACCACAGAGTCATTTTCTGTGAACTTGCTTTTTAAAAAAATATATATGTATATATAAAATAACATAATCTTCACTGACTCTGAATGAAGAGTTGCTTTTAGCCAGATTGCATTGCACGGGTCAATCATACACTGGGCTCACATGAGAGTCGTTTTATATAGGGGCATGCACTGATTTTCTAATGAATGAAACACTGAACCAAATGAGGTCCATTTGGTTCAACGTTCATTCAGTACCAAACAAATGCCATCTGTAAGAATTTAATCATCCCACTCAGGGGTGGGGGTGGTTATCTTTCTCCCATGGCAGTAGCTAATGTGGGGGCAGATGTCGCCCAGCAGGTGTCATTTTATTTTTTCAGAACTGCCTATCACATGGTTCTGGAGCATTTCTGTAGGATATGGCACTTTTTTGTGGCGCCCGCCATTGCCCATTCCTACAATGCGGCACAATGCTGTACGGTCTGGGATATTCTGGGAACATAAAACAGTGGCTGGCTAATCAGGTATGCTGCCACAGCAGAGTGAAGAGATTGAAAGGAGCTCAAGTCAGCGAAAACAAATGTGAGCATTTTCATTTTAAATAAATGAAAAATTAAGGGTTGTATCCAGTTAAGGACTTCTAATGTCCCTTTCTCTGCACCCACCAAAAATCTGTTCCAGGGAAGGAGAGGGTGAGGAAGGTTTATTGTGCAGGTCCTTGCACTAACTAATAGTGAACCCTGTCCCTGTGAACAATGGCTCCTCTGTGGGAGGAAAATATACAGTCCTGTGATCCACATGCGTGGGTAAATAACAAAAGAATTGGCTGGGTGCCTGGATTCAAAACACAGGCGAAACTCACTCCCAGCAGGAGAGGCCGCCAATGGCAGAGTTGAAGCTCACAAAAAAACCAGGCAGCAGTATAATGCGGGAATATATGCTGTTAAACCTTTTCATGTCCCATTTAGTTTGCTTGCAAACAGAACTCCCCTCTTTCTACCCCTCTGGCAATGAACAGATCACACACTGTTAAGTAATTTTAAATATTTTACTTGCAAAATCTCCAAAGGTCAGATTCATGCATTTGTCCAAGCAGCAGCAAGGAGAACACAGGCAGAATGTTCTTGGGTAGAAAATACAGAACAGGCATTGGCAAACTCGGCCCTCCAGATGTTTTGGGACTACAATTCCCACCATCCCTGACCACTGGGCCTGCTAGCTAGGGATGATGGGAGTTGTAGTCCCAAAACATCTGGAGGGCCGAGTTTGCCTATGCCTGATACAGAAGATACTTCCAAACACATGTTCGAAGCTTGGAGCTTGCTTAGGCACTTCTTCTTTGGTCAATTCCATGTCACAGTGAGAGAGAGGGGGAACAGGAAGAGAAGGTTTCACTTCCACCCTTATTGGAGAAGAGGGGGACGTCACCTAGCTGAGTCTAGGAATCCTGTTCTATTTTCTTAACCCCTTCATGCACTAACTAGCACTCATGCATGTTTGACTACAGTCTCACACATCCTTCCTATGGGGAAAATCTTATGGAATGATGTCCCTAACCTTTCTGCCCACAAGTAGGCCATTTGCAGTGATGGTTGGTGTCAACTGGGACTGATAGGGTGGAAAGAAGGGAATAGGTGGAACCAGTGAAAAGAGGAGCATGAGCCAACGACAGGCAGAGCCCACTAATTCTAATCCTACTCTTCCTTGCAGGAACAAAACTGAGGAGAAGGAAGCTGGCAAGAAATGTCACCCACTGGTCACCTGTAAGACAACAGGAAGTTAGGAAATGTGTGAGGTCAGACTGAGCTTGGTGAGGTACAAAACCATTTGGCTTAATGGTCCAATTTCCATTTGCATGCAGCTCTACAGATAAAGCGTGTCCTCCCCAAAAGAGGGCACGTGTTGCGGTGAGACCTGGAGACTGACCTTTTGGTTGTGTGGGGGTATATTGGACAGCCACAACACTTGATTGGTAGGCGCCTCATTGCTGGGTTTAATCTGGCCAATGGGGAGCTGTCTGAATGGGCCGAGGGACTTATATATGCCTACGCACGTGACCCAGAGCTTCCTCTTACGGCTCGTGCATCGGAACACCCACCCACCTCTCCCTATATTTAGGACATTGTGCGATTGACCTTGCTATGCCGTCGTGTGTTGTCTGTCATTGGGACAGGGGCATGGCAGGAATTTTCCCCACTTGGCTGATTGGCTGTTGCCATTTGGGTTTCGCCTGCCACATAGCAAATCGTCACAACTTGTAAGGTTGCGGATAGGCACTGGTTCAGGTGATAGGGATCGGACAATGGTCTTGCCATCCCTATGTGAAGGGTATTCCATTAAAGGAATTCAGGGACTCAGTTCAGGTTGTGCCCCTGCCTGAGTTCACGGGAGCATCTGGGGAGTGGACATAGTCTGTTCCCGGGCTTTCTACCTACTTCAGGTGTTCACCCTTGGCTGACCTATGATAGAGCTCTGGGTCAGTGCCATCTGCAAGGGTGCAGGGAGCTAATCGAACCGGAGCCTATGCAACCACTCACTTTCTGTAATCAATAAAGTTGTGGCCTAAATTCTGCCAAAAACCAAAACTAAAATTTGAGTCAAATGTGTGTTTATTTAGGGGGGAGGTCTCTGGGTCTGAACACGCAAGCGCATTTGGAGATGATATGGTCTTACTCTGACTGTACCATATGTTATTTCTAAACACTTGAATTAGTTCTTATAGTCAAAAATGGGTTAGTATGTGGCCACTATGGGGCGAGCATGCTCAATTTCATAGGAATGGGGTCTTTTAAAGTACACAGCAGCAATGCTGCCAAAAATACCCATATTGCTAATGACACTTATTATGTAAAATGCAACAGCAGGTAAATAAATATCCATGTAGGTCTTCATTTACCCTTAAGGATTCCTTTCACAAAGAAACTGTTCAGTTTGAAAAGAGCTCCTTTAAATATTTAAAATATGAATAGCTTCTCCACCCCTTCTCTGGCCGATGAAAGGGGAGCTTGCCTTTAGTTTTTGGAAAACATGAAAGGGGTCAGATCACTAGTAATAGAAGCCTCCCTCCCTCTTTGAGAGATGTGCTCTTTCAAGACATCAAATAGAAAAACACTTTTCTCTTTAGTCTACCAGTCTTGCACAATGTGTCGCACTCATGAAGTCCTTTAATCCCATTAGAGTTTGCACAGACCATAGAGGGAGTCCGGGAGGTGGGGGCTACTTTTGAACAAGCTGGAAGCTTCTGAAACCCAGTATACAAAAATTAATGTTCATTCAGTTCAGTTGTTTTTACCAGCACATCTGTTGCCCAATCCACAACATATGCCGCTTGGGTTGATGTTTCTTTTATCTCCAGTCTACTAAGAAAGGGAGCAGTCAGCACTGAACATGGTGACATAAAAAGAGTCCTGCTGGACCAGACGAAAGGCCTATCTAGTCCAGCATCCTCTTCTTACAAGTGGGTCAACAAGATGCCTATGGGAAGTAAGGTAAAGGGACCCCTGACCATTAAGTCCAGTCGTGGTCGACTCTGGGGTTGTGGCGCTCATCTTGCTTTATTGGCCGAGGGAGCCGGCGTACAGCTTCCAGGTAATGTGGCCAGCATGACTAAGCCGCTTCTGGCGAACCTGAGCAGCACACGGAAACGTCATTTACCTTCCCGCCAGAAGGGTACCTATTTATCTACTTGCACTTTGATGTGCTTTCGAACTGCTAGGTTGGCAGGAGCAGGGACTGAGCAACGGGAGCTCACCCCATCACGGGGATTTGAACCACCAACCTTCTGATTGGCAAGTCCTAGGCTCTGTGGCTTAAGCCACAGCGCCACCCATGTCCCTCTATGGGAAGTAAGGTAAAGGGACCCCTGACCATTAGGTCCAGTCATGGCCAACTCTGGGGTTCCGGCGCTCATCTCGCTTTACTGGCCGAGGGAGCCGGCGTACAGCTTCCGGGTCATGTGGCCAGCATGACTAAGCCGCTTCTGGCAAACCAGAACAGCACACAGAAACGCCGTTTACCTTCCCGCCGGAGCGGTACCTATTTATCTACTTGCACTTTGACGTGCTTTCGAACTGCTAGGTGGGCAGGAGCAGGGACCTAGCAACGGGAGCTCACCCCATCGCGGGGATTCGAACCACTGACCTTCTGATCGGCAAGCCCTAGGCTCTGTGGTTTAACCCACAGTGCCACTCGTGTCCCTCTATGGGAAGTAGCTCTTCTCAATAAAGCCCTCAAGAGCATAACAGCACTTTTACCACATGTGAGTCCCGGTAATGGCAGTATGGAAACAGCTTAGCGGGTGTGGGACTAACCCATAGCATAGCTGAGCCCATACACCTTTGCCAGGCTATAGCATGCATCCCCTCTGTCTGTGCAATTTGTGGCACCAATCCATAGGGTGGCCCTCCATGGTTCAGATTCTCTCTCTCCCACTACTGGAAGAGGTGGGACCAGTGGGGATTCAGGGCCAGGGCCAGTGTGTCTCTGTGATGCCAGTTGTGTGCTTTTTTTAAGGCATAAGGTAATAATGCCTGAATACGTTTCTAATGTTTGATGTTTTTCTTATGTTTTTAGATCTGCTGTAATATGCCCAGAGTGGCTGGGGAAACCCAGCCAGGTGTGCAGGGTATAAATTATAAAATGCAAGGCATGAGAAGGCTCATTTCTCACTAAATGATTGTATGAAAAAGGTGAAGGATCCCACGGACAGTTAAGTCCAGTCAAAGGAGACTATGGGATTGTGGCGCTCATCTCGCTTTCAGAGAGCCGGCGTTTGTCCACAGACAGCTTTCCGGGTCATGTGGCCAGCATGGTTAAGCCACGTCTGAACACCGTGATGGAAACCAGAGAGCACAGAAACAGCATTTACCTTCCCGCTGCAGTGGTATCTATTTATCTACTTGCACTGGCATGCTTTCGAACAGCTAGGTTGGCAGGAGCTGGGACAGAGCAACGGGAGCTCACCCCGTCATGGAGATTCGAACCGCCTACCTTCTGATCGGCAAGCCCAATAGGCTCAGTGGTTTAGACCACAGCGCCACCCGTTATTATTATTGTTGTTGTTGTTGTTATCAGGGCTACTATTTCTAAAAAAAAGAAAAAAAAAATATTATAAAGGCACCTTAAGTCCTCAGGGCACTTTAAGCCACGGGATTCCTTCTCCCAACCTTCCTACCTTCCTTCCTTCCTTCCTTCTTTTCTTTAGGAACAGAAATACAGCATTCAGAGTCGAATGTTTGAAATGCCCCCATCACCTTCTCCAAAGACACGAGTCAAAGCCTACAGGAGATGCAGTTCTATATGGTATTGCCACCAATCTATTGATACCTCTTATTAGAGAGTGTATGAATAGCATAGTCTCACCCTAAAGACTGTGATTCATACACATATTACAGAGAAGGGAAGAGATTCCGGACATAAAATTTTAAGGCAGTTCAGCAATATAGTATATTAATGCTACCCAGCTAACCGAATCAAATTAAAAGTGAATAAATAAATCGATAGCAGCTGTCCCTTCAGTGAAACTGGTTTGTCTCTTAATTACTTTTGCAGTACCCAGAGATTCCAAGGCCAAGTATATATTGGTCTCTGAGCTCGTAAATAAACACATTGCAAAGGGAAGAACTGCAGATCTACTTTTCAATACATTTATGAAGTCATATTAATAAACCTTTCACATGTGCTCAAATTGCCCAAACCTTTTCACACTATGAGTTATGTTGTCCTCAGGATAACTTCATCCAAACATTCCAGTATATGAAATGGATGGAGAATTATATATACTGGTTTGTTCTGTTTGTGTTTGATGGTTGATATTGATATGAAAGGTTATTTAAAAATATGCTGCTTTATGGCTTGCAAATATAGGTCATAATGCTCACTATGGTTCAGTAGGTGGGGGAAGGCAGAAGTCATGTAGAGTCACTACCATGTTTCATTAAAAAAGGATAATGTTCTTTTGCAAAGTCAGAGAGATTAAAGGTCACATTAAAGCTTGGGTTTTTACAGCCCTGTCTCTGAAGTTATTGGGTTATACAGGTACAGTAAACAAAATTTAGGACATGTTGCTTGCATTCAGAATACAGAAGGCGATCTTTTGGAAGTTCAAGTAACAAGAAAAGCCTCCTTCGGGCTCTATGTTTAACTTCAATTAAAGGCAAGCAGTGGGTATGCAGCAGCAAACCAGCAGCTTCTGATTGGAAACATGGGCATCTGCTGTTGTGCAAAACTTATTAAAGCTCAGTTATTTTTATTTTATTTTATTTTTATCTTCTGAACTGCCCAGGTAGTTACTTACTATATACAGTGGTGCCCCGCAAGACAAATGCCTCGCAAGATGGAAAACCCGCTAGACGAAAGGGTTTTCCGTTTTGGAGGTGCTTCGCAAAACGAATTTCCTATGGGCTTGCTTCGCAAGACGAAAATGTTTTGCGAGTTCCTGCGGGGGTTTTTCCTCCCCCCCCTTTTCCCAAGCCGCTAAGCCACTTATCAACTGATCCTAAGCCGCTAAGCCGCTTAACAGCTGATCCGCTAAGCCGCTAAGCTGCTAAACCGCTTATCAGCTGATCCACTAAGCCGCTAATAGCGCTAATCCACTAAGCCGCTAATGGGCTTGCTTGGCAAGACGAAAAAACCGCAAGACGAAGAGACTCGCGGAACGGATTCTTTTCGTCTTGCGAGGCACCACTGTACCGCTAAGTTTAGTCTCTCTCTGTGTGCATGAACCCACAATAATGGAAAAACCATCCCTAAGATATAATGACTTCAACTGGCTGCTCGGTCACGTGACTGGTTCACAATTTCATATGACTGCTTCTACTATAATTTAAGGAATAAATTATAACTCTTGTCAGTAGGTGTGTTTCCTGTTCTGTAGTGTAGTGAGTGCCTTCGAATACAAGTTGACACTGCTGTTTCAGATAAATCCTAATTTTACCAATTGCGCGATACGACGCTTTTCAATTTCAACGTATTCTTTATT
This sequence comes from Podarcis vaucheri, assembly GCF_965113315.1. NCBI lineage: Eukaryota > Metazoa > Chordata > Lepidosauria > Squamata > Lacertidae > Podarcis > Podarcis vaucheri. The sequence continues at coordinate 67,326,880 of NC_138767.1, read as the reverse complement.
ATTATTATTATTAACAATGAAGGCAGAGGTCATTCTGCTCTTGTACTTTGCTTTCTGTCAGATGTACCTGTAGCGGAAAAAGAAAAGCTAATTTCTAGCCTATATTTTTTGCTCAGAAGGCTTTTTCCCACTCCAGATCCATCTTTGCTTGTTTATAATGATGCAGCTGCCATCCCTCCACTTCTGACTTTGAGTGCTGAAGTGTGTGTAAGCAAAATAGGTAATTCAGAAGGAAATGATTGAATCAAGGCAAATGAGAAATAATGAATTGACAAATCCTGAGTACGGAATACACAATGGCTGGCAAACTATGCCTCTGCTAATTTCCAGTCCCTAATGATGCTAGAAATATATAAATATCAGCAGGTCAGCTAGTTACAGAGTGAAAAAAACAGACAAACCAATAACTAATTGGCTGAAGTAAAGCAAAATAATAAAAATATTTGTCCTTGGAGTGCAAGCAACGATAGACAGACAGAAAGACAGATGATAGATAGATAGACAGAAAGACAGATAGACAGATGATAGATAGACCTTAAATTTTAAAATGTGGATGTGCCATGTTTGCAAATATGTATTATGTAGAACTTTAGTTGCAACTCTCTCTTGAGTGACCATCTGCATTTGCCTCTGCATAATGCCAAGCCTGTGTGTGCCTCTGCATAAAATGTGAAATAGTTCAGAGTACCTGCTCCCATCATGATCATATGCTTTGGGCAATGGCTGGGAAGTCCTTGTTCTGACTCAGCTATATCTCAGCTTTGACACCTTCATTTACAATATAATAAGCCTTGCAATGTTGTCATGATGAATGTGATATAAGAATAATGCATTCAACGTGCTTTGACCGCTTCAGTGAGCTGCATAATGGCACAACTTTGGCCTATCTCCACACCACATTTGGTCTACAGTGCTGTTTAATTTTGTCCTAGTTCGTTTATGTACTTAGCTATTTCCCAAGGCTGGCACAATACATTTTGCTACCTGAGACAAAGGACAAGAAGGCTCTCCCTCCCAATTCCATGTAAAGAAACCAACTGGATTGATAGCATAAGAAAAACATGCTAGATCGGACCAGTGGCCGATCTAGTCCAGCATCCTCACAGTAGCCAACCCAGATACTTAAGGGAAGTAAATGAATTTTACTCCAGAACTGATGGATGGCTATGTCCTCCTTTGCACTTGAAAGCAGCAGGCTCAATTAAATGTGCCAGAGAGGCTTCATGGCACGCTCAGGTCTGTGTTTCCACCTTCCACAAAGTGCAGGCCCTGTTCACATCTTCCAGCTGAGGACTAGCCCTGCCCTGCCTGATAATTTCCTTTCTAAAATAATAATAATAAATTCGGTGCAATAATGGGGTTAATGTGTCCATTCTAAAATAATAATAATAAATTCGGTGCAATAATGGGGTTGATGTGCTTTAGGGAAGCTTTTAATGTTTAATAGGTTATTGTATTTTAATATTCTGTTGGATGCTGCCCAGAGTGGCTGGGGAAACCCAGCCAGATGGGTGGGGTAGAAATAATAAATTATTATATATATATATATATATATATATATATATATATATATATGCAGGTTTTGGTGTCTTCGGGTGTCTTCCCGTGTAAGAGTCGGGGTGTCTGTGCGACGTTTCGACGAGGTCTCACTCGTCATCTTCAGGCTGGTGCTTTCGGCTTCTTGTTACTGGAACAGAGCAGAATCTGGTGTTTGAGTTCCTATAAATACTGTTGAGGGGTGTGGTGTATAGCCTCCAACGTTCTGGGCAGAGAGGAAGTTCCTAGATTAGTGTGCCTTTTCTTCTTTTGTTCCTTAATTACTTGAGGGATATCTTGAGTGATTTCATGAGTGATATTCTGAATACCACTGGGTGGGTCATTAAGTGTAGATTAGTTGCTAAAGCTTTTGTGTCTTGACCTCTTGAGCTTGTGAAGAGTTTTTCTGAGAAGATGGCTGTGCTGCATTTAGTTGTGCTCTGGCTTGGCTTCGTGTATAGGGGCGAGCTGTGGTTTTGTGCCTTGTGCCAGCCAGATCTGTGTAGGGATTGCAGGGGGGTGCAGCATCCGGAGGTGCCACTATAGTTTGGCTACTGGATGGAGTCTGTAATATGTCTGTGGAGAGGGTCTGGGTTTGGGTCTGGTGTGGTTGATTGGTGACGGCGTTCTGTGTGCCTCTGGTTCTGGTGTCGGTTTTTGTGGGGAGGGCTAATTTCCAGATGTCTGGCAGGCGGGACGTGTCGTCATGCTTGTTCATGTTGTGAGGGTGTTTCTCTATCTCGATGGCTTCCATGATTATTCTCTTGTGGTGATGTTCCATGTTAAAGAGCAATATATATAATATCCCTCATTACTTTTCCTCTTCATTCCCCTCGTAGGTATTTTTTGAGATGGTTGCATGATAATATTTCTAGGTTGCTTTAGGCTATAAAACTCTTATCATTTGCTGAGAGAAATGAGGGAGGTTAAGGAGGAGGCATCTTCCCATCAAAATTGATGACACCTAGCTGTTGTCCATAACTTTTTTTAGAACCAAGGAACAAGAATTCAGAATATGCTTAGTGGATATTGTTTAAGGCTATTTTGGATGGTAGGAGAATTTATGAGTTAAATTAATAATAAATGAGCCCATGTTGCATCTCCTGGAGTTTGCAAACAACCTCATCTGACCACTGAGAAGATGTATGCTTTTCAGCAATAATAAAAGTACATAAATATTAATAACTTTCTTTTAAAAAGAAAGAAAAGCTGTCACTGTATGGCTGTTGACTATACATAAAGTTTAATGAAGACTATGAAAATAAGTGGGTATTGCAGTTTTAGGAAACTCACTATGCTTTAGCATTTATTGTCTGGGAAGTTGCCCATGGTGGCTGTCTATGATAATAACCATTAAATTTGCAGCTTTGAGCCAATTACTTAACCAAGAGTATTGATTGCTTATTGAGACATAATGTAGGTGAAATATTCACAGAGATAGAGAGTTAATAAGTCCCTGCAAGGAGCCCCTTAAATGTGTTGTCGATGGCTGTTGACTGCAGATATACTTTCCAGGTCTGAAATAAACCTCCCCCCTCTCTCTCTGACTCCACACACACACAAACTAGACTTCATTGTTTCCCCCCTATTTTTTATTTTCATTTTTAATTTTGACAAAGTAATAATACTCCAACTGGAGAACAGCACCAGCCATTGCCCTAACAACAAGATATACCTGGTGTCAGAGACTGTGCTGAGGAGGGCTGCACTGAGGACTGAGGTGGGAGCCTACCCCCCCCCCGCCCTCACCCTCACCCTCACCCTGCTCTGGATCCGGATCCTGAATCTTCCCAGGAGCAGGAGGACAGTATAGATTTCGAACAGTGGTTTGCAGAGGGGCATAGTTCAGAAGGCAGAAGCTAGGAAATACTGGATGGGGAACAGCTAGCAGCAGAAACACTAGAAGAGAGGATGAACAGATTCATGGTCTCTGGGCAGCATTCCATCCCCAAAGACACAGAGAGCTCAGAGTTTGTTAGAACAGAAAGCGCAGAGGTTACAAACTACGAGATGTAGGAGTGACATAGATTAATAGGGACGGGGGGGGGTGAGCCTTAATTGGGAGCAGCGCCATTCTAGGGAGACTTGTTCTTTTGCCTCTTGCTGTGATTATTAAAGAATCTAACTGGTAAGACGTTTCTTTCGTTTGATCTTCGATTCCCTGAAGCTTGACACCTGTGTAGCAGTTAGAGTATTGGACTAAGACCTGGAAGAGCAGGGTTCTAATCCCCACTCAGCCAGGAAACTCACTGGGTGACCTTACTTACTGCCTCTCAACCTACCCTATATTGTCGTGAGGGATCAATGAGGAGGCCACATTGAGCTCCCTGGAGAAAAAAGGTGGGAGACAAATGCAAGAATAAATAATAAATAAAAGCAAATGTAACAAGAATGCAGTAGAGATTTTTAAAATAATGTTGTAGGGACGATGTGAAGTTTTGGTCAACTTAAGTTGGAGATGTGTGTGCAGTTTTATGTACCTTTTCCCGAGCTTGTGAAATGACATTGGAACATTGTATTTGTTCAGCTCTCTTGAAAGTTTCTGGGAGCTCAAAGCAAATAAAGACAAATGGATAGTTGATGCAGAATACAAAACATTATCAAAGCAGCACAGGGAGCCATCAGAATATATTAGGTGTTAAATCCCATTGTCTCGTGCTCGCTTAAAATAAAACAGAACGGGAAATGTCACTTCATTAATCTGTGCTTGAGACAAAGACTTGCCCAATGAGAAATGGTGTAAATTCCCAGGCAGGGCAGCTACAATAGGGAGATTACATTGCCACTGTCTTCCCCTAAATGCTGTAAGAACTCCTATTTAAACATTAATTCAATTAACTAATCAATTTTAATTGTAATGAATTTTAATTAAGTCTCCAGCCATTACCAAAGAGGCCTACCAGTACACATCTATTTTAAGGCTCCGAAAGATTTTCTTTGCATTGTTAACACTGATTCAGCTCAGCTGAAGCATGTAGCCACTCACAACAATGCCCCCCCCCAAGCATAAAACCTTGCAAAAAAGGAGGGAAGAATCTCAATGAATTTGTACCTTAAAAGAAAGCATTAGGACTTGGGTGAGGAATCTTTCGCTGTTTTACAAGCTGCAGTTTGCAACATCTCTTCAAGTTACATGCCTTTCCTCCAAGTCAATAAATATGGAAATCTAATAGTGAGTGCAATTCTCCACATCATGACTACTGAGAAGGAAGTCCCGTTGAATTTGGCAGGGTTTACACCCAGGGGGATTACAGCCTAAATTCTCATTTGTTGCAAAGGGGTGGAAATCAACAGAGAAGCAGTTGAACTATGTTAATTTGCATCAGGTGACTCTATGTATGTTTAATGATGAGCAAGACACGGGTGACAGTATTAGGAGTTATTTGGATGGTTAGATCTCAGGGATCAGGGCACAATTTGTTTGTTTTGTTTTTACAATGAACCAACCCAATGTGATTTCACCAAACTTGCCTGCAGATCAAAACACAACTTCTCTGTCAGATTATGCACTTCCTTGCATTTTGCAAAGCAGTTCTGGTCCTAAAAATTGTGCACAGAAATATATGTAACATAGAGGGTGTCTGAGAGAGCACAATATGTATATTTTAGGGAGAAACTCACTGAAAAACATGTGGGATATTATAGGAAGTGTGTACAAAATGTGTTAGCTATATACAGACATAGGTAAAGGTAAAGGGACCCCTGACCATTAGGTCCAGTCATGACCGACTCTGGGGTTGCGGCGCTCATCTCACTTTATTGGCCGAGGGAGCTGGCATACAAATTCCAGGTCATGTGGCCAGCATGACTAAGCCGCTTCTGGCGAACCAGAGCAGTGCATGGAAACACTGTTTACCTTCCCGCCGGAGTGGTACCTATTTATCTACTTGCACTTTGACATGCTTTCGAACTGCTAGGTTGGCAGGATCAGGGACCGAGCAACGGGAGCTCACTCCGTCGTGGAGATTCGAACCACCAACCTTCTGATCGGCAAGTCCTAGGCTCTGTGGTTTAACCCACATATAGCCACATAAATAGCCATTGATAAGCCAGATACTTTCACTAAATTCTGTGGCTACAATCCCGCACAGAGTGGATGATTTATAGTGATCCATGAGGAAGAGCCATGTTCCTGTGCAAATATCAATATCTGATCTCTGTCTACACAAATAGTCTATAGGAGAGTGCAATAAGAATATATAATGACTTGAAATAGAAATTGGGGGGGGGGACAACTGACGGACGGACAACATGTTACATTTAGAAGTTCCTTATATCAGGCACCATTCCAACTACATCCCTCAGCATTACCAAGGACATTTCATTTACAAGTATTTTATCTAAAAATGTAACCTTGCTACTCAGTTAACAGGCTTTTGTGTCAGCTAATGCAGAGTAAGTGAAAGTATGCATAAAACAAGCTGACATTAAAATCACAAAAATCAGCCAGCGGTAGAATATTAGCCCAGCCAGGTGCTTTCCAAAACTAGTTCTATGAACAGGCCAAGTGAGGATTTTTTGGGCACGATGCTCTGCCTCATTTCAATAAGCACAACCTCTATAGTCAGATAATTCTGCAACAGAAAATCTCACTCTGGTAGAAGCAAGAGATGAGTGAAAGCATCCCAGACAAAACATGCATGCATGCTTTGGATGTAAATCACGCACAGCCTAAGGTACTTCTAGGTAGATGGAATCAACTGTCTTTTTTTTCTTTTAGTATAATTTTTTATTCACTTTTCACAAATTTTAAACAAATACAAATAACACAAACAAACACAAACACACACACACACACAAAAATAACAGGTATGATTTCAAATCCTTATTTTCTTGTAACTTCTTTCTCCAACTTCCCCATACCTCCCCTTTCTGCATTCTATTTTCAAATTTTTCCCAGCAAATCCGTACTCTGATTTTATTTAATTTACATCCTCTATTTTTCTTTAAATTTAACCCTTACCGCTGTAAACCCCTTAGTTTTTAAAACCAGTGTCATTCTAACATTCAATAATTTTACAATACTTCTTAAGATAGTTTTTGAATTTCTTCCAATCTTCTCTTGCCGCCTCTTTTCCCTGGTCTCGGATTCTGCCCGTCATTTCTGCCAATCCCATATAGTCGATCACATTCATCTGCCATTCTTCCACGGTGGGTAGGTCTTCTGTCTTCCAATACTTTGCGATGATAATTCTTGCTGCTGTTGTAGCATACATAAAGAATGTTCTATCTTTCTTTGGCCCCAATTGGCCGACAATGCCCAGAAGAAAGGCCTCTGGTTTCTTAGGGAAGGTATATTTAAATACCTTTTTCATTTCATTATATATCATTTCCCAGAAAGCCTTAATCCTAGGGCACGTCCACCAAAGGTGAAAGAATGTACCCTCAGTTTCCATACATTTCCAACATTTATTATCGGGCAAATGATAGATTTTTGCAAGCTTGACTGGGGTAATTTCATAATATTTTCTTTTAAGGCATTACATGCCGTAAATTTAATACCGGTGGTCCACAGCCATTCCCAGTCAGCAAACATAATGTTATGACCTATATCTTGTGCCCACTTAACAACTGTCTTTTCTCTCTCTACAATTCCCCAGGAAGGGACTGCATGCTATGATGCACAGATATTTTTGTGGTCCTTTTAATACAACTTTTTACTTGTGTTGTTCCAGTGGACTTATAAGATGCTCCAAACAACCTTAGAATCCTACAAGCATCAGATCAACTCATAAGTGTTGTTGTTGGTCAGATCGATGCACGGAGCAATTCATAAAAATATGGGCTATTCCACACATGCATGTTCTGATATATGCAGTGGTCTGAGAGCAGAAAATTGGGCAAGTCCACTCCAAAATGTGGAGTGCAGAAAATCCTCCCCATCTCTAGCCATTTGAAGCCTATTTCATGGCACAGTCAAATCTTGAGATGGTGCATTGACATTTTCCTTTGCTTGTGAATGGCAAACCTGGCAGATACAGTGGTACCTCGAGTTAAGAACTTAATTCGTTCCGGAGGTCCGTTCTTAACCTGAAACTTTCCTTAACCTGAGGTACCACTTTAGCTAAAGGGGCCTGCCACTGCCGCCATGCCGCTGCCACGCGATTTCTGTTCTCATCCTGAAGCAAAGTTCTTAACCCGAGGCACTATTTCTGGGTTAGCGGAGTCTGTAACCTGAAGCCTCTGTAACCCGAGGTACCACTGTATCTGTGATGCGTTGAACTATCAATAATCTCCAGCACACATAAAGATGCACACATCTAGAGTTGTCATATGTCCCAGCTGGCTGAGCTTTACTCTGATTCTAGCTATGCCACCCACTATTCATTGATACCTTTAGATGGTCTAGATTTCTAGCTCATAACAATATACTCACCTTTCATCCTTAAAGGACTGAAGGAATGAGGCAAAATGTGCAGGAAGGACTCTGCACAATCAGATGCATGTGACGCTGTGGTCTAAACCACTGAGCCTCTTGGGCTTGCCAATTCGAAGGTCAGCAGTTTGAATCCCTGCAACGGGGTGAGCTCCCATTTCTCTATCCCAGCTCCTGCCAACTTAGCAGTTCGAAAGCACATTAGTGAAAGTAGATAAATAGGTACCACTGTGGTGGGAAGGTAAACAGTGTTTCTGTGTGCTCTGGTTTGTATCACAGTGTTCTGTTGCACCAGAAGTGGTTTAGTCATGCTGGCCACCTGACTCGGAAGGTTGTCTGTGGACAAACACCGGCTCCCTCAGCCTAAAAGTTAGATGAGCGCTGCAACCCCATAATCTGGACTTAACTGTCCAGGGATCCTTTACCTTTACATTAGAGTCATTTATTGAGAAATGAGTCTTCTCATGCCTTGCATTGTACTTAGGACTATTACAGCTATGATTGACACTCTGTGCTCATCCAGGCTTCCTTTTGTGTTCTGCTTCTAAGCACAACTTTAAAGCTCTGTGTCCATGCACTTTTTTTTAGCCCCAGTGCTTTCTCTGCAAAAATCTACTCATACTCAGACATGGAGCTTTCAGCACGAACCTATGCCTAGAAAGCACAGGGTAAAATTTAAGTGTGGATAAGCCCTTAGAGTCCTGCCAACCTAGCAGTTTGAAAGCACATCAAAGTGAAAGTAGATAAATAGGTACCGCTCTGGCGGGAAGGTAAACGGCATTTCCGTGCGCTGCTCTGTTTCACCAGAAGCAGCTTAGTCATGCTGGCCACATGACCCGGAAGCTGTACGCCGGCTCCCTCGGCCAATAAAGCAAGATGAGCACCGCAACCCCAGAGTCGGCCACAACTGGAGCTGTTTGACAGTGGAATTTGCTGCCAAGGAGTGTGGTGGAGTCTCCTTCTTTGTAGGTCTTTAAGCAGAGGCTTGACAACCATATGTCAGGAGTGCTCTGATGGTGTTTCCTGCTTGGCAGGAGGTTGGACTCGATGGCCCTTGTGGTCTCTTCCAACTCTATGATTCTATGATTCTATTATTCTAATGGTCAGGGGTCCCTTTACCTTTACCTTTAAGCCCTTAGAGAGGGAAGCTGTGATATTGACAGAGATGAAAAAAGATTAAACTAATACACCTATGTATGAAGAAGGGAGTCCTGGGTTCATCCTGAATCCATTTGCTGTGTTGTGAGGTTTAAAAAACAAATTCAAACAAAATAACATTGCTTCATAGCTGGGTAGAAAGATTATGACCATGCTTTTCCAATTAGACTCTTACCAACAAAACTGCAGCATCTATTGCCTCTGCATTATTCAGCAACTTTTTTATTTTATTTTTTATTTTTGCAATCAGTGCATTTTGTGTCTGCTTACTGCAGTCATCATATTCTCAGAGTTTCCAGAGATTAGTCAGTGTGCCAGGTCTTTTTCTTGGCTGTATCACCCCTGACAATCAGACCAGTATTGATGAGCCCATAAAAAAGAATTTGGCAGAGATTTGCAAAACTGAAAGGGGGTGGTTCAGAGAATTATCTTCTTTTGTCAAAAGCATGGCCAAAATGCATCCATCCGAATAAACATAACCAATCTAGTTGTGCAGCATTTTTCGAAAGTCTTATGATTTGCTGGACTGCATGATGATTGCAGATAAAGTCATCATCCTAGGAATGTCCAAGAGAAGAAAAAAGGAGACTGCGTCTTCACACCCACCTTCTATTGCTTTCCACTTGTCCCAGTTTATGTCTGCAAAGGTTATTTGCAAGCCACAGTGATGCTTAACTGAAAAGTGCCACGACTGACCAAATGCAAGCAGCAAAGGTACAGTGTTTTAACTGCAAAGTTGAAAATATGAAGTGTGGCATATATACCCTTTTGGGAAACTGACTTTGGCTCCATAAAAGAGTGCACTGAAAATGCAAACTTCAGTTTACTACTGAGTAATGGGTGAGCATGTTCATTTACAAGATGGGTGCTGTCTCCAAACATCCTCAAAAGGTTTATGTCAAAATGAGAAGCAGGAAGTAAATCAAAGCCTGTTGATGTAAACCTCTGGTTCCATCCAATGGCTACCAATCCGGCAAATGTCTTCCATAGTGAAAATATGACTAAATTAAATTGGCTGTTATCCAATCCTGCTATGATGAGAAGACAGGGTATGTTGGATCTATGTGCAGAACACGAGAAGGCCCACCTGTTCATTTCCCCCAATATCCTCTGTGTTGCTTTTCTACCCTGTCTTGTTTCTCACAGCCATTTTCATGTATTTCTTAATTTAATTTATATGCTGCCCTTCATCTGTGGATCTCAGGGCACTTCACAACATAAGATATGCTATAAAAATGCAAAATAATAAAAACAAGAACGGAAAACAAAACAACAATCCTCCCACAAACACATTTAATAGGGGTGTACTCCTCCTTCCAACAACTCATGCAACCAAGCTGGTGCCTCTACTTCAACTTTTGTTGTTGTTTAGTCGTTTAGTCATGTCCAACTCTTCGTGACCCCATGGACCAGAGCACGCCATGCACTCCTGTCTTCCACTGCCTCTTGCAGCTTGGTCAAACTCATGTTCATAGCTTCGAGAACACTGTCCAGCCATCTCATCCTCAGTCGTCCCCTTCTCCTTGTGCCCTCTATCTTTCCCAACATCAGGGTCTTTTCCAATGAGTCTTCTCTTCTCATGAGGTGGCCAAAGTATTGGAGCCTCAGCTTCACGATCTGTCCTTCCAGTGAGCACTCAGGGCTGATTTCCTTAAGAATGGATAGGTTTGATCTTCTTGCAGTCCATGGGACTCTCAAGAGTCTCCTCCATCACCATAATTCAAAAGCATGAATTCTTCGGCGATCAGCCTTCTTTATGGTCCAGCTCACTTCCATACATCACTACTGGGAAAACCATAGCTTTAACTATACAGACCTTTGTAACAGGGGTATAAGATGTTAATCAACCAAAGGTCTGGTTGAAGAGGGACATTTTTGGCTGATGCCTAAAGGTGCATAATGAAGGTGCTTGGAGCCAACCTGGAGAGAGCATTCCACAAATGGGGAAACACTGCAGAAAAGGCCCGTTCTCGTGTTGCCACCCTCTGGACCTCTTGTGGGGGAGACACACAAAGGAGGGCCTCACATGGTGATTTCAGGGTCGGGTCACTTCATATGGGGAGAGGTGGTCCTTCAGGCATCACAGTCCTGAGCAGTTTAAGTCTTTATAGGTCAGAAACAGTGCTTTGAATTGGACCCGACAGCCAGGATCAGTGAGCAACCTGGCTGCCGAATTCTGCACTAGCTTAAGTTTCCAAACCACCTTCAGTGGAAGCCTTACATATAGCACATTGCAGCAATTTAGCCTAGAGGTTACTACAGCATAGACAACACTAGTTAGGCTGTCCCTGACCAGATAGAGGCACAGCTGAGCCACCAGCTGAAGTTGATGGAAGACACTCTGGGCATAGCTGTCAACCATCCCTTATTTGGTGGGAAACTCCCTTATCCCAGTGCCGTGTCCCGCTGCTGTCCCTTATTGATGATGTCCCTTAAATTTCCCGGGTTTCAAAGGAAGCAGCTCCTCTCCCTCCCTCCCTGCCAGCCAGGGAGGAGGGAGACTCCAACTGTGTTGCTTGGCTGCATTGCTCACCCAATAAGGAGTCTAAGAACGACGGGGAGATGGAGCTTGCATGCCTTGTGCCGATCAAATCGGCCGTGTTGCCTGGGGACTCGCCTTTGCTCAGTGCTTCCCAGCGAAGAGGTGACGGTGGTTTTCCTTGCTGCATCCCCTTTGCTGGGTTGCTGCACTGTGGGAACCACAGCTTGAGGCTTCCTTTGACTGCTGGCTGGGCTTTCTGCCTTTGGCTCGGAGGGGCTCAGAAGTCAAACATACCTGTGCTCTGAAAATCCCTTATTTTGGCTACTGATCCCTTATTTCCGAGGCTGCTGGTCCCTTATTTTCAAATCTGTAAGTTGATAGCTATGACTCTGGGCCACTGACACCACTTAAGTCTCAAACAACAGCAAATGATCCTTATTCATTGTACTCATTCATTGCTGCCCACCTCAGCACTCAAAGCCAATGTTCATTGTGCTAACTCCTGTTTTTTAATGTTTTGAATTTTGTATACATTGAGTCCCAAATGAGAAAACCCAACATATTCTTTGATTCAAACAACCATGATATGTTTTAGCTGCTCTTCTCCCTGTCGCTGTTCAAACTCATTTTCAATGAGAGGATGGAAATACTGTCATTCAACAAGCAAGCTGGAATGTTCAACAATAGTTTCATTGTTGAAACCAGAAAAGGACTCCCCCCATTCCAATCTCTGAGACGTTATTACTGATATCCCTGTCACTGGAGAGAGTCTGATTTATGGTGATGATGCTGGTTATTTACTGTGTTATTGTGAAATAACACGGTAGATTTGCTGTGATTTACCATGTAGTTTATGCAAAGTACCAGGTGGTAGTTTATTGTAACTCAGTAAATAAAGCTACTTTCCAATAGAGCTTTCGCAAATGATCTTGACTTACAAAGGCAGAAGAGAGGAAACAAGTAAGTTTTATTTTAACATTGTAATTCTCCAAACTGAGCTCAAAAGAAGCTTTATACTAGTATTTTTATTACACTGAAAGCATCAGTTCAACTACCTTTTAATTAAGAATAGGGTTTTTCTTATTTCATGGTTATTAGGGCTGCCATACATCCTGGAAAACCAGGATATGTCCTAGATTTGGACTTCAAAAATGGCGTCCTGGCAGATTTTCCTGAAATCAGCTAAATGTCCTGGTTTTTGAGGACATATGGCAGTAAGCGTTTGCCTGACTTTGGGGAGAAGGCAAGAGGGCTCTTGGACCGTGCAAGAGCCACACCCCCCCACTGCCTTCCCAAAGCCAAGTAAACCCACAAACACAGCTTTGGGGAGTGGGTTTCCTCTACTCTGCATTTATTTATTTATTTATTTATTTCCCCACACACTAGCACAAAGCTGAGATCATCCAAGCAAAATCATTGTAAGATGTAAGTTACCTGTACAGTGGTACCTCTGGTTAAGAACTTAATTCATTCTGGAGGTCCGTTCTTAACCTGAAACTGTTCTTTACCTGAAGCACCACTGTAGCTAATGGGGCCTCCTGCTGTCGCCATGCTGCCGGAGCACTATTTCTCTTCTCATCCTGAAGCAAAGTTCTTAACCCGAGGTACTATTTCTGGGTTAGCGGAGTCTGTAACCTGAAGCGTCTGTAACTCAAGGTACCACTGTATAGCATTTGACAGGTTGGTTTGGCTGAACTAGGGGCTAAATAAAATGACGAGCTGCCCGCTCTGATTCAACCTTCTCGGGAGCCAGTGTGGTGTAGTGGTTAAGAGCGGTAGACTCGTAATCTGGTGAACCAGGTTCGCTTCCCCGCTCCTCCACATGCAGCTGCTGAGTGACCTTAGCCTAGTCACATTTCTTGGAAGTCTCTCAGCCTCACTCACAGAGTGTTTGTTGTGGGGGAGGAAGGGAAAGGAGAATGTTAGTCACTTTGAGACTCCTTCGGGTAGTGATAAAGCAGGATATCAAATCCAAACTCTTCCTTTTCTTCTTCTCTTTGGATGGTAGAAGCCACTGTGGTGCTCTTCAGATCTGTTAGTTCCCAGTGCAATACTAAACACGTTTATGAAGAAATGGGTTCTCCTACAATCCAAGGTATTTATTTCTATGTAAATACTTTTAGAACTGGGATATAATTGCTATACCAACTTTCATTCCAATAACCCAAGAAGAAACATTTTGCATGTTTCTTCCCATCTTGTAACATGGTTATGAGCTAGTATTTGAACTTCAGACAGAGAATGGTGCCCTGAACATGAATACGGGATTTCGTTCTGATCTCTCAGAGTTCAAGGGGGATGCTGCTATAAACCAATAATACAAAAACAGGGAAGTTAAAGCCATGGCCTCCATTTACTCTGCCAACTACAGTTAAGCGGCTCAAGGCAAGGAACCAGCTTATTTAGGGATCTAAATGCTAGCTCTGATGTTGCTATTAGAAACTTATAGCCTGATCTATCTCACTTCAGAAAGAATTTTTAGTGCCCGCAAGTTCCAAAAGATTAATTGGAAATATATATAAGTTCCCCAATTCTCTTAGGGGCCTAATAACAGACTGAAATTGCCCACAAATAGAAGTAACCGCAAAGCAAAGGAAGATTCCCCAGAGTTCTTCCAGACTTTAATAACAGACACTGAGTGGTAAGTTCTTGGCACATTTCCCGAAGCAAATGGGTCTTGAGGCTGCACTGAAGAGAAGGAAACTCTCCTGAAACTTCTTGTGACGTTCTGTTGATTTGGAACTGTGCATATTCACATCTAAGAGCTGAGCTGAAACTGCTTTGTCGGGGACCTAGGTATTTTTGACATGTTGAAAAAACTGACCTCATTTGCCTACAGGAACTTCGTCACACAGTTAAATCTGATTGCCTATATAATGAAGTGACACAATCTTGCTCTCTGCACAATCCTGATTGGCTGGGATCACCCCAGGTCTCCAAACCATGTCATTAAAGGACTTCCGTTCCTTGAATGAAGCTCTTTAGCTATTGTGACCTTTCTGAGAAGCTTTCATCTGAGTACTTCCACTATTAGAGTCGAGGAAGGTAGGGCCAGAAATAAAGTTGTGGCATCGTAGTATTTGAATAGGATGAATATTCAAACTTAAAGAAAATAAATTCTACATACAACCAGAGGAGGATGGTCCATTATGCCCCACCAGCCTCAGCTTGCCTTCAACCAGCTCCCTCCTGCTTACTTACAGTCCTGGAGGTGCTTGGCTTTCAGCGTCATCCTTGGGTCTCAGCATCATCCTTGTAGAACTCAGCAGAGAGGAGCAGGATGAGGGACAAAGTTGTATTAGTTGGCTCTGCCTCTCATTGCAGTGGCATGCAGTGAAATTTTATCATCGAGGAACAGTTACATCCAGACGTGCCAGCTTGTGAGAGCGATTGAGGTGGGACGTGTCGATGAGCATCACATCTTCCTCCCTAAGCTAGGCAGAAGCTTTCTGGGCATTGAGAAGGAGATGCCAGGGCTCTGACAGGATGCTGGAGCCTTCTTGCCTTCTTCCCAAAACTGGACGTGCTTTGGGAAGGTGGTAGGAGGGCTCTTGGACCCATCAGAGCATCACGCCTCCCTCTCTAAGCTGGGCAGAAGCTTCCCAAGGTTTGGGAAGGGAGAGCCAGGGAAACATTTAGGGGGTTAGCCTAGTCCCCCTAGTCCACTGACCACACACCACTGTGTCATTGGCTCTGTCTGCACCTACTCTTGGTCTCTCTGGCTTCCACCCTACGTGTGCCAATGAGCACCAGCCACCACTACATCTCCAAAGTGAATTTTGTGGCTGAAACTTGTATATCGATCATAAGGGCTGTATTGCTGTTACTTGAACCATATAACGTTTGAAAGACACCGTGCAAAAACTTAGATCTCCCAGAAGGGGAACATTTCCATCTGAGTTATACTATTTTAGCCATGAAGGTGGGAGCTCCTGAGGGTAGCCAACTAAAAGAGGGGCCAGGGCTCTTCTGTAGTCGTACAGAAGAGGGAAATTAAGTAGGGGTAGATGTCACCTGGTACTCTAGGCTTCTTGGAAAAGAATTACATACAGGCAACTCTAAGCTTATATGGGGGTTACATTATGGGGATAGTACATAAAGCCAAAATCACATACAGTGGTACCTCTGGCTATGTACTTAATTCGTTCCGGAGGTCCGTTCTTAACCTGAAACTCTTCTTAACCTGAGGTACCACTTTAGCTAATGGGGACTCCCTCTGCCGCCGTGCCACCACCACACAATTTCTGTTCTCATCCTGAAGCAAAGTTCTTAACCCGAGGTAATATTTCTGGGTTAGCGGAGTCTGTAACCTGAAGTGTCTGTAATCTAAAGCGTATGTAACCCGAGGTACCACTTTATAGTCAAAATTCATTGGGAACAATGGTAGATGGGATGCCTGCCCCCCTTTGTCCCCCCCTTTTTTTGGCCAACTGCGTAAAACTGAATGCACACAAGTTACATGTGCATACGTTGTGAGTTGCTTGACATGTCCAGAAAATGCCATTTCCCTCCTTCTGACAGGGATGTATTTGCCTCACCCTGTAAATCTTGAGAAACTCCTTCCCAAAGAATGGAGTGGGTAGAAATGTGTGTAGCCCATCAGGCCGTTCAGCATAGGGCTGATAAACACTATATATAGGCAGTGGCACTTCCGAGTTCATAGGAACATTCAGTCATGTGACTCCTTGCCCAGTCTCAAGTGGTGCAGCCCAGACACAGATTTACTATCTTAGTGGAAGCGAAGACTTAAATTAATTGCTACGTCCATTGAAAATATGTAAGGATGTGTGTGGAGGCAACTAATTCCTTGTATCTCACTTCTAGTTGTTTGAAAATTGTGGCTTTAATTGAGTCGTTTAGTGACCCTTTCATTGTTTCATTGGAACTACTCCATGGTAAGTCCTCATTGACTCATCCCCCTCAGTGTAATGATCCTGGTATAGCACTCTCTGTGTTTGAAGGCACGCTGTTTTTATTGCTGAAACACGGCATGTGGACTAATCAGATCTGATTCTGAAAACACTTAAGTATACATTTCTCATTGACTTACTCCCAACATAGCTTATGGTATAAAAGTGAGACATTTTCATACGCACAAGCTCAAGTAGTATTCCCACCCACCCCCCATTGACCTTCCCCATTGCTGTTGTCAGTGGCGTAGCGTGGGGGGTGCAGGGGGGGCCCGGCTGCACCGGGCGCAACATCTGGGGGTTAGGGTTAGGGGGCGCAAATTACTTCCCTTGCCCCGGGTGCTGACAACCCATGCTACGCCACTGGCTGTTGTTTCATCTGATTGTCATGCCAGGAGACTTTAAGGCCAGTTTCATAGGTTTCCCTGGCAGCCAAGAGATGAACCTGCGCTACATCTGATGTCTGTTGACTCAGGAGCAAGTCCCACTGAGTTCAATGGGATTCACTCCCAGGCAACTGTACATAGAATTGCAGCCCTAGTCAACTGTCCGTCTGCCTATCTATGCATATACAGTGGTACCTCAGTTTAAGAATAGTCCTGTTTACGAACGATTCAATTTACAAACTCCGCAAATCTGGAAGTAGTGTCCCGTTTGCAAACTGTACCTTGGTCTAAGAATGGAATCTGAACAGTGGAAGGGCACCCGCGACAGGAGGCCTCATTAGGGAAAGCACGCCTTGGTTTAAGAACGGTTTTGGTTTAAGAACAGACTTCCAGAACGGATTAAGTTTGTAAACCGAGGTACCACTGTATAAGAAAGGCTTTGCATATCATGGGATTGATCCAGAGCAGAACTCCGATGTATGGTTAGTAGAGTAAAAACTTAAATACGTTGCAGGTTTCCCCCCCACAATAGACCAGAGGCAATTATATTTCATCCAGCAGAGCTTTACTGCTATTGAAGGCAAATGAGCATCATGGTCACGGATCATATACATTCAGGATTGGCACTGTCCATAAGAAATCCAGTTGCAGCACACTTAACTTAAACCTACAATAACTTATAATAAGTCTAAACTATAACACTAAGCATACTATGTACAGAACAGCACACCAGAAGGAAGAGAGGTAGAAAGAGAAAGCAAAGCCCGGGCTCCTTCTGGCCTCTTATTATAGTCAGCATGACCATGAGAGAAGAGATAACAGAAGCAGTTTAAGCCAGCAGTACTCAGCTTCTCTGAAGGAATAAGCCAAACATCACGAACCTTCTGCTAGTTTCCTTCACACAGATGAGCTTCCAGAACCCTCTTGAACTAATTAGAATAGGAAAGATCTATACACACCATCAGATCAATGCTTTCTGCACTAAGACATGCAAACTAACATTGCATTGGGTCACAATTACTAGCCCATGAAACACAGGGCTATGGATTCTGTTTGGTCCCTGCTCTTCTTGATAGAAGTCTCTCTGAACTATGTTGATGGAGATCCTTGGAGAGATCCAAGTGGTTCTCCCACCCCAATGTTAAAGCCAGCATTTCTAAGGGCCCCACTGAACCATTCAAGTCTTAGTTGCTGCCTTTATCTCTCTAAATGGAAGATGGAGAATCCTGGGCCTGGAGCTGAAAGCAACCCCACCCCAGGCCTTTCTCCTCAAGATGAGCTTCCTCCCTGGCCACACCCTCTCCCCTAGACCACGCCCCTTCAGCAGCCCTGATCTTCACTTCCTTGAGTGTTTATGCTTGATTAGGATGTATCATTGAACACCGATGACGCCTCTCGCTTGCCTGGAGGGAGAATAGAGATGTGTTTGTGTGAAAATTAACCTACAGTATAAAGGTTTAGGAGGGAAGTGGGTGGCGCTGTGGATTAAACCACAGAGTTTAGGACTTGCTGATCAGAAGGTCAGCGGTTCGAATCCCCACGACGGGGTGAGCTCCTGTTGCTCAGTCCCTGCTCCTGCCATCCTAGCAGTTCGAAAGCATGTCAAAGTGCAAGTAGATAAATAGGTACCGCTCCGGTGGGAAGGTAAACGGTGTTTCCATGTGCTGCTCTGGTTCGCCAGAAGTAGCTTAGTCATGCTGGCCCCATGACTCGGAAGCTGTACGCCGGCTCCCTCGGCCAATAAAGCGAGATGAGCGCTGCAACCCCAGAGTTGGCCACGACTGGACCTAATTGTCAGGGGTCCCTTTACCTTTTTATAAAGGTTTAGGACTAAGACCACTTTTGTCCTTGGCCCTGTCCACCATGAAAGTAGGCTCATTTGCAGTGTTTACAGTGCAACACTGCAAAGGCTCAACAAAGGAACAAAGGAAGATAAGCATTAACTCTCCCAGCACACCCGGTCTGAGATGATAATGATTACGAAGGACTGCACACGAGAAATGGATTTTATATTTTTAAGAAACAAATGAGGCACTGTTTGTAAGAAGGCAATGATGTGCGGCTGTTAGAATGGACAACAACAAGTGAAGGAGGAAATGGATATTAATGAAGAGAAGATGTGGCTATAGGAGAAAAATATGGAGATATGTTTGCAACGGGAGTGGGAAACCTGATTTTGTTTAAGAAATTGTATTAAATTAAGGAATTCAGTTTGATTTGTAATTTATTTTTGGAAAACTAATAAAAATAATTTGGAAAAAAGAAAGAAAGTAGGCTCCTCACCCTTTCTTCAAATTTTGTTGCCTAAAGTAGTCTGCTGTATGATTGAGTGAGCCGTGGGCACTTTAGGCATGTCAAGCTAGTATTTTATTTTAATTTTTTAGTCTTATATCCTGCCCTTCAACCCAAAGGTTCCCATGACAGTAACAATGATCCTTTAAAATAAAGCACACCAATATTGTACAAATTCACATTACCAACCCTAATTATAAAACAGAATTTCAACAGGAAATATAACTCTTCACACCAACCAACTACATACGCATTAAGGAGATGATCTGCCTTAACTTGACATCTGAAAACATTTAACGTGGCAGACGTGCATATCTCCAGAGGGAAAGAATTCCACATCTGGGGCAGCTTAATTCCTGCTGTCACACCGTGACATACAGCTGCTAATGGAACAACAAGCAAGGCCACTCCAGCAGCTCTTAAGGCACCAGTCAGGAGGTGGCAAGAGATCTTTCTGATCCATGGGCCTCAGAGGAATATATGACTCTGTAGACCAATGCTGGCACCTTAAACTGGGCCAGGTAGCGATCCCACTGTGCAGTGCCAGTATGGCCACTGCTTTCTGCATTAGCTGCAGCTTCTGCATCATTTTCAAGACCAGTCCCTTGTAGGGCACATTTCAAGAGTCTAAACCAGGGGTCAGCAAACGTTTTCAGCAGGGGGCCAGTCCACTGTCCCTCAGACCTTGTGGAGGGCCAGACTATATGTTTTTTTTTTGGGGGGGGGAAATATGAATGAATTCCTATGCCCCATAAATAACACAGAGATGCATTTTAAATAAAAGGACACATTCTACTCATGTAAAAACACACTGATTCCTGGACCATCCGTGGGCCGGATTGAGAAGGCAATTGGGCCGGATCCAGCCCCCAGGCTTTAGTTTGCCTACCCATGGTCTAAACTATGTGCTGTACAATTGAGTTCCCCTTCCCAAACCATTGCCCCAGTTTCCCATAGAGACTCAACAGTAGCTTGCAATAAATAATTCAAATGATGCAAATAAAGCATTTCTAATGTAAATTGACACTCTGAAATGCTTCACATTATTCTGCAGGTGTCTTGTGTTTTCTCTTACAATACTGATTTTCTTTTTCCGATACCAGGGCCTCGAGTCCCTACAGTTTCAGGTTTCAGTCTTGCCAGTGTAGTGTAGTGAGCAAGTTACTGTTCAGAGAGTTCTAGATTTGGTTCTCAGGACTCCCATGAATTCTTTAGGTGGCCTTAGACAAGCCCCCTAAACTCCACCCCACCCAGTCACTACCATCACCATCACTATGGGGACAACAGTGATCTTAGAGGCTATATTGCAGATTACAAGCTGATCTGTGTGAATCAGTTTTAAAATTATTCAATATTGGATATTATTATTTGCATTCATATATTCCATATGACTTGCACTTAATTGGGAATCACAAGTGTCTTCAGAAGCTATGGGGCTGCTTCTCAATGCTCCAGGATGAATTCACTAGATGTGCGAGAAATACACATTATTCCAGTTCTTTCCAAATGGCCAAAGTCTAGTGGCAGTTAATTAACAGGGCATTCAATTCTCGTAAGTTCTTCAACGTCTCGACTTGGTAGTCAGGACACTTTCTCTTGCAAGTGGGCAGAGCTCTGTGCTAAATATTTGAGAAGTCAATTTTTGCTGCAAATCTTGCAATTTTGTGAGGAATGCTGAAATATTAGGTAATACCTCCATCTTTCAGGGACGCCAGTGGCACTGTGGGTTAAACCACAGAGCCTAGGACTTGCCAATCAGAAGCTTGGCAGTTTGAAAGCATGTCAAAGTGCAAGTAGATAAATAGGTACCGCTCTGGCGGGAAGGTAAACGGCGTTTCCGTGCACTGCTCTGGTTCACCAGAAGTGGCTTAGTCATGCTGGCCACATGACCCGGAAGCTGTATGCTGGCTCCCTCGGCCAATAAAGCGAGATGAGCGCCGCAGCCCCAGAGTCGGCCACGACTGGACCTAAAAGTCAGGGCTCCCTTTACCTTTACCTCCATCTTTCACTATCCGTATTCCCACCCCCCACCTATCTGCAGCCACTTCACTCCTCTCTTTCTTGCTGTGGTGGGGATAGGGAAATCTCAACTGCTGACGCAAACAGGTTGACCCTTGTGTCATATTGCACATTTACATCTTCAACACACAGTACATCTGTAGGTCAAGATTCTTCTGTTGCACTGCTTCACTTTAAATGGGATGGACACTTGGAAGGACATTCCAAAACAGGAGCAAATTGGCTTTGTTACCTTAGCAATGGGGAAAAGTTATTCCTTTCCACCCTGCATCTGTGCCCTTGTGAAAATTTCCCACCATTTTGGGATGGGGACAGGTGTCAAAAAGAAGGGTCGTGTTTCATAGGAGTGAAACTGTTTCCATATCATGATCTCCAATTTCAGCTGAGCATTAAGCAGCCAGTCATTGCTGATTTCCTCCATTTTCCCAGTCACCAGCAGTTATGATAGATTCACATATTCATCTTTCTCATCTAAGGAGCTCAGGATCGTATCCACGCTCCCCTTCCCACCTGACTCTTCACTACAGCTCGCTGGATTTAACCTATTGTATATAATGACCTAAAAATACAGAAGAAAAACATAATGATTTAGCAATCTTCTTTTCTTCGCTTTTCTTCACTTATAAAGATGATGTTCTGCTGATAATAGAGAGAGGGCTTTTATGGAAATTACGAGTGTTGTAAGGCTGTCAACTGCAGAAATGTTGAGGAAGAGCTATAGAAATCTAATTTCCTGCTAAATAATCCTCCTAAAGCAAAGTACACTTTATTTGACATCTTTATGACAGTGGATCAGAGTATGGTTATTTTTTGGATCCCTGAAATGATTTGACTTGGCAGATCATCACTGCTGAAGACACTCGAATGATAAGATATATAGATCACTGCCCAATGGAAGCAATTTGGGATTCTTCATTGGGTTTGAGGGCATTCCTATATTTTGATTCTTATGCACAGTGGTACCTCGGGTTACACATGCTTCAGGTTACATACGCTTCAGGTTACATACTCTGCTAACCCAGAAATAGTACCTCGGGTTAAGAACTTTGCTTCAGGATGAGAACAGAAATTGTGCTCTGGCGGCGGGGCAGCAGTGGGAGGCCCCATTAGCTAAAATGGTGCTTCAGGTTAAGAACAGTTTCAGGATAAGAACGGACCTCCGGAACAAATTAAGTACTTAACCTGAGGTACCACTGTATTAGCAGAGCAAGGAAAAGTCAATATTATGTTTATCAAGACTCCTCTGAGAAATCCCCCCACACACACACTGTTTTTTTCTGGGGGGACGGGGCGCAGGGGTTTGCATACCCCTAAACATTTTGTGAATCTAATGGGAGAAGAAAGTAATATTTCTTCTTCCTCTTCTTCTTCTTCTTCTTCTTCTTCTTCTTCTTCTTCTTCTTCTCTAGCATGGTGAATCATCAGTTCTGTTGCTACCCCTGATGGCAGCTTCATTTCCTGTCACGGTGTTTCCTGAGTCTCAGACGGAACAACAACAACAACAACTTTATTGTCAGTGTACAACCTGTGTACAATGAAATTAAATGAGCATCTCCCCCCACCCAAACACTCAATCTCATTGCACTCTGTGTGTTTGTCACACAACACACCAACCCCAAAAGTCAGTTGTACTATATTATTTCCTGTTCAGCAGCCTAACAGCCCACGGATAGAAACTGTTTTTTAGCCTGTTGGTACGACTGACTATACTTCTATATCTCCTGCCCGAGGGTAGAAGATTAAAGAGGTGCTGGCCGGGGTGTTGCACTGCTCCGGGTGTGTTTATATGTATATAAAGTAGATTATCCAAAATGCTGAGTTGCTGAGGTCTGTCACACAAACTGCGAAGACTCTGCGGTTCCCTAAGTGTGCCAATGTCTGTTGGCATCGGTCGCTGTGATGTTTGGGCTGAAGAAAGCTTTTGAAGCTCCTGAATGATCGACCAGGAGAGAGAGAATATGCCAGTTGGGCATGTGTCTCTGCCAGGGTCCTACTCGAGTGTAGGACGAGCTCCTGACACTCTCTCCCCACTCCAAAGAGTTAGAGCACACTGGTAAAGGGGTCCGTGGGGGCTCTGTCTGAACACCCATACAGGGGTTGACAGGGCACAGGCCCCCCACCCAAACAATGTGTTGCAGGGACACACATACACACCCCAATTTGATGAATGCCATAAGGTGTTCCTTAACCCTGATGGAAAAATCAGTGAACAGATTGGGTTGGTTGATTCTGGGTACAAACTCAATGCCTGTGCCAAGACCTGACATCTGTAATCAATAAATTGGTGGCCTATTTGATCCTCATTGTCTTATCCTGCCTTTATTACTTCTTTTTATGGTTCAACCTGTTATGTATTCAGTGGTCTGTGTTTGCCTTGACTAAAGATTCTGAGCCCCTGTGTTCTGATTCAATACATGATATCCAATCACGGAACATTTCATGATTTGGGCCTCTGCTATTGGCCCTTAAACTCTGAGTTATAATTCGCAGCAGGGAAGTTTAGACAGCCAATCACGTTGGGAGTGGGAGTGGCTCAGGCCTTCAGAAATGAATATAAGCAGTTGCTTTGCCCCTGTTGTCCAATTCTTACTGTTATCACTGTGTTTTGCCTCATGGGTGTGGGATGTGAAACACAAGAGCAGTCAAGTACAACATTCCTAGAGTGAACATGTTTGCACATGGGGAGGAATGTTTGTCCAGCCAGCAGGTAAACTTCCTGTTTCCTTCTGGACTGGGACAGACTTCCTCTGCATGTGACTAGAGGTGGGTGTGGCCTCACCTGTGCAGGTAATGACAAAAGCACAGGGCAGGGCAGCCATCTCTCTCTTTTTCACCACATGCATCGAAGAAGCAACATCTACTGAGTGAAAGATGCACTCTTGGCTTCCAGCCAAGAGAGGACAAAGGGACTGTCTTCTTAAGAGATAGATTCCAAATGCACGTTACTTCATTAAGCTAAGTCTGCCTTCTGGGTTCTGACTGTGAACAGAATGTGAGTAAACTCTTTTTATACTTTTGTAGAAGACTGTGTCGTCTCTTATATTTTAAGAGGGAACCAGGGGGAAATACCAGAACAGTTATTATAGAGGCTTTAGCATCCGTTGCAAAGCTTAAAATTAAGGGGAATGTTACTATGCTGAAATTGTGGAACTTGTTAACACAAGTTGGATAAGGATATAATCAGACAATATATCCTCTCCTGCATCCCTGAACATTCCCACAATGGGAACCCACCTACACTTCACTGGCGACGAAGGTGGCTAGGCGAGGCTAGGCATGCAGCCCTTTCTAGCTTCCACAAGCTGAAATCACTGCTGGGGAACTGTCGCCTCAGCTGAACTGAAATGTTCTGTGATTGGATATCATGGATCGAATCAGAACACAGGGGCTTAGAATCCTTATTCCAGACTCAAACTCAGACAAACACAGACCACTGAATACATAACACAACCCTGACCTTCATGGACTCGCTGCAGCTGGGAACTGCAAATATTTATTACTGCTCTCTTGTTTTCACTGTGTATCTGGCTTAAGTGCTTTTTGCATAGCTGCTGGTGCTACTACGGCACAGCTGCTGACTGGCAGGAGATCTCATAACCCTGATCTAGGTATTCATTTTCTTTTGACCTTAGAAACTGTGTTGTAACATGGCAGGCAGGGGGGACGGGACACAAAATTCTATCATTACATTCATTCCTAAGTAGATGTTTTAACAAAACTTCCCCAGCCAATTCTGCCTAGTTTCTCTGTGTGTTAAGGTTAAGATTTCCATCTCAGCAACATAGAACCAAGCTGAGTAAATGCAAAGGGAGGGGAAGAATCCCACCCACCACAGCAACTTAACAAGATGACTTTTTGTACCTGTAGGGAATTTGACTCACTAGAATGATGTTGAAAACATTAATGAATATGTATGTTTATTTCTAGCAATTTCTCGCTCTTCTTCCCTTCCCTTCAGTGGCATAATAGCAATAGAGAAGGCAATCTACTTCCCATTGTGCATGTTCTGTAGTGCAGAAGAAAGCTCTTCTGGGTACTGAGGGTTCATAATATAAGCAAGTCCTTTTGTGACTTTCAATTGCTTGTAGGTTTGTGATGGTCCACAGCACTTTAATAATTAGTCTATGGGGAGCTTTAATAGAGTAGGGCAACTCTTTTTAATTAACAGTTCCCAGTACATGAGTTGACCAGGAGACATCAAACCACAGTTTAGCTCCAAGGTAAGATGAACTTGGAGGAAATCACATTTTTAACTACTGTGGTGCTGCACTCCATCTTCCCTTCTTGGGTAATTTGGAAGGGAGCAAAATGCGCTCTGCCATTCTGGCCTTTGGTTAACGGGAAGCCAATATTTCCAGAAGAATTAATTAAAAGAGAGGAATAACCTTTGAGTGCCATTCCTTGAGAATTTTCACTATACAGAAACACAGGTGGTCTGTTTTTATGATGTGATATGCATAAGAAAATAGCATTTATTTATTTATTTATTTTACTATGTGCAAGATTGGCTAGCATCCTTAGAAAGAGAGCATGCTATGGTGGTTGGAATCCGAAGGCACGCTAGCTACCTGTACACTGAGCATGTGTTTCACTCTCTTTCATTGACAGCAGCCAAACTTAAAACTCATTAACTTTGGGTAGATCTTGTTCTCAGGCTGGACTGACCCCAGAGAGATGGAAAACCAACTACATGCACTGCTTTCCATTATCCTTCTAATGGATACAAGGATAAAGGCAGGGGGTCTATCAACCCTTCTGCGGAATAGCTGGTTGTGTGAGAGGTTGAATGCTGAGAAGATGTTTTTAGTTTCTGGTGACGAGTCACCCAAAAAGTATTTTCTCATCCTTTCTCTCTGTACATAGTATTCCACATAATGTCAGGTGGTAAACCTATGTGTGAGCAAATTGTCCTTGTGAAGGGGAATGCTTTCTCATGACAACGTGTCAGCTGGGTGTTGTTCTGACTCTCCCATGGTTTACAAGCTTCCCCACTGCCTCTGAGCTGCAACCTCCCTCAAACCCCTGTTGTAAATCTATACTGTCTTCCTCCTCCCTGGAAGGGTCAGGATGGGGAGGCGATCTCCAACATTCCTCCTCTGCCCAGTCCCTGACACTGGGTAGCCCATAAGCATCACAAACACACAAGTAGCCTGTGGGCTGGGGTGTTGTTGTCAGTAATAAGACTCCTGGATCACCTCTGTGCTACGCAGAAGGGCAGCATCACACATTCAGCACAGCAAGACATATTGCAGTGCACTTGACACAGCATGAACTTGGCCAAATCTTTGGGACCCCGTCCTGCATGTGCAGAGACTGTGATGGTTGTCCTATGGTCTCAGGCTTCAGGGAATCAGCTTCCTTCCCCCGTGGCAGTAGATAAGCAGAACAAAAGTAAAGGAGTCTTCGTAGAAACTTAAATAATCACAGTGAGAGAACAAAGAACTCCTAGAAATGGCGGTGCTCCCAATTAAGAATCCCACCCCCTTACATCCCTCATAATCCACGTCATTTCTACATCTTGTACACTTTCCATTTTTTAAGTTTCAAAAGTGTAATGCTGGTGGTCAACAAAAGAGGTTTAAAGACTGTCTCAAGGCAAATCTAAACAAATGTAGTATAAACACCGACAACTGGGAAACACTGGCCTGAGAGTGCTCCAGTTGGAGAACAGCCTTTATCAAAGGTGTCATGGGCTTTGAAGACGCTCAAACTCAGGACGCAAGGGAGAAATGTGCTAAGAGGAAGGCATGCTTGGCAAATCCACACCGTGATCAACTCCTGCCAGGAAACCAATGTCCCCACTGTGGAAGGATGTGTGGATCCAGAATTGGCCTCCACTGTCACTTACATAAAGGTAAAGGTAAAGGTAAAGGCACCCCTGACCATTAGGTGCAGTCGCGGACGACTCTGAGGTTGTGGTGCTCACTTTATTGGCCGAGGGAGCCAGCATACAGCTTCCAGGTCATGTGGCCAGCATGACTAAGCCACTTCTGGCGAACTAGAGCAGCACACGGAAAGGCTATTTACCTTCCCGCCGGAGGTAAACCTATTTATCTACTTGAACTTTGAGGTGCTTTCGAAATGCTAGGTTGGCAGGAGCAGGGACCGAGCAACGGGAACTCACCCCATCACGGGGATTCGAACCGCCAACCTTCTGATCAGCAAGCCCTAGGCTCTGTGGTTTAACCCACAGCACCACCTGCATCCCTTGTCACTTACGTACTCATTGTTAAAACCGTGTTTATGGAAGTCAATCTTACTCAACTATGAGTGATCATCAAAGAAGACATCTTGTAATCTGAGTTCGTCCCCTCTTTGCTTTGTGAGTTTTCTGTTCTGCTACTTTCTTCTTGACCTTGGGGAGAGTGGAGGAATGCTCTCCAGAGACAGTGAATCTGTTAACCCTCTCTCACCCAGTGTTTCTTCTCCTAGCTGTTCCCCATTCAGTACTTCCCAGCTTCTGCCTTCTGAACTATGTCCCTCTGCAAACCACTGTTCCAAATCTGTACTGTCCTACTGTCCTCCTGCTCCTGGGAAGATTCAGGATCCAGATCAGGAGCAGGGGGACCATTCCTACTCACTGCAACCTCCTCAGCACAGTCCCTGACATCTGGTAATGGCTCCCTACTTTTCCTCTCCCACATTGTTCTACAGTACATTAAGTATTTGTGTTGTATTCACTTTGTTGTTGTTTAGTCGTTTAGTCGTGTCCGACTCTTCGTGACCCCATGGACCAGAGCACGCCAGGCACTTCTGTCCTCCACTGCCTCCCGCAGTTTGATCAAACTCATGCTAGTAGCTTCAAGAACACCATCCAACCATCTCATTCTCTGTCGTCCCCTTCTCCTTGTGCCCTCCATCTTTCCCAACATCAGGGTCTTTTCCAGGGAGTCCTCTCTTCTCATGAGGTGGCCAAAGTATTGGAGCCTCAGCTTCACGATCTGTCCTTCCAGTGAGCACTCAGGGCTGATTTCCTTCAGAATGGAGAGGTTTGATCTTCTTGCAGTCCATGGGACTCTCAAGAGTCTCCTCCAGCACCATAATTCAAAAGCATCAATTCTTCGGCGATCAGCCTTCTTTATGGTCCAGCTCTCACTTCCATACATCACTACTGGGAAAACCATGGCTTTTACTATACGGACCTTTGTTGGCAAGGTGATGTCTCTGCTTTTTAAGATGTTGTCTAGGTTTGCCATCGCCTTTCTCCCAAGGAGCAGGCGTCTTTTAATTTCGTAACTGCTGTCACCATCTGCAGTGATCATGGAGCCCAAGAAAGTAAAATCTCTCACTGCCTCCATTTCTTCCCCATCTATTTGCCAGGAGGTGATGGGCCCAGTGGCCATGATCTTCGTTTTTTTGATGTTGAGCTTCAGACCATATTTTGCGCTCTCCTCTTTCACCCTCATTAAAAGGTTCTTTAATTCCTCTTCACTTTCTGCCATCAAGGTTGTGTCATCTGCATATCTGAGGTTGTTGATATTTCTTCCGGCAATCTTAATTCCGGCTTGGGATTCATCCAGCCCAGCCTTTCGCATGATGAATTCTGCATATAAGTTAAATAAGCAGGGAGACAATATACAGCCTTGCCGTACTCCTTTCCCAATTTGGAACCAATCAGTTGTTCCATATCCAGTTCTAACTGTAGCTTCTTGTCCCACATAGAGATTTCGCAGGAGACAGATGAGGTGATCAGGCACTCCCATTTCTTTAAGAACTTGCCATAGTTTGCTGTGGTCAACACAGCCAAAGGCTTTTGCATAGTCAATGAAGCAGAAGTAGATGTCTTTGTATTCACTTAATAACACTTAATAAGAATGGCACACATTTGTTGTTCTTGCCTTGAAAGAGGAAACTATTAACAGCCCATTATAAAACATTTACTTTTTACTTTTTTAATTCTGCAGCAGATATTCAAAAGCAGCACATGTCATGACTAATTCAATTTCTTATTTTATTAATCTTGTTATAAAAAGAGAAATTCAATCTCTTCAAACATCTTGATATAGTCGAGTTAATTTCCATAACTATAAATCTTTTATTGCAAATGAGACATTGTCAGTTTCTAGCTTCGGCTAGATAAAAAGAAGAGGAAATCATCTTGCAATTTATACACTGCTAAGCTATAATGCCATTTATAATGCCCCACATCTTTAAAACATATAGGCTACATCTTGTCTAACTTTGTATGCTTATATCTTATGTACCTTTATATAATGTTAAAGCTCTTCCCCTCGTCCAAGTCCTATTATTTAATAGTTATTGCTCCTTCAGAGTATGTTGTAGTGTTGCAGACTGTGCATGCAATTTCCTCCATCATTTCCAGGAATTTCATCCCACCATGGCAAGTATTTGCTGGAGAGGAAACCCTGAATGATATCTGTTCAGAAACAACAGCAGCAAAATATGTCGCGTGTCGAGGTCCCCAGGGCCACCTCAATAACTCACACATCACACAGAATTTTTTGTTTAAGGTTTTTGGCATAATTTTGGCCACAACTTTATTAAAATACAAACATGTGAGTGGTTGCTTAGGCATTGGTTGCGACTATCTGACCCCCCCCCCCATGGGGGACACACTGACATTCCACACGATGCGAAAGTCAGAAAAGGGTATTACACTTGGGGGTAGCGACGGAGCAGGGGACCTGCCCTCAGCCCTCCCCAAATGCAACCAGGAGCTCATTGCTATGGCCCGAGCCCCCTTGATAGGGTGAACAAGCAATAGTTAGCCCCCAATTCCTTTAACGGAATCCCTTGCAGCAGCAGCAGCATTAGAGGGGCAGGCACAGCCAATCCATGCCCCTCAACCAACCAAACCACAAACCAATGCCTAACCCCAACCTTACAAGTTGTGATGATTTGCTACGCAGTAGGCAAAAACCAAATGGCCCCAGCCAATCAGCCAGATGGACAAAATTCCTACCGGGCCCCTGACCCAAGAGCAGATGACCCCATGACAGGCATAGCAAGGTCAAAGAGAACTACCCTAATTCTAGGGGGGGGGGAATCCGATGCACGGGCGAAAAGAGGAAGCCCTAGCCTCATGCAAGGAGTTTTAGCATTTCTGGCTGTCAGTGAACAAATGGCAACATGAACTTCTTCCCAACAACAAGGGAAGCCCCCAATCACATCAGTGGCCAACGAACAATTATCCCGCCCCCAACTTTGGAGTGTCCTGGCGGCCCCCACCGCAACACGTGCTCTCCATGAAGGAGAACATGCTTTGCAACCACAGTAAGTAAAGAAGAGGCAAGACCAGAACTCCACCAACCTTAGTCTGCCCTCAGTTAAACCCCGTTCTCTGCCTGCATGTTTAAAACCATCCCAGGGGGTAGTCCCGGCTGTCAACTTTCTCCTCCTTAGTCTCATATCTCAGCACGTTCCACATAATGTCAAATGTCCTTCCCACACTTTGACAGGCCATATGGAGAAGCAGTTTAACTTTTCCAGCTAGCACCACCCATTCCACATTTCATAGAATCATAGAATCATAGAGTTGGAAGAGACCACAAGGGCCATCAAGTCCAACCCCCTGCCAAGCAGGAAACACCATCAGAGCACTCCTGACATATGGTTGTCAAGCCTCTGCTTAAAGACCTCCAAAGAAGGAGACTCCACCACACTCCTTGGCAGCAAATTCCAAAGGTTCACGTCGTTCAACTGGGAGGACAGATGAGATGACAATTTGTGCATTTAATTGCTTCAATTTCCTGCTGAGAGCCTCGTAGTCTCTTTTGATCTTCTGGAGGCTATTGCTTGCAGTGTCATTGGTTCCCACATGAACCAAGAGGAAGGGGTATTTGTCAGTGGGTTTTATGATTCCTTGCAGTCGTTCAGTTACATCTTGGATCTTAGCCCCGGGGAGATGAAGATGAAAACAGGCTCTGTGCACATGGAAGATGAAAACAGGCTCTGTGCACATAAAACTGTACGAATGTCAGATTTGTACCTGAGTTCTGGAGGGTTCTGGGCCTTTTCTGGAGTGGATCCCCATTTGCGGAATTCTCTTTCAAGGAAGGTTTGCCTGACGCCTTCATTATTTATACAGTGGAACCTCGGGTTACGTACCGCCCTCCTTACGAATGCTTCGGGTTACGAGCTCCGCTAACCCGGAAGTAGATGCTCCCAGTTGCAGACTTTGCCCTGGGATGCGAGCGGAAGTCGTGTCCCGGTGGTGCAGCAGCGGCAGGAGGCGCCATTAGCAAAAGTGCCCCTCATGTTAAGAATGGTTTCGGCTTAAGAATGGACCTCCGGAATGAATAATTTCGTAACCGGAGGTACCACTGTATTTTAGGTGCCAGGTGAAAACATACCTCTTCAATAGTCTTTAACAGTCTACAGTCTCTTAAATGTGTCTGTGGGAAGAAGGGGGGGGGCTATTGCTTTGCTGTTTTGTTTTAATTATTTACTTGTTTTATCCTGTATTTTATTCCATGAGCCACCCTGAAATCTTATGATGAAGGGCGGTATATTAATTTAATTAATAATATTTTTACTTTTTATTTTATTCATACTTTTCAAATTTATACATTTCCTTAATTTTATACATCTCATTAATTTTACAATCATTTTGACATTTCAAAACTTGACCTCCTTCTCCCTCTTTCTGCGGTTCCTTAAATTTGTTTTTAATATCTCCTGCATATCCAAATTAACTTAATTTACTCATTTAATCATCTTCTTTAAATATATATTCTTATAAAACTGCAGGTTATTACAATAATCCTGCCAATGTTTTTATCTGTTTATAATTTATCTGTAAATATTCAATAAACCATTTCCATTCTTTTGTAAAAAAATTGTTATCTTGACTTCTTATTCTGCTGGTAAGTTTTGCAATTTCTGCATATCCCATAAGTTTTGGTATCCATTCTTCTTTTTCTGGAACTTCTGCTTCTTTCCATTTTGGGGCAAGTAATATTCTTGCCGTTATAGTAGCATACATGAAAATGAATACATTTTAGGTAGTTCTGTCCCTATAATTCCCAAAGGAAAAGCTTCTGGTGTTTTTTAAACAAAGGCTATTTTAAACATACTTTTCATTTCATTATATATCATTTCTGAGTTAGCTTTAACCTTACTACAAGACCATCACATATGATAAAAATAATCTTATTTCTCTTTACATTGCCAACACTTATTTGATTTAGATTTATACATTTTTGCCAACTTACTCAGTGTTAGATACCATTGATATATAATTTTCATTTCATTTAATCATATACAGTGGTACCTCGGTTTACGAACTTAATCCGTTCTGGAAGTCCGTTCTTAAACCGAAACCGTTCTTAAACCAAGGTGCGCTTTTCCTAATGAGGCCTCCCACTGCTGGTGCCCTTCCACCATTCGGCTTCTGTTCTTAGACTGAGGTAAAGTTTGCAAACCAGGACACTACTTCTGGTTTTGCAGAGTTCGTAAACCGAATAGTTCATAAACAGGGCTGTTCTTAAACCGAGGTACCACTGTAATGATATATATGATGATATGAAAAGGAAATGAATTAATATTATTATTAATATTAATAATAATAATACAGTACTTTCTGAGCACTTTCGTGCTTTCTGCTGAATGCATGGAGGCAGTGAGTTGGGCACACCAATGTTTCCAGTTGTGGATATACATGTGCAATTGTATGTATGCAGTTGGAAGTACATGGAACCCATTCAGAATTTTGTGCAGACTCTTTTAAAAAAAAAAAAATGTAATGAAATGTGAAAAGGGGGCAGACTTAGGAATGCACACATGCAAATCTGACACATGAGAAACAGACGGATTCACCCTTCCTTAGTCAATTCATAATATTATTAATGCCTTTCATATGCAAACAAACAAACCCCCTGTCTTGATACTATGCCTCAGCAGTCCATAAATTTACTGTTGGGATTTTTCTTTTCACTTGAGTTAACAGTACACCTGTTAGGAAGTGGCAGTTTTCATTATTACTGCAAAAGGTGTTCAGGCATCAAAGTATATGAGCTTTGGCAGTGCTCGTTCATCAAGCGAAGAAATCTGTTTCCTGTATTAAAAGAGAGACAAGGAAACACAGGGAAGCAATAGATGGAGAGATAAGTGGATATAAAAAGGATGGACGGCAAAGAAGAAAATTCAATTTCTCCAACGAAACATGCACAACCTTGTTTCTCTACTGTTATCTGTTGATTCTGTTGTCTGCTATAGGTGAACAAAAATTGAACAGTGTGTCTAAAATACTATTTAGGACAAGATCTTTAAAGGAAGCAAATAGAATTTCGGGGCTTTTAACTAGGGTATCAAATGGATTGGTCTCTTGATAAAGAAACATTCCTCAGGAAGAGAGGTTAGGTTCTTTCTTCTGAAATATTCTTCCAAGGAAGGCATTACTTTTTTTAAAAAAAACCCCAAACCATCCCCCAAACTGAGATGAAACCTTGTCTTTTGTCCATTTTTGTGTTTATCTCCTCTCCCCACACCCACCAAATACCATACTTCTCGTTTGGGCACTTGTTTTATAGTTTTTTGTGTCCTTTTCCCTTTCCTTCCTTAATTTATTCATGCACGGTTTGTAGCCATTAGTTCTTACGTCTCTTTGTCTTGAATCAAAACAGAGGTTACTTTTTCTGCTGCTGGTGGTATCTGGTGGTATCTGTCCTGCCTTCCTTGCCACTTTCCCAAACAGATGGGGTAGTATGATGGGGTTGAAATAAAGAGGCAAAGGAGACTGTTGAGAGCCAGAGCATCAACTTAAGTTTCCATTATTCCTGTCTGAAATGAACTAAGGAGATTCATAATCCAACTCTCCCGTTTTCCACCTTTATTAGTAATTTCTATGACTGTGGTGCAACTTTTATTCACCGTTGGCAAGTTACAGCTATATCCAGGGATGTTTGCCATCAGGGCCAGATTTTGGTTTGATGAGGCCCTAAACTACTGAAGGTCCAGTTGTCCTTTGTCAACAAAAATTTGTCACTGGTTTTTTTTGTGTTGAATATATGCTATATGCTATATGCTATATGCTATATTTATGGACCTAATAGGTATCTAAAACCATTTGCACATAACAAAATATGTATTTTATCGAAGGAATCACTGAACTGAAATACAATTAAGAAGAAGTATATTAAAAGTGAAATACAATTAAGAAAATGTATTGGGGGGCAAGAGTGGGGCCCTAAGCTATAGCTTCTTTAGCTTATATGTAAATCAGGCACTGTGTGCTGGTCCTGGGGGCTACCGAGAGGTGAGGTTGATGCTGCGGTATGGAGGCTGTCCATCAAAGCTATAACTGGGTCCAAGGCAGGGAGTCGGGTGGGGTCAGGAATTCTGGCAGAAGAGATGGACAGGGTGCAGGCAGGAACAGGCTAGCAACAATGTTGCTCCCACAACCTGGGACTGGGCTGGCCGGCTTTTATCTGCCCTGAGGCATAGGGCAGCCCCGGACCACAGGTGACTCGCCTCTCCTGGCCTGGAGGCGAGCACTCCTCCTGTGGGAACTTTGTTCCCTCTGCCTCTCTGCCCTGAGCCACTGTAGCTCAGGAGAGGCTGGAGGGTTACCGGACCCAGAGGCAACCTCACCTTCCCCTGACGGGGCTGAGAGTGGAGCACCTGCAGGCAATGGGACCTCCATCACCTCAGGAGCCAGAGCGGACTCAGCTGGTGCCTGCACCTGAGGATCCAGCACAGGTGTGGACCCTTCAGGCTCAGACTCCAGCCCTAGCTCAGCTGGTTCTGGAGGTGGGGACTCCTGTGCAGGCTGGGATTCCTCCGGTTCAGCCTCTGAGTCCGAATCCCAGGCCATCACACACTGTTTGCCATCACGCATTATATCCTCCAGATTGCAAGAAGCTTCTCTGACTCACCTGCAAAACTAATCCACAAACACACAAAGAGAACAAGAAACCCATTTTATAGCATGTTAACAAGTTACACACAGATAACGCATGCAATGTGTGAATTTCTCTTTTAAAAGTTGCCCACAAAAATGCCTGATCATTTATTAATAGGCTTTGTTAATCTTTAATTATTCATTATTAAAGCATGGCTCCATCATCGCTTTAAATAGACACAATGTCTGATTGATTTGACAAATATAATCGGCTCATACCTAATTGTGGATTTGCATAAATTTGCAAGCAATGAAGGCATTTCTTAGGGAACCATTAATCAATGCTATTTATAAGAGAATCAACAATAGGCGTGAATGACATGAGGAGAAGGCTGTAATCCACTAACTTTTGCGGTCCCACCTCTCCAAAGGCAGTGCCCATACTCTGGTAAAAGATGCTGGGAGACTTCAGTCTCAGTTTTGTGCCCTCCTCTCCCCACCAAATCCAGTCCTCCTTCCATGCTAACTAGTTGATCAGTAAGATTCCCATTGCCTTGTGGGACATCTTCAGGAGAAGAAAAGGCTAAGGAGAGAACCCTGCGCAAATCAGGGGTGGTCTCCATAAGATGGTTGGATGGCAGCTTGTACTCCTCCTTCCAACAACTCATGCAACCAAGCTGGTGCCTCTACTTCAACTTTTGTTGTTGTTTAGTCGTGTCCGACACTTCATGACCCCATGGACCAAAGCACGCCAGGCACTTCCGTCTTCCACTGCCTCCTGCAGTTTGGTCAGACACATGTAGGTAGCTTCGAGAACACTATCCAACCATCTCATCCTCTGTCGTCCCCTTCTCCTTGTGCCCTCCATCTTTCCCAACATCAGGGTCTTTTCCAGGGAGTCTTCTCTTCTCATGAGGTGGCCAAAGTATTGGAGTCTCAGCTTCAGGGTCTGTCCTTCCAGTGAGCACTCAGGGCTGATTTCCTTCAGAATGGAGAGGTTTGATCTTCTTGCAGTCCATGGGACTCTCAAGAGTCTCCTCCGGCACCATAATTCAAAAGCATCAATTCTTCAGCGATCGAGGGGCCACCAGGTGGCGCGTTGGAAGATGGTCGACAATAACATCTCTCTGACCCATACGAGGTGCTAAGGGGCTGCTATGGGAAGTATGCAGCCTTCCTAATCCCCCCCCCAGGATGTGGGGGGCACTGTCCTGCCAGCGGTGTTCACAATGCACCCCCTGAAACGAGTGATGGGGTGCCAAACACTTGGCACAGGCCCTCGGTGAAGTCAGATCTTCCTGACGCCGATTCCAATCAGCGCGTGCTGAATTATAATTTGAAACATACGATTGGAAATGAAGCTGAAAGCACATACATCAAGTAAAGCTCGACTGATAAGACTGCTGATTAATGGATCTCTGTGACCAGGAGTGATGGACGGATAAGTAAATCTTCTGATGAATTACCACA
The DNA here is from genome assembly GCF_965113315.1 of Podarcis vaucheri. NCBI lineage: Eukaryota > Metazoa > Chordata > Lepidosauria > Squamata > Lacertidae > Podarcis > Podarcis vaucheri. The sequence goes on along the minus strand of NC_138767.1, from coordinate 67,290,450 downwards.
AGGAGACTGTATGTTTGGAACGAAGCGGGGGTGGAGGAAAAAACTCTTTTTTTCTGCATGATGTGACATTAATAACCCTTCACCCCAGATAGAAACAAGATCGTCGCGTTTTTATGAATCATAGGCAGGATTTTAAGAACTATGTGGGATGGATTATAACAGGAAAGAAGACTGGTGAACGGTGAGAAAAGAGGGGAAAAATTTATGACACAGTTAAAAAATGGTGTCTCGCCAAGACAGGCTTGCCGGAGGAAGAAGGACTGGGGGAGGAGAATCAGGATTGTTCGAATGAGAAGGAATGTTGGAATGAGAGTTTGACCTGACAGAGCCCCCAGACTCATTTGATTTATTTGGTAAGCCTGAGAAAAATAAAGGACAGATCGGAGATTAATTTTGTTTACGGAAGCGTTGTACAGAGGCTGTCCCTGATCAATATGATTTTTGGAAGAGCACAAAATCCACATAGAATGCCAGCTTTTAACCTGCTTGTGAAAATCATCAGAGATCGCAAAGAAAGGAATTTATGATAACAACAAGAAGAGAAAGGAAGTAATAAAGGACTATCCGGATCAAACTGGACAGAACTGTCTAATTAAAGCAGTAAGATAAGTGATGCTGTTTTGGACTCGAGCCGAGCTTGATGTATGGGTACCCCCAACAAAATTTAAAATTTGGCTGTATAATTTGGAATTAATGTGATATGGATAATGTGGTGTGATTGGCCTGTTAATAAAAATTATTTTTTTTAAAAAAAATATTCTTCGGCGATCAGCCTTCTTGATGGTCCAGCTCTCACTTCCATACATCACTACTGGGAAAACCATAGCTTTTACTATACGGACCTTTGTTGGCAAGGTGATGTCTCTGCTTTTTAAGATGCTGTCTAGGTTTGTCATTTCAACTTTAATACAATTCACTTCAACTTTAATACAAGTTAATTGTGTGCAAAGCTCTTGGCAGAAATCTTGTAGTTAGGGGTGTACAAGTCAAGAAAGACTTGAAACACCTCAAGGGGTAGGGTTCAGTGTCTGATGTGTCACTCAAAGAGGTCCAATTTTATTTATGCTTGCATGACCAACAGAGGTTTTCTCCTCCTGACCACCTGCCTGAAAACAGTGGGAGAGGGAGAAAGAGTGAGAGAATGGAGGAGAAAAGAAGACAACGCACTTTGACCCTGCTCGCACTGGCTATACTTTTTTGATCTCTGAGCATTTCACAGAGGATCTGAAAATGGAACTATACATTTGTTTGTGTGTTTAATAGGTTTTTGCCCTTCCTGGCAGTTCAGGCCTGCTAATGATCATCAGGAGGTATATAACGGTCTCATCAAGGAGCCTATGAAACTGCTTAACCACGATTCCCATGGAAACATAGAAGGTATTGCCCTCCTGTGATAGATAATTTTTACCCTTGCACACTGTAAAAGAGGGATGGCTAATCTGTGGCCCTCCAGATGTTGACAGACCACAACTTCCATCACTCCTGCATATTGTGGCTGGCACTGATGACAGATGGAATCCAATAACATGTGGAAGGCCTTAGCCACCCCTTCCCTTAAAGAATTATTTTGATAATAGGTCGTGATGAACGTTAACTGCAAATATGACCCAAATGCAGCCCAGATCGATTCCCCTATATGAACAACAAGAATGATAGATAATGCGAGCTACGTGCATGTCCGCTACTCCCCATTAGCCCAAGGGCCTTATTCTGCAAGGTGTTGTGACTGCTGGTGTGGTCTAGAGCCCTTCAGTATTCACTATATTCCACTGAAGTTGAGCATGCCTTTTAGAGGATCAGCACCTTGGAAAAGAAAGCAGAATGAAGACCTTGTTCTGGTTTGATGCTCAGGTGCACTTTCCAATCATTACATCCATAAAGCAGTTACAGAGGCATTTATGCAGCATTTTTATCATTAAACCTGTAGAGTTCACTTGGGTACTTCATGTTCCCAGCTGGTAAATTGTCAGTAAACTGCACTGAAATGGATTGCATAGGTACAGCAGAGAAGATATTTGAAGTTTTCTCTTCAAATCAAATGAGACATATCTGAAATACTAATGTTTCCAACACTTCCTTGTCCATACATAGTATTCTGTTCAGTTCCACTGCTCAAAACTGATGTTGCTGAGAAACTTGATTCAACTGGAATTCTGAACATACCCTGAGTCTAGGTGCTGATTCTGGCTTTGTTCTGAGCAATGAGCATGGACCCAAAGCAAAGGAATCATACTCACATCAACTCTAGTGGTTTCTGCCTCACCATAGTAGCTGCTACAGTGGAATTTATCTGCAATGACTAATATGCATAATGGATCATGTAAGTAGAAGCCTAAAAAAGGTAAAGGTAAAGGACCCCTGACAGTTAAGTCCAGTCACAGACGACTCTGGGGTTGTGGCGCTCATCTCGCTTTACAGGCCGAGGGAGACGGCGTTTGTCCACAGCCATTTTTTTGGGGTCATGTGGCCATCATGACTGAGCCACTTCTGGCACAACGGAACACTGAAACCAGAGCAGCACACAGAAATGCCGTTTACCTTCCCGCTGAAGTGGTAGCTATTTATCTACTTGCACTTTTGAACTGCTAGGTTGGCAGGAGCTGGGACAGAGCAATGGGAGCTCACCCTGTCGTGGGGATTTGAACCACCAACCTTCTGATTGGTAAGCCCAAGAGGCTCAGTAATTTAGATCACAGCGCCTAACTGATCCTCAAAACCTCTGCTATGTCTAATGCAAGTAGGTAAAGGTAAAGGTCCAGAGACACCATGACGGAAACCAGAGCACACATAAACGCCATTTACCTTCCCACCACAGCGGTACCTATTTATTTACTTGCACTCTGTGTGCTTTTGAACTGCTAGGTTGGCAGGAGCTGGGACCGAGCAACTGGAGCTCACCCTGTTGCGGGGATTCGAACTACTGACCTTCTGATCAGCAAGCCCAAGAAACTCAGTGGTTTAGACCACAGAGCACCACAGTATCCCTCCAAGCAAGTAGATACTTAGCATTAATTAGTCCTAAGAAAATGACAGTAAGATATCCACCAGCAAGCATCTTCATATACACCTTGTGAGATGCTTCTCAGTGCAGATTGGGCTAGGCAGGCATATGGTGAGAGGCAGGTTTTGCTCCAACCACAGGGGCTATGCCACCCACCTGATTAGCTCGAACCATTTCATAAACAATGTTTGAACCTGTCCTCATATCACAGCTTCGTTTGCTCCTGCTGTGGATCTTTAGATAGAAGTAAAGGGACCCCTGACCATTAGCTCCAGTCATGACCGACTCTGGGATTGTAGAGCTCATCTTGCTTTATTGGCTGAGGGAACCGCTGTACAGCTTCCAGGTCATGTGGCCAGCATGACTAAGCCGCTTCTGGCGAACCAGAGCAGCGCACGGAAACACCGTTTACCTTCCTGCCAGAGCAGTACCTATTTACCTACATGCACTTGATGTGCTTTCGAACTGCTAGGTTGGCGGGAGCAGGGACTGAGCAACGGGAGCTCACCCCATCACAGGGATTCGAACCGCGACCTTCTGATTGGCAAGTCCTAGGCTCTGTGGTTTAACCCACAGCGCCACCCGTGTCCCTTACTGTGGATCTTTAGTAGTAGCTTAATTCTGCACCAGTCTACTCAGATGTAAGAACCTCTGAGAACAGTGGAAGTTACTCCCAGGTAAATGTATACAGGGGTCATTGACATTGATCCCTGTGGACACTCATAAGCCCACACATGCCTTCCTTGGCAACTGAATTTATGCTGCAAGTCACCATCTATTGTAGTGTGTTGCTCATAGGTTTCACCAGTTTGCACATGTGCCCACAGGCGTAAAAAGTTCGTGTCCCCTGGGTATATAGTTGTAGTCAAGAGTCCATGACTGAAGATCCTAGCTTTAATCTATTTTCAATCACCTAGATAATTCTTGCCTCATTCTGTGCCCAGTTGCCAAGCTTTCATCTAGACGTATGGAAAATGTATAATTTGTCGTGCTGGTGGTGACCACTGTGAGGTGGAGTGGCTGGTCCACCTCCTCACTTGGCTTCTCAAAATGACACTCCAGAAAAAGATATTTATGGAACAGGGCCCTAAGTAGGCTGGCTTGAGTGTGGAGGTCCCCAAGCCACCCCTCAAAAATAATTCACAAACCACACGTAATTTTTGTTTAAGGTTTTTGGCATAATTTTGGCCACAACTTTATTAAAATACATAATCTGTGAGTGGTTGCTTAGGCATTGGTTACGACTATCTGTCCCCCCGCCTGGGACAGAACTGACTATCCAAACTCCATCGGATGCCAGTGAAGGGAAAACAATGTTGGGGATCAGTTGAGCTGAGTGACAGTCCCTCACTGCTCACCCAACCTGCTCCCCAAGGCTTGCCGGCCCTGGTCCCATTTCAGGGATTGGATGAAATCATGGCAAGCCCCAGGATTCCTTTAACAGAATTCCCTTCCAGCACCATTAGAGGGGCAGGCACAGCCTATCCTGACCCCTCCACCTCCAATTTTTATAACCAATGCCTAACCGCAACCTTACAAGTTGTGACGAATTGCTAAGTAGTAGGCAAAAACCAAATGGCACCAGCCAATCAGCCAAATGGACAAAATTCCTACTAGGCCTCTGCCCCAACGGCAGACAACCCCATGACAGGCATAGCAAGGTCAACAGGATCACAGGGCGGGCAGGCGGGTGATCCGATGCACTCAGCGAAAGAGAAAGCAAAAGCAGAGTGCCCCAATATTTAAAGCCTTTGGTCCCACCCACCCAATCTGCAACATTCAATTTGCCCCAGCAACCGGGTCATCCAATCGTTGCTTCAGGCAATCACCATTGACCTGCCTGGCAACAGAGGGTTGGCCTGGCAGACCCCACCGCAACATGTGCTCTCATTTTAGGGAGAACACGCTTTCTTGTCAAGTGCCTTTGTTTCTTTAGCCAATTAAAATTATAACTCATGGGGGAGGTCCTGCTAACCAACGCTTGCTGGCTATGTGCTCATCTAATTCTGTAAAAATTGCATGCCTTCTCTCCATTGGGGCAAAAATGGTTTTGCAAAGAACTGTGAAAAACAAACAGACAATATTGCTTCTGCTTTGGGAACTTGAAAGGGAGAGCTCAGGTAGGCTAGGATCAGAGAATCCCAAAGTATCTATTTTTATGTGTGTGTGTCTTGCTTTTTGAATTTTAGATGTAGATTTTAAAAATCCAGATATTTTAAAGTAACAAACAAACAAGCTACCTTGCAAAACAAAGTGCTAATGATTTATACCACCAGGATCCTGTGACAGGATGACACCATTGTTATCACCAGCTGCTGCTCTATTATTCTCTTTATTCCATTCCATAGAGCTTGTTAAATATCACCAGTGCATTCTAATATGTTGTCCCAAGAAGCTGGGTGGGCAAGGTAAACTTGAAATTACATATCTTCTGGTTCTGATTCTAATTGGAGACAGAGGTTTACTCTTCTGCAGCTCATGGAATGCATAATCCAACATTATGTGAACTATGCATCATTTTTTAATGATCCTGAGTTTCTGGTTTTCAAATTAATGCACTTAATGTTCCCATTATCTGTTTTCCAAGGATTCCGTGAATGGTGAATATGAAGAAACATCTTACGTTAGGGTTATAAACTTTCCACTATTTGCGTCATCTACATTGCTCATTTTTAGAGACCTAGAGAAAATTGCATAAAATACACATTCTTTCAAGTAATTTCCCCTAATATAATCCATTTTCAAGCATTATTTTTACCAATGTACACGTGCTGGTGTGCATGTTTCCATAATACGTGAATTTCTGTACACATTTTTCAACTGCAAAATTCAGAGCAGAGCACGTGAATTTCAAAGGAAAGCTGTGTTTGTGTCTTGTTATCAGGAAGTGCAAATCAGATAAGTTCACATGAAAAACAAATTAATTTCTCCCCGTTCCTATTACCACCCATCTACTGTGGTTTGCCAGATACTTGATAATCCCTTGCTTTTGCAGTGCCAGGGAGACTGCTTTACTGAACCCCAAACAGAACACGCTTCATAGCTGGTGAATTGTGTTCAGCTTGGTGGGTCACAAACTGCGCAGGCCTGGTTTTCAGAGATAAAGAAGCAAGGGTAAGCAAGTACGTTGGGGTTTGATGACTGGCGTTAGGAAGTCGAGGGGAAGGCTGATTTCCATCCCTGTTAAGCCACTTAATGTAGCCCTAGAATTTCTCTGATGTAAGTGAATTGTTGCTATTCACTCTTATGGGGATAACAAAACAGTATATTTGGGAATATTGTTTGCACTGAGTGCAGAAACAGCCCTTTGCCATGGATACTAGCTGGGCCAGTTTCTCCTCTGAAGAAATCCACTGTGAATCAACTGGGTATTCTAGCAATACGCAGTCTTTCTGTGATTAACAAAGAGATTTTATGTTACAACACACACACACACACACACACACACACACACACACACACACAGAAACCCTACCTGGAGTTAACAGTTAAGAATCGTATCATCCTTATTTGTTTTTCCACTTCCTGTAAATCTCATGATGCTGAAGATCATATAATTTTAATTAGGGGGGGGGGAATAGAGGATTTATTCACCAGTTCAGGAAACACATCAACTTCCTTGCCAATGCCTTACTATTTTTGCAATCCACTGGTTTACTCAGACATACACTTACTTCAAATGTAATGTGTTCCTTCCAAGTAAATGTGTTCACGATTTCAGCCTCAGTGTTTCAGTACAGTATTGTGATGGCATGATTTTACTCTGGCTAAAAAAAAAAAAAATCAATCAGAAAGTCTGTTATTAGACAGGACGGAGTAAATGCTTGGGTATAAATGCAAGCTGACAAGTACCATGTTTCTCCTTATACTGCTTTCACTCAGAAAAAAAGTAAAAGTGAGATAGTGGAGGGGGGGAGTGACATGTTTAATAAAAAGTGACATGCCAAACAAAAGGGTTTCATTCCAGCACCTGTAAATTTTTTATATGACTGTGTCTAACACTCTTATCGTTGTGCACTTAGAGATGCCCTGACTACCGGCGGTCCCTGTTGGTACCTGTTGCAAAGGGCAGGAGAAGCAGCCACAATCATCCTCTTCTGAATCTGGCTGACATCTGGCTGATCTGGGTATTTGCCTCGCCATACTAGTCAGGTTACTCACTCGCTGGATCATCAGCTTGTCGTGGTGAGTGGGCTTGCACGTTCCTATGATGCTTGTGAGCGAAGCCATCAGGAGTCTCATACTCCCAGCAGGGTCACCCAAGGAGGTAAGGTCAAAGGGAAAAAGCTAGACAAAGAATGATCCAAGAAGTCCTCAACGGCAGAACAGGCGGAAGATAACATGTACCGTATTTTTCGCTCCATAAGACACACGTTTTTCTTCCTGAAAAGTAAGGGGAAATGTCTGTGCGTCTTATGGAGAGAGTGCATGGTCCCTGGAGCTGAATTGCCCAGGGGCAAAAAGCAGATCATGCTTTTTTAAAAAAAAGAGGGAAGTAGGTGTTGAAACAAAGACGCTGATTGCAAGCGATCGGAAGCGAGATAAGGGACGCTAGCAACAAAGGAAGCTGCCTCGGAGGGGGGAGGTAAAGACAGCAAACTTGCAAGTAGAGGAGACAGGAAGACTAAATCAATGAGGAGAGAAATTAGAAGAAAAGGAGGAGCAAAAAACTGCTTCAGCTAAGGAAAAGACACTAAGGCAAGCAAGAGGGAAGGGAGTGTTGAAAGGAAGCAGCTGATCGGTTGGATTGGGAGAGAGATAAGGGACGCTAGCGATAAAGGAGGCTGCCTGGGAGGGGGGGGAGATAAAAGCCCATGGATCCTCAGGATTTTTACACTGAGTCACCCCAAATTCACCATCAGATCACATAGCATGTCCATGGCTACAGCCTGCACCAAAAAAATCAAGCATTCACTGTTTCCTGGTGCTGCTATGGTGCACAAATGTGGTTAGAAAGCATGGATCCACATGGATCATCAGGATTTTTGCATTGGGTCAACCAAATTCACCATCAGATCACATAGCATGTCCATGGCTACAGCCCGCACCAAATAAATATCCACAGTTTACATTTATTTATTCCAAAAGCTTATATACTGGTCAATTGCAATAGTGTCTAAGTGGTGTACAGCAAACTCAAGAAGTGTCTGATTCTGATATTGAGTGAAATGGACCTCCTACCTGGTGTACAGCAAACTCAAGAAGTGTCTGATTCTGATATTGAGTGAAATGGATCTCCTACCTGATCAGATGACACCTGCAGGTGCCCTCTCCCACAGAACACAGTGATTGGGTGGGTATTCAGAGGATGAGATGACCTTTTCAGTATTCTGGCCCCAAGCTGTTTGTAGCATTCATTGTCAATCTGAGAGTCGTTCACAACCACAGTCGTTCGCAGATCCTGTACTACTTTGAGCTGGCCTTCTGTTTGCCTCTTGGTGGTTTCATGCTTTGCTCTGTGGGCTTTGACCAGTCACAATAGGACTATTCCTGTGAACTTGCAATAAACACTGCAAAGCAAATCTTAGAAAATGTCTCCCCGTATTAAGGTGCTTCTCTACAAATTGACTGATTGATTGAATCTGATCTGAAGATTATTTTATAGAGTACAAATGTACTTAACAACGAGTGTTATGACCTCCCAAGAGAAAGCATAAACTTCCAAATGGAGCTTTGCAGAGCACAACAGATCCCATCAAAATATAAACCAATTTCTCCTTTAGCTTTTAATGTCCCCTGTGAGAGTCATTCTTCAAAAGAGTTTTTCCTTTCTTTTCAGCGGTATTAGATTTCTGGTCAGCTAGTGGGCTATATTTTCTCTCCCTAATATGAACATTAATAAATAGTCCTACATGGGAATGCAAGCAGCATATCAGTAAATATAAGAGAAGATGCAAACTTGCACTAGTGCTGCAGTAAACATAAGGGAGGTGGTTCATATTCATATTCAAAATTGTCTACATATTTTGGAGAGGCTGTAGGTAGGAATGGGCTGAGCAGCTAATTCCATGGAAACGCCGTTTACCTTCCCACTGCAGTGGTACCTATTTATCTACTTGCATTGGTATGCTTCAAACTGCTAGGTTGGCTGGAGATGGGACAGAGCAACGCGAGCTCACTCCATTGTGGGGATTCGAACCGCCAACCTTCTGATTGGCAAGCCCAAGAGGCTCAGTGGTTGAGATCACAGCACCACCTGTGTCCAAAGGCTATAGGACACAGAAGGAACAACATTGCTGCAGAGTAGGGGTGTACATCTGGGAGACCCCCCAGATGTTCTTGTACTCCACCTACCATCAACCCCAGGCCCCAGAGGCAATGTTTGGGGAGGCTGGTAATTGGAGTTTCAACAACGTTCAGAGGGTTACCAGTCCCCCACTTCTGCATTAGCGTCATAAAAGACCATTGTTTCTTTTTCATTGTATACTTTGCATATTTCCCACTTCACTGCCTTTGGGACATGTTCCCGGGGCACCAATAAGAGTGTTCATCTCTGCAAAATGATCTGCACAGCAAGAGGCATGACTTACCTGAGAGCATGCAAAAGTTAATTAATTGTTTGAAATTGTAGATGAAACCGAAGTTTTCTCTACGGGGAATGTTTTTAATTAACTTTGCATTGCTGTTCAGAAAAGGAACACTGAGAATGCAAATACTAAATAATGCACATTGAATATGCCATTGAGCTTATACAATGATCTTTTCGCTCTGGGAGGAATAGCAAAGTTGTCTCTGCCTTGGTTGAGAAAGCCCATGCAGTTCTTTTAAATGGTGCTGGGTGTGCCATGTCATTAACTTATTGCATGACCAATTTATGTGTAGAGAAGCAAGGCCACTGGCAGATTAAGGGGAGAGGGGGCAGGTCGCCCCCAGTGCTGTCCAGGAAGGGGGGTGACATTGTGGCTGCCACCACCACCCGGGACATTCACCAAACATCCCTGGGACACTCGCCAAACATCCCTGGGACACTCGCCGCGTGCCCCACATGCCCTGGGACGTGCACCTCTTGCTGCACACCCCCACACATGCCACGCCCCCTGGGGCATGCCCCACAGCCCCTGGGACACGCGCCACAGTCAGTGGGATGTGCGCCAGCCATGCTCCTGGTGCTGGAACAGGTAGCTTCGCCACTGAGCAAGGCTGTGTGTTCATGCTGCAACTGTCTGTACATGTAAGAAAGTTGGCTCCCTATTTCTGATTTTGATTTTTTTCCAAAGATTTCTAAGCTCTCATTGTTTCAAAAAGATTATTGAAAGTGTGTGGACAACATCCGGTGAAATCTCAGGAAGTGGTTATGCTCCTGGAAAGGTTTTTGAACAGAGAGCGATGCCTTAATTCATTAGTCCTCCCTATTGCGTGGCAAGTTCCCTCCCCCCAAAGAAATGAAGACACAGGACACGTTAGTTAAGGTTAATGGGCGAAAATGGCCACAACTTTATTGATTACAGAATTGAAGGTATTGGCCTTAGGCATTGGTTCCTATGACTACCCGGTATGGGAACCGGGAAGGGTTGAACACAAACCGTGGGGGTGCCCTGCTGGAGTACGCCAGCTAGGACCCCCACGGGTGTCACCGCTCGTGGGCGTGCCGGCGGCCCTCACCTTACTAGGTCTCGGACAAGGCAAACGCCCCCGGAGTCCTCTACCGGACTACCCTTTTCTCGGGGGAAGGTGATGGCGTGTCCTTCCCCCCCATCCATTTGCATCACAATAGACCCCTGCCAATGCCTAACCGCCAAAACCGTGAAAGTTGTGACGATTTGCTACGAGGTAGGCGAAAAAACCAAAAGGCTGCAAAGTCGCCAACTTGGAAAAATTCCTACCAGGCCCCTTGCGGCGACCAACCGAAGTCCATAGCAAGGTCAAGACTGCCTAACCAAAGGGTGGGTGGGCTGGGAAAAACTTCTCCGCTGCTGAGGGGAAAGAGGGAGATCCCGGGGCGTGCCTGGCCTTAAATAGCCCAGGCCACGCCTCCCCAGCCCGCCTATTGGCGGGCGGGGGGGAAGGCGGAGAGGCACGCCCCCGGGGATTCCCTGGCTCTCGCGGGGCTAAACTCCAGCCCCGCGCTTGTGGGAGGGGCCAGCCCGCAACACCCTCTCCTCCCTAGCTCGGAAATGGCATTGCGTGGCAAGTTCCCTCCCCCCAAAGAAATGAAGACACAGGACACGTTAGTTAAGGTTAATGGGCGAAAATGGCCACAACTTTATTGATTACAGAATTGAAGGTATTGGCCTTAGGCATTGGTTCCTATGACTACCCGGTATGGGAACCGGGAAGGGTTGAACACAAACCGTGGGGGTGCCCTGCTGGAGTACGCCAGCTAGGACCCCCACGGGTGTCACCGCTCGTGGGCGTGCCGGCGGCCCTCACCTTACTAGGTCTCGGACAAGGCAAACGCCCCCGGAGTCCTCTACCGGACTACCCTTTTCTCGGGGGAAGGTGATGGCGTGTCCTTCCCCCCCATCCATTTGCATCACAATAGACCCCTGCCAATGCCTAACCGCCACTCGAGCAAAGCTCGCCGCCAATACCTTCAGGCCTGCAACCAACCCCTAATCCCTGCTAAGATGTCTCCCAGCCATATATCGTTCCCTGCATCGGACAAGTGTACGCCATCCCGCCTGTAGAGGGCCTCGTTGCTAAACTGTATGCTTGGGTGTCGGATGATGCACCCGCCGAAGGCCACCACTCTCCGCTCAACAGCCCGCTCTAAAACTTTCCTTGCTCTATTCACCCCCGCTGGGCTCGCACAGTCCCTCCATGTCCTCCTCTCAAGCAACGAGGACCACAGTATTTTGATGTTTGGGTACGCTGTCACCAGCTCGGACAGGTCATCAAAAATGCTCCATCTGAGATCTATCGCCTTGCGGTATGCGAGGTCGTTCTCGCCCAACTGAATCACTAGTGCATCAGGAGGCCCCTCATAGGCAGCCTTCGCCATCACTGCTGGCTTGAACTCACTCCAGCGCATCCCTCTCCGCGCTAGCCACGCCAGCTCCACCTTCGCAGGCAACTTCAGATTTTGCCCCAGCCCTGTGTTCATGGCCCGCATCCTGGCCCAATGAACTATACTGTGGCCCACCAACCAGATGCGCACCTTTTTAGGTCCTGAAAAACAAGCGGACAGGGAAAAGGGGTTTAGCGGCATACCTTTTAGTCATAGGCTATTTCTGACATATGTTTTATAAGCGTTGGATCTCCATCTCCCCATTTCTTTTATCCTGTTGGTGGAGAGCCCCAGGTGCACTGCGGTGGTGGCCGCCCCAATACGGAAGGAATGTGCCGCAAAGTCAGCCGCCGGTAGCCCACATGCCGTCAACGCCAAACGCATCACTCTGGTGAATTGCTGCCTGGCCAATCGCGACCCGTCTGCGTGGATCAGCAGAGGACCTGGTCTTTTAGGCCTGAGATATAGAAAGCGCCTCGTGTCCCTTACCGGACAGGGGCCCTTGTCTTGGGCTTCTGGAAGGCGGAGAAGAGTCCCTTTACCCTGTTGGTCCGTCTTTGAGCTCCGCACCCTAACTACTAGATCCGACTGTGACAGGGTCAGGTCGCTTAACAGGATGCCCCTCTGTGTATGGTTAACCCCCCCTTCGCAAACGACCTCCCCAATGCGTAGTGCACCAAAAAATGATATAGAGAAAGCAGCCGAGAATAGGCGCGCTTCGTACTTAGACCAGCACACTGAGCGTAGTGCTTTGTGAATCTGTGATAATATGTCATACGTTATAGGCCGCCTCCTATCTGCACGAGGGGGGTGCTGTCTGCGCCATCCTTCCAGTGTCTTGCGTACTATGAAAGCCGCGCAAGGGTCGGTCGCAAAAAAGGCTTTACAGAAGTAAGAAATCCCTGCTGACTGGATATTAAGGGTTTTGGGTGCCCTGCCTAACTCTTTCAGGTGAGCCAAGTAGTGGAGGACCTCTCTCGTTGTCGGTGTAGAGAAGGGCCTAGCGCCCGGTGCCTTACTACGGAATTTTAGGAAGTCCGCCCAAGCCTTCTTGTATGAACGCATTGTGGACGGAGCCACAGCACCGAATACTCCCTTCATTACTTCTCTCTCCCAAGATTCCAGAGATGCTCCGGGAAAGGCATAGATGATTGCTCCGCATCCGGCACTAAAGAGCGAAAGCGCTCCATCTGAAAACGAGATAGAGCATCCGCGATGTCATTATTAACGCCAGGTACGAATTTGGCTGAAAAGTATATGTTCCGTTCTAGACATAGAAGTACAAAGGATCGTAGAAGGTTTCCTACTCTGGTGGAGCGCGCGGATTGTCTAGCCAGGACCGAAACCACTGCCTGATTGTCTGTATTGAAACAAACCCTATGATTGCTAAACTGATCCGCCCAAAGATGTACCGCTACTACTATCGGGAAAAATTCCAAAAATGTAAGGTCACGGGTAATGGGCTGACCCCGCCATTCCTGGGGCCACTCTCTAGCACACCATTGGCCTCTAAAGTAGACCCCAAAACCCAGCGACCCTGCTGCATCTGACTGTACCTGGAAGTCCGCGTTCAGTGCAATGGAGTCCTGCCATAGAGATATACCATTGTACCTTTCCAAAAATTGCAGCCAGACGCCCAGGTCAGCCTTGACCTCTTTGGATAGGCGTACCCTATGCCGTGGTGCCTTAAGGGCCGCCGATAATCTGGCCAAGCGATTACCAAAGGGGCGCCCCGGCGCCACCACCCTACAGGCGAAATTTAAATGACCCAGCAATGATTGAATCTGTCTCAGGGTAATTTTCTTTAGGGGCAACAGCTGCTGAATCAATGCCTTGAGTGCCAAGAGCTTATCTACTGGCAACCGTGAGGTCTGGGCCACAGTATCCAGCTCAATACCCAAATACACTAAACAGGTGGCCGGGCCCTCCGTTTTGTCAGCGGCCAGAGGTACCCCCAATTCCCCCGCCAATGCTGTAAAGGCCTCGAGGAGTGCTGAACAACGGGCTTTACTGTCGGCCGCCAAAATAAAGTCATCAAGGTAATGCGACACGCCCAACGACCCGGTTTTATGTTGTAATGCCCAATCCAGAAATGTGCTAAAGGATTCAAAGGCCGCGCAAGCCACGGAGCAGCCCATAGGCATCGCCTTGTCGATAAAATAAGCCCCTCCGAATTTAAAGCCTAACCATCGGAAGTCCTCTGGACGCACTGGGAGAAGGCGGAAGGCCGACTCGATGTCACACTTGGCTAAAAATGCCCCTTGCCCAAATCTCCGAATCATTTTTACTGCCTGATCGAAGGAGGCGTACTTAACAGAACAGAGCTCCTGAGGAATTGCATCGTTGACTGAGCCACCCCTAGGGTATGAGAGGTTATGAATCATCCGAAATTCCCCAGGGGCCTTTTTTGGAACGATGCCCAGGGGAGATAAATGAAGTCCTGCCAAGGGTGGCTCATCGAAGGGACCGGCCACTCTTCCTGCTCTGATTTCCTTCTCTATCTTTTTCCTAGCTATATCGGGCCTCTCCCTAACTGATTTTTGATTTTGAGGTACGCAGGAATTGGGAGGAACAGCGACCGGGATTCTGAAACCTTTGGAGAAACCTTCCCATAGGTAGTGTGCAGCTTCACGATCAGGGTACATGTTTAGCAGAGTATTTAAAGGCTGTAAGCGGATAGGGGAAAAAGCCATGCCGAGATCAAAATTATTAGCTGATACCTGAAATCTAGTGGAGGGATCTGCTGATGTCACAGGTAAAGCTGGTGAGGCTGTGCTGATATTACTGGCGGTTACCTGGTCCCAATTGCGAAGATCCGGGGGCGCCCCTGGCATTGCCGTGGGAGTACCCCCTGCCACCCCGAAAGGGCTGTTGCTTACCCTTGAAGCAGGCAGAGGCGGGATGGTTACCCCAGCAACGCTCACACTCGTGAAGGTACTTACAGAAGGGGCGTGAGCACGTACCCCTGTTGAACTCCCAACACTGGCGCCGCCGTTTTACCTCGGTCTTACCCACTTTAGCCGAATCCAGATTTTTCTTATCAATGTAGGGGTTTACATCCTCTCCCCAGTAGTTTGGATCAGTAAGGTCCCATCGTGTGGTAGGGTGAAGAGACGCGTTTCTGCGAAAATTCTCATCATAAATCAGTGCAGCGTTTTCTCCCGCGAGTGCGCGGGCCCTCCTTACGTGAGCCATATAGGCCACGAGATCCATGGCGCGTCTGGGATAAGCAGCACACACGACCCCCATGAACACCTGGTAGCCATCCAACCAGTTCTCGAAAGTGCGCTCCGCTCTAGGCGTTCTATACTTTCTCTTCCCATAAGAGCGCCTCTTTTCACCTCTGCCCACTAATTTGGTAGGAGGAAGGAGGGTGAATATATCCACGTACTCCCCATTAAGGATTTTATTCCTCTTTTTCTGAGTTAGATGGTTCCCCAAAACGAAATCAGTGGGCTGGTTGGTGGCAACCTTTACCTCCTCTACTAGAGCCCCATCTTTCCAATCAAGCACCCCATTAAAGGTCTTCCTATGGGAATTGGCCCTCCGTTGATGAGCCCACAAAGGAATCCCATGAAGGCCTTCTCCCTGACCCCAGTAGCTATCCATTGGGCCTTCGCTATCAGAATCTGAGGAGGACGTACCTGAATCCTCATCCGTGTCCGATTTGCTGCTCCTCTTCTTTTTAACGGAGGTGTGTTTCTTCTTTGACTTCCTCTTACCCCCTTGCGCGCCTGCGTCGGCTGAGCTGGTCTCCACAGCGGATTGAGGTGGTTGAGGTTCCGTACGGTCCTCATCGGGCCCGGACCCTGCGCTGTCCTCAGTGGAACTATACTGAGGCTCTTCCTCCTGAAAAACACTCGGAATACCTGAAGTTTGTGAGAGGGGTATGGGATTTGCCCCCTTTGCCGGAGCCTTCCCTTTGTCACCATGCTTTGCAGGTGCCTTGCCCTTGCTGCCACCCTGTGCTGCCTTCCTGTTTAGCGCGGACTGTGCACGTGTATTGGGGCGACTTGCAGCTGACGTCCCAGGCCGGGCATTGGCTGCTGCCAAGAGAGGTACACCCGATTGACCTTGATTGGCTGGTGGTGTGTCTGGTATGACATTCTGTGAAGGCTCTGGGGCCGGGAGAGCCCCGGGCACGGGTCTGCATTGTCTATAAAAAGACTCAAACGCCCTGAAAAGCTGGTCAAAAGTCTGAGGGTTGCAGGATATGGAAACCATGCTTGCCCCCTCGCTACCTGCAGCGACCGCTGACTGATTGCCGGAGGTGGAAGGCTGCTGCTCTCCTCCAGAAGCCATTGCAATTGCAACTGCTACCCACAACCTGAAGGATCTAGCTAGGCGATTAGATCCCAACCTTCCTCTTTTTTTTTTTTTTTAACTATTTATTTCTATTGTATTTATCTTATTTTTTTTTTATTTTATTTATTTATTTATTTATTATATATCTATATGAATATTTAATTTATTTCCTGTTTACAATTTAAACAACGCCAATAAGTATTATTATGCGTATATCCCAGACAGTCTACTTCACCACGTTCACTTCTTGCACCAGATCTCCTGCTAATGCGTTATTCGAACCTGGATGGAGTACCAATGGAAGCACCGCAGGGCACTATGCCCAGATGGAACTTTAATTCTAATCCCTTTTTTTTTTTTTTTTGTATTTATTTAATTATTTATTTATTTATTTTATAAGGAGTAAAAGAGGAGGGGAATTACCGAAGTGAGGCTGCCAAACTGGTAACTATGGAAACAATTCTGATGCCGATTAAACACTTCGAAAGTTTTGTTACTAAAACACGAAAGGCTAAAATATAGCTAAATTCTCTTATTTTATGGAATAAACTCTTACGATGCCTAAACAACAACTATTGCGTGAATAACCTGGCTGCTAAAGTGATGGAATGCTGTGGGAATTGGGAATGAATTACAAGCTGCAATAACAACTCCTGCAGCTAGGTGGCAGAGTACCCCAAGGGAGCAGCACAAAGAAACCCTTAGCTGCAAACAAAAGCAGTTCAAGCACAAGAATATAAAGCAATGATCATAGGCCCACGACTCAGTAAACTTAACCGAAATAATGAGATGCAATTAAAATCTGCCAATTAATAAGGCCAAAGATCAATGTAAATCCGAAAATATGGAAGCAGCAAAACAGGAAGTGTGCCTAAGCTATTTCCCTCTGATTAACACCCCGGGCTATATACCCAGCGTGCCACAGCTGCTCCCCCCACGGCCTGCCACACTGCGAAAGGTGTGCGGCCCCAAGCAAAACAGCACTCTAAACCGGACAATAACTGCAGGGAAAACAACCGAATAACAACTAAGTAGCAGGGCAAGGCAGAGGAAACACTTGAAGTGTCCCACTCAAAATGGCCGCCGCGGCAGCACCACGTGGACCTTACCAAGATGGCGGCCGCAATAAGAAGCAGGGGTAAAGGCGGAGGAAAACACTTGAAGTGCCCCACTCAAAATGGCCGCCGCGTCAGCACCACGTGGACCTTACCAAAATGGCGGCCGCAAAAAGTAGCAGGGGCAAAAAAGGGGGGAAGAAGGCACTTGAAGTGTCCTACTCAAAATGGCCGCCGCGGCAGCACCACGTGGACCTTACCAAGATGGCGGCCGCAATACCTTCTACCCTCACTGTGAACAGAAATGGCAGCCCGCTGCTCTGCTTCAATTGCCCTAAACGATGGCGCTGCCCCCTTTCCTACCGGGTCCCGTGACCACACTGGTGGCCGCGGCTTAAACAAACCCTCCCGCAAAACCTGTCGGCTGCAGAAAACCTCGGCACACCGCAGCAACAATCCCGGCAATCGAGCAATGCAACCCACCACTCAAAGCAGGCAAGCAAGCAGCAGAACGGGAGGGCGAGGACACGGGATGAGTTCGATGGGAGCGGTGGGGGGGTTTACAGGGCGACAAAAGGGGCAAATATGACTGCTGAAGGCAGAAGGAAGGAGAGAGGAGCCACAGGAGCGCGGTTGAAAGCGCCGTTAGGAGGCAAGCAATCGCTGCACAGGGGACGAAGTCCCAAGCAGCGGCTACAGCGTTACGTTACCCCTCTTCCTTCTGGTGCAACGAAGAGCTTCAGTCGGCCGAGTCAGTTGCCGCTGGGGCGGAGAGAAAGTACACGCGACGGAGAGAAGCCGCTCGCCAGCTGGGAAAGCCGCTCAACAGCTGGGCGACGGAGAAAACCAGAAAAAAAAACTTCTCCGCTGCTGAGGGGAAAGAGGGAGATCCCGGGGCGTGCCTGGCCTTAAATAGCCCAGGCCACGCCTCCCCAGCCCGCCTATTGGCGGGCGGGGGGGAAGGCGGAGAGGCACGCCCCCGGGGATTCCCTGGCTCTCGCGGGGCTAAACTCCAGCCCCGCGCTTGTGGGAGGGGCCAGCCCGCAACACCCTCTCCTCCCTAGCTCGGAAATGGCATAACCAGTAGAAATGGAGAAATAATAAAAATGCCCAATTAATTATACACAGCAGGCAAAATCTTGTATGTTTACGGAAAGCATACAAGTGTAGAATCAAGCTTTCCTTATTGCAAAATTTATGTTACCTTGGTGCATAACGTGGATTTTATTTGTTCATTTCACAGCTCTGTGTATGTAAAAAATAAAATAAAAAATGAAGGTTTTCTAATTGAAATTGAAGTTCTTCTAAGATTTAGGGGCTAATCCTGTGGCACAATCTGCCAGAATAAGCAGCAGATGCAGTGGATCTGGAAAAGGGAAAAATGGAGAAATGGCAAATGGTTAATGCAACAACAGGCAATTTGGAACCACACCAGGAAACTATTTGGATGGGGGAGATTTTGTAAGCATCCTTCATAGTCCAAATTTGGACTCGGGCAGTTCTTCCCAGAGCTCCCAAGAGACTCCTGGTTTACAATAATCTGTAGTTCAGCCTAAATAATTTCTCCTTTCTGAGAAAAATAAAATCAGTTATTGTCTGGGAGAATATTGCCTCACCTAAAATTCATTGGTAGCAAACGCCTTATTGCATTGGATTATATCTTGAAGTATGGATTAGGGCCAAAGTCGCTAATTTACAGGGACACATGAGCACATTTTGAATTTTGACAGTGCTGAGGGTTCAAGTCACAAATGGCTTCTATTCCTGCCTGCATTGAATACAAATGACATTCTTTCTAAGAGGGCTAGAGACTTAAAAAAATAAAAAATAAAACTCAGGGTCTGGGGGCCTTACCTATGGGCACCAATAATGGGTGTCTTGACATCCAGATGTTCTGGGTTGGCAATCCCAAGATATGCTATAAGATCCACTGTCCTGTGATATCGTATATGAGTTTATACTACTGATGAAGCCCAGGAGGGCGAAACAAGGCTAATATTCCGCAAATCCTTGTCTTAGACTCTGTGAAAGGATTCTATGGAACTGTGACAACCTTTCATGTGGATTGTTGGACTCTATGAACAGACAGGTGGAATAGACACTTTCACATATATGGACCTTATGCATAAACTGATTAGAGAATGAACTGATCCACTGGGTCTTCTACTTTTTTCATTGAACGTTATGAGATACTTCTGTTGATAGCTAAAATTCAATACAATGAATTGCTGTTGTTGTTGTTTAGTCGTTTAGTCGTGTCCGACTCTTCGTGACCCCATGGACCAGAGCACGCCAGGCACTCCTGTCTTCCACTGCCTCCCGCAGTTTGGTCAAACTCATGCTGGTAGCTTCGAGAACACCTTCCAACCATCTCGCCTCTGTCGTCCCCTTCTCCTTGTGCCCTCCATCTTTCCCAGCATCAGGGTCTTTTCCAGGGAGTCTTCTCTTCTCATGAGGTGACCAAAGTATTGGAGTCTCAGCTTCAGGATCTGTCCTTCCAGTGAGCACTCAGGGCTGATTTCCCTAAGAATGGATAGGTTTGATCTTCTTGCAGTCCATGGGACTCTCAAGAGTCTCCTCCAGCACCATAATTCAAAAGCATCAATTCTCCAGCGATCAGCCTTCTTTATGGTCCAGCTCTCATCTCACTTCCATACATCACTACTGGGAAAACCATAGCTTTAACTATACGGACAGTATATCTTATTTTTTCAAACATACTGCCGGTTACATCCTGTGTGTTTATTAAATCCCCAAATTAGGGCATGATCAGATAGCCTGTATGTTTCCAAGACCCCTGTGAGGTTGCATTTGTTACTTTTGCTGTATTCATTCTCAGATAGGCAAATGATAAAGTATATGCTTTTTTGAGATGATGCTTCTGCGTTGCTAGTGTGGTTGGATTGCATGTCCGGGGATGACTACATCCATTTTCATAGCCCTTAAATGTAAACTGGACCAAAAGTGTATCGTGCAATCCTGTACATTTACTCAGCATCTCAATTGCCCATTGTGAGTCTGGTGGAATTTACTCCCTAGCAAATGTGTTCAGGGCTGCAGCCTAAGGAGAGGAAAAATAATCACTGGTGTTCTTCCCTTATCACTAGTAAGCATTTAATCATGTTCATGAAGCATGGGTTCCCTGAATGTCACCGGGAATTATACTAATCTATCCTTGAAATAACAAAGATGTTTACCACTTTCCCCCTGATCATTCCCTCATTCACATTGAGCCAAAGGTCTCATGCTGGCAATATTTCTAAAGTAATAATAAAAAAGAGCTCTTGCAAGGAACTAAATGTGTGTGTGTGTGTTATTTTGGCTTTGTTTTTGTTTTATCCGTAGATAAATCAGACGACAGTGTAACACCAAGGACTTAATGTTCTCTGATGGGATTAAGAGAACATTATAAAGTGGAATCATCAGAAGAAGAATCTTGCTCAGCAAACTGTTCAGAGCCAAGCAGTAGATCTTCTGTTCTCTTTAGGATTAGTTTCATAAAAAGCGTAGCATACTCAATTTTGTTGTGTAATATAACACAAGAGACGGTTGGTGAGAGTTTAAAAGAATAGCAGGGTGATTTAACAAGAGTGACACGGAATCTGGATCTCATTTGTAGAGCAGGAGGGATATTTTATCATGATACTGAGGCCAAAACTGCCATTCCTTCTCCTCCGGCTGCTTTCTCCACCTAGACTGAACAGAATACAGATTGGGAACCCCATTGGCATTGTGTGGTTTGGGGGGGGTCTGAGTGGATAAATTAAATAAGCTTCTCTAAATTTGCCTGCTGCTGTGGCCATCAATTGCAGGATGTGAGGTGGCCCTACAACGTGTATGGGTCTAGTCTGAATAACTGTGGATAAAGATACTACCTCTCTTCAAGCTGTTCTGTCATCAGATACAGTAATCTGTATCCCTGGACATTTCCTCAGCATTTTAGAGCCTGGGAAACTTCTAAAGATTCAAAGGGCTCCTGACTCTCCAGCTTAGGCTGATAATAAGGTCTCTATTGCTGGCAACATGTGTTGCATTAAACATTCCCCTTGCCTGCAACAGGTGTGGGAAAGCTTTGACCCTCCAGATTTTGCTGGATTAAAAGCAGTTATTCATTGTTGTCAGGGCTGCAGTGTTAATCAAGCTCATTAATTGACTGAAATTATTTGGATCGATAAAAATAATAGTCTTATTAATCAGTGTCTCCCCTCCACACCTGATGAATTCTTACTTTATAAACATGCTGAGATCGTTATTTGCAGAATGGCTTTCATTTACAGGGTTTATGTCTATGTTATTGGCTCTATGTACTCCTTAATGTTGTCTGTCTGGATAAGCTTTAAGTTTGCCAATACATTTTCCCAGTTATGATGGTTGTAAAGCGCAACAGGCTGTTATATTCTGATTTGAATTCTTTTTGTCATGAAAGCAGTGTGAGTTTCGTGTGCAATATTTCATTCATGCCCTGTATCAAACTGCAAGATTTCTGGGCATTTGAGGACCAAACCAGATGTTGTTATCTGTAAACTGCCTTGAGTGCCTGTCAGGGAAAAAGATGGGGTAGAAATAAATAAATAAATAAATAAATAAATAAATAAATAAATAAATGTGCAACTTTTGTCATGTAGTTTGAGTGGGTCTTTAAGCCTTTGCCTCTGTCACATCCCAGTTCTTAATTGGTGTTTGTGTGCATGTTAGCTATTTGAAATGGAAAGAAGATTGCTTTTTAATATGGCCCAAAATGGCCATACTAGATGAGCCAAGTTGCTATAGAAAATGTTCATATTCAGGCACATTGAGTTGTATTGAAGAAAGTTGTATAGAAGAAAGACCTAATAATACCCTTTTAAAAATATCTTTGTGATATTGCCTTTATACAAGAGGTATAGTTGAGTCCTTTTGGCTGATCCGGTCTAAGGGTATATGAGAGCTAAGCAGATCTCAGTCAGGTCTGGAGAAAGGACAATCTCTGAACAATTTATCTTATTATAAGCAGTAACTTAGTATTATTTTTTCTCTGGAAGTTTCTTCATCAGCTGAAACTTCTGAACAGGGTAGCCTCATGGCACATAAATTACTCCAATCAAACCCGAAGAATGAAAAGACTTTCCACTGTATGCTGAAGTGGCAAGCTATTTTTTGAGTCTTAAAAACAAAACAAAACCCACACATAAAATATATGTTGATCCTCCTGTACGGTGGCCGTATTGGAGAAAAACATCTCAGGCCTGTAATGATCAAGAAAATGAGAACATTGGCTTTCAATACAATGATGTATAAAAACAACTTAGGTGGTCTCTCTGGTCATAGAATGCTTGCCTATACCAGATGGACCAGATTTGGTCAGGAGAACATTAGCAGCACGTGAGTAGTAGAATTAACAAGCAAGTCAAATTCTGAAATTATAATGGATTTGCTGACAGTTGAAAATTAAATATTAATCCCCTTACTTTTTAATGAAAGGAATAAAATGGGGCATGTCAGTTTCTACAAATTAAAACTTAGTTTGACTTGCTTCTGAGTCATGCAGTATTTATACCTATCAAGAATTGTCTGAAATTATGTGAAAATTATATCCATGTGATGCATTTCGTGCTTTCCTGAGATTTAAAGGTTGGCAGATTCTGTAATAAAGTGAAGAAAGCAAGCCAGAGGCTGAAGGGGAAAAAAAAAATAAGAAACTTGGAAAACTATTGGAGGGAAGAACTGTGAGAGAAGCTCCTTAATTTGGCTGTCCTATTTCAATAGCAATCTGGGAGAAGCGCAAAGAAATTCTAAACTAAATCAAACCGCTAACTCCCTCCACTAACCACAGGGTCACTGAGGTCAGAACATGTTCCAAAAGTCTGGAGTTGAGTCCAGTTGCCCACAGTCCTGATCTGGTACCACAAGATGCCCATAGGATACATAACTTTTCTTTTTCTTTTAGGTGGGTTTCTCCCAACCGTCTTCAAAACTTGAAATGGATGTGCCCCATTTATTGGCCTTGTTCTCCAGTCAGAAAGACAGTCTAATTCACAGTCCTCATTCTGTGTCTGTCTTTTTTGTTCCCTTGACCATGAGTCCAGGGCTAGATTTAATGTTTATTTCTTTTCTTCCTTCTTGAGCATGAGTAGGCAAACGAAGGCTCGGGGGCCGGATCTGGCCCAATCACCTTCTAAATCCAGTCCGTGGATGATCTGGGAATCAGCATGTTTTTACATGAGTAAAATGTGTCCTTTTATTTAAAATGCATCTCTGGGTTATTTGTGGGGCATAGGAATTCGTTCATCCCCCCCCCAAAAAAAAAATAGTCCGGCCCCCCACAAGGTCTGAGGGACAGTGAACCAGCCCCCTGCTGAAAAAGTTTGCTGGCCTTCTTGAGTTTCTGTGACCGACTGGTTGGTATCAGTCTGTCTTGGCAGACAATGAAAGAGTGTTCCTTCAAGGATTGAAGTCAAACTGTTGGATGGCCAGTAAGATCCAGCTTCCAACTGATAAGTCAAACAGGGTGTTCGTTTAGGCGTTGCAAGGCCAGGGTGTGACACAACTATAAGCAGCAAGTAGTTGAAGGGTGGTGTTATGTACTGAAGTTCTCACCCTGGGCCAGCAGGGGGATACTGTAGATAGTTCAGGTCCACATATGCAAATAAGGGATCGAAAGTGACGTTCAGTGATTGGACAGTTACAGAAAGTTGTTACAGTTACGTTGTACTGGAGCTCTATATAAGCAGGCTGGCTGAACCCTTCAGTTCAGTTCTGTTTAGGCCTGTGAATAAACAAGAGCTGTTTGAAGAATCGCTGTGTCGTCTGATATGTTCACCCACAATTTAACAGGTGGCACAACAAATATGAAAAAAAAGAACAAGCATTGATACATTTTCAAGCAAAGGGAAGCAAAGGGAAGCAAAGGGTCAGTTATGTCCATACACTGCAGTACTTCCTTCTTTTACCTACTTCTACAAGTTTAATGACAAGGCACAGCAAAATTCTTAAATTTTCCTCCCTCCTAATTCTTCAACAGTTATAGCAATAGCTCCTGTGCACATGTTGTTTTGTCCTTCTCTCATGGCTCTCTTGTAAGCACAACCTTCACGTTCCAACCTTCACTTGCTCACATTTCAGCTTTTAATCTTATTATTTCTATATTTTCTATGGCATTAACAGTTGTTGATAGACAGGGAAAGTCAGATCACAGTGACCAATGCACTGGCAGCCTCTTGGATAGACTACTGTAATGTGCTTTGTATAGGCCTGGACTTGTCAGTCAAGTCAAGTACTTTATTATGGTCATAGACCAACATAAGCAAAACATCTAAATAAACAGCATAACAGTACGAATCTAAGCGAATAATTATTAAGTAAATGGGAGCAAGAACTAAACGTAGATTTAAACATTTACATAGAATACTTAATTAAGCATAGATAATGAGTGAGTAAAAAATTGCGCGGACAGGCGGAGTCCCCTAGATCCCGGGCGCCCCCCCCCCATCATGTGGAATAACAACTCAAGACAACGTGCTATGGGATTAAATTGGCCACAACTTTATTATATTTCAGATGTGGGTAGACCTTGGCTCAGGCATTGGGCGTTATCCCTCCCCAGTCCCCAGCCGGGGACCTAGGGAGCATCAGGGTTATCCAGTGTGTGTGGGGGATGGGCCGGCTCTGGAGATAGCTGCCCTCGTTACGCCGCCGCTGCAGGGGAGAGCAATGACGACCTCTTGGCGTACGGTCAAAGCCTCCCTTCAGAAACCCCTTTAATGGGGAACCCTGGTATCGCCGCTGCAAAGAGGAAGATAGACTAAAGGATTCCGCCCAAGGCCTGATATTGCCAAAGTTGTGACGTTTTGCTACGGGAAAGGCAAAATCTGCCAATTCAGGGGAATTCCTTTCCAGCCCTTTAACTGTGACCTAGACATAGCAGCGCCCGCATACCTGTGAAGAAAAGTTAACCTGCAAAATAAGACTTAACTGAGGGGGGGAAGGGTGGGAGAAGCTCTGGAGCCAAGTGAGGATTCCCAGGTAAGATCCTCCCTCTATTGTGTGAGCAGGTGGTCCATCCCCTACCTGGCCTGGTCTCCTTGGCAACGCTTCCCCCAGGCGGGATTGGACAACTGACTGAGGTAGGCAGAGACCTCCAGGTATCCCACCTGGGGGAAGGCGAAGCCAAGCCTGTGCTGATGGAGCCACTCCAGATCCAGGGGCTGTGCGCATCCACGCAAAGGGCACCCCCCCTGTTTTATGTGGGGAGCGGTCATTATAAGAAAAATTAAAAGATCGGTTAGCACAGCTATATGGGGTGAGCTTCAGAAGTGCAGATCTAACAATATGGGCCTTCAGTTTAGGATTGACTTGTAGCATAGACCTCTCTATTTCCTCTCCTCATATGGTATCTTCCTATAACGGCCTTCCTGAACTGCTGAAGGGAAGGCCTGACAACGGGCCAAAGTCAAAGCCCTTTGTTGTTTTGGTATTTCGAGATTAGCTATGTATGGCATTCAGGAACTCAAGTATCTTCTAGTTTTGCTAATTAAAAATTTGGAGGACCTGGCTAGGTCTACCTGTTGTTCTATATCTACCACACACTGTTTAATGTTGTTTTTTGCTTGTTCGTGCCCTGTGTTGAGTAGGATCTGTGGATTGAATCCTAAAGTTGTTATTATATTTTCCACTGCTCGTTTCCATGTGGACTGAAATTCGTCTATAATAGGGAAGCAAGGCCACTCGGAAGGAAGGCTAGTCTCAGCCAGTAATTAAGAGTGGCAAGCCACACTCTGGGCTCGATTCTTATGAATCCAGTTTCAAGGCGTATGGTTGCATTGGAGACATATTTAGGTACTTGCAGAACAGATCTTGGGAATTTAGATTGCACCAATTCTAATGGAGCACAGTTGGTGAAGGGGCCTAATTGGACACCATATAACAATTGTGCCTCACCTGAATATGGTGTAGAAGCTGCAACTTGGGCAAAATTGGCTGCTGAGCAGATCGGTTTATTGGAACCCTGTAATACCAATGGAGTTGTATAGGCTACCAGGCTAAAGGTGAGGTGCTTGTGATAGTTTTGAAGGCCCCAAACCATTTGATGCCTAAATACTGAAACTGCTATCTCTTCCCGCATGAACCTGTTCATGAGTGCGCCCGTGAATGCTCCCTGGGGAACTTGCTCATGCAACTGAACCAGGCCAGATTGATTGATGGGCAGAGAGGTCAATTTCAGTTTCAGAACGTCAAATATAATATTGACTTGCATCAGAATCCTAAGGACATTATTCAGAAGTTTCTGGCTGGATTCAGTGTGACTCACTTCATAGATGTATGGATTGCAGAATAGAACCTCCCTTTTTTTTTTTTTGAGTATGCCACTTTACACTGGTTCAATCTAATTCCTTGATTGTCAATGATTAACTGCCTTTCTGTTACACAGATATAAAAAGTTTATCAGATTTGCCCGAAGAAAGCCATGCGTGTTTTTATTTTATCTCCCGCAAATGAAAATAATTATCAGCTAAATCAAATGCCTGCACAAATCAATACAAATGACCACATCAATTGGTCCCTGTCTGAAGCTGTGCAAACGTAAGATGTTTTCAATGAAGTTTCCCTTCAGGTGGGAAGTCAAGACAGTGCTTGGTAGTTAACTCTCTGTGTTCCAAAATATGTGAGTTATATGATTAATTCAGGCTGCTCTGGGATATACGCGTAATAAGCGTATGTCAGTGTGCCATGTGCATAAAAATAACCAAATTTCTCTGTCAAAGAAATCCTGCACCAAGAAGTCTGAATTCTGTGAATTTTGCAGATTTGCATGTATTCCCTTAGTTTACATAGGTCACAATCTAGTACCATTGTGAACAGAGCACTGACATATCAAATCCCTTGTGGCTTAGCACAATTTTGTTGCCTCTTTTTGTCCTGGCATGTTTGCTGGCAATCTACCTGGCACTGCTGCTTTTAACATACCCTCCAACATTTCTCTGATGAAAATAGGGACAGACCATTCCATAATGTTAATTTTACTATTTATACCCTACACATCTTACTGGGTTGCTCCAGCCACTCTGGGCAGCTTCCAATCAATATATAAACATAATAAAACAGTAAACACTAAAAAAGGCCTTCCCTGTACAGAATTTCCTTCAGACGGCTCGGGGGTTGGATAACTCCATACCCTCCAACATTTCTCCAAGGAAAGTGCAAGTAGATGAATAGGTACCGCTCCAGCGGGAAGGTAAACAGCGTTTCTGTGCGCTGCTCTGGTTCGCCAGAAGCGGCTTGGTCATGCTGCCCACATGACCCGGAAGTTGTACGCCGGCTCCCTCGGCCAATAAAGCGAGATGAGCGTCGCAACCCCAGAGTCGTCCGCGACTGGACCTAAAGGTCAGGGGTCCCTTTACCTTTAAGGAAAAGTGAAACATTCTGGGATCAAATCAGGAACCAGGACAGATTTTCTAAATCAGAGATGTCCCTGGAAAATAGGGACACTTGGAGGGTCTGTTTTAATGATCGGTGCTTTTAATTACAATTATGTTGTGTAATTGTATGATATTATGTATTTTAAAATTGTTTCGTACTGGCTTCGAACCGTTTCAGGAAAGGCATCTTAGAAATATAGTACACCCCTTTCACCGCACATTGGCCCTGCAGATTGAAACTGCACAAGTAAAAAGTTGGATTCTCGGGACGCTGAATTCTGCACCAATGAGCATTTTTGTGGCTTTTTCTGCACGGAACTGCTCCGTGCATGCCCCCGTGAACATTAGAGGGTAATGAACAATAGAGGGTGACTGGGAGTGGCCGCCGGGACCACATAACACCGGTTCTGAGAGATCTGCATTGGCTCCCAGTACGTTTCCGAGCACGATTCAAAGTGTTGGTGCTGACCTTTAAAGCCCTAAACGGCCTCGGTCCTGTATACCTGAAGGAGCGTCTCCACCCCCATCGTTCAGCCCAGACACTGAGATCCAGCACCGAGGGCCTTCTGGCAGTTCCCTCATTGTGAGAAGTGAGGCTACAGGGTACCAGACAGAGGGCCTTCTTGGTAGTGGCGCCCGCCCTGTGGAATGCCCTCCCATCAGATGTCAAAGAGATAAATAATCACCTGACATTCAGAAGACATCTTAAGGCAGCCCTGTTCAGGGAAGTTTTTAATATGTAACGCTGTACTGTTTTTAACACTGATTGGGAGCCGCCCAGAGTGACTGGGGAAACTCAGCCAGATGGGCGGGGTATAAATAAATTATTATTATTATTATTATTATTATTATTGGGTGCGTTCGCATTAAACCACATAAAGGAGTTTAGCAGCCCTGAAGTATGTTAACACACTAAATGCTCCCTTTACTGCCTCTTCTCATAGAATAAAGTCCTTTAACATAAAAAGCTCTAAGCACAGCATGAATGCTTAAATCATTGTAATTGGGCCTCCTCGGAGGTGAGGGCCGGTCGAAACAGCATGCCTGATGGCCCCATAGACAATTGGAAATGGCTGCGTGGCTATTTATAAAGCAGTTTTTGACCTCATTTATTTCCTGCTGTGTGAATGGTCCTTAAAAGTGCTTTAAATTAAGTGGCTGCATTTACAGTGTTTCTAAAACATAAGGCTGAACGGAGCTCGGAAGGGTTATAAGTTTGAATGAGCAAAACAACGACCAAGGGCCAATCTATGCACGGCCCTAAAGTCTTGATTCTGCTTTGCGTTCTTGGCTCTTGTGTGGCAAATATCAGCTGGGGAGAAAAGGGATTCAGACTGGTACCATAGCATGGAGGGAGAAGGAATTTATTCTGATCCAGATCACCCTGCCACTGATGCCTCAACAGCTGCTATTTGCTCTTTGAGGAAAACTGCCGCTTGCATTAATGACAGTTCCCCCACCAAAGGTAAATAGCAACTGTTGGAGGGAACGGAGGATTAAGGGCATGACAACTTTCCATCAGGAACAGCTTTTTGTGACTTCCTTTCATCTGAGACACTTTCTTTTGAATCACGTTTGACATTTCCAGTGGAAATCTCTGTTCTAGACGTTTCTATGACGATCCTGCAGCCACAGATTTAAAAATGTCATTTCTCCAATAAAATAAAAAGGCCACCGTAATGATTTCATTTTGCAACCATGTGTTTTGTTTTCTAAACAGGAGAAGTCCTGAATGCTGCCCTTAGCTTTAGCACAATCAATTATGTCACTTTTAAATTAATCTGCATTGTTGTGCTGAATAATTTCCTTTGCTCGAATGATGTAAGACGCAGTAAAATATTTCTGTGTTGCCCATTGGGGATTCTTGAGGCTAATTCAGATGAAGTATTCCATCAGGGTTATGGGCCCAGCCACAACACTTTTTTTTTAATGCTTCCAGTTTTAAGGTGTCTTGTGAATAAGGTTTATTAATCTTTAATAGAAATGACTTTGGGGCTATAAATATAAAGAGCAGGTTTATGTCTAGACTATAAAATAAATAATTGAAAATAAAATTAGGGATAAAATTCATTAAAGCTATATGCTACTTTTAATTATATAGAATTAAATGAATATGTTCTTCTAAACCCTCAGCATTGTCTATTTTTTTCTTTCTTTCTTTTTTTAATTTTTTTTAATTGATTGTCAGAAGAATAAAAACAAACCAACAGCAACTGTATAGTGCATGCATGCCCATACAATTAATTGGATCTTTCCTGATGCAGAAGAAGCAGGAACCAACAGCCATGTGTTGTTGGACTACAACTCCCATCATCCCTAACCATTGGGGGTACTAACTGGGACTGGTGGGATTTGGAGCCCAAAAATATCTGAAGGGTCCTAGGTTAGCCACTCATGCTTTAGTCCCAACGGGACAAATCAGTGATTAACTTAAGGACCATTGATTACAACAAGGGTATAGTATGACTAATTTAGGCTGCAATCCTAATTAGGCAAACTGTCTTGCCAGAGTGGTGCATGTTCTAGTTATCTCTCGCTTGGACTACTACAATGCGCTCTACGTGGGGCTACCTTTGAAGATGACTCGGAAACTACAACTAATCCAGAATGCGGCAGCTAGACTGGTGACTGGGAGCGGCCACCAAGGCCACATAACACCAGTCTTGAAAGACCAACATTGGCACCCAGTATGGATTTACCCAACAGTAATTGCATTTACTCTATAAAAGACTATGTATCGCCAATGTATCAATGAACAATTTAATTCTGCATTTTGTCTTCCTGCATTTTGTGACTCCTTCATGCCTTCTCCCTACACTGTGTAAATTCTGAATCACTGCAACTCCATACTTCTCTGACCCTGGTGGGCTGGGGGTTTATTTGTCTTCCTAGAGGGGCACAGATGTCAGGATGTTATGTTTTGAGTTAGCACTAGAGTGTTGAGCAAACATCTCTTTGAAATGTTCTGGGAACAATGGAATGTCGCTAAGAGCGTCCCTAAGTGTGTCTGTTAAACTGAAAGTTAAAAGAGCTCTCAATGCTCTCAGGGTCACATGTGTGCAGAATTATGTCCTTCTGTGCATTGCTAACCTACAAGTAAATATTGTTTGCACTGTGTTTCAAGGATCTGCCTGGATTATTCTTATTTTCCAGTCATCTTCAGTTTCATATTATGTTGCAAAAGCTGTAGAGTGGGAAACAACTGAGTATGTCCATCTTAAAGGCTGCTATTCAAGTTTCCATATGATGGCGTGTGGACAGAATTAATTTTGGCGAGAGCCTTTGTTCTGCCTACAAAGTAGATATTGTCACAAAACGCGTTTTTCTCTTCTGTGAACAATATGAATTTTATCAAGTCTCTCAGGTTTTCCCCCTTGAAAACATTTACCGTAGTCTGTCAAATATTTCACCCTATTCCATCAATTAAATCATCTTTGTGTTCATTCTTTCAACATTAATCTATTCAGCTCTGTTTCATTTTTTGCCAAAAAGATGTCATTTCTCCAAAGCTCCCCCCTCCCAGTCACTGTTACTGCTGTTGAACTTTAATCTTAGCAATATCTGTTAAATAACACATACAGCAAATGAGATACGGAACACATTTCTTCTAGGCAATAGCACCTTTCAGTAGAAGGTACCTACACTGCTTGATGCCGAAATTATAAGGAATTGGACCGAGGTAACTGAGTATGCAGCTCAGGATTCCATAGTTGGCATATGATGCTACTTATAACGCAGCCTTTTTTTTCTAAGAAAATGTTTAGGGGCACTGTCCTTTTCCTACTCATATTGAAATATTACCCCTCAATGAAGCCAAACTTAGATTCACAAAATGTTTAGCGGTATGCGTACCCCCGTGTACCCCCAGAAAAAAATCACTGCTTATAGGTAAAGGTAAAGGACCCCTGGATGGTTAAGTCTAGTCAAAGGCGACTATGGGGTTGCGGCGCTCATCTCACTTTCAGGCCGAGGGAGCCAGCATTTGTCCACAAACAGCTTTCAAGGTTATATGGCCAGCATGGCTGAACTGCTTCTGGCACAACGGAACACTGTGATGGAAAGCAGAGCGCACGGAAACGCTGTTTACCTTCTCACCTATTTATCTACTTGCACTGGTGTGCTTTCGAACTGCTAGGTTGGCAGGACCTGGGACCGAGCAACGAAATCTCACCCCTTCATGGGGATTTGAACCTCTGACCTTCTGTTCGGCAAGCCCAAGAGGCTCAGTGGTTTAGACCACAGCGCCACCCACATCCTTATAGAGCCAGACTACTGGGCTGTCTAGTCCAGTGTAAGTGCTATCACCTTATTCCAGAGATGCCTCTCCCAACACTGCTACTTAATGTGTTTTGAGTTATGGGGTGTGGAGAGAATAATAGAATTGCAGATTTGGAAGGGATCATGAGCGTCATCTAGTCCAACCCCCTGCAATGCAGGAATGTTTTTCCAATGTGAGACTTGAACCCATGATTCTGAGGTTAAGAGTGTCACACTCTACGAACTGAGTGTATGGAATTTACAGGGCTTAGTTTGTTTGTTTTTAGTTGCTATTTTGTTAATGATGCTTACTGCCAGGTTGGATGCCACTGTGTGATGGCGATAATGCTTGGACTACTGCAATGCACTCTACTTGGGGCTACCTTTGAAGGTGACCCAGAAACTACAAATAATCCAGAATGCAGCAGCTAGACTGGTGACTAGGAGTGGCCGCCGAGACCATATAACACCGGTCCTGAAAGAGCTACATTGGCGCCCAGTACATTTCTGAGCACAATTCAAGGTGTTGGTGCCAACCTTTAAAGACCTAAACGGCATTGGCCCTTCAGTATACCTGAAGGAGTGTCTCCACTCCCATTGTTCTGCCAGGACACTGAGGTCCATCTCCAAGGGCCTTTGGGCAATTCCCTCACTGTGAGAAGTGAGGTTACAGGGAACCAGGCAGAAGGCCTTCACGGTAGTGGCGCCTGCCCTGTGGAATGCCCTCCCATCAGATGTCAAGGAAATAAGCAAGTATTTGACTTTTAGAAGACATCTGAAGGCAGCCCTGTTTACGGAAGTTTTTAATGTTTGAAGTTTTATCGTGTTTTTAATATTCTGCTGGGAGCTGTCCGGAGTGGCAGATGATGATGTCCAGATGATGATGATGATGATGATGCCTCCCCTGGATTTGTCAGTCATACAGAAGGCGAGGGGATTTCCTGGGCTTGGGTGATCCCTTTTTGGCTTCATCCTAACTGGGAAGTGGATCACAGCTTCTCTGCCTATTAACAGTGCAGCTAAGAACTTAATTCGTTCCAGAGGTCTGTTCTTAACCTGAAACTGTTCTTAACCTGAGACACCACTTTAGCTAATGGGGCCTTCCGCTGCCACTGCACCACCGCCACCCAATTTCTGTTCTGATCCTGAAGCAAAGTTCTTAACCCCAGGTACCATTTCTGGGTTAGCGGAGTCTGTAACCTGAAGCATCTGTAAACCGAGGTACCACTATATATAGATACATAAAAGAACACAAATTTGTCACTGCATCTTTCTGATTGTTTGCTTAAGGAAGGTAGATTTCTAGGGGGCGTTGAGTAATTTTTTTTCTGAAAAGAGGGCGGTAGGCCAAATAAGTTTTGGAACCTCTCATCTAGAACCTCCCTTTCACCCTAAAAGATTGGGAGTTAGGAGACCACCACTTGCTTGAACACCTTGCCCAAGACTAGGTAGAAATTATCCAGTACATTTTACTGCCTCTTTTAAAATCTGTGGGACCATATCTTCACACAATGAAGCATCTACCCAGACACCCACTTGTCCAAACCATCTTGGGGAAATGTTATCAGCCAAGAAAGGCAAAGGCTGAGCACACAACATAGTCATCCTTTTTTCTCCAGTGTGTACTGCCCATATCCTCAGGCTGCATCAAGCAGGTACTGTTGACCGACTATCCTAACAATGGCATCTAAGAAGCAACAGATAAGATTTGAGAATTGGTTACAGTAAGTAACAGAACAGTGTATTGGTCCTCCCTAGGGAACAAGATGCAATAGCCTCATGACCACTCTGAAAAGTTATGTTGTGCTATGACTCTGTGGGCACAAAATGGTGGCGGAAAAGTAAAGTTTCTGTACCACCACTTGCCCGCTATAGTAAAGGAACATTGTAGAATGCCTTTAAAAAGGTAAAGGGACCCCTGACCATTAGGTCCAGTCATGACTAACTCTGGGGTTGGGGTGCGCATCTCTCTTTATTGGCTGAGGGAGCCAGCATACAACTTCCGGGTCATGTGGCCAGCATGACTAAGCTGCTTCTGGCGAACCAGAGCAGCACACGGAAATGCCGTTTACCTTCCCGCCGGAGCGGTACCTATTTATCTACTTGCACTTTGCTGTGCTTTTGAACTGCTAGATGGGCAGGAGCAGGGACTGAGCAACGGGAGCTCACCCCATCGCGGGGATTCGAACCGCCGACCTTCTGATCAGAAAGTCCTAGGCTCTTTGGTTTAACCCACAGCACCACCCGTGTCCCTTCCCTCTCAAACACATTCAACCTTTTTTTTAAAATGGTTCAGTACAAATAGGAAATAGGAGAATGGTTTGCTCTCCAGCCTGCCTTCAGCTTAGTAGATGCTAGTGCCATAGAATTCCTAAGCGATGTTAATTTCATCTAAGAAAAGCTTACTATGGGAACTTAATTTTACAACCAAACTTAAAAACAGAGAAACAAGACCCTCTGAAGGTGCTATGCACTATTTTCTTGAGATTCAAGCAATTTTCTTCATCTGACCAGTTTGTGAGAGCTGAGTGGGCATTTGTGAAAACAAATTAGTTGAGAAAAAGAAAGTGAGAGTACTCATCAAATCCAAAGGCCAAATCAGGGTCACATTATTCAGTGCTGCCATTCTAGAATCCATATATACATTAGCTGCAACTAATCTTAGAGGTCAGAGAGCAGCGGCGAGAAAGAAACATAAAGTGAAGTAAATTAATTCACAGCATTTCTTGGGTTATCAACAAAACTTGTGTAGCAGTATGAGGCATTTGGTTGCAGCCTTAACTTGAAACAAAATTTCATTGAGTATGATTTACGTTTGATATAAAGGGGTTAGGACATAGCCCCCCCTTTTTACTGCTAAATGAAACTAATATATATCGAATAATAATAATAATAATAATAATAATAATAATAATAATACAGTGGTACCTTGGGTTAAGTACTTAATTTGTTCCGGAGGTCCGTACTTAACCTGAAACTGTTCTTAACCTGAAGCACCACTTTAGCTAATGGGACCTCCCGCTGCTGCCGCGCCGCTGGAGCACAATTTCTGTTCTTATCCTGAAGCAAAGTTCTTAACCTGAAGCACTATTTCTGAGTTAGAGGAGTCTGTAACCTGAAGCGTATGTAACCTGAGGTACCACTGTACATTAATAATACTTTGGAGTCCTGCGTGGTTTATGATCAACTATGCTGCACACAGCCATACCTCATGACCCTCATGTGTAATATCTATCTATCTATACTTTATTTTTTCAATTGATCTCATCTTTTTGCTGCCTCAAGAATCAGGAGATTTCTAAAGTATCTGGGAAGCCACATTCCATACACTGAACATGGTGAGACCCAACCTGTGCATATTTCAGAACACCCAAGCTTCTCATCTTTATAAAATTCCTTTAAATATACACATCCCCCCGGTTGCTATACTTAAGAAGGTGACTTGCACACTTTCCAGAAGCAGTACACTAGTCATATTGAATGGTCAACTCGCGTACCAGGCACTCACATGCTTGAAGCAGTGGGGGTGAGTTCACATTGAAGGTTATCACACTTCTCCTAGAGCATATGTATAGAACAAACCCCCATTTTAAGTGGGACATCCCAGAAACCCAGAAGTCCATCTCAGCTTCTGAGTGGATCCTAGATTGTCCCATCTTTTGGTCTCGCAGGGTCGTGCCAGAACTCCCAACTGAAAGATGCTAGGTTTTTTGACCCACTTCTCTCAAAGGTTTAAACCACTTCTCTGATCAAAACATTCCCTCCATCATCTTTCCCAGGAGCTTTTTCTGCTTCCCCCACCACTTCCATCAATAACCATTTTGTGGGACCAGGAACGACAGCCCCAGCCCCCAGGGATCATAAGAAAGGAATAAGGACTCTGACAACGTTATGGATTTAAAATTAGGTCACAACGTGTTAAACCTCCAAATGCAGGAAGACCTTGGGTTAGGCCTTGGGCATGTATCCCTCCCAACCCCCCAGCCGGGCAAACTGGGGCACATCAGGATAAATGGGATATGGGGGTGCTCTGCTAGATGTAAGTGTAAGCAGGCAGCCCAGCGCATATTCCCACACGCAGGGTAGTTCACTGACAACCTTTCAGTGTATGGCCAGTGACACCCATTATATAACCCCTTTTAAGAGGGGACTCTGGAATGGACGCCACAGGGGGGTGAGTCACCACTTCACACACACACCCATTATAGGGAAGAAAAGACTAAAGGATTCCACCCAAGGCCATAACCGCCAAAGTTGTGACAAATTGCTGCGGGGAAGACAAAACCTGCCAATGCAGGAAAATTTCTTCCCTGTCCTTCAACAGCAACCAGTCAAAGACCGTAGCAGCGCCCGCTAAACAGGAAGAAAAAGTTAACCTGCAAACAAGAAACATTAAACTAAGGGAGGGTAGCGAGGGTGAATCTCCAGAGCCAACTGCCTGGATACTGTCAGTTCCACCCCATATTTATAAATAGGACTGGCCCCACCTGCCAGCAAGAAACTTGATTACTGAGGCTGGGCGTGAGCCTCTGAATAATAACACTGAGAAGCAAGTCAGCCCCCTTTTACCACTAGGCTCCCTGGGAACTGTAGTCCCGCACATGATCCCGCAAAGGGTACCCATATTATGTAGTGTGAGTGTTCAATATCTGCAGTCATTGAAAAGTCAGGTTGTCACCCCTAGTTCACCTAAGTTTTCCCTTTTCTCACTTCTACTATATCCCCCACAGTGTGCAGTGCTTGGGCATTACAGTAATAATCAATAATCATGTCCAGTGAATTAACTAAAACTTCTGCTTTCTTTTCTTTGGTTAAACACTGCCCTTGTCTAGAATCAAATCCAGTCTTGTGGCAATTTTGCAGCTGATTTGAGAGCCGAGACTAGTTTTTAATTTTGTTTTAAAAAAATTTTTAGAGGCAATTGTATACGTTCTGATTTGTTTATCGCTGTCACTGCAGTGATGACTGAAGAGGAAAAAGCCCTTGAACTCTGCAGACAGCAAGAAAAAAACATACCTTTGTAAGGAAGTGCATAATGTATTAATTTTTGCAATATTCCCTAGTGTACATGTAGAGAAGGGTCTGTCAGCAGTTTTACAGACCATAATGTTTTTTTACCTCTAGATGTTTATAACTCAGATCTAAACATTCACTGCAGGCTAATTTTTTTTTTTTTAATACAAAGTTGCATCCTGGAAACAGATTATATGTCAAACTTCATTTCTTTAAAACAAAAATCTTGACAATTTTTTGTTGTGAAGAACCCCAGCTAAAAAGTTTTTGTGCTCATGCAGCACAAACAATCCCTATGTCTCTTGAAAACTTTTGCTTAATAGGTTGAGATGCACTCATTTGAATTTCGATATAATCTGAATGACACCAAATTGAAAGGCATTCAATTTCTAATTTTGAAAAGCATTCAGACTGGGGGGGGGGTTGCACCTGGCAGGAACCCTCAGAACTCATCCACGGAAATGAGGAGCTTATTTTAGGGAAATGAAGAAGAGAAGGGGCTGACAGGAGGCATTCAGGAGAGGCACTAGCGAATCACACTGGAGACTTCTGCGAGAAGGAGGGATTTCATCATGATCATTTTGGCAAACGACTTGGATTTCTGTTGAAGTGTTTAATAAGGGGCAGGATGTGAGTTTTAGTGAAGCATGGGCAAGGAGCCAAGTGTATTTACATTAGAACGTGAGAAGAACTTTGTTAAGTAGGTCAGTCATTTTCAGGCTTCCTACTTCAGCAAATCCTTTGCATATTGATGTCTGCCATGGAACATGGGAGCATTGAGGAAGATTGTGGAGTGCATTGGGTATGGAGCCAGTTTGTGTAAATTCCTAGTGGACATCCACTACTCTATTGTCACTGCACTTTACATAGTCGGTTTAGCAGTGATAGGCAAATTATCTGTCTAGAACTAGTAATGCTGCAGCTGGACTGGTGACTGGAAGCGTCTGCCAAGACCATGTAACACCAGTCCTGAAAGATCTACATTGTCTCCCAGTATGTTTCCAAGCACAATTCAAAGTGTTGGTGCTGACCTTTAAAGCCCTAAATGGCCTCGGCTCAGTATACCTGAAGGAGCATCTCCACTCCATCATTCAGCCCAGAAACTGAGGTCCAGCTCTGAGGGCCTTCTGGTGGTTCCCGTACTGCGAAAGGTGAAGTTACAAGGAACCAGGCAGAGGGCATTCTCAGCAGTGGTGCCCTCCTTGTGGAATCCCCTTCCATCAGATGCCAAGGAGATAAAGAACTACTCAACTTTTAGAAGACATCTGAAGGCAGCCCTGTATTGGGCAGTTTTTAACGTTTGATGTTAAATTGTTTTTATGCATGTTGGAAGCTGTGCAGAGTGGCAGGGTAACCCAGCCAGATGAGCGAGGTGTAAATAATAAAATGATGATGATGAAGAAGAAGAAGCTACCAGTCTCATTGAAGAACACCTTCAAAGTGCCCTAGAATCGGAGATGATTGATAATGAAATGAAAAAGGTATTTAAATATACCTTTCTAAAGAAACCAGAGGCCTTCCTGCTGGGCATAGTCGGCCAATTGGTGCCAAAGAAGGATAGAACTTTCTTTATGTACGCCACAACAGCAGCAAGAATACTTATCGCAAAATATTGGAAGACACAAGATCTACCCACCTTGGAAGAATGGCAGATGAAGGTGATGGACTATATGGAATTGGCAGAAATGACTGGCAGAATCCGAGACCAGGGAGAAGAGTCGGTGGAAGAAGATTGGAAAAAGTTTAAAGACTATTTACAGAAATATTGTAAAATTAATGAATGTTAGAATGATGTTGGATAGAATCTAAGTGGTTTCTAGCGGTTATGTTATAAGGGAATATGAGAAAATGGACTATTAATAGGTAAAAATCTAATGTTACAATATTTTAAGATTGAAGACTAGGATAAACAAAGAGGGGAGGGATTTGCTGAACTAACAAATTGAATTGGAATACAGAAAAGGGAGGTGTGAGGAGGTCCGGGAAATAAGCAAATGAAAGATAAGTGATTGAAAGACTGAATTGTTTTTAACTATTTTTATTTTGTATTTTTCTTTTTTCTTTTTTGTAATATTGTGAAAATCTTAATAAATATCTTTTTAAAAAAACAAAGTGCCCTAGAATCTACAAAGTTGAAACCTAGTTTTGAAAACTGCTGCAGTGGATTGTAGCTGACTATGTAGCGGACTCTAGGAAAGATTGGTCAGTATCTATCCACAAAGTCCAAGCCTAGCTTTAATTACACTGGTCAAAAATGTACCTAGAAGAGGATGAGAGTTTGACCAATTTGACCAGAGAAAAAGTTTCGTGTTTCTGATTGATATGTTTCCAGCTATGGTTCAATGTGTTCAAACGTATTAACAAAATAAAATTATATAGACTCAACATGCCAAAAGAGGATCTGCAAAAGTTTTGGTTTCAGACAGGAGTCCTTCTCTATCAAAAACTCAAAATCACCTACTAGGCAAACAACAGTATCAGATAATTAGTTTTGGTATACTTAAATATTAATACAATTTAGTTTCCATTCATTTACAGTGACAGTTCAAATTTCAGATAGTGAAACGTTAATAATTTATGTAGAGTGGTTTTTTTGTTGTTGTTTTTTGCACTTTCCAGACTGATTATCCATTGGTTTATGTTTCAGGTTTAGAATTTACTCTATTTTCCAACAATGTTGTCTAAGAAGACCTTTAAATTATGTCAATGTTGCATTGCTACTAGTAGAGATATTTCCATACCACATAAAAATGGGGGGTGGGGGGACAGTAGGCATGGAGTAAACAGAGGACTAAAGAATGTCCACAGTAATTACAACTACTTTAAATTATTGAATAAATGACATTTTTATAGCTAAAGATGGTGCTGATCTTTTAACGAACGTGACATTTTAGGGTCCCTAACTTGACGCTCTGTTGAGCACCGTACCATCAAAAATGAGAGGAAGGGTGTCCTAGAGGTGATGCTACATATCACAGGGTTTGAACCTCAAACCATGAAGGTGGATCACCAATTACCTAAATTCTACACTACCAGGACCACTGATCAGAGAAGCTAACTTCAGCTGCTTTAAGATGGGATGCAAACAACATTGATTAGCTGATCAGCCCTGTGCCTTTGCAGTAGTTGCTGAGCAGCACTTGGAAAGTTTGAAACCACCCAGGCAAAGGAAAATGGGTCACATGACACCATTGTGACATCAGATGATGGACAGGTAAGCTGCCCACCCATCAAACATGGCCTGTTGAGGGCGGGGAGGGTGGTCAGGGGTCAGTCTATTATCTGGATCCAGTTCCCCACCTGATATACATGTAACTGCTCAGTAACCTGAAGGTTTGATTTGCAATGTTACCGGTATGCTGATGACTCACAGCTCTGCCTTCCCACACCCCATCTTCTGGTATCAGGGAGGTTGTTAAAACCCCAAACTGGCAGTTCTGGGATGGAAGAGATTAAATCTGAGCAAGATGGAGGTACATGTGCTGAGAGATGTACCTCCAAGCTGCAAGATGGCTCTTGAAGGAGGATTACAACTGATGTTTCCCTGAAAAGACCCAGGTCCTTTTGAAAAGCAAGCCCATGGTTTAGATTGCTCATGGTCTTGGCAAGGAATGGATGAGGGAGCCCAGGTCTCATCAGTATCTAGAAGTGGTTTTTCCCCCAGCTTTTGCCGTATGCCAACTA
The DNA here is from genome assembly GCF_965113315.1 of Podarcis vaucheri. Classification (NCBI taxonomy): domain Eukaryota; kingdom Metazoa; phylum Chordata; class Lepidosauria; order Squamata; family Lacertidae; genus Podarcis; species Podarcis vaucheri. The sequence continues at coordinate 67,249,794 of NC_138767.1, read as the reverse complement.
TAGCTGTAGTTTCAGAAGAGGGCACACCTAGTCATAGTGAGATTCATGATCTGGTCACATCCATATTATGCTGTGCCCTTTTTGTCCCACTTGCTGGTTCTAGGATGGAAACATGGGTGGCTCTATGGTGGTCTAAGCCACTGATCCTCTTGGGCTTGTCGATTGGAAGGTCGGCAGTTCAAATCCCCACAATGGGGTGAGCTCTCGTTGATCTGTCCCAGCTCCTGCTAACCTAGCAGTTCGAAAGCATGCCAGTTCTAGTAGATAAATAGGTACTGCTGTGGCGGGAATGTAAACGACGTTTTCATGAGCTCTGGTTTCCATCATGGTGTCCTGTTGCACCAGAAGCAGTTTAGTCATGCTAGCCACATGACCCGTAAAGCTGTCTGTGGACAAATGCCGGCTCCCTCGACCTGAAAGCGAGATGAACACCACAGTGCCATAGTTGCCTTTGACTGGATTTAACTGTCCAGGGGTCTTTTACCTTCTTTACCCTCTAGGATGGGATGTTGGGATGTTATTGGAGTTCTGAGTTTCATTTTAGCTTTGTGAATCTTTTCTTTTTAATAATATTGATTGTTCATACTTGTAGTTTTTGTTGATTATAAGCTTGTTTCCATGGACTTTCCTTGGAAAAGTAGCATAAAAGGGTTTTTTAATGAATAACATGAAATAGTTAGTTTAAAATCTCGAATTGTAATAGTTGTGGAAGGGAATGGGAGGGCCAGCAAATGGAATCGTTGCCTGTTTAGAAAAAATATCTACAGTGGTACCTCGGGTTACATATGCTTCAGGTTACAGACTCCGCTAACCCAGAAATAGTACCTCGGGTTAAGAACTTTGCTTCAGGATGAGAACAGGAATCGTGCTCTGGCGGCATGGCAGCAGCGGGAGGCCCCATTAGCTAAAGTGGTGCTTCAGGTTAAGAACAGTTTCAGGTTAAGAACGGACCTCTGGAACGAATTAAGTACATAACCAGAGGTAGCACTGTAATGCTTCAGACAGGGTGCCCATTGTAATTTGGAATCCCTGTCCTTTAGAATATAAGAATCCACTCAGAAAAATGATTTTTAATTTGCAGGCTGGTCTCTATTAGATGGGCTCTTTAACATAAAAAGATAATCTCAAACATTTTTAACCATTTGCCTCTTAAATTTCTTGCTACATGGAAAGAAACAAAGCAAAACATTTTAACCCTCCCCTTTCAGCCAACCTCAGGTTTTTCCAAATTTGTCCTATGATGAATTGTGGCATGGATGATTGGATGTTACACTCCATTACAGTGTGACAGTGGACTGCTTTGCCTGGTGTACCATGCTGGGAAAATAAAGAACAATATATCATCTTGATGGCCCTTCATGACTGAAATTTTGGGGAAGACATGGTTCATTGCAATTCCCTGTTCAAACAGGAATGATTTTAGTTAACCTCTGCATTGCAATGAAATGAAGCGACTGGCCCAGGAGGAGGATTGAGATGGGAGGTTGGGCAATGGGAGGAAATAGAATAGATCCAAATTATATACAGCAAAAAAGAGGGTTGATTTGTCCCCATGGAGGCATTGCCACCTGCATGTGGAAGGAGAGAGAAATAACATAGCTGAGCCCTGTTCCACATCCCCCCTTCCTTCTTGGAATCCATATATTTCAGAACTCTGGCCATAGCAATGCCTCTTCTATCTGCATTCAGTTCTTCCCTTTGCCTCATACAAGGACTTCCATTTTTATTTGCGATTTGAGGACCCTCCCCCCACGCTTGTGGATAAGAAAGACACACGGACACAGATTTAAAGGTTAATGGGCTAAAAAAGGCCACAACTTTATTGATTACGGCATGTGAGAGGTATTGGCTTAGGCACTGGACAATAGCAAACCTTGACTCCACCCACTCGGAGAGCGGTGAGTCTGACAAGGGTTATCCACCAGTAGGGGGAGCCTGTTGATGCAAAGACAACTGTAAGCTCTCCCCTGATGTCACCGGGGGTCGTGCCATGGCCCCCAGCCACAGCAGGGCATCGGACAGGATCCACGACCGCCGGATTCCTTTAACGGAATACCCAAAAGTGAAGGGGTAGGCGATGGCCACACCCTGCCCTTCCATACACCAACACAGATTCCACTGCCTAACCGCCAAACACCAGAAAGTTGTGACGAGTTGCTATGAGGTAGGCGAAAAAACCAAGAGGCCGGTGCCAATTTGCCAATTGGGAAAGAACTCCTACCAGGCCCCTCGGACAACCAAGGCGATCAACCAAAGGTCCATAGCAAGGTCAACTGCAAGGAACTAAACTACAGGGAGGGTGGGTGGGTGACCTGTAAGAAACCGGCAGCACAATGTGGGGAAGAGCTGCCGCAGCCGCATTTAGGCAGCTAAACCCCGCCCCTGAGCTTCCTGCTGATTGGAAGCCTGACCGGGGGTGGGGCGCGTCAGCATTGATGACGGGCAAAGCGTGGGAAAAGGCTCCCGATCGCAATCCCTCCCCTCCGGGAGGAGGAAAGGCTTTCCTATATTGCTCAGGGCTCTTATTCAGTTCCAAAATCTTTAATATATTTTTGGCGCTGTGTCCAGTCCTCCATGCTCGCAATCCAGTGACCAGCCAAGCCCAGAGTTGGTTTCAACCATGCACATATTTTTTCTTTGATATGATTGTATTGCATTTCTATTGCTGTAATGCAAGGAGAAGAAAAAATAATACTCATCTAATGATGACTGAAAAGGCTGCTGAACTTACTGTGGCATTAATTAATAGCTAGTAATGACTATGTGTCAGTCGCTTCTGAAGTTTATTCTGCAGTGATGAAGTCCATCTTTTATCATCAGCCCATACACCACAGTGAAATTCAGCTGAAGAACATCAGGTGGCAATAGCTGTTGTATTTAAACTAGAAAGGAATCCAGTGATTAATTGCAATAGGAGTGACAGGTAATAGAACTGCCTAATCAAAACTGTTTACATTTTTCTCTATTACAGATTCAATTAAATATTCAAGATATATGATGGAATAAGTAATGCAGGATAATCTGGGCAATTTAATTTCATCTTTAGTTGAAATAGGCAAAGTGAAGGGGAAATATTTGAGATACACTACATAGAATTCAAGTGACATTTAAGGCAAATTAGCTCATCACAAAGCCACTGAAAAGCACATTATTTAAAGGTTCACAGATCAAGTGATCCAATAACATGAAGGGCATATGTTTTCATCCATTTAGGTTCTACTTGCATGCAGTAATGCTTTCTATGAGCATATATATGGTCAGGGCATGTGGCCTTTCCAGAAAAGTAAAAGTTGCATGCTAAATTATATAATGTATCTTTCACCTTGGCTATATCTTGAGTTGTCATAATTTTTTTTCAGGCAATATTTTGGAGATTTCAAATCAGGAGAAGAAACGTCCAAGGAATTTCAAGGGCAGTAAAAAAAAGTTTTGGTAGGAATAATGTTCCTTATGGAGATTCTACAGATTCTGGGTAATAATAATAATAATAATAATAATAATAATAATAATTTATTATTTATATCCCGCCCATCTGGCTGAGTTTCCCCAGCCACTCTGGGCGGCTCCCAATCAGTGTTAAAAACAGTACAGCGTTACATATTAAAAACTTCCCTGCCTTAAGATGTCTTCTGAATGTCATATAGTTCAGTAAAAAAATTACCCAGTTGATTTAATTCTATCTAGATAAAAGTAAGTGGCAGCCAAAATTGAAAGTCTGTTTTGTAATTTGGCTGCGATTTCTCTGAGTTATTAAATCCTGGTAAGGATCCAGATGCAGTGATACTAAAGTATTTGAATACAGCGGAACCTCAGTTCCCGAACACCTCCATTGTCGTACATTTCATTTCTTGAACGCTGAAAACCCGGAAGTAAATGCTTCCGTTTTTGAACATTTTTCGGAACCCGAACATGCAACATGGCTTCTGCTGAGTGCAAGAAGCTCTTGCAACCAATGGGAAGCCATGCCTCAGTTTTTGAACGTTTTGGAAGCCAAATGGGCTTCCAGAAAGGATTTCATTTGAGAACCGAGGTAGCACTGTATAGTTTTTGAAATATATGCCACTTTGTATCACATTCTGGCACTAATCCGATCAATAATTGCCTTTGAAGAGGCAGTGTTAATCTGATGGAAGAAGGCTCCCATCGATTTCTATGGGACAAGGTAACTGAGTTGAAATCTGGGATCATGTTGAGAGGTGACTAAATCTGTCTTCATCCAGGTGAGGGTAGGTTAGGGGCAAGTTCAGCCCATTCTCCCTTCTGTGTCATCATTTTCAATTTTCCCATATGTTAAAATCTCCCAGTTAAAAAGTAAAGGTCTGAGGTTGGGAGAAGTATTGTTTGTGTGAGGGCAATGTTGTCCTTCAGCCATGACACTTTGAGGAGTAACCTATACACAAATTCAAAAATACATGACATCTCTCTCTCCCTGTCTCTCTCTCACACCTGTCAATGATGAATCATTTGCTAGTACAGTGGTACCTCTAGTTATGAACTTAATACATTCCGGAGGTCCGTTCTTAACCTGAAACTGTTCTTAACTAGAGGCATGTTTTTGCTAATGGGGCCTCTTGCTGCCGCTGCGCTGCTGGCACACAATTTGCGTTCTCATCCTGGGGCAAAGTTCTCAACTCGAGGTAACTCTTCCAGGTTAGCGGAGTTTGTAACCTGAGGCATTTGTAACTCGAGGTACCACTGTAAATAATAATGGCATTATTTTGAAGGATTCCATAATACACGGACCCTGCCCCATTTTTGCAGACACAGGTAGGAAGAAAAGCTAATGCAAATAGCAGTGTCAGAGAGAAAAGGGTCTAAATCTTGGAACCCCACCCCCAGCTGTGATCTTAATAATAATGAACTCCACCCACCCAGAATTGCTGGTCTCTGCATAACGTGAAGGTTAAATGCAAAGATACATTTAATGGCCCATTTAGTGTGGCCCAAAATTGGATAACTGGTTTCAGATGAAAGGATTCCTTAGTAAAATATGCAGTTATGTGAATGGATTCCACAGTAAAAGTTGCAAGAAAGGGGCAAGGTCAAGTCATTGCCAACAAAGGTGTTTACGTGTGAGAAAGGACAGAATGTTGTACAAAGGCCACTTTCCTTCCATGTAGCAAAGGGAGACGAATAGTTTTTAAGTCCTTCTCCAGTTATTATTATTGTTATTAAGTAACTCCTGTTTAAGTTCATCACAGTGCCCCCACTTTAGCGACTTAATATTTCAGCTATGAATTACTCCTATTGTACCTTGAGAATCTGACAGTTATGCAATTTCCAATGATGAATAGAAATGATAATGGAATAATGAGGATAAAGGAAAGCCATCTGCCGAAACCTTTCAGACACGAATGTGTTCTATTGAAGATCAATTCATCTAGAAAAAGTGGGATAATAAAAAAAGGGATGGAAATGAGAGGGAAAAGTGGAACAAGAGTGAGAAGCTTTTAAGTGAAAACAGGATAACTGTGAATATATCTCGCTTTTAAACTTGATGTTCTCGAGACTTCAGTGAAACATTAGAATACCTGTAACCCTTCCCATTCCACCAATGATGTGGTGGTCTTTATGGTTCTTCTAGGTGAATTCCAGGTGATCACCCTAAGAACAGAATGCCAAAGGAGTAATAGAGGCAGGAGAAATTATTTCAAGTTATGAGATTACATAATAGACAGAATAGGTAGCTTTTACAGTTTGCACCACTGCCTGCTGAGACTGGTTGAGCAGAAGGCAAGGAGTCCAACAGTAGGTGGAGCTAGAACCAGGAAGAGTCAACTAATTCTGGTTTTGTCCCCTTCCTGTCATCACTGAGTTCTACAAGGGCAACACTGAGAATCAGGAGGAAGAGGAAACTGAGCTAGAGTTTCGCTTCCTGGATTGGTTGTAAGTAGGAAAGCAAGCAGATGGTAGCACATGGAGGACATACCAGGGTTCGTGGAGAAGAGGCCCATTCACCCTAATGAAGCTGCCTCCCATCCTCCACTCAAAGTCCAAAATGTTTGTAGTCAGAACTTTAGCTAAACTGATCTAGTTTATTTATAAAAGAAGAAGAAGAAGAAGAAGAAGAAGAAGAAGAAGAAGAAGAAGAAGAAGAAGAAGAAGAAGAAGAAGCCTGTCTCTGTTCATTTCTGTGCCTTGAAACAGCTTTGCACAATGCAAAGAAATATATTGAATTTTGACAGGCCATGTGAGGACTTTTGTAAAACTCATCGGCTAACTCTAATGAAATGGAGGCAATGGATTATAGTAGCTGAGCTTCTGGATGGAGAGGGGGGGAGACACGTCTAGGTCATCTGATCCCTACAGTTAATTACAGTGACTTGTTAACCTTGTAACTGAAAGCACCACTGAGCATCTGAAAAATCACTGGGGATTTTATTTCAAGTGCTTATTTCCCCCCAGAAATCCTGATGAGCACACTAATCAACTCTCATACTTTAATAGTGTCGTCATAGCAGCTTTCTGAGGCAGCGTGAATAATTGCATGCCATCTGTATCTTTCCACGTGCATAACAAATCTCAGTAACCCAAATGAAAACTACATTTGCTGATCTGTTCATTGCACTGAATTCATGCATGAAATGCAAGAGAATGGGAACATTTATTTACCTATCCCCATGAGAAGGTTTATTCTCTTTTCTTCCCTGGGCGCCACCTCTTTGATGAGAATATGTGAGGGGTACTTTCTGGGGGCTACACTGTCATGGAATTCTACTCAATATTGATCCAGAGCAGATTCCAATGTATAGTTAGCAGAGTAACAACTGAAACACGTTGCAGGATTCCCCCCCCCCAAAAAAAAATAGACCAGAGGCAATTAATATTTCATTCAGTAGAGCTTTACTGCTACTGAAGGCAAATGAGCATAATGGTCACAAATACATTCATGATTGGCACTGTCCATAAGAAATCGATTTGCAGCAGACTTAACTTAAACTTGCAATAACTTATAATAAGTTTAAACCTTAACAATCTATACAGAACACCACACCAGAAGGAAAAGAGATAGAAAGTGTGAAACCCGGGCTCCTTCTGGCCTTACTTTTATAGTCAGCATGACAGAAGAGATAAGAGAACCAGTTTAAGCCAGTTGTACTCAGCTTCTCTGAAGGAATAACCCGAACATCATGAACCTTCTGCTTGTTTCTTTACTACAGAGGAGCTCCCAGAACCCTCTTGAATTTATTAGAACAGGGAAGATCTCTATATGTTAAGCTGTGGGTGAACATATCAGACGACACAGTGATTCTTCAAACAGCTCTTGTTTATTCAGAGGCCAGAACAGACACTGAAACGAAGGGCTCAGTCAGCCTGCTTATATAGAGCTCCAGTACAACGTTACTGTAACAACTTTCTAAAACTAGCCAATCACTGAACGTCCCTTTCGATCCCTCATTTGCATAACTAGCTACAGTATCCCCCTGCTGGCCCAGGGTGAGAACTTCAGTACATAACACTATACATCGGATCAATACTTTCTGCCCTAAGAAATGCAAACTGACATGCATTTCCCAGTGATGGTTGGGGCTATAGATGCCTTACTTTTGACAGTGAGCTAAAATCCGACACCCTCAGGCACCTTTCTGCATAGTCCATTCAGGAAAGCAAAGAAGCATTATCTTAAGTTTACACTCCAGCTAGGAACACTTGTGAAGCACAGCCTAAAGAGAGGGAGTGTGACTTGGGGAGATTCCCAGGGACCAGTCAGAGCAGAACAGAAGCCACATTTGCACACTGGGTATGAGATCCTCTACTCAACACCTTGACTGGAGGTGGCTCTCGAGAATTTCAAGCTGTGGTATTTTCCTATATGGAGATTCCTGAGATATTTCTGGGTGGCCTGCCACTGAGACCAGTACAAAGGTGGCATACATACATCTAAGACTCTGTCCTTATTGAAAAAGCTTGTGTGTGCAACATCAGTCACTATTAAGTTTTTCTCTTCTGAACTTCTTCCTTTTCATGGTTAGTTGGGCAGTATATTCTGTTTGCGTGTTTAGACCTTTAACCTCCCCCTTAAATAAATTCAGATAAGACTCAAATTTTGGTTTGGTTTTTGGCAGAATTTAGGCCACAACTTTATTGATTACATCAAATGAGTAGTTGCATAGGCTCTGGTTTGACTAGCTCCCTGCACCGTGGCAGGTAGCGCTGACCCAGGGCACCAGCATAGGTCAGCCAAGGGTGAACACCTGGAACAGCGGAAAGCCGGGGTCAGGCTAGTCCACCACCCAAATGTCCCCCTGGACTCAGGCACTGGCACAACCCCTCTCAGGGTTGACCAAACCATTGAGTCCCTGGATTCCTTTAACAGAATATCCTTCACATAGGGATGGCGAGAGCGTTCTCACCTGAACCCGAGCCTATCCGCAACCTTACAAGTTGTGACGATTTGCTACACGGCAGACGAAACCCAAATGGCAACAGCCAATCAGCCAAGTGGGGCAAATTCTTGCTGTGCCCCTGTCCCAACGACAGACGACACACAGCAGCATAGCAAGGTCAAGCGCAAGCCCTAAATATAGGGAGAAGTGGGCGGGTGTTCCTATGCACTGGCCCAAAGAGGAAGCTCAGGGTCACGTGCATGGGCATATATAGGTCCCTCAATCCATTTGGCTAGCGTCCCATTGGCCTGATTAAACCCAGCATTGAGGGACCTACCAATAGGGTGTTGTGCCTATCCAATCGTACCCACCCACAACACAGGGTTTGTTTGCCTCTTTGAGGGAGGGCACAATTTGCTGCACTCCAGAACCGAGTTCTTGACCCCAAGTCCTAAGCTGCATTTTTCAGCAACCCCCCCCCCCATGGATCCTGATTCAGAAACCCCTCCACCCCATGACAAACACTGCCACTACATAAGAGTAAGACATGGAGTGAGCCACCCTTACTGGGATTTTCAAGGGATCTGTCCCTCTGCTGCTTGTCAATAGCTGCACCTTTCCCTAGGATTACATTTGGGATGCATGGGAATGTGATGGTGATGGGAAATCCTTCAGTCTTGCTGCACATTTCACATTCGTGCAGCCAGTTACAGTACAAAATTGTGTTCTCTGGCATGATAAATCTCTAGGGGAATACGAAGAACTGAGTCTGGTCTGCTCGCCCTCATGTCATTTGGAGGGAATAAAGGAAGTTTATTTTTGTGGCAAAACTGGGAATCGCAAGATGTATATTATGTTAGGGAAGCCTGGCAGATTAAACTGCAGATAAGAATATCTGCCGTCAGGAAAGATTATAAAGGAAAGGCCGAGACAAGAGTCATTTTCAGCAAACAAATTGCATTTTATTCAGAATTGTTGCACGGCACCATTTTCCCTCAAATGCTATATACTCTCATTTGAGTTTCTGTGAAGTTAATGCTGTTCAGATGCTTGGCTCTAATACTCAATATTATTTTGCTTCAGTTAGCACAATATAATCTACACACGTTATAGAGATAGGAGACCATCTTTCATTTTATGTCCTGGCTATTTTCTATTCCTTTCTGCAGAAGGCCAGTACATTTCTCTTTAACACATTAGATGCCTGTTTCTGAAATCAATGGAATTTGCTCCAACCTAGAGACACAAACTGAGCAAACAAAGAAAAAAGTTGGATTCCAAAAACGTGATTTCTGGTGTATATTTTATATTGCTGGAAGATTCAATTATTTGATGTGAAGTAAGGCTGGGCTGAAATCCTCCCCCTCCATTTATTTCCTGAAAACATTTCTCCTCTGCAAAAATGGGGGATGATTTTTTGCAGGTGTTTTGGGGGAAGGAAGAAAGAAATTTACCCAATTTTGGGGGGCGGGGTTAGGGGTTGTGGCTTACCATACAGGATCTTGTCAGGTAATGCAATTGTAAAGCTGTGGAGAGACCCTCGCACTGCTTCCCACCACCCATATTTCCCATAATGCCTTGAGAGCAGCACAATGAGTCCTGATGTGGCATTATTAGGAAGGTAGGAAAACCATTAGGGACGCGTGTGGCGCTGTGGGTTAAACCACAGAGCCTAGGACTTGCTGATTAGAAGTTTGGCGGTTCGAATCCCCTTGATGGGGTGAGCTCCCGTTGCTCGGTCCCTGCTCCTGCCAGCCTAACAGTTCGAAAGCACGTCAAAGTGCAAGTAGATAAATAGGTACCACTCTGGCGGGAAGGTAAACGGTGTTTCTGTGCACTGCTCTGGTTCGCCAGAAGCGGCTTAGTCATGCTGGTCACATGACCCGGAAGTTGTACGCCGGCTCCCTCGGCCAATAAAGCAAGATGAGCACCGCAGCCCCAGAGTCGGCCACGACTGGACCTAATGGTCAGGGGTCCCTTTACCTTTACCTAAGGTAAACAGTAACCCACTCGTGATCTTTCAGATGGATTATGCCCCTCCCCCTCAATGAATAGATGAAAAAGAGCATTTTATGTATAGCTCTGGTGTGAAATGCTTGCCACTGGAGTTCTATGGCTTTCTCTCAACTCTGATGCCCCAGCTGAATATGAATATCGTTGGTGCAAAAATGAGGGCAGAAATTTATAAAGGCAAGGCAATCTCCACATCAGGGGTAGGAATACCACTGACCGGACCTTTAGCGCCTGCTGGTTTCAGGGAGTCTAACTATGTCTGCTGGATAAACTGGGCCTTTGTCTAGTGCCCAAACCATGGGAGAAATCCCCCAACCACCCCTTGATTCCCGCCTCCTATTTTAGCGAAATCAGCCCCCCACCCCAGTAGCCTTCTAGAATTAGTATCTATGAGGGCTGTTACAAAAGGAAAGAAGAATGATCTGACCTCTAAGGGATTCTGGTCCAAAATGGCACTTATATTAAGCAAGTTTAGTGCAAAGGAGCAAAAGTGTGAGCTCCTGGAGAGAATGGTGTAGTTTTGCGTCCCATTGGTTTTGGTGCAGTGCTGAGCTAAGCTGTGGTTTGACTTAATACGTTGCCTGAATCAGGGATCATGGCATAGCTCTCTCAGGCAAACCATGAGCTGTAGGGCACAGAGCAAACCTTGGCTGCTGCTCATGGTTTTGTCTTGAGAGAGCTAAACCATTAGCAACTGAAGTCGTTCTCTTGAATAGCTGGTACCCCCTGAACATGTTTGTGCCTCAGATGGTGCACAAGAGCAGATTGCATGTTTCTTCTTTCTCTCTCTCATAGTCCGCTGAAGAAATTCAATCTCAAGGCTGCACTTTCAGGTACGACACAGTGCAATTAGATTATGCTCCTGTCTCTGCATTTTTAGCAAAGACAATTGGATTAGTCTCCTGTTTTTTTCTCCCCTGTTTTTCATTTTAATGAAAAGCTCAGCCTACAAGCATGCAGTCCTAGGGCCTCGATGAAATGCTAGTGAGGAGAAAATATGTCATGATCCTATGAAAATGAGCATGTCAGAGTATGGCCTTATACTGCCAGTGGCCTTTCATTAGAGGCAACTAATTTTCTTATGAGTGAAGCAGAGAGAGAAGAGAGAGAAAATGTGTTGGATAAAAAAGTCAAGAAAGTACCCACAGGTTTTCTAATCAAATGCATTTGATAAGGATATACATTTCCCCACAAAAATCTGCACATACACAAAATCTTTTTGCTCATTTTTTCCAGCTCATCCTTTTCTTACTAAATTTGGGTTGTTGTTTTTTTACAGTTGCCATCACTTCTCAAAGGAAGTTAATATGGGGGTCTCTCTTTATGCAAAACAAAGAGAAAATATCATGGGAACCCATTGTTAACGGAAAAATCAGAGGGCTCCCTTGGACAAAAACAAAGACACCAACCAGGATAACTTGGAGCAAAACAGCAGCCTGTAGGCTTGGCCTTTATTGATCTGTTGCAACAGGGTGCTCCCCTCACTTGCAGGAGAGAGGAGGGACCCAGAAAAAATGGTGTGCAAGGCCTTATAAAGACTTTTGAAACTGCCACCCTGTAGATCAAGACCACCCCCAGAAACATCATATATACATCACAGAAGGGGTGTAACCTAAGACCACCCCTCAGATACATCACACCTACATCACAGAAAAGGCGGTCCAAAATAGAAATTTTAATATTGTTTTTCTCCTGTTTTTGTTTATCTCCTGTCTTGCAGGTTACTTGATTGGATTGCCTGGGTAGCCTGGCCAGTCTTTTGTAATGATAAATACTTAGTTCCTGGGCCAGGTCACAGGCTCACACCCTATTCAAACACGAGACATACCCTTAAGACAGGATTTGTGAAGGAAAAGACAATGGGGAGGCTTTTCCAATTTAACCTTGCAGAGGAAACATTTGCTCAGTTTAGGAATCAAAATGGTTCCAGGTTGGCCTTCCTGTGCTGATCTATGTATGTGCTTGGTTGGTACACTTATGAACATAATCATATACTTAAGAGCATAAAATTCCTATTACAACATATATATAATTTTCATATGTTTGCAATCACAGTCATGCATGTATTGGGGAGGTGATCATCCATAGGTTACCTCTGAATTATGTCTAAATGGAAAATCAAAGAGAATTCGATTTTCCTCTAGGCAAAGCATTTCAGGGAAAGTCAGAAGATTTTCAATCTTTTCCATATGCATACATACTCATATACAGACCTGCCACTGTCCAGAATCTGAACTCACAGAGCAAGAAGTGTGTGTGTGTGGGGGGGGGGAGTAGCCACTAACATCCATGCAAATCTCAAAAACGGAACAGGATATGTGGATATCGGTCACTGAGAAAACCCAACCCACAGAAAAGGTTGAAGCTATTTCAGCTCAGCACCCACGGTTCTATCCTTCATGTACCCCTTATAAACTGGATGTCCCAGAATTAGCCTCATGAATGGAGTTACCAATATGGGAGAATGCTGGGAGAGTCAATGTCAGGGAGATACATTTCTCTCATCACTGTAATCACCACTTCACACCCGTTGGCGTTTTTATGGTCTTTTTTTACAAGTATTTACAAAAGGGACGTGGGTGGCGCTGTGGGTTAAACCACAGAGCCTAGGACTTGCCGATCAGAAGGTTGGCAGTTTGAATCCCCGCGGCGGGGTGAGCTCCCGTTGCTCGGTCCTTGCTCCTGCCAACCTAGCAGTTCAAAAGCATGTCAAAGTGCAAGTAGATAAATAGGTACCGCTCCAGCGGGAAGGTAAACAGTGTTTCCGTGCGCTGCTCTGGTTCTCCAGAAGCGGCTTAGTCATGCTGGCCACATGACCTGGAAGCTGTACGCCGGCTCCCTCGGCCAATAAAGCAAGATGAGTGCCGCAACCCCAGAGTTGGTCACGACTGGACCTAATGGTCAGGGGTCCCTTTACCTTTACAAAAGGCATCATGAGCTAATCACCATCAGTCTGAGTCCTTTGATGCAGATACCGCCAATGACCTCCGCCCCCTTTTCCAGCACCTAAAGTGCGGGAACTTTACGACTCTTCTTTGGCCCTGCCTCTTTTCCTCTCGTCTGGCATGAGCTGATGCAAATCTCCCTCCTCCCTCCGATTCAGAGCTTAACCCTTGGGGCACCTGGGAGGCTGCCAGCTCACTTGTGCGTCGAGGTCCCCAAACCACCCCCTAAATAAATCACCATTCACACAGAATTTTTGTTTAAGGTTTTGGCATAATTTTGGCCACAACTTTATTAAAATACATAAATGTGAGTGGTTGCTTAGGCATTGGTTCCAACTACCTGTCCCCATCGAGGGACAGAGCTGACTTCCGGATTCCAGTGAAAGCCAGTAAGGGAAAACAATATTGGGGAGAGCATGGAGCCAGGCACCAGACCCTCACCTCTCCCCACATGCTCCCAGGGTCTTGCATGGCCCAAGCCCCAGAGCAGGGATTTGGACGAAAGCATGGCAAGCTCCTGGATTCCTTTAACAGAATTCCCTTGCATCAGCAGCATTGGAGGGGCAGGCACTGCCAACCACATCCCCTCCACGAACCAAAAATTAACCAATGCCTAACCGCAACCTTACAAGTTGTGACGATTTGCTACCTGTAGATAAACAGGTACCGCTGTGGCAGGAAGGTAAACGGCATTTCTGTGTGTCATGCTGCCACTTGATCCGGAAAGCTGTCTGTGGACAAACGTTGGCTCACTAGCCCTGAAAGCGAGATGGGTGACACAACCCCATAGTCGCCTTTGACTGGACTTACCCATCCAGGGTCCTTTACTTTTACCTTACCTATAATAATAATAATAATAATAATAATAATAATAATAATAATATTTACTATAGAGCACTTTATCATTGCCTACGCATGAACATACAGAGGTCAAGTCTCAAAAACATCTAGAACCTACCCAATGACCAAAACTATTACTATGGATTGGGTCTAAACTAAGTTAATCACACTTTGGTCTTCTTGAAATCAAAAGTTAGTCATGTTTAACCTTTAAACCCCCACTGATTTCAATATAAACTAAGTGTGAGTAATATAGCCTGGATCTATCTCATAAAGATGAGAGTCAAGGATTGGTTTCCATGTGACAGGATAAACAAAGTGCTGTTTCGTATTGATTGTTGTATATAGTATCTTGGCCTGATTGATAGTGAATCAGACGAATTGCAATGGTGTTTATCGGCAAGAATAAATCATACTGGTTTCTTGTGAGTGAAGCTGTTTTGCATTTAAATTATGTTGGTCTGGTCACTTTATATTGACACACATGTTTTAAGTTATGGGCTGGAAAATACACTGATTGCAATAACAAACATATATTTCATGAGAATGAATTACATTTGATGTTAGTAAATCATGCAAGTTCATTTGCGAGGAAGCTTTCTCCTTCTCTAACGCATGACAATTGAGTTTTATTTTATTAGTACATACGTATATTGGCTTCTGGTGAGTTACTGTATGGTAGATTAAAATGGGAAGCCATCAATGGAATGTTGCCTTATGTGGATTTTTTGGTATTTTGCATGGCAAAATGAAGTAGTAAATTGTAATGGAAAAGACATGGTAGGGTAAGGTAAAACCATCCATAAAAAGCTGGCATTCAGGAACCCATGCTTTAGGTTTGCAGGTGTAGAGAGAATGCCAAACATGTCTAAGGATAATTTGGGAAGCTCTCACTCAGGAATATAAATTTTGAGGGTCGATCAAAGAGTTTCTTAAAGAATAGCATTCCCCCCCCCTATTTCTCTGTCTACACCCCTCCATTGTCACAAGAACTATAAATTTTGATTGCTGTCCTGGTAGAAAACAGCAGGGTAGGACTATTATTTCTTTAAAGCCCCACTTGTGGGGTTTCTGGAAGGCTGGTGAACTAGTGTTCTGATCTATCAAGTTTCTTATGTACGACCCTAATTTGCTATCTAATTTTAGCTAAAGTGGAATTTGAGATGCATTCCTACTGGTGCTAAACATCTGAGGAATTTTCCAACAGAGTTCAATTTTTTTAAAAAAAAATAAAAAATAAAAAAGTAGTAGAATTTCTCAGAAATATTTCATAAAAGCAGTAAAATATACTTAAGATCTTGCTTAAGCTTCTTGCATTCCTAGTCAAAAATAATTAAAACCCTTAGGACATTTTGCTCCTGTTGAAGTGATGCAGTGTTAGAACAAATATCCTGGCGCAAAGCTTTATAACTGGAGAGTCAGACAGTACAATGATAGGACCCCATAACTTACAGTCAGATACCATTGTATTTGCACATCCTTTCCTTGTCAAACACCAGCATGAAACCTAGAGTTGCCACTGAATTTGGTCTAAAGTGATATTGTAAAGCAGTGCTTGGTATTTTTGCCATGGCAAAACACCCAAGGATTTTCAAGGGCAGCAAAAGAACAAGCAAAATATTGTGCCGTTCTTATGGCTCCAATTACCCTGTATGTATGCTTGAAGCAGTGGTTTTCATTCTATTTCATGTCACCCCATCAGCCAAGGATCCCATATGTTCTGGAGAGGGTTCTGAGGCAGACTTGTTTAGCTTCCCTGTTACCTTGCTTGATCTGAAACGCCCCACACACTCCCCCGAAGTTGTACAATGCAAGGGGATGTAAGTGGTGGTAGCCAAGTGGTAGGTTTTTCAAAGAAGGTGGTCTGCTATCATCAGGAGCGGGTGGGCATATATAGGCTTCAAGGGTGCCCTGGGATCATGTGGGATGCACCTCCTACGTTAGAGAACAGAACTATAAGTAGAGCAGTTCTGTCTGTTTTCCTCCATGAATTTCTGGTGTGTGTGTGTGTGTGTGGCACTCAGTGTAATCTGCAAAATCCCATTAGTGGAGCATAAAGAAACAGTCCTACACAGATAATTTTCAGTGGCAATCACACAGTCAATATGGATTATCATTACAATAACAGGATTACATGCAAGAGATATACTAGCCAGCCATCTCTCTGTTTGCATTAAGAAAAAAGCATTAGACCACTAAATAAGGCACAGATACAGAGGCTTTGTGTTAGAATGCAAGTCAGCATTTTGTTCCAGATAAACATGGGTGAATCAGTGGGTCTGAGAATGTCAGAAATCATTCAAATCAATTGCCTGGTCATCTCTGGCATTTGTGATATACCGCAAAAGATTGTAGTAGTGTAACAATAGGTATCCCTTACAAACCATCTGTCCTATCACCTACAGACAATGAGGTTCTCTTTTAAGGTACATTTATGATTCAGGAATTACAGAGATAAATATGTGGTCTTTCCAAATTAATGTTATGTCCTCTTCAATTCAAACCCATCTCACAAAACACAATAGGACACTAGAAGGAACAAAAACAGTTTAAAGGATTTGGTGTTGCATGTTGAGTCCCACAACTGCCACCCCCCACAAAAATACACACTTCACACATCAATTTTTGTTTAGGTTTTTGGCATAATTTTGGCCACAACTTTATTCAAATACAAAAAATGTGAGTGGTTGCTTAGGCATTGGTTATGACTATCTGTCCATGCCCTCAGGGACAGAGCTGACATTCCGGACACCAGTGGAAGCCAGTATGGGGAAACAAGTATTGGGTGAGAAAATGAAGCTGGGCATCAGTCCCTCACTTCTCACCCTCATGTTCCTGTGGGGCTTGCACGGCCCAAGTCCGATGCCAGGGACAAGGACGAAAAGAATGGCAAGCCCCTGGATTCCTTTAACGGAATTCCCCTCGCATCATTTGGAGGGATAGGCACTTACCCCTCCAAGCACCCATTTAACCAATGCCTAACCGCCAACCTTACAAGTTGTGACGATTTGCTACACAGTAGGCAAAAACCAAATGGCACCAGCCAATCAGCCATATGGCAAAATTCCTACCAGGCCCCCGCACCAAGGCGGACGACCCCATGACAGGCATAGCAAGGTCAAGCGATCTAGAAACCACCCTATTAAAGGGAGGGAGGGAGGGTGATCCGATGCAAACGGCCAAGAGGAAGTCCAACGGCTGTCCCCTGTATTTAAAGCCTCTAACCCCTCCTCCAATTTGGCAACAATCAAAACTCCCCAACAACCCAATCTTAACCCTTTTGAAGGCTTGGGTTTTCCAAATTTGCCTAGTCATGGCAAGGTGGCTTGTTTCCCCAACCGCAACACGTGCTCTCTGGTTAGGGAGAACACGCTTTATGTTAACCACTTCCAAAGAAAGTCCCCTCCCTTCTACATAGAAGTTTACATAAAATCCTGGTTTTCAATGATTAGTCAGCTCATAGATCCAACAGGAACAATTCTTTGCTCCTTAACTATCTCAGTAATCAACCCTACACTTTGCATGGACCATGGACCAAAGGAACAGGTGAAAAACTTTGTTGTCTTGCTAGCATAGGATTTTTGAAGAGCTTAACTCTTGCAGAAGGCACAGATCTCAAACCCCAATTTTGTGCTCTGCTTGCAATGGCTTAGATGCATTATGATTATTCAGGTGACATCTAAGTATTTCCACTAGTTCATTGTGGGAATGTTAATGGCAGCAGCAAAGTGGTTGACACTGATAACCTGGGAATCTAAGAGCTAGTTATGTTTTACCTTTACTGCTTTTCTCTTGCATATAAGTACTTACACAAACAGTGTTCTTGTATGAGGAGATCAATGGTAAAAGAAGACACCCATGGAAGATCAGGGTTCAGTTTCTGTGGACAGGGGTGTTTTTGTTTGGAGTGGTCCAATTACTGCTTATGAATGCTAAACTGTTGATCCTGATCCACCCATTGAAGACCAGTACCCTAAGCTATGGGGGACGCGGGTGGCGCTGTGGCTTAAACCACTGAACCTAGGGCTTGCTGATCATAAGGTTGGCAGTTTGAATCCCCATGACGTAGTGAACTCCCGTTGTTCAGTCCCAGCTCCTGCCAAGCTAGCAGTTCGAAAGCACATCAAAGTGCAAGTAGATAAATAGGTACCGCTCCAGCGGGAAGGTCAACGGCGTTTCCATGCGCTGCTCTGGTTCGCCAGAAGCAGCTTAGTCATGCTGGCCACATGACCTGGAAGCTGTACGCCAGCTCCCTTGGCCAATAAAGCGAAATGAGCACCGCAACCCCAGAGTCAGCCATGACTAGACCTAATGGTCAGGGGTCCCCTTACCCTTTACCTTTACCCTAAGCCATGCCACTATATTCATGGAAACATTGACTGACCCTGTCATGGTGCTATCGATGGCTCCTGGCTGATTGTCCAGGAAAGCAGAAAGACAAAGAAAACACAAGTGTTTTAGTCCTTTTTATTATTATTCCAGATGCCAAGGGAAGGAAACCAAGTATCTAACATTGCTCCGAGTGAAGCTCTACACTCTCCCTTCTCCATACCTCCCTATTCATCTGACTCTTCCCCTCTTCTATGGTTGCTGTTAAGGGTCCCCTGCCTTCGAGCCCTTTGCTCTGCTATTCTCAGTGAATGCCTGGTTTTGGGGAAGGGGATGAGTTCTGGGAGACTCTCTCCAGTGACAGCATCAGTCAGCTGCTGATTGGACCCTGCCTGCTCAGTACTACGTAGATCCTCATCTCCCAATATTTCCCAAGTTCTTTCATCTTCTTCTTCCTCTTGGGTGTGCCCTGTGTCAAACCAGTCCTGCAGATCTATACTATTTGCCCCTTCCTCCTCTCTGGGAGGCTCCTGGGGAAGTGGTCTGGTCTCCACCACTCCTCTTCATCTGCCCAGTCCCTGACAAACCCAGTCTTTGGGGAAATGGAGCTCCTTTCTATTTCAGTGTGAACAGAACACGGCTCAAGACTATATTCAAAAGCACTGAAGTCCGCCCCTTCAAGCAAGCTCATTTAAAACACAAAAACTCTTTGTTTCACGTGGTGTGCTTTTACAGGGAAAAAACAATAATGCTACTGTCAACTTAGTATGTGAGGAGGTGCTCATGTCTCAACACCAAACAAGATAGATCATTAGATGCCTGATGAAATGTAGCCAGACCATTCATCAGGCCAGTGATACCCAACACTGGAAATGCCACAGAAATGAAAGGAGAAAAAAATTGGTTAGTAGATTGTTTTTCTTCATCTTATCTTCGTATTCATTTGGTAAAGAAGTTCTGGAAAAGTAAGTGTCATCCCAAAGTAGAACCTCCGTAATCAGGGGGCAGTACACAGTTGACTTAAAAATATCTTGCTTCGCTATGAGTCACGCAGAGGTATTTGGCTGACAACAGCTGTTTGAACAAGCCTATCAAAACAATTCCAGAAAGATCTTGAAGGTCACTGGGCTTATTTGAAAGATCTATATAGTCCATTATCTCTTTGGCTCCCTACACTCAAATAAGGCTTCTCTTGGTTTCCTTACAATCACACATTATGGCCACCATTTCAAATTCATTCCTTCATCCCATAGAACAATTTGTGATGCTGGCCTTTGGAGCTTTACACAAAGAAGGTTCTGTGTTTAGCAGACCTGTTTAAAGGATCTCAGCTAGCAAGGTTGGGAAAGTCTTCTACTGGAGACCAAGGAGAGTTTCTGCTAGTTGGAACCAGAAGGACCAATGGTCTGACAAAGGCAGCTTCTCATGTTCATTGTTCACATATATTAATCTATAGGTTCATTCCCTTTAAAGTGGTCAGGATGGAGTTACACTTTGGTAGCAAATTCCAAAAGGTTGGGGGATCAGATTTTTTAAATTTACTGATGAGATTATACAAATCTTTTAATTTCAAAATGGGGTGAAGCACAGGGGATCTAGCCCTCAAGTCTATCCTGAGCTGCTGTAACAAAAATTTACAAAATCAAATATCTTTAATATGGTCAGTGACCAGGAAGGCTGCTGTAACTAACATCCACCCACATACAATGAAATGTATGAGACTTTGCCCTAGACCTAATACACTTAAAATGGTAAAGGTAAAGGATCCCTGATAGTTAAGACCAGTCACGAATGACTCTGGGGTTGCGGCGCTTATCTCACTTTACTGGCTGAGGGAGCCGACGTTTGTCCGCAGACAGTTTTTCCTGGTCATGTGGCCAGCATGACAAAGCCACTTCTGGCAAAACCAGAGAAGCATGGAAACACCATTTACCTTCCTACCACAGGTAAAGGTAAAGGTAAAGGTACCCCTGCCCGAACGGGCCAGTCTTGACAGACTGTGGGGTTTGTGCGCCCATCTCACATTTATTGGCCGGGGGCCAGCGCTGTCCGGGGACACTTCCGGGTCACGTGGCCAGCGTGACATCGCTGCTCTGGCGAGCCAGAGCCGCACACGGAACGCCGTTTACCTTCCCGCTGGTAAGCGGTACCTATTTATCTACTTGCACCCGGGGGTGCTTTCGAACTGCTAGGTGGGCAGGCGCTGGGACCGAACAGTGGGAGCGCACCCCGCCGCGGGGATTCGAACCGCCGACCTTTCGATCGGCAAGCCCTAGGCGTTGAGGCTTTAGCCCACAGCGCCACCCGCGTCCCACCTATTTATCTACTTGCACTTTGACGTGCTTTCGAAGTGCTAGATGGGCAGGAGCTGGGGCCGAGCAATGGGAACTCACCCCATTGTGGGGATTCAAACTGCCGACCTTCCGATCGGCAAGCTCTAGGCTCAGTGGTTTAGACCACAGCACCACCCACCTCCTTAATACACTTACCAGGCTCTTAATGTGAAGGAGAAGAATGCAAGCCTATAAATTAGCACGTGGACAATCCTCAGAGAGGCATAGGTTCCACTGCTCTTCCCTTGAAGGAATTGGGTAATATCATCTAAATCAATTTTATATGTATATGGCCTTCTTATGGAGTGCTCACCTCACATTTTACTTCATTTTTGTTGGCTGGTAAGAGGTAGATCTTCACTGGGACACCACATAAAGCCATATTGAACTCTTTTTAACAGAAAAGAAAGGCTGGCAGCATCTTGCAGATGTCTGAGCTCCCTACAGAAGGATGTGCATCTTCCACTGAAGTGAATGTTGAAGATGCTTGCAGAGGGTCTCCATGGAGCTCTTCATCAGGAGATCAAACTACTGTAAGGTAAAAGGCAAAGGACCCCTGGACAGCTAAGTCCAGTCAAAGGAAAGTATGGGGTTGCAGCGCTTATCTCGATTTCAGGCCAAGGGAGCTGGTGTTTGTCCACAGACAGCTTTCTGAGTCATGTGACTAGCATGACGATATTAGGATATTTCTGTTCCACCTTAAAAAGGGAGCAGGTTGTTGTGTGTCACAAGCCTGCATACTTGCTGCTCACAGGGAGTTTCCATTTTGTATATAGCTTTTGTTCTGTCTGTTTCCTCAACAGCGAAGCAAGCAGTCATGTTTTTCCTTTGTTCTGACCAACGTTGAATAAAGTTGTAAATATGCTCTTCTGGGTGTGTCTTCTGTTGCAGAGTCTGCTGAATAGGGCATGCAAGGGTCCTGGAATGTATCTGCGGCTCATGTCGCTAATTGACTGATGCTGTTCTACGGTGGATCGATGGATCGTCCGGAATCGACAGTGGAGGCCTGCCCAATGGCCTTTGTCTCCCTGGCAGTATCCCAACAGACTAAACCGCTTCTGGCACAACGGGGCTTCGTGACGGAAACCAGAGTGCACAGAAACTCTGTTTACCTTCCTGCTGCAGTGGTACCTATTGATCTACTTGCACTGGCATGCTTTCAAATTGCTAGGTTGGCAGGAGTTGGGATAGAGCAACGGGAGCTCACCCTGTCACAGGGATTAGAACTGCTGACCTTCCAATTGGCAAGCCCAAGAGGCTCGGAGGTTTAGACCACAGGGCCACCTGCGTCCTACTGTACTGTTTGTTGTATGGATTTTATAGGCAAGATAGGATATATTTTACCATTTATCCTCCCTATTACTCGCGTGTGTGAGCAGAAAGTTTAAACTTAAAACAATTAGCAGGGTTTATAACACCATTCTTTGCAGCAGTAAAGTGGAAACTTTGGAACTAGGCTTTGTAACTTTATTGCAATTTATCCAGTAACAGACAGGATTTCCCCCTTTCCCCACTTAATTAAAAGAATCACAGTTTAAGCATGAAGATAGTGTTTACATATGTAAAGTGTTGCACTTGATTCCTGCTGTAACAGTAACAAAAATGAGGTGGGAAATTCTACTTCTAGATTTTATGAAATACTGTGGTACCTTGGGTTACATACGCTTCAGGTTACATATGCTTCAGGTTACAGACTCCGCTAACCCAGAAATAGCACCTCTGGTTAAGAACTTTGCTTTAGGATGAGAACAGAAATCATGCGGCAGCGGCACAGCAGCAGTGGGACGCCCCATTAGCTAAAGTGGTGCTTCAGGTTAAGAACAGTTTCAGGTTAAGAACAGACCTCCGGAACGAATTAAGTACGTAACCACTGTACACATTTGAGTTCAAAATGAAATCTCTGCTTGCAGCAGACACCAGACAGATGTCATTTTTGCCTCAGAAGCATGGTGGAAAGAAAGGCTGAGTTTTGAAGAATTGGCAAGTCGAAAGAATTAAACCCTTTTGTCTTTTCCACACCAGAAAACTCAAGGGAAGTGACATCACACAGTGCCCTCTCTAGTAAACAGGATACCTGTGAGTCTTCTCTCCTTCATATGCTTATTTAGCAAAACATGCAGTTATTTTGACTGCAAATCCCCACACTACTACTCAATACTACCACATGGGTTTCATCCAAGGGATAATTTCCCTCAGGCCTTGATTTTCTAGAACAGGAATGATAAGCTGGCAGCTTCCACAAGAGTTTCATCTCGCCCGAAGTGCCCTTCTAAGTTATCAGCAAATTTGTGGTAAAATGTTTGTCTATATTTCTCCCAGCCATGGCATGTGGGGAAATCTCACAGGGATGTGTTGACAACTATCTAACTCCTTCCAGTCTTCTTTCAAACTGTTCTTTTTTGTGTTGATAGTTCCTTAATGCTGTTTTCAGAAGTTCATGTTTTCATTCAGTTTTCTGTCATTTCTATGTAATGGCATTGTGAAGCTGGGAGGAAGTCATCAACTTTGATCCCATCTCCTCTCATTTTCTGCTGCCTGCTTCTCATGAAGAATGGATATGTACAGGTAAGAAAAGAACAAAATGTCTGTTTTCAATTGAGAAGAGAATAATAATAATAATAATAATAATAATAATAATAATAATAATAATAATAATAATAAAAGTTTTCAAGATCTAACTGGTAGAAATTTATACCTTTGAGTAGTTCTTATTTTAATGTTATAGCCTGTGATTATTATATTATTATTTTTTTAAAAAAACATTTTAAGGAATGCCCCTTGAGCATGTTCATTAACTCTGAAATCCTAATTGTTAGATTGCTCTATCTTTATAGTGTGATGGGATCTGTTTGTGCAGCAAAATACATTTTTAGTCTCTAAGAATTTATTAGGCATTCATTTAAAAACAACAAGAAGAATGAGAGACCACAGATGCACATATTCAGCCAAGCACTGAAGACTACTGAATGACCAATGTCACCCATTGACCAACAAAATAAATGCCAACATTTGCATCCTTAATGGGATACATAATGAGCCATAACCAGGACACCTCAGTAACCACCCCACAATGAAATCACAATTAATTTAACATGGCATGATGACTATCCACGAAAAATGTATTTTTATTTTGTTACTTGGAAGAACTCTGTATGGATATTCAGGTAACTGCTCTGCGTCCTCTTTGCGTTACATCGAACACAAAACCCATTATTACATTTTTGGTGAACAGCTTTCATTAACTGACAGTTCTGACTACCCTTTTTATTCAGAAGAAACAAACTCATGCATGCTAAAAGCATAGTCATTGAAATTCTCCTTTAGATACTATAACTACAAGCTATGGAAGAGGCTGAAATGGGAGTAATGTGATCTTAAAATATATTGCTGTAGCTCAGTTGGCAGAGCATGAGATTCTTAATCCCAGGATCATGGGTTCAATGACTAGATGACCCTAGTGGCCCCTTCAAACTCTAGAAATTCTATTCTATTCTATTCTTTCTATTCTATTCTATTCACTATGCTCCCCCTTCATTATGCTGGTTTCCTTTTCTTTGGAAGCTTATCATGCATTCTTTCATAATTTCATCCTGTTCCATTTCCAAATTAGTCTGCATTTTTTTTAAATGAATTCTGCATGAAAATTCATTTCCAAGTACACATTTCTGAATGTAAATTTCTTAACATATTTTACTCAAAACACATTTTGATATTTTGGGGGTTGAGAGTTGTGCAAAAACAGCAACAACAATAGAGAGGTTTAGTACAAAATCCAAAGATAACTGCATTCTGATTCACACATTCATCCTGGAATCAGATCCTAATGGGATTCACAAAGGCAGAATTTCAGCAATCATTCCAACTTGCATCGGTGCAGCCAAACTGTTTTGCTAGAACTGCCAGTAACATATGAGCTGTGAATTACCAGCTAATGCACAACACTCTAAATCTACCTGTGTAGTTTAGTGGCTGGGGACGCGGGTGGTGCTATGGGTTAAACCACAGAGCCTAGGACTTGCTGATCAGAAGGTCGGCAGTTCGAATCCCCGCGATGGGATGAGCTCCCGTTGCTCGGTCCCTGCTCCTGCCAACCTAGCAGTTCGAAAGCACGTCAAAGTGCAAATAGATAAATAGGTACTGCTCTGGCGGGAAGGTAAACGGCGTTTCTGTGCGCTGCTCTGGTTCGCCAGAAGCAGCTTAGTCATGCTGGCCACATGACCCGGAAGCTGTCTGCGGATGAACGCCGGCTCCCTCAGCCAATAAAGCGAGATGAGTGCCGCAACCCCAGAGTCGGCCACGACTGGATCTAATGTTCAGGGGTCCCTTTACCTTTAGTTTAGTAGCTATGAGCCTGAACTACAGTTGCTGTGATGGTTGCTTCTGTCGTGATGACTCACTCAGTGGCTTTCCCCATCTGAAATGTGATCGACAATAATACTGACCTGCATTACTTGGTGATTGTATGTGGAATAATTTAAAAGGCTACATATCTATATCTGTATATCTATAACTTAATGTGGTAATGTGGAAGACATTTCTGGGAGAACCAAAATGCACGGTTCCCAAACTAGCTTTAACTGGTGAGGTGCAGAAATAGTGTGCGAAAGCTGAATATTCCTACAGTAAGACAGGAGTAAAAGATCCATCTCTGCAAATGCAAATATTCTCTTCCAGGAGTGCCATAAAGTGGAAGAGTAGAAGAAGTCCCAGTACTGCTAGTTCCTCTCCACTGAACATTTCCATCCATATGAAAGCATCTGAGTAGTGGTGGGCGATGACAAATAAAGCCCTAATGTCAAAGCATTAAAAGAGGGACTGCACTTAAGGGCAATTAGAAGACTAATGTCTGACACTTAGCAGGCTTGCACCGCAGGCGTTAAGTGTAATAGGCTAGGTCGAGCTATTAAGAGGTGTCCTAGAAAACCAAGGCTTTGAACAACCTTACCTTTTGAGGTTGCTTCCCAGCAGGCAAATGACAGACCTGAGGTACTCTGTAACTTGAAACTTTCAGAGCTGGATCAAAGGGGGGTGGGGAGTAGCAGCTCCCTCAATTGTTTAGAACTTCCTTGCATGGATTCCATTTCAAAGAATTTATTGTTTGAAAGAGGTGGGCATGCAGTGGCTCTTGGAACGGGAGCATTCGCTAGACTTCCAGTTAGTAAATCTGGTTACCATGATATTTTCATGCGCAGGGTTCCAGAGCGAATGGCCTCTCAGTCTGGTGGCAATTAGCTACAAATAGTACTGCAGTTGCTTAGAAATGAGGTTAGTGAAACTTAACTTGATGTGACACAGAAGATCGCAGAAAGAAGCAAAGTTTCTTCTAAGCCAAATAAAATGCCACAAAATTGCCTTCAATGTGAGTTTTTTTGCAAGGGGGTGTATTTTGCCAGCGTGGTGTAGTGGTTAAGAGCGGCAGACTTGTAACCTGGTGAACCGGGTTCGCTTCCCTGCTCCTCCACATGCAGCTGCTGGGTGACCTTGGGTTAGTCACACTTCTCTGAAGTCTCTCAGCCTCACTCACCTCACAGAGTGTTTGTTGTGGGGAAGGAAGGGAAAAGGAGATTGTTAGCTGCTTTGAGACTCCTTAAGGGGAGTGAAAGGCAGGATATCAAGTCCATACTACTACTACTACTACTACTACTACTACTCTTCTTCTTCTTCTTCTTCTTCTTCTTCTTCTTCTTCTTCTTCTTCTTCTTCTTCTTCTTCTGTTTGGATCCATGAAGTTAAACATATACAGAGCAGTCCAGATATCCACAATGCTGCTAGCCATGAGTGCTCCAATGTGCCTGACAAATGCCAGGTAGAAGCTACTGCCAGCAGTAGCTTTGGGCTGGATCCTGTGCCAGACTTGTTTCTGTGACAGCATTGGCCTGATCACCTCCTGATTCTGGTTCTCTTAAGTTTTTCCCAAGCAGCAACATTCAGATTGTCTTGAACTGGTTAGCAATGTAGGGATTTGCTCCCCTACACATTAACACATAGCCAATATTTTTTTTCCTAATTGTCGAAAAAACCTTTCTAGCTTTCCTGCAAACTCTCCAGGTACCCCCAACACACACTTCCAAATTTAGCTCAAACCCACGTTGTTTCCCAGTGCCTATTAACTGTGCAGGGAAAATTATTTGCGAAGTGTGCCTTATACTGAATAACTCACTCTTCTACCAGAATGGAAAACTGCCTCAATTCACAAATCAGACTCAGCCATGTGGTAAATAATTGTTTGCTGTATTTATTCCTCTTTCAGGAACAGCTCCATAAAACAGTGCTCCTGGCTCTGCAGTGCTTGCACCTTGAAATACACCATATCACTTTAAATCTGAAAGTGTACCGTTGCTTTTTTGTCACTTTAATGCATTGTGTCAATGGTAATTCAAATGCAAATGGGACACCCTTTATCAGTTTGAAAGTCATTGTTTTCCTACTGCAGGAAATGGCAAGCTTGGAGTAGATACACCCCTTTTGCAAATCAAAGAGACATCGTCTCCTCTCCTGCTGTACGTTAAATTTAATAAACTGTATATCTTAACAAGTTAGCGCATTAATGAAATTAATAGTCCTAATGCTTCACTTCCATTTAAAGTTACGTTTCCCTGCTCTTTTAGCTGTTGCCTCTTGCCACACTTGGGCTGGCATCTTTAGCTTCTGACCTCAAATGCCACCAATGTGGCCGTCACAAAATCCCCCTTTCGACTTGATGATGGAAAATCTTGCTGCCCGTGGGAAGTCGTGGGTCGGTTCCTTACAGGGAGAATACCTAGTTTTTGGCCTAGCTTCTGGCATTAAATAGCAAGGAAAGCAAAAGAGGGTGTCTGTGCGTCACCATATGCCAAACGTACCTGGCTGAAGCAGAGAAATTTGTCTCACACTGGTAGCAACGTAGGAATCTGTCCCTCATTCTCCACTTTTCTCAGCAGATCCAATGATTGAATGAACTAATCCTGTCCCACCCCCACCCCCTTTTAAAACTAAACCATGCTTCCCATGTCCTTCAAAAACTAGTACCTGGGGGGGGATGGGCTTGTACTATGAACACAATTTAGAAAATTCAGCTGTGAAACTCCTGAACTCTTGTGTCTCGAGGCCCCAAGACCCACCCTCAAAATAAATACACACAGACACTTATATTAGTTTAAGTTTGGGGGCAAATTTGGGCCACAACTTTATTGAAATACAATCACGTGAGCGGTATTGACTTAGCCATTGACTCCCCACTATAACTGATTCCACCTCTCAGGGTGATCGTCCAATGGGGTAAACCAAACGAGGGAGCAAGGTCGATGATGACCAACCTAAGCTCACCCTGGGGTTCTTGTCATAGCTGCCCTGCCTTGAATATCCACCTTATGATCCTTACAACTGAATAATATAAAAACAACAACAACAACGTTCTTCGCTAAGGATTTTTATCTTTTGTCTCATATCTAGGGCCTCCAGTGGACCCAACATAGTACACCATTCCCCCTCCTTCAAAAAGCACCCATGCGCCCATGCCACTTGGCATATATAACACTCACTCAGCACAGTCACATAACTCAGCACAGAAGTGAAATATTGGCAAACGTTGGGAGGGATTTGGAAAGGAAGAAAGGGAGACTCAGTATAGCTGTCAGCAGAGCACTCAATCATGCTGGTCCCTTTTGTGTTACATGTTTTACTTTGCTGGCAGCTGTGCAAACATTGCTGGCGGCCCTTGTTGTGCTGTGTAAAATTAATTTATTTGTGGCCAGTAGGGCTTCTAAAAGCAAACATTTGTTGATCTCTGAAAAACAAAAAGGAAATCATTCTTGAAGGCCAGCAGTGATGGCCACCAATTCAATCTGTTATGGCCATAGCTAGAAAGTACTAGGCAAGCTTTGATAGATTTAGAAACCTAGCAGTATCTATGTTTGGCTTCATACGTGAGAGGACACAATACATGTTTATTTGTAATGCTTTGTCTGTATTGTCATGTTCCTATGCAAATTCTGAGTCATACCACAAGCTCCTTTTCAAAGTGGAGCAAATGTTATGTAAAAAATGTCAGTGGAGTGTTTTGAAGTTGCTGCTTTTATGTTCTTCTTGTTTGGCTGGTATGTGATTATACAGTCATTTATTATTCTTGAATTTAAAGAATTGATTTTCAAATGTTGGGTCAGGCCGTCTCAAAGGGTTGTGGAAATCTTGTGCAGTGGATCAATGGATAATGAGTGGGTGAGCGAAGGGATAAGTTTGTTATGGACAAATATCGCCTATTTCTGTTTCTCTAGGCAAACTTTCTCACAGTAACTTCCAGAGTACATTTCCATGGGGGCAAGTATGAGAAGAAAGGAACAGCAACAAAAAGAAAATCAGGAACAGTATCAGTGTAGCAGATTCACAGGGTTGCCTTACCTGTGTAAAATGCCAAATTGGGAATAGTGATACAGTGAAACCTCGGTTGTCGAATGCTTTGGAAGTTGAACGTTTCGGTTTTCGAACGCCGACAAACCTGGAAGTGAATGCTTCCATTTTCGAACGGCTTCTGAGGTGCGTTTCTCCATTTTTTCAATGGATTTTACCGACCAGCAATTGCGCCTCAGTTGTCAAACGTTTCAGAAGTCAAACGGTCTTCTAGAACGGATTACGTTCGACATCTGAGGTTCTACTGTATGCAATGTTCCCCATGGAGAGAGGCCATGAAACCTTATCAAAATTATTGAAAAATGAGAAGAAACTTATTGACAGACCTAATGATAAAAAATTGAAACTTAATATAAAAACATTGCAAGCGCAATTCTCTATGATAATAAACAAGGAAGTGGAATGGAACATCAAAAGGATGAGACAAAAGAATTTCGAATATGCAAATAAATCTGGGAAATTATTAGCGTGGCAGATTAAAAAAAGGAAAGAACAAAATATGGTACATAAGATTCTGGTTGAAGACAAAGAGATTGAAGACCCGAAAGGAATAAGGAAAGGATTTGTGGACTTTTATAGACAATTATATAAGAAGAAGGAGAAAGATAATTTAAAGAAAATAGAAAAATACCTAAAAGAGAAAGGGGTGCAGAAGATTCTGACGAAAGAGAAAAGTAAATTAAATGAGAGGATAGAAATAGAAGAAATAAGAAATGCAGTTAAAGAATTAAAAAGTGGAAAGACTCCAGGGCCGGATGGATTCAGTGCAAGATTTTACAAAGAAATGAAGCGACATCCTAGTTGTACCACTGAGAGAAGTAATGAATGATATATTAACAAAAAGAGAAATACCAGAAACTTGGAAAGAAGCATATATTACTTTAATACCCAAGCAAGACTCAGATTGATCTCAAGTTAAGAATTATAGGCCGATCTCGCTTTTAAATAATGATTATAAACTGTTTGCCAATATATTAGCAAATAGGATGAAAAAAATGTTGAAGGGTTTGATACATGAAGATCAAGCAGGTTTTCTTCCTGGCAGACAAATGAAAGATAATATTAGGAATGTAATTAATATTCTAGAGTACTTGAATGCCAGGAACGATAAGCAAGCTATGTTGATATTTGTGGATGCGGAAAAGGCCTTTGATAATATATCTTGGGAATTTATGTTAAAAAACTTTGAAATGATGGATATTGGACAAGGATTTTTGAATGGTATTAGGGCAATATATAGAGACCAAAGAGCAAAATTAATAGTTAACAATGTGGTAACAGAAAATATAAAAATAACCAAAGGTACGAGACAGGGGTGTCCGCTCTCACCACTGTTATTTATCATGGTCCTGGAAGTCTTTTTAAGAGCAAAAAGAGGCAATGAACAGATAAAAGGGATAACAGTAGGAAGTAAACAATATAAGGTTAAGGCCTTTGCTGACGACTTGGTAGTAACTCTGGAAAATTCGTCAAATACTGTATCAGAAGTTTTGAATGAAATAGAGCAGTTTGGCCAATTGGCGGGATTTATTTTGAATAAGAAAAAGACAAAAATGATTAGTAAAAATATGGATCGAGAAACTATTGACAAAGTGCAGCAACAACTAGAAATAGAAGTGGTAAAGAAAGTTAAATATTTAGGAGTTTGGTTAACCCCCAGAAGTATTGATCTGTATCAGAACAATTACATACCAACCTGGAGTAAGATAAAAAAAAGACTTGTGGGGAAGAATGTGTGTGGGGAAGAATGAAATTCTCATTTTGGGGAAGAATTGCAATAATAAAAATGAACGTGCTACCAAAGATGCTATTTCTATTTCAAACCGTTCCAGTAATCAGGGGGGCAGCTATCTTTAAAAATTGGCAAAGAGAAATTTCAAGGTTTATATGACAGGGTAAGAAGCCGAGAATAAAGTTTAAGTTATTGACGGATGCGAAAGAAAGAGGAGGCTTCGCCCTGCCAGACCTGAAATTATATTATGAAGCATCTTGCCTCTGCTGGTTGAAGGAATGGGTGAAATTAGAAAACACTGATTTGCTAGATTTAGAAGGTTTTGACAATAGATTTGGGTGGCATGGTATGACAAAAGGCGAGTACATAAAGGTTTCGAAAACCACACCATAAGAAGGTCTTTGATAGAGGTTTGGGAAAAGTATAAAAACTTGTTGGAAGCAAAAACTCCGTATTGGTTGTCACCTTTACAGGCGCTGAGTGTGAAAAAAATCAATATGAAAGGGGGATGGGCAACATATCAGAACCTAATAACAAAAACAGAAGGTAAATGGAGACTGAAGTCATTTGAGGTAGTTAAGGAATATGTTAATGATTGGCTGCATTATTTTCAAATCAATGAATTGTTTAAAACAGATCTAAGATTAAGAGGCTTTGAGGACAAAGAGTCGAAATTTCAGAAAGAAATAATAAATAGCGATTTTAAAGTTTTGGCTAAAACGTATAAGGTATTATTAGAATGGCATACAAAGGATGAAGAGGTAAAATCAGTTATGATTGACTGGGCCAAAGATTTTGGATATAATATACAAATGGAGGATTGGGAGAAATTATGGAAAAAAGGTTTAAGATTCACTGCATGCACAATAATAAAAGAAAATGTGATGAAAATGATGTATCAATGGTATGTAACACCAGTGAAGTTAGCAAGGATGTATAAAGGATGTAACAAATGTTGGAAATGTAAAGAAAAAGAGGGTACATTCTATCATATGTGGTGGGAGTGTAAGAAAGTAAAAACCTTTTGGGAAATGATATATAATGAATTGAAGAAAATGTTTAAGTACACTTTTGTTAAGAAACCAGAAGCGTTCTTACTTGGTATTACAGGGAACGAGATAAATAAGAAAGAAAGGAAGCTATTTTTATATGCAGTGACTGCAGCAAGAATATTGATGGCTCAGAAATGGAAGCAAGAGGAGCTACCTACACTAGATGAATGGAGAAGGAAGATAACGGACTATGCAGAACTTGATAGACTGACGGGAAGGATCCGAAATCGACGAGATCAGGGATTTATAGAAGATTGGGAAAAATTTACAGAATATATGCATAAATTAAGTGATAATCAAATAACGCTTGTAAGCTTTAATGAAGCTCTGTAAGAAGAAATGTTAGAATGTGAGTAAAATAAGACTTAATCTATAAAAATAATGGAAGTAAGGATTTAGAAATGTGTAAGAAATTAAGAAGGGAAGGAGTATCAGTCAAGTTGAGGGAAGTCAAAATGAGAATGGATATAAAAAAGATGTATGAATTGTATAAATTTTGTATTGGAAAAATTGAATAAAAATATTTTTTTAAAAAAGAAGAAACCTTATCAGAATTATTCCTGTATTCCTTAGCATTGCTACAGCTATTTGCCCCTCAAAAAATTGTTCTCAAATTTAACTTTAGGCAAAATACACATGCCTACCAGGGGCTTGAACTTAAGAGACCCAGATTCTGATCAATAATGGGGTGGGCTGGAAGTTCCTCTCAAAAGGAATTCTGAGGGAAGTTCCTCTCAAAAGGAATTCTGAGGGAAGTCCAAAGAGTTTAAATAAAAGTAGCAAATTTGATCCGACATGGGCATAGAATGCATATACAGTGGTGCCCCGCAAGACGACTGCCTCGCAAGACGAAAAACTCGCTAGACGAAAGGGTTTTGCGGTTTTTGAGCTGCTTTGCAAGACGAATTTCCCTATGGGCTTGCTTCGCAAGATGAAAAGGTCTTGCGTTTTTTGCAAGTTTGTTTCCTTTTTCTTAACACCCTTAATACAGTTGCGACTTGACTTCGAGGAGCAACTCATAGAACGTGGTGTGGTAGCCTTTTTTGAGGTTTTTGGCGATTTTTGAAGCTTTTCCAAAACTTTTCCGACACCGTGCTTCGCAAGACGAAAAATTCGCTAGACGAAAAAACTCGCGGAACGGATTAATTTCGTCTTGCGAGGCACCACTGTACGGTATATTGTGTTCAATGGGTTATAGTAAACTAGGTTTTAACTTAGTCATGTCCATTAATTTAATGGGTCTACTCTAAGTAAAGCATAGCTAGATCACAACCTAGAGTATTTACTATGAAGCAAATTATTTTTGCATGTATGCACACAGGGGTTTTGAAATAATTGTGGTGTGTAGATTTCCTATTTGTTTGATGACTCTATATAAGGCTACTGCTGTTTTAGCTATTCTTCGTGAATTCTTTGAATATAACACTGTATTTTTAAAAATGAAGAAAAAAGGCAGAGTCACACTTTTCCGGATTTCATTAAAAATGAATTTTCCACTGGAGAGTTCCAGTTCCAAACCAGACTCTGGTTACTCCCCCTTGATTAAATAAATGGTGTCAAACTGCTTGGGCTCTTGCCATGTGGAAGGAAAAAATAATAATACTTCCATTCTATTAACAAGGAAACATCCCTATTCACAAATATACACAGTAGGTGACGTCTTAATGGTGCTATTATCAGTGGATATCATTTGGTGCCCTTTAATGTACATCAGCAGGAGCTGACTTTACCATGAGCTTTTAAAACAGCATGGCATCTTGTGGAAGAATCCTTCAATATCTCACAAGGGGGAATCAATAAACATTAGTCACCACAGTACAAAAAGTATTTTTTTTGGGGGGGGGGAGGAAATAGACTACTTTACCATTTCACGCTGTTCTATTCAAACCTATTTAATTAATTAGCTCCTCTTACACTTTTGTGAGTATGTTTCATCCTGTCTCAGTGGTGGGCAGTGGTGGGTTTTCCCATGTGAAAAGTAAATCTCAGTAAATTATTACTTGCTTGGTTTGTCAGTCATTGTATTTCATGGGCAAATTACAAATTATGATAAACCCACCTTTTCTGGGGGTGGGATGGGGAGTATGTTTAAACTGACAACACTTATTTTGAAGAAAGGGTAGCTGAATTGGAATTCTAAACTGAATTGGAATCACAGCCATTTCCTGCTGGAAAGTCACCTCCCTGCCTGCTTTTTTGTTTTTCATTTGAAGATTTCTGCAATGAATCACACTTTAGAGCAAGTGAAAGCAAGGTGTGGTGAATTTTTGTCAGAAAACTGGTAGAGTGCTCCGGGGAGCATGTTTCAGATTGAATTCTCATGACTGCTTTGTCTTCAAAATAAAGGTGGGCTGTTTCTGTACACTTTTGAAAAAGTGATTTGAAGTTTGGCCCTCGAAGTGGGTTTATAGTTTCCACCAAGCTTTGCCCAGAATCAGATTTCATGAAAAAAGGTGGTAAGTTCCTACTAGAAAATGGATTTAATTTTCCAAGCCTGTT
The DNA here is from genome assembly GCF_965113315.1 of Podarcis vaucheri. Classification (NCBI taxonomy): domain Eukaryota; kingdom Metazoa; phylum Chordata; class Lepidosauria; order Squamata; family Lacertidae; genus Podarcis; species Podarcis vaucheri. Next base: position 67,215,339 of record NC_138767.1, on the reverse strand, counting down.
GGAATTTATGTGTATTGACCAGGAAAAAAATATGTGTGATTCATCTTCATGGATGAATTATGCGCATATTTGCCATGAGGCCTAGCAAATGTGCATAATGGGTGGTTGCACACTAACCAATCAGCTTCCACCCCTCCCCATGTTGTATAATGTGTATAACAAACTCAGGCTCCAGTGTACAATGTTTTTAGTATGCTATATAATAAGATTGTAAGGATGTTGTCACACTACAGTTTGTGTGACTGCTGAAATGTCACCTGCATGACATCAGAACAGCAGGCAGGAAGCCCATGCAAGTGAATAAGTGAGCAAGCAGACATTCCAGGCAGACAGTATAGGTTGATCAGGCCATCCACTGATGAACAGCCATGACAGATTATGGGAAGCTCTCAAGAAACCATCCTGCTGTGCTGTTGCTGCACAACTCACCATTGTTTTGGGCTCAGCAGCAGAGGACGAGGGAAGAGGCACCAGAACAGGACAGTCACTGGGGGTCTAGCCCAGCCTGTTGTACCTGATTCTCTGTGGCTCATCTGGGCCATGGCTTGGCCAAGCAGTCAGCAGAGGCATATTTGGTTTGACTAAGCGGGCGGGCAAGTGAGCAGGTGGATGGAGACAGGTAATGTAGGTGATACTGACCCTGATATCAACCCCCGTCATGGCTATAATTAGTTCTAAAAACACAAGAGGCATAGTAGGACATTGAGCATTCAGCAAAATGTGTTGCTTGACCGCAGGGTTTTCCTATCTACCACTAGGCCCTTTCCTGCAGGGTTATGGAAGTGGCAGGAAGTGGGAAGGGAAAACCCTAGCTTCATGGGATGAGGGCTAGAAATGGAGTAGCTTGGACAAAATGCAATGGTGCAGTGTCTTAGAGCAGAGTCCATATTGAGGCTGTGCCTCGTGTTATACTTTTTACAGCTCATTCACAAGAAGGGTATTTGCCAGATCCCACCATCTGCCATCGACTTTGTCCCACTAAAAGAACTTCCTTGTGGCATTCACAATGTCAGTGGTGGCCACAGAATCATTCTTTTTCAATCAATCTTTTCACTACAAGCATGAAACTTTACCCAGCGTTGCTGCATAAACTCCATCCCCCATGATGCTGAAGCATACACAGAAAGAAACCCTTCTGACCGAATTTATGCCTCAAATCATTGCTCCAAGCTGCCTCCTGTCCTGATTATTCATGCTAGCAGCATAAGTCATATTGAAAGAGAGTGAGTGTCTGGCACTGGAGGTTTGAAATGTGGGCCATTTGTGCAAAAATATGTCAAGCTCTTTATTTGCCCTCTAGGATCCCTCCAGCCAGGTTACCATAGTCCCAGCGATATCGGTTCTTTTTCAGCTGTATATTCAAATGTTCCAAGGAGATATGATTGGAGTCAAGAACTGATGCCCTAATTTCTCATCTCCCAAAATTTCCTTAGACTTCCGTTTCCAAATGTACTTAATAAAAGTGCACTGACATCCTTTGAGGAGAGTTATAGCATGTCATGAAAACCCACCTTGCATAACAAAAACAAGAGGTACTCCAGGCTAATTATTTCCTACTTGTATAAAGGACTAGGGCTGGCGAGCACAGTATAATCACCGCAGTCACCTGTACCATTGCTTCTTTTTCTGACAGCAACACTGCCTTCCAATTACCTCAGGATTTTCTGTTTGTTTACTATAAGGGTTGTAGAACTGAGCAAATGAGGAAAAACAAATTTTACTGAGTGGAAGAACTCATTCTTTCATTTCTATGCCAGCTAGTTATTATCTATCTATCAGCTATCTATCTATATCTATCTATTATCTATCTATGCATACTATTAAAACATTGTAAAACCTCTTTAAAATATACCACATCAGCAGACAACAAATAACTTCAAACTAAGTGACTCGTTATAGTTTTCACTCTGACCAAAATGGTGCATCTTCACCAACATACCCAAAGCCTGTTGTGTCAGTGCTTCTTACAACTCTGCACTGGCGCCAACTCTAGGGGGGCCTCGGCACCCACAAAATTTTCATTGTGGGTGCCCGCCTCTGCCACCCGCTGTCTTACCTCTGGCTCTCTGGCACCACCGTGGTAACTGGGCCAGGGCCTCCATCTCCACCACAGGGACTCTGTTGCGGCCCACTGTGGCTGTGGACGTGCTTCTGGGCTATTTTTGCGGCCATGACAGGCCCCAACAGAAGCCCCGCAGTGGAGGCCAAGGCCCCAGCCCTGCGAAGGGGGTACAGAGTGGAGGCAGAGGCCCAGCAGAGCATGCTCGCAGTGCATCCTGGCATCGTGACAGCATGGCATGGCCTGCACACTGCTGGGCACCCACAGTCTGGGGCCCAAGTTGGCACCTCTTCACCTCTGAGTTACAGGTCAATTCTGTGTCCAGGGCAGCTGTGTACCAGCTCCATCTGGTATGCAAACTGAGACGCTACCTGCCCGCAGACTGTCTTGCCAGAGTGGTGCATGCTCTGGTTATCTCCTGCTTGGAGTACTGCAATGTGCTCTACACGGGGCTACCTTTGAAGGTGACCTGGAAACTACAACTAATCCAGAATGTGGCAGCTAGACAGATGGCTGGGAGTGGCCACCAAAACCACATAACACTAGTCCTGAAAGACCTACATTGGCTCCCAGTATGTTTCCGAGCACAATTCAAAGGGTTGGTGTTGACCTTTAAAGCCCTAAACGGCCTTGGCCCAGTATACCTGAAGGAGTGTCTTCACTCAAATCGTTCTGCCCAGACACTGAGCTCTAGTGCCAAGGGCCTTCTGGCTGTTCCCTCGCTGAGAGAAGCAAAGCTACAGGGAACCAGGCAGAGGACCTTCTTGGTAGTGGCACCCGCCCCGTGGAACGCCCTCCCATCAGATGTCAAGGAAATAAAGAACTATCTGACTTTTAGAAGACATCTGAAGGCAGCCCTGTTTAGGGAAGTTTTTAATGTTTGATGTTTTATTGTGTTTTTAATATTCTGTTGGGAGCCACCCAGAGTGGCTGGGGAAACCCAGCCAGATGGGCGGGGTATACTAAATAATAATAATAAATAATAATTGCATGTCTTTGCTTAATTTTACATGGATGCATATATTTCAGGTTCATGGGTTTATTGGGCATCAATAAGCTCTTTGAAGAGAAGCTACTATGGACTGTTAGACTTAAACCAAGCAGCTCATGAATAACAAATCTGGTGAGCTAGTTTCCCCATATTTCTGAGCCTTCTAGCATCATTCCCTGCAATTGTCTAGCAGCATGAAACCCCAGGACCGGATGGGCTACTACGATATTTGGTCTTCTGCCCTTGCCTGGTCAACAGTGCCTAGATATCTAGATCAAAAACCTCAGCCCCAGTAACATGTTTCGGGGACCATGGTTGAAGAACTCTTGTTGAGCAATCCTGTGCCCAGGATCCTGAGGAACCTAGGCTGCTGAAAGTTGCTAAAAGGTAAAGGACCCCTGACCATTAGGTCCAGTCATGGCCGACTCTGGGGTTGCGGCGTTCATCTTGCTTTATTGGCCGAGGGAGCTGGCGTACAGCTTCCAGGTCATGTGGCCAGCATGACTAAGCTGCTTCTGGCGAACCAGAGCAGCGCACGGAAACGCCGTTTACCTTCCCGCTGGTGCAGTACCTATTTATCTACTTGCACTTTGATGTGCTTTTGAACTGCTAGGTTAGCAGGAGCAGGGACCGAGCAACGGGAGCTCACCCCGTCGTGGGGATTCAAACTGCCAACCTTCTGATCAGCAAGTCTTAGGCTCTGTGTTTTAACCCACAGTGCCATCCGTGTCCCTTCTACGCTGAAAATTGCTAGACCTCTCTTAAAAAGAGAATGTAAACTGTAACAGATATGTTTGCATTTATTAAAAGAAATGTTTAAACATTATATCCATGCATTATTTTAATTCAGTAATAATAATTGGCTCAACTGCTGGTCTATTTTCTTGGCCCTGGTAGATAATTATTGATATGCCCTGCAAGTAAAAAGGCACATTTTTAAAAAATCTTTTTCAGTGTCATAAATCTTCAATGGCAGAGGTGTTTATTTTCAACCCAATTTTTCTCTTTTCACTTGAAATGTGCAATTATTTGCCTATATTAGTATCCTCTATTGACTAGATTCAGTTCACAGAGAGAAAATTGGGTGTAAATGTCACAGAGTGCATTGCATTTATGTTGCTTTTTCAGCTTCTCCGAGGTATTATGCTTTTGATGGCTGTTTTGTGTTATCTTTCCAATGCCATCAATTTACTTATCTATAAGAAGAGAGAGCTTTTTAAACACCACACACTAAACTGTATCTGCTGCCTGGATGTACTTGTTTATTTATTTAAAACAATTATATGCCATCCTTTGGTTTACGGAGAAAATAAATAAATTCTGGAGCAGCTCACATAGAATGGTAGAAAAAGAGCAACAGATATAATGAAAGCACAGGAACTAGTAATGCACAGCAGGGTAAATACAATCAGTACAACAATTATTTAAAACCAACTATGCTAACATGCTGGTAGGTGTGGGCAAATAAAAGACATGGGATTCAGTGCCAGGTGAATTTCCCTGGGGATAACATTACACATATGGGATACTGTTGCTGAAAAAGCCCTCTACTGCCTAATACTGTATCATATTGATGGAAACCAAAGGAGGACCTTTGGTGAATCCAAAATAAGGGCATAGTCATGTGAGGTAGGTGGTTCTTAGGTATCTGGGTCTTCAGCCATTCAGAAGCTATCCACCAGCAGTGGGACTTGTGCCCTCAACCAGATTGGCTGAAGTTTAACCAGCTGAAGTCTCCATGAGCAGAACATTAGTGTACAGCACATTACAGAAGTGTAACTAACGCGCCTGAGTTAACTGTGCCCATCTGTTTCAATGGATCTACTTTGAGTAGCATTGGAATTGTTTTTGGATAGTACAGAGCTTAAGAGCTCAGGACCGCAGTACCTCAAGGACCGCCTTTTTCCATAGGAACCTACCTGGACTCCGAGATCATCCTCTGAGGCCCTTCTTCGTGTGCCTCCTTCCTCGAGAGGTCTGGAGGGTAGCAACATGAGACTGGGCCTTTTCTGCAGTGGCTCCCCGTCTGTGGAGTGCTCTCCCCAGGGAAGTTTGCCTGGCACCTTCATTATAAACCTTTAGGCACCAGGCAAAAACGTTCCTTTTTAACCAGGCCTTTGGTTGACCTGATTGACATCTTATGCCCTTTGAAAATGTGGGGTTTTTTTTTGGGGGGGGGTGTTATTGGGTTGATGTTTTTATTTTTATTTTGTATTTTATGGTTTTAGAGCTTGACTTTATTCTGTGAACTGCCCTGCCCAGATATATAAATAAAATCAAATAATAAATAAGAGCAACCCATTTAATTTTGTTATGATACTGACATATATTTACTTCTCTGATCTAATATGATCTTTGTCAGATCTAATATGGTCAAGTTGTGTGACATCGCCAAGCTGACTGCACCCTCTCCTCACAAATACTCCTGCTCAACAAGTGTGCATTATGCTGGAAACCATACAAGAGAAACTCATAGGGCTTTCCCTGGAGTCTATGGGATGTGTCTACCCTGCTAAAAGGTAAAGGTAAAGGACCCCTGACAGTTAAGCCCAGTTGCAGACGACTCTGGGGTTGTGGCGCTCATCTCACTTTACAGGCCGAGGGAGCTGGCGTTTGTCCACAGATAGTTTTTCCGGGTCATGTGGCCAGCATGACTAAGCTGCATCTGGCGAAACTAGGGCAGCGCACGGAAACACCTTTTACCTTCCCACTGGAGTGGTACCTATTTATCTACTTGCACTTTTTTGGCATGTTTTTGAACTGGTAGGTTGGCAGGAGCTGGGACTGAGCAATGGGAGCTCACGCTGTTGCTGAGATTCGAACCGCCAACCTTCTGATCGGCAAGCCCAAGAGGCTCAGTGGTTTAGACCACAGTGCCACCTGCGTCCCTGTCTACCCTGCTAGTCCCCAACATTCTGATGATGGAGCTTTTTTCTGTTGTCCTCCACTCAACCCACACGTTTGCTATATAGGGCTCCTGTGTAGATCCTAAATCTCCGCCCATTCTACTTGATCTCCACTCTCTGAAGTCCTGCTTGTGTTTTGTTCTTAAGTCTTCACCTTCACATGCAGCCTAGCATTCTACCGTCGTAATACTTTATACAGTTTTAATAAATGTATACCCTGCCTCCATCCAGTTTGCTCAAAATGACTTACAATTGACCTAAAACATAAAAAGTAAAATAACCATAAAACCCCAATAAAAAAATCAGAGAGTTGGAATTCCAATAGCATCTACAGTCACCATAAAATACTGATTTGAAACAGAAGACGCAGTTCTATACTATTAAAATCCTTATTCGAATAAGCAGCCCTTCCACTTTTTTCCTTAACTAGCTCAATGGCTCTCAAGATATATGAGACCAGCTTGCCATAGGTTTGGTGCTGCTGCTGCTTAATGCCACAGCAAAAATAATACTTATAATCTTCCAGCAGCGTAGCTGTGTTATATTGCAGTCCAATGCACGCCTGATAAGTATTTATAGAATTGTAGCCCGAGACTCTTGCAGGAAAACAAATGCTCACACACTATTTAGCAGGGCACAAGCTTCCATTGACCAAAACATACTTCATCAAATGCATGCTATCCAAAGTTGTCAGGTAAATCGTGTCCTCCCTCAAAGAGGGCACGTGTTGCGGTGAGAACTGGAGACTGACCTCCTGGTTGTGGGTGGGTCTATTGGATAGCCACAATGCCCCTTTGATGGATCCCTCATGGCTGGGTGTAATCTGGCCAATGGGGTGCAGTCTAAATGGACCAAGGGACCTATTTAATCCCTTGCACATGACCCAGAGATTCTCTTTTGGTTCGTGCAAATGGAACACCCACCCACCCACCTCTCCCTATATTTAGGGTATTTTGCGATTGACCTTGCTATGCCATCATGTGTCATCTGTCATTGGGACAGGGGCATGGCAGGAATTTTCCCCACTTGACTGATTGGTTGTTGCCATTTGGGTTTCACCAGCCACGTAGCAAATCGTCACAACTTGTAAGGTTGTAGATAGGCAGTGGTTCAGGTGATGGGGATGGGAGAACAGTCTTGCCATCCCTATGTGAAGGGTATTCCGTTAAAGGAATCCAGGGACTCAACTTGGTTTGGTCAACCCTAGAGAGGGGGTTGTTCCCATGCCTGAGTTCAGGGGAACATCTGGGGGAGTGGACATAGTCTGTTCCCAGGCTTTTCCCCTACCTCAGGTGTTCACCCTTGGCTTAACTATGATAGAGCTCTGGGTCAGCGCTACCTGCAATGGTGTACGGAGCTAGTCAAACCAGAGCCTATGCAACCACTCACTTTTCTGTAATCAATAAAATTGTGGCCTAAATTCTGCCAAAAACCAAAACTAAAATTTGAGTCATGTGTGTATTTATTTAAGGGGGAGGTCTCTGGGTCTGAACATGCAAATGTACACAGGGTTGGAAAGCCATGAGCAATGAGGCTAGTGAGAAATGAAATACCAGATGTACAAACTGTTGCAATAGGCAACAGCCTTTATTTACTACCTGCCAGGGCCGGCACACCCATCAGGCAAGGTGCGGCAACCACCTCAGGTGACAGGATAGAGTCTAGCCAGGGCAGCAGATCCCAGTGTTGATCTTTCTCTCTCCCCTCTACTCTTGTTCTTGATGTAGATCTCCCTTAACCACCCTCTTCCATGACAGGAAGGAGAAATGCCATTTTGGGGTCTGCCTCAGGTGCCAAAATATCTTGGGCCAATCCATGAAGAAGAAAAAGGCAAATATGCCTGGTAGCAAAAAGTTGAGTGGCTTGAGAGTTATGAATTCAGATTTTCGTTCCTTGCTTGCTGTGGTTTGTAACATACAGCGGCTTATCATCTTACGTAAAGGAACCAGATTAAACCTTGCAGCTGTGTCTGTCTTCCTTGGGACATCACAAAGAACCTACTCTGTCACACAGACAATGGCAATGAGGTGACATCTTAAATGTATGCAAAATAATTACAGGGACCCTTCCTCTGTTGAATGCAGAAGGGCATTGCTGGCAGGCGACAGCCTATGCCACATAAGAAGACAAGCAGATGACTGAACCCTTGACATTATTAGGTCATGTCATAGTGAGTAGATCCAGTGTCAGAGGCAGCATCTGCCTTTATTCTAGGGTCTGATCCCAGTGTTGATATTTGCTATTCTGCAGTGCAGTTCTCCAACCAAATGATTTGTGCATAAATATATTTACTAGTGCAGGGGTCTGCAACCTTTAAGACAAAAAGAGCCACTTGGACCCGTTTCCAAAGGGAAAAAAACTGGGAGCCGCAAAACCATTGCGACATTTAAAGCATGCGCGCCGCTGCCCTCCGATCTGACAGCGGGCGGGAAAGTGACGTCAGGATGGTGCGTGACTAACACACGCACCGCCCCATGTGACGTCACAGCCAGTACAGCGCCTGCCACAGTGGGGAGTGTTGGGGCGCACAATGCGCCTTCTCCCCTCGCTAGTATCCGCCCCGGAGCCGTGGCAAAGGTGTAAAAGAGCCACATGCGGCTCCGGAGCCGTGGGTTGCAGACCCCTGTACTAGTGTGAAGTGTGATACAAATGTATATACTGTGAAAGTATCATAAAAATGCATTATATTTGGGGAAAGTGCTTTGCAAAAATATTCGTATAATAATAAAAATAAACAACAACAACATCAAACAATAAGAAGGAGGAGGAGGAGGAGGAGGAGGAGAAGCAGCAGCAGCAGCAGCAGCAGCAGCAGCAGCAGCAGCAGCAGCCTTATTTATAGCCCACCCATCTGGCTGGATTGACCAAATTGCACATAAAATGTGTATGTTAGGAGAAATTTGCACTAAAATTCTACTGAATTTTAGTAAAAAAAACAACCAACATTTTTTTTTAAAAAACACAACAACACAAAACTGAAGTGGAAATGAAGTAAAGATGGCAAAAAAGAGCAATTTAAGCGAAACTGAAATTTATAGATTTGAATATCCTTTCTGTTGAGTAGATCATTTACAGTTTCCTATTTCAGAGAAGCTGTTCTGCTAAGGCTTGCTCTGCGCTTCCCTCTGGAAGAATTCATAACATTCATTCCAAATTCGAAGCATGTGCAGTTTACTACCACTTTCAGTTGAGTCTGTTCATTTGCATCTATTCTGCCATCCATGTTAGTGATACGCACATGGTCATTTACAAATCATGGAAAGAAACTGATCTTAGAATGACTAGAGCTGAAATTCTATCCTTATTTACTTTTTTACCCTAAGCAATTTCACTTTAGAACTTGGTGGGACTTGCTTCTGAGTAGCCATTCATAGGCTGGTGCTGTGAATGTGCAATTGTAGTATTATTGCGTGGTTTGATTCCACCTGAAAAGGCACTGGGTGATAACATGTCCAGCATGTTAGAGCTGTGAGGCCCATTCACATCTGTGCTATCACCTGTTATAAAACAGTATGAACAGTGATGCATGTGTGCAACTGTAAAGTAAACTGTAAAGGAAGGGAAAGGAGAATATTAGCCGCTTTGAGACTCCTTCAGGTAGTGATAAAGCGGGATATCAATTCCAAACTCTTCTTCTTCTTCTTAAAGTGGTGGCCCATTTCAGCCCAAATATTGGCATCCCGAGTCTTATTCCATCCCTGGAGCTGGCCCAGATGGGCTACATGGTGCGAAAATAGTGGAAGACTGGATATGACTGAAACGCTTCGATAATATTTGCAAGTTGCAAATTCATTTACCCTGCATGCTGAATTCTAACTAGTTCCTTCCCCCAAGTTCTACCTTTTTCATGTCTTCAGCTTTGGCTCGGAACAAAAGAAGCACGTTGATTCAAGTGAAAACGGTAAATAAATGTAATGGGTACAAAGTGCCGATTTGTTCACTTCTAACTGGTTTACACCTTCCTTATAATAATGCAATTCAAGTCAATAACTGAAGTGCTATCATCATCTTTCCCCGCTCTTTATGAATCCCATTTTTAAAGATGAATAAGTAGGCTGAATATGCCCACTGTTTATTGGGAACAGTTCCAGCGGTGTTTGAAAAAGCCTCCACCCATCCAATTATTATTACTTTTTTTGGCAATGCCTGTGGAAATGCTATACTGATTTGCATTGCCCTCATGCACTCTCTCTCTCTCTCGTTCTCTCTCTGAGGTTTTTTTTTGGTCTTTAATGATTTTATTACATCCACATCTGAAAATAATGCAGTGTAGTGATGTCATTCCAAGGTGCATGAGTCTTCTTTGTCTGAAATCACTAGTGTGACTAATTAAAGAAGAAGAAAGAAATAACTAAGTGTATAGTGGCAGGGTAGAGTTGAAGTTTCAGTAGATAAAACAAACAATGGCAGTAAAGAGTCTCACTATCAATTGTCAGGAATTTTCCAGGTAATATTTCTAGCCCTATCTTCTAAAATTATGATATTTCCTCAGAAATCCAATTGGGAACAATATTTGGCACAAATCTGGAAAGAACATAGTTTTGCAAAGAAAGTAATAGCAAATATGAAAATCTGTTTGGTCCAGTTCAAACATTTATGTTGTTGCTGAAAAATGCAGCTGGCACAAGCCGACCTAGACCGGTTCAAACCAGCCTAGACCTGTTTACACCAGATTGGACTGGCACAAACCGGCCTAGAACGGTTCCAACCAGCTTGGACAGGTTCCAACCAGTCTGAAACGTTTCCAAATGGCTTGGACCTGTTCCAACCGGCTTGGACCCATTCACACCAGCCTAGACCTGTTCCAACCAGTTTGAGGCAGTACCAAACAAGCTGGGCTAGTTCAAACCGGTCTGGGCAAGTTGAAACCCACCTGGAATTTTTCCAATTGGTCTGGGCTGATTCCAAGTGACATAGACCTGTGGAAACTGGCTCGGACTGGCACAAACCAGCCTGGACTGGTTCAAACCAGTTGGACCAGCACAAACCAGCCCAGACCTGTCCAAACTGGCCTGGACTGGCACAAACCGGTCTAGACCTGTTCAAACCGGATTGGACTAGCACAAACCAGGCTATACTGCTTCAAACCGGCCTAGATCGGCACAAACCGGCCTAGACCGGTTCAAACCAGCCTAGACCTGTTTAAATTGGATTGGATCGGCACAAAATAGCCTAGAACGGTTCCAACCAGTCTGAAACGTTTCCAAACAGCTTGGACCTGTTCCAACCAGCTTGGACCCTATCAAACCAGCCTAGACCTATTCCAACCAGTTTAAGCCAGTTTCAACCAGTTTGGGCCAGTTCAAACTGGTCTGGTCAAGTGAAACCCGCCTGGAATTTTCCGAACTGGTCTGGGCTGGTTTGAACAAGTCCAAGCCAGTTTGAACCGGTCTAGGCCGGTTTGTGCCGGTCCAGGTGGGTTTGAACAGGTCTAGGCTGTTTTGAACCAGTCTAGGCCGGTTTGAACCAGTCTAGGCCAGTTTGTGCTGGTCCAAGCCGGTATGAACCAGTCTAGGCTGGTTTGTGCTGGTCCAAGCTGGTTTGAACTGGTCTGAGCCAGTTTGAACCAGTCTAGGCCGGTTTGAACAAGTCCAAGCCGGTTTGAACCAGTTTAGGCTGGTTTGTGCTGGTCCAGGGTGCTTTGAACAGGTCTAGTCTGGTTTGAACCAGTCTAGTCCGGTTTGAACTAGTCCAAGCCGGTGTGAACCAGTCTAGGCCGGTTTGAACCAATTAAAGATGGTTTGTGCTGGTCCAATCCAGTTAGAACCGGTCTAGGCTGGTTTGTGCCAGTCCAGACCAGTTTGAATAGGTCTAGGCCGGTTTGTGCCCGTCCAAGCTGCTTTGAAGCAGTCTAGGCTGGTTTTAACCAGTCTAGGCCGGTTTGAACCAGTCCAAGCCGGTGTGAACCAGTCTAGGCCGGTTAGAACCAGTCCAAGCTGGTTTGAACCGGTCTAGGACAGTTTCTGCCGATCCAGGGTGGTTTGAAGAGGTCTAGGCGAGTTTGAACCAGTCTAGTCCAGTTTGAACCAGTCCAAGCCGGTTTGAACCATTCTAGGCTGGTTTGAACAAGTCCAAGATGGTATGTGCTGCTCCAATCCAGTTAGAACCGGTCTAGGCTGGTTTGTAACGGTCCAGACCAGTCTGAAGCAGTGCAGGCCGGTTTGAACCAGTCCAAGCCAGTTTAAACTGGACTAGGCTGGTTTGAACCAGCCCAAGCCGGTTTGAACTGGTCTAGGCCGGTTTGTGGTGGTCCAAGCCAGTTTGAACTGGTCTAGGCCGGTCTGTGCTGGTCCAAGCTGGTTTGAACTTGTCTAGGCTGGTTTGAATCAGTCCAAGCCGGTTTGAACCGGTCTAGGCTGGTTTGTGCCAGTCCAAGCCGTTTGGAACACGTCTAGAATGGTATGAAAGAGTCCAAGCAGGTTTGAATCAGTTTAAACTGGTCTAAGTAGATTTGAACCAGTCCAAGCTGGTTTGAACCGGCCTAGGCTGGTTTGTAGCAGTCCAAGCCGGTTTGAACCGGTCTAGGCCAGTTTGTGCAGGTCTAAGCCAGTTTGAACCGGTATAGGCCAGTTTGAACCAGTCTAGGCTGGTTTGTGCTGCTCCAAGCCGGTTTAAACCGCTCTAGGCCGGTTAGAACCAGTCCAAACCAGTTTGAACCGGTCTAGGCCGGATTGAACTGGACCAAACCAGTTTGAACTGGTTTGAAGCGGTCCAGGCCCATTGGAACAGGATTGAACCGGTCTAGGCCAGTTAGAACCGGTCCAAGCCGGTTTGAACCGGTTTGAACTGGTCTAGGGGGTTTGAACTGGATTAAACCGGTCTAGGACGGTTTGAACCAGTCCAAACTGGTTTGAACCGGTCCAGACCAGTTTGAACCGGTTTGAACCGGTCTAGGCCAGTTTGTGTGGGTCCAAACTGGTTCGAACCCGTCCAAACCGGTTGGAACCGGTTTGAACTGGTCTAGGGGGTTTGAACCGGTTTGAACTGGTCTAGGCCAGTTTGTGTGGGTCCAAACTGGTTTGAACCCATCCAAGCCGGTTGGAACCGGTTTGAGCCGGTCTAGGCCGGTTTGTAGCAGTCCAAGCCGGTTTGAACCGGTCTAGGCCAGATTGAACCGGTCTAGGCTGGTTTGTGCTGCTCCAAGCCGGTTTAAACTGCTCTAGGCCGGTTTGAACCAGTCCAAACCGGTTTGAACCAGTCCAAACCGGTTTGAACCGGTCTAGGCCAGATTGAACTGGTCCAAACCAGTTTGAACTGGTTTGAACCGGTCTAGGCCGGTTTGAACAGGATTGAACCGGTCTAGGCCAGTTTGAACCAGTCCAGACCGGTTTCTGCTGGTCTAAGCCAGTTTGAACTGGTCCAGGCCAGTTTGAACCGGTTTGAACTGGTCTAGGCAGGTTTGAACCGGTCCAAGCCAGTTTGAACCGGTTTGAACTGGTTTAGGGGGGTTGAACTGGACTGAACCGGTCTAGGCCGGTTTAAACCAGTCCAAACTGGTTTGAACCGGTCCAGACCAGTTTGAACCGGTTTGAACCGGTCTAGGCCAGTTTGTAGCAGTCCAAGCCGGTTTGAACCGGTCTAGGCCGGATTGAACCGGTCTAGGCTGGTTTGTGCTGCTCCAAGCCGGTTTAAACCGCTCTAGGCCGGTTTGAACCAGTCCAAACCGGTTTGAACCGGTCTAGGCCGGATTGAACTGGTCCAAACCAGTTTGAACTGGTCTAGGCCGGTCTGTGCTGGTCCAAGCTGGTTTGAACTTGTCTAGGCTGGTTTGAATCAGTCCAAGCCGGTTTGAACCGGTCTAGGCTGGTTTGTGCCAGTCCAAGCCGTTTGGAACACGTCTAGAATGGTATGAAAGAGTCCAAACAGGTTTGAATCAGTTTAAACTGGTCTAGGTAGATTTGAACCAGTCCAAGCTGGTTTGAACCGGCCTAGGCTGGTTTGTAGCAGTCCAAGCCGGTTTGAACCGGTCTAGGCCAGTTTGTGCAGGTCTAAGCCAGTTTGAACCGGTATAGGCCAGTTTGAACTGGTCTAGGCTGGTTTGTGCTGTTCCAAGCCGGTTTAAACCGCTCTAGGCCGGTTTGAACCAGTCCAAACCGGGTCAAACCGGTCTAGGCCAGATTTAACTGGTCCAAACCAGTTTGAACTGGTTTGAACCAGTCTAGGCCCATTTGAACAGGTTTGAACCGGTCTAGGCCGGATTGAACTGGTCCAAACCAGTTTGAACTGGTTTGAACCGGTCTAGGCCCATTTGAACAGGATTGAACCGGTCTAGGCAGGTTAGAACCGGTCCAAGCCGATTTGAACCGGTTTGAACTGGTCTAGGGGGTTTGAACTGGATTGAACCGGTCTAGGCCGGTTTGAACCAGTCCAAACTGGTTTGAACCGGTCCAGACCAGTTTGAACCGGTTTGAACTGGTCTAGGCCAGTTTGTGTGGGTCCAAACTGGTTTGGACCCATCCAAACCGGTTGGAACCGGTTGGAACTGGTCTAGGGGGTTTGAACCAGTTTGAACCGGTCTAGGCCAGTTTGTGTGGGTCCAAACTGGTTTGAACCCATCCAAGCCGGTTTGAACCGGTTTGAACCGGTCTAGGCCAGTTTGTAGCAGTCCAAGCTGGTTTGAACCGGTCTACGCCGGATTGAACCGGTCTAGGCTGGTTTGTGCTGCTCCTAGCCGGTTTAAACTGCTCTAGGCCGGTTTGAACCAGTCCAAACCGGTTTGAACCGGTCTAGGCCGGATTGAACTGGTCCAAACCAGTTTGAACTGGTTTGAACCGGTCTAGGCCGGTTTGAACAGGATTGAACCGGTCTAGGCCAGTTTGAACCAGTCCAGACCGGTTTCTGCTGGTCTAAGCCAGTTTGAACTGGTCCAGGCCAGTTTGAACCGGTTTGAACCGGTCTAGGCAGGTTTGAACCGGTCCAAGCCAGTTTGAACCGGTTTGAACTGGTTTAGGGGGGTTGAACTGGACTGAACCGGTCTAGGCCGGTTTAAACCAGTCCAAACTGGTTTGAACCGGTCCAGACCAGTTTGAACCGGTTTGAACCGGTCTAGGCCAGTTTGTAGCAGTCCAAGCCGGTTTGAACTGGTCTAGGCCGGATTGAACCGGTCTAGGCTGGTTTGTGCTGTTCCAAGCCGGTTTAAACCGCTCTAGGCCGGTTTGAACCAGTCCAAACCGGTTCAAACCGGTCTAGGCCAGATTTAACTGGTCCAAACCAGTTTGAACTGGTTTGAACCGGTCTAGGCCCATTTGAACAGGTTTGAACCGGTCTAGGCCGGATTGAACTGGTCCAAACCAGTTTGAACTGGTTTGAACCGGTCTAGGCCCATTTGGACAGGATTGAACCGGTCTAGGCAGGTTAGAACCAGTCCAAACTGGTTTGAACCGGTCCAGACCAGTTTGAACCGGTTTGAACCGGTCTAGGCCAGTTTGTTTGGGTCCAAACTGGTTTGAACCCGTCCAAACCGGTTGGAACCGGTTTGATCTGGTCTAGGGGGTTTGAACTGGATTGAACCGGTCTAGGCAGGTTTGAACCAGTCCAAACTGGTTTGAACCGGTCCAGACCAGTTTGAACCGGTTTGAACCGGTCTAGGCCAGTTTGTTTGGGTCCAAACTGGTTTGAACCCGTCCAAACCGGTTGGAACCGGTTTGATCTGGTCTAGGGGGTTTGAACCAGTTTGAACCGGTCTAGGCCAGTTTGTGTGGGTCCAAACTGGTTTGAACCCATCCAAGCCGGTTTGAACCGGTTTGAACCGGTCTAGGCCGGTTTGTAGCAGTCCAAGCTGGTTTGAACCGGTCTAGGCCAGATTGAACCGGTCTAGGCTGGTTTGTGCTGCTCCTAGCCGGTTTAAACCGCTCTAGGCCGGTTTGAACCAGTCCAAACCGGTTTGAACCGGTCTAGGCAGGATTGAACTGGTCCAAACCAGTTTGAACTGGTTTGAACCAGTCTAGGCCGGTTTGAACAGGATTGAACCGGTCTAGGCCAGTTTGAACCAGTCCAAACTGGTTTGAACCAGTCCAGACCAGTTTCTGCTGGTCTAAGCCAGTTTGAACTGGTCCAGGCCAGTTTGAACCGGTTTGAACCGGTCTATGCAGGTTTGAAACAGTCCAAGCCGGTTTGAACCGGTTTGAACTGGTCTAGGGGGGTTGAACTGGATTGAACGAGTCTAGGCCGGTTTGAACCGGTTTGAACCGGTCTAAGCCAGTTTGTGTGGGTCCAAACTGGTTTGGACCCGTCCACGCCGGTTGGAACTGGTTTGAACCGGTCTAGGCTGGTTTGAACCAGATTGAACCAGTCTAGGCCAGATTGAACCAGTCCAAACTGGTTTGAACTGGTCTAGGCCGGTTTCTGCTGGTCTAAGCCAGTTTGAACTGGTCCAGGCCAGTTTGAACCGGTTTGAACCAGTCTAGGCCGGTTTGAACCGGTCCAAGCCGGTGTGAACTAGTCTAGGCCGGTTAGAACCAGTCCAAGCCAGTTTGAACCGGTCTAGGATAGTTTCCGCCGGTCCAGGGTGGTTTGAAGAGGTCTAGGAGGGTCTGAACTAGTCTAGTCCAATTTGAACCACTCTAAGCTGGTTTGAACCAGTCTAGGTCGGTTTGAACCAGTCCAAGATGGTTTGTGCTGGTCCAATCCATTTAGAACCGGTCTAGGCTGGTTTGTGCCGGTCCAAGCTGGTTTGAATCAGTCTAGACGGGTTTGAACCAGTCCAAGCCGGTTTGTGCTGGTCCAACATGCTTTTAACCGGTCTAGACTGGTTTGTACTGGTCCAAGCCTGTCTGAAGCAGTCCAGTTTGAACCGGTCTAGGCCAGTTTGAACCGGTCCAAGCCTGTTTGAACTGGTTTGAACCGGTCTAGGCTGGCTTGAACCGCATTGAATCGGTCTAGGCTGGTTTGAACCAGTCCAAACTGGTTTGAACTGGTCTAGGCCGGTTTCTGCTGGTCTAAGCCAGTTTGAAACGGTTCAGGCCAGTTTGAACCGGTTTGAACCAGTCTAGGCCAGTTTGTGTGGGTCCAAACCGGTTTGAACCCGTCCAAGCTAGTTGGGACCCGTTTGAACCGGTCTAGGCCGGGTTGAACCGGATTGAACCGGTCTAGGCCGGTTTGAACCTGTCCAAACGGGTTTGGACTGGTCTAGGCCGGTTTCTGCTGGTCTAAGCCAGTTTGAACCTGTTCAGGCCAATTTGAACCGGTTTGAACCAGTGTAGGCCAGTTTGAACCGATCCAAGCCAGTTTGAACCGGATTGAACCGGTCAAGGCTGGTTTGAACCAGTCCAAACGGGTTTGAACTGGTCTAGGCCGGTTTCTGCTGGTCTAAGCCAGTTTGAACCAGTCCAGGCAAGTTTGAACCGGTTAGAACCTGTCTAGGCTAGTTTGTGTGTGTCCAAACCGGTTTGAACCTGTCCAAGCCAGTTGGAACCGGTTTGAACCGGTCTAGGTCGGTTTGAACAGGATTGAACAGGTCTAGGCCATTTTGAACCAGTCCAAACTGGTTTGAACAGGTCTAGGCCAGTTTGTGTTGGTCTAAGCCAGTTTGAACCGGTCCAGGCCAGTTTGAACCGGTTTGAACCGGTCTAGGCCAGTTTGTGCAGGTCCAAACCTGTTTGAAGCGGTCCAAGCCAGTTGGAAACAGTTTGAACCACTCTAGGCCTTTTTGAACTGGTTTGAACCGGTCAAGGCAATTTTGAACCAGTCCAAACTGGTTTGAACAGGTCTAGGCCAGTTTCTGTTGGTCTAAGCCAGTTTGAACCGGTCCAGGTCAGTTTGAACCGGTTTGAACCGGTCTAGGCCAGTTTGTGCGGGTCCAAATCTGTTTGAAGCGGTCCAAGCCAGTTGGAAATGGTTTGAACCAGTCTAGGCTGTTTTGAACCGGTTTCAACCGGTCTAGGCCAATTTGAAACACTCCAAGCCGGTTTTAACCAGTCCAAGCCAGTTTGAACCGGTTTGAACTGGTCTAGGCTGGTTTGAACCAGATTGAACCGGTCTAGGCCGGTTTGAACCAGTCCAAACTGGTTTGAACCGATCTAGGCGGGTTCCTGGTGGTCTAAGCCAGTTTGAACCGGTCTAGGCCAGTTTGAACCGGTTTGAACCGTTCTAGGCCAGTTTGTGTGGGTCCAATCCGGTTTGAACCTGTCCAAGCCGCTTGGAACCGGTTTGAACCGGTCTAGGTCGGTTTGAACCAGATTGAACTGGTCTAGGCCATTTTGAACCAGTCCAAACTGGTTTGAACAGGTCTAGGCCAGTTTCTGTTGGTCTAAGCCAGTTTGAACCGGTCCAGGTCAGTTTGAACCGGTTTGAACCGGTCTAGGCCAGTTTGTGCGGGTCCAAATCTGTTTGAAGCGGTCCAAGCCAGTTGGAAACGGTTTGAACCAGTCTAGGCCGTTTTGAACCAGTTTCAACCGGTCTAGGCCAATTTGAACCACTCCAAGGTTTGAACCGGTCCAAGCCAGTTTGAACCAGTTTGAACTGGTCTAGGCTGGTTTGAACCAGATTGAACCGGTCTAGGCCAGTTTGAACCAGTCCAAACTGGTTTGAACCGGTCCAGGCCGGTTCCTGCTGGTCTAAGCCAGTTTGAACCGGTCTAGGCCAGTTTGAACCGGTTTGAACCGGTCTAGGCCAGTTTGTGTGGGTCCAAACCTGTTTGAAGCGGTCCAAGCCAGCTGGAAACGGTTTGAACTGGTCCAAGCCAGATTGAACCGGTTTGAACCAGTCTAGGCTGGTTTGAACCAGATTGAACCGGTCTAGGGTGGTTTGAACCTGTCCAAACTGGTTTGACCTGGATTAGGCCGGTTTCCTCTGGTCTAAGCCAGTTTGAACTGGTCTAGGCCAGTTTGTGCGGGTCCAAACCTGTTTGAAGCGGTCCAAGCCAGCTGGAAACAGTTTGAACTGGTCCAAGCCAGATTGAACCGGTTTGAACCAGTCTAGGCTGGTTTGAACCAGATTGAACCGGTCTAGGGTGGTTTGAACCTGTCCAAACTGGTTTGAACTGGATTAGGCCGGTTTCCTCTGGTCTAAGCCAGTTTGAACCAGTCTAGGCCAGTTTGTGCGGGTCCAAACCGGTTTGAACCGGTCTAGGCCTGTTTGTACTGGTCCAAGCCAGTTTGAACTGGCCCATGCCGGTTTGAACCGGTCTAGGCCGGTTTCAACCAGTCCAAGCCGGTTTGAACGTGTCTAGGCTGGTTTGAACCAGTCCAAGCTGGTTTGAACCAGTCTAGGCTGGTTTGTGGCAATCCAAGCCAGTTTGAACCAGTCTAGGCCAATTTGATCCAGTCCAAGCCGGTTTGAATCGGTTTGAACCGGTCTAGGCCAGTTTGTGCGTGTCCATGCCGGTTTGAACCGGTCCAGGCTGGTTTGAACTGGTTTGAACCGGTCTAGGCCAGTTTCAATCAGTCCAAGCCAGTTTGAACTGGTCCTGGCTGGCGTTTTTTCTGGTCCAAGCCGCTTTGAACCAGTCTAGGCTGGTTTGAACCAGTCCAAACTGGTTTGAGCCAGTCTAAGCCGGATTGTGCTGGTCGAAGGCAGTTTGAACCGGTCTAGGCCAGTTTGAACCATTCCAAGCCTGTTTGAACTGGTCTAGGCCGGTTTGAGGCAGTCTAAGCCAGTTTGTGCTTGTCCAAGCCGCTTTGAACCAGTCTAGGCTAGTTTGAGCCGGTCTATGCCAGTTTGTGCTGGTCCGAGCCTTTTTGAACAAGTCTACAGCGGTTTTTGCCTGTCCAAGCCAGTTTCAATCGGACTAGGCCGGTTTGTGCCGGTTTCAGCCGGTCCAAGCCAGTTTCAACAGATCTATGTCGCTTGGAATGAGCCCAGACCAGTTGGAAAAATTCCTGGTGGTTTTCAACTTGCCCTGACCTGTTTGAACTGGCCCAGAGTGGTTGGAACTGGCTCAAACAGGTTGGAACAGGTCTAGGCTGATTTTAACGGGTCCCAGTCCGTTGGAACAGGTCCAAGGTGGTTGGAAACGTTTCAGACCGGTTGGAACTGGTGCAAGCCGGTTGGAAAGTGCACATGATTCTTTTTCTTGTCTATGTTAGTTTCTCAGCTGTTCACCCTCAAGCTTGTTTCATTCCTTTATCGCTTGAAACTGCATTTTTCTCTCTTCTCTTTTCTTTCTTAAAATGTTTTCAGGTTCCCCATAGGCATCTGGTTGGCCATTGTGAGAAGAGGATTCTGATCTAGATGAGCAATTGCCTCGATCCAGCAAGGCTATTCTTATGCTCTTCGACTGGGAGGTGTGGATCCGGATTGGTTTGTATCAGAATTCATGATAACTGAATTATTCAAGCATCCCTCAGTGCACATCTATGCAGTACTCTCAAACACCAGGATTTTTCACCTTCATCCTTTTCAGCCATTGTCCTACCACCAAATCTCCAAGCTACTTTCCAAGGCGGATTTAACAGCATTTAAAAGCAGTTGAGCACAATCACTTAAATATGGCAATGAGAGTGTTACCTAGGACTAGGTATTATGAACATATAAGGCATGATACTAGGCTCAAATCAAGTTCCTGGTTTTGATCTATAAAGCCTTACATGGCTTGGGACCTCAGTACCAAACATAATCCCTTCTCCTGAACTTATGTACAAGACCAGGTCATTAGCTATTGAGAAATACTCTTTTTGACGGTGGCCTCCTGGCTAGGGAATGATCTCTCTTAGAAGTTTCCCAGGCACAAAGTCGCTGTCCTTTCAGCACCAGGCTGAGTTAAGATCTTGTTTTTCAGTTTTTGTGGTATGGTCAATTATTTTTTGCTTCTGCATTTGATAGTGCTCTTTGTGTTTTTTAATATATTTTTATATTGCATTCGGCTTTTATGCTGGTTGGATTTTTAAGCTTATTGTGTGTGTTTTTATTGCACCACTCCTTTATTGTTATGCTTTATTTTTTTCTGCACAACACCTACAGAATTTATTTTACGAGGCAACATATAAATACAACTTACTTCACTATGGAAAGTGGTTCTTGTGGTGTGTTATTTGCACTGCTCAGTCGTGGAACATGTGCTGAAGGCCTGGTTTCAATATTTGTTTCTAAGTGGGAAGGTAAGCTTTTTTAAGCACCAACAACTACTACTACTTGTACATGTACTCAAAATATTTGCATAGTGGGTATTCTTTCAGCATCTCATTGATCTTATAAAAAGAGCCCTCAGTTTTTAATAAGGCTTGCAAAATAGTCTAGGTTAAGGTTAAGGAATGACAAACCTAGACTGCATCTTAAAAAGTAGAGATATCACCTTGCCAACAAAGGTCCGTATAGTAAAAGCTATGGTTTTCCCAGTAGTGATGTATGGAAGTGAAAGCTGGACCATAAAGAAGGCTGATCGCCGAAGAATTGATGCTTTTGAATTATGGTGCTGGAGGTGACTCTTGAGAGTCCCATGAACTGCAAGAAGATCAAACGTATCCATTCTGAAGGAAATCAGCCCTGAGCGCTCACTGGAATTCTCATCTTTGAGAATTCCTGGAAAACAGGCGAAGTCCCGGCAGACTGGAGGAGGGCAAATGTTGTCCCTATTTTCAAAAAGGGGAAAAGAGAGGACCCAAATAATTACCGCCCAGTCAGTCTGACATCAATAGCAGGGAAGATTCTGGAGCAGATCATTAAGCAAACAGTCTGTGAGCACCTAGAAAGGAATGCTGTGATCACCAATAGTCAGCATGGATTTCTGAAAAATAAGTCATGTCAGACTAACCTGATCTCGTTTTTTGACAGAATTACAAGCCTGGTAGATGAAGGGAACGCAGTGGATGTAGCCTACCTTGATTTCAGCAAGGCATTTGACAAGGTGCCCCATGATATTCTTGTAAAGAAGCTGGTAAAATGCGGTCTTGACTATGCTACCACTCAGTGGATTTGTAACTGGCTGACTGACCGAACCCAAAGGGTGCTCATCAATGGTTCCTCTTCATCCTGGAGAAGAGTGACTAGTGGGGTGCCACAGGGTTCTGTCTTGGGCCCGGTCTTATTCAACATCTTTATCAACGACTTGGATGATGGACTCAAGGGCATCCTGATCAAATTTGCAGATGACACCAAACTGGGAGGGGTGGCTAACACCCCAGAGGACAGGATCACACTTCAAAACGACCTTGACAGATTAGAGAACTGGGCAAAAACAAACAAGATGAATTTTAACAGGGAGAAATGTAAAGTATTGCACTTGGGCAAAAAAAATGAGAGGCACAAATACAAGATGGGTGACACCTGGCTTGAGAGCAGTACATGTGAAAAGGATCTAGGAGTCTTGGTTGACCACAAACTTGACATGAGCCAACAGTGTGACGCGGCAGCTAAAAAAGCCAATGCAATTCTGGGCTGCATCAATAGGAGTATAGCATCTAGATCAAGGGAAGTAATAGTGCCACTGTATTCTGCTCTGGTCAGACCACACCTGGAGTACTGTGTCCAGTTCTGGGCACCACAATTCAAGAAGGACACTGACAAACTGGAACGTGTCCAGAGGAGGGCAACCAAAATGGTCAAAGGCCTGGAAACGATGCCTTATGAGGAACGGCTAAGGGAGCTGGGCATGTTTAGCCTGGAGAAGAGGAGGTTAAGGGGTGATATGATAGCCATGTTCAAATATATAAAAGGATGTCACATAGAGGAGGGAGAAAGGTTGTTTTCTGCTGCTCCGGAGAAGCGGACACGGAGCAATGGATCCAAACTACAAGAAAGAAGATTCCACCTAAACATTAGGAAGAACTTCCTGACAGTAAGAGCTGTTCGACAGTGGAATTTGCTGCCAAGGAGTGTGGTGGAGTCTCCTACTTTGGAGGTCTTTAAGCAGAGGCTTGACAACCATATGTCAGGAGTGCTCTGATGGTGTTTCCTGCTTGGCAGGGGGTTGGACTCGATGGCCCTTGTGGTCTCTTCCAACTCTATGATTCTATGATTCTTCTATGATTCTATGAGATCGTGAAGCTGAGGCTCCAATACTTTGGCTACCTCATGAGAAGAGAAGACTCCCTGGAAAATACCCTGATGTTGGGAAAGATGGAGGGCACAAGGAGAAGGGGACGACAGAGGACGAGATGGTTGGACAGTGTTCTCAAAGCTACCAGCATGAGTTTGACTAAACTGCGGGAGGCAGTGGAAGACAGGAGTGCCTGGCGTGCTCTGGTCCATGGGGTCACAAAGAGTCGGACACGACTAAACGACTAAACAACAACAACAAGGTTATGGATCTAGGAGAACTAAAATTTCCACCAGTCTTTTCTCAGTTTCTCTTGGGGGATTGTAGCAGAAAGGTTACTTATACTAATAGTGTCTTTAGATTTATTCCACCTGAATTTCCCCCCTCTCTCTTCCCTTTGTAGAAAATATGCTAATAAAATTTACTACGTACTTTTTTTCATGAGTTTCTGCCTGGCTTTACAATTTTTTCTCCACCTCCATGGTAATGAATTTCTAGAGCCATAAACATTGACAGGAGCTTAATCAACCCATGTCCAACAACTTACAATGTCATCTTTAGCTAGAAGACCGAGAGAGAATTCTTCAGAGCTTTGTCTATTTCTTTGAAAGGCATTGCTGTCATTTCCCTTTGTTTATTTTGAAATGTATTTTCTGGCCTTTTAGTCCTGGAACTGCTGTTAGTCAGCAAATTTAGGTCGTTTCTTCTTGCTTCCTTTCATCCATTCCCTTTATATCCACTCTTTTTCTCACTAGAATACTTTTTATATATAACTTCGCTTTGGTGAGAGTTGATATTTGATCTTAATGGACTTTTTATACTCGTGGTGAGTGCAACATTTTAGAAAGAAAAGGGCTTTCTTCTTTGCGCAGATGCTATGTGTCAGATATCAGGCCAACCTAATCCAAAACAAGAGACTAACACAGGGCCACAAAACCCTAACCCTAACCAGCAACAAACTGGTTGAAAGAAAATTCAAAAACTATGGCCAATGTGATGGCCTGGGATTTGGACTTGGAGGCTGAACCTGAGGAATCCCAGCCTGCACAGGAGTCCCTGCCTCCAGAACCAGCTGAGCCGGGCTGGGGCATGAGCCTGAAGGGTCCTCACCTGTGCTGGATCCTCAGGTGCAGGCATCAGCTGAGTCTGCTCTGGCTCCTGAGGTGATGGAGGACCCATTGCCTGCAGGTGCTCCACTCTCAGCCCCGTCAGGGGAAGCTGAGGTTGCCTCTGGGTCCAGTAACCCTCCAGCCTCTCCTGAGCTGCAGAGGCTCAGGGCAGAGAGGTGGAGGGAACTAAGTTCCCACAGGAGGAGTGCTCGCCTCTGGGCCAGGAGAGGTGAGTCACCTGTGGACCGGGGCTGCCCTATGTCTCGGGGCAGATAAAAGCCGGCCAGCCCAGTCCCAAGTTGCAGGAGCAACATTGTTGGTTGCTAGTTCCTGCCTGAACCCTGTCCTGCTTTCCTGCCTGAGCTCCTGACCCGCCCTGGCTTCCTGCTTGCATGCCTGTTCCTGACTCCACCCGACTCCCTGCCCTGCACCCAGCTTCAGCTATTAAGGGCTGCCTCCACGTTGCACCTTTGACCATGGACTGGACTTGGACTTTCTTCTCGGGTAACCCATGAGACCAGCACAGTCAGATTCTTAGGAAAATAGTTAAGTCATTTTGTTGGTAAGACCAAGAAACACTTCTGTTTCTGCAAGCACTTCACTTATGATCAGGACTGGCCAAAGATATTTTGGCACATGAACCGAACCACAAAATGGCTCCCTCTTCCCACAATGGAAGAAGGGGTGAGTGAAGATTTGCATCAGGAACAAGGGGGGAATAAATATCTTCAATGGGATCTGCTGTCCCTGTGGATTCTGCCACGCTTCACCTTGCCTCATGGGTGGTCAACCCTGTATATGACTATAGGATACGGTACCAAATTCTAAATGCATGTAACTCCATTTGAATTGCCAAGACTTTCCAGTGCATAAGAGAAGTGACTGGACCAGACCTGGGTTGATGTTAATTATATGGATACAATTAAATCTCCCCCTTTTTTGCACAGGACTGATTGTCCTTTTGTCCTTTTGCGCAGACAGATGGAGACCTCCCCAAACCCAGCCGACCCTCGGGTAGAATAATGACACCGGACAACGTGTTATGGGATTAAAATTGGCCACAAATTTATTAAGCTTTCAGATGTAGGAAGACATTGGCTTAGACATTGGGCATTTATCCCTCCCAGACCCCAGCCGGGGATCTGGGGAACATCAGGGTTATCCAAAATGTGTGGAGACTGGGCTGACTCTGGAGAACATCTGTTCAAGCAGAGAGCCTGCCCCCCATTTCACCACTTCGTAGGGGAGAGCATTGACAACCCATTGGTGTATGGCCAATGCCCCCCTCAAAATACCCCTTTAACAGGGAACCCTGGAATAGCTGCCATGGGGATGGAGTGGGTCACCACTTCACGCCCCCCCCCCATTGAGGGAAGATAAACTAAAGGATTCCGCCCAAGGGCTAAAAACCGCCAAAGTTGTGACATTTTGCTACGGGGAAGGCAAAACCTGCCAATGCAGGGAAATTCCTTCCCAGTCACTCAGTGGCAACCATCTAAGACTGCAGCTGCGTCCCCATAGCTGTAAAGAAGAAGTTTAAACTACAAAAGAAGGCATAAACTGAGGGAGGGCAGGGTGGGAGAAGTTATGGAGCCGACTGAGGACTAACAGGTAAGTTGCACCTTCTATTGTGAGTGTGAGGCGATCCTAACTCTACCTGGCCAACCCCCCTGGCAACGCTCCCCAGCTAGGATTGGCTAATTGGCGAGGCTAGGTGGGAGGTGGGGAAGCCAACTACCTTGCTGGGAGTCTTGTTGTCTGGAGGGCTGTGCGCGACCACACAAAAGCCACACACACACACCCCGTTAATGTGGGGAGCGGTCATTGGCAGTCATGAACCTCTTCCATTTCTTGGAGTTTTTCAAGACTGAAAAGGGAAACTTCTAATGGGGATTTAAAAAATATATACATAAAAGCCTTATATTAGATCAGATAAGCATGCTGCAAAGCAATTAAAGCAAATGAAAACAAAACCAAAGAGCAAAAGTCTGGACCAAGAAAAGCTAATTTGAAATGATGCTCATTGGATTGTATTTGAAATTTTCTGCTCAAGGGGAATGCTTGGAAGAACACCATGAACCCCAAATGTGTAGGGTTTTACAATTAGAACATGCCCATTCAATTCAGCCCAGAAACCAAATGTTAATCAATAAAGCTTCTTAATATTGGATAAATAGTTTTCCTGGGACTTACCCTAACTAACAGCTTGATGCCATATTCTGGACCAGCTTTGCAATTTCTGAATCGCCTCTGATAGGGTGCGACAAAATATGGAGGTTCCAAAGGCAGAATATCTGGCTATTAGCAGTATAATGGCTTCCTGCGTCCTCAGAAGCCTCTCCTTTAAAACTGAATAAATAAAGGCACATTGGCCTCATGCAAATTAAGGTAGTTATTTTCTGCTCTTGAGGGAGGTGGCATCTCTCGCTGTGATCTTTTTGTCTCCTCAGTGCACACACCAGAGAGCTCAGCAGCTATTTGGAGACAGATCACAATATCATATGTGTGTGTATGTGGTTTTTGTTGCTCGGCGCAAGAATACTTAAGTGTATCGCAGTGCACAACACAAACCCATCACATCAGCTTTCAAAAATATTACTTTTACACCTCTGTTCCCCCTTGTTCCCTCTCCACTTGCAATTTATTCGTACTAGGGACATGCAAGACTCATAATGAAATCTACCCACTTCTACCGTTGTGCCACAGAACTTCCCTGAACGCCCTTTGACGATCATTGCTGTATTTATCACCTCATCTTCTTGGAAATCTCAGCTAAGACCATTATTTTTAAAAAATTTCTTTTCTATGCAGGGATTTCTTTTTCTCCCCCCATCCGGCAGCAACATTCAATTATTTATCATCTCATTACTATGTCTGTTGCTGTGAAACACAGAGTGTGAGAATATGCTTCTATGCAAGATATTTACCCATCCTTTGATCTTCCTCGCTCCTTCGGTCATTACCATAGCTCTGTAGGACCCCCAATTATTATTTTTTTGCAGGGACTCTTCGGTAAGAGTCTGTATTTAACTGTTTTTTTAAAAAATGAAGGAGGTGGGAGTAAGATAAGGAAAATATAATACCAAACTGTACATTTTCTACATATCTGAGGGAAAAGAATACCGGTCTTCCAGAGTTGTTAGATTGTATTAGCGATGTGCAGTTGTTAAGCGAATAAACTAAATGTGATTCACCGAGTCTCTGATGTAAAGAACGCTGAGCAGTTCTTAAATTTATCGACATCTTGCAACATCTAGGTGGGGAAAGATCCATTTTCTCCTGCTGGTACAGGATGCCTGAGGCCGTTTTCATGAGCAGCACTAAACTTTGGGGGTTTGTTGGGATATTTATTGATTTGTACAGAGACGCGATGTGGGTTAAACCACAGAGCCTAGGACTTGCCGATCAGAAGGTCGGCGGTTCGAATCCCCGTGATGGGGTGAGCTTCTGTTGCTCAGTCCCAGCTCCTGCCGACCTAGCAGTTCGAAAGCACCTCAAAGTGCAAGCGGATAAATAGGTACTGCTCCGGCAGGAAGGTAAACGGCGTTTCCGTGCGCTGCTTTGGTTCACCAGAAGCGGCTTAGTCATGCTGGCCACATGACCCAGAAGCTGTATGCCGGCTCCCTTGGCCAATAAAGCAAGATGAGCACCGCAACCCCAGAGTCAGTCACGACTGGACCTAATGGTCAGGGGTCCCTTTACCTTTACTTTACAGAGTGCCTAAAAACAACAAGCAGTTATGGTAAGCTCATTGGGTCAGACGGCAGCTGGATGGACATTCCACCAGATATTTTAACACTGATAATGTGGGCAGGAATTGAACGTGCTCCATGAACTGGGGCCATTTCCCACACACCATTTTATGTGTGCACTGCCTTTCCATAGTTAAAACCATGCTCAAGGCAGCTTTCAACATGAAAAAAACAACAACCCACAGATTTACAAACATAACGAAAGTTCATAAACAACCAATGAAATGTCCAATTGAACCAAACTGAACAATTTTCACATAAATCATCATAAGATCTAAAATTAATATACCAAGAGTTATCAGTAAAAACAATAACTCCCCACCCTAAACAACCCCCTAAACAATATCCCAGCTCAAAAGACTGTTCAGCAGCTTCAGTTGTTGTAGTTGGAGTCAGTCAGGAGGGAAAAGATGCTCCTGTTACTGTATTTAAGGATAAGCATCAAAGAAGAAAAAAATCTCAACATCGAAAGATGGTGTATATGATAATTATTGGGCTGGGTAACATGCACATTCATTCATTCATTCATTTTTAATTGAATTATATTGCAGATACATACAAATCGAAACTTACAGACTTATAAAGATTAGGAAAAAATAAAGAGAGTTATAGTTAAAACATATCAGAAAAGAGATAGCAAAAAAGAGAAAGAAGGGGGGAGGGGGATAAAAATAGAAATAGAAATACTCATATGTTACATATAGAAATACAATTAACTTTTCATGAGAAAAAAGAAAAATATATATGGTTCATTTGTTGTTAAACTAAAACTTTACGAACAAAACTTAGAACTAAAACAAAAACTTTACACACAAAAAAACAAAAAACCCCCAAAAACTTGGCTTGGGCAGGGATAGAATCATAGAGTTGTAAGGGATCCTGAGGGTCATCTAGTCCAACCCCCTGTAATGCAGAAAACTCAGCTAAAGCGTCCATGACAGATGGCCATCCAACTTCTGCTTAGAAACCTCCAAGGAAGGAGAGTCCACAACCTCCTGACGGAGATTGTTCTGCTCTCAAACAGCTTTTACCATCAGAAAGTTCTTCCTCATGTTGAGTGGGAATCTCCTTTCTTCTAACTTGAAGCCATGGGTTCCTTCCGGAGCACGAGAAAACAGTAACTTGGGCTGTCAATGGAACTTTTGTGGTCGATGTCCCTACCATCTGCCAAGGCTATAATAAAAAACTAGGTTGTGGGATATTGAACGCCAAGAACTAACAGTAGCAGCAGAGAAAACATGTTCCCCTCTTTATTTTCAACCACCATGAAAATAACCACCTTGGATTTCTGCTTAACCCTCAAGAAAGAAGGGCATTTTCACTGGCCAGGTTTAATCCATCAAACCTCCTTTGGGAGAGCTTCTCAGGCAAGATGGAAGGAGAAAGAATTTGCCCATGTGAAGACCACCTGATGGAAACCCTTACACATATGGTTCTTAATTGTAAACTATATGCTGAAGCTATGTTAAAGCTATGTTTTCCCAGTAGTGATGTATGGAAGTGAGAGCGGGACCATAAAGAAAGCTGATCGCCGAAGAATTGATGCTTTTGAATTACGGTGCTGGAGGAGACTCTTGAGAGTCCCATGGACTGCAAGAAGATCAAACCTATCCATTCTGAAGGAAATCAGCCCTGCGTGCTCACTGGAAGGACAGATCCTGAAGCTGAGACTCCAATACTTTGGCCACCTCATGAGAAGAGAAGACTCCCTGGAAAAGACCCTGATGCCGGGAAAGATTGAGGGCACAAGGAGAAGGGGATGGCAGAGGACAAGATGGTTGGACAGTGTTCTCGAAGCTACCAGCATGAGTTTGACCAAACTGCGGGAGGCAGTGGAAGACAGGAGTGCCTGGCGTGCTCTGGTCCATGGGGTCATGAAGAGTTGGACACAACTAAACGACTAAGAAACAGCATATGCTGATCTCTGTCAGCATTTCTAGATCAACTCTGTATCGCCAAATGGAAACCAGAGTTGGAGGTCATACATTTTCTATTACTGGGGAATGATCAGGAGCTCACCAAGTTAGTGCCTAAATATCTCTATGTGGTTTTTTTGTCCTCAAAATACACTGCAGACGTCTGATCTCCCTGGAGACCTAGAAAGGTGACGACAGACTGCTCTGCCTCCTTCCTTTTAGCAAATGTTTTGTGCCACTGGGGAAGTGGTACTTCAGTATTGATTTGTTTTGGATGTTCGTATGTGATGCCAATAAAAGGTTTGATGGTGATGACGAGAAAACAAGCTTGCGCCGCCTTCCATGGGAAAGCCCTTTAGATATTTGAAGATGTAGCTTGGGGTGTGTGCGAGGGGCCGTGTAACTGGGTGTGGTTTTTTGAAGGGGTGTGAAGCAGCTCCCCCCCCCCTGCAGGCGTCCCCAGCCCAGCCTGGCGCTCCTGTCTCAGCTTCAGAGGAACCAAGGCTCATGGAGAGCAACAACGGGCCAAGATGGAGCGCTGGTGTGGGCTCCCTCCTGCACAGGCAGGCAGTTGGCACAGTGCATGGTTGTTGTGTCCTTATCACACACCCCTCCTTGGATCCCAGTCTTGCAAGGCTGCTTGGGGGCAGCGGCATGGGGATGTGGCAGCCATGTATCCATCAATCCCAGCCTCACCTTTGCTTCTGAGCCAGTGTGGTGGAGTGATTAAAAGCTGCAGACTCGTAATCTGGGGAACCGGGTTCGCGTCTCCGCTCCTCCACATGCAGCTGCTGGGTGACCTTGGGCTAGTCACATTTCTCTGAAGTCTCTCAGCCCCACTCACCTCACAGAGTGTTTGTTGTGGGGGAGGAAGGGAAAGGAGAATGTTAGCCGCTTTGAGACTCCTTCGGGTTGTGATAAAGCGGGATATCAAATCCAAACTCCTCCTCTTCTTCTTCTTCTGGCCAACACCCAAGGCCATGCAAACTCCCTGGGGACTGGAACGTTTGCACATACAGAGAAGTCCTTCCTGCATTTCCATGGAAGACTGGAGCCCAGTTTAAATTAACGGGGATCCATTAATTTGGGGCCATATCTGTGAAATGGGGCCATATCTGTCCGCACACAGATCTTAAGATCAAGAATGGAAATAATTTGGTGCAAGCAAATAAAATGTGGTTTCTTACAGCTGCAGTCTGAATGATTCCATATCGCTGTGCCCTCAAGATCCTTCCTGTACAAAAAATGGTTCCTGATATGCTTTTTGCAGCGTTCATTATTTCTACTTCAAAGTGTGTTGATAAACTCTCTTGCTAAAATGGCCTTCCCAGTGAAAATATCAAGGTAGAGAAATGCAAAACAAACCTGGTATTGTGCTGGGGGGGGGAGAGGGAGATATGTTTTAGAAACTGCATTGTAAAGTTGTTTTAAAGTGTTTACAAGCACTTTGAAATACATTCTTAACACTTGCGGATGTCACAAAAACAAGTTCACATTAAATCTTACAAGCACAAATATACATTTCAAGCTTTGAGGGGGGGGCCCTATTGAGGCTGATTCAAGCGTGGGAAGGAGCAAGGGAATGTATTTGTTAAGTTCATAGAATAGAATCATAGAGTTGGAATAGACCACAAGGGCCATCGAGTCCAACCGCCTGCCAAGCAGGAAACACCATCAGAGCACTCCTGACATATGGTTGTCAAGCCTCTGCTTAAAGACCTCCAAAGTAGGAGACTCCACCACACTCCTTGGCAGCAAATTCCACTGTCGAACAGCTCTTACTGTCAAGACGTTCTTCCTAATGTTTAGGTGGAATCTTCTTTCTTGTAGTTTGGATCCATTGCTCCGTGTCCGCTTCTCTGGAGCAGCAGAAAACAACCTTTCTCCCTCCTCTATATGACATCCTTTTATATATTTGAACATGGCTATCATATCACCCCTTAACCTCCTCTTCTCCAGGCTAAACATGCCCAGCTCCCTTAGCCGTTCCTCATAAGGCATCGTTTCCAGGCCTTTGACCATTTTGGTTGCCCTCCTCTGGACACGTTCCAGTTTGTCAGTGTCCTTCTTGAACTGTGGTGCCCAGAACTGGACACAGTACTCCAGGTGAGGTCTGACCAGAGCAGAATACAGTGGCACTATTACTTCCCTTGATCTAGATGCTATACTCCTATTGATGCAGCCCAGAATTGCATTGGCTTTTTTAGCTGCCGCGTCACACTGTTGGCTCATGTCAAGTTTGTGGTCAACCAAGACTCCTCGATCCTTTTCACATGTACTGCTCTCAAGCCAGGTGTCACCCATCTTGTATTTGTGCCTCTCATTTTTTTCCCCCAAGTGCAATACTTTACATTTCTCCCTGTTAAAATTCATCTTGTTTGTTTTGGCCCAGTTCTCTAATTTGTCAAGGTCGTTTTGAAGTGTGATCCTGTCCTCTGGGGTGTTAGCCACCCCTCCCAGTTTGGTGTCATCTGCAAATTTGATCAGGATGCCCTTGAGTCCATCATCCAAGTCATTGATAAAGATGTTGAATAAGACCAGGCCCAAGACAGAACCCTGTGGCACCCCACTAGTCACTCTTCTCCAGGATGAAGAGGAACCATTGTTGAGCACCCTTTGGGTTCGGTCAGCCAGCCAGTTACAAATCCACTGAGTGGTAGCATAGTCAAGACCGCATTTTACCAGCTTCTTTACAAGAACATCATGGGGCACCTTGTTGAATGCCTTGCTGAAATCAAGGTAGGCTACATCCACTGCGTTCCCTTCATCTACCAGGCTTGTAATTCTGTCAAAAAACGAGATCAGGTTAGTCTGACATGACTTATTTTTCAGAAATCCATGCTGTCTATAGGTGATCACAGCATTCCTTTCTAGGTGCTCACAGACTGTTTGCTTAATGATCTGCTCCAGAATCTTCCCTGGTATTGATGTCAGACTGACTGGGCGATAATTATTTGGGTCCTCTCTTTTTCCCTTTTTGAAAATAGGGACAACATTTGCCCTCCTCCAGTCTGCCGGGACTTCGCCTGTTCTCCAGGAATTCTCAAAGTTGACTGCCAGTGGTTCTGAGATCACATCTGCCAGTTCTTTTAATACTGTTGGATGCAGTTCATCTGGCCCTGGAGACTTGAATACATCTAAACTAGCCAAGTATTCTTGTACTATCTCCTTAGTTATTCTGGGCTGTGTTTCCTCTGATGAATCATTTACTCCAAATTCTTCAGGTCGGGCATTGTTTTCTTTATCGGAGAAGACTGAGGCATAGAAGGCATTGAGGAGTTCAGCCCTTTCTGTGTCCCCTGTTTGCATTTCACCATCTTCTCCTCTGAGTGACCCCACTGTTTCTTTGTTCTTCCTTTTGCTACGGGCATACCCATAAAAGCCTTTTTTGTTGCTTTTAACCTCTCTAGCAAGCCTGAATTCATTCTCTGCTTTAGCTTTTCTGACTTTGTGTCTACACATACTGGCTATTTGTTTGAATTCCTCTTTGGTGGTTCCCCCCTTTTCCATTTTTTGTACACATCCTTTTTTAATCTTAACTCAGTTAAAAGTTCTTTAGATAGCCACCCTGGCTTCTTTAGGCACCTTCCATGTTTCCGTCTCATTGGTATTGCCTGAAGTTGTGCTTTTACTATCTCCCTCTTAACAAACTCCCAGCCATCATGAACTCCCTTTCCTTTTAGTATTACTGTCCATGGGATCTCACCCAGCACTTCCCTAAGTTTTATGAAGTCGGCTTTCTTAAAGTCAAGAAATTGAGTCCTAGTATGCTTGGCTGCTCCTTTCCGCTGTATAGTAAACATCGGAAGAGCATGCTCACTCACGCCTAATGATCCTTCCACTTCTACCCCACTAACCAGGTCATCAACATTGGTTAGGACCAGATCTAAAATGGCTGTTCCTCTTGTTGCTTCTTCCACTTTCTGGACAATGAAGTTGTCTGCAAGGCCAGTGAGGAATCTGTTTGACCTTATGCTCTTGGCTGAGTTTGACATCCAACAAATATCTGGGTAATTAAAGTCCCCCATTACTACTATCTCCCTTCCTTTTGCATGCTTGGCCATCTGTACCAGGAAGGCATCATCTATGTCCTCCGTTTGGCTTGGGGATCTATAGTAAACTCCCACAATGAGGTCTCTGTTATTCTTCTATCCCTTAATTTTGACCCAAATGCTTTCACTTTGGCTTTGAGGTTCTAAATCTTGGATCTCTTCACAGGTATACACATCCCTGACATATAACGCCACTCCTCCTCCTTTCTTGTCTGGTCTGTTTCTCTGAAATAGATTGTATCCCTCCATTATTACATTCCAATTGTGGGACTTATCCCACCAGGTTTCAGTGATGCCTATTATGTCATATTTAGTTTGCTGTACCAAGAGCTCAAGCTCATCTTGTTTATTTCCCATGCTTTGTGCATTAGTGTACAGACCCGGGGTTAGGGTTAGGGGGCGCAAATCCACGGGTTAGGGGGCACAAATTACTTGCCTTGCCCCGAGTGCTGACAACCCACGCTACGCCACTTCCACTACACGCCTCCTCTTAGGTTTGGTCGGGGTTCTTCTGTGAACTGTCCGTTCCAAGGTCGCCTGCACATTCCCTGAGGACTGACTTTGCTGCTCGTCTTCATATACCTGATCGACTGTAATGAGGGAGAGATCCTCAAATGGAGTCTGTTCTTCGTCTTCCATGCTAGGGGAGAGGACTTCAAAGTGATTGTGTATTTCTAAATATTCAGAGCGAACCCTGGGCCTCCTATGTCTTTGAGTCACGTTTCTCCATATATCTGGCACCTGTGTTGGTGAACAAAAAACTTAACATTCCAAGTTTTGTAACTATAACTTGTAAAAATGTATTACTTGCATTTCTTTTTTTTTATAACCACAGTGTGTTGGGCTATAAGAGTACCAAATATCATGCACAACATTTTAGGGCATACTGTTTCAGCCTTTTGTCCCTTTGTTCTTTCTCATCTGCTTATAATTTGAATATGTCACTGACAGTTCCCAATCTTTAGTTCTACACATCTCCTTATCAATTTGCGGTTCTTCTTCTTCTTATTATTTTTTAAAAAGGTAACAAAAATTCTGCAACATTTATGTGCAAATTTCTCCAGGCGGATACATTTTTGGGCAAGTTACATTTCCCCATATACAATGCATTTGTGGAAGCCCCCACCAATAAATGCATATATACCCTAGCATATGTATTTTTGTAAACATTACTTTTCTGGGGAGCTGCACTGCAAAATTTAAAAATTATTATTAATAATAATTGTAATTATTAATTAATTATAATTAATAATTATAATTAATAATTATTGTCATTGTACAACCTGTGTACAATGAAATTCAATGACACCCCCCCAAACACTCAATCTGTTATCGAACAACACACCACCTCACAAGTAAATTGTGCTATGTTATTTTCCGTTCAGCAGCCTAACAGTCCACGGATAGAAGCTGTTTTTTAGCCTGTTGGTTTGGCTGATTATACTTCTATATCTCCTGCCCAAGGGGAGAAGATTAAAGAGGTGATAGCCGGGGTGTGAGTCATCCCTGAGAAATTTTCTCGCTCTCCCATGACATCTAGCGGACTCAAGGGACAGCCCATGATATCATGTGCTGTATTCACCACCCTCTGTAGAGACTTTCTGTCTGTGGCTGTCAGGCCAGCATATCACGCCGTAATACAGTATGAGAATGAGAAAAGACTTTCTATCGTGGACCGGTAGAAGAAATTCATCAGTTGTTGTTTAACATTCTTCTTTCACAAGACCCTGAGGAAATGGAGTCTCTATTGGGCCTTTCTGACTACCTGAGTTATGTTGATTTTCCAAGTGAGGTCCTCACTAAGGTAAACTCCCAGGAATTTAAAGAAAGAGACTCTCTCCACACAGCCTGCCCCACCCCACCCCCCGATATACAATGGGGCTAGTTCCCGTCTCTTCCTCCGGAAGTCCAATACCATCTCCTTTGTCTTACTAATATTTAGGTGCAAGTTATTCTCTAAGCACTATGTA
Source organism: Podarcis vaucheri (assembly GCF_965113315.1). Taxonomy (NCBI): domain Eukaryota; kingdom Metazoa; phylum Chordata; class Lepidosauria; order Squamata; family Lacertidae; genus Podarcis; species Podarcis vaucheri. Next base: position 67,179,672 of record NC_138767.1, on the reverse strand, counting down.
GATACTTTTTGAACCTCCCCACTGTACGATGTTTCATCTCCGCCTGCAATTAGGCCCATTATGGTAGTATCATCTGCAAACTTAATAATTACTGTGGATGGATCAGGTGATGCAAAAATGCACCAGAAGGGAACTATGGTGGATCACCAGTGAAACTGAAATGGAACAAAATTGGGCTACTTAGTCTATCTCTAATCTGGGATCTATTCCAGCACAAAGAATTCTATACTAATGGATTTATTATGGGACTTGGAGCCCTTCCTTATGTATGTTTACTGTGCATTCAGTGAAGCCTACTTTCAGGTAGGAGTGCATAGGAATCAAGCTTTAGCTACGATTACTATATTTAATAAGGTGGAGGTCATGTGTGAAACAGCCCTAGGAAATTGTTCTGGCAGCCTACATGTTAAGAACAAGTTCAAAAGACTCGATAAATAATTTACAAATTAGCAATTAAAAGACTAGCAGAACAAAACTGCATTTACTAAATGTTCAAAAACCAGGAAGAAAAGTAATTATACATAATCCGCAAATTGACCATGGCTCCCTGTCCGGCTAGCGCTCAAAACTGTAACATGAGGTTAGAACGAACCATTTAACATTTGTATGTTAAGATGCCCCTGAAGCTCTTTCTGAGATTTAAGATACCTGTTAGAATCCTGCAAGTCTAGAGGTAACACTATTCTCTGGGGAAATCAGAGGTTAAGACAGCCCGGAAAGCTTCGTAACATCCAAAAGCAATAAGAGTTTTTAAAAATAGTATAATCCATGATTTCACCTTGAATATTGATAGTGGTCATAGAGTTTCCTTCCTTCATTTAATACAGATAATATACAGATGTAGCCTTTACGAAAGGACATCTCTGCAAAGCTAGGTGCTCAGAATGCCTTAAGTTAATAGCTCCTCGGAACAATTTTAGATACACATCCTGCATTGATTTGCAGCCTAGAGGAGAAAATCTCTGTGCTGCAAATGAACCACTGTTCTACATAGTCACACTAATGATGTCTGTGCAGCTATATACAGCAATATAGCTGAAGCCCAATGGGGCTGATATTCCATGATGATAAGTTGTACCATAAGAATATTATTTTAATATTTAATCAGCCTTTCTGCATCTTCTACAGAACTGAGAAACTGATGCTTTCCAAGGCAGCAATAGCCAGGTATTTTCACAATGCTCCACATTGTACCCTTTTTCAGCCTGCTTTTAGGTTTGGTTCGGAAGCCCCAGAATTACTTGGAAGGCAGACCCCAAGAGTTAGATGTGCATTCTTAGAGTCAGTACAGATCCAAAGGCAAAACAAGGTTTCTCATCACAGGAAAAAGCCTCATATTCTCTTTCCCCTTGCATATTCCACTTAACATTTCCCCTTCCATATTTGCGACAAGACAAACCATTTGTTGTTGTTTAGTCGTGTCTGACTCTTCGTGACCCCATGGACCAGAGCACACCAGGAACTCCTGTCTTCCACTGCCTCCCACAGTTTGGTCAAACTCATGTTAGTAGCTTTGAGAACACTGTCCAACCATCTCATCCTCTGTCGTCCCCTTCTCCTTGTGCCCTCAATCTTTCCCAACATCAGGGTCTTTTCCAGGGAGTCTTCTCTTCTCATGAGGTGGCCAAAGTATTGGAGCCTCAACTTCAGGATCTGTCCTTCCAGTGAGCACTCAGGGCTGATTTCCTTCAGAATGCATAGGTTTGATCTTCTTGCAGTCCATGGGACTCTCAAGAGTCTCCTCCAGCACCATAATTCAAAAGCATCAATTCTTCGGCGATCAGCCTTCTTTATGGTCCAGCTCTCACTTCAATACATCACTACTGGGAAAACCATAGCTTTTACTATATGGACCTAAGTTGGCAAGGTGATGTCTCTACTTTTTAAGATGCTGTCTAGGTTTGTCGTTGCTTTTCTCCCAAGAAGCAGGCGTCTTTTAATTTCATGGCTGCTGTTACGAAGACAAACCATAGTTTGCGACTAATCCAAACCAGCAAACTCTGGAATGTGCTTACCTTAAACAAAGTAATGGATGTTTAGGTGGTCAAAGACTACACTCGTCATAAAGATTATACTTCCTATCGCAGAGGCAGTATACCTTTGAATCCCACTTGCTAGGAAACATGAGTAGCTATTTCAGCATTAAAATCTCAATCCTATGCAGGTTTACTCAGAAGTAAACCCCACTGGGTTTGATGGGGTTACTCTCACATATACAGATTTTTTTATTGTATGGTTGGTTTTGGTCTGTTGTTAAAACTACGGTTCTGGAAAGCAAGTCCTTGAGTCTGTACTCTGAATGGTGACACCAGGGACCTAGAAGGTGCAGGGCTTGTCAGTCCAACCCCTGCACAGTCTCATCAGGGTTTACTTTAAGGCAATTGGAGCAATTGGGCCAAATTGGGCCTCACAGGCCACTACTAAGGGGGCCCCTGCACCAGGGCAATCTAGATGGATTTTATTTATTATAAGATTTTGCAGACTTTGGCTGAGATCTGGGGTTCTACCAAAAAAAAAAAAATTCAAGTTGTACCCCACTGCTTCAAATTGGGCCCCACTGGCTAGCCCTGAGTCTAATAGTTGCTGGGCCTTAGTTTCCCTGCCCTTGCATGAAGTCTTGGGTTAACAGTTTTGGGAGAGGGGAGACTGCGGCACTGGGGAGAAGGCAGGCTGGTGAGGCCCCCTAGACTTAGAGGCCCTAGGCTTCAGCCTACTTAGCCTATACATAAATCCGGCACTGCCCAGGGAACTTCACAGCAGTGGCAAACTTTGGGTTCTCAAATTTCCGTGGCGCTTTGTGAGACACTAATATTTGGTGCCTCCTGCTGAAGGAATGAGTTTCCAAACTCTAAAATCTGACTGTGCAGACAGTCTGTAACAGGCCCCAAAATCCTCATTTTTCCTTCTCCAAGGGTGCATTAGCTAAAAACCATTAACTTGAGCACTTGAGCAAATGCATAACAAAAAGACCGCTGTATAAACAAAGCTCTCTCCTTTATCAGTCCATGATGCCTAATGAATGGCCTTGCCAGTTCCAAAGTGGAGCAGGGATGGCACATCTGGGTCTTATCTCACATCCTGACCACAATGACGCACAGACCTTGTCAGCCCCCCGGGAACGGCGCCAGGAGTACTCTTAGAGTTGGTGACCTTCTTGCCCCAAGATAAGGAATGCAGGAACAGGAACACCCTTTTATGGTCAAGAGTACAGGAACAGGAACACCCTTTTATGGTTTTATGGTTAAGAGTACAGGGGCAGGAACATATGTGATGTCAACCTGCATGTATAAGCTGACGTGGCTGGATTCCTGGGGAAGGGGGGAGAGGGTGCCTGAAGGATATATATTACTGCATGGAATCTCTCATTTCTTTGGACTTGCTGTGGACTGACCATGCAAGTGCCCTTTGCTATCCAGACAGCAGAATAAAACTCTTTCTCTGAACCAAACCTCGGTGTCGTTTGACTTCCTTCCTCCCGTCCGGGAGCAACGCTTACCCAACCAATCAGTAAAGTCTAATAAGGCTACACTGCCTCTCTCACTCCTTTCTATAACATTGTTGTAGCACTCTCTGTTGCACAGAGCCCAGTAAGGCTGAAGAAGTTGTGCCATCCTAAAAACCCCCCTCTGTTTTTCAGGGATATGAAACTCCCCAGCCCAAGTCCAGCATGCTTCGCACTGTACAACTATTTGCCAGCTCACTATTCTTTGACTGTCATAGGACCTGAATAAACTGGCTATTATGCGATGTATCTGAGAGCTTTCCAGATCAACACAATTGCCTATATTTTTGAACTGTCATGATGAGTTCCTGCACTTCAAAATGTACCACTGCGCATATATGGCCCAAGCCGGTCAATTTGTTCTCAAACAGCTGGTGGTTGGCTGGGGTGGAAATATTGCCTCCAAGCCATTCAATGTTGAAAAACGAGTTTTTTCAAAATATTGTTTTTATCAAATACAATACTGCCTCTTCCAATTGTTCTGAAGGTAAGAAGGAAGAGATACTTTTAAAAAACAGGGAAAATAAGGAGGACATGAACAGATAGGAAGTCAATGAATTGGTCAGCTTAGAGGCTGCATGAAACGAGTGCTGATTTTGCTTCAGGGCTTCTGGTTAGGGAATACAGAGAATATGCAGCAACAGCATTTATGCTCGTACACAAAATTCACCTTCACAATTCAAGAGAGTTTAAGGAACATATCAAAGTATGGGTGGGCGGGAAGCACCTTCTGTGAGGGAAACTCAGTGGGGGGGGGAATCAGTTATAAATAATATCTGTAATCATCCCTAACATTTTCCCAATTGTTAGCGAGCCAAATGGGTGTCCTAATATCATGTTCTAGGGCATAGGACTCAAACCAAGTCACAAGAGAGTGTCAACATGCAGAGGGCTGGGAGGTCAGCTGATAAGCCCCAGCTGTGCCATCTCCTTCCATCGGCCCGTGTTCCGACGTACATCAGCGACCCAAACTTCAAAAGCCAGGGCACACTATTAGCATAGTTTACTGCGCACACAGAACAGGCATGAGGCTTGTGAAGTCATGCTACAGCTACAGATTTATTAAACATAAATCAGGACAAAGAAATGTGTCTTCTCTCTCTCTCATGTCATCTCAGAGAGAACCGCAAAAGCTATACACAAACGGAAGTTCCCAGCATACTGTGCTGGAATGTAAACAGACATGTGACACGCAACAATCTCATGCCTGTTCCTTAAGGTGGAATGGAAATGTCAACAGAAAGGAGATTTCAACAAAACATCCGTATAAGAAATGTTTGACAGTGGAACAGTCTCCCTCTGGAAGTTTCTAAGCAGGGGTTGGATGGCTTTAGCTTAGATTCCTGCGTTGTGGGGGGTTGGACTAGATGACCCTCGGGGTCCCTTCCAAGTCTACAATTCTGTGTTTCTGTCTGACTTGCCTCTCTTTGGTGCTGAAGAACTTTTGTACACGCCACTCTGGCAGCTTCGTTGGTTAAGCACGTGTCTGATGTTTTGGCGGGGCAGTCTTGGCAAGGTAATAGCAAACACGACGTTGAGTTCAAGGACGAGTGGTGACAAATTATGTCAGCCTAGGCAGTGATCTGTGCCTGTCCCTTTGCATCTTCTCATTTCATTTGGTTTCTAAATGAAGATGCAAACACCTGTTCTTGCAGCAGGTGGTATTTGTTTATTATAGCTGTTCCTGCTGAGTTTTAATCAGTCTGCAGCTGTAGCAGCCAAGGGAAGTAACTGTTTTATAGTCTTAGGTTTTCGCGGAGCTGTTGTCTTGATTTGGGGTGGGGGGGGGGAGCAGAAGTTTCATACTTCATTCCCATCATATGCTAGCAATCACATAACCCTCTCCATCTTATGTTTTGGAGTCCCAAATTAGAAAATGAATGCGCCAGTAATGGTACCAAATGAAGTTTTTGAACATTCTGCCCTGAGGGTGACATTTAATTATGTTCTCCCGCTCCGTGCAGTTTCTATTTCTTGGAAGAAAAATCCCACCTTCTTGCCAATTTGCATTGCTGCCATTCTTTACTTTTTCGAGGAGTGCTGTAGAGGGAGAATCCACAGTCTCAAAATCAAGAGGCAGATTATGGAAACATGAGTCCTATCATTCAAATGCAGTTAGGAGAGGATAGAAAGCTTTCTGGGACACAAATTGGAGAGGAGCAACACTTTCCAACAATTGAGTTTTTTAAACAACAAATCACAAGTACAGTACGCATTATGAAAAGATGAAGAAAGATCAGTAGCCTTGTGCCGGACTGAAAGTCTCTTACATTCAGCAGATCCTCTGCGAAGATAAAACTAAGATTCACGGCTGATACTGACCCATGTCTCCTTCCCAGATCACTTGCTGCTGTTTGGTTACAGCAGACATATGGCATAATTCCTATTCATAAGGGGTGCTTATGCATTTTTCCCATCTGAATTTCACCCTGGAATTTCCAGAAAAGTAGGCAGCTCATTTGATGGAAAATCCTGCCTATTTGAAGGTGCAACATTTTTGAACAGGAAGACTTTCCTGCTTGGCAGGGGGTTGGACTCGATGGCCCTTGTGGTCTCTTCCAACTCTATGATTCTAAGACTTATTTCCATTAAAATCTTTGCCCATGAGAGTCTAAACTTGTATTGATATAGGATCATATCAAGGGTTCAAAGTGCCTCTCGTGTATTGTTTCTTTAATGCTTAAAACAGTTCCACAGGGAACTGTATAACCAGTTTTGGTGCTGGAAAAATGGTTGCCTAGATTATCCACACTTAACTTCTGCCCCCTCGCTTTATTGGCACAGCACTGGGCTTTAAAATTTCGTTTCTGAGCAGGTTTTGTTGTTGTTGTTGTTGCTCTGCGGCTTTCCCCAGGAAAAGCCACCCTTCTAATAATATAATAATTATTTATTATTTATATTCTGTCCATCTGACTGGGTTCCCCAGCCACTCTGGGTGGCTCCCGGCCAAAAATAATAAAAGCACAATATAACATCACACACTCAAAACTTCCCTGAACAGGGCTGCCTTCAGATGTCTTTTAAAAAACACACAGCTGTTTTATCTTTTTTGACGTCTGTTGGGAAGGCATTCCACAAGGCAGGTGCAACTACTGAAAAGGCCCTCTGCCTGGTTCCCTGTAAACTCATTTTTCGCATTGAGGGAACCACCAGAGCTGGAACTGGATCTCACTGTCTGGGCTAGACAATGGGGGGTGGAGATGCTGCTTCAGGTATCCTGGGCTGAAGCCATTTAGGGCTTCAAAGGTCAGCACCAACATATTGAATTGTGCTCAGAAACATGTTGAATCAGAACAAATGGCAATTCAGGTTTCTTGTGGTTTCCAACTTCTCTGATTCAGCGGCAAAGAGCTGGTTTTCATAGGGAATGAACGGGGGGGGGGGGAGTGGCATAGTGTGGACGGTTGCCCCGGGCACAAAATTGTTAGGGATGCAAAATTCTGCCTCAATACTGTTGTGCATTTCTGTCTCTGGGCTCTGTTGAAAACGGCTTCTCCATGTGAACCAGGAAGTGACTTCTCCAGACAACAGAACAACCCTTCGTTTTTTATGTCTGCGGCTGCGATCTTTTGGGTGATGCAGATACCGTTAGGCAATTGCATGGGCACTCTGTCCACTTCCCACCCACCCCTCCGCATGGCCCTGGGCACTGACAACCCATGCTACACCACTGGGGGCAAAACAACAGCAACAGCAGCAGCAGCAGCAGCAGCAGCAAGAACACTCATACAGTACATGGAACTTTAAAGCACAGCCCTGTTCCTAGAAACATGGCACAACAGGAAGCCTGCATGAGCCCTAAGATACTAATGTAAGGAATTTACGGCAGGTGAGAATTAAAACAGGACTCCTTGGTTCATAGCTTAGAAAGTATAGCATAATAAGAGAATTATGTGGATTTGATTGTTTAATTAGTTCTGCAAAAGAATGGCCCCACACAGCTGAACTCATCCTACCAGCCATAATGCTTCTTAAACATCTTATTTTCCTGCCTCTCTGAAAGTGATAAAACATGGGTAGGCAAGCTAAGGCATGGGGGCCGAATCCGGCCCGTGGACGGTCCAGGAATCAGTGTGTTTTTACACGAGTAGAATGTGTCCTTTTATTTAAAATGCATCTCTGGGTTATTTGTGGGGCATAGGAATTTGTTCATTTTTTCTCTCCAAAATACAGTCCGGCCCCCCCACAAGGTCTGAGGGACAGTGGACTGGCCCCCTGCTGAAAATGTTTGCAGACCCCTGTGCTAAAATCATCTAATAGAATAACCACTAGGTGGCACTGCACATGAGAGGTTTTCTGTTCGAGCAAAGACATGAAGTCCAGTTGTGGTTTCACCTCAACAGAGTCCAGACTGCTAATTCCACATTGTAGGCCTATCTATCTATCTATCTATCTATCTATCTATCTATCTATCTATCTATCTATCATCTATCATCTATAGCTGAACCACATTTCTGTTAATCTCCTCGACTTCCTTTTCATAAAAAAATAATTAGGATACATCCAAGCATAGATTCATGCTAAATCTCATTCTAAATCTCCTTTTTTTAAGAAAGAAAGAAAGAAAGAAAGAAAGAAAGAAAGAAAGAGAGAGAGAGAGGGAGGAATGACTTTCCTTTCTAAATTATGCCAGTGAAGAAGAAAATCAATGTGTAAATGTGTGTGCAACTTGTGACTCAACAAATGGTCTATATTTGTGTGTGTGTGTGACTCAAGAAAAGGTCAGAGGGATTTGTGTTGCTTTTGTACCCATCCCTCGCACCAGGAATGAGACTGTGTGAATGCCAGAATGCAGCCCAAAGCAAAGCATAGGTTTGCTGTGGGAATGCTGACGCAGACTTTCTGTGCACACAGCTTCAGAAGCACACTGCTGTGTTATACAATAATTTAGAGAGCTTGAATTCATTTATGATTCTGTTGTTTTTAGCAGATTTTTCTCAAGCCTTCCTTTTTTGGGGTGTGGGGGGGAGGGCTTTGTTGTTTGTTTGTTTTGCCATTGCAGTGGAGACAGCAGGAAAAAAAAATAATCTCCTTTGTTCTTTTCCTCATTATAAAAATATTCCTCTGATACAAAGCATTTATTTTTTTTATCGGGGGCCTTGTTTGGAGATTTAGGAGGGGGGAAAGGATGAGCAGGGGAAATGTTTGACTTAAATTACCTAAACACTAATGTGAGATTAGGGAATTACAGTGGAATCCTATATATGTCAACACAGAAGTCAACTTGGCTGGACTTACTCCCTGGCAAATATGCACAGTGTGGCAACCTATTGCCACCTTTATTTTGCCTTGTTTGTGGGCACCCAAATTGTTTAGTGCATGGTACTGATAACACTCAGGTCACAGGTTTGATCCTCATTTTGGATATAACAACAACAACAGCAGCAGCAACAACAACAACAACAACAGTTTATTATGTATACCCCGCCCATCTGGCTGGGTTTCCCCAGCCACTCTGGGCGGCTTCCAGCAAAATATTAAAATACAATAATTCATCAAATATTACAAGCTTCCCTAAACAGGGCTGCCTTCAGATGTCTTCTAAAAGTCAGATAGTTGCTTATTTCCTTGACATCTGATGGGAGGGCATTCCACAGGGTGGAAGCCACCACCGAGAAGCCCCTCTACCTGGTTCCCTGTAACTTCACTTCTCACAGTGAGGGAACTGCCAGAAGGCCCTTGGAGCTGGACCTCAGTGTCCGGGCAGAATGATGGGGGTGGAGAGTTGCATATTCCTCCAATCCTGATGCCCCCCCATGACTTATAATTCTTATTATTCAAAAAGGGAACTCCTATTCACATGGAGAGGGATGTGGGTGGCGCTGTGGGTTAAACCACAGAGCCTAGAACTTGCTGATCAGAAGGTCGGCAGTTTGAATCCCTGTGACGCGGTGAGCTCCCGTTGCTTGGTCCCTGCTCCTGCCAACCTAGCAGTTCGAAAGCACATCAAGTGCATGTAGATAAATAGGTACTGCTCCAGCGGGAAGGTAAACAGTGTTTCTGTGTGCTGCTCTGGTTCGCCAGAAGGAGCTTAGTCATGCTGGCCACATGACCCAGAAGCTGTACACCGGCTCCCTCGGCCAATAAAGTGAGATGAGTGCTGCAACCCTAGAGTCAGCCATGACTGGACCTAATGGTCAGGGGTCCCTTTACCCTTACCTTTATTCACGTGGAAGAAGCCTAAAAAGGCCATTCACTATTAATAACTCATTATTGGGTTTTTTTGATATAATTTTTATTAACAAACCAATCAAATCACATTAGTTCCAAATTACAAAGCCAAATTTTTAAATTTTTATAAATTAATAACTCATTATTGAATTGCCCCCTTAAAAATCAAATTGCCCCCCTGTGGGGCGTGTGCTCTAAGGTAACGGAGATTCGATCTGAAATGAGCTTTTATTTTCGGAACGAAAACAGTTTCCCATGAGGCATTTTTCAGGATCCAAAGGAAATGCAATAGATCAGCATTGTGTGTTAACTATGTAGGGTGGGTGGGGAAGTATCTTTCATTGATTATAGAATAAAATGCCATGTGTGTGCAGCCTGTAATTCAGATGTGGATTTGAATGCATTCTGCTGAAGAAATCAAGTGGTCAACAAATATCGCCAAGAAAGATGGGAGGACACACAGCTATTTTGGTGTATTGACTCGCCTACGGATAGATTGAACTGTCCTGGCTGGTTGGAGCATATAGTTAACATGCCTCTGGTCTGAATTAGTTCAGAGTTCAGGTAGGAGCTGACACAATTAAACATTTCCTCACACAGTTACAGTGGTACCTCAGTTTAAGAACTTAATTTGTTCTGGAGGTCTGTTCTTAACCTGAAACTGTTCTCAACCTGAAGCACCACTTTAGCTAATGGGGCCTCCTGCTGCCGCTGCACTGCCGGAGCACAATTTCTCTTCTCATCCTGAAGCAAAGTTCTTAACCTGAGGTACTATTTCTGGGTTAGAGGAGTCTGTAACCTGAAGCGTCTGTAACCTGAAGCGTCTGTAACCTGAGGTACCACTGTAAAAGAAAAATGCCTCATATAGAAAACAAGCATGCTGGATAGATGCAGCTCTTCTGCTTTAAGTATGCATTTTCTATGTGGATTTGTTTTGTTTGTTTGTTTGTTTGTTTGTTTGTTTGTTTGATATGCAGAAGTGACCTCCTCTCTCTCACCCACAATTTGAAGTGGTACATTGGGTGATGGCGCTCAGATTCTATGGAGTACCTTCACACATATAGCTGTACATCATGCATAGGTGACATTACACTGAACAAATGTATGCCAAGAGTTGGGGCACATCAAGGCTGAGCACTGCATTGCGTGTCAAGGCCCCCAAGCCATCCCCTGTTAGAATAAAAATTGACACTGACACAGAATTTTGGTTTAAGGTTAATGGGCAAAAATTTAGGCCACAACTTAATGATTACAGCAAATGTGAGCAATATTGGCTTAGGCATTGGCAAAGGATTATATTGGACTCCTGCCCCTTTTGCAGGAAGTCAGTAAGGGTAAACTACCCAAAGAGGAAGCCACATCGGGGGAACCCACCTGTAGCTCTCCTTGGTGTTCCCATGGCCCTAGACCCTCAAGCAGACTTCGGACAGGATCCAGGCCCGGGATTCCTTAAACGGAATACCCTTGGTCCATGGAGGGGCAGGCAATGGCCGACCTCCCCTCCCCCACTCATCAATAATCCAATGCCTAACCGCCAAACCTTACAAAGTTGTGCTAAGAGGTAGGCGAAAACCAAGTGGCCAGTGCCAATCTGTTAGTTTCTGTTTGCCACTGTGCAGTGCTTTGGAGTCACAAGACTCTGTTTACATTCCACACATTCCATACTGTTGGAAGTCTCACGGGAGACGGAACTGGTTTCCTGTTCCTTTGTTGTTCAGTTGCTCTCTGCTTTCATAGAGAGGGGATGTATATTTCTTTGCTGTCTGCGTAGTAAGAAATAAAGCATAGCGATGTAGCCATAAATCTCATCACTTCCCTGTGCTGGAAACTCTGCCGGATGGGAATGTGCCTGAGGCCTGATCAAAGGCTCAAGTCGTTAATCACATCGGGAGGCGATGCCGAAGGACTCGGCTGGAGGAAAATGAGCTTTATCAGCTTGGCCGAGCGGAGATCCTGACAAATGGAAAAATTCCTACCTGTCCCCCGTCCCAAGACAGGCAACCAACCAAAGTCCAAAGCCAGGCCAGAGGACACCTAAATTAAAGAGCGGGTGTTTGGCAGTGTGAAGCAGGTGCCTGACACGTACCGTGCTACTGTTTTTATACCCCCACACCACAGTCACCCAACACAAAAGTGATTGGCCAAAAGGCCTGGGTGAACATGGTGCCACCCTGGTGTGAAGGTATTACTCCACCCATGCCAGGTGGGGGGGGGAGTGGGTTGAGGGCCTTCCCGCAACCAGGACCATCTTTTAAGATGATCCCATTTGTCCCAGTCCTCCCTTATCCACACATTTAGTGTATGCAAGGAGAATGTCTCAAGAATTTCCCACTGTTTGCAAGAACTTCGCTTCAGTCTTTAGAGGCATATGTCTCTTTGAGGCACTTTAAACAGCTTATGCTTATTTTAAAATATTTTTAAAGAGTCTCAACTGCATTATAAAAGACTACAACTTTGGAAATAAATCTGTCTTTTATAGTTTCCTTCTAAGGCAGGCAGGCAGAGGGTCAAATATATTTATTCCCTTTGAATATGTGTTTGCTTGTTTTTTTTTTTTAAAAAAAAAAAAACTTCAGTAAGTGATTTTATGGACTGACAGGGTAAAACTTTGTGATTCGTTTTATTTAATCAGACCTCCACAACTTGTGACCTGTGGAGTTGAGTGCAGCCCACCAGCCATCTATTATGGTCTGTCAAGTGCTTGACAGTCCTTCCCCCTTTAGCAATCCCAGGCAAGCAACAACAGCAACAAAAACCCGGAAGATTTACAGAGCCCTTGGAGTGTCATTATAAATGGCTGGTGGGTTGCATTTAGTTTGATTCAGGCCTTTTTAAAGGTACTGTGATGGGGCTGGGGATGTCATCTTTGAGCTCCAAGCCTGTGGTGTTATAGCTGTAAGGTGATATTCTGGAGAAAGAGATGGGTAAGTGGTCAAATCAGACTTCCTTTCTTTTTTTAAGATGATGACTCTAGCTATGTCTGTTTAGTCTCTCTTTGCATGACTAAAGAGTAAAGGTGACTGGTTGCCACAGAAACAAACAAGGGACAGTTTTTAAGTTTGAATTTGGACAGAAAGAGAAGGCTGAATTTTCCTGCTTGCTGGAATGAAGCAGATTTGGGGGAAGCTACAAGGAGATGCTGCAACTCTGGGGGAATCCAAAACTCTCTAGCACTCATCTGTTTCCCTTTGCTAAATCTGTATTTTTTATAAGCAACATGCTAAGGTAAAGGTAAAGGGACCTCTGACCATTAAGTCCAGTTGAGGACAACTCTGGGGTTGCAGCGCTCATATCACTTTAGTGGCTGAGGGTGCTGGTATTTGTCCGCAGACAGCTTCTGGGTCATGTGGCCAGCCTGACTAAGCTGCTTCTGGCGAACCAGAGCAGCACACGGAAACGCTGTTTACCTTCCCACCGAAGTGGTACCTATTTAACGTGCTTTCAAACTGCTAGGTTGGCAGGAGCAAGGACCGAGCAACGGGAGCTCACCTCGTCATGGGGATTCGAACCACCGACCTTCTGATCGGCAAGCCCTAGGCTCTGTGGTTTAGACCACAGCGCCACCCGCGTCCCAGCAACATGCTACTCCAAATCAATTTACAGTATAAATCTCCAGTCCTCTCTCCACACAAGCAGACTCTTAATGAATGAATTGGCTCATGTAATGTGTAATTGCTTCAGGAAGAGAGGAGCATTGGCACTACTTATAGGAAGGGACACATTGATCCTGTGTGACACATTTCAGGTACATGCCTGAGGCCGGTATGCTTAGTTCCCAAATTTAGGTTCACAGTTCATAGCTATGCATGGGGAAAAAGCACACATCTAGGAAATAGCCCCTGCAAGACATTCACTGACCCTGTCACTGAGATGCATCAAAGCACATAACTTGTGGATTTGTAGAGATAATCATAGCTGCACAGAATGGTGAACAATCTCCTTGTCATCAGGGGCTATGGAGGGAGAGAGTTCCAGATCTCATGAAGCCTGGCACTGCAGTGCCAGCCCCACCCCAAGTTATTATTTTTTAGGTGTTGGTTTCTGTAATTCTTATAATACACTCAGTTTGACTGGCACAGTTAATCTGTATAAAAGGAATTGTTTGAGATGCCTGCTTTGTCCAGTATTTCTATTTCCTTTAATATGATATGGGTAGAATTATCTAGCCAGCCACCTAACTGTGTTGCAGTCTGCAGCAGAACTATAGGAGAAGTGGAACCCTTTTAGAATTTATCTGTGTTCTAGGATGTTGTGTCCTGCTTAGTAGAGAAAATTAGATCTTCATCTAAGAAAGGTAACCCCCCTCCCTACAGCTAATACAACTTGCTTGCTTTGTAAATTGAGAGGTAATGGCCTGAACACTCTTTAACAACCTGAGAGTCAAAATTATTCTTTTAACAATTACTTGGCTCCTTTGATAATTTTTCTCTGTGCTTGTCTGCACCAAAGTGAAAGATGTCAAATCTGGTATGATGTCAAAATCTATGGGGCAGGTTCTTAGGGTAGATCTTTATAACTAACTCTACGGAAATTTTGTAGAGGTTGGTCCATTAGGATAAATGGGGCACTTGCCCCACCAGCCTCAGCCTGTACTCATGTTATGCTAGATATAAATTTCACAATAGGTATAAATAATTTGATGAGTCTTGAAATCAGCAGGGGCACACTTTCAAGTTGCTGCCAAGTTTTTGTGAGGTTCTACGTCCTACCTAGGATAAGTATCTGAGGAAAACAAATGTTTCCAGGCAGTATGCTGATAATCAGCAGCTGTGCACAGGCGTTTTATTTTCAGAGCGATAACTAATCTTTATAGAGTAAATCTTTCTACATAAAACAAATAGGTGACTGAAAATTTGCCTTATCCTGTTGGTCGTTTCCTCCAGTGCTTTCAATAAAACTCTGATAAGAATGTGGAGAGCATTTCTATTATTTATTTCTCACTTCCATCCGTCTTTAAATCTTTCTTTTCTATTCCATACTAAAATACAGGCTGCTTTGTATCACTGATATTCTTAGAAATTTTGGAGAAAGCAAAACAGCCAGCTGCCCAGGAGAAAGACAGAACTTTGAAGAGAAAGCTGAATTAGATTTCCTACTTTAGCAGACTCCCCAAAAGAAGGATTCTGCATGGACTGAGAACTGTGAAACTTATATAAATTGGCCAGCCCATGACAACTGGATCTTCTGATGCCTCTTTGTTCCATATTCTGTCTTTCTCTATTGTTCAATCTACTGAGGGAGGTGGATTTTTTCAGTAATGGAACCCACCTTGTAGAATTTCCCATCTAAAGAGTTCTGCATAGCCATCCCTCAGTCTATTTTTTCACCAGGTGAATATATGGGATGGCATTTTTAGTTGTTTCACTTTAGTGCTAGTTGTCTATAGGTTTTCCAGATAGTTTGTATCTGGAAACTATCTCACTTTGAGTGAGATTCATTTGGAATATAAATTATCTAAATCTATCTATCTATCTATGAATGATTATTAATTTGAATATTTCTTTTAAGCCTGAACACTTCCTTTGAATTTGCTTTCTGCAAAACAATTGCTTTCTTATTTCTTGAGTTTGGGACAGCCACTATTTTAGGTTCAGGTGAAAGCAGGATAAATTCCTGTAGATTGTCGATTGAAGGTGGTTATTCCTTAGTGTTCATTCTGTCTAATCAGATATGGCATTTTTTGAGAGAGCTTTAATTAAAAGTTTCGACTTTAGTGCCAGCTGCATGGACATTGCAGTAATAAAAATTGCATTTATCACATTCTGTTATTAACAGAAATAAAAATGGCTCCTTAGATATCAACACAGTGCATGACTGACTGGAATATATTAATTTGTTTTGATTTGGTGCTAATTCTCCAGTGAAAAGTCTGAGGTCATAATGATCTACAGAAAATACTCTTTAGGCACTTCTTGATAAAGACAATAACAATGTAAAATAGCATGTTTCCCTAATCTATACTTCTCTGAGGCCCTGTCCGCACCATACATTTCATGCAGTACTGTAGCACTTTAAACAGTAATGGCTGCCCCCCAAGAATTCTGGGAAGCATAGTTTATTAAAGGTGCTGAGCGTTGTTAGGAGACCCCCTAGTGCCATCACAGAGCTACAATTCCCAGAGCTCCTTGGGAAGACGGATTGATTTTTAACCCCTCTGAGAAGTGTAGACTTGACTCTACTTTTGTATTTAAAAAAATGGTGGAAGAGTTGATCTTGCGGCACATCCAGTGGTGTTAATGGACAGAAGGAAAGAAACACATAATTTGAATGCAAGAGTGAACTGGCAACGTATTTCAGGGAAAAGTTAATGAAAACATTTCTGTTATTACATTCTTAAAGGTCTTTCAAATTTAAATAAAACTTTTTTTGAATAGGAGCTCACTTTGCAACATACTTTTTAATTTTGAAAAAGTCAAAATCATATTTAGCATGAGTCAATTCACAGAATTTGGTAATCAAACAAAGCAATCCAAAACTAAAGGGGCAGAAAAAGCTTTTCATTACATTGAAGGTCAAGGACATTTTCAAATACCCCTAAATGCGTGTGAGAAATATTGAAATGTTTAACTTTTTGCAAATCAAAATGTTATTTTTATGCTTTATTTAAAGTTAATTAATTAGAGAATATATGCTCTTTCCTGAAAATATCAGAAATTTCCATCCTCTGAAGCCATAACTTTGTCTCAAGAGCACAAACTTTCCGTGTGTAACCTGGCAGCTCTGTGGAATTGGAATCAGAAAAGGTAGGTTGGAATGTCATCTTCCAGGGCAGTGAAGAGGCCCTTGTTGTTTAGTCGTTTAGTCGTGTCCAACTCTTCGTGACCCCATGGACCAGAGCACGCCAGGCATTCCTGTCTTCCACTGCCCCCCCGCAGTTTGGTCAGACTCATGTTTATAGCTTCGAGAACACTGTCCAACCATCTTGTCCTCTGTCGTCCCCTTCTCCTTTTGCCCTCCATCTTTCCCAGCATCAGGGTCTTTTCCAGGGAGTCTTCTCTTCTCATGAGGTGGCCAAAGTACTGGAGCCTCAGCTTCATGATCTGTCCTTCCAGTGAGCACTCAGGGCTGATTTCCTTAAGAATGGATACGTTTGATCTTCTTGCAGTCCATGGGACTCTCAAGAGTCTCCTCCAGCACCATAATTCAAAAGCATCAATTCTTCGGTGATCAGCCTTCTTTATGGTCCAGCTCTCACTTCCATACATCACTACTGGGAAAACCATGGCTTTAACTATACGGACCTTTGTTGGTAAGGTGAATTACTCTGATTTTGTATAAAGGAGAATCATAGGTGACATGAATGCCATCAATGTTACTCAAACAAAGAAATGAAACATATAAAGATCCATAAATATAAGTTTCTAACCCATCCTTAAAATATTCAGGGCTATTTTATGCATTAATTCTTTCCATGCACAGAAGTCAGTAAGTGTTCCTAGGATCACTGGAGGCTATTCCATTAGGTCAAGTGGGTCACTGCCCCACAGACCTTGCTCTGCCCCTCATCCAGCCCCCACCTGTCTCCCTTCCTTCTTCCAACCTGTTCAGGGTGTGATTGCACTACCTACCACCATCCTCTTCCTTAATCTCATTGTTGCCCTTGTAGAATACAGCAGATGGGCACAAAACCAGAATGGGATGCCTTGCTTGGCATTGGTCCTGGCTCCACCTTCCTGTTTTGGATGTGTCAGTTTTTACACATCACTTTGGAAGACAGGCAAACTAATGCCAGTGTGCTGGAAGAAGCAAAGACCATCAGTATCGAAGCAATGATTCTTCAACATCAACTTCGTTGGACTGGTCATGTTGTGCGGATGCCTGATAATCATCTTCCAAAGCAACTACTCTATTCCAAACTTAAAAATGGAAAGCATAATGCTGGTGGTCAAACAAAAGAGGTTTAAAGACTCTCTCAAGGCAAATCTTCAAAAATGTAGTATAAACACCAACAACTGGGAAACACTGGCCTGTGAGCGCTCCAGTTGAAGAACAGCCTTTACCAAAGGTGTCATGGGCTTGAAGGTGCCCAAACTCAGGATGAAATAGAGAAGCAAGCTAAGGCACTCTTGGCAAACCCTCACCATGATCAACTCCCACCCAAAAACCTATGTCCCCACAGTGGAAGGATGTGTGGATCCAGAATTCGCCTCCACAATCACTTACAAACCCACTGTTTAAACCATGTTTATGGAAGACAATCTTACTCGGCTACGAGTGATCACCGAAGAAGAAGAAGAAGAAGAAGAAGAAGAAGAAGAAGAAAACTGTTTAGGATCATTGCTTTCCACCCCACAAGTCTTGAGGGCCACCAGCCACCATTGCCTATGATACAACATCAACTGCAAATTTTTGCTAATATCTTGGTAGCACTGGCTTCAAAATACCTAGGGCAAAATTTGTGGCTTTTCACCCGTGATGGCGTATATAGGAGTGAACATGGACCACTGGTACCAAACTTTATGGGAAACAGCTTTACTAGAATAGCTAATCATTCCATACGCACCCCAACAAGATAACACCAAGAACCTATTGACAGCATAGAAAATGATATGGCTAACTTGACCAAACAACTCCTTCCCTCCCCCCCCCAACACATACGCAAACAAAACTCATTGTAGTCAACTGAAGGCAACCAGCTATGCCCTGGGCTCCCCAACCTCTCTCAATGCCAGTGAAAACAGATAAATCCACATGACTCTGACACGGAAACCTTGCACATACACTATGTAAAAAAATGAAAGTTTACAACCCCCTTCTCTCTTCCCACCTCTCTTCTCCCCCAACCTGATACTGTATACATTGAATATAACTGATCTAAAAAAAGAACTTTATAATCTGAAAATAGAGACGATGTATGTATTTTTGTGACCCCAAAAAAATCCTTAATAAAAAATATTTTTAAAAAACCAAGAGGTTACCTCTTGGTTGTTGTTGTTTTTTTTAAAAAAAGACCCAACAAATTATTTGTCATTCATTGGCTCTTCTTACATTATTTGCTGCTACGTGCTTATAAACAGTTGTGTGATGACTTTTCTGGAAAAAGCAATATACGATTTATTTCATTTATTATTATTTTGCTGTCTGTTGCTATTCTTTCTGTGCTCACCTTCAGATTGTCAAGTTTTGCCTCCACTTCCTATAGCCAACCTTGCCAAATCCAGGATGTTGGCCATTTATTTGGCAATCCACCACTAAAGCTCTTGGCTTTGTTATCTGCCTGGGATTGCAAAAATATAAAACAGTTTTGCCAACTACTTGGCAGGATGAAATATATTGCTGGCAAGCTGCATTTGGCTCTGTGGATCTTGACCATGTGTGGCCTTTCGCTACACCTTCTCTTGTTCTGCCAATGAGATCGTCCTCAAAGTTGCTGACTGTGGCATGGCTTCAAATACTGCCTGTCTATAATCAAAAAACAAAATATATGCCATGCCACTTTGTGTAGATTTTGGTTTTTTTTTAATAATAATTTTTTTATTGCTTTTTTTCCAAGGTCAGAATACATCGTCAATAACACAACAAAAGCGATTTTACAGAAAAAAAGAAGAAATTATAAAAGAAAATTCACTTTTTCAAATCTATTTTCATAATCAACTGGACTTCCCCACGCCCTCCATCCCCTGCTTTCTTTACAATGAAAATAAACAGCAAATTGATACCTTATTTTATGTATTTTTGTATCTTCATTTAGTTATATAATCTGTAATTTATACTTTTCAAAATCATAACTTAATTTCCATCATTTACCAATCTCAATACTGAAGCATGTTTTTCCCAAAAGCTTAGCAAATTCTCAACATTCATATAACTTATAGTGTTTTTGTAGATAGTCCTTAAATTTTTTCCAGTCCTCTTCCACTGCCTCTTCTCCCAGATCTCGGATTCTGCCGGTCATTTCGGCTAATTCCATGTAGTCCATCAGCTGCGAATGCCATTCTTCCAGCGTGGGTAACTCCTGTGCCTTCCAATATTTGGCTATAAGGATTCTTGCTGCTGTAGTTGCACACTTTGTGTAGATTTTGGATGTATAAAAATTCTGTTGGTTGGTTAGAGTGGTTGTAACCTAAGTGGAAGCAACCCAAAGGAGGGAGAAGTGTTCTTACATCTGGTTGAGGACCATCGGAAGGACACTAGGCTGCTCTAGACTGATGCTTAAATAAGGCTGCAGCTCATTCTGGGTGGCTAGTAGCTATTCCTCCACTGAGGGAAGCACCTTACATTATCTAACTAACAATGGTTCAGATATCATTGAGCAGCCTGCAGCATAGCATAGAGTTCCAAGATTATGAGGACAATGATGACACAACCTTCTCAGGAAAATCAAGATGGAATCTTGGGTTTTTGCTAATTTCCTCTGCACTCCATCCAGTGGGGTAGCATGGGTTGCCTGAGCCCGGGGCAGAATGGGGGTGGGGGAGTAAAACGGATAGAGTACACATGATCATTCAACTGCCCAATGGCATCTGTGTCTCTCAGGAGATTGCAGTCGTAGAGGTAAGAAAATAAGAGTCATTCCGTTGTCTGGAGAGGTCACTTCCTAGTTTGCATGGAGAAGTTGTTTTCAGCTGAGACCAGTGATGGAAGCACGTGGCTGTATTAAGGCAGCACCAAGTGTTGAAATTTTGCAAACCTGGCAATTTTTGGCCTGGGGCAACTGCCCCTGTGGCTCCCCACACTACACCACTGGCTCCATCTCCTTCCTGGTGTGCATGCCCTCATCCCTTGAATGTGAGGAGTCTGATCCCAGGGGCATGACAGTAAGGATTGCTTCTGTCTTCCTCGTTGTCCATTGCATCATCTCTGATTACTGCTTATCATATATATGGTACCCAACCTACTTTATGGACATTTTTGCTGTTGGGATTCATACCTTGCCTACCACTATTCAGAATAATGATCTGGCTTGAGTGTTTCTGTAATAATTATCTGTTGATAAATTATTGCAGCTGCAAAAATTACACGTGCATTCATCTGTAACGTGGCCTATTAAATCCCCTGGCACAATGGATCATGATTTAGGATGGTATAATTCTTTTTACTAATGATTGGCTTCAGACTTTTTTAAAAGAGCTTGTTAGCGGAGACGCCATGAATTCATAGATTCATGGAACTATAAGGTGTTTTACAAGGGAGAAGAATGACCTTTTTAACTTGAGCATGGCCTTGTATACATAAACTACAGTAGGCTAACTGGTTGTATAAGCAGTGAGACTCCTTGGCTGAAACATGAGGGCTTTTCTATGGTGGAAGACAATTTCATGTGCAATAGGCTAAATGCTGCTGTTTCCTGTAGACTGATTATACATCCTAGCCAATGGTGTTATACAATTTATTTTTAAATTTATGCCTGGCTTCCCATTCCAAAACACGTCTTAAGGGTGATAAAGTCCAGTTTGCTCGGCTCTATGCAGCAGCAGCCAATTAACAGTGTCTCATGAACCAAATCACCAGCAAATTAGTGTTGAAAATTTAAAAATTAAAGATTCTTAGTGTGTAGCTTCAGTTATAAAAAGCAGGGAATAAGATGTTTGAAGTTCACCACCCTTTTCTTTATGATTCAGTTGCCAGCTCCTCTGTTGTTGCTGCCAAGATGTTTTTATGACATTAACTCTGACATTTTCAATAATTGCCCATTACACAGACACACACATATGTACATCCTGCAACTCTCCAAAATTAGTTCAATGTGACCTACAGATAATATACAAAACACATAGAACTGAATCAGATAAAAAATCAGAGAAGCTTTTTAAAAAAGCCCAGCAGTGTATAAAAGTGTCCAGATGGTTGGAACAGTTGATTAAAAATATTGAAATATCAAATTGGCAACATTAAAGCAGATGTTTGGTAAAAAGAAATAAATGTTTTAAGCTGGTGTTAGAAGCATATCGATGTGGGGTTTAGGTACATAAAGCTAGGGAGATGCATTCTATACTGAGTGCCCCCAAAGATAATCCTCGTCTAAACACAGTAAATGAGAGACTCTACCTCCATCGTTCAGCCCAGACACTGAGGTCCAGCTCTGAGGACTTTCTGGTGGTTCCCTCCCAGCGAGACGTGAGGTTGCAGGGAACCAGGCAGAGGGCCTTCTTGGTAGTGGCACCCACCCTGTGGAATGTCCCTCCATCTGATGTCAAGGAAATAAACAACTATCTGACTTTTAGAAGACATCTGAAGGCAGCCCTGTTTAGGGAGGTTTTTAATGTTTGATGTTTTATTGTGTTTTTAATATTCTGTTGGGAGCCACCCAGAGTCGCTGGGGAAACCCAGCCAGATGGGCGGGGTATAAAAAATTATTATTGTTGTTGTTGCTGTTATTATTATTATTATTATTATTATTATTATTATTATTATTATTAGGTAAATGCAAGCATCCTGAAAATGGCACTCTTTCAACACTATAAGGATGTTCTCCAAATAATCTATACAAAGTCAATGGCCTGGCTGTTGCATTTGGAACCAGCTGAGTTGTCCTAGGGCAGTTCCAACATCATCATCATCTTGAGAACATGACTGAGGTTCAAAATGAAGCACTCCTAAGGCTTTCATCCTTTGCACGCTTACATTGAAAGTAAATCTCATTGAACACAGTGGTATGGGGTAAACACTTGAGTGTTTACATATATACATACATACATAGGATCAGGCTGCACATCTCACTACATATTTCCACCTCCCTTTTCTCAGTGGGAGAAACTGAAACCATGTCTGTTGGCTGGACCATGTCTAGTGATTTCAGTGGAATAATTAAGCTCATGTTCATGTGTTTCCCACTGAAATCAGTGGGACTTGAAACTGCTCAGCTTTTGCTTGGGGTATTTTGTTCGTCGAATATATTATTCCTGACCAATTTTAGCATCATCTGTGGAAACTCTCCATAGAATGATGTGAACCACAAACTCTGTGTGTAGAGTCTCAGTGGACCACAGAATTCCGGATTTCAGGAAGGGGCAGTCTGCTGCTCACAGTCTAATTTTAATGGCTTCCTTTCAGCGCTCTGTTAATCATATCACCTCAGAAACAGACTTATAGAGAAGGTTCTTGATCTCAGGGCTTGCTGTTTCACTACCCTGGGTTGCCGTTGCCATTTTCAGTTGTGTTCCTCTTTCCCACATTCTCATGAATATTCCTCCCCACCTCAAACTGTTAACAGTATCAGTGCCAAAACCTACCTACCTACCTTCCTTCCAACTTTTGAGAAATCATCATAGATCATAACAATTTTATCCCCCCCCCCCGCCGCCGCCACTGTTCCCAAAACACAGCATGACATGGTATTTTTTTTTAAAAAAGCAATGAAACCTCTGTACTCATTAGCTGCAGCTGTTTTTCTCCTGCTTTGCAATTCTGCAGCATCGCTTGCTGCCTGTCTTGGGTTTTTTTGGTGTGTGCGTGTCATTGAAATCTCTATTGTCTTGGCATACAGCACCAGAAGGCCTTCATCTGGAGAGTAAGCAGTTTTGAATGTGTTGTGAAGTCCGCAGAGTAATCCAATTCAGGGAGTGAATGATTGGGAATCATTAAATTTTCTCTTAACGTTACAGTGCTTTGATGACTTTATCAGCTTTTCCACATAAGCCCCGGCACTTTCTTCTACATGCTATCACAGCTTATGAAATCGAATGCACTCAAGCCTGTGGCTGGGAATAAAATGCTGACCATTTTACAAAGGAGTTTGATTTCTCTGCCGTTAGCAAGTTAAGGAATTTACAATCTTAGCCTTGGACTCACAGTGCCAGAGATTTCTGAAGTGTGGGATTAACGGTTGTTTTGATGGGAGCGGGCACACACAATGGCAGCAAAGTTGGGGCAGATGCTATGTCTCTGAAACAGAGAGCAAAACAGTCAAAGAGCTGATTTAGTGGTGCCTACGCGGGTGGCGCTGTGGGTTAAACCGCAGAGCCTAGGACTTGCCGAGCTGAAGGTCAGTGGTTCAAATCCCCGCAACGGGGTGAGCTCCCGTTGCTCAGTCCCTGCTCCTGCCAACCTAGCAGTTCGAAAGCACCTCAAAGTGCAAGTAGATAAACAGGTACCGCTCCGGTGGGAAGGTAAACAGCGTTTCTGTGCGCTGCTCTGGTTCGCCAGAAGCGGCTTAGTCATGCTGGCCACATGTACGCCAGCTCCCTCGGCCAGTAAAGCAAGATGAGCGCTGCAACCCCAGAGTCGGCCATGACTAGACCTAATGGTCAGGGGTCCCTTTACCTTACACATTGTAGAGATCAAGCCAACTGCTGCTTCTCCTGCCACAATGACACAGAAAATAATATACCAAGGACCAAGATTCAGCCGCCCCCCCCCTCACAATGCCTACAATGAAATTGTATGTGTGCTTCCATGGCCATTTGAAGAAAGTCTAGTGTAGGTATAATAATGACAATGACTGCACAATCTTCATGACCTTTGTTCACATGATTCATATTGAGGAATATGGAAGTGACTCAGTCCTGTCTGCAGTGAAACGAAGATGATGTGAGCATTCTGATGCCACTATGCTCCCAGCTTCCTGGTGATAGTTCCCAACAGATTCGTATAGATCTTAAATAGCATGAGAATTTTAAAAATGCCTTGAGGCATTCCACAACTGAGTTGCTATAAGCTATTTTCTGAGACAGGTTACACAAGTAGAAAAGGAACCACCACAGAGCAGTGTCTGTAACCCCCAACTCATAGAGACAGCCCAGGAGGATGCCACTATCAACAGTCTCAAAACCGCTGAGAGATCCAGCAGGCACAACAAGGTCACACTCCTCTGGCCTTTCCCCTGGAGAAGGAATTCTTTTGGGATAGCCATGCCAAAACCTAGCCTGAACCAGTTTGGAATGGGTCCAGTTAATTGGTTTTATCCTAAAGCACTTGTAGCTCAACTGTCAACACATCAAGAGCCTTGCTTCACTGCCACATCCTTTGAGGCATTTGAGGCATTGCCTGATATGTTGTAAGGAACATGGATCAACCGGGCACAGGGGAAGAGTCAGATTCAGAAATAGAGCTAAGTTTGAGAGAGGCCAGGTCCGCAGATGAAAGCTACTCGGAAATTGAGCTAAGTGAGAGAGAGGCTGGATCTGCAAACGAAAGCTGGCTGGCAGAGCCAGGAAGGCTGAACTCAACCTCCCTTCACAAAGAAGACACAAATAGCCCTCAAGAAGCGGGAGAATTAGGAGGCCGTCAGAGCATTGCTAGGCAACCAGCAGAGAAGCAGAGAATGGACAGTGTGTCTAGTAGAAGTAGGGAGGGAAAAGGCCAACCTCTCAGTCCTCATGCTTGGAAACTGGACAAGGTTAGAGTACAACGGAAGGGCAAGAGGGCAAGGGAATTTGGCATCCTTCCTGCTGTGAGCGGGGCAGAGTTTCAGACTGACCAACTCCTTTCAATGTGAGCAGGCGAGAAGCCGTGCTCTGGATGTGTTTTTGTAAATAAACGTAACATAAAACTGCCAGAGAGTCATTTATTCTTATCGGGACTTGTTTGCCTGCCTGAGATCATAACATATGTCTGCTATTTTAGATTTTGTGATCATTTGACTGATTATTTGATTGTTGTTAGCCACCCTGAGCCTGGCTTCGGCTGGGGAGGGCGGGATATAAATAAAATTTATTATTATTATTATTAAGCTTATTCAGGAATCTATGGCAAGGGAAGGCTTTTTACTAGTCTAAGCGCACAGTGTCATCTGGATCACTTTGAAAGCTTCTTGAAACTTTCAAATAACTCTCAAATGTTAAGGGAAGACAACCCTGTGGAAGCCATTCTGCCTCAGTAAGTACTCAGTAAGACTTGCCCATTTATACACTTGGTAACTCTGTCATTAATAGTGCTTCCCAAAAGGTTTCCCAGAATGGATGTTGAGCTAATTTACCTGTAATTTCCCAAACCCAACTCCACCCATTGTTACCTTTAAAAATGAGTTATATTGGCTACTTTCCATTCCTCAGGTACCTAGGCTTAGGGACAAATTACTCTTTTTTGTATTTTATTTTTTAAAAGAAATCTGCAATTTTACATTTGAGTTCTTTAAGAACTTTCGAGGAGATGCCATCCAGTGATGTCTCCATTTTTAATATAGCAATTTGACCTAGAACAATGGTTCCCCACAGACCACTTGAAAATTGATCATGGTCCTGGCAGAACTGATGTGTTTTCTGCTTGTTGTAGCAAGTGTAATGCACTCTGCTAGATGTTGCATGGTTTTTAATTGTAGCGTTACAGGCTTGCCACAACCACGTGAACGAAGCTCAAGGTTGAAAGTTTGGGAATCCCTAGCCTAGAAGGTCAATACTTTTCTTCTGGGCAATGCTCAGGCACATAGAAATCTCCCCTACATCTTCTGCAGTGAAAGTCAGATGCAAATAATTCATTCAGCTTCTCTGCAGTCCCGTAGTCAGATGCAGCCGGCATTTATTGGCTGGGGGTGGACCAGAGTGAAGCCTGTTCCACTTCAGTCTGCTCTCAAACCACACCCACCCAGCCTGGATGGATTGGCCCAAATTCAAACACTGGCCAATGGGAAAGTCCACCCACCAAAGTAGCCAGGGGAATCTCCCAATTGCCAGCCAACTGCCCAGTATTGCTCTGTTGGGATTGGGGCCTACGGCTGCCCACTCCGGGACTGGATAAGGGGCCATTTCTGCACAGCAAACCTTCACCCATAATTCCAGCCACTGCCCTACTCAGTTTCCACCATCTTTAAAGGTATTAATGTTATTATGAGCTTCTTGAATTCTTGTTTAGCACCCCTAATTGTCTACTTTCATTTCTTTTGCCAAAATTTATGTTCCTTTTCATTCTCATTTGGACAGTGCTTCCATTTTCTGGGGGGAAACCCCTTTTTGCTTTTGAAAACTTTGTTGCCTCTCTTTGTTAACTATGCTGGCATCCTCTTGAGCCCTAGTGGTACCTTTTTTTTCAGATTTGCAGTCTACTTTCCAGCTGAGTTTCTGCTATTGTGGTTTGAATAACCCTCAAGCCTTGTGGAGAGATCTGGCCCTCTCGATACGCCATTCAATTTGCTTTCTTTTAAAGAAGTTTCCTAATTTAGTCAAAAGTGAACTTTTTTGGCAATTAAATTTCTGCTGAATTTGATAGCGGTGTGGTCACTGTTTCTAATTAGTTCAAAAGAAGCATGAGCTGGACTGCACAAGCAATCTAATTTTCTCACCTGTGATAAAACAACAACAGTAGACTCTGATATGTGTGAAAGAGAAGCACAAAATGAAAGCAGATTTCCATTATTTTGTCCTACCCATTATATTTTCCTGTAGAAATGCAAATATAATAACCAGTAATAGGTACGTAAGGTAAGTTGATATATACCCATTGAAATGAATGATTAAGACCTATTATATGAATGTTGTAATCCTTTAGGTGAGACAAATAAAATCAATTCGAAACCATATCCAGTATGGCACATTGCATGTGCACAGCATCTTAAAAAATGAATAAAAAATGAAACCTCAAATAAGGACCTGAACAGAACTAGATTAAAACCTGCAACTTTGTCAAACAGTAGGGGGCAATGAAACATAAAATCAGGACACAACATAATTTATTTGATAAACTACAGGGAATGTAAAACAGCATATTATTCCATGAACATCACTGGCTTTTAGTGAATGTTTTTTGCTGCATTTGTATTCCGTGGGCATCTTTAAGGTGGGGGAGAGAAAGCTATAATTGTATTCACATTACCTACAGAAGCAGTTGCCCAGAAATACATGCAAATGTTATTACCTTGCGAAATCTTAACAGGTTGGTAAGGATTCTCAGGACATTTGGAAATGTACCTTTAAGTGGTTAATACTTGCGCAGCTGTTAAAAGGCTTCAGGTACCTGATATGTCACATGTCTTTAGTTTGTTAAATGCTGCCTGTGAATCAGAAGATTCCAAATTTAAAAGTAGGAGAGGGAGGGGGACTCAGATCCTTCTAATTACTTGTCACTCTCTGGTAGTAGCATATGCTTAGTGTATGTAATTACATATTTTTGTTCATTTCGGATATTTATACAAAACACTTCAACGCTTTAGACATGTGAGAGCTTTATTTATTACCAAAGAGTGCTAAGTAGATTCACATTGAAATGTAATTATCCCTATAAAGTTGCAGCTCTTCATTTTCACAGCACATATTTCAAAATTTCAATGTGTAATTGTAGGTTCTGGGGTGTGTGGGATTTTTTTTTTGGCCATGCCACTAATGGCCAGAAATGCCTTTTATACCATGTACAGTGCTCCACATTTAATGCTGCCTGCTTTTTATATCTGCTTGCCTCTATATTTACACTGCTTGCTGTTAGCAGGGTTGAAAACCTGCAATGGAAGGGAGGCACTGAAGAGCTGGAAGCCGACATCCCGGCTGCTTTTATGCACTGCGTTTGCAGTGATTTTTAGTACAGAGCTGATTTTTTAAACTGGTGTGAAGATTATAATTCTGAAAGTCAAGTGCTCAGATCCCTCCAATTTATCTACAGGTACACCCCATGAAAGGGGCATGGGTGGCGCTGTGGTCTAAACCACAGAGCCGAGGGCTTGCCGATCAGAAGGTCAGCGGTTTGAATCCCCACGACGGGGTGAGCTCCTGTTGTTTGATCCCAGCTCCTGCCAACCTAGCAGTTTGAAAGCACACCAGTGCAAGTAGATAAATAGGTACCGCTCCGGCGGGAGGTAAACGGCGTTTCTGTGTGCTGCTCAGGTTCGCCAGAAGCGGCTTAGTCATGCTGGCCACATGACCTGGAAGCCTATAATGACTCGGCCTATAGAGCGAGATGAGCGCCGCAACCCCAGAGTCAGCCACGACTGGACCTAATGGTCAGGGGTCCCTTTACCTTTACCTTTACACCCCATGACTTAAATGATCCTTCCATCCTTTTGATTTCCACAGTGTCTCCTTATGCCTCCACAGATCCTTGTGACCCACAACACTAGGGGTCAACAACCTTTTTCAGCTGTGGGCCGGTCCACAATCCCTCAGACAATGTGGTGGACTGGACTATATTTTGAAAAAAAAATATATGAACGAATTCCTATGCCCCACAAATAAGCAAGAGATGCATTTTAAATAAAAGCACACATTCTACTCATGCGAAAACTTCAGGCAGGCCCCATAAATAACCCAGAGATGCAGGGGGTCAGTCCACTGAATCTCAGACCTTGTGGGGCGGCGGACTATATTTTTTTTGAGGGGGGGGATGAACGAATTCCTATGCCCCACAAATAACCCAGAGATGCATTTTAAATAAAATGACACATTCTACTCATGTAAAAACACACTGATTCCTGGACCGTCCAGGGGCCGGATTTAGAAGGCGATTGGGCTGCATCCGGCCCCCGGGCCTTAGGTTGCCTACCCCTGCACAACACTGATGCACCAATGGTGGGTGAAAAGAAGGTTCAGCTGACAATTCAAATGTTAGGAAGCTGTCGTGTACCATATGCACGTTGCAACCAAATAGGCATCTTTCTCTTGTGCGCCAAGAGCCCCAAATGCATAGCACTACATTTAGATTGCTTTGGCTGAAGACTAACTTTAGTCTTTGTCTATCTCATCCAGGACTGGACCTGATATGCAGAGGGCCTTCTCGGTAGTGGTGCCCACCGTGTGGAATCCCCTCCCATCAGAGGTCAAGGAAATAAACAACTACAGTGGTACCTTGGTTTAAGAACAGCCCTGTTTACGAACTATTCGGTATACGAACTCCACAAAACCAGAAGTAGTGTCCCGGTTTGCAAACTTTACCTCGGCCTACGAAAGGAAGCCGAACAGTGGAAGGGCACCAGCAGTGGGAGACCTCATTAGGGAAAGCACACCTTGGGTTAAGAACGGTTTCAGTTTAAGAACGGACTTCCGGAACGGATTAAGTTCATAAACTGATGTACCACAGTATCTGACTTTTAGAAGACATCTGAAGGCAGCCCTGTTTAGGGAAGTTTTTAATGTTTGATGTTTTATCATTTTTTTAATATTCTATGGGAGCCGCCCAGAGTGGCTGGGGGAACCCAGCCAAATTGGCGGGGTATAAATAATAAATGATCATCATCATCATCATCATCATCATCTCACAGTGTATGAACTACACCTCATTCATAATAACTTAATTGCAATCTGTAAAATGTCAATGTGTAAAACACCTTCCTTCTCCAATTGCTATCGTTACCAGTCCCAAAGAAACAATGTGCAAGGTGGCAAAAATTATTAAACTTGTTCATGACCAAAGGGAAGAGGGCACTTCACAGACAAAGCAGAAAGGGTGGACTGAGGATGCTTCATTTAAAAGTGTATTTTAAGGCATTTCAATTGAAGCAGCTCTTAAAGCCAGTCCGAAATTCAACAGTGTTACATTGGATGCAAATGGAGACCATTGTCCTGAAACCTTCGATTTGTGCACTTGGATTTCTGCATCCCTTCAGAGTAGCATTTTTAAAAACAAACAAACAAACATATTTTTATTAAAGATTTCTTGGTTTCCAAAAATATGTACAATGTCTCTTTTTTCAAGTTACATTTTCTATAGATCAGTTTCATTTGTTGAGACGTTAGTATTACATTGGGAAGAAAAGGGGGAAAGAGGTGGAGAAGGGCGTGGTGAGTGGGGTGGGGTCGGGGTGGCAATGTTTCTGTTCTACTTGATGTATGTGTGGGGTTTTGTGTCAGCGTCGCTTGTGCGGGTTCCCTTACTATTCGCTTGTATTCCTTTGGTGGTGAGAGAGGTTGGGATTGGCCTAGGGTGTGGTTGTTTGTTTGGTGATTGGCTGCGGTGAACTTCGTTTTCATGTGTGAGTGGGGTGGGTGGGTGATTTTGAATCAGGTTAGCCAGATTGATTTGTATGCTGTTGATGGATTCTTGTCGTTGTCTTGTTGGGTTGTGTATGAGATAAAGGGGAGCCATACTGGGGTGACTAAACATCTTCCAAGACAATAATGCCCACTCACATCACAAAAAACTCATAACCCATCTACTCCCAGCAGCCAGAAACATCATATCCAGACAGTGGAGAGACCTGTCAGGAGTAAACATGGACCAATGGTACCCAATAGTATGGGAAACAGCCTTATTAGAAAAAAAAACTATCCAATACAGTCATACCTCATGTTGCGTCCGTTTCAGGTTATGTCTTTTCAAGTTGCATGCCACGGCAACCTGGAAGTACCAGAATGGTTACTTCTGGGTTTCGCAGCTCACGCATGCACAAAAGTGCTAAATCATGCCCTGCACATGCACAGATGCAGCACATCTGGATGCGGACACTTCGAATTGCGGACATGCCTCCAGGACATATTATGCCCACAACTCAAGGTTCCACTGTAAACTGAAACTGACATGGGGACAAATAGAAGAAGACGCCTTCACCCCGGCGTGGCTCCGCTTTATCACATTAACAGCCCAACAAGACAACAGCAGAGTAGCAATTTTAAAACTTGGAAACCCATCGTCACAGGTTTCCTTTCAAGTCTGGAAACAATGGGAAGCACACCTAGTGCTTGGAGTATCCCCTCTTACACTTATTTTGGACTCCCCAAGGTTTCACTATATAAGCAACTTGAGCCAATATAAAAAATGGGCAAGGGCAGTAATATTCAGGAAATGGGACATTCTCTCAAGAGGATACCCAATTACTGAAAAAATATATTAAGAAATGACTTGGGAATATTTCAACTAATTGGTTGAAAATACAACAAATTTGTTTGCTCATTCACTTATTCACAAAAGTGATGGGCTTTGATCCCAATGGAGAAAGTATCTCAGTGCTTTAGATTGAAATATACTCTGTGGATGTGATCTGAACTTTTACTGTAAGAGATTTTCCAAGTTAGTTTTGATGCTGTGTGGGTGACTGCATACAAGACTTAACATCTCTGCATGTATGGGTCTTTGAAGACAACATTTTGGGTTGGGTAACTGCTTTTAAGGGACGCAGGTGGCGCTGTGGGTAAAAGCCTCAGCGCCTAGGGCTTGCCGATCGAGAGGTCGGCGGTTCGAATCCCTGCGACGGGGTGCGCTCCCGTCGTTCGGTCCCAGCGCCTGCCAACCTAGCAGTTCGAAAGCACCTCCGGGTGCAAGTAGATAAATAGGGACCGCTTACCAGCGGGAAGGTAAACGGCATTTCCGTGTGCGGCTCTGGTTCGCCAGAGCAGCGATGTCACGCTGGCCACGTGACCCGGAAGTGTCTTCGGACAGCGCTGGCCCACGGCCTCTTGAGTGAGATGGGCGCACAACCCTAGAGTCTGGCAAGACTGGCCCGTACGGGCAGGGGTACCTTTACCTTTAACTGCTTTTAAAGCTCATTGGGAGACCTTGGTCTGGTCACCATCTTTCAGGCTAACTCACCTCACAAGATTGTGAGGATAAAATGGGAAGACAGAGAACCATGTATGCTACATTAAGCTCATTGGAGGAAAGGTGAGATATAAATATAATAAATAAATAAAAATAAAGCCTCATGTGTTTAAATGGAGCAGAAACACACACCAAAACAGATTTCATAAACCAGCCATTAATTTCAGGGCACTAAAATATCAGTTAAAAACAGCTTGTAACCTTAGCTGCAATTAACACATTTTTATAGCTCTCCAACTCACAATTCTTTTCAAAATGTACGATATAACAGAAACTCTCACTACGTTTTTGATGTGTTCCTTAGAAAACTAATTATTGCTTTCCCTCCAGAATTTGGAACATGGGGACAATGCTGCTGAAACTTTTCAGAAGTCCTGGTAAATCTTTGGGGGGTATAAAATGCCACCTGGTATTAAGGACCATATTTTTCAAGGACATGGAAGATCATGTGTAGAGTTATGTCCCAAATTTCTGTCTTCTTCCATTAGTGGAACACCTCACTCTAATCTGTTTATTTATTTATCCATCTATAACCAGGTTTGCCAGCCGTCCTTCATTACATATTTAAAGGTCCGTATAGTTAAAGCTATGGTTGTCCCAGTAGTGATGTATGGAAGTGAGAGCAGGACCATAAAGAAGGCTGATCGCCAAAGAATTGATGCTTTGGGATTATGGTGCTGGAGGAGACTCTTGAGAGTCCCATGGACTGCAAGAAGATCAAACCTATCCATTCTGAAGGAAATCAGCCCTGAGTGCTCACTGGAAGGACAGATCCTGAAGCTGAGGCTCCTATACTTTGGCCACCTCATGAGAAGAGAAGACTCCCTGGAAAAGACCCTGATGTTGGGAAAGATGGAGGGCACAAGGAGAAAGGGACGACAGAGGACAAGATGGTTGGACAGTGTTCTCGAAGCTACCAACATGAGTTTGACCAAACTGCGGGAGGCAGTGGAAGACAGGAGTGCCTGGCGTGCTCTGGTCCATGGGGTCATGAAGAGTTGGACACGACTAAACGACTAAACAACAACAACACAGTTCTCTCCCCCCCCATAATATTCTTTATTGATTTTCATTTGTACACTCCACATACATATATTGTATTACATTTCACATTTACACCTGCTCCCAAGAGCTGACTTCCCTCCTTTCCTCTTCTGGCCTTTTATATCACATCTCTCTTTTTCACATTATCTTCATCCGTTTTGTATATTATTGTTCTTCTTTCGTATTTGTCCATAGAGTGTCTATAGTCAAATAAATCCTCCTGTATATACAACTCTTATTGTCTGTCTATATTTGAAGGGAAATTCTGCTTCTCCACATAACTGTGGCATTATGTTCTTGCTTCTTTTCTCTGGCATTCTGGGAAGTCTCGCTTATAAGCTTTTCTCTGCTTCTGCACACACTGTACAAACCTGTTCTAAATACCAAGACATTCCCTCATTGCTAAGTTCATGAAAAACACTATGACCTGTTCTTAATGCACAGTTGACCACATGTACGGAACTTGATTGTTATATTCTTTCATGTTATGATCAATCATTAGTAATTGTTTTAGTCATGCTATATCAATCTTTAGTTATAATTTAATTAGGAGGTTTCATGCCTGACTAGTTCCAGCTTCGTTTCCCAGCCTTTAATCTATTGGTGATTAATGTTCACATGTAATTCCCACCTTGTACTTATGTTAACCAATCAGCAACAAGTTGCTTTGTGTTTGTATCAACCAATCAGCCACAAGCACACCTGTGGCAATGTTTGGAATATTCAATAAAAGAGAAAAAATAAAAAAAATTCCTTCCTGTAGCACCTTAAAGACCAACTAAGTTAGTTCTTGGTATAAGCTTTCGTGTGCATGCACACTTCTTCAGATACACAGTGTATCTGAAGAAGTGTGCATGCACACGAAAGCTTATACCAAGAACTAACTTAGTTGGTCTTTAAGGTGCTACAGGAAGGAATTTTTTTTTATTTTGACTATGGCAGACCAACACGGCTACCCATCTGTAACTGTCAATAAAAGAGAGTTCCCGGGGCTCGCCCCGGCAGACGCCTCTCACATGACACCTGCTACTCGTCTGTTGTGGTTTCATTCCAACATCTATTCATTTACAACTACTATTGGTTACATTAGTCACCTTGTACATTTTACTTTTATTATTTTCTTTATCCAGAAATTTTCTTTGTATTTCACATTATGAGGTTTATTTCAATTCTACTGGTTTCACTATTTCACCTTATGCTTCCTATGTATGACATAAATTTTCCCATTCTTTTTGAAATATTTCATCGCCCTGTTTTTAAATTTCCCCCGTTAATCAAGCTATTTCTGCATATTACATTACCTTCTGTAGCCATTCTTCTACTGTTGATACTTGCTGTTGTTTCCAAACCTGTACAGTTCAATGTGCATCATGTTCCTCATTGAATTGTGCATCCCTCTCCAAACAATGTAATATGAATCTAAATGTTGCTGGATGTCATGGGAAGAGATCATCTTGGATATCCAATTAACTTAATTTTTTTAGAAGATCTGACAACCATTCTCAAACCTGCTGCCTGCTTGCGATAGTTATCCTCAAAAAACAAGTATCTTAGTTTTGCTTTGGGAGCTGAGGACCATGGCTATAAGGGCATCCCTACAGTGTTGGGTTGAGGAGGGGGGCAAGCTACTACTGGGCTATTCATTTAAATGTTGTCTCTATTCTACTGAAGCAAACAGGAGTTTTGCCATTCAATATCACAGCGTGAGATATGTCACAACTCTTTTATATTACTGTTGGCATTCTAGTGCAAAGCCGAGTGGTGTCAAATTACATATTTAGCTTCTAAGATTGATTGATTGCTTCACTGAGGACTGGATATAGTATTCTGCTGCTTATCTGAGTCAATGTTTTTTTCTCAGTACTGTGAAGTAAATTAAAATAAAGTGTTTTAATCGACTGCTTATGATAAAGAAGACCAAATCTCATTCCAATAAATGTGAAATACAGCTTGTCATGTTCCTTTCACTTTGTGGAAATGCTACCACAAGGCTTAGCCAGTTAAGTCTAATATGTTGACATTTATTTTTGCTGCAATAAATGTTAGGATTATATTTTTGCATTAAATTCTGGCATTTTTAAAGATCACTATGACAAGTAATTTATTCTTCAAATCACTCTAGTTTGTCCCCCCCCCCCCGTACTTTTTGAATATGGATTTGGCCATGTATCTCCAAGGCACGGTACAAAGCATATTTTGTGTGTTTTGCAAGCTATTAGTTTGATTTAAATCCATTTTTTTCCTGTCAGGATTTACGCAAGGTTTTTCTTGATGTTATTTGCTCTGAATTACTGCCCAGAAATAATCACACTGAATCCAATTTCACACAGACTGTGTGGCCTATGAAGTCTGTCACTGCAAAGCTGTTAAAGCTTTTTATATTTTGTTTTAGTGGAGGTGATTCTTCCCATTTGCAGAGGCTATGAAGAGCATAGCTTCATGACTTGCCAGCCTTTCAGCACGTGATAAAAACAGTTTCTTCAGAAGTGAGACTGTCATTTCAAAAGCAAATATAGAGAATTTTTTAAAAAAACAAAAACACACCACACGGCATAAATTTGAAATGATAACGTAATAATAAATAGAGACGTAATATTAGAGACATAATAATATTAGAGACATAATCCTGAAACTTCCATTCAAACCCCAAACTGCTTCCCATCTCAGCTTTATACAATTGCTCATTGGTTCCTTGCTGTTCCATATAAATGACTGCTGGTGGTGGCAGTAGGTATTTTGAAATATCCATGCCTGTCCAGGGACAGGAAGTGGGCTTGGGTCTTGAACATACAGTGTGTGCAACTGCTACTTTAAGAGGAACAGATGACATTCTCTGTTTTAGTTTTGGCCTAATTGTTGGAGGCATTCACTGCAGGAATGAAGCCACTTACGAGTGGCTCATCCATGCTTGAAAATGTATTCGGGATTTGGCAAAGAAAGGATTTATTTCAATTGACTCACACATCCATTTGCACATGTGAATGCCTGGCTCATCCAGGACATTTATACAAATGTGGGATCAAGCATTCTTGAAGCCCCAGTCTACTTCCTGCCATGCATATTCAGCCAGTAGTTTGGAACATAGTTGCTGTTTTCACATCATGTTGAAGCACAGCTAATATTTAACTATGGTTTAACATGATTGTGCATACATAGCTCATCATGTTGTCCAAACCAGCTCTTGTAATTTGCTTTTCTCCAAGCAAGCCACAAGTGGTGAGCCAAGAACAAGCCTTAGCAATCCAGGTTCAGTTCACATGACAAGTCAAGTCTTCTGGGTCAAACCTCAAGGCAGTTGTGGCTATGGTGAAGTCACCATGGAGTGTCATCGTGCTTTTGGATAAATCATTTCTTAAAGGATTATTATTACTATTATTTAGAAGATGTATACTCTGTTTTCTTCACAGAACAGTGCAGTAATTAAGGAATTGATGGATGAAATTGATTATTTGAAATTCTCCGTATCTACTATCTGTGACTGCCTTAATATGACTACTTTTTGAAATTCAGAACCCAAGTGCAGCTGTGCCTTGGAAGTCGAACGGAATCCAATTCGACTTCCAGTATGTTCGCAAACCAAATCCTGCAGCCAATCAGAAGCCCGCGAAGCCCCACTGGACATTGGAGTTCCAAAAGAACATTTGCAAACCGGAACAATCACTTCCGGGTTTGCAGCGTTCGGGAGCTAAAACATCCGAGTTCCAGG
Organism: Podarcis vaucheri; assembly: GCF_965113315.1. NCBI lineage: Eukaryota > Metazoa > Chordata > Lepidosauria > Squamata > Lacertidae > Podarcis > Podarcis vaucheri. The sequence goes on along the minus strand of NC_138767.1, from coordinate 67,142,920 downwards.
GCGTTCGACAACCAAGGTATGGCTGTAATTAGAAACCTGGTTGCTATTACTGAAGGCTCAAAGTCACTTGCAACCAATGGATCTAATACATCTTACCTCAATCACCCATGTTTGGAAACCCCAATCCACAGGACTTTACTGCTGGAAGATTGGCTAGAGTCAGGGCAATTGTTAAAACATGTGATGGATAGAGTCACACCAGCTTCCTCCCATTCTCTAGACTCTGATCCATATTTCAAGATAAAATCAGTCCTCATCTCTTTCCTAATGTCATGATGTTTCTGTTAATGTATCAAGGGGAATGGTCCAAATGTTTGGAAATGATACAGGCACATGCTTTGCAAGATAGATGTCTCAGATTAGCTTTGACCATTTACTTTCAATGCACAGGTAAACAGTTGTGATAATTAACATTCTAAATGCAGACATTTCTTTTGCGGCATCCAAATTATTTGCCTTCAGACTCAAGAGATTTATGCTTAGAAGGGCTTCATTTTTTGGAAATTGAGCTTGCTTGCTTTCCCACAGAGTTCCTGAGAACTAGACAGCAGTTTTGTAATTTTGCATTTACGAAAAGATAGGCCGATGTTTCATTTCCAGTTCAGTTCAGAACCTTGTAAATTGGCTCAGGTTCCTGTAAACAAAATATGAAATTCTCCTTACATTTTTCATATGATACACTGTTCTTAATCATCTGAACTTAGTGTTATTTTAACCAGCTAAAATGAGTGACTGAACAATAGGAAATTGTATGGCAATCATGCTGTAAAGAAAGTGAAATGAAGGACAAAGTGTCATGCCATTGCCTTTCTAGGTACATTTTTAAACATTCACTTCATCATGAAAAGTTGCATTATGAAATGTCTAAAAATGTCACCCTGTGATATGATACACACAAAGAAACTCCATTGTGTTAGCCTGCAGGCAAACCATTTTTTAAAGTGCCAGCTGTAGTCTCTGTACAGAAAGTTAAAATAAAAAAAGACAAATGCCATAAATCAAAACAATAAGTCCCCATTGATTACTAGAATGCAGGGATGGGAGACACCCCCCCCCCTCAAAGGCTTCATGTCCTCAGGGGTAGCCTCTTGGGAGCTGCATGAAGAGATGTGTGGACCAGTGTCAAAAGCGAAAATTCTGACACATGGGTACACGCTCACATCCTATTCATCCATCATCTGGCCTTTTTCACATGCTCAACCATTTCCTAATTTGGGAATAAGCCCCACTGAACAAAACAGGGCTTATTTCTGAGTAGGGATGGAGGGGGAGTTTGATGCAGTTGGAATTTAAAGCTGACCGAATCAGAGTTCCACTTTCCAAAGCAATGTGAGAACAGACCCTCCAGGTTTTCCTATTTTCCAGGGACAGTCCCAGATTTACAGAAGTCGTCCCGGTTCCTGATTTGATTCCAGAATGTCCTGTTTTTTCTTAGGACGTCCCTATTTTCATCAGAGAAATGTTGGAGGGTATAGAGTTATGCGATGTCTTAGCTAAGGAGATAGGTAACTAGACAACCTTTAAAAGACGTCTGAAGGCAGCGCTGTATAGGGTTTTTAAAAATGTTTTATGTTTTATTATGGTTTTATATATGTTGGAAGCCACCCAGAGTGGCTGGGGCAGCCCAGTCAGATGGATGAGGTATAAATAAGAAATCGATTATTATTGTGATGATGATGATGATGATGATGGAATAGGATGTCCCTATTTTCACCGGACGGGGTGAGCTCCAGTTGCTTGGCCCCGGCTCCTGCCAACCTAGCAGTTTGAAAGCACGTCAAAGTGCAAGTAAATAAATAGGTACCGCTCCTGCGGGAAGGTAAACAGCGTTTTTGTGCGCTGCTCTGGTTCGCCAGAAGTGGCTTAGTCATTTTGGCCACATGACCCAGAAGCTGTACGGCAGCTCCCTTGGCCAATAAAGCGAGTTGAGCGCCGCAACCCCAGAGTCATCCGCGACTGGACCTAACAGTCAGGGGTCCCTTTACCTTTACCTATTTTCACTGGAGAAATGTTGTTGTTAATTGAAATTATATACCGCCCTATACCTGGAGGTCTCAAGGCGGTTCACAGAAAAGAATTGCTTGTTAATAGAAAGAGGCCTTTCCCTTGGTCCTCCTTTATATCCATTCAGCTGCCAACAGCTTCTATGGCATCACAAGTGGTCCGCAGTCATCCTAAGCACATTTGCCAAGTAGAATGTTTCTGGGTAAACAGTCATAAAATCACACGGCATAACAATTTTGTATCATGCAGGCTGGCAGGTGCACTTGATTTTTTGAAATAATTATTTCCCAGTTTCTAGCCAAAATTACAATTTTTATGCCTGCAGATCAATGATTGGTAAGTAAAGCAAGATGATTATCAATGCATATGCTGAGTCAGTGAGCAAATCTCACTAAGTTCAATGAGTTTTAGGCTTTAATCCTATGTGTTTCCTTGGAATAAAACCCGTCGAAGAAAGTGAAACTTACCTCTGAGTCAATACAAATAGGTTTATAATACACAGGGTATGTGAGAACAAACAGGCAAAGACAAAGGCAACAGAGTCTGAGGACAGACATTTTTCCTGACTTATGGATAGTACTCCAGACTGTGGAAAGAACACATGACTGGGTGGCCTGCTGTGTAGATGCTGGACTTTGATGGTGCCTTGTATATACTTTGGCCCAGGCTATACTCAGCATATCTTCCTATTGCCTCTTAGCATAGGGCCAAAGTGTATTGGACCAAAATACCCTATACACCAAATAGAGAATTCTGTCTACATGGAATCTTCGAAACAATCCATTCAAAATGCAGAACCAGGTGTTACAATGATAAATGAAGCAGTCAGAGAGAATCACTTGTGCCTCTTGGTGAATGACAAAGTACAAGGAGCCTTCCACAGATGTTGGAAATTATGAAGGAGCAAAGCAGGTGCTTAAATCCTGTTTACTAAAAATAGGAACAATGATCAGGTTACAAAAGAAGCTGGCATTTCATCTGTCAGGTGTCAGCTGGCAGTGCTCCCCGCTTACCAATCAGCTCTTACAATGAGCCCAACATTCAGTGTGTGCGTGTGTGTCATTCTTTGTTATCTTGTTACATTGCTATTGATCCTGGATTTGAAACCATTAAAAAAAACTTCCTGGCATGGTGTTCCCTAACAGCATATGTGTGGTCCGAAATCACGCATACTGTTTGCGGGAAGCTTTCTATCTCTAACTTGTTATAATAATAATAATAATAATTTATTATTTGTACCCCGCCCATCTGGCTGGGTTTCCCCAGCCACTCTGGGCGGCTTCCACAGAAACCAAAAAAACATTAAAATATCATACATTAAAAGCTTCCCTGAATAGGGCCGCCTTAAGATGTTTTCTGAATGTCAGGTAGTTTTCCATCACCTTGACATCCGATGGGAGGGCATTCCACAGGGCGGGCGCCACCACCGAAAAGGCCCTCTGCCTGGTTCCCTGTAGCTTCGCTTCTCGCAATGAGGGAACCGCCAGAAGGCCCTCGGCGCTGGACCTCAGTGTCCGGGCAGAACGATGGGGGTGGAGACGCTCCTTCAGGTATACTGGGCCGAAGCCGTTTAGGGCTTTAAAGGTCAACACCAACACTTTGAATTGTGCTCGGAAACGTACTGGGAGCCAATGTAGGTCTTTCAAGACCGGTGTTATGTGGTCTCGGCGGCCGCCCCCAGTCACCAGTCTAGCTGCCGCATTCTGGATTAGTTGTAGTTTCCGAGTCACCTTCAAAGGTAGCCCCACGTAGAGCGCATTGCAGTAGTCCAAGCGGGAGATAACTAGAGCATGCACCACTCTGGCCAGACAGTCAGCGGGCAGGTAGGGTCTCAGCCTGCGTACCAGGTGGAGTTGGTAGACAGCTGCCCTGGATACAGAATTGACCTGTGCCTCCATGGTCCGAAATCACGCATACTGTTTGCGGGAAGCTTTCTATCTCTAACTTGTTCTATGTAGGTCTGCCCTTGAAGCTGACCCAGAAACTCCAGCGGGTGCAGAATGCCGCAGCGAGGCTCCTTACAGGGTCCTTGCCACGGGATCACGTTCATCCAGTGCTTTACCAACTGCACTTGTTCCCAGTGGAGTACAGGGTCAGGTTTAAGGTGCTGGTTTTCACCTTTAAAGCCCTATGCAGCCTAGGACCCACAGACCACCTCTCCTGGTATGCCCCGCAGAGGACCTTAAGGTCCACAAATGACAACACTTTGGAGGTCTCAAGTCTCAACACTTTGGAGGTCTCTAGTTGATTGGTCTCAACTAGGGCCAGGGCCTTTTCAGTACTGGCCCCGACTCTGTCACAAGAGACTAGGGCCCTGTGGGACTTGACATCTTTCCGCAGGGCCTGCAAGACAGAGCTGTTCCACCTGGCCTTTGGTTTGGACCCAGTCTAACCCTTATGTTTTCCCTCCCCCTATGGTTTTGATCTATGGGCTATTTTTAAAATGAGGCTGCATTTTAAATTGCATTCTAACTTGTATTTTAAATACAAGTCCCCCCCCCCCATTATGTTGGTCCCCTCCATTATGTTTTTATTGTAATTTTACTGGTGTTAGCCACCCTGAGGGTATGTGAGAACAAACGGGCAAAGACAAAGGCAACAGAGTCTGATATGTTTGATGATATGTATGATGTTTAATGTATGTCCTCAAAGTCTACCCTGAGCAGATTGTCAGCTGCAACCACCACTTTTGAATTTTGAAGGGTTGAATCCTGATCCAAGTGGTTTAGACCACAGCACCACCCGCATCCCGTTAAACACACATGTGTACACCCACACACCAAAGAGCAGCTTTACATAGCATGATATCCAATTTATTACTATCAATATGGTTACAATCCTTTGCAGAGTTACCAGAGTGTCAGCTCCACTGAAGTTAGTAGTGTTTACTTCTGACTGCATAGTAAAATTTATTTTTGTAAAACACATTGAGGTTAAATAAAAGATATTCAGTCAACTGGAATACAAGCTTTAGATTTTAATCAGATATCCAAGTAATCTTGAAAATAACTGTTCCCGTATAAACTGCTAGTCTGAAGTGGGAAACCTGTCAAAGGAAAGAATGGAAGTAGCTCACCTCTGCTTGATTATTTTCCTAATTATATGACTTCCACAAACAAATCTGTCAAATCCATACACTCTGGCAGATGACATCAGTGCTTCTGACATTCCTCAGTCCACACTACAGACTTCCTACCTGAATATGTTGGAAGTAGGAAGACCCTGAGGAGCATAGCAGGTATTCCTGATGGCAGCCTGTCCTCCTGTTCATTATCACTTTTGCTTCTGGAGTCCTGGAGGTGGTTCTGATTAACTTAGACAGGGACAGCACTGCAGCTAAGTATTCCTGGGATTCAGCAAGATCCATGGTCAGGGTCTCTTCCGGTTTGGTGTCTTGGAGACTCTACTTAGCTGGATGGGCTAAGTACATAACCGTGAGTGGTTGTTTAGGCATTGGTTAAGACTATCTGTCCCCCCCCCCCCCCGCCTGGGGACAGAACTGACTTCTGGGCACCACCGGAAGCCAGAAGGGAAAACAATATCCGGGAGAAATGGAGCTGAGTCACAGGCCCTCACCTCTCTCCGCATGCTCTCCAGGGCTTGCCGGCCCTAGTCCCATTCCAGGGATTGGACGAAAAGATGGCAAGCCCCAGGATTCCTTTAACGGAATTCCCTTTCCGCAGCAACCATGGAGGGGCAGGCCCAGCCTATCCTAACCCCTCCGCCAACCAATTTATAACCAATGCCTAACTGCAACCTTACAAGTTGTGACGATTTGCTACGCAGTGGGCAAAAACCAAATGGCCCAGCCAATCAGCCAGATGGACAAAATTCCTACCAGGTCCCTGCCCCAACGGCAGGTGACCCCATGACAGGCATAGCAAGGTCAACGCAACAACCCCTTACTCAAGGGCGGGTGGGCGGGTGATCCGTTGCACGCAGCAAAGAGAAAGCTCCAGGCTGCGTGCAGAGTATTTAAACATTTTACCCTTCCCACTGAAATTGCAACATAACTTTTACCCCCAGCAACCCAGTGAACCAATCGTTGCCCTAGGCACTCTTTAGAGACCCTGCCTGGCAACAGAGGGGTGGCTCGGCAGACCCCACCGCAACACGGGCTCTCCATGAGAGAGAACACGCTTTGTCATGTACGTAAGCAGCTCACTCTAGTCCTCATTGGACATGTCCCTATCTGCCAACTCTGCATTGAGAAGGGAAGTCTGAAGTGGGATTCTCACTGTGGTGGGGTGAATGCATTTAATCCTCATGATATAGAATCCTCATCTGACCTTCCATTCAGACCTTTCCTCTCAACACAGAAGTGGAGTAGTGTTGGGGTTAGGATGTTGGGGGTTGAAGCTAGCATGTGCATGCCTACTCTCACTTTTTGCTGACCATGACTTCAAGCAGCTCCTGTTGACCAAGGCAGATACCAGATAACTAAACAGCCCTCCACTGATGTCAAAATCACTGCTTTGGTATTTTAAGAAAAATCACCACAAAAATTACTATTAAGCCAGCGGCTTCCATGTTTCTACCTGCCACAGAAAAGGAGCTGTGGTCCTTCTATTGCGCTTCAAGAGAGAATTGACAAACTTTATTTTATTTTTATTTTTTAAAAGGTTCTCAGCAGATAATATTTATGTTTTGCTTTTCAATCACTTCTGTTTCACCAATGGAAACCGTTTACAATTCTGTGAAAGGTTGGGAGGGCTTGTCACCATTGCGGCATGACAGCAGGTGATAAGATTCAAACATATGAAATGGTTCGTTTTGTTGTCATTTTCAATCTGTTTCCATACCTGTATCAGCAAATCTCTAGCTGCTTGCGCTACTTATTCTCTCCATGTAGAATGACAAATGCTGCATTTTTGATATAGTATTAGTTATTAACACACATCAACTACAAATTAGCTGTTTTGCTGAGCCTTAGTTAGGAGAGCTGTGAGGACGCTCTGATTTTGCACAAGCACAGAGGAAGCACAGAAGTCCGCTTACCCCCTTTGAGGGGTGTGACAACTTTGCGGGACGGCCAGCACCTGCCCCCCCCCACCAATGCAGGGCTGGGTGTGGGGAGCTGATCCTGGCCAGAACAAGAGTTTCGGCTTGCACTCCCAGCTTGAAATCCTGCTCCACATCAGCCTGCCAAATTGGCCAATGGCAGGCTGGCGTGGAGGGCTGGGCTATCTGGGGGTGGGCATAAGGGAACCATCAGGCTTCCCTCAGGTCCACTCCTGGGGGATTTAAATCAGTCCACACCAGCCCCGGACACCCAGCTCTTCTTCGTCGGATCAGCCCACCCACCCACTCTGGTAATTTTGCATTTACTCATTGATTTGAACTTGCTATGGCCTGCGGTGGTCGCTGTATTTGCAGGGACAGGTAGGAATTTGCCTATCAGGTGAATTGGCTATGACCTGCAGGAATTGACTACCTCGTAGCAATCATCACAACTTAGGCGGTTTAGGCATTGGATAACCTTAGTCTTGGTTGGAGGGGCGGTCAAACCCTTTATTTCCCCTCCAGAAATACAATATCCCATTAAAGCAGGCTTCCTCAAACTCAGCCCTCCAGATGTTTTTGGCCTACAACTCCCATGATCCCTAGGACCAGTGGTCAGGGATGATGGGAACTGTAGTCTCAAAACATCTGGAGGGCCGAGTCATAGGAATCCCCACTGCCGGGTTGACCCTCATGTCATTTCTGATGGGCAGCCCGGAAATTGAAATGCTTACCCAATGCTTATGTAGCCAATAAAGTTGTGACCTGATTTGATCCCATTCAACTGTGTGGTTTCTTTTATTGGTAGCTCACTTGAGTGGTGTGTGTGTGTGTGTGTGTTTGTGTGTGCAGGGGCGCCGACTTATAAAAAATATTGGGGGGGCCCATACTGGGGTCCTGCCCCGGGAAGCGATTGGGGAGGAGGGGGCTTGTTGCCGGATTCTTCAGCTGGGCTGGAGATCCGCTGCTGGGGGGTCCCTGGGCCGAGTTGTGAGCACGGCCTGCTGAAGGGAGATCCAGCCGATTGTGCGACGGGGACGGCCGGGGCTCTCCGGCTAGGGCGCACGGCTGGCTGGCTGGCTGGCTGGCTGGCGAGGGAGCAGGTGGGGAGGAGGCGGGGGACGGCGGCGGCGCTCTGCTGGAGGGGCGCCCGAGATTATGGGGGGGGCGGAGCCCCCCAAACGAATTTTTGAGGGGGCTCGGGCCCCCTCAGGCCCCATGGAGTCAGCGCCTATGTGTGTGTGTGGAAGCCTGGGCCTGCAATGTGTTGTTGGGGGCTGACTGAAGTTTCCTGAGAATCATAACTACCTTCCTTACTTCCTTAAACAAATGTTTCATCACTCACGATTTTATCCAGGCAGGGGTTTGGAGGCCAGCAGTGATGCAAAAATGGGCGGGGGGGGGGGACAAGGATGATATGTTTTTGGATAATATGTCTTGTTATAATTTTGAATAAAAAACAAACAAAAAACAAAAAAGCAATTAAAACAGAAATGTAATGGCATTAAACTATCAGTTAAATAGATGCAGAAGTTACCAAACACAGATTCATCCTTCCCTATTTGCAGTGCACTCCCAATGTAACCTAGTCCACGGGTGACCAGGCAAGCATACTGTGCTAATATTTCATATGAAATATTACAGGTGGTTAAGGACATGTAAATGTAGCAGAGCATGTGTGGGATATTTATTGAGTTATGTGCATTACCTATATGTGACCTATATCTAGCTGGGGAGCGTTGCTCACTTGGAGCAAACTCCTTTACTGTTGGATTTCTATATAGCAAATATAAAGAGGGTCAAGATACATTTATAAGGAAAATAAAGCAAAGTCTGCACCTTGTCAGATCAAGGGAGAAATAAAACAACAAATAAAAACACTCGCTACATGAAACAAAGCGAAAATGCATTACTTTGAACTTTGGTAAGATTCTTGCACTTTAGAGCAAAACACACTGGGAACGATTTTCAATGGTAGTTGAAAGTTTTTTTTAAAAAAAGAAAAGAAAATTGTGAAGGGTCTGAGATCAAAGTCTTTCTGTTGAGAGATCATAATGCATTACCTCAAAGTGGGCACAGCAATCCCCTTCTGTTTCATTATGTTCCTTCAGATGAAATTCAAACCAGCATTTGAAAAGAAACTTTTTAAAGTGTGTTGAAACATCTCTGACAAGAGACAGATGCTGGGCCTGCAAGATGATTGCAGCTGCATATATCGTGGTTTGACCTAATCTTGTGATGAGCACTGTTTCCAATTCCCCAAGCCAACTTTGAACTGATGCACATCCGACTGGCTCGGGGCAAAGAATGCCCTCCCTTGTTGCTGCTGGCATCTGTCCGTCTCGAGAGACAATGGAGAGCACCAATGGGGGCAAAGTCAAACCACTGTGTGGCACCACAGTGTGCCAGCACCAAAGTGACCTCCCCAGGGCACAAGCCTGGGCACCGTGTATGGAGGTCCTGGGCTGCCCAGTTGACAAGATCCCCCTCTTGGCTTTGCTGATATGGTCCAAAGGAAAGCAGAGCAACACGTTTGGCACCAGGTTGGCTGCAGGAGTTGCCAGAAGGAGGTGAACCACCCAACCATTTTAGGGGCTCCAGCTGTGTGTAGGGTTTAGTTCTTAGCCTTTCCTTCCCCAAACAGCATCAGGGTCTTTTCCAGGGAGTGTTCCCTTCCCGTGAGGTGGCCAAAGTATTGGAGCCTCAGCTTCACGATCTGTCCTTCCAGTGAGCACTCAGGGCTGATTTCCTTCAGAATGGATAGGTTTGATCTTCTTACAGTCCATGGGACTCTCAAGATTGTCCTCCAGCACCACTATTAAGCAATATATATGCATAAACGTCCTCCAATCTAAAGTTACAACACAATACTAATTATACCATGTATGGTCTTTCCTTTATTCCCTATTCAAGGAAACAAAGGACTCTCTCTAAGCAGCCCCCCCCCCCCCCGCTGCATGTGGTCTCTTTGCATTCCTTTCTACCTGAGGGGGTTAGGACATTCGAGCAGAGCACGTCTCATTGTCAAATGTAGACACTTAGGAATGCTGTTTACAACCATGGGACTAAAGCTGCTTCTAGCACAAGATAAGGCACTTACAAAGAAACCACAGACACAAGGCTTCTAGCCTGGCTAGCTAGCTGATCTTATAGGTCTCTATGTGCATCACAAGCATTTATAAGTGACTGGATATTTCCACATATACATATTTGAAACGAAACTTTTGCAAGATAAGTATATTGTTGAACTATGAAGATGCTGTCACTCCCACAGGTTTATTAGCGTCCTGTCATTTACACACGGCACACGATTACATTCATGCATAAGAATTACACAAACACACATCTCTCTGAAGCTGCATAAAAAAAATTCATCTGATTTTTTTTTCCGGTTAAAAATAAGTCTTGCCTTTGCTTATTCCCCCCCACCCCAATTTTTCACATGCCACTTTTAACAAGTCTCTGGAGAATGGGCAAGTCTCCGCTCCAATCATGACCCTTTTCTCTGGATCTATCATATTATAACAAAAGCACGGCCCTTACTGAAGTGGCTTAAAGCTATACAAATCCTGCTGATGTTTAAGCATTAGTTACCTCCTTCCTTTTTTAAAAACCACTAAACTGCCTTTCTATAAGAGCAAATATAATTAATAAAGGCTTTTCTATTATTCATACCAAAGCAACCCCATAAAGAAACTTGATAATACTGATGGAATGAAACAGTAATGTAAAGCACATCTTAAACCGCTGCTCCCCCAGTGACATCAAGATGGAAATTCAGTTAACAGAAGCAGCTGCACCGTTTACAACAGTAGAAGCTGGTTTCTAAAAAAACACACACCGAAATGTTGACTTTTGTCATTCTACTCTCATAGAGCAACTTGTGTAGCATGGTGGCTGACATTGTGAATGACCACCTGGGATTCTCCCAGTTCAAATTTTGCCTCAGCCATGAATTCACGGCATGGCTTAAGCAACACACTACAGTCATACCATGGTTCTTGAACTTAATCCTTTCCGGAAATCCATTTGACTTCAGAAAAGGTTGGAAAACCAAGGCGCGGCTTCCAATTGGCTGCAGGAGCTTCCTGCACTCAATCAGAAGCCGCGGAAGCCACGTCAGATGTTAGGCTTCCAAAAAAACTCACTTCCAGGTTTGCGGCGTTTGGGAACCAAAATGTTCGAGTCTCAAGGCGTTCAAGAACCAAGGTACAACTGTATCTTCTTAGTCCCCATCCCTCAACCTACAACATGGTGATAGTAATACAGGTCTACATTGGGCTGACTTGTAAGGATTAATGGATCAGTGTAGGCAAAGTTAGGCATTTGAAATGAACAACGGAAGTGCGGGTCTTTTCCTTACCTCTCCAGTGCAATATGATGGATTAGCATGTTTGCATGTATAGTTATTTGTTCTAGAACTGAGCCAAAATTTCTAAAGAGTTTTCTGAGACACTTACTGAGATGTCTCTCTTCTTCTGCCCTCTTCCTGTCCTTAGAGAAAGACCACCGTAATTTACTCCTTTGAAATATTGCCCATGATATGACGGGCATTAAAATTTTGCTTCCCTTAGCCATCACTGGATTATAAAGGATCCATAGTTCATTGGTAGTTTGTGTACTTTCCATTATGCATGCACATCCACTTCAGACAAGGCCCAAATCCAAAGCTTTTGAGTTTTAGGCTCTCTTCAAGGTGAAACTGGGCTTCCTAAGGTGTTTCAAAGCAAGTTGGGCTGGTTCCCAGAGCCTTGGGTCTGCCTCTGAGATTCAGGGGAGGCAAACAGTGTCAGATAATATCAGAACTGTCAATTAAAATTTATTGTGCATCTTCTGCAAGTTCTCCATAAAAAGAAAATGGCAGAGAGGGAGAGAATGGGGTGCATTTTGGGAATGAGATTTCTACCATCTAATCTGGGAGCAATCATTCTAGGCTTCTCCTTCTTCCAATTACAGAGCTTTTGGGAGAGAAGTAGAAGTTAGCGTCAACTGAGGAGAAACAAAACCCGTAACTGTTTTCATTCATCCTAATTCCCTAGCCTGTTTCCTATACTTCTGGAATTTTACAAGCTACTTTACCTAGGTACACTCATGTGGTGCTATAAGCTATTTTCATACAAATTGCTCAAAATAACACGGTGGGAGAGAAAACCTATTCCCTCAAATATATATATACGGCTCCTCTTGCACAAACTCCCCGCCCCTATCATAAAACTTTTTTTTTAATTTATAATATTTATTAGTTTTCCAACAAATTGAACACAGCACTACAAAAAACCAAAAAAGAAAAAAAACATACAACAATACAATGAAATACAAAAAAACCCACTGCAAAACACTAACATATAACTAACAAAACAAAACAAAAACCATTTAAAACACAGTCCAATTTCAATATCTTATCTTTCTTTCACTAATTTCCACGGCCTCCTCACACCTCCCTTTTTGTATTCCACTTCTATTAATTGTTTCAGCAATTCCTTTCCATCTTCCTCTGTTTTCTATCCTATAATTGTCTTAACACATTCTAACCTTATTTTTCCCTTTAATGCTCTATTAATCTATTTATACTTAATTCCTTATAACATTTCTACTAAAGCCATATAACTTCATTCCAACATTTTTCTAACATTCATTAATTTTACAGTATTTCTGTAAATAGTCCCTATCATAAAACTTAAAGCTACTTAGCACAGGAACATCTGTCCCCATTTGTTTGAAATTTGGTGGGCTAAATCCACACAGAATGAGCTTCTAAGCTTGCAAATATAAACTAATTCCGTATTTTTATTTTATTTTTTTAAAATAATCGGTTCAGTTAAATGGAGCTCAGGTATCAGGGCTGAGAAGGCTCTCAGAATACACAGTACTGGACTAAGTGGACCCACTGCAGGTATTGAAATCTAGGGCAGACTGTTGATTCAGATTTGCCTATCATTAATTTAGCTGTCATATTTTGGGTGATCTTTATAGTTCAATGAATATAACATAACTCTGATATCTTTTACTTTGTAACATCTTCTCCACCCTTTTATGAAGTGATAGTTTGCCTGCACAGAGCTCTGGATTTCAAAATGACTAATAAATTATAAGATTTCCCTCCTTTCTGTCTCTGCATTATTATTTTACAACACTGCCGTACTACCGTGCTTAATGAGAAGGCAAGTATAAAACATGGTTCTATTAAAATATGATCAAAAACGTATCACATAGCTGTACCAGAGATCGAGATTATTCACTAAAAACTATCATAGATTTTATATCCGTCTATCTTTGATGTGCAACATAGCTTATATACAAGAATGTTCTTTTCTCAAAAAAGAGAACTCTTTCGAATGCATGTGATGTGTTAAGTGGGAAAAAGTTAACATTACTAACTTTGACTAATTACTGTGTTTTCTTATGAAAAGTCAACTGTTCATCAATACCTATTATTTTTAATTTTACTATTTGCTCAAGAAAATCTCTATGTGTCAACATCCACATGTTTGGATAAACTCGCCTAAACAAATCAGTGCTGATAATTTAATTTTTTTCCCACAAAGTAGAAATCATAAATAAATAAGAATAAAAATGTGCACCCCACTCATGAGACCATTCCATTGTAACTATCCAACCTCCCAAAATTTCAACACCTCTTGTGATGGTTTGACCCCTTTCTGTTTTAACAGTACAAATTCTACAAACACCTTCCATATCTCCTCAAAATCATTTCACCTGTGTATTCCCCATCTTACCTTAATGGCACATGTTAATTTATCATTGATAGCTATATCCCACACCTCTTTATACCATTCTTCCATTTTATATTCTGCTTGCCCCTTCCACTTCCTAGCTATAATTCGTGCAGCTGTCAATAAATTTGTGAGCAAGTCCTTCATAGCCTGTGAACTTTCCACCCCATCATAAATTGATAATAATTCTACCTCTGGACTTTTGGTCAACTTTAACCCAGTGATTTCTGTTATCTCCTTAAACACCCTTTGCCATTTTTTTTTATTTTTTATTTACATATTTACACCCCCACCACATATGAACATAATTCCCTGTTTCCTGGCATCCCCTCCAACATAACACCGAATACACTTTTCTAATGGGGTTTCACCACCTGCTTTGGTCCAGCAGAATGTTGTATCCTATCACGGCCTCCATTTGATGCCACCATCCTATGCAATTGCTCTTTGCCATAGGACATGGGGAGGGCTGTTAGGCTGTGCTCTTGAGGATGGAATGAGGAGAAACTAAGCAAAAGTTGCCTGCAATGGGCAACGTATGTTTTCCTTATCGCTCAGTTCAGCAAAGAAAGCTGGCTCCGGAAACTTTTGTAGAGGATAGAAGGCATTGCCTAAGCCAGGCTTCCTCAACCTTGACCCTTCAGATGTTTTGAGACTACAATTCCCAGCATCCTTGACCAATGATCCTGCTAGCTAGGGATCATCAGAGTTGTAGGCCAAAAACATCTGGAGGGCTGAGGTTGAGGAAGCCTGGCCTAAGCAGTTTGGTGGATTGGATTTGGATCTTGTGACAGGCCATTCTGAAGTTCCTTCCTTTGCAGTCTGCCCCCCCCCCCCCGCCCCAGGTCATCTCTCACATCACCAGTCTATGTGCATCAAGCCAAGGACTGAATCCTGATGTGGTCTACTGTCGAAAAATGCAAATTCAAGGTGGGCACGTAGAATGAGGTATGTAGAATTTTAAAAAATATATATTGGCCGAATTTTCTGGCGTGCCCAATCTCTTACTACAACTGTGGATGGTATAGAATTGAACTGAATAAAACCAAACAGTAGAGACGAGCCAAAACGAATGTGCACGTAAGCTAAGAATACTTTATCTTTTTGACAGATACTTGGGAGTTGAATCAAAGGGCATTTCTCTTTAGTAACAGGGACTCCGCTCCTTGGGTAGACATGTCAGCACATGTATGAAAACACAGGAAAGCGCTTAGCATATCATTGATTCTCAAACTGCATTTCCCAGTTTACAGTGATTTAAATATTCAAACGGAGGGCCAAATAAATTGCAACACCAGCAGCACCTGTTCACACGCCAAGGGGTAAGGGAGGCACACTTTCAAGGGGAGGCCATAGCTTGTTTATTACTTAATTTAAACTCTGCCAAAAACAGAGCATCTGCTTCTACAAAGGCTGTTGACAGTTGAAGCATTTCCCCCCATTGTGCTTTAACTCTGCCGAGGCCCCGGCATCTGCTAGCACGTAGAGGTGTTGACAGTCTAAGCGTGAGTGCTTTCCCATTGTTTTGAAACGGTGCCAAAACCTGGCGGCATCCTACACACAAAGGCAGCTTAAATTATAGCCAGCAGAAGAGTTTTTACAAATATGCAAAGCAGATAAACACACAGGGCTTCTCATGTATTCATCCTTCCTTCCCTTTTGCTACATGGCAGGCACTGTGGTAGTGAAGGATGGTTCACTGTAGCTAGACTGTCCCCATCTAGGAATGGCTGCAGTTGACGCACCAACCAAACTTAGCAAAAAGGCTGTTCTTCTCACGGTGGAGGACACTTTTGCCTCTGACGACAGTGCTGGATCCAGAAATCCCCCCCAAAATTCATACCTGCTCCTTTAGAGGAAGTGGGACTCCACCCAAAGTGGGAAGTCAGCATAATTCATGTTCCTGGGAAATGCTCCCTGCCTCCCCACCATCACAAGATCACCATCTAATCAGGGTTCCAGATGATTTTCAAACTGTGTTCTGGAGTGTCTTCAGTGAATCGGGCAATTAGGGCTGTTATAATAATTTAAGGTCTCAAATATATAAAATGTTCATAAATTTACAAGGCAAACACATACATAAGTATGCAAACCACGGGTCTGAAATAGTACAGGAGAACAACCCTGAAGCCATTTTGACTCTCCCAAATTGACCTCAAATGTTTCTCTGCAAGGAAGAAGGAAATGGGAAAACCTCTCCATTGTATTTTGCTTACCAGTCTTTCGGGCATCCTTGTGTATGAATAGGGTGAGTTTAAATAAAAAAAATTCCTTCCAGTAGCACCTTAAAGACCAACTAAGTTAGTTCTTGGTATGAGCTTTCGTGTGCATGCACACTTCTTCAGATACACTGTGTATCTGAAGAAGTGTGCATGCACACGAAAGCTCATACCAAGAACTAACTTAGTTGGTCTTTAAGGTGCTACTGGAAGGAATTTTTTTTATTTTGACTATGGCAGACCAACACGGCTACCTATCTACTACTAGGGTGAGTTTGTGACCTGGATTCAGGAATTAAAGTATTCAGCATCACAAAAGAATCACCAGGCTGCCTAATTATGCAATCACTAGCCATTCTCAGGCATCCTGGCAGACAGGATTTCTGTTGTAGACCACCTCCTTCTGTGATGTATGTATGATGTTTTTTGGGGTGGTCTTGAGCTACGGGGTGGGCAATTTCATAAGTCTATTTAAGAGCTCTCACATCATTGTTCTGGGTTCCTCCTCTCTCCTGCGTGTGGGGGGAACACCCTGTTGCAACAGTTTAATAAAGATCAGGCTTACTAGCTGCTTTGCTTCTCAGTATTGTCTGGTTAGCCTCTGTTATTTTCTCCTACCGATAGAGAACCTACATAATGACTCTATACAGGTTCTTGGGTACCCCATAAGGGAAAAGGAGCAGTTTTTTCTTATAACAAGGGTGTTAATTTTTTTCTCTCTCTCTCTGTCTCTTGAAACCACTGCACCTCTTCCTCTCTTGAAAACCCCTTTCACTCACTGCTTTCTGAAGCTGACAGCTGTCGCTTCTTGCAACTGCTGAACTATGCTAGGGAATCTTAAATCTTTGCCTCTCCTCTTCCTTTCCCTTTGGAAATGTAGGAAGATCTCAAGAAGCTGGAGCCTGAATTTTAGCCAGCAAAATATACTGTGCACTTGACTGTACATAAGTACAAGACCAGATTCCTAGTATGTGCATTAGGTCTGACCACTCCAAGGGCCTCTCAATTGCATGGACAAGATTGATTAACTGTCAAAATGGCCCAATATCGAACATTTCCATATTCACCTATGCATCTGACAAGGGTTCTGTAGCTTGAGCAATATGGTTGGTAAGCCAAACCTCAGCCCTTTAGCTCCCCTGACCAAGTCCCAGAACCTCTGACACACTTGCAGCACAACCCAATATCAGGAATCTTTCAAGGGTTGCTGTTATTTTCTGAATGTAAATACTCACTGCCCAGCTCCCAGTGGCTTGGGAATATGGAAGTCTTCGCTCCATGTATCATGTATAAGAGCACATATAACAGTGAAAGGCTGGGCTGGATGAATCCCAAGTCAGAATTAAGATTGCCGGAAGAAATATCAACAACCTCAGATATGCAGAAGACACAACCTTGATGGCAGAAAGTGAGGAGGAATTAAAGAACCTTTTAATGAGGGTGAAGGAGGAGAGCGCAAAATATGGTCTGAAGCTCAACATCAAAAAAACGAAGATCGTGGCCCCTGGGCCCATCACCTCCTGGCAAATAGAAAGGGAAGAAATGGAGGCAGTGAGAGATTTTACTTTCTTGGGTTCCATGATCACTGCAGATGGTGACAGCAGTCACGAATTAAAAGATGCCTGCTTCTTGGGAGAAAAGCAATGACAAACCTAGACAGCATCTTAAAAAGCAGAGACATCACCTTGCCAAAAAAGGTCCGTATAGTTAAAGCCATGGTTTTCCCGGTAGTGATGTATGGAAGTGAGAGCTGGACCAAAAAGAAGGCTGATCGCCGAAGAATTGATGCTTTGGAATTATGGTGCTGGAGGAGACTCTTGAGAGTCCCATGGACTGCAAGAAGATCAAACCTATCCATTCTGAAGGAAATCAGCCCTGAGTGCTCACTGGAAGGACAGATCCTGAAGCTGAGGCTCCAATACTTTGGCCACCTCATGAGAAGAGAAGACTTCCTGGAAAAGACCCTGATGTTGGGAAAGATTGAGGGCACAAGGAGAAGGGGATGACAGAGAACGAGATGGTTGGACAATGTTCTCGATGCTACAAACATGAGTTTGACCAAACTGCGGGAGGCACTGGAAGACAGAAGTGCCTGGCGTGCTCTGGTCCATGGGGTCACGAAGAGTCGGACACGACTAAACAACAAAACAACAACAACAATAACAACGATGGTCATTGTTTCTAGTAAATACAATCTGCTAGCAGATGGGGCTACAGCGTAGTGATCAAAACCATGCATTGCCTGCAGAAAGTTCCATGTCCCATCCTCAACATCTCCAGCTAAGAAATGATCAGGTAGCTAGTGTCAGCCCAGAGTAGATAATGCTGAGCTAGAAATGCAGTGGCCTGATTCAGTTTAAAGCAGCTTTCCCTAATTTCGTGCCCTCTGGATGTTTCAGACTAAAACACCTGTCAACTCCACCCTGTTAAGTATAATTGGTTTAATTGAAACTGAAATGGGAATGCTTGAGTGTACTGGTGAAAGGGTTTAACTGGAAGGTTCCTTTGAAGAACAGCAAGAAGAGCTCTCTACTGAGCTTTAACTAGCTGATAATTAACCATTGTTGTTTTCTGCTAGCTGACACGTGAATGTTTAACCTTAGTTGTATTGAACTGCAAATTCACCATCTGGGATAGGTTGTGGCTTGTTTCCTTTGTTCCCAGGCTCTGTGGAGTAAGGATGTAAATGAAGCTTTCCAGGAAAACAGCCTTGGGGCTGGAATACAGGCAAAATGGAGCCTGTGCGTGAGTGAGAGAGCTCTGATTTCTAAGAAGATGCTGAGCTTGTGCACAAGATTTTTCTGTTTTGCTATGAAGAAAGTTCTGCAAGTGAAAGTTTGAGCAATATGTTATGGGTCTGAACAATGCTTCATTCCAATAAGACTAAGTTTTTCCTCATCCAGTCACTTCAAACTGTGCAGTATTAATATCTGGAAATCAACCAGGATGCCTATGTTGATGGAGGTTGTAGCTCCAAACTTTCAGAGGCTTCTATGTTGGAGAAGGCTGGTGCAGGCAGTATTCAACTTGATGTACCTACTGTCTCACTTGGTATAAGGCAACTTCATATCTGAATCTGAGATGGATATGCTGATGCAGTATGATATCATGTGCAGAAGATTTAAACATAAATTCTGGTACAAAAAGCCATTTAATAACATATTGTTTGAGTGCTGGCCTTAAAGACAGAAAATAACACTTCTTGCTGCTCCGCTACTGTGTTGCATGCTTTGTGTTCGTGCTAGAATCGGGCAATTAGGGTGTTAATTACTCTGGCGCTCTTTTTTAAAGAAATGGTTCAAATAGTTTCTTACCACCCACTGCCAAGTTGGACAGTTGCCTAGAAACCACCGTTGAAGCATACAGGATTAGAAGTGTACCTCTTTTTTAAAAAAATAAAATTAAAATTTTATATTATGATTTCCCTTCACGCAAAAAAAAGAAAGAAAGAAAGACTGCAATATTCTTTAATTAGGGTATTGATGTAGCCTCTCAAAATCATGGCAGTGTCGAATGCCGCTCTCAAGGTTTCTCGCTGTTCCAAAAAATAAAATAATAATAAAATCAAACACACAAACAAGAAGCTGGCCACTGAATTGTCAAAACATGGCAGCTTCATCTGTTGCTACAGCAAATGCCATATTGAGGCAATTTGGTTTCAGCTCAGGAGTAAAGTCTGTGCTCTCAAAACCCTAAAGAAAAGACCCAAGCTCTCCCCAAGCTGTACTCTGTGTTAACTGTGAGAGATGCAAACCCATAATGCTTTTTAAGAAAAGTTTCGTGTTGTATTTCCCAGTTGTCTGTCAGACAAAGCAAGGGTCTTATCTCACCCTCACCACCACTGTAAGCTTGTCCACATTTCCACTTGTCCCGGTCCTAAAAAAGCCAGAGGTTGCCTCTCTCTCTCTCTCTCTCTCTCTCTCTCGCATGCACAAACACACAGACCCCTCCAGCCAGCCAAACAATGAACATGACCACAGGCTGACACATTCCAACTGGGCAAAAGCACTTGAGGAAGGTTTGGAGCAGGTCCAGTGAGATATGTGGTTCAGAGAGAGTCCCAAGAGCTGGATAGAGAGGATAAGATGCCTTTGGTTCTCAACCCATCTTTGACATACATATTGGGATAAAAGTTGTGGGATAAAGTCAAGGAGAAACTGTACTGTTCTATACGACTTTGCTGATTGTGTACCATGGTTCTTAGACCCATTCTGGTATTGCATTCTGACATTGCATTTCTAGGATTTTTCTGTAGGAGTGGGTATGCCATTTTCAAAATGCATCTCTGCATCTCTATTGCATGCCACATGTTGTTGTTGCACTGTTGACTTCCCATTCACAAGCACAGTCATTTCTTTAAATAGTAAAACACAGAGCAGAATTATTGTTGTGTTTCATATGCATGATTCGCTTAAATGTGCATCCTCCTTCTCTTCTGATTCCCGCTTGTATTAGTTTTATGTACTTGCAGATTAAGCAATATTTTCACATTTGCTGCCTGTTCAGCACACTTGTCTGCAACGGTGAATGTATGGTTTTCATACCGGGAGAGAAAAATCATTGATTTGCTGCATTCCTACTGCCAGTCCTAGATAAATTGATCAAAGGCTGGTAAACATATATTTCTGCCATTCCACTCTTGCAGTAACACACTGAAAGCCCCACCACTGTTTGAGCTCTGCAGGCCTTCTCCATATCCCTTCCATTGTTGCACGCACACAAAAAGCATAATCAAAAGAAAGCTGACTATCCACTATTCTGATCTCTTACAGGACTTTCCTTTTTAGAAATTTCAATGGACTGGGCTTGATTTTTAGCAACACCATTTTCAAGAGTCTCTTCATTTTGCAGAACTGTTTCTCCAGTCCTCCTCATGAAATAACTCACATTCTGTCCTGCCATCCCTAGAAAATTCCAAATAGAATGTATTTGTCTCACTGGTTCTTTCTATTCTCTGTGCTGAAGTCAATAGGACCCCAGTATTACAGCTGCCTGGAGCGGCTATCCTTCATTCCCTTTCCCTTTTTTGGATCTTTGCTTGCAGCCTGGTCTTTGGCAATGTTTTTAACAACTTCCCCAACTTTCCCTTTGTAACCATATCGGTTTGTCTCCATTCCTTGTATTGTTACTTTACACAGATTATCTATATGGACAGCAAGGGCTTCTAGTCTTCAAACTGCTTTGTTCCACTACCTTTCAGCGTCTTCCTTATGTTAGTGGATGTCCCCCCCTGCCCCCCGCTTCCCTTTAGTAGGCATTGCTTTTTATTTTGCTTTTTTTAAAAAAAACACTCCTTTGCAGGAACACGTTTCAGAGGATATTGTGCTGCTCCTTGTCAGAATGCTCCTACTATTTGTCATCAATAGATAATGTTCTTGGAAGCTTCCATCATGATTTCAGCAGGATCAGATGTGTTTTCAAAATACCTGCAGGATCAAATGTATTTCTATCCGCTTCCTGGTTACACAGATGCCTACTGGAAGACTCTTTATAAGGAATGTATTGAAAAGCCAGAGGAACCCAGCTGAATAATATTTTCCAATGGGCAAAGTTGGAAACACAAGTATCTTGAACGCCATTTAGCTCACATAAATCAGAGAAGGTTCGTATACAACATGATTTCATCCTTACATGGGTGGTCTATGATCAGAGTTTCAGAGCCATTTACAGCTGTACCCAAATCTAGATCTGGAAGGTGTTCTTGCTCCAGCACCGGGTCACAGAAGTTGTAACTTTTCAGAATTAGATTGGTTCTTCTTTAAGTTCAAACTCAGTGGCGTTTCTACCCCATCCTTAAATGCATCATGTGATATGGCCTGCAAAATATATGCTGCATTTAAGGATTATATCCTAGGAACAATATAATCCAATGTTACTTTCCAACTAAATTTGAAAATATGCAGAGGATTGGGCATAAAAGGAAACGGAAAAACACAGAAAATCTGCAAAGCAAATAAATAAATTATTTTTCTTCTGCTATTATCAACTCTGATATATTTTTGGAACTTGTCTATTTGCTTGCCACTCATACTTGTACTACATACATGCACCATTTGGACAGCAAAATAATTTTGAAGGAATTTGAATCCTGACATAAAAGCTGTTCGGCAATGAACTGGAAGCTCCTCTCAGGTGCTTGTCCTGCTAGGCATCAGCTTCTTAATTTACACTATCACTTTAAAGCGTATTCAGCCAGTTTCTGAATTCACACCGGCTGTCAGTGAATCACATCATTAGCTGACTAGATATCATATGCAGAAATTGAAGGGAAAGCTAGTAATAAGGCTTTAAAACTATGTTTACTTCCTTCTCTTCATGCCTTGTTATTATTTATCGAGAAATGATCTGTTCCCTCTTCTTTTCCTCTTTAGCAGTGTCTTACATTGATAGAGAAGACAGAAGTGCCTGGCGTGCTCTGGTCCATGGGGTCACGAAGAGTCGGACATGACTAAACGACTAAACAACAACAACAACAAGAAGATAGATAGATAGATAGATGATAGATAGATAGATAGATAGATAGATAGATAGATAGATATAGATATAGATAGATAGATAGATAGATAGATAGATAGATAGATAGAAAGAAGGTTAAATTAAAATGGAACATTATGAGAAAAAACTATTGGGGTAGGAGAGCTGTTGTTCCCCTTTAAAGTACAATCAATTAAACAGATCTGGACACATTTTAAATAAGATGTTACCTGTCAAGCACAGATGAGAAATAAATGACCCTGCAGGTAAGGTAAAAGGTAAAGGACCCCTAGATGGTTAAGTCCAGTCAAAGCCAACTATGGGGTTGCGGTGCTCATCTCGCTTTCAGGCTGATGGAGCTGGTGTTTGTCCACAGACAGCTTTCTGGGTCATGTGGCCACCAGGACTAAACTGCTTCTGGCACAACAGAACACCATGACGGAAACCAGAGTGCATGGAAATGCCATTTATTTTCCTGCCACAGCAGTACCTATTTATCTACTTGCACTGGTGTGCTTTCGAAATGCTAGGTTGGCAGGAGCTGGGACAGAACAGTGGGTGCTCACCCAGTTGTGGAGATTCGAACTGTCGACCTTCCGATCAGCAAGCCCAGGAGGCTTAGTGATTTAGATCACAGTCTTTCTTCCATCTTCTTCCCAGCAGCCCTTGCTCAAGACTCTCTTTCCTGTCACCTCACACCCAGTTACCCTGGCAATCCTCCAAACTCCCAGTCCCTGTTCACCTCAGGGCAAGGGGGAAGGACAGTTCTTTTGCATTGTCAATAGCTCTCAGTGGCCCTGCATCGTTTCTTAATGGCTCACATCCCAAATAATCAAAACCCTACCATCAAAAACCACACAGGTGGTGCTGTGGTCTAAACCACTGAACTTCTTGGGCTTGCTGATCAGAAGGTTGGGGTTCAAATCCCCGCAACAGGGTGAGCTCCCGTTGCTCGGTCCCAGCTCCTGCCAACCTATCAGTTCAAAAGCATGCCAGTGCAAGTAGATAAATAGATACTGCTCTGGCAGGAAGGTAAACAGCGTTTCTGTGTGCTGCTCTGGTTTCACCAGAAGCAGCTTAGTCATGCTGGCCACATGACCCAGAAAAACTGTCTGCAGAGCAGACAAACGCTGGCTCCCTCAGCCTGTAAGGTGAGAGGAGCGCCACAACCCCAGAGTCATCTGTGACTGGACTTAACTGTCAGGGGTCCTTTACCTTTTTACCATTTATTAATTTCTGAAGGGTTTTTTTGGGGGAAGGGGGTCCACCCAAATCTATAACAATATGTTTGCGTGTGTATGTATGTGAATACACACTTGGGTGTGATAATGGCTGTGAGACTTCTGCCTGAATCCTGAAAAGCCACTGTCAGTCAAGGAAGATTACATAGATCAATCAGTATAAGGTTATATGTTGACTGACATTAGTATGCTGGAGGCCAAACCCTGCCTGAGAGTTTTAGACGCTCCAAGAAGCCTCTGAAATCCAGTACCTTATTACGAGTGGCATGATGTATAATTTATAATAGTGTTATTTATTAATGCGCACAGTTTGGGCACCCCAGCCGCTGAATTCTGCACTAGCTGAAGTTTCCGAACCATCTTCAGAGGCTGCCCTATGTATAGCCTATACTTCTAGGTCACATCACTGCAATGGCCACTTGCTCCTTTTTTCTGGGTGGGCAGTAGTTGCAGGACTTTGTGGATCAGCTACCAGGGCCGTCTTACCCATAGATGTTAGTGGCACTGGGCACCAGGGCGCCAGATTTTGGAGGGTGCCACAGGCTGAGTGTCCGGGAAGGAGAGTCAGAGTGCGCTCCCTTCCCTGCTCTGGGGCAGCCCACTCCTCTCCTCTCAGCCACCCATTGGAGTACGCTGTGTTTGGCTCAGGATGCCCCTTTGCGTCCCCTCCTGCTGGGGCTGCCTGGGTGCCTGGCGGGTGCAATTGGCAGCGGGCTGGGGTGGGGCGGGCGTGTCTCTCCTGCTCCTCTCTGGCCTCTCTCTCTCGCCTCCCTGCGGAGTCTGCAAGCGGAGCAGGGAAGCGCCCTGTGCAATCCTGGCACCGAGTGAGGATGGCACAGCCGGCAAGCCACCTGATCTCCTTGTTGGCCCTTCTGTTGTGTGGACTTTCCTGGCCAGGGGCAGGTAAGGGGCACCGGACACTTAGAGGGAGGCTTCACGGGAGGCTGTCTGGGCTGTGATCTGGACGCCTCTAAGTGCAGCGCCGAGTGTGCATCGGGCCACGCAAAGTAAACGAGCCAGACCAAAGTCGTCCCCCCCTTTAAAAAGGTTGACAACTCTGGGAATCCGGGGGGGGGGGGCTGGAGAGATATTTGCACCGGATACGCTTATGACGGCCCAGTCAACTAGCATCGCTGACAGTCAGGACACACCAGCCTGGCTGGCTTTTGGGAAATCTATCGAGTCACGCACCTTGCAGGGCAGGATTGCCCACCAGAATCTCCAGTCTGATTATTTAGCTATTTAGCTGATTATACTATTTAGCTGATTATTATTAATAAAAAGTTTGTGAATGTTTATTCAAAACCTGCCAAGGAGTCCAGTTTGCTTTGTTGTGTCTTCAGATACTTTGTAAAGGGTTCCCATTCATCCTTAAAGTCAGTTATCCTTGTCCCGTAGCTTATATGTCAATTTTGCCAGTTCTGCATAGTCCGTCAATTTTTGTTGCCATGATTCTTTTGTTGCATACATGAAGATGTTGGGCAGGTCTTTCCCTACAATCTCCAACAAAATTGCCTTGGGTTTTTAAACAAATGTTAAATGGAACATTTTCTTCAATTCGTTGTATATCATTTCCCAAATTTTTAAAATTACCTTACAATCCCACCACATATGATAAAATGTCCCCTCCTTTTCCTTACACTTCCAGCATATATTTGAACTGGTTTTGTACATTTTCCCGAGCTGCACTGGTGTTGTATACCATCTGTACATCATCTTCATGTAATTCTCCTTCAATCGGGAACAATCTGTAAACTTTAAGTCAGTTTTCCATAATTTAACCCAATCTTCCATCATAATGTTGTGACCTACATATTGTGCCCATTTAATCATAACTGATTTTACCTCTTCATCTTTCGTCTCCCATTCTAATAATATGCTGTATGCGGCCTTCAGTAGTTTCACAGAATCTCCAGTCTGAACTGGCCAATTGAGGATCTGCTAGTGGATGGAGCCTCACTGACGGACCATGGGTCGGATGCTTCCACTCTGGTCCACCAGCAATGCCTAAAAGTCTAGTGGGCCAGACACCTTAGCTGTAGCCACTGCATGGGGACAGTGGCTCTGCAGATGGGACAGGATCATCTCGACTCTCAGCTCAGGCTTTGCCCACAAACTTGACATGAGCCAACAGTGTGACGCGGCAGCTAAAAAAAGCCAATGCAATTCTGGGCTGCATCAATAGGAGTATAGCATCTAGATCAAGGGAAGTAATAGTGCCACTGTATTCTGCTCTGGACAGACCTCACCTGGAGTACTGTGTCCAGTTCTGGGCACCACAATTCAAGAAGGACACTGACAAACTGGAACGTGTCCAGAAGAGGGCAACCAAAATGGTCAAAGGCCTGGAAACGATGCCTTATGAGGAACGGCTAAGGGAGCTGGGCATGTTTAGCCTGGAGAAGAGGAGGTTAAGGGGTGATATGATAGCCATGTTCAAATATATAAAAGGATGTCACATAGAAGAGGGAGAAAGGTTGTTTTCTGCTGCTCCAGAGAAGCAGACACGGAGCAATGGATCCAAACTACAAGAAAGAAGATTCCACCTAAACATTAGGAAGAACTTCCTGACAGTAAGAGCTGTTCGACAGTGGAATTTGCTGCCAAGGAGTGTGGTGGAGTCTCCTACTTTGGAGGTCTTTAAGCAGAGGCTTGACAACCATATGTCAGGAGTGCTCTGATGGGGTTTCCTGCTTGGCAGGGGGTTGGACTCGATGGCCCTTGTGGTCTCTTCCAACTCTATGATTCTATGATTCATTCTAGTTAAGGGAAGGGCCACAGCAATTTGCTATCTAGCCCAGAGCCCGTTGCCTTTGTTCTCTTAATGGCCCATCACCTGAACGCAGAAAGATAGCCTGGCTTATATTTTAACTCTTGCTGGATGTCTCCACCAACCACCAAAAAACCCTCATAACATTATATTGGCTTGCATGGCCTCTTGATCTACCGCACTTTGGAGAGGCATTCAATATTAGGTGGGACATATTCTGTGCCTGTTCTGCTGCTAAGAGTGCGCAGTTCTATCAAACGGCAGCCTCTTACTCAACAAATACATTCCCCCATGCTCCGTATCTGCTGACTTTGGTGACTAAAATAAGCTCTTCTGCCTCTTTGGTCCTCTTGTGAACACTGCAGAGTCATCAGATCATGAAGACAGAATGAGCCGGATATTATTACTTTTTGTGCATCAGCAACAGAACTGTTTATTCAGCTCCTGCTAATTACAGCTGAGCAAAAGCTCACTGAAGTTAATGGGATTACACAGGTGTCCCGGAGGACAAGACTAAAGGCACAAGTATAATTTGGCTCCCAGAGCATCTAACCTGTCACATGACGGGAACAGCCCAGTTTGCTTCTCAGATCTTTTTCCCTCCCTGCACTACGGCTACTGGCAATTAAATCATTGCAAGGCTGATTCTCCTTCATTTAGGGCAGGAGAGCGGAGACATTTAATTCTTCCCCAGTAAAAGCAACTTCAGACTTGTCTACGGGCTATTAATTATTAAGACCCAATTAATCACTAAGATATCTGTTGGAAAATAATAAGACAATCAGTTCCAGAAATAACATCCTTTTATTATTATTAATATTATTACCACAACAATTACTATTGAATAAAATATTGACTGTAAAAACTTAATGGACAACCTAATTTGCTGCTTTAAAAAAAAAAGAAAAGAAAAGAAAAGAAAAAGACTGGCGAAATAGTCTTGAGCAGAAATAAATTAGTTCTATATCATGGATTATTCATTACATGGAATTAATTGTTCAGTGACAACATGATGCCATTGGAAATAGCCTGGAAATAATAAGTAAACAGAAATAAATGCACTTTTCTCCATTTTTAAAAATTTTGTTTTCCCGATTCACTTTAGCAACTTAATTTGTATTTAAATTATAAAGAAGGCAAGAGCCTCCCAATTTCTTTGCCGGTCAAATTCTCTGCAGTGAAATCCAAGGAGTGTGCTGCTTTCACTGAAACTGTGTATTTGAAACAAAGCATGCAGAGTCAAATTGTCGAATACTTGTTCCTTCCATCATGCCACTGCCAATTCAGATTGACACAATTGACACCAAGGGGTAAAATTCAGAACTGCTTCTTGCAGCAGTTGAAAACGGGACATCTGGAACTTGGTTTCAGCTTGGCTTTTTTATCTACTTAATTATAAGATTTCTTACTCGCCTTTCACCATAAGGTCAATGGGTGTGTTATGAAAAGAAGAACACAAAAATAGACTGTTAGAGCAGGGCAGTGGCCTGCCTAGCTCAGCATCCTGCTCTCTCAGTGGCCAATCAGATCCCTTTGGGAAGCCCCGAAACAACAGAACCATACAATGGAAATTAAGTTTACTGAGAATCAGATTAAGGATTTGAACTGAGTTTACTTTAGAGCATGGGTAGGCAAACTAAGGCCAGACAGACGTTTTCCCTGGCAAAGGTGAGTGGGCTGTCGATGACGTATCCATCCGATTCCGAGCACAGGTATGTTCAACTTCTTAGCCCCTCTGAGCCAAAGGCAGAAAGCCCAGCCAGCAGCCAAACGAAGCCTGAAGCGGTGGTTCCCACAGCACAGCAACCCGGCAAAGGGGATGCAGCAAGGAAAACCACCGCCACCTCTCTGCTGGGAAGCACTGAGCAAAGCCGAGTCCCCAGGCAACACGGCCAATTTGATCGGCACAAGGCATGCAAGCTCCACCCCCAGGTCGTTCTTAGACTCCTTATTGGGTGAGCAACGCAGTCAAGCAACACAGTTGGAGCCTCCCTCCTCCCTTGCCGGCAGGGAGGGAGAGGCGAAGAGCTGCAAACTAAGGCCAGGGAGCCAGATCTGGCCCAATTGCCTTCTAAATCTGGCCCGTGAATCAGTGTGTTTTTACATGAGCAGAATGTGTACTTTTATTTAAAATGCATCTCTGGGTTATTTGTGGGGCCTGCCTGGTGTTTTTACATGAGTAGATTGTGTGCTTTTATCTAAAATTCATCTCTGGGTTATTTGTGGGGCATAATAATTCATTCATCCCCCCAAAAAAAAATATAGTCCAGCTCCCCACAAGGTCTGAGGGACAGTGGACCAGCCCCCTGCTGAAAAAGTTTGCTGACCCCTGCTTTAGAGCAAAGCTGGGGAATGTGTGGTCCTCTTATCAGTATGCAGTTGACCCACAGTACCCAGTGTGATCCCATATGTGATCAGTGAATATATCATAGAATTGTAGAGTTGAAAGGGACCACAAGGGTCATTTAGTAAAAAGAAAAGAAAAGAAAAGAAAAGAAAAGAAAAGAAAAGAAAAGAAAAGAAAAGAAAAGAAAAGAAAAGAAAAGAAAAGAAAAGAAAGGTAAAGGACCCTTGGATGGTTCAGTCCAGTCAAAGGTGACTATGGGGTTGTGGCACTCATCTTGCTTTCAGGCCGAGGGATCTGGCGTTTGTCCACAGACAGCTTTCCGGGTCATGTGGCCAGCAGGACTAAACCGCTTCACCGTGATGGAAACCAGAGCGCATGGAAACGCTGTTTACCTTCCCACCACCTATTTATCTACTTTCACTGGTGTGCTTTCAAATTTCTAGGTTGGCAGGACCTGGAACAGAGCAATGGGAGCTCACCCCATCGTTGGGATTCGAACCGCCAGCCTTCTGATTGGCAGGCCCAAGAGGCTCAGTGGTTTAGATCACACCACCACCTGCATCCCAGTCATCTAGTGCAACCCCCTGCAATGCAGGAATCTTTTGCCCAACGTGGCGCTCAAACCCGCAACCTAGAGATTAATAGTCTCATGCTCTACTGACCAAATTGTACCACGGCAGAGTTGCTGGGTTCTGTTTTCAAAACTCTCATCACCATCTGGAAGGGTAGGTGTCTTGCGATTTATCCTCACCCAGTCCAAATCGTATTTCTAGCTAGTGTACCTGTCATGTTTTCTGTTCTTACGACTTACAGTGATTAGAGCGTCGAAGGACAGCTTGAGGAGAGAGGCAGCCAATGGCTTTACAGAGCCCAGGGAGGAGAAGGGGATTAAATGGTCTCAGAAAATGAATTTGTGCAGCTGCTCGGTGACAATGCTTCCTCATTCTTATTAAAGAGCAAGAACAAGGTAACCCCTCTGGTGTTCCTAAGTGCCATTTCAAAGTATGAAATGTGATGCTGTGCAATGCGGTTTGATGTCTCAATACGTCCTTGAGCAATGTAGTATTGGTTTAATAGGTGTCAGTCAATAGAAGACGCCTTTTAAATACAATACTAGGCTGAAACGGAATAGTTTCATTACGAGGATGAAAAAAAAATCAGTCTTTGGTAATAAAAAAAATTAGTTCAAATATAAATTTTAATGTAAAATAAATAAATAAAAAGGTCTTAGGTCTCCTTTCACAATATACAGGCTGTGTGAGAGCCAATATTGTACAACTCCTTCCCACATTGCTAGGGGAACATCAGGGGCTTGGATTTCATTGAAGAATGAATGAATTGTATGATGATGGAATGATGCTAGTTGTAGTCCATAAACTGGGAAGGCACCAGGGCATTGGACTGGTTGACCCTTGGGGTCTCTTCCAACTCTTCAATTCTATTATTCTATTATTTTGTTCATACAGGACCTGTGTAACCTGTACACATCCATAATTCTGGAATGATTTCCTCATCCTTGGGGTGTATGTGACATCTTTTCTGACCACGAACTGTCTAAAGTTACTTTAGGGATTGAAATCCATTGGATCTGAATCAACATCCTGATGTGAAAATGTGTGGAAGTTATAATTTGATAAATGGGCATATTTTCATTTCCACATACAGTCCAGATGGTGACAGATTCCCCATATAAGTTTCCATTTGGCATTTGAACATTTGTGTATTGCAGTCTTTTATTCTCATTTATGTTTAATGATGGATTTAATCCAAACAATACAAGATGTTATCCAGCATGTTAAACTTCTGCTAAGTGGACTGAAAGTAGGATCCTTCTGTTCAGGATCCTTTGTGTTCTCAGCATACTGGCACACAGAATAATATTCTTTTTTTCCCTTCTTGGATCCACACGCAGTCAGAAAACAAACTTCAGAAATTATGCAGCCAACTAAGAGTGGAAAAACAGGGAGGAAAATGGAAGGAAGCAATTGCAACTCTGCATGTTAATGCCTTGTGATACGATAGTTAAGGATGCACAAATATCAAGTTGTTGTTGTTCCCCCGCAATCATTTTGGTTTCCAATAAATTGCCTTCAAGTGGTTTAGCCTAAGAAGAAAACATGCATACTCTGATAGCGGATCAAGGAAAATGCAATCTCAATAATGGCTCGTCCTTGCAAGGTTCCTGGGACGACATCAACTTCGTTGGACTGGCCATGTTGTGCAGATGCCTGATGATCATCTTCCAAAGCAACTACTCTATTCCAAACTTAAAAATAGGAAGTGCAATGCTGGTGGTCAACAAAAGAGGTTTAAAGACTCTCAAGACAAATCTAAAAAAAAGTATTATAAACACTGACAACTGGGAAATACTGGCCTGCAAGTGCTCCAGTTGGAGAACAGCCTTTGCTAAAAGTGTCATGGGCTTTGAAGATGCTGGAACTTAGGATGAAATGGAGAAATGTGCTAAGAGGAAGGCACGCTTGGCAAATCCACACCGTGATCAACTCCCATCCGGAAACCTTTGTCCCCACTGTGGAAGGACGTGTGGATCCAGAATTGGCCCCCACAGTCAGTTATGGGCTCACTGCTAAGACTGTGTTCATGGAAGATAATCTTACTCAGCTACAAGTGATCGTCAAGGAAGGAGACTCTGATAGTGGATCAAGGATAATGCAATCTCAATAATGCTTCATCCTTGCAAGGTTCCTGAGAAAATAATGAAGCTCTAGCTTTCGCAAGAAGTGAATAGAGAATGCATTATCTAGACAATTGCCTGCAATTACATCCATGAAAGTCATCTCAACCTGAAAGGCACATAGCTCCTTCCTGAATTGATTTGTGTTGCTTTAGCGTGGAGAGGACATTGGTATGGGTTTTCTTTAATCAACTACAAAGTGGTGGGTCAACTCTAAGATGGTTTGGGAAGGATGGGCTACAACTGGATCATACATCCAAGTTGATATGATCAGCTTTGTGTGTCCTGAGGAAGTAGATCTCAAGGAGATTGATGGCACAGCCAGCAATTCTAAACCACTGCACTGAGTAACAATGTAAAGTGCAGGCTATTGTAACCAACATTGGGAACATCTGAAACTAAGTAAATTCACCTCTAACCTTCTCCATGCCTTACATTCCTCTTGAGAGCATTTTACAACGGCACAATTAGGGACTGCATACCCTGTGTTTTTCTAGGGATGGGTGAACTTCCCTATCCTGTTGTCTTGGCTCAGAAATTGCCAGAGAAAATTGGCACCAACTCAGCTTTGATTCCAAGTCTATTTGATATTTGGAAAATAAGCTCACCACAAGCCCTCTCCGATCTTCAAAACACTCCCTCATCCTCTTAAAGTCATACCAACCAGCACTAGCTGGAGTAATGTGTGGAAAGGGACTAAGAGTCTGGTCTTTTTCGATGCTCCAGCACACGGAGAAAGTACCTTTGACTCCAGTAGTCAATTCAGAGGAATTCCAAGTAACTGTGCACCACTAAATATTTTGTCCAATATGCTCTGTTTAGGAGTGCATGCTGGCTGGGGCTGATGACAGTTGTAGTCCAAAATATCTAGAGGGCACCAAGTTGGCAAAAGGAGCCCTATTTGCCTTACCTGCTCCTGGTTTAATTCACTTATTTTTACATCTGCCTTTTGTCATTTATTGACACAGTTATTTGTTTTGTGTGTTAACTTTGTTTCCATTCTGTACATTTAGCACTTTCTTATTTTGTAAGCCTTTTGCACGCCCTCGCTCCCTCTGTGTCTTCACAAATTTCACTTTCTTCTTGTTGCTTCTTTGCTGACAGACACAAAGCAAATGTGAAATTGGTGTCTCGCGTGGTTTTTCCTTATTCAGCAAAGCATTTTCTTTTCATGTTTCCATTTGTTACAAATTCACATAGTTTGCAAGTAAGTCCTTCTGGATTATAAAATGAGCTCTCTGCTCCTCAACAAACTAGTTTTTAAAAGTTACCTTGGGTTTTTTTTGGTTTTTTGTTTTGTTTTGTTTTTTTGAAGGGTACACATTACATTTTAAGAAAGGGTATGGGATGAATACAAAATATGTAGCATATAATTGGAATATTAAAGGGGAAATGAACACTGTTTAGGCTAGTTCAGCAGGGCAGATGATGCCCTGGTCCCCAAGTTCAGTACTTCCTCAGGCAGTCCACTCCTGACTGTCTTCTTACTTGCAACAGGTCCAGGGGGACGTCACTGCATCCTTCTGCTTGGTCTCCATGTTGCCTTTATGGAACTCAGCAAGAAGGCTCATGAGACTAAAATTATTTGGCTCTCCCCACACCCATGTCCTTTCTTTTGGGCTCTGCCAATACGGTTCATAGTGGGATGCGGGTGGCACTGTGGGTTAAACCACAGAGCCCAGGACTTGCTGATCAGAAGGTCGGTGGTTCGAATCCCCGTGATGGGGTGAGCTCCCATTGCTTGGTCCCTGCTCCTGCCAACCTAGCAGTTCGAAAGCACGTCAAAGTGCAAGTGGATAAATAGGTACTGTTCCGGCGGGAAGGTAAATGGTGTTTCCGTGTGTTGCTCTGGTTCGCCAGAAGCGGCTTTGTCATGCTGGCCACATGACCTAGAAGCTGTCTGTGGACAAACGCCGGCTCCCTCAGCCAGTAAAGCGAGATGAGCGCCGCAACCCCAGAGTCGGCCACGACTGGACCTAATGGTCAGGGGTCCCTTTACCTTTACTAATGTGGTTCATACATTAAAAAAACATTTAAGACATCTCACCCCCAGGAATCCTGGGGATTGATGTCTTTGGAATTGTAGCCGCAGGATAGAGATACTACAGTTCCCCATATTCTTTGGAGGAAATAATATGCTTTCAGTGTAAGGTGTGTCCATAGTCCCTCTGCCCCCACCCGGACATATTACATCCATGTTTGTTTATTCATTTGTTCCCACTGTGATTCTGGCTTCTTAGGGTGATTTTGAAATCAAGAAAGCCAGCTTTCTTAGCTGTAGGACCTTCGTACCTATGGGACCGCTTCTCCTGGTATGTCCCACGGAGGACCTTACGGTCTTCAAATAAAAACATCTTGGAGATCCTGGACCACAGGGAGGTTAGGCTGGCCTCAATCAGAGCCAGGGCCCCGATCTGGTGGAATGCTCTGTCACAAGAGACTAGGGCCCTGCGGGACTTGACAGCTTTCCGCAGGGCCTGCAAGACAGAGCTGTTCCACCAGGCCTTTGGCCAAGGCACAGTCTGACTCCCTCTCTCCTTCTGCAATCCTCATAGAACTCTAGCCCAATGGGTGCCATTAATTTGACTCTGAACTGATTTTAGAATGAATTGATTTTAGAATGTATTTCGATTAATTGATTGCGATTTTATGTAAACTGTGTTATTTTTACTGTTGTTAGCCACTCTGAGCCTGGCTTCAGCTGGGGAGGATGGGATATTAATAAAATTATTATTATTATTATTATTATTATTATTATTATTATTATTATTATTATTATTATTTAAAAAGAGCGAGCCAAGGAAAAAAATAAAAATAAATTATTATTATTCCTGCTTATTCCTGCTTCAAGGTTCTGCAAGACAGCTAGTAGTCTGAGGCTTCTTCTCACCGCATTTCAAAGGTGCAAAGTTTGAAAAATGGAAGTGGAGCCAGCTCACTTTCAACACTTCCTAATCTCCACTTGTCAGTTAGTAGTCTGATGATCTAAAAGAGATACTCACCGTGCTTACAGGGGGGGGGGAAGGGAGTTTGGGCTAGTAGAAACCTGCTTTATGTTTATGAAATCAATGCAAAATTAGAACAGCTATAAGCATCAGCATATGGTATATGGGTCTTGATGGCATGGAGCCGCTTCTGGCCTCTGCTATGAGCAGTTGGTGTTCTCAAATGGTAGTGATGGCAATGATGACAAATAGAGGCTGGGAGACATGAGCACACTAGATTTTAGCGGGGGTGAAGGTGCTTTGACACCTGCCATGCTGTACCTTCCATCTCCATAACACGGAGTGCACTTGGAAAATATACCCATGAACTGAAAATGTTTTGATTTGTCTTTCTTTTCTTTTTGGAATTCCAGAAAGCAGTTTTGTGCTGATGCATGATTTATGGCACAGTTCAATCAGCGGTGCAAATTTATTATGCTCTCCACTGACCCCTTTGTATAATTTATTTTGAGAGGTTTGCATTTCAACAGAGTTCAGCAGTGGTCGAGCAGCCTGCCTCTCAGCTAGCCAGCTGAACTGGTGCCTCTGATGTCGGTAAGCATAACAGTCGCTGCAGAAACGTTTCCTGCCAGAATTCCAGCTTAGCTCTGCATCGGACAGGTGGGCTGGCAATATTTGGGAGAAGTTGAGCCATTTAGTGTTTAGGTAATGCTTTCTGAACTTCTAAATGGCTCCCCCTCTAGCCTCTCTACTCCTGGTCTCTCTTACACACACACACACACACACACACACAGGCACACAAACACACATACAAATGAGAAGTGCAGATAGGAAGAACAGCTGATAGTTGTGTTCTTGGAATGTCACCACAATGCCAGCCCAACAGCCTATTAGCAACAGGGAGTAGAACTAGATTTCATTTCGTGAATCTATAATATTCTCAGCTTTAAAAAAGGGGGGAGGGATTAAACCAATTTGCAGAAGACAGCTCTGTCAAAAGGAATTGATGGTGTCCCCTGTCAACCCCAAATTCCCTGCCTATCTGTCCATTAGTCCATTCCACAGTTCAGATCCATTGACCATTTACTCCTTAATCAATAGTAGCATTTCCTGGGACTGCTTAGCAGACGCATTTGTAAGGACTGAAGGGTGATCCCTGGTTCCTTCTTGTGTATGAGTTTTGGTTTCTATTGTTGTTTCTATTGTTTTTTCTCTCTCCAAAGTTCTTTATTGAAACTTAACATATATACAAAATAACCAAAATTCTCAATGATTCCCTCACATAAAATATAATATCTAAATTGTTGTTTCTATTGTTAATGTATCAAAATGTTAATTGCTTCCACACCCCTTTAAATGGCTTAAGTTATTGATCACTGGGTCCAACGTTAGGCCAGATATTCATCAGAGTTGTAGCCTTTCCATGTTTTGTGCTTCCCCTGATAGGAAGCATGTTGGTCTTGCCATGGGGCTGCTGAGTATCTCTATGGTGAAAGATTGTTGCCCCATCGGTTACAGTTAAGAATGCTTACCATGCTGAGCTCCACAATACAGTGGTACCTCAGGTTGCATACACTTCAGGTTACAGACTCCGTTAACCCAGAAACAGTGCTTCAGGTTAAGAACTTTGCTTCAGGATGAGAACAGAAATTGTGCTCCGGCGGCAGCAGGAGGCCCCATTAGCTAAAGTGGTGCTTCAGGTTAAGAACAGTTTCAGGTTAAGAACAGACCTCCGGAACGAATTAAGTACTTAACCCGAGGTACCACTGTACCTTTGTGGGTCTTCATGCAAGTCTTCATGTCACCTCCAGCAACTGCCAGGAATGCTTAGCAGGGTCACAAGAACTCAATACACCACGGAGTTTTTAACTGGGTATGGGTAGGGCCTTATCTTGAGATGAAGGTCCATAGCTGAGTGGTAGTACACACATCTTGCATGAAAAAAGTCAATCGTTTTTGTGTGACAAAGTTCCATCCTTGATTGGGAAATCTTGTTGGAGAACTGTTGCTGTAGAAATAGTACTGAGCTAGCAGTGCTTTTTAGCTTTGAGTCCACAGACATTGTTGGACTGTTGGCATGCTGGCATCCATCTATCCCAGGAGACAATGGAAGAGTGTGCCTTTGGGGGTAAGGTCAAAACATTGGAGAGTTACAGCTGCGGCTCTAGAGAACAATATGGGAGAGACATGTTTTGTTGCAGGTGGGGCAGATGAAGGTGTCTGGTTGTGCTGCTGCACCTTGGCATTCTCTTCTCCCCCCAGCAGTCATTCCTCCCCTGGTCAATGCAGTGGATACAAGACCTGTGTGTGTGTGTGTGTGTGTGTGTGTGTGTGTCTGTCTGTCTGTCTCCAGGGTCTACTACTCCCATCATCCCCATTAGCCCATGGTCAAGGGGATGATGGGGTTTGTAGTTCAACAATATCTGGGGACTCAATATTGAAGATCAGTTAGCTTGAGGAACCAGTGGTCTGACTCAATGTAAGCCAGCTGTGTTCCGTGGCACCCTCATAGAAGGTGTGCTGACTATTAGACCATGCAAGAAGGAATCACAAACTTGTGAAGAAAACCACACTTGTACTTTGTGCTTGGTATTAAACCAAGTGTCTGAGAGGGAAAAAGGGCACAAGAAACCAATTTCTTAATCAACTAGCCAATGATCCATCTTCTTCTCTTCCCTCAAGATGGCAGGTCTCTCTCCCCCCCCACACACACTATCTGAACAGGTTGTGTTGTCCCTCCTCTGTGTTGTACCACTTGGGATGTTATCAAACAATGCTATCAAGGTGGACAAACAAGGATAATTTGGGCAGTGTGGCTACATCTTGAGCAGAGGGAAATTGTTTATCTGCCATTTCACATTTTCCTGCCATTACATTATCTGCTCTGAGGCATTCAGCAAAGCCTGAAACATTATGGAAGAAAGGATGCTTTGCCATCAATCACAATGACATCTGAGATAACTAGAGGAAGAGCTGAAATCACAGGGCTTTAATCATTCCCCAGTAGACAATAGAGGTTTTAATAACTGTACTCATTAAAGGTTTTCAAGTTGCTTAAAATATTAAACATGCAAGAAAAAGAGGAGCCATATTTCAAAATTTATATTAAGGAGCTTTCAATTTCCAGACTACTAGTACAAGGCGATGCTTTTTTAAATCCCATCACCAGCATGTAACTTCCTCTATTAAGCTAGCGATTGTAACAGCAGCCGTTCTACCATGAGCATGTTCGGTTTGTGCAAAGCCAAGCAAAAGAAATTACTTTGTCACATAATGCATAATTAAACTGTGAACCATGTGGATTTGTACCTTTGAAGCACACATGTCTGTTTAGCTTAAAAATATTAGGTAGCTTGAAATACAGGGAAGAGGGAATGCCACAGTGTTGATACAAATGATCTCTACTGTACAGGCAAGGTGAAGTAGCCTGGTCATCAAATGTGATTTTACTTGACGGGAATAAACTGTCTTGAGGCTTACACAGGTTTATAGTCATATCCCAGAGGTAGTCAACATAGTGCCATTCAGAAATGGTTGGACTGCAACTCCTATCAGCTGCCAGCAGCATGGCCAATGGTCGGAGGTGGAGGAAAACACAGTATAACATCCAGAGAGCATTCTTGTAATAATATTTATTTATACCCTGCCTTTCCCCCCAATGGGACTCAAGGCAGCTTATGGCTAAAAACAAGAATCACTAAAAACGTGGGGGGAGGGACAGCCATTAGAAAACCATGAAACATTAATAGAATTAAAACTATATATGTGTATAATACCTATTTCATTAAAAGCACTCCATTCCCAAAAGCCTGTTGGAACAAGAAAGTCTTCAGCTGCCAGTGGAAGGACAAACATGGAGGGAGACAATCTAGCTTCTCCTGCGAAGGAGTTTCAGGGTTTGGGAGCAGCCACCAAAAAGGCCTTACTCAATTTTGGGAGAGGACACACATTAATTTCAATGAAACATGTTTCGCAGAAGCCTTCTTAGGATCGCCATTTCAGTGGAGGAAAGTGAAAATGAAATAACAGACAAAATTGTTTCGGATTGGTACATGAATCTGAGGCAAAGCTTCCATCTTCTATGGGATTCATAGTTGAAGACAAATGGGTGGAAGTACTTGTGACAGAAGGCATACCCCAAAGAGTTATCCAACTGCATTTATTCCTCCTTTGTCCAAAGAGTGATGTGTAGCCAAAGAGAAGGCATGATGGGATATCGTTGTGTCCCAGGTTTCTCTGCCCTGTCCTACTTCTTTATCCCTGTCAACGTTCAAAATGAAAACATACCTTTGCCATCTTGTCATTTGCCTTAATGCCATTTTAGCTTGAATCATTTGGCTTTAAGAGACAGATGAAGAAACATTTCTGGAAATCAATTATACAGCGGAATAATACCAGTTTTGCAATATTAATAAAGGTCTTTGGAGACTGCTCAGTTATTTTTGCTTCAAATCTAGTAAATTTATCCTCATGTATTATACATTGTTTAAACTTGTGTAACATAAATAATACATGGCCACTTGTAACTTATTTATGAGAAATAAACATAATTTCTTTGCTTTTTGGTAGTTCTAAGTCATGCTGTTGTTCGTGTATTTCAGCTGCACCAATTAACGACTCATGCTAAGTGCATTGAGTAATTTACCTGAAGTAAGGAATTGTAACTTCAGACATCTAACACACAAACAAAATTCATGATTAATTGAACAGCAAAGATACTGGAACCCAAAGAGTTACTTCAGGCATGTCCAATAGAAGTTTTGTAGGGATGATTGGGGAACTCAATCTTTGCAAACTTCAATAGAAGCAAACTTATTATTTAGCTCCTAGACTAATGTGTGGATCTAGACACAGCTATCATTAGGAGCTGGCACGTTTTGAATATTATGATACAGCTCAAAGAAAGCATAACATTGGACTGTCTCAGTGCAGTGTGGATCCTGGGTTTCTTGGGTACAGAATGGATCCAGTGATGGTATGGATTCAGGTTACCCCCTTGGTATGTTAGATGACTCCCTGGTGAGGTTTGGATTGATGGCAGCAGTTCCCCACCTGCAAAGGTGGGTGATCAAATAAGACAGTCTTTCTCAACAGACCTTTGGAATCCAAGAGATTTCTGACAGCTCTGGGGGATTTTCTAGTTGGGATTGTTGGCATGCCTGCCAAAGCCCTAGTCTCATTTTGAAAGGATGGATAATTTTGTTATTTTCTTTTTGCCACTGTGCAGTGCTTTGAGTCACAAGACTCTGTTTACATTCCAGACACATTCCAGGCTGTTGGAAGTCTCACAAGAGACTGGAGATGGATGTGAAGTTACTGGTTTCCTGTTCCTTTGCTTTTTTCAGTTGCTCTCTGCCTTTCACAGAGAGAGGATGATATCTTTTCTGTCTGCGTAGCTAGAAAATAGAGCATAGCAATGTAGCCATAAATCTCATCACTTCTGCATGCTGCTTTGATTCTCTGCTGAATGGGGGATGTGCCTGGAGCCTCATCAAAGGCTCAGGTCATTAATCATGCCGGAGGGTGATTCTGGAAGATGAGCTTTATCAGCTCGGTCGAACGGAGATTCCGGCATTTTTACCCTCACCCCACTGTGTTCATGTCCTCCCCACAATTCCTTTCCATTGGATGGGAGTATCTGAGAAGGCTTGCAACATAAAGTAATAAGAGAGCGAGGTCTAGCAAACAACATCTGTTGTGGTTATAGTTTTTCATAGTTGTATAAATGTAGGGCACCATTTGGGGCAAAGGGGAACAGCTGGTTTTCAATTCCAGAGGTAGATAATAATACATACAGCACCCAAATGGAAAGCATAGACTTATTTCCTCTTACTTTCTGAGAGTAAGTGGGTGACAGAAAGAGAAAATTGTGTCCCTACCACCTTTGGCTCTGTTCTGTATTCTACCCACTTTGACCATTCCTGCCTTGCTCTAAAGGAAACTCAGTTCACATCCTTAATCTGATTCTCAGTAAACTTAACTTCCATTGTATGGTTCTACAGAAAGCCCCATCATCTTACCCCTGAAGGAATCTGGTCCTCAACAGAAAAATAGTCCTGAGTCGTTCAGTCCAAAGGTAACTCTGGCCCCACCTCCATATTATGTATGCTATTCAAGCATGTGCACTCAACTAGTCTGCTTTTATTCTGGAGAAAAAGCAGCTGTGAAGCTTTGATCAATCTTCTTCTTCTTCTTCTTCTTCCTCTTCCTCTTCCTCTTCCTCTTCCTCTTCCTCTTCCTCTTCTGCGATCACTCATAGTTGAGTAAGATTGTCTTCCATAAACACTGTTTTAAAAGTGAGTCTGTAAGTGACTGTGGAGGCCAATTCTGGATCCACACATCCTTCCACAGTGGGGACATAGGTTTCCGGGCAGGAGTTGATCACGGTGAGAGTTTCTTAAGTGTACTTTCCTCTTAGCACGTTAATATTCTCCTGACCTAGACCACAGCTTCCCACAACTATTTTCTCCTCATGGTTGCTACCTCCTGGCTGCTTTTTTGACCTCAAAAGTACTGTTTACTGAAAGCAGTAACTCTGGGGAGAAATAGCAACAAGCTAGGGAAAATATCCTGCAGTCTCCAATCTGGACTGGATACAGGTTTGAAACTTATTTTGAGCCAATGATAGTTATTTTGAGCCAATGATAGCTAGCCGCTGGGGTGCCTGGGGGGGGCGTGTCTGGCAGCCGGGGGCAGGGTGATCCATGCCCATGGGTGTGGGGCAATCTGCCCATGGGGGTGGGACGAGCTTCTCTGATGCTTGGAGCTTCTCTGCCGCCTCCCCCTCAGCTGTAGGGCAGCTGAGGGAGTGGAAGCAGGCAGACTCAAGTCCCACGCTGCCTTTTCAGGCAGCGCAGAACCTGCAGGCACTTAAGCCACCACGTCACTCCTAAAAAGTTTCGTGAGCCCAATTTTATGTTTATTTTTCAAACTCATTTTGTCACACACCCCCCATTGATGACACTGGGGGTAGACTGCACCCCTGCACCCCTCCTTCCTCCACCACTGGGCTAACCTGGGAAAGAGGTAGAGGAAGATACACTTTGTTCTGATGTCTGCCTTGAACTTACAGTGGTACCTCGGGTTAAGAACTTAATTTGTTCTGGAGGTCCATTCTTAACCTGAAACTGTTCTTAACCTGAGGTACCACTTTAGCTAATGGGGCCTCCCGCTGCCCCTGTGCCACTGGAGCATGATTTCTGTTCTCATCCTGAAGCAAACCCGAGGTACTATTTCTGGGTTAGCGGAGTCTGTAACCCGAAGCGTCTGTAACCCGAGGTACCACTGTATTGTACTCTTACAGTCGAGAATATTTTCAAGTACTAAAGCAGGCTTCCTCAGCAGATGCTTTGAGACTACAATTCCCATCATCCCTGACCACTGGGTCCTGTTAGCTAGGGATCATGGGAGTTGTAGACCAAAAACAGCTGGAGGGCCGAGGTTGAAGAAGCCTGTACTAAAGTCTGATTTTCTTTCAGAAGTCCAAGAACCCTTAAGAGGAAGCTTTTAACTGTAGGTGCTGTGAATGAGAGGAGAGCAGGCAAATATAGGTTCATTCAGTGGAGGAGTCTGAGGAAGTACCATGCACCTTGGGCCTGCCCATAGAAAGCATGCCCTGCCATGGGATAGTAAAGTATTTGGAGGAGGAGGAGGGTTCAGAGGGTGAAGAAAGAGCTGTGAGTCCTTTGGATGCCCTAGGAAGCTCAGCAAACCTACTGCACCTGGAACTGGCTGCAGAGATTGCAGCTGAATAGGACACAGCTGTGAGGATCCTAAGGAAGTATAATCCACCTTGGGCCTGCCCATTAAGAGCAAGTCTAGAGTGAAAAACACAGGTCTTTTCTGCTGCTTCCAGGATCTCTTCTCATTATGTGACTTTTGCAGGTGAGCCAAGAGTTTGATATTGTTTCTTTCTATCTGTCTATCATCTATCTACCTTTGTACTAATGTATTGTTTTTAAAGGTAACTGTGTCTTTTTGCAATATTTTGTTTAAGTTGTCTGTTTTAGCTTCAGGTTGTTTTTTTACACCACTTGGAGATACTTTTAATATATTGATCGGTACTGAAATTAAATAACCAATCAGTCAATCAAATGAAGGCAAGGCAAGTGGCAATGGACGAGCTATGTTAAGAAAGTGTTGCAAAGAATAATGATTCTAATTGTTTGGATTAAGTTACAGAGTGAGGGATCCAAAAAGTTATGTCCATTGTGTCAAGTGGCTTTGGAATTCTTGTAGACTTAAACGGCGTTTTATCACCTCTGCTTGCATTTGGCCTCATTTGCTTTTCGGAACAAGTCTATTGTATGCTTTTGGTCTTATTTCTTCCCACATGAGTCCTCGGTTGCCACAATATCTGTGCCTCCACATCCAAAGTACATTTCTTCCTTTCTTTTTCCAAAGCAGTAATAATTGCATCCTTTGAGATAGTAATTAAAAATACTAAACAGTGAATTGAAAAGTAAAGGTAAACGCATGGAACAAGATTTTTGTGCAACTTGTGGATGAACATATTGGATACCATATGTGTAAATGCACCTGTAAATTGTTCATTTTCTAGGTGGATTTCTGCCCCCCCCCCGCAAAGCATTCTTAAAATGTATAACAAGAAATTGAAATTGTTCCAAATGGAAGTAAGGTCTGTGGTAAATTGGTGAGAAAGGGCAGAAAGTCGAATTAGTAGATTGTTATGTTCTGCCATTTGATTTATAAACTAATTTAAATAAAATAAGATTACAATCAGTGGCCCAGGTACTTGTCAATCACTCCAGTACTTTTCCTTTCATTGGCTGGAATACAGAAAGGTAAAACAAATTTACTTTTTGCATGTCGAGGTCCCCAAGCCACCCCCCAAATAACTCACAACGCACACTTAATTTTTGTTTAAGGTTTTTGGCATAATTTTGGCCACAACTTTATTTAAATACAAAACCGTGAGTAGTTGTTTAGGCATTGGTTAAGACTATC
The DNA here is from genome assembly GCF_965113315.1 of Podarcis vaucheri. Classification (NCBI taxonomy): domain Eukaryota; kingdom Metazoa; phylum Chordata; class Lepidosauria; order Squamata; family Lacertidae; genus Podarcis; species Podarcis vaucheri. The sequence goes on along the minus strand of NC_138767.1, from coordinate 67,099,523 downwards.
TGTCCCCCCGCCTGGGGACAGAACTGACTTCCGGGCACCACCGAAAGACAGTGTGAGGGAAAGCAAATCGGGGAGAAATGGAGCTGAGTCACAGACCTTCAATTCTCATCCGCATGCTCCCCGAAGGCTTGCCGGCCCTAGTCCCATTCCAGTGATTGGACGAAAAGATGGCAAGCCCCAGGATTCCTTTAACAGAATTCCCTTTCCGCAGCAACCACGGAGGGGCAGGCCCAGCCTATCCTAACCCCTCCTCCAACAATTTATAGCCAATGCCTAAGTGCAACCTTACAAGCTATGACGATTTGCTACGCAGTAGGCAAAAACCAAATGGCCCAGCCAATCTGCCAGATGGACAAAATTCCTACCAGGCCCCTGGCCCAACGGCAGATGACCCCATGACAGGCATAGCAAGGTCAATGCAACAACCTCTTACTCAAGGGCGGGTGGGCGGGTGATCCGTTGCACGCAGCAAAGAGAAAGCTCCAGGCTGCGTGCAGAGTATTTAAACATTTTACCCCTCCCACCAAAATTGCAACATAACTTTTACCCCAGCAACCCAGTGAACCAATCACTGCCCCAGGCCATCTTTAGAGACCCTGCCTGGTAACAGAGGGGTGGCTCGGCAGACCCCACCACAACACGTGCTCTCCATGAAGGAGAACACACTTTACTTGACAATTGGGTACAATGTTTCCTCACTGAAAAGAGATATATTTTAAAGAAAGTTAAAAATTCCTTGAAATACCTTTCAATACTTGTTGGCCCCAATCAAGTGTACCCGCAAAATGATATAAGGACAGCTGTGGAGCTTTATGGCATGCTAATCTTTAGTATATACTTACTCATACCAGGAGTGTTGTGGGTGTAGACATGTAGAAAACCAATCTTGAGCCTTCCTTAGCAACAGAAAATCCACCTTCCAAAACTCCATCTTTCAAATTTAGAATTGCTCCATTTGTGCCTCCATTATTTCAATATTGTGAATTGCTGGTTTCAACACAAAGCCTTGGATGCCTTTGTGCTTGTGTGTTGTGCACATTTATATTTTCATTTGTAGTTGTAGTTGCACTGAATTGTGAGTTTTGAAGGTTAAAGAATGTAGATAGCAGTATAGCCACACTGTTCATACTAGTGTAACTCATAAGAGATAGCAGCTTTTGTAATAGCTGCAGAAATTGTGGACTTGGAAGTGGCAGTATTTCTATATTTGAGCTGAATGCCACATGTACTCCAATTTCCTGCAGTATTCTTTGTGAAATCGAACCAACAGCATCCTTGGTCTGTCTGCTTGGAAGGCTTAAAATATATCTGTATCTATTGTATATATATAGCTTGTTATGTGGTTAGCTAATCGCTAATTGGGGAACAAAACATAATTACCTTTCAAATGGAACAAGTCACAGTTGTTGAAAGTTCTATGCTACACTTGTCACACCTTAAAATGTTGCCTTTCAGTCTCTATATACCACAGTCCTTGTCTAATTCCAATACCCCATGCTATGCATTTGATGCGCTTCAGAATTTTTTCTTTGCACCCTCATTTTAAAGGCATAGATGTTTCACAGCCATTAAACTCTTTTCTTATTTTTCTTTATGTGCTCCCCCACTGTGCCACAGCATCATCACTCATGCAGAAGCTGTCATGAATTTTATTTTATTAAATTTAATTCTCAGTTACTGGGGTGGAGTTTTGGAACCCATGCACAACTGCTCGGGCAATTAGGATGGACAAGGAGAGTCACAGCTGTAGAATCTAACAAATTGTTATGTATGGAAGATTCAAAGAACCAATGATCCTTGTGCCTTGCCTGATTATGTGCAGCAAAGTGCACTTTTTGATAGTGGAAGATAGGGGTGGGTGGGTGTATTCAAGACATCTTTTGTTATCTTGAATGAAACTCCTCGGAAAGAATTGTTCGATAAAGGGGACATTTCTCCTACCCAGTAAAGATCTTATGCACAATAGAGGTCTATTTTGGTCTGCCCGCTAAATATTTCTGTCTTGTATGCAATACAGACATAGAAGCTCATGTGCCATTCTTTTCTGGTGCTTTCATAAAGCAGAATAGCAAGAAGCATGAAATGTGACTGCATATTCCATAGTAAAATAATAATAATAAATCTTTCAATTTAAGAGGAGAGTTCAGCTGCTTCTGAATGTCACTCATGCGCCAAAAAGAAGGTAATTGTGAATTCAAACAAACACTTAAACATCCTTGAATATTTTGTGCAAACTTGCACATCATTCTTGCTTCTAATTTAGGCCCCATGTACTTATGCCTTAGACTTTCAGCTCAACATTAGGCTGAGCAGCTTCCTCAATCACTTGCTTCATATAGACACAATGAATTTCTGCCTGAGGTTGTAGCAAAATTAAGGTTTGATGTGAGAAAACAAAGGGTGTTTATTGCTGGCAATAATGGCTCAGTGGGATTGCTCTCCAAAAGCTGAGGAAAGCCCAAAAGGATGGGGCCTGCTTTATATTGTTGTTGTTTAGTCGTTTAGTCGTGTCCGACTCTTCGCGACCCCATGGACCAGAGCACGCCAGGCACTCATGTCTTCCACTGCCTCCCGCAGTTTGGTCAAACTCATGCTGGTAGCTTCGAGAACACTGTCCAACCATCTCGTCCTCTGTCGTCCCCTTCTCCTTGTGCCCTCCATCTTTCCCAACATCAGGGTCTTTTCCAGGGAGTCTTCTCTTCTCATGAGGTGGCCAAAGTATTGGAGTCTCAGCTTCACGATCTGTCCTTCCAGTGAGCACTCAGGGCTGATTTCCTTAAGAATGGATAGGTTTGATCTTCTTGCAGTCCATGGGATCCGTGAAGGCAGTCCCCCTTCATGGATCACTGCCTTGCCATGGCGAAGGGGCTTGAATAACTCTAGAGAAGCTATGAACTATGCCGAGCAGGGCACCCAAGATGAACAGGTCCTTCCAGTGAGCACTCAGGGCTGATTTCCTTCAGAATGGATAGGTTTGATCTTCTTGCAGTCCATGGGACTCTCAAGAGTCTCCTCCAGCACCATAATTCAAAAGCATCAATTCTTTGGTGATCAGCCTTCTTTATGGTCCAGCTCTCACTTCCATACATCACTACTGGGAAAACCAGTACATTATATACATAGAAAACCAGTGCTTTATATACATAGTTGTTATCTGTTAAAGCAATACATGTGCATAAACTTCCTCCAATCTAAAGTTACAACAGAATACTAATTATACCATGTATGGTCTTTCCTTCATTACCTATGAAACAAAGGACACTCGCTTGTCAAATGTAGACACTTAGGAATGCTGTTTACAACCTTGGGACGAAAGCTGCTCCTAGCACAAGATAAGGCACTTACAAAGAAACCACAGACATAAGGCCTCTAGCCTGGCTAGTTAGCTCAGCTTATATTGCATTAAAGTCTCCGTGCAAAGTACACCAGTTTCTTCACAACAGCAGCAAACCATAGCGAATGTCTGGGCAAAAAATCTACAAGTGCCTAGTCACTGTAAGAAACCAAGTTGGACATTTGATAAATTTCTGGTCAGGGAAGTCTTAATTTGGGCATATGTAAATCCCCAGGGACACGGGTGGTGCTGAGACACGGGTGGTGCTGTGGGTTAAACCACAGAGCCTAGGACTTGCTGATCAGAAGGTCAGCGGTTTGAATCCTCGCGACGGGGTGAGCTCCCGTTGCTCAATCCCTACTCCTGCCCACCTAGCAGTTTGAAAGCACGTCAAAGTGCAAGTAGATAAATAGGTACCGCTCCGGCGGGAAGGTAAACGGAGTTTCCATGTGCTGCTGTGGTTCACCAGAAGCGGCTTAGTCATGCTGGCCACATGACCCAGAAGCTGTACACCGGCTCCCTCGGTCAATAAAGTGAGATGAGTGCCACAACTGGACCTAATGGTCTGGGGTCCCTTTACCTTTACTTTTAAATCCCCAGCCCTTTGCTTTGTTAGTCTAATGGAATCGAACAAAGTTTTTTAGACCTTTTGTCTTGTTTCCATATCCACCTCCAATTTTGCTTTAGGACTCGGGCATGTCCAAAGTCCATTTCAGGGGCCAAATCTGGCCTGCCGGTCGATTTAATCTGGCCCCTGTGGCAGTATATGTCCTGGGGGAAAATCCTTTAAACAACCTCAGCAAATTCAATCCTAAGGAAAGCTCAACGACTTTGGGTTAAATCCTAAAAAAAAGGTCAACAACTTTACTTTCTGTCCCTCTTTGAAAAAGGTTTGGGCATCCCTACTTTAGGTAGAATTCAGTGGCAGAGCTCTTGCATTTCCTGCTACAAGTCCTGAGCAGGACTTCATACCTCTCCAGTGTGGGACATCCTGTCTTTTTGCCTGAGATCTCAGTGGCCATTTGGGGTGCCACGCTCTTGCATGTTCTTGTGCTGCACTCCCCCCCCCCAAAAAAAAGTGCTTTTGGGGTGAGTCATGTGACTCATCTAGGAGTGTGTTTCAGAACAGGCACATCCCAGTTTGGGGCTTGAAAAAGTTGGAGGGTATGGGACTCTTCATAATTGCTACAGGCCTTGTGTCTGTTGTTTCTTTGTAAGTGCTGCCTTATGTGCTAGGAGCAGCTTTCGTCCCAAGGTTGTAAACAGCATTCCTAAGTGTCTACATTTGACAAGGGAGATACCGTGGGATAACACTCATCTCACTGCATCACCATGGTGCTTTGATGACATTTGGTGCCCTTTGGTTCCTTCGAACGCTTTTCAGGAGCACTTCTTTGCCCTGACCCCATTTCCTCACATGGCTTCATTGGACTGTTTTGCTTATGTATCATCACATCAGATGCAGATGCGCTGATATTAGGATTAAATGGCAGTGTGCAACAGAGGACGGGCTGAGAGGACAAAGGAAAGAAAAATGGGATTTTTTAAAAAATATGCTTTTCAGGTTTATACATTTCACTAATTTCAGGTTTATACATTTCACTAATTTTACAATCATTTTAACATTTCAAAGCTTGACTTTCTTCCCCCGCTTTATTTTTAATATCCCCTGCATATCCAAATTAACTGAATTTGATCATTTATTCATCTACTTTAAATATATACTCTTATAAAACTGCAGGTTATTACAATAATCCTGGCAATGTTCTTATCTCTTTACAATTTATCTGTAAAAATTCAACAAACCGTTTCCATTCTTTTATAAAAAGCTTGTTATCTTGATTTCTTATTCTTCCGGTAAGTTTCGCCATTTCTGCATATTCCATAAGTTTTTTTATCCATTTTTTCTTTGCTGGGACTTCTGCTTCTTTCCATTTTGGGGTGAGTAACATTCTTGCCACTGTAGTATCATACATTAAATAAATTTCTATACAGTTTAGGTAGTTCTGTCCGTATAATTCCCCGAAAGGAAAGCTTCTGTGTGCTTTTTTACAAATGTTATTTTAAATATCCTTTTCAGTTCATTATATATCATTTCCCAGTAAGCTTTAACCTTACTACAAGACCACTACATATGATAAAAAGAGTCACCTTTCTCTTTACATTTCCAACACTTACTTGATTTAGATTTATAATTTTTTGCCAACTTACTTGGTGTTAGATACCATCGATATATCATTTTCATATCATTTTCTCTTAGACCAGGCATCCCCTGTTGGGATACTGCCAGAGAGATATCGTCCATCATGGCCCCAAGCCGGCTGCCGGACGATCCATCGATCCCTGTAGTCACGCAGCTTCTAGCGACACAAGTTTCCTGGAAATACCTTGCCACATTCCAGGGCTCGTGCACACTCTTTATCAGCAGATAATGCACACAGCAGGAGATGCACAGCAGGAGAGCATATTTACAGACTTTATTTAGTGTTGATCAGAACAAAGAAAAACATGACCGTTCTGAGTCAGTGTCTCCGACCGACAGAGAAACGAAAGCAACAGCAAACATAAACATCCTGTGAACAGGACATGCGCAGACTCTGTGACTCACAAAGCCTGCCCCCTTTTAACGTGGAACGGAAATATCCTAACATCCCCAACCTGCAGCCCTCCACATGTTTTGGCCTACAACTCCCATGATCCCTAGCTAACAGGACCAGTGGGCAGGGATGATGGGAATTGTAGTCCAAAACATCTGGAGGGCTGAAGGTTGGGGATGCCTGTCTTAGACCATAACATATTGTAGATTTTATGTCCATATCCCACGATCATTCCCATGCTTCCATGTTAATATTATGACCAATATCTATTCTCCAATGTATCATTAAGGATTTTACTTGCTCATCCTTTGTCTCCCACTCCGATAATATTTTATACATTTTAGACAGCACTTTTACATTACATTCCAACAGGTCTCTCTCCGGTTGTGATATTTGAGAACAGCACAGAAGATGTGTGGTTGCAAACAAGTGTGCAACAAAGGGCAGTTTAGGCACATTTTGACATTCATGAACACTAAACATGCTAAATAGTTTGGGCTCGGCTCTTGTTTCTACAAAAACCTCAGAAAATATAATTATTCTTAAACTGAAACATGCACATGAGCACACAGAAGCAGCAGACATGGCTTATTTGAAATAGTTCTGTGTCGCTTAAAAGAAAAGCAAATGAAAATTATGAGTGACGCATTAGCATGCATATTTACACATTAATTATTGCTTTTCTACTCTCTGCAGTCATGTTCAGCAACAGAGACTCCCCCCTTTTTAATTGAATCTGAAGAAAAGCCCTCCACATTGTTCCCCCTCTTTACTCTAAGTGGCTGTGTTAAGAAGAGCTGACAGGAATTTGGAATGGAAAAATAGCAAAACAAGCTCATTGTGTGCTAGTGGGAAAGAACATTAGCCAGGCTTTGTTGTTTCTGTGAGAAAGAAGTGGGGGGGGGGGCAGTCAGCAAAGGCTTTTATGAGATTCTTCTGATGATTCCTGCTTAATCCATCCCATACTTAAAATAGAATTACTTACAACAACACAAGTTTTTGCCAGTCTCACCTTGACTTACAGAGCCAAAATCTGATGCTGGCTGCTTGGTATAAATCAGTAGCATGACAGCATATTATACTAAGTTGTTTTTACAGTCATGTTGCTGACTCCAAATCCTGAGAGGCAGTGAGGCCAATGAAACTGTGTAAGCCTGGTATGAACTTCAAGAAATGTCAATAAATCCCACCTCCAAGAAGATGTGAACAGTATGAGACTCCTAATTTCTTCACTGGTTACTGAGCAAAAATGGCACCTTAAATTTCTCCATGCTTATTTGTAGCCAGCATATGCAGATATGCAGATGACACAACATTGATGGCAGAAAGTGAGGCGGAATTAAAGAACCTTTTAATCAAGGTGAAAGAGGAGAGCGCAAAATATGGTCTGAAGCTCAACATCAAAAAAACGAAGATCATGGCCACTGGGCCCATCACCTCCTGGCAAATAGAAGGGGAAGAAATGGAGGCAGTGAGAGATTTTAATTTCTTGGGTTCCATGATCACTACAGATGGTGACAGCAGTCACGAAATTAAAAGACACCTGCTTCTTGGGAGAAAAGCAATGACAAACCTAGACAGCATCTTAAAAAGCAGAGACATCACCTTGCCAACAAAGATCCGTATAGTTAAAGCTATGGTTTTCCCAGTAGTGATGTATGGAAGTGAGAGCTGGACCATAAAGAAGGCTGATCGCCGAAGAATTCATGCTTTTGAATTGTGGTGCTGGAGGAGAAGGGAAGTTTGTGTCCTGGATTTGAAATAGAGTGGTACCTCTGGTTACGTACTTAATTCGTTCTGGAGGTCCCTTCTTAAGCTGAAACTGTTCTTAACCTGAAGCACCACTTTAGCTAATAGAGCCTCCTGCTGCCACTGCGCCACCGCCGCACAATTTCTGTTCTCATCCTGAAGCAAAGTTCTTAACCCAAGGTAATATTTCTGGGTTAGCGGAGGCTGTAACCTGAAGTGTATGTAACCTGAAGCGTATGTAACCAAAGGTACCACTGTACCTTTGCAGTTATCACGAAGCAGAGAAAATCTCAGTGAATATGAGTCAACAAGATTCTGAATTTGGCCCTACAGAAACCTTGCTGACCTAACATCTAGTCTTAGGTAAAGCTTTTTTTTAGGTCACCCAGGGGATGAGGATTTGACACATGTCTGTCTTCCCAGACAATGGGGCTTCAGTTCCCACAATGAAGAAACTAGAATCCACAGCGTGAAACCAAACTGGTGTGCTGAATAAGGTTTGGAGAAGACTGATCTATGGCAAGTTTGTGTCATTGGAGAGCCAAGCTTCAAAGCAATGCTTATCTTCTTGCTCTGTTAAGAACATGGGTAGGCAAACTAAGGCCTGGGGGCTGGATCCGGCCCAATTGCCTTCTAAATCCGGCCCACGGATGGTCCAGGAATCAGTGTGTTTTTACATGAGTAGAATGTGTGCTTTTATTTAAATGCATCTCTGGGTTATTTGTGGGGCATAGGAATTTGTTCACTTCCCCCCAAAAATATATATAGTCCAGCCCCCCCCCACAAGGTCTGAGGGACAGTAGATCGGCCCCCTGCTGAAAAAGTTTGTTGACCCCTGGTTAAAAAGGTCACTTTGGCCTTCAGGAATCCTGCTTTGCAGTTTAGAGATGATATGTTACTCTTTCCAGTTTGCACTGGGAGATGTCCCAGGTCCTGTAGAGTGTCATCCAGTCTTCTCTCTACACAGAACCCGAATATTGTCAGCTTGCTGTCGTAATCTTGCCACAAATCAATTTCCTTCAGGCCTTGTTCAACACTTTGTGGGATCACCAGTCCTTGGTGCCTTAAAATTGCTTACCAAAGGATGTTGATGTGTTTTGGGGGGGCGACAAGAAGATCAGCAAAAAGCAAGATGTTTCACTCTTCCATCTCTCCCAGCAAATGAGCATATTTTGAAAGAACCAGAGAAGATGAGAGTGCTAGGTCAGAGAAGCTTGAAAACAGCAGCACCATCCTCCAAATCAGGTCCTCCCTTAAAGAGGGCACATATTGCAGTGAGACCTGGACAACCGACACCCTGTGTTGTGGGTGGGTACGATTGGTCAGCCACAGCACCCGATTGGTAGGTTTCTCGAAGCTGGGTGCAATCTGGCCAATGGGACATAAGCCAAACAGTTTGAGGGACCTATTTATACTCATGCACGTGACCCAGAGCTTCTTCTTTCGACGTGTGCATTCGGAACACCCGCCCACCACTCCCTACTTTTAGGGCTTTGCACTTGACCTTGCTATGCCATCATGTGTTATCTGTCGTTGGGCAGGGAATTTTTCCCACTTGGATGATTGGCTGTTGCCATTTGTGTTTCGCCTGCCACATAGCAAATCGTCACAACTTGTAAGGTTGCGGATAGGCTCTGGTTCAGGTGATAGGGATGGGAGAATGCTCTCGCCATCCCTATGTGAAGGATATTCAGTTAAAGGAGTCCAGGGACTCGATGGTGTGGTCAACCCCTGAGAGGTGGAGAGAGCCTGTTTCCGGCTTTCTACTTATCTGTAATCCTCATAGAACTCTAGCCCAATGGATGCCATTAAGTTGACTGAATTGATTTTAGAATGAATTGATTTTAGAAGGTATTTAAATTAATTGATTGTGATTTTATGTAAACTGTTTTATGTAAACGGTTTTTATTGTTGTTAGCCGCTCTGAGCCCGGCTTTGGCTGGGGAGGGCGGGATATAAATAATAATATTATTTATTTATTTATTATCCAGGTGTTCACCCTTGGCTTACCTATGCTGGAACCCTGGGTCAGCGCTGCCTGCAAGGGTGTAGGGAGCTAGTTGAACCAGAGCCTATGCAACCAGTCACTTTCTGTAATCGATAAAGTTGTGGCCTAAATTCTGCCAAAAACCAAGACCAAAATTTGTGTCAAGTGTGAATTTATTTAGGGGGGAGGTTTCTGGGTCTGAACACACAAATAGGAAGCTACTAAATTATGGATCTATGAAGGGTGCGTTGCATATTTAAATTGTCTATTTTTTACCATCATTCTTCACTTTGGGAGAGAAGGAGCAATTGTTAGGCTATCTATTCACTGACCTCATTTTAAGATTCAGTATTTGCCATCCTGAAAAAACCGCTGATACACAGACATGGTCTAGTAAGCTTCAGAAGGAAACGTTGCTGTAAGTAAAAGCCGGTGTTGGTCTTGCTTGTTGCAAATTACAGCTTTTAACAACTATATCAACCGTGCTAACTTGGATGCAACGTAACCCCAGCGTGCAGTTTTAAGAACTTTCTGTCATTTATGAATCTGCTAATAAATCAAGTGATCTTTTTTTATGAGGAGAAAGGGTAACTCATTTATCAAGCGAATAATGATTAATAATTCAAAATGCCTATTAAGCAGATAATGATTAAGACCACATCTGAGGGAATTTGTAAGAAACTGCATGGTGAAGGGAGAGAGATCATGCAGTTATGAACAGTGATAGAATTTGTGAGTAGTGAATATTGTTTAAACAGACAGCAAGCATATTAAATTGCCTTTCTCATAATGTCACAAAAATCTTGTTTCTTCAGTAAATGGACCCGTAATTACAGTTATCAAAATATCCTAACCCTTCATGGAGATGAATGGCGCCACATGCATCAAATAGAAGGACCATGATACAGTCCCCAAACAGTAGACTGGAAGTAAGCAGCTGCGAGACAGTCTCTCCAAATGTCCTTATAGGTTTGCTTCAGAATTTCCCTTCCTTGGCAATCTGACAGTCTGATTTGTCTTGTCCTACATGCAAAATGGAACTGTATGTGATGGCTTTTCACCCTGTTTCCAGTGGCATTCTCCAGAATTCTTGATGAATATATGTGTTTGATATGCACCCCGTGTATACTTAAAATTTCCCTAGCAGTCTGTCAGGCACACGCAGGATTTGTTTTGCGTCTGTGTGTCTGTGCTTCTCTCCCTGCATCTTTTGCGGCACAGTAGAGCTCCCCCAATGGGACACGGGTGGTGCTGTGTGTTAAACCACAGAGCCTAGGACTTGCTGATCAGAAGGTCAGCGGTTCGAATCCTCATGACAGGGTGAGCTCCCGTTGCTCAATCCCTACTCCTGCCCACCTAGCAGTTCGAAAGCACATCAAAGTGCAAGTAGATAAATAGGTACCACTCCAGCGGGAAGGTAAATGGCGTTTCCGTGTGCTGCTCTGGTTCACTAGAAGCGGCTTAGTCATGCTGGCCACATGACCCGGAAGCTGTACGCCGGCTCCCTTGACCAATAAAGCAAAATGAGTGCTGCAACGACAGAGTTGGTCACAACTGGACCAAATGGTCAGGGGTCCCTTTACCTTTTTAGCGCTCCCCCAGGACTATAGTAGTCTACCTGTATTCATCAAGGTTTTAAAACAATTCCAGCAACCTCAGTATTTCCTTTGTGTATGCTGAAAGGCTATAGTTGCATTGAATGAACCCCTCCCCACAAACATAGCAATGGGCTCTTTGTCTCTTCTGAAATGCATTTTGAAAATACATCCTCCCTTTCAAAGATGTCCAGAATGACAGCAGTCAGGAAATCACATATACACAGTGTTCTCTTCACGAATTTCGTGTTGGTGCTTCTGATGTTGTTGTGATAGGGTGCAAAGTGTAATGTCACTGTACTTCTCATTGTTCTCCATCCATCTGTGCTGCTGATCAGCAAAGCTTCCCTGTGGAGTAGCAGAATACCTTTCATGAGCTAGCTAGTTTGTGTTTGTGTGTGTGTGTGTGTGTGTGTTCCTCCTAACACGCCAACAAACACATCCCACAGACCACTTTTAGCAAGCTGCATATATAAAATGTGTGTGCATGTTCCCAACAACTGTATTGTGTTCTTGTTGTACTTGATAGCATTTCCTCCCCTCCTCCTTCCAATTATGTACTTTAAATCCAGCCGTAAACCTGTTCTCTCAGAAATAAATCCCATTCGTAGCAGCTCAGTATGGTTTACGACAGTTCAATCATAATTTTGTTGTTGTTGTTTAGTCGTTTAGTCGTGTCCGACTCTTCGTGACCCCATGGACCAGAGTACACCAGGCACTTCTGTCCTCCACTGCCTCCCGCAGTTTGGTCAAACTCATGCTGGTAGCTTCAAGAACACCATCCAACCATCTCATCCTCTGTCGCGCCCTTCTCCTTGTGCCCTCCATCTTTCCCAACATCAGGGTCTTTTGCAGGGAGTCTTCTCAATCATAATACAATTAAACAAATCAGAAATGAAACAGAAACGAATCAAACAACAGTAACAAAAACAAATGGCAGCAAAAGCAGAGACGGGAAGAAGTGGGGTGGGAGGGAAACCAACTTAAGAAAAAAACCAAACCACCAAAAAATGGTTTGACCAGAAAACCAACAAGTGAGTTAATGATAAATGAATCCCCCATTGAAATGCCTGCTGGAATAGCAAAGTCTTGAAAAGGAAGTGAAAACGAAGGAAAAGGTAAAAGGGAAAGATGTTCTAGCTCCATTTGCTGAGGTGCCACTTGAAGGCAAAAGAATGGGAGAAGGCTTCAGACCACATTATTAGCGTAATAAAAAAAGGTAAAGGTAAAGGACCCTGGACGGTTAAGTCCAGTCCAAGGTGACTATGGGTTTGTGGCGGTCATCTTATGTACAGGCCGAGGGAGACAGTGTTTGTCCACAGACAGCTTTCCGGGTCATGTGGCCAGCATGACTAAACTGCTTCTGGTGCAACAGAACACCATGATGGAAACCAGAGTGCACGAAAACACCATTTACCTTCCCACCCCAGCAGTACATATTTATCTACTTGCACTGGTGTGCTTTCAAACTGCTAGGTTGGTAGGAGCTGAGACAGAGCAAGGAGAGCTCACTCCGTCATGGGGATTTGAACCGCTGACCTTCTGATAAGCAAGCCCAAGGGGCTCAACAGTTTAGACCACAGTCCCACCTGCGTCCCATACCTTTACCTGAAAACCAAGGTATGGAGGCCTTCTTTTGTAATGCACTCAGGCCTACCTTAGCCACTTTCAAGACACATAGAAGGCTTTATGGGAAGCAATGGTTTACCTGTTGGTAGCACCTGAGCAGCAGATTGAGAAGACGCACAAGTTATCTGATCCCTGTCTTCCCCACTATGGTTAGGTATATTGTATTTCTGTTGAAATAATTTAAACAGAAATACAATACATTAGCATTTGCAGATGTTATGCATATCTGCACCCACATTTGCCCCCCTTTTGATGATGCCCAAATAGCCACCCCAGAAACAGGGTTCCAAATCAATAGGCCCTTTACTACCCAATGGCCAATACTCTCAACTCCTTCAAAGTATATCACACCTCAAATTTGTGTGGGGACTGAAATTTCAAATTGGCTTGAAACCTGGATGATGGCAGAAGAGCTTACTGGGGAAAGTCAAAGGATTTCTGGCTGTCAGAAACAATGGTAGAACATTTGGAAGCTGGACTGATGCAATTTTGGGACAAGTACTGTTTGCGTGTGTGCATGTTTGCTTCCCATCTGTTCAGTCTGTACATTTGCAAATTGCTAAATAGAAAAAAGCATTTCTCACAAAAGACACCCAATAACTTCCCATTGTTTTCTCCGTACACATGAGAAAACGCCCCTATAAAATGTCTAACTTGAACAGTAAGGTGCTAGACTGGCAATGCTAACCTTTAATGGCACATTGGTTTACAAAAAGCAAAATTTGCCTACCAGCTAGGTTCAAATCATCCTTTGGCTAAATGCAAAATGCTAAGCTGTTTCCATTAGGCTCTGTCCAAATACCCTTTCTCCAAATACAGTGGAGTAGCCACTGCCACCAAGGACTATTAAGCAAGCAAATTCTGCAACCAAACATGGTTACTTCAACAATCATTTCTTTAAAACCGCAATAACAGAACACATACGCAAAATTCCATACTGACATATAAGCGACTTATTTTTTATTTTTTTGTCTGTTTCAGCAGCAGCGCCTTGGACCCATTTTTACAGGGTGGGAAATAAAATAAAATAAAAATGTCAGGGGTTGGATTCACCACTATGAAGGAGTGCCATGGCACTTTATTTAATTACGTTCTGAGTGCCAGGCAATACTTTGCTATACGAGAGATGGTAGCATGGAGTGCTTGAACAGAGTGCCCTAAATTGATCAGAGGAACTGTGAAGACTCTATGCTCAGTTGTTTCCACTTTTCCTCAGAAAAGCATTTTAGAGTGTAATATGATTGGAACATGCTGTGTGCTGGGAAAAGCTCTCTGGCTCTTGGCTTCCTTTTCTTGTTACTATATCTAATCAGCTTAGATGGAACCCTATCATTGTTAAATTCAAGAATAGGAAGTGGGAGAGAACTATTTCCCATTTCAGCGCCATAGGAGGTACACTGTACGGAAGATGACTGGCATGGCTCATGTTTTTAATATATTTTCGAGGGAAAGTGTTACAGTCTCTATCACAAGAGGTAGGCAAAACCAAATAGTGTTATTTTCCCCATCTGAATGGCAATTAAGAATGGATTTTCAGGAAAGCCAATTGCTTCCCATGCTTCTGATGAGCCTTTGGAAACAGGAAGGGAAAGCCCAATCTTTCAGCGTTTCTAAAAACGTGAATACAGTCGTACCTTGGAAGTCGAATGGAATCTGTTCCGGAAGTCCATTCGACTTCCAAAACGTTCGAAAACCAAAGCACAACTTTAGTCAGAAATTCGGCTTACAAAAATAGTTCACAAACCGAACAGTCACTTCTGGGTTTGCGATGTTCGGGAGCCAAAACATTTGGGAACTAAGCTGTTCAACTTCCAAGGTATGACTGTACAGTCAAACTGTGGCTCCCAAATGCCTCCATTTTGCAACGCTTCAGCTCCTGAATGCTGAAAACTTGGAAGTAAATGCTCTGGTTTTTGAACATTTTTTCAGAAGCCAAACATCTGACGTGGCTTCCGCTTCAGTGCAGGAAGCTCCTGCAACCAATCAGAAGCCGCGCCTCAGAAGCTGGGCGGGCTTCCGGAATTGATTATGTTCAACAACCAAGGTTTGACTGTACTAGAAGGAAGTTTTCTTTTTTCTTTTAAAAAGGAATTGTGTGTTTGCTCTTGCTTATTGAGCTGCTGTGGAAATTTCAACTAATTTGAAGCGAATTTTTGGGGCTTTCCGGGAATTTCAAGGGATGCCCAGAATTATTTGCTTTCACAGGGGATTTCTAGGTTGTCAACTGAAACAACATTCAGAGCAAAAACAAGGTTTTTCTTTTCTTTTCTAACTTGTACCAAAAACAGGTACAAACTAGTTATGGATATGGAGAGAGAGAGAGAGAGAGAGAGAGAGAGAGAGAGAGAGAGATACTAAAGCAGTCAGAGCCACTAACACTGTAATTTGGAAGTTCATTTGTGGAACAAAACTGGCAAACATATTACAACTATGTTATGTAATAAAACCATCAAATTATTAGAGTTCCGTTCCAGGAAACTTGCTTTATAGTACATTGATCATGCTATTTAAAATAGTTGTATGTTAACATTTATTGCTGCTGCTGTTAAATGTATTGTCTGACCTTCATCAGCAGGTCCACCTTAGCCACCTTGAATGACTGATGTCAGGCAGAATGGCAGCTGATAAATATATTTTAATAAATTGGGGAAGTAGTGTGCCCCCTGCAACCCTTGACAGCTAGAAGATTACAAGGAAGCTTGCCCGTGTTCCCTCCAGCCACACTATTTGAGAGGCTGTCTTTTGTTATCTGGTTCCTAGCAGCATGAGAGAAAGAGAAAAAATCTGGGACCTGTCCCTGCAATTAGCCTTTACCCTCTAGAGTTGAATTTTGTGTTTTAGGAAGGGAGGCTACACACCTCTCTTTTCTGTCTGGAAATGTGTAGATCAAAGAAAATCACCCTAAACTGATGGCTGATGTCAGGGCAAAAGGGAAAATAAATAAAGAATAAGAATAAGAATTTATTATTTATACCACACCCATTTGGCTGGGCTTCCCCAGTCACCCTGGGCAGCTTCCAGCAAAATATTAAAATACAATAGTCTATTAAACATTAAAAGCTTCCCTAAACAGGGCTACTTTCAGATGTATTCTAAAAGTCTGGTAGTTGTTGTTCTCTTTGACATCTGGTGGGAGGGCGTTCCACAGGGAGGACGCCACTCTGCCTGGTTCCCTGTAACTTGGCTTCTCGCAGTGAGGGAACCACCAGAAGGCCCTTGGCGCTGGACCTCAGTGTCTGGGCAGAACGATGGGGGTGGAGACGCTCCTTCAGGTATACTGGACCGAGGCCGTCTAGGGCTTTAAAGGTCAGCACCAACACTTTGAATTGTGCTCGGAAACGTTTTAGCTTACCATTGCTAGTGACAGTGGCGATGGTTCTTTTGGGGTCCCCAAAAGGAAGGAAGACATTTCGTTGGCTTTTGATGAATGACATGGCGATGTCAGGCAAGGAATGAGGAATTAACTCTTTATTGTCAAAAGTATACTTACAAGTTAGGAAAAGGCATATATATCAGTCCCATGTCTCTCAGCTACTCCTCAGAATGCACCCAGTAAGGCAGTCGCCTCAACAGCTTATGTATCTTCCTCACCCAAGTTGCATGCAAGCGAAGATTCATGTGCATCTAACATAGGCCCTCCAAGTGTCCCTATTTTCCAGGGACAGTCCTGGGTTTACAGAAGCCGTCCCAGTTTCTGATTTGATCCTGGAATGTACTGCTTTCCCTTAGGTTAAAGGTAAAGGGACCCCTGACCATTAGGTCCAGTCGTGACCAACTCTGGGGTTGCAGCGCTCATCTCGCTTTATTGGCCGAGGGAGCCGGCGTACAGTTTCCGGGTCATGTGGCCAGCATGATTAAGCCACTTCTGGCGAACCAGAGCAGCACACAGAAATGCCGTTTACCTTCCCGCCGGAGCGGTACCTATTTATCTACTTGCACTTTGACGTACTTTTGAACTGCTAGGTTGGCAGGGGCAGGGACCGAGCAACAGGAGCTCACCCCATTGTGGGGATTCGAACAGCCAACCTTCTGATCATAATGTCCTAGGCTTTGTGGTTTAACCCACAGTGCCACCCACATCCCTCCCTTAGGTTAGGATGTCCTTATTTTCATCAGAGAAATTTTGTATGGTATGATAACGTGTCTCTGCTCCTTCCACTTCAATCCTCTTCTGGTCCTGGGAGACAGTGGAGCAGAAGACTTGGGGTGTGAAAGTGCTTGACACTAACCAAGTTTGATCATCATCATTTTTAATTTGTATAGCGTCTTTCTATCTTACAATACCCAAGGCAGTTTACAAGCTGAAGAAACAAAAAAAATTACATCTTATAACAATCTAATGCAATACAAAAATGTGATAATGAAACGTAATTTTAAAATAAGCAACCTACATCAGAATAGTAACATTCAACAATCATTAGAACAGTATTCAAAAATAATAATAATATTGACATAGAAAAGGTAAACAGAAATCCACTCAACAGTTACAATAAATAATTTCTAAACTATAATCAATAAAACAACGGCAAGCCACAGTACATCAAATAATACAATACAAATTGAGAAGCAGAGACTAGAGGGTGGAGCAAGGCAGGTGCCTGATCCATCTCTCTCCCCTCCTGCACCCAAGTGATTTTTGCATCTGGAGCAGAAAATCTCACAAGAACCTTTCTCTGGCAGTAAAAATGCTGTACTAAACAACAGACAATTTGCTGCCCATTCATGATATCCCAAATCTGCCGTCTGTGGTGGATGCCACTCTTTGCCTAATAGTGGGGCCATTCACGAAGCTTTAACTTTTCCTTAATCTATTACGTCATCATGTTGTTGTTGTTTAGTCGATTAGTCGTGTCCGACTCTCCGTGACCCCATGGACCAGAGCATGCCAGGCACTCATATGCACTTATAAAAACTCTTATCCAAAGGCCACGGCTATTTCCTCTTCCCCGGATTTGCCACTCAGAAATCATGCAGGAGAATGGAATGATCTTCCAGTGCTATGTAGAGTACCTGAGGTAAGGCCATTGAGAGTGAAGGGCAACATGAGCAACTAAGAGAACATTTGGTGCAAATATGCAAAAAGCTTTGAATATTTCCAGCTCTGCTGCAGATTTCACAGAACGCACTGGCTTGTTTTCTCCTAAATTGGCATCCTGGAGGATGCTCATTTAGACCACAAAGAAATAAAAATAAAAATGCCACAAATTATTTCTCTCGCCAGAGGTAAGGGGAGTGGTGGGCAATTAGAACGGAAGCTCTTTTTGTTTCTGCTTCTGAAGTGGAGCTTGACTTTCCTTTAATCAAAGAGTATCTAGCCCTTGCCATTTCTCTTTATGCTGCTTGACAGCTACTCTTGCGCCTTTGTTTGTGATGTTAAAACAAACACAGAGCAATATAGATAAGCAGAGTTTTGAAGTTGTTCCCAGTATAGCCCGACAACAAAGGGGCATGGATTGCTTTTAAACGCAACTGCACTGTTCCAAAACAGACACGTATTCCACTTAAGCCTGCAAGCAAGAATCCTGGCATTTGCAAGTGGGAGAACAGTGGCTTGGCCAAGACCATCTGCTCTTCCTTTCCTTCCTTTCCTTGACATGTGGCAAAGAAACTATGTGTCCACAAGCCATATGGGCATCAAGTCTCACAGGAAAGAGGTGTCAGGCTTATACGTGATATTAGTGTTCTTGTGTCTTGATTAGCTGAAGTCGCTGAAGTTTGCAATTACCTGATTTCGTATACAAAATTACTCATTTCATAATATCTGGCTGTATTATATACTGAACCCCATTCTTTCTCCACCCCAGATTCCGAACCTGCTCAGAAAGTACCATATTTTTGTTCTATAGGACGCACTCCCCCCCTCCAAAAATTAAGGGGAAATGTGTGCCCATCCTATGGAGCGAATGCAGGCTCCTTGGCTTCAGCGATAGCAACGCGAAGCCTCTGAGAGCCAGTTGAGAGCCAGTGTGGTGTAGTCGTTAAGAGCGGTAGTCTCGTAATCTGGGGAACCGGGTTCACGTCTCCGCTCCTCCACATGCAGCTGCTGGGTGACCTTGGGCTAGTCACACTTCTTTGAAGTCTCTCAGCCCCACTCACCTCACAGAGTTTTTGTTGTGGGGGAGGAAGGGAAAGGACAATGTTAGCCGCATTGAGACTCCTTAAAGGTAGTGAAAGGCGGGATATCAAATCCAAACTCTTCTGAAGCACAGAGGGAGCGCTCCCTCCGTGCTCCTTGGCTTCGCATCGCTTTCACTCTCCAGGCTTCAGGGAGAGCCGCCTGAAGCCTTTGGAGCACAGCAGGAACTCACACTGCACTCCAAAGGTTTCGGGTTCCTTTTGCTGAAGCAGGGAGAGCAAGACTCTCCTGGCTTCATCAGAGAGGGAGAGCTGTGCAGCGCCCCTTCAGCGAAGTGGGAGGAGAAATGGAAGGGGCTCAGTTTCTCCTGCCGTTTCACTGAAGGGGCGCGGAGCAGAGAGGGGGAGATTTTTCCCCCTGTTCTCCCCCTCCTATGGTCTGGTGCATCCTATGGTCCGGTGCGTCCTATAGAGTGAAAAATACGGTGAATTTAGATTTTTGCACGGTCAGCCACACATCCAAAGCCACCTAAATTGTAAGCTCACGAACACAATTTGTTTAATGGCAATCAAATGGTCTAGAGATGCTTGCTGATTGCTTTGAATACCTCCCAACCAAGAAGCCTTTTGGGGGGAGTATATTTTTTTTATCCAGGTCATGATTGTGGGATGTCTGTGATAGACTGGAAGATGAGACCTAAATATCTGAACTGTTGAACCTGCTCCAAATTCTAATCTTTGACAACCCATTTGCTCAGGGAGATGCAGCTAGGGGGAAAAAAACCACACATATTATATTTGCTTTATTAAAATTAATTTTCAGTAGGTTCTCAGTACAATAGTACCTGAATACTCTCAGTAAACATTTTGAACTTGTCATGGAGAAAGCCAAGAGAACTACACCATCTGCATAAAGTAGGAGGATTACTCTAGTCTCTTCCAGTTTGGGGCAGTAGAAATCTGAGGAAAGGCAGACAGTAGACAAATCATTAGAAAATAACTTAAAGAATGTAGAGGCCAGTATTCCACCTTGTTGAACCCTGTTGGTAACAGAAATGGGCTCAGTTAAATCTCTTTCTTGGCCATATCTCCCTTGAAGAGAAGCGTGACAAAGGATAAGAAAGAGGAGCCTTTTCTCTGTATCATTCCAGTTTTTAGCATAGGTGCTGCTGTAGCGAGCACAGAAAGAGGAGCCTTTTGTTGACAGAGGAAGAGCATAACTTAGCCCAAAGTCTGTCTGAAGTCGCATTCTACCCTATTTTGAGCTGCGGGAGGAGAAAGAAATGCGCTGTTAGCAAGGTAAGCCGATAGCTAAACATTATCCAGGTAGCTGAAGGCTGGACAGGAAAACCACAGAAGATGGATGTGAAAAATCAGTAGCCCTTCGGATGTTGCTGGACACTAACTCTTATAATTATTATCATTAATTTATTAATTACATTTATATACTGCCCTTCATCCAAAGAACATCCCAAGCTAACATGACCAATAGGGATAATATTGGGAGTTAGCCAACATGATTTGGAGAGCCC
This sequence comes from Podarcis vaucheri, assembly GCF_965113315.1. Classification (NCBI taxonomy): domain Eukaryota; kingdom Metazoa; phylum Chordata; class Lepidosauria; order Squamata; family Lacertidae; genus Podarcis; species Podarcis vaucheri. The sequence goes on along the minus strand of NC_138767.1, from coordinate 67,079,025 downwards.
CAGATTCCCCATCCCTGCTATAAAGACTGAAACCATGCGGCAAAAATATAACATATTACTTTCCACTGACCAGCCAGATGCTTCAAGGAAGCTGCCAAACATCATGGTAACCCCAATATTGCTTCTGAATATTGATAGGTCTATCTTGCATTGTTTTAGTTTGGAGCTCAGCTGAGAGGTCTTTCCTTTGCTTCCATTCTACATGCATTTGTAACCTACCTTCCTTTTCTTTTTTCTTTTTTTAAATTTTTAATTGATACAGCAAGAAAAAAGAAAAAAAATACCAAATAACCATAGATACATAGAATAACCATAGACACATAATTTTCTTAGCAAACAATAAAACATATATTGGTCTTAACACTAAAGACCCAACCTCCCGTCTATTCCATATTTTGATTTCATATTAATTATTGCCAATACACACTTTTATCATAATTAAACTTTTTCTTAATATATCTAATTTCTTATATCTACCTTGCAGCTATTACTGAAGTTCCTCGAATGCTGCAACAGAATTTAAACTGCTATATTTATTTTTCAGATATTCTTTGAAAACATCCCATTTTGAAACGAATTCCTATTTTGATTTATTTTTTATTTTTTCTGATAGACCATCTAATTTGGCATATTCTGTCAGCTTTTGGATCCAATCTTGTATAGAGGGGATTTAATTACTCTTCCATTTTGCTGCGATCGGAACTCTTGCTGCCACCATCGCATGTAAAAAGATACCCTTCCTCTTTTGTGGAATATCCAAATCTGTTATTCCCAGGAGGTAGGCCTCTGGTGTAACCTACCTTTCAGTTGCTGCAATTCACTTTAGACTGAGCCGTTCTTGAAAATGGTTCAAACGGTTCATGTAATATGGAAGTCAGCGTCTCTCGTGATGGCTGGAGCATATACGAGTGAACATAGCCTTCCAATCTTAGCCTGACTCCATTGTCAACATTATTGCTTCTAAGCTCAGTTCAATTTACTTACCATTTAAGACTGAGTTCCTTAAAACAGGAATGGGGAATTTGTGACGTCCATAGATTGTTGTACTACACTTCATTTCATCCCTGACCATTGGGCATGGCCTGTGGGATTAATGGGAGTTAGAGCCCACCAACAAATGGAAAAGCACAAGGCCTCCACCATAGCCATAAAAAGGTAAAGGGACCCCTGATCATTAGGTCCAGTTGTGGCCGACTCTGGGGTTGCGGCGCTCATCTCGCTTTATTGGCCGAGGGAGCTGGCGTACAGCTTCCGGGTCATGTAGCCAGCATGACTAAGCAGAGCCAGAGCACCACATGAAAACGCCGTTTACCTTCCCGCCGGAGTGGTACCTATTTATCTACTTGCACTTTGACATGCTTTCGAACTGCTAGGTTGGCAGGAGCAGGGACCGAGCAACGGGAACTCACCCCGTCACGGGGATTCGAACTGCCAACCTTCTGATTGGCAAGTCCTAGGCTCTGTGGTTTAACCCACAGTGCCACCCGCGTCCCACCATAGCCATAGAATGCAATATATTCTGTTTACCTTTGTGAGCTCATTGAAAGCACCTTGCAACTTCACATTCCCTCATTTATGACTAGTTCTGTAAAATTGTGGCACTCACAATTTGGAACTGTCTCCTCTGGGAATTAGACTAGCTACTTTGCTGTATATTTTTCACAGTTTGATGTAAACATGTTGTTCTTTTTGTTTGCCAGGATGTGTTGATTGGGCTGGTTTTTAATTACCTTTGCGGTTGTTTTTATTTTGTTTTTTAGTTACGTTGTCTGACAAGTACAAAAGAGCAATACATTAACCAATATATTATTAACATTACAGTGGGCACTCATTTCCATTTCACAGCAGAACTACCCATTTTCACAGCCACATTCCTTTTTCAGAGTTATCAGGGAAGAAGTTGCAAATCATAGCATTGGTAAACAATTGAGTTTGGCGTGTCTTTTACACATCTCCTTTTCAGAGGGAAATAGATACCAGCTTCATTAGCAGCTCTAATTTGCATGGGTAATTTACCCATTATAAACTACTGCCATACTATGAAAAACAGCCCCTTAATAAGTCATACATGGACATACTCGCATCGTGATGCTAGTTGAAGTTTGGCTGCTGTCAACAAAGAAACCTTAGAATCATAGAATTGTAGACTTGGAAGGTACCAGGAAAGTCATCCAGTCAGGGCCATCTTAAGCATATCCGGTGCTGTGGTGCAAATATCTCTCTGGCACCCGCCTGCCCCCCTCCCCCGTTTCCCAGAGTTGTCAACCTTTTTTAAGGAGGTCCAGCTCATCGCATGGACGATGTGCACTCGGCGCTGCATGTAAGTAAGAGGTGCCCGGATTGCCACCCAGATGGCCTCCTGCGAAGCCTCCCTCTAAGCGCCTGGTGCCCCTTACCTGTCCCCATCCGGAGAAGTCTATGCCACAGGAGGGGAAGCAAGCAGAACAGCTGGCTTGCCAGCTGTGCCATCCTCGCTCAGTGCCAGGATCGTACAGGGCGCTTCCCTGCTCTGCTCGCAGACTCCGCAGGCAGGCGCACAGAGGGTGCAGCCAAAGAGGGGTGGGAGAGACACGCCCGCCCCACCCCATGCCCGCCGCTGATCATGCCCACCAGGCACCCAGGGAGCCCCAGCGGGAGGGGACACGAAGGGGCTTCCCTGAGCTGGACACAGCGTGCTCCGATGGGTGGCTGAGAGGAGAGGAGCGGGCTGCCCCAGAGCGGGGAAGGGAGCATGCCCTGACTCTCCTTTCTGGACACTCAACCTGTGGCACCCTCCAAAATATGGCGCCCCAGCGCCCCACGCCACTAATGACTATGGGTAAGACACCCCTGCATCCAGTACAACCCCCAGCAATGCAGGAATTGGCTGCTTACCCTGCTCTGAGTAGGCAGCTGTTGTGGCTCCTCAAAAGCTGCCCTCCATTCCCAGGGCAGTGAGGACTCACATCCCAGCAGCCAGCCATTGTAAATTCCCTGGCCGGCCACATTGTAGAGTGAAAAGCCCACCAAACACAAAAGTTTAATTTGCCCAATTGTGGCATCCAAGGGGGAGGAGCCTGGATGGTGAACCTGAGCACCGAAGTTCTCACTCTGGTCCACAGGCCACGGTTAATGGCTGACTGCTCCTGGCACTCGCAGTTGGAAAGGTCCGTGAAGATCATGGAGGAATCTTGTTGTCCAATGAGGGACTCAAACATACAACCCTGAGATGAAGAGTCTCTCACTTTACCAACTAAGCATCCCTTCTTAACACATTGGATGCTTGGAATATTCTTTCTCTAAGCAATCTAACGAAGCAGTAAGTGGGTTCAATTTAATTCTCATCATCCCTTACCCTGGACCTGATGGGAGATGGAGTCCAACAATAGCTGGAGGGAAGAAAATTCCCTGTTCCTGATTTATATTGCCCTAAGTGAAGAACAAGAGCCCATGACACAAAACATGTATCATCAACAACAACAACAACAACAACCCAAATCAAACCTACAAATGGATCTTTTGCACATTTTAATTAGTTGGTAGATTTTCTGCAAATATCTCCTGCTCAAGATCCGGGAGTGGAATTAAAATAGAATTTTACTGGTGAGCTTTTGCTGAACCCTCATTATCCTGATAAGTCCAGAATAATTCACTGTTCCTGAAATATGCAGCTAAATGTCAGGCATTGAGTCCCTCCTACCCCGCCCCAATTAATCTGTTATTTCATAGGTACTAAGATGTGAGATCTAAAACATGAATTTACAATGATGTGAACAATGCTGCGAGCAAGTAACCTCATAACTTTTCTTAAATTCATTGAAAAGCTGAAGAAAATCTGTCAATACTCGGTACCCCCAGTTAAAACACACCCTGGGTAGATAAATCACAGGCAATAAAAGAAGGCACACCTCTTTTGAAAGAAACAGGTAACTCTCCAATCCCCCCAACATATCAATGTATAATTTGAAAAATTGGGAGAGTGCAAGGAGGCTGAGGGCAGCATGTCCACAAGTGTTGAATTGGGACATTAGTTCTACACATAAATGAGCATTCTACAATTGAATATGCCTATATGTATTAGGTTTGCATGCCAAAATATATAGCTCTGCGAGTGCGGCTTTCTCCTGATTGAAGTGCAGAGTGTTTGAGGACTGGGCATTCGCAGGGAAACTAAAATGCTTGTTCACAAAGCTATTGTACTACCAACCTTACTGTATGTGGACCACTTATAAACGCCATCTCCAACTTCTCGAAAGATTCCATCAACGGTGTCTCCGAATATTTTTACACATCATTTGGGAAGACAGGAGAACTAATACCAGTGAACTGGAAGAAGCAAAGACCACCAGTGTTGAAGCAATGATGTTTCAACATCAACTTCGTTGCACTGGTCATGTTGTGTGGATGCCTGATAATTGTCTTCCAAAGCAACTACTCTATTTTGAACTTAAAAATGGAAAACGTAATACTGGTGGTCAACAAAAGAGGTTTAAAGACTGTCGCAAGGCAATTTTTAAAAAATGTAGTATAAACACCAACAATTGGGAAACACTGGCCTGCAAGTGCTCCAATTGGAGAACAGCCTTTACGAAAGGTGTCATGAGCTTTGAAGACACTCAAACTCAGGATGCAAGTGAGAAACGTGCTAAGAGGAAGGAAGGCACATTTGGCAATTCCACACCATGATCAACTCCCACCCAGAAACCAATGTCCCCACTATGGAAGGTTTTGTGGATCCAGAATTGACCTCCACAGTCACATAATAATAATAATAATAATAATAATAATAATAATAATAATAATAATAATATCTTTATTGTCATTGCCCCCTCTCGGGGACAACAAAATTACTTGGCTGCTCCATCCACCCAGGTAGGGCACTCCACACAAAATCAAAACAACTATAAAAACACTAATTAAAACAATACAGTATAATACAGCAAGGAAGATTAGATGACTTTCAAAGTCCGGGCTTCCCATTCAGGGCCAAGATCGCTCTGGAGAAGAAGCTGTTCTTAAGACTGCTCGTTCTTGTCTTCATCGTCCTGTATCTCCGTCCCAACAGCAGGAGCTCGAAGAGACAGTGACCAGGATGTGACGGATCTTTTACTATGTCCAGTGCCTTCCTATTTCACCTTGTGGCATAAATCTGCTCTAGGGTGGAGAGTGGGCAGCCAACAATGCTCTCTGCTGCCTTAACAACTCTGCACAACCCCAACCTGTCCTGGGTAGTACAGCTTCCGTACCACACACATAAGCCATAAGTGAGCATGCTCTCAGTGGCACAGTGATAGAAGGCAAGCAGCAGTTTCTGCGGAAGATGGTTTTTCCTTAGAATTCTCAAAAAGTACAGTCTCTGCTGCACCTTCTTCACAAGCCCCCTTGTGTTGACACTCCAGGACAGATCCTCTTGTAATTCAATGCCCAAAAATCTGAACGTTGTTACCCTCTCCACACAGACCCCATCAATCAAAAGTGGCTGGACATTGCTCTTCTGTCTCCTGAAGTCCACCACAAGCTCCTTTGTCTTCCGTGTATTTATGAGCAAGTTGTTAGCTCTGCACCACTCTGTCAGCCGCTCCACCTCATCTCTATAGTCCGTTTCACCCTCCCTTTCAGAGATGAGCCCAATCACGGTTGTGTCATCTGCAAATTTGACAACCCTATTACTAGGGTGAGCAGCGACACAATCGTACGTGTAGAAAATATAAAGTAGCGGACTGAGTACGCATCCCTGTGGTGTTCCTGTGTTAGTCTTAAGCATACTTGAGGTATAAGGGCCCAACCGAACCCTCTGGGGGCGGTCTGACAAGAAGTCCAATATCCACCCACAAAGTGATAACGGAAGCCCCAGATCTTCCAGTTTAGACATCAGACGTTGTGGTAGAATGGTATTAAATGCTGAGCTGAAATCTAAAAAAAGCAGTCTGGCATAACCCCCCCCCCCCGCTGCTCCAAATGTGCAAGAACGGCATGGAGGGCAATCGCCACAGCGTCCTCTGTCGATCTTTTCGTTTTATAAGCAAATTGGAATGTGTCCAGTCCCTCTGGTAGGCAGGCAATGACATAATTTCGTACCAGCTTTTCAAAGCACTTCATGATTATAGGTGTGAGTGCTACTGGACGAAAGTCATTCAGATCTTGCGGGTTAGATTTTTTTGCTATTGGAACGATAGTAGAGGACTTTAGGCAGGATGGAACAATAGCCTGGGCTAGGGATCGATTTAAGATCCCAGTGAAAACTCCTGCTAGTTGATCTGCACAGTCTCTCAATACCCTTCCAGCTACCCCATCTGGCCCTGTGGCCTTCCTTGGGTTGATTCCCTTCAACACCTTCCTCATCTCTTCTTTTTCCACAGAGACTACTACATTCCTTTGTACTAATGATGGTGATGGTGGTGATGGTGGCAAGGCCTTCACAGGGAGTGGTGGTGGTGGTGGTAAAGCCTCAGCAGGTGTTGCTGCAGATGTTACTTCAAAACGGGCAAAAAAGGCATTCAAATCCTCTGCGAGGGATTCCCCTCCCTCGTCTGCCAGGGAATCCTTGGATTTATACCCTGTTAATTCTTGTACACCTTGCCACACCTGCCTGGTGTTGTTACTTTGTAGATGATTCTCCAGCCGCTGTCTATACACCTCCTTTGCTACACGGATACCTCTCTTTAGATCCGCTCTAGCTAAGCTGTACAATGACTTATTTCCACTTCTGAAAGCAGTAGTTCTTGCCTTTAGCAACCCCTAGACCTCCCTTGTCATCCAGGGCTTCCTGTTTGGGTAGATCTTTATCCGGCGCCTCCGTGTTACATTGTCAGTGCAGACAATGTACAGACTCATTGTTAAAACCGTGTTTATGGAAGACAATCTTACTCAGCTACGAGTGATCACCGAAGAAGAAGAAGAAGAAGAAGAAGAAGAAGAAGAAGAAGAAGAAGAAGAAGAAGAAGAAGAAGCAGCAGCAGCAGCAGCAGCAGCAGCAGCATGCCAAATTGCTTTGTATAACAATCCAGCTGACTGGTACTTGTTGCGTGATACACAACAGCAACCATCAAGAATGCTCTTAAAAGGCTAATTTATTGTTGCAGTTTAATTTTGAAAATATTCAAAAGTTGGCCTTCAATCTGAGAAGTTAGAGACATGCTTTGGAATTTTGGGAGAAACATTGATGTTGTCTTTTATCTTCAAAGTTTTTTTGTGTTTTTTTTTAAAGGAATGTAGTGGCTTATTCTGTGTGAAGGCTTGCAGTTGTTTTTTATTATGTTGCCCAGGGGAAAGGATTTAATGGACAGACTGTGGGGGAGTCCAAAGGTGTAAAATAAGTGCAGTTGACAATGTGCCTGCACACTTTTATCACAGGGATTTGCCACCCACTACTCAAATGCGCATGTGGCAATTTCTTATAACAAAGCTCAGATGTGAACTTGCATAAAATGAAGCTTGGCTGGACATGCCTTCTCTCCTCCATTTACTAATATATCTAATCTCAGTTTTGAAAGAAAACTGCTCCTTATTTTGCAGAATGGCATCTTGTAGGGGGAGGGGTGGGAGAGAAGGCCATCTGTGCTGTCAAGAAAAAAGATTTCGAAAATGGCACATTTTTAGAAAGATGAAACTTTTAAAAATCTCACTTTCTTTTCTTCGTCTGAACCATATCAACTGGAAACGAATGCAGCCCACTGGTTTACAATAATGTTGTATTTGCAGAGGAGGACTGTAAATATTAATGTATAGTAAAGGTTTGTTCTTAAAAAAGCTGTGTTGCATATTTATGAACACGTCATGCTGAATTGGGAGAAGGGAATGGGGCCAATCCACACCCAAGCTAGAAGAGTAAAGGAAGAGGCAGGTCTCAGCAGAAACAGAACATTTATAGAATCATAGAATCATAGAGTTGGAAGAGACCACAAGGGCCATCGAGTCCAACCCCCTGCCAAGCAGGAAACACCATCAGAGCACTCCTGACATATGGTTGTCAAGCCTCTGCTTAAAGACCTCCAAAGTAGGAGACTCCACCACACTCCTTGGCAGCAAATTCCACTGTCAAACAGCTCTTACTGTCAGGAAGTTCTTCCTAATGTTTATGTGGAATCTTCTTTCTTGTAGTTTGGATCCATTGCTCCGTGTCTGCTTCTCTGGAGCAGCAGAAAACAACCTTTCTCCCTCTTCTATGTGACATCCTTTTATATATTTGAACATGGCTATCATATCACCCCTTAACCTCCTCTTCTCCAGGCTAAACATGCCCAGCTCCCTTAGCCGTTCCTCATAAGGCATCGTTTCCAGGCCTTTGACCATTTTGGTTGCCCTCCTCTGGACACGTTCCAGTTTGTCAGTGTCCTTCTTGAATTGTGGTGCCCAGAACTGGACACAGTACTCCAGGTGAGGTCTGACCAGAGCAGAATATCTATTTATTTGTTTATCCATTTATATCTTCTGCCCTTCTCCTCCCTACGCACCACTCAGGGTGGCTAACAACAGTTAAATCTACCCATAAAATACATTATTGGTGTGTTTTTTAAATAGTAAAAGGAAAATAAAGACAAGTACAGCCGAGGAAAACTAAAAGCACTGGATGAAAACTTACTGATCCAATAAAAGAGATGTCTGCCTAGGAAGAAAGGTATGTGAGTTTTGTCTTTCAAGTATGAGAAGTATTTGACCCCCCCCCCCTAGTAATCTGAAGTGGCAGAGTCCAAGTCCAGTAACAGACAAAGCACATGGGGTTGCTGATCTTGTTGTTTGGGTCTAAGACTTCAAACAGCTTACAATATTTCACAGAGGTGCCCGACTGGAATTATGAATTAAAATGCATTCTTTGTGGTGATAGCAATCCCCACAGACCACCTCCAGCACCTTTACTGTTGCTGTTGGCTCCCTGCTTTTTATTTTATTTTATCTTAAAAAGGTAAAGGACCTTAGGATGGCTAAGTCCAGACAAAATCGACTATGGGGTTGTGGTGCCCATCTCACTTTCAGGCCAAGGGAGTTGGCGTTTGTCCACAGACAGCTTTCCGTGTCATGTGGCCAGCATGACTAAACTGCTGTGCAATGGGACACCGTGAAGGAAATCAGATCGCAAGGAAATGTTGTTTACCTTCCTGCCACAGCAGTACCTATTTATCTACTTGCACTGGAGTACTTTTGAACTGCTAGGTTGACAGGAGCTGGGACAGAGCAACGGGAGCTCATCCCATCATGGGGATTTGATGCGCCAATCTTCCGATCAGCAAGCCCAAGAGGCTCAGTGGTTTAGACCACAGGCCACCCGTGTCCCTAGACATTATGTAAGGCCTGTTAGTAAACTAATTCCTCTTGGATTTTTGTTCTGAACTCCATGACCTGTACAGCAAATTCATTCTCATATGTGAAAGCCTTGTTTACTCGCATGTCTATACAGTGGTACCTCGGGTTACATACGCTTCAGGTTACATACACTTCAGGTTACAGACTCCACTAACCCAGAAATAGTACCTCGGGTTAAGAACTTTGTTTCAGGATGAGAACAGAAATCGTGCGGCGGTGGTGCAGCAGCAGCAGCAGGAAGCCCCATTAGCTAAAGTGGTGCTTCAGGTTAAGAACAGTATCAGATTAAGAACGGACCTCCGGAACGAATTAAGTACATAACCAAAGGTACCACTGTAATGCAATGTCATCTGATGGTGTTTAATGCTGAGATATTATTTGCCTGGAGGGTGGAAAGAGCTGCTGGAAAATGTATAAAAGAGTCACATACTTCTAATGGCTCCCAGTCTACACTAGTGATGTGCTGAGCTACTGTAGATGATGGAGTCCACGTGTACATTGTGTCAGGTTTCATGATGGAAGAAAAATAGGATATAAATGTAAGAAAACAAATATAAATCATACACCATGGGTTGTACAGTTAGAAGTTTCTAGCTGTACTATTTTTGCCAGACAAGGACTGCTGTCCATTTTAGATCTTCTCCCATTGATAGAGATATCCTTAGCTCAGGGATCAGTGGGTAGATAAGAGAATGCTTAAAGGTCTGATATTACTTAAAATTATAGCATATCTGTCTAGAAAATCTGCTTTCTTCAAGAGTTTGCCTGCTCACAAACCTGATCTCGACCATCCATCTATCACCGACTTCAATCTTCCAGCGGAATGGACTAATTCATCACAGCTATGCTGATGACACTCGGCTTTATCTGCCTTTACCTTCTGATGCTACCAGGCCATTATCCTAGCTGTAGGACATTTCAGATACACACAGAAAATGCCCTGATAACAACTTATCTGATGGGCTCCATGTCAACGTAGATTCCCAGTTCTAGAAGTACATCCAGCTTGCCAAGGTTGTCAGGAACTGGAATGCAATGATTTGCTTGTCGTCGCCCCCTGCCCCCCGAAGCACCTGCTCTGAAATGAATCTGAAACAAAGGGGACATTTCTAAAATTACAACTTCAACATATTCATGATCATTATTTAATCTTGCCATCTTCAACGGTGAGGGCATTTTTTTATCCTACTGAGGGCTCCTGCCCTTCTCTGAAAGTAGAACAGGGTCTTGTCTCCATCATGCTAAGTTCGGAGAGCATGAGAAACCCATGAGATCCCTTGTTGCATTTCACATCCCTCTGTGATTCAACCCACTGCTTCTGCTTGGGTCTCCCACAGTTGTGGTGGACCTTACATCTACACATGATCAACTCCCACCCGAAAACCTATGTCTCCACGGTGGAAGGATGTGTGGATCCAGAATTGGCCTCCACAGTCACTTTTGGAAACACGGTTAAGACTGTATTCATGGAAGACAATCTTCCATGAATACAGACATCTACACAGACATCTGTGTAGTCCATGAATACAGGCATCTACACAGAGCACCCCTGAGGGTCAAGAATTCTCTGAAGAGATCTTACATCCCATTATATACCATGAAATAAAAGAAGATGTTTAAAGTGATTGTACCAAGAAATCCTGAAGCTTTTCTCTTGGGTATTATAGGGACAGAAGTTCCGGGGAAAAAGACGATTAAGCTGTTTATGTATGTAATGACAGCAGCTAGGATTCTTTATGCACAAAAATGGAAGGAAGAAGTTCCCACCAAATAATGGATAAGCAAGGAATTGGCAAAATTAACAGCCAGAATAAGAGAACCTAATGACAATTGTTTTGTGGAAGAATGGAAGCCTTTTTCAGATTACTTAAAGAAATACCATAGTATGATGAATTTGTGAGCAGGAATTGAACTATGTGCCGCATATGGAATTAGAGATTATAGTATGCTTTTTGTTATGGTATAAGAAATGGAAGATGTGACACAGCAGAGGGGAAGAAATAAAAACTATGGAAAATGGGGTAGAGAGTCAACAAAAGAAAAGAAAAAAATATTATGTATTGGAATATATCTGTTAAACTTCTGAAAAAATAATAAAATATAATTTTAAAAAGAGATCTTGAATCCTACCGGCAGGGAATGTACATATTCGGGAAGGCTACATAATTACTTGAGATGAATTAATAGAGATACAGAGCAGTGAAGCAGGTGTAATCTTTTCATCCTGGCTATATCTGATATTGATGCAGAAATATTATTTTCTCTTTCCTTCTAAAATATTGCATTAGAGTAATTGCATTGGACGTCTATGTATACAGACAGTCCAAGTTCTTTAATGACCTCAAGCCACAGTGCCAAGTTAGGGCGACCATAAGATGACCATCAAGAGCAGGAACAGCAGAATTATGCATTTCCTTACTTCGTGTCATTTCAACTATCAAAATGTTATGTGTTAATTCTCTACTTTGTGGTCTGTAATGTAATTTTGATCTCATTTTGGTTTCATTTACTGATCTTTTTTTGCAGCATACACAGCTAGGAAATAATTGGGCTGTAATGTCTAGATTTAAGATTTGCCTATTGAACTGGATGACTTTATAGAGCAGTTAACTTTACAGCAAGCATAATTTTATGGCACTGTTTTAAAGCAGTGAGTTAGGATGCATTGCATTGCTATTGAGGTAATTGTAAGAGAAATGATATATCAGAGAACTCTACAAGGTTTATAGTTGTAGTTTATCAGAAAAATCAGCTGAAAAGATTGCCAAAACATAGAATAAAATGTGATCGTCGGATACATTTTCATATTATTTATAATAGTTTTTTTCTAAAAGGCAAGAGATATATTGACTACTTTCTCACCAAAATTATAGCTATGAAGATAGTTTAGATAGAAGGTCATGCCTACATAACAGAGGGACGATGAAATAAGTAGCATTATAGCTTGGGTTCTCTGTTAAGGGTTTGCAAAATCTTGTGCTACGACCTCTGAAGTATGCGACAAAGAGATGGAACCCAGAAATTAGCTTGTTAAATATATGTTTAAAAGAAGCTTCCACTCAAATTTAAATTGTTGATTCCTTGTCATGCTGTGGAGATAAGGTAAAATGATATTTGGGGTTCTTCCTATTTCTTAAAAAGGAATGATAGGATGCAGAGTTTCTGCTGGTCTTTGAGATGGCAGAATTTCTCGACTTGGTAGAGCCATCTTTCCTATTGAGCTTACTGGCGTGTTGCGCCATGGTGCTAAGCCTCTTGGGGTGCCCCAGCGAGTGGGGGAGCTGTGCGGCTTTGCTGGCTGCCTCCCCTTTCCCTACACACCCGCCAGCTGTGCCCCGTCAACCATATGGCTAGCGGGCGTGCAGCTTGCCTCCCAAGCCTCCGCGGGAGGAGAGCGATCCCCGCAGATGCTTGGGAAAAGGTCAGCAACTCTGGGAAATGGTGTGTGCCTGAGGGATCTTTGGACCACAGCACCGGATATGCATACTACGGCCCTGTTGGTACAGTGCAGTTTCAATCCAGTGTGGTTATGACTGAATCGGCACAGAATTGCAAAGAACAATTAACGTATTTTTCGCCCTATAGGACACACTTTTCCCCCTCCAAAAATGAAGGGGAAATGTGTGTGCACCCTATGGGGCGAATGCAGGCTTTCGCTGAAGCCTGGAGAGCGAGAGAGGTTGGTGCACACCGACTCCTCTCACTCTCCGGGCTTCAGGAAGCTATCCGCAAGCCTGCGAAGCCCGGTGGGAACTCCCGCGGGCTCCGAAGGCTTGCGGATAGCTGCCTGCAGCCCAAAGCCCGGGGAGCATGGCACTGTGCACCCCGGGCTTAGGGCAGCTATCCGCAAGCCTGCAGAACCCGGCGGGAGTTCCCGCCGGGCTCTGCAGGCTTGCGGATAGCTGCCCTAAGCCCGGGGTGTGCAGCGGGCTACAGCGCCGCACTCCCCGGGCTTCGGATAGCAGCAAGCTCCGGGAGCGATGGCAAGGTTGAGCGCAACCTCGCCATCGCTTCCGGACCCGTTCTGGGGGCTGGGGTCGGGGGAAGCTCAGGCTGCCCTGCCCCCAGCCCTGCAAGCTCCGGGAGCGATGGCGAGGTTCAGTGCAACCTCGCCTTCGCTCCCAGACCCCCAGACCCAAGGCTAAAAACGAAGCCAAGACAGCAAGCGGGATTCATCCCGCTCACTGTCATGGCTACTTTGCTCTTTGGGGCTTGGGGGGGGGGAAAATAAAAAATCTTTTCTTTATCCCCCCCCAAAAAATAAGTGCGCCCTATGGGCCGGTGCACCCTCTAGGGCGAAAAATACGGTAGGTATCTTTTCACTTACCTGATGCATGTTTGGATTCAGCTATTTATTTATTTTCCAGGGAGAGGAAAAACTATTTCAGGAGTGGGTGTAGATCAGAGCTCTGAGGGTTCGGCTGGCAAGGTCTACTTTGAAGGGTGTCGGGCCAGTGTAGGTCTGCTGTTACTCATTGGGAAGCCACAAGGCGATCCAAGTGCCAATGAGTATGCCTAGGAGGAGAAAGATTGGCAACAGCAGCCTGGACTAGATAACACTGCAAGTCACATGCTAGTATGGAAGGCCTGGCAAGTTTGTGTTGAGAGAGAGAGAGAGAGAGAGAGAGAGAGAGAAGAGAGAGAGAGAGAGAGAGAGGAAAGGAGGCAAAAAGGGGTCTAGAAGGAGAAAGGGGGCACCTTGAACAAGCTGTTTATAGGATGCAAGGATCCTCTTCTGTACAGCAGGCACAGAGAAGATTATGGGTTCATCCACCATTTGCTTCTCCTGCACCTAGCTTTCTCACAGGTGTGAGAGGTTTTCAACTTTTACCACACAGGTGGCGCTGTGGTCAAAACCACTGAGCCTCTTAGACTTGCTGATCGGAAGGTTGGCAGTTCAAATCCCCATGACAGATTGAGCTCCCATTGCTTTGTTCCAGCTCCTGCCAACCTAGCAGTTCAAAAGCACACCAGTGCAAGTAGATAAATAGGTACTACTGTGGTGGGATGGCAAAAAGCGTTTTCATGCACTCTGGTTTCCATCATGGTGTTCCGTTGTGCCAGAAGCCGTTTAGTCCTGCTGGCCACATGACCCGGAAAGCTGTCTGTGGACAAATGCCAGCTCCCTTGGCCTGAAAGTAAGATGAGCACCGCAACCCCATAGTCGCCTTTGACTGGGCTTAACCGTCCAGGGGTCCTTTACCTTTAAAAAACAAAACAACGCCCCCCCCTACTTCTAGCATACATTCTAGGTACAGGTCCAAGTGGTTTTCCATGTGCCCCACCACTTTCTCTGGGGTACCTGATCTTTAGCCCTGAATTGGAGCAAAAACTCTAACCAGCAGGAAACCTGATCAGTGTTTGCTAAAAGTGACTGATAAAGAGCAGGTACTCCCAGTGGCAAAGAGTGGGACATGTGGAAGTGTGCCATGTGTGTGTGTGTGGGCATGCACACATGTGCAAAAGGAACCTCAAAGTCTTTGAAAATCTCAACAATATGCAGGATGCATCTGATAACTGAACGAGGCTAGTTGAATCAAAGTTATATATGAGAGTTTGTGTAACACAGCTCACCAGCTGCAAATTCTGGCCCACCAGGTCCTTTGTGATCAGTCTGCCTTTGCCGTTTCAGGCAAAGAGCCAAGTTGGGAGGTGAGTTAAACCCCCGGTGAGCCACCATACTTGTCTTCTGGTCTGCATTCTTTTAACTCTTCCATTGTATCCATAAATAGCAATGGATGTGAATAGATGTTAGTAGTTTAATTTAAAGCCACGTAATTGTCAGCAACCTGCTTTTCCTCTGCATTGTTAAGCTGCTTGTCAGGAAACCAGATTCTTATTTCTTTGAATTAGTCTCATGTAGACATTTTTAATCAATTGTTTTAATACGCCCTACATAGTTGTTAAGTCCAAATTTTCAATTAGTTATAATTCTACAAGCTTTACAGACATACTCTCCCATTTTTCATTATGCTATTATCGCCTTCTAATACAGGAGAATCTCATTTTATGTCACATTATAGTTTCAAATCAATTATCCTCTTTTTAGCCAAGGACAATGGGCTTACAACATTTAAAACAATGAAGAAGTCAGAAGCAGGCAAAGATTTTGGGATGTATTTGTGAGTGTGTCTGGAAATGCTGATTGTCTATTTCTGGCTTGTTATAAAAGAAGAAAGAATGTGGTTTTCACGGGTACAGGAATGCAGGTTTTGGTGTCTTCGGGTGTCTTCCCGTGTAAGAGTCGGGGTGTCTGGGCGACGTTTCGACGAGGTCTCACTCGTCATCGAAAGCACCAGCCTGAAGATGACGAGTGAGACCTCGTCGAAACGTCGCCCAGACACCCCGACTCTTACACGGGAAGACACCCGAAGACACCAAAACCTGCATATATATATATATATATATGAGGGAGGAGAAGAAATTAGTTCAGTTTCTAGCTGTTTGCAGCTTGACATTATTTAACAGTGTAATCTTAACCATGCCTACGCAGAAGCAACTCCTGCATCCTAGTGTATCCAGTGGGGCATACTCACAAGTAAGTGAGGTTAGGAATGCAGGCTAAGCCATCAATATATTAAAGGTTTATAACACAGAGAACAAACATATCACTTGTTTTGGAAATATTGGGGCAGTACAGATTGCCTTGGGATGCGGGTGGTGCTGTGGGTTAAACCACAGAGCCTAGGACTTCCCGATCAAAAGGTTAGCGGTTCGAATCCCCGCGACGGGGCGAGCTCCTGTTGCTCGGTCCCTGCTCCTGCCAACCTAGCCTGTTCGAAAGCACGTCAAAGTGCAAGTAGATAAATAGGTACTGCTCTGGCGGGAAGGTAAACGGCGTTTCCATGCAATGCTCTGGTTTACCAGAAGCGGCTTAGTCATGCTGGCCACATGACCCGGAAGCTGTACGCCAGCTCCCTTGGCCAATAAAGCGAGATGAGTGCCGCAACCCCAGAGTCAGCCACTACTGGACCTAATGGTCAGGGGTCCCTTTACCTTTGCCTTTACCTTTTGTCAGGGGATGATTAGCTGCTTGTGCTTAAAATTGTGCCCCTTCAGAGTTTGTGCGGCCCCACAAACCTCTGTGTGTGACAGAGCTCCTCAGACATGTCTGCTCTAGTCACTAGTAGAGTCTGACAGTGGCTGCCTGCGGAAGCGCTTCCAGCAAAGAAGTTCCTTAACGGAAACGCGTCTCCTGGACTCACGACGTGGCAGCTTCCGGCGAAGCATGGGTCTCCCTGCAGTTGCTTCTGACACCTCCCCGCTATTTTCGCTGGATGTGTCTCTCACCCCTTTCTCTCCCCTGCTGTTTCCTGCCTGGGCTGCTGCGTCTCTCTCAGCATTACTGAGATCCTCCTCCAGAGACCCCTCGCTCCCCCTCCTTGTCCCTGCTTTAGCTGCTGACTCTCTCCCAGTCTCTGGGAGCCCTACCAACTCCCTTTCCTCTGATGTCAGTTCCCTGACATCCACCTCCCCTCCAGGGCCCCCTTCTCCCCCGCCCCTACTCTCTCCTCTGGGCGGTGAGGAGCTGAAACCCCGAAAAGAATCCTCTTCATCTTCAGACGTCTCGAACATTTCCCTCCATCGGTCTTCGTTCCGACTCGCTGAATCCTCCTCCACCTCGGAATCAGAGAACCCCTCCAACTCTTCTTCTTCGTCGGTGGTGGCGAAGTATTCCCTCCGGAACCTCGCCACTGGCTGGGGTTTACGAGGGAATCTCTGATGAAAAGTTTCAATCAAAACCTCGTCATCTACATCCTCTGCCCTGACCCAGGTGTTTTCCGACTCCGGCTCCCCTTCCCACATTACCAAATACTCTACTTGCTCTCCCTTCCACCTGGAATCGAGAATCTCCGCTACATGGTAGCTGTGTTCTTTTTCCTCCATAGCTGGTCCCCTATTGACCCTCCCCTCTCTGTCCCCTATATACGGTGACAGCAACGACCTGTGGAACACTGGGTGCAACTTCATGTGGTTCGGTAACCGGAGTCTGAAAGCCACTGGGTTGACCTGTTGCGTGACTTCAAATGGGCCCAGCCTTTTGGGTCTTAACTTCTTACAACCTCCTTTGAATGGTAACCCTTGGGTGGACAGCCACACCTGGTCCCCCACCCTAATGCTTTCCCCTTCCTTTCTGGTTTTGTCTGCCTGCCTCTTATATTCCTCCTTCGCCCTGTTTAAATTAAGTTGGAGCTGGCGATGGATCGCTTCCATTTCTTCAACGAACTGTTCTGCGGCTGGAACGCTCCAGTTCTCCCCTTCCCCCCCTGGGAAGGCTCGGGGATGACACCCGTGATTAGCCAAAAAAGGGCTCATCCCCGTGGACACGTTCTCTGCATTGTTGTAGGCAAATTCTGCCAACGCCAGCTTCTCCACCCAATCATTCTCTCTGTCATTCACATAACACCTCAAATATTGCTGGAGGACACCATTAGCTCTTTCCGCCTGCCCGTTGGTTTCTGGATGACGGGCAGTAGAGAAATTCACCTCTACATGCAATAAGCTCATGAGCTTCCTCCAGAACCTGGAAGTAAATTGTTTCCCTCGGTCAGAAACCACCCTCAAGGGGGCGCCATGCAGCCTAAACACATTTTCCACAAACAATTTAGCGGTTTCTTCCGCTGTGACCGCATGTGAGCAGGCTATAAAGTGGGCCATCTTGGTTAACAGGTCTACCACAACCATGATGGCTGTTTTCCCTTTGGACCTGGGCAGATCAGTCATGAAATCTATTGCCACTGCCTCCCATGGCCTTTCCGGCGTGGGTAGTGGTTCTAATAAACCTGCCGGTGCCCGCCTCTCCCCCTTGGCTCGTTGGCATTGGTCACACCCTCTCACATATTCCCGCACATCTTCCCTGACCTTGGGCCACCAGAATTCCCTGGTAACCAGCCACATGGTTTTGTGTTGCCCAAAATGCCCTGCTGTTGGGCTATCGTGCAGTTGCTTGAGTACCTTTTCCCTCAATTCCCCTTCAGGTATGTATAACGCTCCCTTGTAGTACAACGCCCCGTTTCTCTCCTCAAAACCCCCGGGTTTGTCTCCCTCCCTCCTGAGACCCCTGAGTTTGTCCTGGGCGTATTCATCCTGCACCGTTCCCTCTACCAGTTCCCTTTGCCCCACCAATGCCGCCCCACACACCCAGCGGTCCTCGGGAATGACATGGGTCTCTTCGGGTGCACCCTCTCCCTCCAAATATTCAGGTTTGCGTGAGAGAGCGTCCGCCCTAACGTTCTCCGGGCCTGGTACGTAACAAATCTCAAAGTTAAATTTGGAGAACTCCTGGGCCCATCTCAACTGCCGTTGGTTGAGCACTCGTGCAGTTCTCCAATACTCTAGATTCTTATGGTCCGTGCACACTTGCACCTTCTGTTGTGCACCAATTAGCAGGTGCCTCCATCTCCGGAAGGCCTCATGAATCGCAAGAAGTTCCCGGTCGTACACCGTGTAGTTCCTCTCAGATTTGTTCAGCTTTCGCGAAAAGAAGGCACACGGTCGCCACTCTGACCCCTCCTTCCCCGGCTGCAGAAGAAGCACCGCCCCTATGGCTCTGTCAGAAGCGTCTGTTTCGACCCTCAGCTTTTTTTGTAAATCCACATGTAGAAGTTGTTCATCAGAGGCGAAGGCCCTTTTCAGTTCCTCAAACGCTCGCTCCGCCTCCCCCGTCCAAACAAACTTCTTTTTACTGCTGAGACAGTCCGTGATGGGCGCCGTCAGGTGGGCGAAGTTTCGGATGAACTTACGATAAAAGTTTCCAAACCCTAGGAACCTCTGCACATCCTTCTTGGTCTTGGGTGTTTTCCATTCCAGCACCGCTTGAACCTTGCCGGGGTCCATGGCCAACCCCTTGTCTGACAAGCGGTACCCCAGGAATTCCACCTCCTTGGTATGAAACTGACACTTCTCCAGTTTCACCCACAGTCTGTTGGCTTGCAGCCTGCTCAACACTTCTCTGACGTCTCTCACATGTTGCTCCTCATTCTCCGAATACACCAACACGTCATCTAAGAAGGCCACGCAATTCTTGTAGAGCAAAGGCCCCAGTACGTGGTTCATGAAGGCTTGAAAACACGCGGAGCCTGTTTGTAATCCAAAAGGCATAACGAGGTATTCAAATGCCCCCAAAGGGGTGAACATGGTGGTCTTCCATTCATCCCCTTTCCTTATACGTATCAGGTTGTACGCCCCCCTTAGGTCCAGCTTTGTAAAAATCTTTCCTTTTCGCACCCTGGTCAAAATATCATCAATCCTGGGCATAGGAAAAGCCGCCGGCTCTGTCACTGCATTTAACCGCCGAAAGTCACATACCAGCCTCGGCTTGTCCGTGTTTTTTTTATCCACAAAAAACACTGGGCTACCCCCCGCTGCCTTGGACTCTCTGATGAAGCCTCTCTTCAGGTTCTTGTCAATGAACGCTCGCAACTCCTGCATTTCCCTGTCTGACATGGCATACAACTTGCCTACAGGAAGCTGTGCTCCAGGGAGTAAATTGATCTGGCAATCAAAGGGCCTATGCGGGGGTAGTTGGTCAGCTTCCTTCTCGCTGAACACGTCGCTGAGATCAGCATACTGTGGTGGCACCTTCCCCTTCCCCATTACTTCAGTCCCTGCCAGGGTGGCTTGGGCCCCTGCTGACCCCTTTTCCCCCCTGCAGTGTTCTAAGCAATGTGCTGAACCGAAGGAAACCACTCTTTGATGCCAGCCCACCAGCGGATCATGTAAGGCTAGCCAGCTCATTCCCAAAATAATGGGAGCGCCTCCCAAGGTGGCCACATTAAACGCTATCAGTTCTGTGTGCCTTGCCACCCTCATTATCATTGGGACGGTCTGCAAGCTAACTCCTCCTCCCAACAGTTCCCTGCCATCGATCGTGGTCACCTGCAGGGGGTTGCTTAAAGGGATAGTCTGTATCTGATGTTCAGCAGCAAACTCCTTGCTCATAAAATTGCAGGAGCTGCCTGAGTCCAACAGCGCCTTTATTTTTAGGGGGTGTCCATTTTGCAGCTCTAGCGACACTTCAATCACTAGAGCAGGTCGAGGAGCTTCTGGCACGGGCACTTTCACTGCTCTTTGGCCTGGCTGCAGTGCCCTGACGTTGGCAACCAGGCGTTGGCTTTTACCTGCTCCGTTTCTCCCTGCTCTCCCCCCTCAACTGCTCCCACCATCCCTTGCCATTCCTTCCTCTGGGGGCAGACTCTGGCAAAGTGGCCTGGCTGTTGGCAGAGATAGCATTTCCGGGCTCCCTTTCCCTCCTTCTTCGCCCCCTCACTGGGCTTTGAAACTGCGCGCGCGCGGGCTGTTCCGATTTCCATCGGCTCTGCCGGCGGGAAAGCTGGCTCAGGAATGTCTGGAATGCGTAACTCCTTCCAACGTTCCCCTCTCCCTTCCCGCCTCTCCAAGGCTCTTGCCTCCTGGCGCGCTCCAATGGTCAGCGCAGATTTGGTCAGCTGATCCATAGACACCGCCCTGGGGCTCCTGGACAGCTCGTCTTTCACAGCCGAAGAAAGACCTTCTTCAAATAGCATCTGAATGGGTGCTGCCGATAAATCCCACCCCAATCTGTGAATCAGCATGGTAAATTCAGTCCAGTACTCACGGACAGATCTGCTTCCCTGCTTGCAAGCCATTAGCTGTCTGCGCACCACCCCTTCCTCAATATCGCTGGAAAACATGATATCCATTGCACGAAAGAATTTCATAGTGTCCTTTAGGATATCGTTGTGCGTTGCCATCAGGGGTCGAACCCAGTCCCGCGCCCCCTTCTCAAGATGCCCAATTACGAAAGCAACTCGCGATTCCTCATCAGGGAACTCATCAAACTGCACATTCAGGGCATATTGCATCTCGGTCCTAAAGGCATGGTAATCCTTGGGGTCCCCCCCAAACTTCTGCACCAATCCTGGTACCTTTCTGGGGAACTGAGTGGTTCTCCCCTTTTTGTCAGCATCCTGAGCCCTTCTCTCCTCGAGCCTCGCCGTCTGCAGCGCAAGTTGGACCTCCAGAGCTTGATACCTTTCTTCCAAGCTTGGACCAGCTCCAACCCCTGCCTCTCCGGTTCCGGCTGGGTTGCTCATGATGCTTTCTCCTGCACAGGCAGCGTACAAAGACTGTCAGACTGCTGTCAGGGGATGATTAGCTGCTTGTGCTTAAAATTGTGCCCCTTCAGAGTTTGTGCGGCCCCACAAACCTCTGTGTGTGACAGAGCTCCTCAGACATGTCTGCTCTAGTCACTAGTAGAGTCTGACAGTGGCTGCCTGCGGAAGCGCTTCCAGCAAAGAAGTTCCTTAACGGAAATGCGTCTCCTGGACTCACGACGTGGCAGCTTCCGGCGAAGCATGGGTCTCCCTGCAGTTGCTTCTGACACCTCCCCGCTATTTTCGCTGGATGTGTCTCTCACCCCTTTCTCTCCCCTGCTGTTTCCTGCCTGGGCTGCTGCGTCTCTCTCAGCATTACTGAGATCCTCCTCCAGAGACCCCTCGCTCCCCCTCCTTGTCCCTGCTTTAGCTGCTGACTCTCTCCCAGTCTCTGGGAGCCCTACCAACTCCCTTTCCTCTGATGTCAGTTCCCTGACACCTTTACAGATCGCCTTATATACCAGGTTATGTATTAAAATTCTCCTCTTCACATGGCAGGATAATTCAGAGACCCATACAGTTCTCTCATCATGGCATACGTTTGTCCCCTGATCCAAGGGAATTCTATTTATAAAGGAGCTGAAAGCTCTCCGAGGAAATTATTTGACTTTGGGGTGGTTGTTGTGCAAAGGAGTCTCCAAGACAGCCTCCAAATTTGCAGGAGAAGGAAAGATAGATTCAATTGCAGGGGTATACTTTGAAGTATACATATTTGTGTGTGATAGATATATGTGCAAATTACATTCTCATAATTAATTTAATAGAGGGGGGAGCAGAGCCAGGAAGAACAGCTTTTACATCTCACAATTGCCCCCCCCCCAAAAAAAACCAGTTCTGGTATCTCTCACCAGCCTGGGAGTGGAGCAGTCTCCAAACCCATTTCAGTTGCGATTTGTGCAGTCACCTGGAAGTCACGGGGGCAGGTAATTGTATTTTGTCTCTGCATTGCATGTGACTGTATAACTCAGTCACTCCCAATAACTGGACACAAGAAAATTTCCCACCTTCCAATAAGACTGAAAGAGTTACTGTTCCACACTTACATCCTTGAAGTCAGGAAACATGCCCAGAATAGCAGCTTATGCAGAAAATGAATAGGTTCCACTGACAGGAGGCATTTCTTGAACACTCTTAAACCATGGGTCAGCAAACTTTTTCAGCAGGGGGCCGGTCCACTGTGCCTCAGACCTTGTGGGGGGCTGGACTATATTTTGAAAGGGGGGGGGAATGAACAAATTCCTATGCCCCACAAATAACCCAGAGGTGCATTTTGAATAAAAGCACACATTCTACTCATGTAAAAACACCAGGCAGGCCCCACAAATAACCCAGAGATGAATTTTAAATAAAAGGACACATTCTACTCAAGTAAAAACAAGCTGATTCCCAAACCATCCACAGGCTGGATTTAGAAGGCAATTGGGCTGGATCCAGACCCTGGGCCTTAGTTTGCCTACCCATGCTCTTAAGAGTAAGCCTTTTTGTATGTAAACCCAAAATGTGCCTTTTATTTCAATTAGAGGAAAAAACATGCCTCTGCTACCAGAAGTTTAGAAACCACTAGGCTTGACTGTTTTCCCAAGACACTATAAACGTTGTATTGAAGCTTCTTGATCAAGACGTTGTACGGCTTCAAAATATTACTTATTTAAGCAGCAACTCTATTTAAAACAAGGTTTATCTAAATATCGCTTGACATTATGACCTCCTTGTTTTTCAAACTCAGTCCATTCAGCCGAAGTATCAGTGACCTTAAAGGATCCGATTAACACCCTTAATTGTAATTGACAGGGTAATTTCCTGGTTACCATTGTGCTAAGCAGATGGAGTGCACCAGCCATGAAAGATGTGTAACCTTTAGCTGCCATATTAATTCCTCTAATTGTAACTGGCAGAACAATTATGCTGATGAACACCCCAGCCAAACTGTTAGTTCGGTTCCATTTGTCCCAATGGAGAATACAGCAGTTGTTCCATTTTCTAAGTTACACAGGGTTGTATTCAACTAAGCTTTATTCAGACTAGACCCATTGAAATTAATGAACCTAGGTTATATCATGTCAATTTCAGTAGGTCCATTCCTACACCAGAATTCACACACCAGAATGCCTTCATTGAGTCGGTTCTGCTTTTAGATGTTTCAGAAAGCACCCACAATAATCCCAAGCATTTATACTGCATTTTAAGATTGAAGGTCTACATAATTTAGAGCAGATTATCTTGGAACTGGGTGATGGGCAAATGGGGGCCTGAAATCTGTTTGTGGTGTGTGAGAGAGAGCAGGGAGGGAGAGTTCTGTGTTGGTTTCAGGTCTCAGGGCTTGCTAGGGGCAGCTTCAGTGAAGCTGGTCTTCTCTTGCAGCTGCCATCCCCACCATTCCAAATGGAGCTTTGCTATACAGTGGTAACTTGGTTCTCAAAAGCCTTGGTACCCAAACAACTTGGAACCCGAACACTGCAAACCCGGATGTAAGTGTTCCAGCTTGTGAACTTTACTGGGAAGCCGAACATGCTCCGTTTTGAGTGTTACGCTTCCGTTTTGAGTGCCACACTTCCGTTTTGAGTGTTACGCTGAGGTCTGTCTGTTTTTGCTATATATTTTGCGTTTTTGTTTTTGAGGCTTTTTTGTTTTGTTTTTGTGACTGTGTGAAACCCAGTTCAGCTACTGATTGATTGATTGACTGATTGTGTGACTGCAGTGCATTGTTTACTGCTTTCGTTTTATGGTTCAATGGTCTCATTAGAGAGTAAAATCCATGTTAAATTTCTGTTTTAGGGGTTGATTTTAAAAGTCTGGAACGGATTAATCCATTTTGCATTACTTTATATGGGAAAGCATGCCTTGGTTTTGGAACGCTTTGGTTTTGGAACAGACTTCCGGAATGGATTAAGTTTGAGAACCAAGGTACCACTGTATTACAATGCACCATTTTCTAGGGTACATTCCAGGAGATCGAAGGATGGCAGTCACCAGGAAGTAGCTGGGAAAAGGAGCTCTGCTTTTCACACACACACACACACACACACACACACACATGCACATGGATATGAACAGGTCCTTAAAACCCAAAGCCAGAACTATTCAAATGACTTCTTCCTTCAGAATATGTGTTGTTTTATTAAAGGACCGAGGCCAAGACCGCAAGGTTTCATTTAAACAGAGACTGGCTAAAATGAATAAGGAACTCAGGATTTGGTCAAACATGCAAACAAATTAAGCTGGTTTGGTTCTTTTCTTCAGTGTTTACCTATCTTGATTAAAAATTGATCCTCTGGTTTCTGGCTTGGCTTAGATGTTATGGATCTTTCTGTCACCGCAGACAATATTTGAACTTTGATATCAAACTGGAAGAATGTACCATTTTAATATCAACTCCCTTCTTGATGGACAACTTGACAAGGAATATAGGTATAGTGGAATTTTTTTAAGAAAACTGTCATACAGGCTATCTTTGAGTCTAGACAAACAATAGTGATATTATAAAGAAGGTCACTTACTGTGATTTTTAGAATTAAAACTTATCCAACAGTATACCTGTTCCACCATGTATGGTGAAAGCCATTTATTGCTGCTGCCTTTCAGTATTGGGAAAGAAAAAGTTCATGCTGTCATTGATTGACCTTTAAAAAGAAAAATGTAGCGGGCTTATGGGTAATAAGAAAGCAATGATTTCCCCCCCCCTTCTTCAGATAGTAGACTTTCTCCACCAGGGCCCTTGGTAGAGTTTCATAACATTTTAAAAATCCCATCATCATAAATCAAGAGTAGGAATGTCATCTACCAGCCCAGTAAATATGGTTGTGTGAGTTGTTAGATTAACAGAAGTGCTTCTTCACAACAATTAATTACCCGGCAAATCACTCATCAATTGATCAGGATAGCCTACTGGCCATCTGTGGTTTGCTTTGATGATTCCCGACAAGTCTGTGCAAGATTATTTCTGCCTCCGTCCTAAATGATTCTGCCAGTGTATCCATCTGCTAATGGCAATATAATGTAGCTGCAATAGTTATGTAATAGCAGGGTTTGGGGGGCGTTACACTAGATGTGATTGTTACTTGTCTCCTTCAGTAGTTCATGGAGAAAAGAACAGAGCTGTGTGCAATTGGAATCTTGAAATTCTCCATTCTATATATGGTCATAGAAATGGTGGTGTGGGTTTGGGGGAATTTCTCCAGGAGGAGGAACATTTATTATTATTATTATTATTATTATTATTATTATTATTATTATTAATTGATGGGCACTAGCAATGGCAGCTGTACAACTCTTCTCTCCCCCCTTCCCCCCATCCCGATTATGCTGTTGCAAGTGGAAACATGAGTAACCAGTGTTAGGAGCAAGGCCACCATTTTGCAATGCTTTGGACCTAGCATCAAGGTTTTTTTGGGGGGGGGGGGAATGGTGGCTAACACAAAAGCGGTGGAGAATATTTGGAGAAAATTTGTCAAAGTAGCCTTTTGTCAGCGTGGTGGCAAAAATCTCTGACACTTCCTCAGAAAAGTGTCTTCTGGTAAATTTTGGCTTAGCTCCGGAATGAATCCCTCTACCTTGCACTAACCATACATCCAATGGGCTCACGTGCTGTTATTCATTTCCTAACCCTTTAATTCAAATTTATCCTTTCTTCTTCTTCTTCTTGATACAGTAGTCTGTAGGATCATATTAAGTGTTTGTGTGTGTGTGTGTGTGTGTGTGTGTGTGTAACACAGAGTCCAAAAAGGAAAAGGGAATGCAAATGAAACTGAAGCTGCAGCCAATACTGAATTCTACAATCCATTTTAGAAGTTCTCTGGAATTGAGTAGCAGTAGAACACAGAGACAAGTGAACAATAAAGGTGTGGAACCTGGAAAATCCTCTCATTGCTATTTCACCCGCTTCTCTTTATGATACTGTTGATTTTCACTTTATGAGAAAATGATGTATCAGATATACAATGTGTACTTCTGCCCTGCTGAAGATGTGATTTGTGTACTGCCTAGAGCTGTTGTCATCTAACTGAAAGTAGTGAAAAATATATAAATCTGTTGCCGAGCTGGTAAAGGCGTAGGTGCTACAACTTTAAAAAACTGTAACAGATATTTTTGTTGCAAGTAGCTGCTGCTGTTTGGTCGTTTCTGAGTGTGCTTTGGGGTGTGTGAGACATAAACCAATATGGTTCCTCTGTTTCTCTTTCTCTTTCTGACACTTTTGGCTAACAGGAAAAGCTGATTTGTATGCTTCCCATAAGTTACAGGATTATCTTCAGCAAAGAAGGACACAAAAACAAAGTGCCTCACTGTTAATCACACACACACCCCACCTTGTTCAAAATAGTTTTCATGGAATATGTCATACTTCCCCGCTTATCTGTACTATTTATAAAAGTTGTCCCCCCCCCCATTAAACTAACCAAGTTGCAGAGTTATGTGGAAGGAGGCATTTAATTTCAAAAGGGTCCATATGGGGCACAGTGAATAATTTGGATACATTGCAAACATTTTGTGTATATGGGACCAGCTTACCCAGTGCAGGGCAGGTTTTGCTGCCACATCAATGGTGTCTCCAAAAGCATCATCATTCAAAGATAAGGAAGAAAGTAAAGAGTAGGAATTTAGGATCACTGCAAGGCATAGGCTGTCAGATCTGGGCTATGGGCAGCAGACAGCACACAGGAACTATGGAACAGCCCATAGTCAGTGTTATTGAATTCTACTCAATACTGTTTCAGAGCAGAACTCCAATGTATAGTTAGCAGAGTGAAAACTTAAACACGTTGCAGGATTCCCCCCCAAAACAAACCAGAGGCAATTGTATTTCATCCAGCAGAGCTTTACTGCTATTGAAGGCAAATGAGGATAATGGTCACAAATCCAATACATTCAGGATTGACACTGTCCATAAGAAACCCAGTTGCAGCAGACAACGTAAACTTACAATAACTTATAATACGTCTAAACCTTAACACTGAGCATAATATGTACAGTGGTACTGCTACTTATGAACTTAATTCATTCTGGAGGTCCGTTCTTAACCTGAAACTGCTCTTAAGTAGAGGCATGCTTTTGCTAATGGGGTCTCTTGCTGCCGCTGCACCTCCAGCACACGATTTCCGTTCTCATCCTGGGGCAAAGTTCTCAACTTGAGGTAACTCTTTCAGGTTAGTGGAGTTTGTAACCTGAAGCGTTTGTAACTCAAGGTACCACTGTACAGAACACCACGCTAGAAGGAAAAGAGATGGAAAGAGAAAGTGAAACTCAGGCTCCTTCTGGCCTATTATTTTAGTCAGCATGACCTTGACAGAAGAGATAAGAGAACCAGTTTAAACTCAGCTTCTCTGAAGGTATAACCCAAACATCAGGAACCTTCTGCTTGTTTCTTTCACACAGAGAAGCTTCCAGAACCTGTTGAATGAAGTAGAATAGGAAAGACCTCTACCCTTCAGATCAATACTTTCTGCACTAAGAAATGCAAACTGACAATCAAGAGAGCAGAGTAAGTCAGAACCAAAGGAGAAAAAGACAGAAAACCAAGATTAAGGAGTAAACCATAAATGAGGACTAAGTGACAAACCAAAGGAGCAAAGCTGAGCTGAGCTGTTGCTTGAGTAAAGCTTAACTGGAACAGGAGGATTCCATAGGCCACTTTGAGTAGGTACGCTCAGTCCTGTCCCTGAGTATAAACGGCCTCAGCCCAGTATACCTGAAGGAGCCTCTCCACCCCCATCGTTGTGCCCAGACACTGAGGTCCAGCGCCAGGGGCCTTC
Organism: Podarcis vaucheri; assembly: GCF_965113315.1. Taxonomy (NCBI): domain Eukaryota; kingdom Metazoa; phylum Chordata; class Lepidosauria; order Squamata; family Lacertidae; genus Podarcis; species Podarcis vaucheri. The sequence goes on along the minus strand of NC_138767.1, from coordinate 67,050,866 downwards.
TTGTGGTTCCCTCATTGCGAGAAGCAAAGCTACAGGGAACCAGGCAGAGGGCCTTCTCGGTAGTGGCGCCCGCCCAGTGGAACACCCTCCCATCAGATGTCAAAGCAATAAACAACTACCTGACATTCAGAAGACATCTTAAGGCAGCCCTGTTCCGGGAAGTTTTTAATCTGTGACATTTTAGTGTATTTTTGGTCTCTATGGAAGCCGCCCAGAGTGGCTGGGGAAACCCAGCCAGATGGGCGGGGTACAAATAAATTATTATTATTATTATTTTATTACCAAACTTAGCCAGTGAATTAGCCAGTGTGGTGCCCCACACAGATGTTGCGGACTGCAATTCTCATCGTTCCTGACTGACACGACCCAGAACCAGGAGTGATGGGAATTGTTGTCCAAAACATCTGGATAGCACTGCATTGAACTTCCCCGTGGCCTGGGCAAATTCTGCAACATGCATTTTGATGGCTTACTACATGGGAAGCTGCACACAATTCCAGCAGCACCCAGATCAAGTATCAGCAGCTCCTGAGATAAGCTGGATCTTCTCTCTGCCCTTGAAGACCCCAGCTGTACTGATTTAACCATGTAGCGAGACCAGAAGGACAACTGTTCAACCCAGCAGTGCCTTATTTATCTTGCAGCCAGTCAAATATTAGAAGGGAAAGACATGCTACAAATATGGCTTCTTCTTTTTTTTACATTTTTGAGGAACAACAGAAGGGTTCCCCCCCCCTCCTGGAGTGTCACTAATCCACTCCTTCTATAAATATTCAATATTCTCATTGTTGTCAGTACCGTATTGATAGCGCCGAACTTGACGTTTGCTCAGTTCTTTTCTTTCCCCGTTCTTTCATTCTACCACTTCTCATTAAGCAGCCTTTGAATGCCTCTCTCGGAGTTTTCTTTCAGCAAATAGGGTGACACGTTGTGGAACTTCCTTGGCATTCTAATCAATGAGATGCAGAGTATTTGAGCAGCCACAAAGCAAATCTACTTTAAAATGAGACTTATTGTTCACCTCTTCATTCTTACGTGTTGAACTCTGTGGGCCTTATCGCATTAGAAGTGCGTAGCCTCGGCGAAGGGTAATTGCATCATCAGTCTCTGTTGGTCTGTGTCTCAGGTCTCTTAACACAATTGTCCTTTCCATTACTTCCTGATTTCATTTAATATTCTCCTAGGTTAGAATCGTAGCTGAAGTTGCAGCGGTCTTACGGAATTGTCATGGTATGCTCCTTTGTAGAAATGCTTTTCCTGTGGATTAAAGGGCATTGATATATTGGTTTAAGTAGGGCTAGATTATTTTTTCTGTTTACATTATATGCCTAAATGGGATGCTGAATTTGCTGAAGAAGTGTGCATGCGCACAAAAGCTTATACCAAGAACAAACTTAGTTGGTTTCTAAGGTGCTACTGGACAATATATATAGCATTTTTATATATATTGACTGTGTCAGACCAGCACGGCTACCTACCTGAATCTTGCTATTTAGAGTAAGTCTTTGAAACATGGCCTGCTCAACACAACCCATCCTTGTAATAGGCTTGCAGATTTCTTTAATCATGTCACAGAGATGGCCTGTGTTACTGTTATCAGCACTTGTCTTCATAAAGACATTGTTGTTAGTTTGAATCAAGGGTCAGCAAGACGTTGCTCAGGATAGAGGCATTGCAGACTCATGTTTTGGTTACTGATGTTTCACATAAGAGTTTCTGGCTGCTAGTAAACCCTTCACCCCAGTATGCCAGTGACAGACATTCAGCAATCTCTGAAAAACAGGGCTGGCTAACATGGGGAACTCCAGATGAACTACAACTCCCATAATCCCAGTCCATGCAGCATCTTATCACAAAATCTTCTTCTTCTTTCTCTGGCGATCACTTGTAGCCGAGTAAGAATGTCTTCCAAGAACACAGTTTTAAAAGTGAGTCTGTAAGTGGCTGTGGAGGCCAGTTCTGGATCCACACGTCCTTCCACAGTAGGGACATAGGTTTCTGGGCAGGAGTTGATCATGGTGAGGGTTTACCAAGTGTGCCTTCCTCTTAGCACGTTTCTTCCTTTCATCCTGAGTTTGAGCTTCTTCAAAGTCCTGTTCTCCAATTGAAGTGCTCACAGACCAGTGTTTCCCAGTTGTCGGTGTATATACTTATTATTATTATCATTTACCCTGAAAGATTCTTTAAACTTCTTTTGTTGATCACCAGCATTACGCTTTCCATTTTTAAGTTCAGAATAGAGTAGCTGCTTTGGAAGACAATAATTGGGCATCTGCACAACACGACCAGTCCAACGAAGTTGATGTTGAAGAATCATTGCTTGGACACTGGTGATCTTTGCTTCTTCCAGTACACTGGCATTAGTTTGTCTGTCTTCCCAAGTGATGTGCAAAATTTTTTGGAGACACCATTGATGGAATCTTTTGAGGAATTGGAGATGACATTTGTAAACGGTCCATGTTTCACAAGCATACAGTAAGGTTGGTAGCACAATAGCTTTATAAACAAGTATTTTGGTTTTCCTGTGAATCTCCCAGTCCTCAAACACTCTGCACTTCAATCAGGAGAAAGCTGCACTCGCAGAGCTCAGGTGATGAAGGATTTTGGCACCAATGTTGACCCTTGGTAAAAAGATAACTGCCTAGGTAGGAGTTGGATGGGACCCTGAGGATCATCTAGTCTAACCCCCTGCGATGCAGAATTATGCAGCTGTCCCTTACGAGGATTGACCCTGCAACCTTGATTTTATCAGCAACACGCTCTAACCAGCTGAGCTATCACAGCCTAATTGACCCTGTTATAAAGGCATAAAGTACAGACTGCATCAGTACCATTTTTGTATAGGCATTCAACTATTTATTTCTCTTAATAACATACATACATTTGGATATTTGGTGATTATAAAAAAAATATACAAATTAGCTTTAGGCATATCTTAGGAAACAATTCAAATCTGCTTGCTGGATATTATTTGAATTAATGAGACACTAATGACAACCAAGTTTGAGTATGAATTAAAAATCTGTAGTTGACCTCCTTCAGAGAATCCAATACTGACGTACTTCTCCATGAATTCATGAAAAAGGACTATTTATAAGTCACATTTGTGATTCTCCAGATAGGAAGAGGAACTGAGGCTATATGTATGAAATGATTGCCACAGTTCTAAGCAACCTGTCAAAATCATCAGGCAAAGGCTAAGCACAACACACCACCCACATAAGGTGGAATGCTAGGGTTCAAGCAGTGGCGTAGCGTGGGGGGTGCAGGGGGGCCCGGCCGCACCGGGCGCAACATTTGGGGGTTAGGGTTAGGGGGCGCAAATCCATGGGCTAGGGGGCGCAAATCCATGGGTTAGGGGGCGCAAATTACTTGCCTTGCCCCGGGTGCTGACAACCCATGCTACGCCACTGGGTTCAATGAAACCTTGTTCACACTGGCTTATTTGAAGGAGCATTCAGTCGTAAGATCGCAGCGGCAGTTTAAAATGGTGTGGTCAGGAACAGTTTTGCCATGTGATCTGTTCTTTGTGTATGCTATCTGTAAGTAGAGATGTGCAGAACCTATGTCTGTGTTTTCTCATAAAAAAGGTAAAGGGACCCCGACCTTTAGGTCCAGTCGCGGACAGCGCTGGGGTTGTGGCGCTCATCTCGCTTTACTGTTCGAGGGAGCCGGCGTACAGCTTCCGGATCATGTGGCCAGCATGACTAAGCCGCTTCTGGTGAACCAGAGCAGCACATGGAAACGGCATCTACCTTCCCACCGGAGCAGTACCTATTTATCTACTTGCACTTTGATGTGCTTTTGAACTGCTAGGTGGGCAGGAGCTGGGACTGAGCAATGGGAGCTCACCCCGTTGTGGGGATTTGAACCGCTGACCTTATGATCGGCAAGCCCTAGGCTCTGTGGTTTAGACCACAGTGCCACCTGCGCCCCCCTCATTTTCTCTTAAGTCTCATTTTTACATGCTGCTTTAGAATATGTGTGTGTGTGTGTGTGTGTGTAACCCGCAGAAGAGGGGCCACAATAATCATCAAAGTACTATTGTGAGACCTGTTCTCAGCTGGATATGGTTCTGAATATAGAGAAAATTCCTATCCCTGCATTTAGAGAGATACCCTATGAACAAAATGGTTTCCCCAGCCATTAGCAATTAATCTTTTTTCTTGGTAAGGATTTTTTTTTTTGCACATTTTCATAATTATTTTCAGCACTTGCCTCATTTTCATAGGACTTTGTGTAGCCAGTCAGTAATAGCAATCCAACCCCAACCCCACAGTAAATTGAAATATAAGGAGAGTTTAAGATAATTGTCTGGAGCAACAAAATGTCAGTATCTGCATTCTAAATCAAACCTGTTACACATTAATATGATGATTGCAAATGCCATTTTTAACAATAATAAGTCAGCTTAAAACAATTCCACAGAATTGCTAAGCATCAAATGTATGTTACCTTCTTTTATAATGGAGAGGTGCACTGTGATTGTATGCAAAATTTCTAAATGATAGGGCAGGTGGTAGCTTGTGATACACACACACACACACACACACACACATCCTTGAGAACATTAGCTGCATTCAAAGCAGTAGGCCTCTGAACAATAAATATTAAAACTAAAACAAATATGAGGTCAACAATTCATACAGGAAAGTGTTAGCACGTCTGCCATGCAGAATATCCCATTCTGTTCCACCTTCTTATATTCTAATTATCCTACTTCAGAGATTGGCAATAAGTTGCTATCTATTCATCGCACATACCAGGGGGGCTGTAAGAATCTCATTTTCTGTGTACAGACAAATAAATCAAATAAACGACCTAACCTGAAGAAGTAAGTTTCCTTTTATTATTATTATTCCCTTCCCAGAGCAGAATTGCACTAAATAAATCATGGATTCACTGCAGGTGTGAAATCCATTGGTTTCTGCCTATTCTTGTTTGTACACTCTCTAATTCCCCCAAGTTATTAATAATAATTTGTTAACAAAAGTACTGTTGTGTGTATAGGGAAAGCAAACCGCAAACTGTAATTTTTATTCTCTCCCACCCCCCATTGAATAAATAGCACTGTTGTTAGTTTACACAACATTAGGGATGACTGATTGCACTGGGTTGATGGCAAGCACAATATACAAAGGAAACGTCCAGTGAAACATAATAAGACCCATTCAATTAAACAAAAAGGCCACAAATGTGTGGTTCCTTGAACAGCATGGAATAAAACCTTTGCTAACAAACTGCTCAAGATATTGAAGCTACCAGAAGAAGAAGGGGTCCAAACAAGCTAGTTGTGTTTGCCAGAGTAGTCAGCAATATTAATTTAAATTGATATTATATGGACAACAGGGTCTGTTGCATTCCTTACCCCAGAAATATGGTAACACATACCTGTAGCACCTGGAACCAGCATATCCCTAACTCCTCAGTTAGGAAAATCACCCCTGAATTTAGAAATATTTTAATCTCAGGAGGTGCACTCTCTTGGGTCTGTAGCCATTGAATTGCCATCCTGTTTGTTCGTTTGTACAGGATGTTGGCTTCAGTCTGACATAATTGCTTCTGTCCTGAATTCCCAAAGTGGACAATAGCTTTAATATCCCAAATCTTCCTTTGCACATAGTTCAAGACATAACTATCCTGGGGTTCTTCGTTTGAGACAGCTGTATTGCATATCTGAAAAATACTGATGTGCGATTCAAACCCAGTCATTGTAGTGCGGTTGCTGCTTGCTCATGGCAGGAACTGGTGCAAGATGAGGTGGACACAACCCCACGTGATTTCCGGCAGGCCAGACCTAAAAAACCATCCTGTTTCTTTTGAGCAGATTTAAAACCATCCCAGCAGGAGCATGCAGCTCTTGCAAAGAGTGGCTAAGAAAATGCATTACTGCTCTTATCTCTCTGGGAAAGGCAAGATAGAAATTGGTGCTTCTGGGCTTGTTGTCAGAGAAGAAGCGTTCCACAACTTCACTGTGCAGTGCAAACACAGAGAAAGGGTTTGAGGATTGGGTTTGAATGGGTTTGAGGATGTTGGTTTATAGAAGGTGGATTTGTTGGGTGCTATCTTGCTGTAAGGGATGCAGGTGGCGCTGTGAGTTAAACCACAGAGCCTAGGACTTGCCGATCAGAAGGTTGGTGGTTCAAATCACTGCGACGGGGTGAGCTCCCATTGCTCGGTCCCTGCTCCTGCCAACCTAGCAGTTCTAAAGCACGTCAAAGTGCAAGTAGATAAATAGGTACCGCTCCGGTGGGAAGGTAAACGGCATTTCCGTGCGCTGCTCTGGTTCGCCAGAAGCAGCTTAGTTATGCTGGCCACATGACCCGGAAGCAGCACGCCGGCTCCCTCGGCCAATAAACCGAGATGAGCTTCGCAACTCCAGAGTCAGCCACGACTGGACCTAAAGGTCAGGGGTCCTTTTACCCTATACCTTTATCTTGGAGTAAAGCATGTGTAAGGTTCCAATTAAAGAGGAAACAGAAAGCAGATCTGCACAATATATTTAAAGTGTATTTGACACAATTTAAAGGACATGACTTACCACAAAGAATCATGGGAACTGTAGTTTTCCCCTCCCAGAACTACCTATGGTTGCCATGCATCCAGAATTTCCCAGACACATCTGGAATACTGCGGCTGCAAGCAGTGTCTGGGTGGAAGTTGGTTTGTTGGCCGGGAAAATCTGGACATATGGCAGCTGACGTATGGCAATGTCGCTTTTGTCAATTTCCCTCAGAAATAGCTCAAAAACGTCTAATTTCTTTGCTCAACAACTTTGGGCAAAACTGAAAAAACTCAACAACTCTGCAACACCCCCCCCCCAGCTACTTATTAGGATTCTTGGGGGCAAGCCATGTGATTTAAATGTGTGTTGAAAGTGCTTTAAATGTATGGTGAAGATATGCCCAGAGATAGAGCTGTCACTTTTCAGTTAAACATTTCATTTTCCTCCTTCCTCAGTAGCAAAGATGGAATTTTGAATGAAAACTATAAGCCAAGGTAACAGTTTTAAGAACCATCATGGAATGGAGTAATTATATGGCATTTGTAGAATGTTGGTTTTCCTCAAAACAAAACACAAAACAAAAAAGGAAAAGAAAGACTAGATGGAAATTATGTGTTGTGTCCATGGAGACACCAAATAAAAGTGAAAATTGGCATCTGTCAGAACGACTTCAGTCCTGAAAAAGTACAATACTGTCCAGGAAAAGAACCTTGATTTTGATTATCATTCAAAAATTGAACTATAGTGGGTTGAATCCAGACTTAGTAGAATCATTGGAATCAATATTTGACATCATTTTCACATGTGTAGCTTCCACCCAGCTACCAGCATGTAATGAAAGAAAGTTTTTTGTTGTTGTTTAGTCGTTTAGTCGTGTCCGACTCTTCGTGACCCCATGGACCAGAGCACGCCAGGCACTTCTGTCCTCCACTGCCTCCCGCAGTTTGATCAAACTCATGCTGGTAGCTTCAAGAACACCATCCAACCATCTCATTCTCTGTCGTCCCCTTCTCCTTGTGCCCTCCATCTTTCCCAACATCAGGGTCTTTTCCAGGGAGTCTTCTCTTCTCATGAGGTGGCCAAAGTATTGGAGCCTCAGCTTCACGATCTGTCCTTCCAGTGAGCGCTCAGGGCTGATTTCCTTCAGAATGGAGAGGTTTGATCTTCTTGCAGTCCATGGGACTCTCAAGAGTCTCCTCCAGCACCATAATTCAAAAGCATCAATTCTTCGACGATCAGCCTTCTTTATGGTCCAGCTCTCACTTCCATACATCACTACTGGGAAAACCATGGCTTTTACTATACGGACCTTTGTTGGCAAGGTGATGTCTCTGCTTTTTAAGATGTTGTCTAGGTTTGCCATCGCCTTTCTCCCAAGGAGCAGGCGTCTTTTAATTTCGTGACTGCTGTCACCATCTGCACTGATCATGGAGCCCAAGAAAGTAAAATTTCTCACTGCCTCCATTTCTTCCCCTTCTATTTGCCAGGAGGTGATGGGCCCAGTGGCCATGATCTTCGTTTTTTTGATGTTGAGCTTCAGACCATATTTTGCGCTCTCCTCTTTCACCCTCATTAAAAGGTCCTTTAATTCCTCTTCACTTTCTGCCATCAAGGTTGTGTCATCTGCATATCTGAGGTTGTTGATATTTCTTCCGGCAATCTTAATTCCGGCTTGGGATTCATCCAGCCCAGCCTTTCGCATGATGAATTCTGCATATAAGTTAAATAAGCAGGGAGACAGTATACAGCCTTGCCGTACTCCTTTCCCAATTTGGAACCAATCAGTTGTTCCATATCCAGTTCTAACTGTAGCTTCTTGTCCCACATAGAGATTTCTCAGGAGACAGATGAGGTGATCAGGCACTCCCATTTCTTTAAGAACTTGCCATAGTTTGCTGTGGTCAACACAGTCAAAGGCTTTTGCATAGTCAATGAAGCAGAAGTAGATGTCTTTCTGGAACTCTCTAGCTTTCTCCATTATCCAGCGCATGTTTGCAATTTGGTCTCTGGTTCCTCTGCCTCTTCTAAATCCAGCTTGCACTTCTGGGAGTTCTCGGTCCACATACTGCTTGAGCCTTCCTTGTAGAATTTTAAGCATAACCTTGCTAGCGTGTGAAATGAGTGCAATTGTGCGGTAGTTGGAGCATTCTTTGGCACTGCCTTTCTTTGGGATTGGGATGTAGACTGATCTTCTCCAATCCTCTGGCCACTGCTGAGTTTTCCAAACTTGCTGGCATATTGAGTGTAGCACCTTAACAGCATCATCTTTTAAAATTTTAAACAGTTCAGCTGGAATACCATCACTTCCACTGGCCTTGTTATTTGCAGTGCTTTCTAAGGCCCATTTGACTTCACTCTCCAGGATGTCTGGCTCAAGGTCAGCAACCACACTACCTGGGGTGTACGAGACATCCATATCTTTCTGGTATAATTCCTCTGTGTATTCTTGCCACCTCTTCTTGATGTCTTCTGCTTCAGTTAGGTCTTTACCACTTTTGTCCTTTATTATGGTAATCTTTGTACGAAATGTTCCTTTCATATTTCCGATTTTCTTGAACAGATCTCTGGTTCTTCCCATTCTGTTGCTTTCCTCTATTTCTTTGCATTGCTCGTTTAAGAAGGCCTTCTTGTCTCTCCTTGCTATTCTTTGGAAGTCTGCATTCAATTTCTTGTATCTTTCATTATCTCCCTCGCATTTTGCTTGCCTTCTCTCCCCCGCTATTTGTAAGGCCTCGTTGGACAGCCACTTTGCTTTCTTGCATTTCTTTTTCATTGGGATGGTTTTAGTTGCTGCCTCCTGTATAATGTTGTGAGCCTCCACCCATAGTTCTTCAGGCACTCTGTCCAGCAAATCTAAATCCTTAAACCTGTTCCTCACTTCCACTGTGTATTCATAAGGGATTTGGTTTAGATTGTATCTTACCTGTCCAGTGGTTTTTCCTACTTTCTTCAGTTTAAGCTTGAATTTTGCTATAAGAAGCTGATGATCTGAGCCACAGTCAGCTCCAGGTCTTGTTTTTGCTGACTGTATAGAGCTTCTCCATCTTTGGCTGCAGAGAATATAATCAATCTGATTTCGATGTTGCCCATCTGGGGATGTCCATGTGTAGAGTCGTCTCTTGTGTTGTTGGAAAAGCGTGTTTGTGATGACCAGCTTGTTCTCTTGGCAGAACTCTATTAGCCTTTGCCCTGGTTCGTTTTGATCTCCAAGGCCAAACTTGCCAGTTGTTCCTTTTATCTCTTGATTCCCTACTTTAGCATTCCAATCCCCTATAATGAGCAGAACATCCTTCTTTGGTGTCACTTCTATAAGGTCTTGTAAGTCTTCATAGAATTGGTCAATTTCAGTTTCTTCAGCACCAGTAGTTGGTGCATAGACTTGGATTACTGTGATGTTAAAAGGTCTGCCTTGGATTCGTATCGAGATCATTCTATCATTTTTGAGACTGCATCCCAGTACAGCTTTCGCCACTCTTTTGTTGACTATGAGGGCCACTCCATTTCTTTTACGGGTTTCTTGCCCACAGTAGTAGATATGATAGCCATCCGAACTGAATTCGCCCATTCCCGTCCATTTTAGCTCACTGATGCCCAGGATGTCAATATTTATTCTCGCCATCTCATTTTTGACCACATCCAACTTACCCAGGTTCATGGTTCTTACATTCCAGGTTCCTATGCAATATTTTTCTTTACAGCATTGGACTTTCCTTTCGCTTCCATGCATATCCGCAACTGAGCGTCCTTTCGGCTTTGGCCCAGCCGCTTCATCAGCTCTGGATCTACTTGTACTTGTCCTCCGCTCTTCCCCAGTAGCATGTTGGACACCTTCCGACCTGAGGGGCTCATCTTCCAGCGTCATAACTTTTATATGCCTGTTGTCTTTGTCCATGGAGTTTTCTTGGCAGGGATACTGGAGTGGCTTGCCGGTTCCTACTCCAGGTGGATCACGTTTGGTCAAAACTCTCCACTATGACCTGTTCATCTTGGGTGCCCTGCTCGGCATAGTTCATAGCTTCTCTGAGTTCTTCAAGCCCCTTCGCCACGGCAAGGCAGTGATCCATGAAGGGGAAGAAAGTTTTTACTTGCCTTCTTTAACAGAAATCTGGCTAAATTTGCTGGGAGGTAAAATATGAATATTTGATCCACACAATTGGTGTTAATCTGCCTCTATTTACTGGGCATTTATGAGAGGAGATAATTAAAATTGTGTCCTAGAGCACTATGAAGCTAATCAACCCAAGGTGATAGAGACTCATTCTATGGGAGCAGCTGAAAGCTGATTCAGCTGGGCAGGAACTCATCGCTCTTGCTGCTGCTGGGAATGTACAAATTGGTTGAGACATTGCTATGTCACAATGCTCCAACGTGGAATGTTCCAACCCCAGTTATGTGATGGAGTTCAGTGGGGTGAAGTGTCAGCAGCTGCCTCCATTGGTTACAAGCTTATTTTGGTAGAAGAATGCATGTTAACAGATCTCGTTTTATCTACTTGGATGTGCATTTATACTGTAAATATGAGATTGAATCAGAAAAGTGCTGGAGATGCAATGAGGTTGATGGTACATTCTTTCATATGTGGTGGACCTGTAAAAGGGTAAAAGAGTTTTGAGAAATAATTTATAATGAATTGGGGGGGAAATGTTTAAAAGCACCTTCCTCAAAAAAAAACCCCAGAGTCCTTTTTGTTGGGGATAATTCAGATGGAAATTCCCAGGTGTCAAAACAGATTATTTATGCCAGTCAAGCTAGCAAAAATCTATCACTTGCCTGATAATAAGTGTTGGAAATGTAAAGAAACTGAAGGTACTTTTTATCACCTTTGGTGGACGTGCCCGAAGATTAAGGCTTTCTGGGAAATGATATATAATGAAATGAAAAAGGTACTTAAATGTACTTTCCCTAAGAAACCAGAGGCCTTTCTCTTGGGCATTGTTGGCCAATTGGTGCCAAAGAAAGACAGAACTTTTTTTATGTATGCCACAACAGCAGCAACAGCAGCAAGGATACTCATCGCAAAGTATTGGAAGACACAAGATCTACATGGGAATACATGGGACTGGCTGAAATGACTGGCAGAATCCGTGACCAGGGAAAAGAGACGGTGGATGAAGACTGGAAGAAATTTAAAATTTATCTCAAGAACATTGTAAAATTAATGAATGCTAAAATGTTGAGGTGTTAGAAAAAAGGGGATTACAGCTGTAAAAGAATAAGTAAAAGAAAAGAATAAGGGAAAATTTGATAAAACCAAGGGGCAGGATTTGCTGAAACAAATTTGGAAATTGGGATGCAGAAAGGGGAGGTATGAGGAAGTCGGTGAAGTAAGGTTTAAGAAAAAAGGATTTGAAATTATACATGTTTGTTTATGTGTTTGTTTGTTTGTATTGTGTAATGTTTGTGTTTATAAAAATTGAAAAACCAATAAAAATTTTATTAAAAAACACACAAAACAAAACAGATTATTTATGTATGCCACTTCGGTGGCCCATGTTTTGTTAGCCCCCAAATGGAAAATGAGCGAGGTCCCAACCAAAGAAGAATGGCAACTGAAGTTGACAGAATATGTGCAGCTTGCAGACTTAACATACAGAATAAGAAGAACATACATTTAGAAAAGATTGGAAAACATTTATTGAATATATGGGGGGGTGCACCTGAAAACATTGGCACCATTAAGATAAATTCAACAGTGTAAATAAGTTTTGATGGAAGTAATAATGGAATACTGAATGGTTTAGTTTATATAAAATATGCAGGGATTTATTCTGGGAAGAGAAGAAGGGAAGTCATTGGTATTTTAAGGATGTTGAAATGAATATTCTATATAGTAAATATGAGCTAAACAGCCAATGGGCCCAGTAATATTTTTGATCTCTAAAATTAAAGCACCCTAAACATGATGCTGAAATTCCCTTATACCTTCTACAAGACATTTACTTTCTGTTTCTGTTTTTTGTTTTTTAAGAATAGCCTATGAGCTGAAGGAAGGCAGGAGGTGGGATGGTGTGGCAGATATACTAGGGGATAAAGAATGAGCAGCCATTGGTTTATGTACATTGATATCTGCAGGCTACACAGTGACAAATGGTCAGGAATTTAGCCTCTGAGAGCTCAATAAGCCAGTCTTGCCCTGATGTTGCAAACTGCTTACCACAAATGGTCTCACCATCTATCACCCTGGCCAAGCCTCTGCTTTATTCTGATTCCACTGACAGTGAAACCTGAAACCCTTTGTGAATCATTTATCACACTTATTAAAATGTTCCATTGTGGATTAGAATAGCAATTTGATATTATTTCCGGGTGTTGCCCAAAGGCTCTTCCATGCAGCACATTCTAATTCTTTATTTGAAACAGTAGTTCGGATTTTTTAATAAATGTTTCTTCGCAAAGGTACCGAGCTTTCAATTATGAGAGGTGTCGCTGGCATTTGAAATCTGGCATGGGGGCCTTGCAATTATGCAAATCCCTTTGGTTTAATTCTGCATTTAAATCTGCTCTAAATACTTCACACTTAATATTTTAACAAGTATATGTCAATTGGATTAAATAGGTAGCAGTATGTAAGACGCTCTCAGCCTTTGAGAGTATATCCACATACTTTTCCACCCTTCTCTTTGGAATGGGGGCGACACTGAATTATGCCGGTAAAAAGTTGGTGTGGAGGGACCGTGGTGCTCACCTGACCTCCTGTTATCAGCATCAATGCACCTTAGTGGGAGGGAGAGGAGAGAGGCAGCAGGGAGGTCAATAGGGTGCAAATGCAGTGGCAGGAATGATAGGTTGGCTCTGCCAGTGCTTTTGCACCATGCCAACCTCCCTGCTGTTTTACCCCTCTTCTTCCTAAAAAGGTGCAGTGATTCCAGTAATTAGAAGTCAAGTAAGTCCGTATAGTTAAAGCTATGATTTTCCCAGTAGTGATGTATGGAAGTGAGAGCTGGACCATAAAGAAGGCTGATAGCCGAAGAATTGATGCTTTTGAATTATGGTGCTGGAGGAGACTCTTGAGAGTCCCACAGACTGCAAGAAGATCAAACCTATCCATTCTGAAGGAAATAAGCCCTGAGTGCTCACTGGAAGGACAGATCGTGAAGCTGAGGCTCCAATACTTTGGCCACCCTGGAAAAGACCCTGATGTTGGGAAAGATGGAGGGCACAAGGAGGACGAAATGGTTGGACAGTGTTCTTGAAGCTACCAGCATGAGTTTGACCAAACTGTGGGAGGCAGTGGAAGACAGGAGTGCCTGGCGTGCTCTGGTCCATGGGGTCACGAAGAGTCCGACACGACTAAACGACTAAACAACAAGTGCCACTCTGTCATACCAACCACTATGAACCAAAAGTAGGATGCTAACCAAAAGTAAATAAAGATAAAGAGCGAGAGCTATATTCAACATTATTGCTGTTGGATATGTTTAGCTCACTTCTGCAGAGTCTAACACAGGGGTGCTCCAGATTGCTACAACTCCATCCTTCTTGATCAGCAACAGAGAATCCAACATCCAGCAGGATCCTGTGTTAGGCATTAACAGAGAGACAGGATGTAAACACTAACTGGCTTACGTAGTATATAGTCTCTTGAGCACTTGAAGAGGAGAATTTCTGGATAGATTTAATTTTGCCCCCTGTTGAAGAAGAAACCAGACATTCTTTTTTGCCTCTCTTCCTCAGTCTCAGGAAGATTCCTCAGATATCACTAGGCATCAAAACAATACTTAATCATTAAATTAAATTAATTGCAATTCAATTACAGTGATAAGCAAGAGAGATGAGGCGATGGAGAAGGAATTTCCTCTAGTTGGATTTCTTTCTAGTGTTTTACATTAAATTTTGGCCAAAACACAAAGTACACATAGATTGAATACTTGTGTTATTAGGTTATTATTATTAATAATATATCTAAAATAAAAAGTCTTATAAATTGCATAACCTAGCAAAGTGTGAAATTTTCAGATAAGCAGAGCAGGCAATTTGACAGTTTTACAATGATGTGTCATAATACTTAAAATAAGACCTATATTATAAAAGGGAAGAGAGACAAGCAAGATAGCAAAACCAGCTCCTTCTGCTCCATAATATCACTAATGCCTCAAAAGGAGTATTCTTCCTGCCCCTTTCCACTAAACAGTTCAAATCTTTTAATTCCTCTATCCCCCCCACCCACTTGAAGTGCCCCAGTCAACTCTCAATAGTGGGTAGAATTTCAAGAATAGGGTGCAAGAAATCACAGGCAGAGCAATAAAACATTAGAAACATTAAAACACAAGCAAATAGAATAGAAAACCAGAAGCTTTCCTTTTGGGAATCACAGTTTCCGATATTCTCAAAAAGGTAAGAGAGATCTTTTTATATGCCACGGTCGCAGCAAGAGTTCTCATTGCGGCAAATTGGAAGAGTGACAAAGTTCCGTCAAGATTAGAATGGATTCAAAAATTGGCGGAATATGCGGAACTAGATAGTATGCCAGAAAGAAAGAAAACCAAAACAGGTATTTATTTCAAAATGGGAAGTCTTTAAAATCTATTTGAAAAATAATAATTGTAGTTTAAGGTCATTTGCAGCATTTGAATAATTTCAGTAGGAGTTTCAGGATTGATGTAAAATCTGAGAATGGATTAAAGATTATTAAATTATAAAAAACTTGTTAAAAACGGCAGTGAACAAATAATAAGAATTTGAAGAAAGGAATAGACGGGAAGTCTGGTCGATAGAAAAAGACCATTTTTATTTTAAGGTTTAGAGACTACTAGTTGATGTATCTTTTTGTGTGTGTGTGGTGATAGATATTTGTTGTCTTTTTCTGCATGGTGTGTTAAAGTGAATAACAATAAAAATGTTTTGTTGTTTTTTTTTTAAAGAAATCATCAGATTTTCAATAACACTGACAGATTAAAAGACAAAAATAAAAATATAAAAATAAATAAAACAAAAGCAGACACTGATTTTTACTCAAGGTTATGCGAGGTAAATTCAAGAGCTTTTGAAAATATGTACTAAAAATCTCCACCTTCTTTTTGAACAGTTATGCATAAGAGCAAAATAAATGGATGAGGCACACACACCTTCAGCCAGGAGGAGAGACAGATTAAAATTATTGTGGATGGGAGAGAGGAGCATAGGTTAAAAAAGGGTAAAGAACCCCTGGACAGTTAAGTCCAGTCAAAGTTGACTATGGGGTTGCGGCACTCATCTCATTTTCAGCCCAAGGGAGCTGGCGTTTATCTCGCTTTCAGGCTGAGGGAGCCAGTGTTTGTCTGCAGACAGCTTTCCGGGTCATGTGGCCAGCATGACTAAATGGCTTCTGGTGTGATGGGACACTGTGATGGAAACCAGAGCAGTGCACAGAAACGATGTTTACCTTCTTGCTGCAGTGGTACCTATTTATCTACTTGCACTGGCATGATTTCAAGCTGCTAAATTGGCATAGCATAGCATAGCATAGCATAGCATAGCATAGCATAGTGGCATTGCATACAATAGCCACATGTCTTTGCTGACAGCAAAGAT
Source organism: Podarcis vaucheri (assembly GCF_965113315.1). Lineage (NCBI taxonomy): Eukaryota > Metazoa > Chordata > Lepidosauria > Squamata > Lacertidae > Podarcis > Podarcis vaucheri. The sequence goes on along the minus strand of NC_138767.1, from coordinate 67,034,851 downwards.
CACTAGCTGTGGGCATAGCTGTCAACTTTTCCCTTTTCTTGCGAGGAATCCTATTCAGAATAAGGGAATTTCCCTTTAAAAAAGGGAAACGTTGACAGCTATGGCTGTGGGACACCAAACACCCTCATTGCCCAGGTCTCAGAGTGGATTGTTGTTGTTGTTGTTTAGTCGTTTAGTCGTGTCTGACTCTTCGTGACCCCATGGACCAGAGCACGTCAGGCACTTCTGTCCTCCACTGCCTCCCACAGTTTGATCAAACTCGTGCTGGTAGGGATCCATGATCCCTTCATGGATCACTGCCTTGCCGTGGCGAAGGGGCTTGAATAACTCAGAGAAGCTATGAACTATGCCGAGCAGGGCACCCAAGATGAATAGGTCATAGTGGAGAGTTTTGACCAAACGTGATCCACCTGGAGGAGGAACCGGCAAGCCACTCCAGTATCCCTGCCAAGAAAACTCCATGGACAAAGACAACAGAGTGGATTACAACGTTCCAAACTGACTAGCATCCACAAGTGTCTTTCTGGTTGGCTGAAGGGGTGTTAGGTTTGGGGGTGACTCTAGTGATGAGAGAGGCATTGACTCAGATCCTTAGAAGTGAGGGGCAGGGGAGGGACATCTTGCCTCATCCAACTGAGAGATCCCCTGAAGGGATCTTGGAGGGTGATACTTTCCATCCACAAGCCCACCTTGTGAACCATAGCACATCAGGCAACACTCCCCCTTCCCTTGATTATGCAGCACATTGAACAACATTTGGGCTGCTCTATTATTTCACCCTTTCCCCATGCTTACACCAAATCAAATTACTCTGTAACCAATGAAGTTGTGGCTTTATTTAATCCCAGCTGAATTCCTGGCTGCTGTTGGATGTTCTCCCCTGTCTGCTTCATTGCGTGTTGGCCCACAATAAACTCCATATTTAATTTTTAACATTTGTAAGTCATTTCGAGGTATATTTTCAGAAAGTGACTCCTTGAACTGATGCTAATAATAAAAACAAATAACTTTCCAGAGGAATGCAACAAAAGTAAACAACAAACAACAAACAAAACAGAACCCCAATCCTTTTCTGTCATGTTCCTTATAAACATGTGTAGACTCTTTCAGGATCTCAAGAGTCTTGACTCTCATTTTCATTTTCTCTTCAGCCTAAATGCTTCATTTACTGGCTTATTTCAAAATGTAGCCAACTCTGATGTGCCCTGGACTAATATCAAAGAAGAGCCCATTAAAATGTAATTTGTCTATGGATTTTCTTATAAGCAAATTATCACAGCACAAAACCTCCTTTAAACTCATGCTAGTCTCGTATCCCAAATTGTCACCATGTAATGATATATATCCCAGCTAGGGATGTGTCAAGAGTTCTTTTTCCATCTAGGATTCTATTGGTAATTCTTGTTGATAAGAGCCTTGTGCATATCATATGTTGTCTTGTGTTTGCATTTGTTTTCTTTGAGGTTTTGCTCATTTGCTTTCCTTTAAGTTAAAGCTATGGTTTTCCCAGTAGTGATGTATGGAAGTGAGAGCTGGACATAAAAAAGGCTGATCGCCGAAGAATTGATGCTTTGGGATTATGGTGGTGGAGGAGACTCTTGAGAGTCCCACGGACTGCAAGAAGATCAAACCTATCCATTCTTAAGGAAATCAGCCCTGAGTGCTCACTGGAAGGACAGATCCTGAAGCTGAGACTCCAATACTTTGGCCACCTCATGAGAAGAGAAGACTCCCTGGAAAAGACCCTGATGTTGGGAAAGATGGAGGGCACAAGGAGAAGGGGATGACAGAGGATGAGATGGTTGGACAGTGTTCTCAAAGCTACAAATATGAGTCTGACCAAACTGTGGGAGGCAGTGGAAGACAGGAGTGCCTGCCGTGCTCTGGTCCATGGGGTCACGAAGAGTCAGACACGACTAAATGACTAAACAACAACAACAACAATTTCAGTATTCACATTTCATCTTGAAATGTCTGTCCCCTGTCGGCTGCTGAACCACAGTCACGTCTAAAGCCCTGCTGCACATGCCAGCCAGACCAGGAGGTGAGGAGGTGGTTTTCAGTATAAATTTCACTGTGCCATCTCTAGGTTGGCGCAGTAGAGAGGGAGAGATTTAGACCATCTCTAGCAGCTGGAGGTTGTTAGCATCCAGTGGATTCTTGACTGGACCTGCTCCATCCCAACCCCATAATGCCCCATTTCAGGACCCTGCTCTGGGGAACACCGCTGCTGATAGAGTGCACTGGAGTAGGTGCTATTAAGCTAGATGGAGCAATGGATTGACTCAGCACGAGGCAGTTTTATTTATCCAAATGAAATGCTGATATTCAGAAACCACCTGCTATATTACACGGTCACTCATGCTGAGATGAGAAGGCTCAAGAAGAAACAGTGACTGAGAGATCGAGAATTGCAAACACTGCAATTCTTTTCTTTCTTTCTTTCTTTCTTTCTTTCTTTCTTTCTTTCTTTCTTTCTTTCTTTCTTTCTTTGCTGTAGCTTTAGGTCCTTTTCTTTCTTTATATTTATTTATTTACAGTCGTACCTCGGCTCCCAAATGCCTCAGGAGTCGAACGTTCTGGCTCCTGAACGATCAAAAACCAGAAGTGAGTGTTCCGGTTTTCAGACTTTCTTTCAGAAGCCGAACATCCAACGGGAGTTTCTGTGGCTTCCAATTGGCTGCAGGAGTTTCCGCATTGAAAGTCAAATGTTTTGGAAGTCGAACAGACTTCTGGAACAGATTCTGTTTGACTTCTGAGCTACGACTGTATGTATGTTTCTATGTATTTAGACAAAGTAATAAGAATAAATAAATAAGAATAAAAATGTGCACCCCACCAATGAGACCATTCCATTTCATAACTATCCAGCCTCCCAAAATTTCAACGGTTTGACCCCTTTCTGTTTTATCAGTACAAATTCTACAAACGCCCTCCATATCTTCTCTCCAAATCATTTCTCCTGCGTATTCACCATCTTACCTTAATGCACACGTTAATTTATCATTAATAGCTGTATCCCACACCTCTTTATGCCATTCTTCCATTTTATATTCTTCTCGCCCTTTCCACTTCCTAGTTATCATAATTCGTGTAGCTGTCAATAAATTTGTTAACAAGTCCTTCATAGCCTGTGAACCCTTCACCCGATTGTAAATTGACAATAAAGCTACCTCTGAACTTTTGGTCAGCTTTAACCCAGTGATTTCTGTTATCTCCTTAAACGCCCTTTGCTAGAAAATTTGTACATATTTACACCTTCTGCAGTAACTAAAGGCCATCTTACCCTTTGGCATATGCACTGCCCTGAGATCTCCGGATGAAGGGCACTATACAAATTTAATAAATAATAATAATAATAATAACAACAACAACTAAATTAGCCTTCACTAACCTGCTATGCTGGCTGAGGCTGGTGGTTACTCTAGCCCAAACATCAGGAATCCATCTGCTGAAGATTGGTTTAGCCTTAACTCTTAAACACACTTATGTATGTGTCTAGTTCTCAATTTGATCTTTTTTTTAAAAAAAAAGCAACAAATTTTACCCATCAAATTTTACCCTCTCCCGCCCCAACACACACTGTGAGACTACAGGATCTTGGCAAGCTGTGATATTCACTCATAAAATCACACATACTCTGCTCTGTATAGGTACTTTCTGGTAATTATGGGAACCTTTTTATAGCAGTGTATTAATTGGTAAATTAATATATGCAGTATGTCCTCAAGATGATTTGTAATATAAATTTTATAAATTGACTTCACATGTGGGAAAATTGTGATTAACTCCTTTACTTCACTAAAAAAACTGAAGCGGGGCAAACAATGTTTATTGTTATGCGGTTATTTTTAATTAGAATTGCCATCTCTAAGAATTTTGGAGGGGAATTAAAGCTTATTCATATTTCACCAGGGGGTGGGTTCCTATTCAGGTCAAAATATCTGTACGGATTTTGGCAGGAGTGAAAAGAATATTAATAAAATAAGAACAAATTCTCAAGACATGTTTTGTGCCGTGTATTTCTAATGTTGTCGGTCCAACACACATCAGGATCTCAGATGGTAAGTCTTATTCATGTGACTGAAAACAAACACTTGTTTTCAATCAATGCACTCTCCCCACCACCACCAGCCCAGCTGAGAAGCAACATCCAAATCACGTTTACTTAGAAATAAGTCCCTTAATGCTTCAGTCACATTTACATCCTAGTAAAAATTATTTGCATTGCAGCTGTCTTAATTCTGCTGCCCATACAGTTCATCACACAATGAGGGGAAAGTTGGGCCCTGATCTAGAAAAATCCAGCCATGTTCAACTGAAATCAGTGGAATATGTTTATTGAAAGACCTACATTGGCTCCCAGTATATTTCCGAGCACAATTCAAAGTGTGGGTGTTGACCTTTAAAGCCCTAAATGGCCTCAGCCCAGTATACCTGAAGGAGCATCTCCACCCCAGTTGTTCTGCCCGGATGCTGAGGTCCAGCACAGAGGGCCTTCTGGCGGTTCCCTCATTGCGAGAAGCAAAGCTGCAGGGAACCAGGCAGAGGGCCTTCTTGGTAGTGGCGCCTGCCCTGTGGAACGCCCTCCCATCAGATGCCAAAGAGATAAACAACTACCTGACATTTAGAAGACATCTGAAGGCAGCCCTGTCCAGGGAAGTTTTTAACGTGTGACATTTTAATGTATTTTTAAGCTTTGTTGGAAGCCGCCTAGAGTGGCTGGGGAAACCCAGCCAGATGGGCGGGGTACAAATAAACTATTATTATTATTTATTTATTATTGTTGTTGTAAATTAATGTAACAAAGTTAGTTGAGCACTATAACTGTTGCGTCAGACTCATTTTCTCCATCTGACCAACTTGTTGCAAGGAGAATCCACATAGATAGCTGCATGTCTCCCCTCTCTGTCCCTAGCTGGGCTCCCACCTTAGGGATGTGGGTGGCGCTGTGGTCTAAACCACTGAGCCTCTTGGGCTTGCAGATCACAAGATTGGCGGTTTGAATCCCCACAACGGGGTGAGTTCCCATTGCTCTGTCCCAGCTCTTGCCAACCTAGCAGTTCGGAAGCACACCGGTGCAAGTAGATAAATAGGTACTGCTGTGGCGGAAAGGTAAATGGCGTTTCCGTGTGCTCTGGTTTCTGTCACGGTGTTCTGTTGTGCCAGAAGCGGTTTAGTCCTGCTGGCCACATGACCCAGAAAGCTGTCTGTGGACAAACGCCGGCTCCCTTGGACTGAAAGCAAGATGAGCGCTGCAACGCCATAGTTGCCTTTGACTGGACTTAACAGTTCAGGGCTTCTTTGCTTCTTCTTTTTATGTTGCACCTTAATTTTGTACTCAAATATGGCACCTCATGCACAAACGCTGCCACTGAGTCCCAGTTCAGAATACTGTTATTCATTTCAAGGGAATTAATGTTACTAATAAATAGCTTTACTTTAGGTGGTGGGGTTTTTTTTGTTTTGTTTTTTAGCTTTACTTTAGGTTTAACAATGTCTTGTTCATAGGCTTCCTATAGATATCTGACTGGTCACAGATGGAAAAGGGGGCTGAATTGGATGGGTTTCAGGGTCCAATCAGACAGGACTCTTCTTCGGTTTTAATGTATTCAGAAATACTTATCAATCTACATACAATTTTCCACTTCAGCACTCTAATGGTGTGCAACTCAAGGTTTTAAGCAATATTTCACATCATTATTATTAAAATTTGTATATGCCCTTCATCTGAAGATCTCAGGGCTTTTCACAGCTTAAAAGTACACAACAAAACCAGGGAGTACTTAATAAAAATAGGAACAAGAACAAAATAAACCAATAATCCAGCCCTTCCCACAAGCACATTTAAAAGGACATACTGTTAATCAGTCAAAAGCCTGGCTCAAGGGGAACATTTTCACCTGCCACTTAAAGATGTACAATGAAGGTGCCAGACGAACCTCGCTGGGGAGACCATTCCACAGATGGGGAGCTACTGCAGGAAAAAGGCCCATTCTAATGTTGCCACCCTCCAAACCTCTCATGGAGAAGACACACGAAGAAGGGTCATTTATATTGCACTGCATATATATATATATATATATATATATATATATATGCAGGTTTTGGTGTCTTCGGGTGTCTTCCCGTGTAAGAGTCGGGGTGTCTGTGCGACGTTTCGACGAGGTCTCACTCGTCATCTTCAGGCTGGTGCTTTCGGCTTCTTGTTACTGGAACAGAGCAGAATCTGGTTCTGCTCTGTTCCAGTAACAAGAAGATTCTGCTCTGTTCCAGTAACAAGAAGCCGAAAGCACCAGCCTGAAGATGACGAGTGAGACCTCGTCGAAACGTCGCCCAGACACCCCGACTCTTACACGGGAAGACACCCGAAGACACCAAAACCTGCATTCCTGTACCCGTGAAAATCTACGAAAGCATATATATATATATATATATATATGCCCAAATTGTATTTCTCCATTCAATATTTGAATATTAAATTTCAAAATTTTATTTTTTTTATAAATATTTTATTAAGTTTTCACAATAGAAAAGCATTCAAGAAAATATACCAAAACAAAGAAAATACAAAATCACAAAAAAACAATACAATACAAAAATACAAACATTGAACACATCAAAAGAAAAAGAAAAAGGAGATAAAAACACATATAATAACAAAAAACAAAAATTCCCTCTTTCTTAGTTTCTCATCTTCAATTAACTTATTTTCCCGACTTCCTCACGTCTCCCGTTCTTGTATCCCTTTTAAAAAATAATTCAGCAAATTCATATCCTATTAATTTATCTGTTATTAATCCAGTCTTACATTTTACTTTGTTGCTAGAGCCCCTGCGATTCATTTCAATGTCCTCAACATTCAAAAATTTTACAATATTTCTGCAAATAAATTTTAAATTTCTTCCAATCTTCCTCCACCGACTCCTCTCCCTGGTCTCGGATTCTGCCAGTCATTTCCGCCATCTCCATGTAGTCTATTAGTTGCATCTGCCAGTCTTCCAAGGTGGGTAGATCTTGTGTCTAAATTTCAAAATTTTAAAGTGAGAATGTACCTCGGAATTTGGAATTTGTGTGTTTTGGACAAAGAGAGAGATGGTTTTTGGCAAGCATCAAAAATGAAACCTTACAACTGTCAAATGGTAAGGATGATTGCACGGTATCTATGAAATGCTACTACCTGCCAAATGTCACATACTCTCAAATTCAAATACCATTGGATGCCAAGCATTTAATATGTTCAAATATGAAATATCATTGCACACCAACTGTAAAATACTGTTAAATATCAAACATCAAGAGCAAATGCCATGGGATAAGAAAAAAACAGACATCAACTATCTGATGAAAGTTCACCAAATATTCATGTGTTCGGAGTCAGAGAGTATCTGGAGACTGCTCAGCAGCAAAATTCAGTGAGGGAAATTTTGGGGAACAAATTTATTTTAGCTCTAGACAGTTCTGATCACCCACTGATACAGTGGGAGGGAATAAGTCATGTGTGCTTCTTTCTTCTTTGGCGATCACTGCTAGCCAAATAAGATTGTTTTCCGTAAACACGGTTTTAGCAGTGAGTTCATAAGTGACTGTGGAGGCCAATTCTGCATCCACATGTCCTTCCACAGTGTGGACAAAGGTTTCTGGGTGGGAGTTGATCATGGTGTGGATTTGCCAAGCGTGCCTTCCTCTTAGCACATTGTTCCCTTTCGTCCTGAGTTTGAGCGTCTTCAAAATCCATGAAACCTTTGGTAAAGACTGTTCTCCAATTGGATTGCTTGCAAGCCAGTGTTTCCCAGTTGTCGGTGTTTATACTACTTTTTTATATTTAGAATAAGCACAGTAGCAACTATCCTGGTGGAAGACTTCTGCTTCCACCATGATAGTTGCTGTTCCCCAGGAGGTAGAGGGGAGGGGCAAGGCAGCAGTGGTGAGGTTGGCATGGCGCAAAAACACCAGCAGTATTGCTGGATTGGCTATGCTGGTGCACTCACACCATGCCAACCCTCTCCCCATCTACCTCCTAGTAAGCAGCAGCAATGAGCACTCACACTTTACATTGTGGGTGCCCTTTGTGGGATCGCACACGGTGCTACAGTTCCCAGGGAACTTACTGGCAAACAGGGACTGGCCTGCCTCTCAGTGTTAATTTTTGGAGGTTCACACCCAGCCTCAGTAGTCTAGTTTCATTGCTGGGAGGTGGGGCCAGTCACATATATATAAGGGAGTGGAGCCAACAGTATCCAGGCAGTTGGTTTAGGAGATTCACCCTCCCTGCCCTCCCTTAGTTTAATGTTTCTTGTTTGCAGGTTAACTTTTTCTTTCTGTTTAGCGGGCACTGCTACGGTCTTTGACTGGTTGCTGTTGAAGGACCGGGAATTTTTTTTCCTGCATTGGCAGGTTTTGTCTTCCCTGTAGCAATGCATCACAACTTGGGCGGTTTATGGCCTTGGGTGGAATCCTTTAGTATTTTCTTCCCTATAATGGGGGTGTGGGGCATGAAGTGATGACTCAGCCCCCTGCGGTGGCGATTCCAGGGTCCCCTCTTAAAATGGGTTATATATAATGGGTGTCACTGGCCATACACCGAAAGGTTGTCAGTGAACTACCCTGTGTGTGGGGATATGGGCTGGGTTGCCTGCTAAACTTACTTCTTGCAGAGCACCCCCATATCCCATTTACCCTGATGAGCCCCAGTCCCCCCTGGCTGGGGAGCTGGGAGGGGTACACGCCCAAGGCCTAAGCCAAGGTCCTCCTACATTTGGAAGTTTAATAAAGTTGTGGCCTAATTTTAATTCCATATAATGTTGTCAGAGTCTTTATTCCTTCGATATCACTGGAAGGACAGATCCTCAAGCTGAGGCTCCAATACTTTGGCCACATCATGAGAAGAGAAGACTCCCTGGAAAAGACCCTGATGCTGGGAAAGATGGAGGGCAAAAGGAGAAGGAGATGACAGAGGATGAGATGGCTGGACAGTGTTTTCAAAGCTACCAACCTGAGTTTGACCAGACTGCGGGAGGCAGTGGAAGACAGGAGTGCCTGGTGTGCTCTGGTCCATGGGGGTCATGAAGAGTCAGACACGACTAAATGACTAAACAACAACATGATCCCTGGGGGCTGGGACTATTGCCGCCTGGTCACACAATATGACTAACTGAAGGTCTTGGGAGTGGAACCCTGCCATGTCATCTGCAAATGTGTAAGGGAGTAGTGCTGTCAAAGATGACAGGATCGACCATTTGTCCAACAGGTGTACATTTGTCCAAACACAGCCCATATGCTGGATGCAGGATTATTCCCTCCCCAAGCAGCAGCGATTGATCTAGTAAGTGACTGGTATGAGTCAAACTTTCTCTGTATACTGAGTGCACTTGCTACTTCTGGGTATTTATCCCAAGTTCCATTATTGTTCAATGAAATAACTTTAACATACGATTATCTCACCCTAGATGAAAAATTCCACTTCTGGTTTATTTTATAAAAAATGTCCTGCAATGTCCCCATCTCTCTCTCTCAAAGTTCTGAGTACTTTTAAAGCTGGAATAGAACTTTTCAGACAAGTGTATGTTTGCAGGAGAAATAAGATGATATTCTAAAAAGGGTCTATGAATTGCTATTCATTGCTAGTTTCACACTTATCTCAGAGATGTCTGAGTTCAAACAATGGAATGGTGCTCAAAGACGAAGGAGAAAAGAGAAAAGGCTCTTTTTAAATGGATTTAATCCATAGCAGCAGTATTAAATGAGTCTGCAGGGAAGGATACATTTGTAAGAGAGCAGTATTTTACATTCTAAGGAAGTCAATATATATACCTGCCTTCATAGGAAAGGTATGTGGCAACTTCCCATGGACAATAGGAACGACAACTTGATTCTAGCATCTTGTATTGATCTTTATAGTCTGAATTCACCAATGTCAGGGTTTAGGAGAAAACTTTGCATTTGGCTAAACTCAGTATCCCTGGGCACACATGCTGCTTTTTAGATCTTAATGTGATTAGCACCAAGACCTAAAGAGGGTTTCTCAGTGTGTTTGGCTGAACCCAGAATTTTCCCCTGTGATCAGGATTCCTACTTGCAGAGAGGCATCTAAGCTCATGTAATCAAACGTGCTTAGAAAGTTTTTCAGACCTTGGTGATAATTGCATGAGGTTTTTCTTTTTCAAAAAGAAAAAGAAGAGAAGGGGAAAAAGGGGGTAAAAAAAATCTTTATTAAACTTTTTATATAAAACAAAACAAGTTCATCTTGGAAAATGCAGAATGGTAAATATTTACATAACAGAAAGAGGTTTGGTAAGCTTATATATCTGTAGTTCTAATGCTTTCTTTGTTCTTGATCTTTCCTCTACAGCAATCGTTCCCAACCTTTTTTTGGCCATGCCCCACCCAAGCATCTCTAAAATAATCCTGATGCCCCCACCTGTAACATATAATTCTTATTATTCAAAAAGTGAACTCCTATTCATGTGGAGGAAGCCTAAAACATACTGTTAATAACTCCTTCTCAAATTGCTCCCCTTAAAAATCAAATTGCCCCCCTGTGGGGAACCATAGCTCTACAGTGTTTCAAAATGAAGAGAGGAAATAATTTTTAAAGTCTGTAACTGAGAATACATTGGGGGGGGGGAGGCAGACATAAACTCTTAGACTGTTATAGTTGATGAACACATTCTCTGCTGTTTCAAATTAATCCTTTGTTTTTCCTCCCCCTGGTTAGGCGTATTTTTTGCATTAGTTTCTCTAAAAAAGCACTTTGCCCAACTCTTCACCACTGGTTAATGTTTATGTGCTCATAATTAGGTCTTCTAATTAGGTGCTATGACTGCTCATGCAGCTGAAAGCAGATAGCTCAGTAACTCTTTATGATTAAGATAAAGATTTCTATCAAGGAACGTATTTAGCAGCACTAATGACAGGGATGGATGTACCCATTGATCAGTAATCACACTAATCTCCTGGCATATCAGCTTCCAAAACACTCACGCATGAGGGCAATCCCACCACATATGGATGGATATACCTACCATATCAGAAACTCTGCTGAACATAGGAGTAACATGTGTGTGTATCAAAGATAACTTCCTCAGTGTCAAATTCCATTTATGCATTATTTTTAGTGACATCTCCCTGCTGGTAGCAGATACACTGGTACCTCGGGTTACATACGCTTCAGGTTACAGACGCTTCAGGTTACAGAAATAGTGCTTCAGGTTAAGAACTTTGCTTCAGGATGAGAACAGAAATCGTGCTCTGGCAGCGCAGCAGCAGCAGGAGCCCCCATTAGCTAAAGTGGTGCTTCAGGTTAAGAACAGTTTCAGGTTAAGTATGGACCTCCGGAACGAATTAAGTAACCTGAGGTACCACTGTACTGCTTTATATGCTGGCTTTAATCAAGGAGCATTCCAATCATTTATTTCTACTAAAGCTTTCCCCCTAAGTAACAAATAATTCAACCCCTTATCAAACTCCAAAAGCCAACTATCAATATTGGAGACTGACCCTTGAGAATGGTCTGATTTTGCCAGCTCATATGTCATAAATTGTCACGTGGCAGCTCCCTAATACATCTGTCTCTTTTCTGCTTCCCTTCTTCTGCTCACTTAATTTATAAACTTACAAAGTGGATATAAAAGTATATGAATGTATATGAAGCATATGAAGGTGATTGGAGGACTATACCAAACCAATCTGCCTCAGGTGAGCAGATTTATCATTTGTGAGAGGTTTCACTTCAAGTTTGAGCATGAGGTAGTGGAGTGAGCATATCCTTTTCAAATTTGTGTCTTCTGTTCTGTCAATATACTGAAATAGCCACCCATTTTAGTTGCTTGCTCATAATTTTTCTAATAACTTTCCTAATCTCCGTAAGCAACAATAACCACCTCCTCATTCTCAACTGTTTCACTGATGTGGGAAAGAAAAAAAATGCTGTCAGAAAGCTGAGAGGCAAGGGGAAGTTATAGGCAAAATTGAGGCGCAGGTTAATTCTGCGTCCAGGGCAGCTGTTTACCAGCTTCATCTGGTACGTAGGCTGAGACTCTACCTGCCCGCAGACTGTCTTGCCAGAGTGATGCATGCTCTGGTTATCTCTCGCTTGGACTACTGCAATGCGCTCTATGTGGGGCTGCCTTTGAAGGTGACTCGGAAACTGCAGTTAATCCAGAATACGGCAGCTAGACTGGTGACTGGGAGTGGCCGCCGAGACCATATAACATCGGTCCTGAAAGATCTTCATTGGCTTCCAGTACATTTCCGAGCACAATTCAAAGTGTTGGTGCTGACCTTTAAATCCCTAAATGGCCTCGTTCCTGTATACCTGAAGGAGCGTCTCCACCCCCATCATCCAGCCCGGACATTGAGGTCCAGCGCTGAGGGCCTTCTGGCGGTTCCCTCGCTGTGAGAAGTGAGGTTACAGGGAACCAGGCAGAGGGCCTTCTTGGTTGTGGCACCTGCCCTGTGGAACGCCCTAACCAGCAGATGTCAAGGCAATAAACAACTATTTTACTTTTAAAAGACAACTGAAGGCGGCCCTGTTTAGGGAAGTTTTTAATGTATGATGCTGTATTGTTTTTAATATTCGGTTGGAAGCCTCACACAGTGGCTGGGGAAACCCAGCAAGATGGGCAGGGTATAAATAATAAATTATTATTATTATTATTATTATTATTATTATTATTATTATTATTATTATGCTTTGCTTAACATACAGCTGCTCCTTGCAGGGGCCAAATGCCCAATTTACCCTAGGAACAGCAGTAAGGTAAAGCCGTTCTCAGCACTTAGTTAAGAGCCATAGTGACACCATCTGTGAGTTCTCTCCCTGTAGCCCTGTTCAGGAATTTCACCTCATGTGATTTCAATTATGTGAGAGTGGAGAGCAGCGTGAGCTCCTTGACCTGAGTTCGAAACTGTTCTGTGTGAGCTGCAAGGCTGCAACTGTACGAGGGGAGAAATGTCTGCCTCTATCTCTCTCTGCCCTGTTTGCATGTTTGAAGATTCAGAGTTACAATGACATTCTGGCTGTGCCTCAGATCTCATAACTGATTGCCAGCCGATTGCCTAATCGGTTCAGCTATTGTCTGGAGAAACGAGAGTGATGGTGGCATCAGTGCACAGAATAAGGCGAGTCAAGTTCTGTTGCCTTGTGAACAACAAAAACGTCCAGCATATTTTTCAGAGATTTCCCCCAGTCCTGTTTAATCCCTCCTATTCAATTCCACTATTGGGCAGTAATCTTGCTAGTATTGATTGTTTTAAAAAACTACATACCTTATTAGAGTAACTTAGCAGCAGAAGACTGGAGGTTTTAGCATTCAGTTTTGAATGGCTTTATTCAGGTATGCATAGGTGTGTGTTTTTGTATTTGCAGTTTCATTGCTATCCCCCATGAAGTTCCAGGCTAGGGAAGGTTATACAAAAACACACTTAAACATTTTGTTTCTCTTGGGAGCTTATGTCATAAGTCCGTTTATTTTAGTTTTGCCCAAAACCATTGGGGTATATAAAGAAAATTGAAATAATTTCTGCAAAATGAGTGAAAACTTCCCGGGAGGTTCTGCCTATCCTTTGACTACCGTTGAATTTTACCAAAAGCAAAATTCTCAGATGAATTAGGAGGTTCTTGCTTAAACATTTTGAGGGAATGAAATTTGAAGTGGAGTGAAAAGAATCCCAATGAAATGAATCATATGTTTCAGACTTCAGCATTGTACCAAAGGTGGCATTTGGTGATGGCTCTATGAACATGACAATCAGTCAAATGGAAGCAGAGCAGAAAATGAAACCAGATTTGTGTGGTTTAGCTAGCTGTGATGCCAGTAGAACAATGCACAAACACATTTAGTGGTGTTTATTTCTCTGTTCCCAAAAGACAGACATATGAGCAAAGGTTGAGATTTTTGATAACTTGGCCTGACATCAATTTCCATGACAATGTGTTTGTGAAAAGCAGGCCGTCCATTCAGATGGGTCTTTTCCATCCCACATTTAAGCTACATCTTGACATACCCTGAAGCAGTGAATGATCTCTGTGCGATTGTGACATTGACTGGCATTGTGAAAAATACAGATAAAGCAACATTGCTGTTTGAATATTAAACTATAACACATCCCATGGTTATAATGTCAGTTAAAATATCTAGGCATACAGAGACATTTAGCCACTCCAGCTTCTTCTTTTTGTTCAGCTCCAATTTCACCCTTCATAGCCACTGAAGTCAACCTTATAAGTGCCACAGAAACCAGGCAGTCTTGCTTCATCCTGGAGAAACTGCAGTTCAGACAGTTCTTGAACCCCATTAACTTTTCAACTTCCATTTTTTCCTTGTCATGGCCACGTCTTTCCAAATCGGCCTCTTCTATTCCTCAGGCTGCTATAAGAAACAATAAGCAATGATCAGCAGGACCTTAAACAAACCTACCTTTTTTAATGTTTTTTAATGTAACAAATTTATTGGCCAGATAAACAAATTTATCTGCCTAAATGAATAATATAATTTACATCACAAGTCTATAGACATCTACTCAGAAGTAAGCCCCATGATTTTCGGTGGGATTTACTCACAGGTAAGAATTATAAGATTGCAGCCTTTAGTCCCTTTTAACCAGGGTGCTTTCTTAATGTGGGGTGTGGGGGATTCCCTGGTCCTGAATGGGGTAACCGTGCCCCTGAAGGACCAGGTGCGCAGCCTGGGAGTCATTTTGGACTCACAGCTGTCCATGGAGGCACAGGTTAAATCCGTGTCCAGGGCAGCTGTGTACCAGCTCCATCTGGTACGTAGGCTGAGACCCTATCTGCCCGCGGACTGCCTCGCCAGAGTGGTGCATGCTCTGGTTATCTCCCTCTTGGACTACTGCAATGCGCTCTATGTGGAGCTACCTTTGAAGGTGACCCAGAAACTACAACTAATCCAGAATGCAGCAGCCAGACTGGTGACTGGGAACAGCTGCCGAGACCATATAACACCAGTCTTGAAAGACCTACATTGGCTCCCAGTACGTTTCCGAGCACAATTCAAAGTGTTGGTGCTGACCTTTAAAGCCCTAAACGGCCTCGGTCCAGTATACCTGAAGGAGCGTCTCCACCTCCATCGTTCTACCCGGACACTGAGGTCCAGCACCGAGGGCCTTCTGGCGGTTCCCTCACTGCGAGAAGCCAAGTTACAGGGAACCAGGCAGAGGGCCTTCTCGGTAGTGGCGCCCTCCCTGTGGAACGCCCTCCCACCAGATGTCAAAGAGAACAACAACTACCAGACTTTTAGAAGACATCTGAAGGCAGCCCTGTTTAGGGAAGCTTTTAATGTTTGATGTATCATAGTATTTTAATATTCTTTTGGAAGCCGCCCAGAGTGGCTGGGGAAACCCAGCCAGATGGTTGGGGTATAAATAATAAATTATTATTATTATTATTATTATTATTATTATTATTATTATTATTATCAAACCATTCAGTTACAAATTGACAACATAAACAGAGAGTTCAAACCTTTGTGGTGTGCCTAGATGGAAAAGAAAAAAGTATGCCTGTATGTTTAAAAGGTATGTAGAAAAGTTGTTCTGATTTTCTCCCTATCCTTTTCTCTTGCAAGAATAAAGGTAAAGGTAAAGGTACCCCTGCCCGTACGGGCCAGTCTTGACATACTCTAGGGTTGTGCGCTCATCTCACTCTAGAGGCCGGGAGCCAGCGCTGTCCACAGACACTTCTGGGTCACGTGGCCAGCGTGACAAAGCTGCTCCGGCGAACCAGCACCAGAGCACCACACGGAACGCCGTTTACCTTCCCGCTAGAAAGCGGTACCTATTTATCTACTTGCACTTAAGGGTGCTTTCGAACTGCTAGGTGGGCAGGAGCTGGGACTGAACGACGGGAGCTCACCCCGTCGCGGGGATTCGAACCACCGACCATGTGATCGGCAAGTCCTAGGTGCTGAGGTTTTACCAGATACTTAAGCAAGAAAGTGTTACAAACAACACCTAACCAAACTGAAAAGTGCCTTACTTTGGATCAGAAGGGGTCCCTGTTGCCAAAGTTAATTTTCTGCTGGAAGCAAAATTATGTTCTGTTGCCTCCGTATCTTCCTCCTTTGCAAAGATATGTAATATTTGAACGTTAAAGTTTCATCAGTACTTAGCACCCAGCTGTCTTACGCTGGCTCAAAAGAGCTCACTGCTGTCACAATTTCTAGTGCAGGTTCATGCCACAATAACTGCACATTACTCAGAAGTAAACCCATTGAAATCCAGGGTTTGCTCCCTGATAAGTATGCACAGGACCGCAGCTTGAAATGCTTAGCCTGAAAGGTGCCACACAAGATTGTTAGCAAAGGACCCCATAAATGTCCAAACCTATGGGAAACTACCGCCCCATCTTATTCATTTCTACATCTACATAAGACCAGAGTTAAAATAAGCCCATGAAATTCACTGTGTGACCTTGGGCCAGGCACACTTTCTTACTAACCTGCATCACGGGAATGTTGTACAGATGGCATGGTGAAAAGGAGTCTCTTGAATTTCACCTTGAGCTCCTTCGAGGAAAGGTGCAATGGATATAAATGAATATGGAATAAACAAAATAGACTTTTTATCTCCAGGTTGTTTGCCCCAATTTTGAACTTGGGGGGGGGGCAGGTTTGGAATCATGAAGCTGAAAACAAAAGACAAAGAATCTGGGACACAATCATGATACTCAGGCCTACAGTAAGGTTACCAGATTTTTTGCAATAAATCCAGGGACATTTTAAAATAAATAAATAAATAAATAAATAAATAAATAAATAAATAAATTTTTGAAAAGAGAAAAAAATATTTTTAAAAATTAAGGAAAAAAGTCAACACCACAGATCAAAATTTGCTTTAAAACTGAGCTGGAGAGGGGGTCCTCTCTGCGAGTGGGCAGACAGCATCCGGTGGGGACCCCGAGATGCAACCAAACCTCCTGCTCCCACTGCGGGGCTGCCCCAAAGCTCCCAGCCACCGCCGGCTGAAGTGATCCAGTGCTCCCTGCTGCTGCCATATCGAGCCCAAAGCTTTTGCATGAACACCCACAACACACACACACACCACTTCTTTCTCTTTCTCTCCCCAACCCACCTCCTCTCCCCACCTCTCTTCCTCTCCTCCCCAAAGCTGTGCAGCCGCAAGCAACTCAAATGGAGTGGGAAATGGCCAGTGGTGGTGCAACGATAGCTTTAGGTTGGAAAGATAGAGAAAAATGGACAGTAGAGGCATGGAATCGTTATTTGTTTGAACTTATTCAGTCGGACATTGTCACAGTAATGTCACAGGAAACGATGTGGAAGGTCAAGTCCACCAGGATAAGGATGGAACTCCTATCTTCAGTGGATAGAAACTACTGTAACAAAAGACATTCGGTGGAAACCAAAGATGCTATGCCCATGGCTGAGGATAATAGTTTGAACCCTCCCCATGGATATTGGGGGGGGGGAGGGAGGGGAAGAAAAAAATTGTACAGGAAATTGAAAAATGGAGGGAGATAATATAATGTATGTAAAAATCCCAAACTCGAATAAGACTTTAAAAAAAAAAAAAACAAAACCAGTGGTGGCAGATGGAGCCTTTGGTACTTAGCTGTTTCTAATCTGCTTTTATTTGCCAGAAGCCCCCCTCCCCTCCCACCAGCTTGGGTGGGTGGTGGTGATGGCAGCGAGGAGGCAGAAAAAATGGGGTGGTGAAGAGGAGAATATATATGTGCCCCCCCATATTTTTTGGCTGCCACTACTTCTATACATGATAATATGTTTATATGATTAGCTGAGCCCAAGGGTGGGTAGAAGAGAAAAAGAGAGAAATAGTGGGGGTGGAGATTGGTGGAAGAGATGGAGGCTGGAGGTGGCTCCAGTTCAGAGCTAGTGGAGAGTCCGTGTCAGGACTTCGCAATCCCCAGTCACACATAGAATCATAGAATCATAGAGTTGGAAGAGACCACAAGGGCCATCGAGTCCAACCCCCTGCCAAGCAGGAAACACCATCAGAGCACTCCTGACATATGGCTGTCAAGCCTCTGCTTAAAGACCTCCAAAGTAGGAGACTCCACCACACTCCTTGGCAGCAAATTCCACTGTCGAACAGCTCTTACTGTCAGGAAGTTCTTCCTAATGTTTAGGTGGAATCTTCTTTCTTGTAGTTTGGATCCATTGCTCCATGTCCGCTTCTCTGGAGCAGCAGAAAACAACCTTTCTCCCTCCTCTATATGACATCCTTTTATATATTTGAACATGGCTATCATATCACCCCTTAACCTCCTCTTCTCCAGGCTAAACATGCCCAGCTCCCTTAGCCGTTCCTCATAAGGCATCGTTTCCAGGCCTTTGACACTGAGAGGTGCATAGATGAAAGGGAGCTAGCCTCCTTTCCCTTTGTCTCTCTTCCTTTCTCTCCCTATTGCTTGTGACTAGCTAAGCTCTTGATCTCCACTCACGGGGCAGCAGCAGCAGCAGAAGCAGTGTCAAGGAGAGGGGAGAAGCAAGGGCGGGAGCAAAGCTTGAAGAAGGGTTGGAACTGGATCCTGCCAGAGGCCAGGATGCCATCCAGGGAGATGTAAACAAGGCCGACGTGGCCGATGGAGAGGAAAGGGGCTTTTCTTTCCAGTTTTCCCTCTCTCGCGTGTGTGCCTGTGCTTTGCAATCACAGCGCCTTCTCCCCAATTCTCCTCCCCGCCGAACAATTGAGTTGATTCCGGCTGCTCCTGTTGGCATCCCCATTTCCTGGGGACATTTATTGAAATCCAGGGACATTCCAGGGACATAATTTGTCCAGGGACATATTTGCAAATCTGGGGACTGTCCCCGGGAACCGGGGATGTCTGGTAACCCTAGCCTACAGACAAAAGAATTTATATGTAGGGAAAGAATTGTAATTGTAATACTTGATAATATTTTGGCGTGACATTTAATCATGGTTTTAAAACATATATGGAACTCGTAGAAAAGATAAAGGATTGCCCGACAGTAAAGAAGTTTGAAGCATTAAAAGGGGGGTGAATTTAATGAAATCCGGGGGCATTCTGGGGACAGAATTTGTCCAGGGACACATTTACAAATTTGGGGACTGTCCCCGAGAACTAGGGATGTCTGGTAACCCTAGCCTACAGACAAAAGAATTTATATGTAGGGAAAGTATTCTAAATGTAATACTTGTAAATAATTTGGCGTGACATTTAATCATGGTTTTAAAACTTGCAAACAAACTATGGCTAAGCATGATATCTGTCGTGGGCATATCTGACCTTTCGTCAAGTAACAATGACACTGCAAGGTCATGGCTGGACTTTCATTTTCGTATTGGGCTCTGCACAAATTTTCAAAGCCAAGAAAATTGTCCAACTATCTATTCTCTATAGCAACGGCACATGATTGCTTTATATTGCATTTCATTTCTCAGAAAGGAGACGATCAGGAGTGAATTTGCACAATTGCACAAAGCATTGTAATGGAAAATGAGAAACAATCAAATGGAGAAAAGTCTGCGGCAAATTCAGGGTTGCACTTGCTTCTTTTGTGTTTCATTTAATTTCTTGACATGGAGGCTGAATTTGTGCAGCAGCAGATGGTATATAATCAAGAGAAAGAGAAAAGAAATAGCTGTAGGCTAGCAGAAATGGACAAAGATGATGGTCCTCATCTTGGATTCAGTGACTTTCTGAACACATGCTCACTGCTTTTTTTGGTGGGGAAGGATGGTACATTAACTTGGAACAGAACAATGTGCCGCTTCTTAAGTAGTACATCATTTGGCAACTGGGAATTTCAGCTGCTGTAGCTTTCCTTTCTCCTCTCCACCTGCACGGCAACTTCCACCTTCTGTACACCTGTGAAAGGGTCAGGATCCCAGCTCTCCTTTGATTTTGGTCACCCTATTTGTAACCACACGCTAGCAAGGTTATGCTTAAAATTCTACAAGGCAGGCTTAAGCAGTATGTGGACGGAGAATTCCCAGTAGTGCAAGCTGGATTTCAAAGGGGCAGAGGAACCAGAGACCAAATTGCAAACATGCACTGGATTATGGAGAAAGCTAGAGAGTTCCAGAAAGACATCTACTGATCACCGAAGAATTGATGCTTTTGAATTATGGTGCTGGAGGAGACTCTTGAGAGTCTCATGGACTGCAAGAAGATCAAACCTATCCATTCTGAAGGAAATCAGCCCTGAGTGCTCACTGGAAGGACAGATCCTGAAGCTGAGGCTCCAATACTTTGGCCACCTCATGAGAAGAGAAGACTCCCTGGAAAAGACCCTGATGTTGGGAAAGATCAAGGAGAAGGGGACAACAGAGGATGAGATGGTTGGATAGTGTTCTCAAAGCTACCAGCATGAGTCCGACCAAACTGCGGGAGGCAGTGAAAGACAAGAGTGCCTGGCATGCTGTGGTCCATGGGGTCACGAAGAGTCGGTCACGACTAAACAACAACAGCTTTCCTCTCTCCTTTCCACCTGCATGACAACTTGCACCTTCTGCACACCTGTGAAAGGGTCAGGATCCCTGCTCTCCTTTGATTTTGGTCACCCTAATTGTGACCATATACATATATGTCAGAGCTGCCCAAGGTCCCAGCTCACAAAGGACCAACTCCGGTTCGTTGTTATATACAAAGTCTTTATTGAAGTTCAGTTTTGCTTTCACAGCCGCAGCGCGCAGCTCTACGTCTGAAACTCTAGACCGCTGAAACTCCGTCTGAATCTCCTCCCCCCAGACACCAGTTTAAGACTCTGGCCTTGCTCCACCTCTCCTTTGCTCTTTCCTCCTCTGGCTCCGCCTGTCAGCTGGGGTCTCGCCCTTCCTAGACTCTTCTGACGCTGAGTCCCCGGAGTCTTCCCCCTGCCTCCGGCGGGCTTTAGGACCTGGTTCCCAATCCGGGTTTTCTGCTGTCCCACACGCCTGTACATTCGAACTTGGCGCGCGCGCCCAGCCGGCAACCTTCCTCCTGACCGTTACACTGCTCCTGTCACTGCTTCCCCCTTCGGGGGGGGCTAGCTGGACCTGACCTCCCCTCCGTTCCCCCACTCTCCAATAGAGGCGTGGTCAGCTCTGACTCATCTTCTCTCCCTGCTGGAGGAGACGCTGGCCCTGACACATGGGACTCTTCCCCCCCACTACGCTCTGGTGGGGAAGCTGGTCCTGATCTCCCGCTGCTGCTTTGGGAGTCCCCGCTGGCCCCTTGTTTCTGGTGCGTCCCCCCTGGGACCCCCCTTGCCCTGACCATCAGCGCCTCCTTCTGGGAATCTTCCGATCCGCTGGAGAAGCTCATGGAATCTCTCGGGTCACTGTCATACTCCCCTACACTGCCCTCAGATTCTTCCCCTTCGCTCTCCATTTCCTTCCTCCCCTGTGCCTCTGTTCCTGAGCCCCTGACAATATACATATACATATACATTCTTCTATGTATGCTTAGCTCAAGCCCTTCTTGATATTATGGATAGATCCAAGCAAACTAACCCAAATCTGGATCTCCAATCAAGATATCTAGCCACAGGCATCACCGAAAAACATATGCCTCTCCAGGAGGCATTCACATACTTCATTACACACCACCACCAGATATATTATTTCGAGAGCCCCTGTAGAGTTAACGAATCTGTAAATTGACATATGTTTCCTTTATAATAAGAAAAAATCATAATATTCTAGAACAAATAAGTCAGCGCTGTGGTGTGTCTGCCTTCCTGTGGCCGAAAGTAGATGCGGTGAGGCAAGTGCACCAGCTCTAGGTGGCTGAGGTGTCATCGTCAGCCCCCTCAATAATCCTTAGCAGGGGACTCAGCCCCCTCTCCAATATTGAAGGGATGGAGGAGGCTAAACCACCGAACCAAGTACGTCACAGCATCAAAGGCAGGCTGTTCTTGAGGGTGAGGGAGGTGGAGCCAAGGCCATTGAAGCTGTGCAGCACAGGGCAAGACCTTCTCCTAACGATGTGTCACCTCCTGATGATGCGTGCATGATGTCACAGGTGTGCGACTGAGCGTACACCCATATACAGCCCACATCTTCAGTGCCTGCATGGGCTGGGTGTCGGGAGCACCTTCTCCCCCTTCCGATCACAGGAACAGCAGAGCAGCATTCCTGAGGAATAGGTCCTGGTGCAGTGGACTCACATCTGCTATTGTGAGCACCTCAAAGGCAGCAGAGTAACAGAAGCAAAGCTGTGGAGGTTTTGTTCCATACCTAATTTATTTCTTCTAATTAAACAAATAAAAGAACATAACAAACATGTACGAGAGAGTCAGCTCTCTCATACTGCCATCTTGTCTCTAGACAGATCAAAGAAAAACAGGCACAGTGCTAGGGAAGGAAGTCTGGAAGAGTAGTTTCCACCCCCTCCTTTCTCACAGACAGAAAGCAAAACAAACATGTTATGGTGATCCTTGCAATGGGAGGGATGAAAATACTGACAACGACATGTGTCAATGTGCGACTGGGCCCCACAATCTTCGGCCCAAGGCGGCGCCTTTGTAGTGAGGAGAGTCTTTTTTTATCTGCAATCTCGTGTGCACACATATACAGAGGACATGATGCTGGGTTGCTTTTCCCTTAAAAGAGGGAAAACTGGCCCCTTATTTACTTATTTAGAGTGTTTGTGCCCTACTGTTTAGTCAAATGTGTTCCCAAAGCAGCTTGCATGCAGTCTATTGAGGCAAGGCACTCCCTGCCCACAGGCTTACAATCTTAAAAAAAGGACAAAAGTCAAAAGGGAAAAGGGGAGCAGAAAGGCAGATTCAGCAGTGGCTTACACATGTAACCTTTTCCCCTTCCTTTTTGGGGTGGGAGGAGTTATTCTCATTTCTGCGGCACTTTAGAGTGTTCAAAGAGCTTCACATAAATTGCTTTGGAATCCTTATGACAGCCCTGTAAGGTAGCTCAGTTTTATTGCCCCTATATTGCAGATGTGGGGACATGGGTGGTGCTGTGGGTTAAACCACAGAGCCTAGGACTTGCCAATCAGAAGGTTGGTGGTTCGAATCCCTGCAATGTGGTGAGCTCCCATTGCTCAGTCCCTGCTCCTGCCAACCTAGCAATTTGAAAGCACATCAAGTGCAAGTAGATAAATAGGTACTGCTCCGGCGGGAAGGTGAACGGCATTTCCGTGCGCTGCTCTGGTTCGCCAGAAGCGGCTTAGTCATGCTGGCCACATGACCCAGAACCTGTATGCCGGCTCCCTTGGCCAATAAAGCAAGATGAGCGCCGCAACCCCAGAATCGGTCACGACTGGACCTAATGGTCAGGGGTCCCTTTACCTTTACCTTTATATTGCAGATGAGGCTCCCATAACAGTCCTCCAAAAGAGCGGAACCCAGATTTTTGGCAGTTTTCCATAAGAAGCTGCAGAGGCTAAGCCCTCTGAAAAGTCTGTGAGTTAACCATAGTGGAAAAAAACAAGGTTTATAGGCTTAGAAATGTGAAAAGAACAAGTCCAATGACAGCACTATACTGTTTAAAGGCCAATAACAATGTGTCATTTAACATCTAACCAGTAAATAATCCTATTACATGTTAATTAAAAATAGGTTTTGCTACATATTATATATGTTTGACTACTAAGTGTAAGTTTTGGGGTCTGTTCACATACCTTAGCTCAGCTACTAATATGGGGGAAAGGGAATGTTAAGAATTAAATAGGGGTAGTGGAAATTACCTGGGACACGGGTGGCGCTGTGGGTTAAACCACAGAGCCTAGGACTTGCCAATCAGAAGGTTGGTGGTTCGAATCCCTGCAATGTGGTGAGCTCCCATTGCTCAGTCCCTGCTCCTGCCAACCTAGCAATTTGAAAGCACATCAAGTGCAAGTAGATAAATAGGTACCACTCCGGCGGGAAGGTAAACGGCGTTTCTGTGTGCTGCTCTGGTTCGCCAGAAGCAGCTTAGTCATGCTGGCCACATGACCCGGAAGCTGTACGCCAGCTCCCTCAGCCAGTAAAGCAAGATGAACGCCGCAACCCCAGAGTCGGCCACGACTGGACCTAATGGTCAGGGGTCCCTTTAGCTTTACCTAGTGGAAATTAAAGGAATAAAATAAGCAGGCACCTTCACTATATATGGTGCAAATGGTGGCGAGCCTAACTGTGACATTAGTATAGTAAACCAAGGATCTCCATGGTGCAATCCTATAAAAGTCTATTCAAAAGCCCAACTGAGTTCAAGTGAGTATAGCATTCATTTAAAACATACTTAGTTTGCCCTTCAAAGTAAAGATTCCAGGACAGAGTGCAGCCATAAAAATACAATATCGTACTATTTAATAATATCGCCTGAAAATGGCAGCAATAAAACACAGATCAATCACAGTATATATGTTGTTGTTTTTTAAATCAGTACTGAGGGCTAAATATCTCTTCCATAAGGCTGTCCAATTACATTGCAATGAATGAGCAGCAAAATCCTGAATAAACAGGTGTGCTTTCTGTAGGCACCAGAATGCACATAGTGTTGGCACCGACAGTATTTCTATGAAAACACTGAAGATTTTGAAATGATGAATAAGCAGCCACACACATGTATGCTGATACATTTCAGCATATGAGTGCAATACATACTCTGAATCTGGAGAAATTGAAGAATCAAATACTCATTGTGTGGAAGTCAATACTACCTCCCCCCAAGTTGTAAAAATGAAATTCTGTATGGGTGATTAATTGTTCTAAGGAAGTACTGGAAGCTGTGAAACCTGTAAAATCAAAAGTCTTTTTCTTGTTAATGAACCGTTATCTCTGAAAGCTTTTTTCTCTACACGTCTTTGGCAATTCCAGTCTCCGAGGGCTCTTTGTCAAAGTGCAAATTGCTTTGTTTAATTAGTGATGGTTACTAAATGGACTTGTCTAAGTGAGGACCTCTTTATCTCTCCTGATCAATCAGTCATTAGAGCCAATTACCCATGAAAAGGGAGTTAGCTGTCCAAGACTAGGGGGTTCAGATGTCATGCCAATGCTGTGGCTGTCCTTTCAACAGTTGTTTAGAAGAGCGGTTTTTTGACAGGTGCAGCATAGAATGCTGAGGCTATTAAAGGTTCAGAAGGTCTTTATGTCTTACTCATGGGAACATAGGCTGCTTATCCTGAGTCAAGCCACTGGTCCATCTTACTCAGTAGTCTCAGCACTGCCTGGCAGGAGCTGTCCAATGTTTCAGGAAGGCTTCATTCACAGACCTACCTGGAGATGCTGAGGACTGAACCTACTAACTTCTGCATGCAAAACTGAGTTATAGCCTTGTCACTCTAGGGAGAAAAGCACCTCATGTATTGCTGGTCCACCCCCACCCCCCAATCCTTTCTCCTTAAGCCAGGGGTCAGCAACTTTTTCAGCAGGGGGCTGGTCCACCGTCCCTCAGACCATGTGGTGGGCCAGACTATATTTTGAAAAAATATATGAATTAATTCCTATGCCCCACAAATAACCCAGAGATGCATTTTAAATAAAAAAAAAACACATTCTACTCATGTAAAAACACCAGGCAGGCCCCACAAATAACCCAGAGATGCATTTTAAATAAAAGGACACATTCTACTCATGTAAAAACATGCTGATTCCCGGACCGTCCATGGGCCGGATTTAGATGGCGATTGGGCCAGATCTGGCCCCCGGGCCTTAGTTTGCCTACCCATGTCTTAAGCAGTCTGGCACATGGGTGCTGCTCAGATGTGCTGTTTCTTGGAATGGAGATGAAAGGGCTTGCAAAAGCCTCGGCTGCTTAATTTGTGCATGTTGAGCTCCTGTTAGAGGCATGGCCAGGGACAAAGTTTGCAACAGCTGGAATCTCACTTGCATGACTTTCTTTTCACCCAGCATTAGGGTGTTTCATTTTAGGAGGCTGAATTTTTGCAGATTTCTTCAGTGAGGGGGTCTTAAAATTATTTTTTGGGGGGTGTGATGAATTCAAATCTGCTATTATTTTTGTGATTGAACAACATTTAGCCTTGTAAGTCTACATTTGATGGAGAAGCACACAAACCATTTTCGGAAAACCAATGAGTTTTAAATTGACCTTCTGAAAATTTCAGGTAGTGCTAAATTAAACTAAAAATAATATTAATATATGATATAAATGCAAGTACTTGGCTGTCATTTTTAAGGATTTCTAAGCAATTTTACCCACATTTTACTTATCAAGGAAAACTAAATTATATAAATTTAACCCAAAAATCTTTTGAATTCCCAAGCCAAGTTACAACTAGTAGCACTCTTAGCAAATTCGTTTCTGGAATTTGAGAGTTGGAAAATTCAGCACATCTTAATTCAGCATCAGCCACTGCTGTCAGATTAGGAACAGTGAGACGCAGGTTTAAGTCTCCACTCCACCATGAAGCTCACTAGATGGCTTTGTCTCAGTCTCACCTGCCTCTGATGGGCAATGTGAGGAGAAAAGAGGGGAGAACTATGTATGCTGTCTAAACCCATTTAGAGACAGGGTGAGGTATTAATGTTGTTATGCAAGTCAAGGTGGACATAGACTATCTAAGAAACAACATATTTATCTAATTAATGGTGGAAGTCTCTACCGCTAGATATATATTCTTCAATTAAAAGCTCTTCTTTAAAGCAGGCATAGGCAAACTTGGCCCTCCAGATGTTTTAGGACTACAGCTCCCATCATCCCTAGCTAACAGGAACAGTGGCCAGGGATGATGGAAGCTGTAGTCCCAAAGCATCTGGAGGGCCGAGTTTGCCTATGCCTGCTTTAAAGTTACAAAATAGTCTGGTCTTTTCATTAGGAGCTTGCCTTCAAGAAGCACAATCCCATATTCTTCTAATTTTGGGCTGTGTTGTTGCAAGATGTGCAGCTAGAAAGTGAAATGGAACTTTGAATGAAGAAAGGGGGTATTTTTTAAAAAAATAGAAATCAGGAATCCATTGAATTAACCCTTTGTTTCTTTAACACTGAACTGATAAAGAAATTGTTGAATTTTCTACTTCGGTTTTTCTAAGGTTCCCTGAGGGCCCTTGGCGGGGATTTGTGCTATAGAGCTCACAAATGAGAGCAGCAGTAGTTGTACAATCTAAAGGGAAATCAAATATATTCTCTGAAAGATGGAAGTGTGTGTGTGTGTGTGTGTGTGTGTGTGTGTGTATTTGTTGAACACCTAAACCAGTACTGTGTAGAACACACAAGAAGCAGACTCTACCCAAATAGGATTGCAATCTAATACTGGCAACACGCAATTAATAAAATGCCCTAAACAATTAAACTGGAAAAAGAGACTGAGGATGCTGAAATTTTAAACCATAGCAGCTTAGTAAAAGACTATATGAACCCTGAGATGTATTTAAAACAAGAGAAGAGAAGCAATTAGCTGAACACTGGCTGGCAACAAATGTGATAAATAAGGAACAATAGAAGAAAAAAGCATGAAGACACGAAAGAGAAGGGGGCAGAAATGAGGTCTAACAGTGAACCAGCAGAAAACATCAGAGGAATATACAAAAGTCAAATATGGAAGCTAAGCTGGAGCTAGAGAATGAATACATTAAGAAGTGCCCTCACATTCCCCTCACGTTCAGAATAAAAAGATGACACGCATCTCACCTGAAGGCAGCTAAGGCAGGAGCTGTCTCAAGACTTCCCCCTACCGCATAGTTGGGTATCATCCAGACCCTACTTTGAGCTCGTGGCAGAGTACTCATTCTATCTCACCTGGCTGCTACTTCCTGGTGCTGTCAGAAACTATCCTGAGTCATTATCCCCTTAAAACCCCCAAACTTTGGGGTTTTTTGAGATAATAACATCTCTGCTGCACCCTGCACCTCCTGCAGCTGTTACCAGGTCCAGGGCTGTGAGAGACATCAGTAGCAGCTACCATGTCAGTCCATGTAGGGCTGACATCCAGCCTCTTCAACAGCCAGGAGATTGAGCTGCAGAAGGTCATTTGCTGGGACGCAGGAGAAGAGGAGTTGCATACACCATTGTTCTGTAGTGAACATTGTATCATAGTCTATTTTGATTATATACTGTAAGCCGCCTTGAGAACTTTGGTTAGTAAGAAAGATCTAAATGCTCCTAAAATAATAATAATAATAAACCCAAATCCATGTAAGGAGTAAGGGATTTATTTCCCTACCTCTGAGTGCTGAGTCTTTGGCATATCATTTCCACCATCCTGCTGCCGGTTTGTGCTCAACAGTGATTCCTTGTGATCTACTAACCTTTGCTGTTCTGCCATTGAAAGCAGTGCACTTAAACTAGTCATGTACCATTCTGGACCAACTGCCCATCTCCTAGAACAGAGGTACAGTAGCTATCTTATGGCCCTCAACATATTGTTGAACTACTACATCCCATTGCCCCTGGTTATTGACCATGCTGGCTCAGGCTGGTGGCTGTTGGAGTCCAGCTACATCTGGATTGCTGCTGCTGCTGCTAACAACAACAACAACAACAACAACCTGAAAGGACCTGACTCAATGCAGGTCTATGCCTTCCAGTCCCATCCTGACAAGGCAGGTCAGCAGGATATTATGGATGATTGTAGGGACGCGGGTGGTGCTGTGGTCTAAACCACTGAGCCTCTTGGGCTTGCTGATCAGAAGGTTGGCTGTTCAAATCCCTGTGACGGGGTGAGCTCCCGTTGCTCTTTCCCAGCTTCTGCCAACCTAGCAGTTCAAAAGCAATAAGGACTATTGTGGCAGGAAGGTAAATGGCATTTCCGTGCACTCTGGTTTCCGTCACAGTGTCCTGTTGCACCAGAAGCAGTATAGTCATGCTGGCCACATGACCCGGAAAGCTGTCTGTAGACAAACGCCAGCTCCCTTGGCCTGAAAAGTGAGATGAGTGCTGCAACTCCATAGTCACCTTTGACTGGACGTAACCATCTAGGGGTCCTTTACCTTTACCTATGGTTGATTGTACAGAAACTCGCTGAGCGTTCTATCAGAACCAGCAAGGATACCTTCTCCCATCTAGTTCATGGTGTAGGTCAACTAAAACCAAATAGAAATGAATAAAGAGAACCTGCAGCATCTCTCATTCAACAAACCCATGTGTTAAGTCACCAGCATATGCTTGCCCAAGAATGGAAGAAAATAAAGACTTGGAAGAAATGGTCTCAAACAGTGGGTTTTAAACAAGACTTTTGAAACAAGATCCCACAGCTGTCTCATTTGAGGCATGTTGGGACTAGGCCCTTTCTCAATGAGACATTTTTCATTCCTCACTTCTGGCTGGCATAAGGAAACAGGAAGGGCAAGGATGGAGTGCACAGGTGACCAGTTTTATCCCTCTAAGGATCTTGCCCACATCCTTGGAATGTACAGACTGAAAATTACTCCAAACAAGGTACCAAATGTACATTCATTGCTAATGCAATAACTTCTGTATGGTTCTGCTATGCCAAGTGTATTGTTGCTAAGATATTTAGAGGGCTTGAAGGCTTTTATGGAATGCTATTTTATTGGAGAATATGGCAGATGATTGGCCCATCATTCAGATTTGAGAGTAAAGGCTTAAATTAGGAAGAAAATAGAGATAATGAGCTGCTTGTTAAGGCTAATGTCTCCAGGGCAGGAGTTACATACATTATACAAAATGGCTAATTGGTATCCTGGAATGGCTGATTCATATTACCTGTCATTTCAGAGGCAGCAAATGCATATGTAAGTTGAAAAGTCAAATGTGGTCTAACCAAAACTGGAAGATACTTTTGGATGGGATCCAGTGTTAGTCATACTCCAAGAAAACTTTAAGTACAGTGGTACCCTGGGTTAAGAACTTAATTTGTTCTGGAGGTCCATTCTTAACCTGAAACTGTTCTTAACCTGAGGTACCACTTTAGCTAATGGGGCCTCCCACTGCCGCCACATGATTTCTGTTCTCATTTTGAAGCAAAGTTCTTAACCCGAGGTACTATTTCTGGGTTAGCGGAGTCTGTAACCTGAAGCGTCTGTAACCCAAGGTACCACTGTAAAAGTTAAGTCCATTGATTTCTGTGGGTCTGTCTCTGAGTAAGACTTAGCTGGATGCTTCTTACTGGCAGTAGAACTTCTTAAAACTAGGAGGAAAATTTGAACTTCCCATGGCTCAAGTCATAGGTTGAATTCCTGGCAGAGGCGTACCTAGGCTCCCTTGCACCATTGGCAAGGAGCCTGTGCCAGTGCCCCTCCATCCCTTGAACTGGTGCCAAGAGGAGCCCATATGCCTTATCCAGCTGCCCAGAGCAGTGCAGGAACAGCCTACGGGCTGCACAGGTGAGTAGGCAGCCTCCTAGCCACTCCAAGCCAGAATGGAAAGTTCCCTTTTTTTTTAAACTCTGGGTAACCCAGTGATCGGCAGTAGAGTCAGAACCAACAAAAGAGAGTATGTCCAGAGGTAGCATTATTATCAATTTACGATGGGGTGGGAGGTTTGCAGGCTATGAGGAACTTGCTCACAAATTTATTGACAGCCGCACAAATTATGACAGCTAGGAAGGGGAAGGGACAAGCAGAATATAAAATGGAAGAATGGTAAAAAGAGATGTGGGATGACGCTATTAATGGCAAATTAACATGTGTCATTAAGGCAAGATGGGGAATATGAAGAAGAAATGATTTTCAGGAGATATGGGAGGTGTTTGTAGAATTTGTACTGTTAAAATGGAAAGGGGTCAAACCATTGCAAGAGGTGTTGAAATTTTGGGAGCTTGGATAGTTACAATGGAATGGTTTCAGTGGTGGGGTTCATATTTTTATTCTTATTTATTTATGATTATTACTTTGTCAAAGAAGAAAAAAAGAATTATTTCACAGAATAATTAACTCTTTGAATTTAGTCTTACACGATTCGTTGATGGCCAGGAACTTAAGCATCTCTAAAAATGGATTCGTTACAATTATAATAGTTAAATGGAACCTCCATAAATAATAGTCTGAAAATCAGATGCTGAGCAAAAAACCAACAACCCCAAGTTACTTTCATGACTTGCTTGACAACATCCAGAGCTCACTGGCTAGTCACTGTGGGAAGCGGAAGGTCAGATGAAGTATTCATTTGGTCTGGTGTGGCAGGGCAGTCCTTATATTGAATATTCTGAGACAAAGATTCATCTTTGTTGTTGTCGTCGTTTAGTCGTGTCCGACTCTTCGTGGCCCCATGGACCGTATCTTCCTCCGTTGCAAAGAAATGTAATACTTAAACATTATAGTTTCATCAGTACTTAGCACCCAGGTGTCTTACACTGGCTCAAAAGAGCTCACTGCTGTCACAATTTCTAGTGCAGGTTCATGCCAGGATAACTGCATATTTTGTTGTTGTTTAGTTGTTTAGTTGTTTAATCATGTCTGACTCTTTGTGACCCCATGGACTAGAGCACGCCAGGCACTCCTGTCTTCCACTGCCTCCCACAGTTTAGTCAGACTCATGTTTGTAGCTTCGAGAACACTGTCCAACCATCTCGTCCTCTGTCATCCCCTTCTCCTTGTGCCCTCCATCTTTCCCAACATCAGGGTCTTTTCCAGGGAGTCTTCTCTTCTCACGAGGTGGCCAAAGTATTGGAGCCTCAGCTTCACGATCTGTCCTTCCAGTGAGCACTCAGGGCTAATTTCCTTAAGAATGGATGCATTTGATCTTCTTGCAGTCCGTGGGACTCTCAAGAGTCTCCTCCAGCACCATAATTCAAAAGCATCAATTCTTCGGCAATCAGCCTTCTTTATGGTCCAGCTTTCACTTCCATACATCACTACTGGGAAAACCATGGCTTTAACTATACGGATCTTTGTTGGCAAAGTGATGTCTCTGCTTTTTAAGATGCTAAGATTCATCTTACTTCCATATAATTTCATATATAACAGTTGTAGGGCAGAGATCCATCCTTTGAGTACTTATTAGGGAATAAGCCCCATTGAACACCATGAAACTTCCTTCTGAGTAAACATATACAGGATGAGGCTGGTTCTTGTTTTTTACAAAAGGCAGAGGGGGAAAGCATGATTCAATATAAAGGGCATCTGGCCAAGAATAGAAAGGATACAATAAAAGATTTCCTTGGATTAGAAGTATTTTTAACACATTTTAATAGAACCAGATGTGTAATTAATTTAAAGAGAGCTTCTGCAGAATTTCAAAATATGGTTTATTTACACTGTATTTGCAATCTGTTTCTTTTCCCCTCTCTCTGTTATTTTTAATTAGACCATTTGAGTCTCAAAACTGTTGCCTTGGGAATTTTTATGCAGAGGATCTCAAAGAAACTTGCAAGTTTTGAATGAGATGTAATGAAGTGCCTGGAGCCAAATAGGCACATAATTTCGGGTCAGAGGGCAATATCTAGCTGGGAGTGTTTTCTGTTATGAAGATTTTCTTCTACTTCTTTAAGTCAATACAACAGCACCTACAAGGAAAAAGTCTCACTTCAGAAAGAAGTAGCTCAGATGAATACATCTATGGCGGTATTCCCCCCCCCATCTTTGTGACATCTGTGTATAAGTGATTCTCACCATGGGCAAATGTAGTGAGCTGTGAGAGGGAGCCTAGGGCTCACATCACCTCTCATAAGGAGAGAGAACTCCTGTGATTTTTCAGCTCTTTTGTCATAGATGTTTGAATGTGGGTCCTAGTTTCCATTTGAGGTTCAAGACAGTTGCACTGATATATTCCATATGCATTGATGTATTCCTGCCTCATTGTGTTATTGTCTGTCAGTTTCCAAGGGAGGCTAATACAGGCATTAGATGGCCACTTACTTTGCTGCACTGTTGAGCTTTCTGACCGATATGGTGTCATATCCCTGCTTTGTGATAAATTTATTTTTCTAAGTTTGTGGCGGTATGGAGAAAAGCAGCCTCGATTTTACCTTCATATTTGTAGTGCACAGAAGACATGCACACAAACATAACAAAAACTGTGTTTTGTTAATAATAAAAATAATAATACACAGAAAGAAACACAATATGATAAATCAAAACAGTACACACTAGGAATGTCCATTGGCTCTGTGTACCAGAATAATGAAGTGAACTGGGGAGATTTGGATCATAATACACATAATCCACAGCTGTTAAGCTGTGACAAGCTGGATCAGGGAGTCCCCAACTTTCTGAATAGCTCTGGTGCCTCTGTTTTTCCCTATAGTGAAAATACACAAACTCCTCCCACCCCCTTTTCTTTTCTGAGAACTGAAACCAAGCTGACTAAGGAAATGCCCAGAACTCAAGAAGGAAGGGGTGACGTGGGGAAGGGAATATTTCATTTTGATGGGCAGGTTTAACTTTAAATCCTAGTGAATCATTTCCCCAGTGCACTCCAGTCACAGTGATTTGGGGAGGGATGTTGAGGTAAAGAGAGTTGCTTCTGCAAGTGGACCATTCTTCTCCTCTGAATTTTGCGGCATCAGGATTAGACGATTAATGGCCAGCCTGCCTGTATTCTAAAGTAAAACAAATGGACAACAACTATACATCAAAAGTCACAATATTGAAAAGTGAGAGGAGGAACTCTGGTCCATGAAAACATGTGTCATAATAAATTTGTTAGGCTTGAAAGTGACCCGAGACTCTTTTGCTATTAAATATACTTTGTGAGTGTTGGAATGTTGTTTTGAAGACCACAAAAAATGTGTGTTTGAGGAAGCATGCAGAAGGTGCATGTTTTCCCATTAGTGGAGA
Source organism: Podarcis vaucheri (assembly GCF_965113315.1). Classification (NCBI taxonomy): domain Eukaryota; kingdom Metazoa; phylum Chordata; class Lepidosauria; order Squamata; family Lacertidae; genus Podarcis; species Podarcis vaucheri. Next base: position 67,001,276 of record NC_138767.1, on the reverse strand, counting down.
AATAAGAGAAAAAGAAGGAGGAAGACTACCTTCGTTTTGTTAATTAAATTTGGTGCTATTTTTCTAGGAAAAAGAGGTGCCGGAACTCACCATGAATGCTCCCATCTTAGAATGACAATGGCACGCATCTGAGAGGCACCAGAACTGAGTTCCGGAACGTTCCGGCTGAAAAAAGCTCTGTTGAAATTAGTAAAGATTTTCAGTTCTCGCCCTCCCCCAAAAAAGTCCCTCTTTGGAACTTTTACTCAGTCAGCAACTATATAGAGCCTTTCCAATGAATACCCTCTGCCACTATTAATTTTTATCTGCTGCCAATTTCCAAGAAATTGACAGTCTTCCATAAGCCTGTTCCTCTATTTGCCCAGTACTTCATCACTGTAGACTGGATATCATTTATTTATGAAACGAGCAAATCATATCCTAAGGCGATGTACTGCACGAACCTTTCATGTTTAAATGACAGCGATTGGAGGAACAAGACAGGATACAAAAATAATACTCATGAATAAGAGTTTCCATTATAAGAATATATTAAACTGACACATTACCAAATCTCTTTGATGTTCGGCACCATTTATCAACAACTGTAAGAATATGAGGGTTTGAGTCAAAATGACTAGTTTATTAAATATCTCTGTCATAATATGTGTTTCCTATGAAATATTAAACTTAATGAAATGCAACTTTGGTACGCTATATTTGGCATCAGTTTTTTTAATTATTAACATTTTGAAGCGGTAATCTTTTCTTCTCAAGCCTGTGTGTGTGTGTGTGTGTGTTTGTGTGGACTTGTATACTTGGTGTGGTTAGACTTCTTAGCCTGTTGGGCTAGCAAATTTCCATTTATTTTATTTTGAGGATTGATCGGTCGATGGAGAGAGCTTGTATGAAATAAACGGGAAGGGGAGAAGGCTTCAGCAGAATGAAAGATGATACTGCAGTCTATGAAAAGAGCACGTAACATTTTCCTTCACAGGAACATAAAAGTGGAATATACCACCGGAAAACGAAATAGACCTAAAATCCAAACGCTCTACCATCAGGATTAAAGTTTAAGTCGCCACCAAATTTTGCTAAAATCTATACGAGGCTCAGCCAGAAGAACTCACAGTTTTGTTTTTTTATGAATGTTTGCACTGGTGCTGAAGAAAAATAAAAACAGTTCCTTTTTCTAGTGATTTTTCAGTTCTCCTTGAAATATACCTGCTTTTGCTCTTCCCTGACCTGTTCACAGCTCAGTTGTTTACACTTGCACTCAATGTCACCATGTGGCTAAATCTGTTTGCCTCCGTCAGATTATGCCATCTGATGTGAGTAGGGACTGGGTGGGACCATTAAAGTATCCAGTAAAAGAAATATTGCCCTCAGAGTCATCATGAAATACACAAATATGGAGCTAGCTTTTTTCTTCTGCTGATTTTTTGTTGTTGTTCAGCACATCGTCCCATTTACCATGTGATATTTCTTGATCTGAGGTCATGTAAGCAACTAAAGTTACAATGCCATACTCACTTAAATGGGAGTAAAGTCCATTAAACTCAATGGGGTTTGCTTCTGAGTGTGTGTGTGTGTGTGTGTGTGTGTGTGTGTATGAATGAGATGTAAGGGGGCGGGGGGAAGGAGGAGCACTAAGTGTTATCTAGAAATACTTCTAGCTGCCTGAAATCACAATCTTTGACCACTTTTTTAAAATTGAGAGCCATCCGCATAAACCAATGGAAGCTTTTAATGTTTGACAGAATATTGTATTTTAATATTTTGTTGGAAGCTGCCCAGAGTGGCTGGGGAAACCTAGCCAGATGGGTGGGGTATAAATAAATTATTAGTATTAGAAAAGAAAGAATGAGTGAAGTGTGTAGGACCACAAGTCTAGCAGACATGACCAAGTTAGATCAGACTAAATCAAAGGCAATGTGCCATGAGCGCCATTACGATATCATGAGGCTAGATGGAAATGTGACAGGGCTTCATCTGCCCAATAGTCCATTGACTCAATTAGATTATATGGAGTGTAAACGAAATTATGGTTGGTCTGAGCTCTTTATTCACTGAAAAATAACCTTCTTAAGGAAAATATTCCCATTTTGTGATTTTTGTATATTTCCTTCATCTACGTCTCATAAATGCAGTTTTAATAAAAACACAATAGGCCTTAAACAATTGCATTTTCCCCCTGTTTATTTTTAATTAATCGAATTTAGATGCAAAATAAGATTCCACAAAGCCGGATCATCAAAAGGTATGGATCTATAAATCCAGTGTCAGTCCTAGCTCACTGCAGGAAGAAGAATCCATTTTCTTGTTTTGCATCTTTGAATCATCCATCAGGAATTTATGGAAAAGGAAAAAAAAACCTTCCAGATATAATACATATCAAATGCAAACAGCTCTTTTCTTTCTATGTTACAAGAGGAATTGGGCAAGGCAAAGAGTGTATTGAAATAGTAAACCTTCCCAGATACTGCTAAAATACCCAATGGCCTATTAGACATTCCTTGTCAAAATACTATGATATTTGAAACTGAAGCATGAGAGCAGTCAGTTGTGAGATTGAATTAAAGAGAAGCCCCAGAGGTCTGTCTGTCTGTCTTTCTCCATAATCTAAATGGTGCAACTGAACTTCTTCTAGTTTGTAGGACAGCAGTCAAAACAAGCATGTAGACTGTCATAGGCTAATTTTACAACAGAATGTTTTAATTTAAGGACTGACAAGGGGATGAGTCACATGCACATATACTTAAGTAGTTCCTAGACTTTCCCCCACCTTGGACCACTTGAAAATTGCTGAGAGTGTTGGTGGACCACTTAACTTTCTGCCTGTTCTGGATATTTGTAGCACACTGTGCTAGATGCTGTAGGATGTTAACTATTTTTACAGACACACTGTGGACTACTTGAACAAAGCTTGTGGAACATTGGTGGTCCATGGACCACAGTTAGGGAACGATAGCTTTAACTGATTACCCATCACACAACATGTAACATTGATGGCAGAACCACACCTTGATTCAGACAAGTATTCCAGAATACTCTGGCCTAAGCATAGACTGTTGTCTTTGTCCATGGAGTTTTCTTGGCAGGGATACTGGAGTGGCTTGCCGGTTCCTCCTCCAGGTGGATCACGTTTGGTCAAAACTCTCCACTATGACCTGTTCATCTTGGGTGGCCCTGCACGGCATAGCTCATAGCTTCTCTGAGTTATTCAAGCCCCTTCGCCATAGCAAGGCAGTGATCCATGAAGGGTGACTGCCTTCACAGATCCCATGGACTGCAAGAAGATCAAACCTATCCATTCTTAAGGAAATCAGCCCTGAGTGCTCACTGGAAGGACAGATCATGAAGCTGAGACTCCAATACTTTGGCCACCTCATGAGAAGAGAAGACTCCCTGAAAAAAGACCCTGATGTTGGGAAAGATGGAGGGCACAAGGAGAAGGAGATGACAGAGGACGAGATGGTTGGATAGTGTTCTCGAAGCTACCAGCATGAGTTTGACAAAACTGTGGGAGGCAGTGGAAGACAGGAGTGCCTGGCGTGCTCTGGTCCATGGGGTCACGAAGAGTCAGACATGACTAAACGACTAAACAACAACAACAAAGCACAGACTAGTCCACCACAGGGCTTACAGAGAATTCTAGAAGGAAGAACACTAGTCTGTAGGTGATGTGATCAAGGGGAGAACTCTAAACAACTGCATTTAACAAGCATAGCCTGAGTCCAGGTTCTTATTTCAAAGTGTCCAAAGCCTGTAAACACAACACATAATATAGGAGTCGACTCCTAGGGGCCAAGAGGGCTTAGGGCTCCCCAATAAAATATTTGAGGGGGCTGCCTCACAACAAAAGTTGATGGGCATTGCCATTCAAATGGTGTATGTGCAACACATCATGTGATCGATTATGCAGGGTGGGGCTTACCTGGGCTCCCCAAATATTTTATTCAAGTTGATACCCCTAAAGTGAATATTTATATATTGCAGACAGATGAATAATTGGAAGATCTTTAGCTTCTTAACCTCTCTCTCTCTCTCTCTCTCTCTCTCTCTCTCTTAATTCATTTTTCTTCCTTTCTTCCTCTTTTCTTTTCTTCCTTTTTTGTCTTCTTTTTCTCGCCTCTGGATTAATGTTTGAGTATGGACCAATAGAAAAAGACACTTGACAAAAATCTTTGCATTTCTCTGTGTAAACTCTAATAACATTTATTTTAAAAAAATAAACACAGCACATCATTCAAGTGGTATTGTTCTCTACAATTTGGAGAGGGCATGATTCCATGCCCACATCTTGATTATACAGGCCACCACTTCAGCCCTCTCAAAAAAGTGAGGAAAGATGTAGTACTGTAGCCATAATCAGATGTTTTGCAGTGCAATTCTATTAATGTTTACTCGGCATTAACTCCCACTGAGATCAGCCGGGTTTACGAATGTGTGTTTAGGATTACGGCCTCATTTTTCGTTTTACTATTTTTACTATTTTTAGTAGTTTAGTATTGGAGTTTTTTTTAATATATATATATATGGTTGTTGTTGTCCTTTTCACAAAGCAGTGTATGAAACAAACAAACAAACAAACAAACAAACAAAAACATGTTTGTGAACTGGCCCCAGATTGCAAGTTACATCCATTAAACTCACAAATAACTGTTAAGCACAGTGCCACAATGCTTCTAAGCTCAGGTTCAGCAAACAGTGTTGCACAGCTGATCACAGAGGACCCCTCAAATAGTGGATTAGTTTTTTATTTATATGACGCAAACACGCACCAGTATGTAAACTAAATGCCATCTTCTATATTAGAACAACACAATGTGGAATTAGTGAACCGCTCTGTTCGATAACATATAAAAAACAATGCCATCTGGTGTTAAACAGGATGGTAGCCAACAGTTGGCAGAAAGAGAGGTTTGACAACTTTGACATAAAAACCACTTATTCCCAATGCCATTTATTCATTATCTGCCCATGCAAAATATTTCCAAGAACGGCATTTATTCCTGCTAGAGCTTGAAAAACAGCACACACACACAATGATGCTCATACATAGTATTAAACAGCAGAGGATTGTGAGGAACAAAAGGCCAGTACTTGAGTATCATGCCACTGGAATTTTGATCTTTCTTCTTTTTGTTTTGCAAATGAAAGAGATAACACCAGTCCTCTCACATCACATATGAAATAAAGGAATGTTGCAACCCTATACACACTTACCTGGGAATTAGTCCCACTGAACGCAGTGGGGCTTAACTTCTGAGTAGACCTGTATAGGACTGTAGCGGAAGAAAGAAATATTGTAAGTGGCAGCCAGGTCAAGTGACAGCTCAGCTGGAATGAAATGCCTTTTTCATTCTGTTTTGTTTGCTATGTTCCCCTCAGTGGCAGATGAGATGGCCTCAAATAGAACCTGGAGTTCCTATTTTCATTGGAGAAATGTTGGAGGGTATGGAGTTATCCGACCCCCAAGCCGTCTCAAGGCAATCCTGTATCAAGAAGTCTTTTTTAATGCTTAATGTTTTATTATACTTTTGCATACGTTGGAAGCCGCCCAGAGTGGCTGGGGCAACCCAGTAAGATGTGTGGGGTATAAATAGCAAATCTGTCATTGGGTTAAACCACAGAGCCTAGGACTTGCCGATCAGAAGGTTGACGGTTTGAATCCCCACGACGGGGTGAGCTCCCGTTGCTCGGTCCTAGCTCCTGCCAACCTAGCAGTTCGAAAGCACGTCAAAGTGCAAGTAGATAAATAGGTACCACTCTGGCGGGAATGTAAACGGCGTTTCCATGCGCTGCTCTGGTTCGCCAGAAGCGGCTTAGTCATGCTGGCCACATGACCCGGAAGCTGTACGCCGGATCCCTCAGCCAATAAAGCGAGATGAGTGCTGCAGCCCCAGAGTCGTCCACGACTGGACCTAATGGTCAGGTGTCCCTTTACCTTTTAATGGGTCATCCCTATTTTTATCAGAGAAATGTTGGGTGGTATGCAACAGCAGAAGAGGAGGAAGCACATTGCGGACAAACCTCTGCTCTCCAATGGATGGCACCAGCTGTTAGAGTACCTTGGGAGCCAATAGATTCAGGATCAGCTCAGCTTTCCCTCAGAATGGCCCATTTCTGCCAGGTTCAGCCGGTAGAGACATCCCTTGGGGGGGGGGGTTCTTCCTGCCCTTTTCATGGGCAGAAGGGGGATCTATGTGTCAAGCAAGTGGCACAAAGATCACTCCTTTGGCAGAGGTCGAGATTCCAGGGTAAATGGGTGCTGGTTGTTTGTGGCAGGTCAGAGAGAATTAAGCAAAGCGTGTTCTCCTTAATAGAGAACAGCCCCCCCCACTGTTGCTGGGCAGATTGTTTGAATGGCCACAGGCTGTGATTGGGTACTTGTGTTTTTGGGGAGATTTCGATGTTACCAATTTGTGGGCTGGGCTCAAAGGTTTTAAATATTGGGCACGCAGCTTTGGGCTTCCTCTTTTGCTGCATGCACCAGATCACCCACCCACCGTCCCTGAACTGGGGATTTTGCACTTGACCTTGCTATGCCTGTCATGGGGTTGCCTGCTTTGGGGGCAGGGGCCTGGTAGGAATTTTGTCCATTTGGCTGATTGGCTGGAGCCATTTGGTTTTTTGCCTACTGCGTAGCAAATCGTCACAACTTGCAAGGTTTGCGGTTAGGCATTGGTTAAAAAATTGGTTGGTGTAGGGGTAAGTCCCTACCCCTCCAATGCTGGTGTTGCAAGGGAATTCCCTTAAAGAAATCCAGGGGCTTGCCATGCTTTCGTCCAAGTCCCTGGCATTGGGCTTGGGCCGCGCAAGCCTCTGGGAGCATGCGGGGAGAGGTGAGGGTCTTGTGCCCAGCTTCATTTCTCCCCAATATTGTTTTCCCTGACTGGCTTCCGCTGGAATCCGGAAGTCAGTTCTGTCCCTGGATGGGGGGGGGGACAAATAGTTGGAACCAATGCCTAAGCAACTACTCACAGTTATGTATTTAAATAAAGTTGTGGCCAAAATTATGCCAAAAACCTTAAACAAAAACCAGGTATGATGTGTGAGTTATTGGGGTGGCTTGGGGACCTCAACACGCAAACACTTGGAAAGGAGGACCTTTTTCTCTTTCCCCTCCCCTATATCGAAGAAACTCTGAATCTCAACATCAAAATAACAAAGATCATGGCCACTGGTCCCATCACCTCCTGGCAAATAGAAGGAGAAGAAATGGAGGCAGTGAGAGATTTTACTTTCTTGGGCTCCATGATCACTGCAGATGGTGACAGCAGCCATGAAATTAAAAGACTCCTGCTTCTTGGGGGAAAAGCAATGACAAACCTAGACAGCATCTTAAAAAGTAGAGATATCACCTTGCCAACAAAGATCCGTATAGTAAAAGCTATGGTTTTCCCAGTAGTTATGCATGGAAGTGAGAGCTGGACCATAAAGAAGGCTGATCGCCGAAGAATTGATGCTTTTGAATTATGGTGCTGGAGGAGACTCTTGAGAGTCCCATGGACTGCAAGAAGATCAAACCTCTCCATTCTGAAGGAAATCAGCCCTGAGTGCTCACTGGAAGGACAGATCCTGAAGCTGAGGCTCCAATACTCTGGCCACCTCATGAGAAGAGAAGACTCCCTGGAAAAGACCCTGATGTTGGGAAAGATTGAGGGCACAAGGAGAAGGGGACGACAGAGGATGAGATGGTTGGATAGTGTTCTCGAAGCTACCAGCACGAGTTTGACGAAACTGCGGGAGGCAGTTGAAGACAGAAGTGCCTGGCGTGCTCTGGTCCATGGGGTCACAAAGAGTCGGACACGACTAAACAACTAAACAACAACAAAACAACAACATATTGAAGACTTCCATGGGTTTTTATAACTAAAGGCTGTAAAGAAAGCTACCTTATGTGTAAATATATAAATTCAAGTCAGTGAAATGGATGAGACTGGCATGCCTGCTCTAATCTGCAAAACAGAAAGAGAAAAGACTGGAAGGCTCCATAATAAGAACATGCATGGGAGGAATAATCTTTCGAGATCCATACCTCGAGATACTTGTAAAAAAATGAAGTTTGGAATGCATTGGCATTGATAAAATCCGAGAGTGGTGAGTTTTGAGGGTAGTTGGGGAACTCTTGTTTCAAAAAGTGAACACATTCTTCATTTTAACACCCTGAAATATTAACTGCCAATGTATAGCAAGTCTTTTGTGAGAGAAACCTCTCAGAAATGTGGTATTATGACAATGCCCACTCATGTGAAATATCAAGGCAATGTATGACAGGAGCAATAAAACAGCAGAAAACAAAACAAAACAACCATTAAGATGACTTGCAAATCAAGAAAATGTAAGCAGTCTCACAGGCCTGTTAGAATAAAATGGTTTTCAAGAGATTACTGAAAGTCAGTAGTGAGGATACCAACTAATTTTCAGCTGGAAGAGTATCCCACATCACGGGATTTTTGACACTGGGCTTTTCCACATTTCTGTTTGTCCTGTACTTTCAGAGGTTTTCCTATTGTCCCACCGCTTTGGGGAAAACCCACTGTTTATTGCTGAAATGGAATAAAGGTCAATGGGAGGGTTGCCACATGATCTTAAAAACAAACCAACTTTTTAAATCTAAAGCATGACCTGCCTCTTCCATGTGTCCAGACTTTATGAAATTTCAGTAGTCTCCTCCCCTCCTTGTTGACTGTTCTCTCGGAGTGTGGCATTGGATTGCTGTATCTGAAGCTCAGAAGGGTATCAACACCATTTGCAAAGTCACATAACCTTGTGCCTGACATAAAGGCTGCCAGGGAAAGGCAAGGAGAAGTTTCAATAAAAGCTTATAGAGCATCTTTTGGATTTGCAGAAGTTGTGTGCCTTCTGCAGGGAGATGATCACACCCTAAATTCCCAATACAAAGGGATTATGTGAACAATAATTTGTTATTATGCGCGCTCGCACACACACACACACACACACGCACGCACGCACACACACACACTTTCTCTCTCCCCCCCCACGAGATTATTGTAGCCCCTTTTCAGTAGTTCTATTATAGTCTATTTGAGTTTTGTTCACCTAGAGGACTAATTTAACAAGCAAATAATACATCTAAACAGTAAATAATCAACCAAATTACTTAATGTTAATAGGCTTAGTTTTGGAAGTGTGTGTGTGTGTGTGTGTGTGTGTTTTAACAAATAACTGTTTTCCAAATAGAACACAACCAAGTATGGGCAGTGAGAAGAATGAAATTACTTTTAGAAGGCATCTCAATGAAGTTTTTTGATGTTTGATGTTTTATTATACTTTTTTATTTTGCTTTGCTTTTAGATTTGTTGGAAGAAGCCATCCAGAGTGGCTGGGGCAACAACAACAAAGTTACTGTATCATTATTCCTGTGTTACCAAATAGCTCCTTTTTCTTATCTAATCTTATAAACTGTTTGCCATTGGAATAAGTTGCTGATGAAAATGCATTGAAAGTACTTCTGATGTCCTAGGGCTTACAATGTGCAACTTTAACTATAGAGTAAATGATCCTTTTCACTTAGTGAAATACATCATTTTATGATTACTATGTTTATCCATGAAGATGACCTTGCTCTCAAAGGAGTGACTAGTTTTTATGTCATTTTAATGTATTTGGCTGGCATTCGCGACTTGCAATCAATCTTTGTTAAATACTTAGGTTATGTTTTTAGTCTCTTGAAGGGGAATAGGAAAAAAAAATCCAGCTCAAACATCCATGTACGCTGCCAAAAGATTGTGTGAATTATCTGGCCGTGGATAAAAAAAAAAAAAATCAAACTCAAAATTTAATTGCAGCAAAACACTTTATATATTTGTATATGATCATGCTTCATTCTTATTCGAATTATGCAATGTTAGTTGCTAATTTGGCACTGCATCCATTATGAAACATATATGAGACCTTAATATATTTGCCCACTTTATTACTATACAGCATCCTAAATCTGCTGAATCAGTAACTGCTGGCAGCCAGAGCAGCACTTTTCCTAAGCAGTAACCATATTTGCAATTCAATTCATATCCTTAAGTCAGTTTGAGGGTCACAGCTTAAAGCAAAAGATTATCGGTTCTTGGAAATATTTGCCCTCAAGGCAAATACAAAGTTGTAACTGGGGAAATTTTGGGCAGCTTTTGCATAATTAAATACTGACGTTTACTATTTCTAGATAGTGGGTGTTTGTTCAGCCATTTTGCGTATTTAACCCTACTCCGATCTGAGTTAACTCAGAGGTGATTTCAAGAACATTTACCTCCAAGTAAGTATTCTTAGAATTGCAACCTCATGTCTACAGAAAACTCCTTATGTGGGTTATTTTCATATTCTACATCAACCTTACCAGAAACCACTTGGCATAGGAATTCTTTTCTGTGTATTAAGTGCCTTACTGGTACTAATGATTAGTGCATGGGTAGGCAAGCTAAGGCCCGGGGGCCGGATCTGGCCCAATCACCTTCTAAATCCGGCCTGTGGACAGTCCAGGAATCACCATGTTTTTACATGAGTAGAATGTGTCCTTTTATTTAAAATGCATCTCTGGATTATTTGTGGGGCATAAGAATTCATTCATTCCCCCCCCCCCAAAAAAAATAGTCTGGCCTCCCAAAAGGGACAGTGGACTGCCCCCCTGCTGAAAGAGTTTGGTGACCCCTGGATTAGTGTAATGAAAATGAGACAGTGGTTGATGATTATAGATTCCTCTGTGTTTACTGAAACCATTTCAGAAGCACTGATCCCCTGCCCGTTCAGTTGCTAAATCCCTCACAGAAGCAATCACTCTAATAAATTCAAGTCTGGAGAAGGCATTTTTATTTTATTTCATTATTTATTTCATGATTTATATGTTCCTTTTGTGGCTCAAAGAGCCTCCAGGGCAGATAAAGGAATCTATAAATGGAGATCAAAAGTTTCCAATCACTAAAACAACACATGAAACAAATAAAATCAACCTTCAGGTATTTACAGGCCTGGTTCTCGGTTTGAGTGCTGGGAGCCCCACTGGGAGCATAGATCAGGTGTTGGGTGGGCAAATGTGCTGTGATCTGCAGTGGGAAGCTGCAAGCTATTTTGTCTACACTCCCAACACAGCACTGATCTGAAGAATTGTGGGGAAAGTAAAGTATTGTGGAGCTTCCCAGATCCAGCTACTGCCCAGTAAGCCCATGGCAGAGACACTACAAAGTGTCTGCAAACTATATAAAAAAAAGCCAACTAGCTTCAGATATTCACTGGAATCAGTGATCTTCTAATCAGTGATATGGACCTCACTCCTTAGCAAGAAAACAGTCTTTGCCCTTGCACTAGCCAGCCAAATATTCTTTTGATTTCTCTGAATTCTCTGGTTTCCACTGCAGCTGTCCATGGAGGTGCAGGTCAATTCTGTGTCCAGGTCGGCTGTCTACCAGCTCCATCTGGTACACAGGCTGAGACCCTACCTGCCCACAGACTATCTCACCAGAGTGGTGCATGTTCTGGTTATCTCGCACTTGGACTACTGCAACACTCTCTATATGGGGCTACCTTTGAAGGTGACCCAGAAACTGAAACTAATCCAGAATGCAGCAGCTAGACTGGTGGCTGGGAGAGGCTGCCAGGACCATATAACACTGGTCCTGAAAGACCTACATTGGCTCCCAGTACATTTCGAAGCACAATCAAAGTGTTGGTGCTGACCTTTAAAGCCCTAAATGGCCTCAGCACAGTATACCTGAGGGAGCGTCTCCATCCCCATTGTTCAGCCCGGACACTGAGGGCCAGCTCTGAGGGCCTTCTGGCAGTTCCCTCACTGCAAAAAGTGAGGTTACAGGGAACCAGGCAGAGGGCCTTCTTGGTAGTGGTGTCCACCCTGTGGAACACCCTCCCATCAGATGTCAAAGAAATAAACAACTACCTGACTTTTAGAAGACATTTGAAGGCAGCCCTGTTTAGAGAAGTTTTTAATATTTGATGTTTTATTCTGTTTTTAATTTCCTGTTAGAAGCTGCTCAGATTGGTTGGGGATGCTCGGCCAGATGGGCAGCATATAAGTTATTATTATTATTATTATTATTATTATTATTATTATTATTATTAGCTGGATTATTATTGAGGTATTCTCTAAGTTTGGCAGCATGCAGACTTTCCAAGTGTGGTGGAACAGTTTTGCAAAACAGTGGGATTATTTTCCCCTGTAGCAAATAAATACAATGGTGCCCAATGCATAGAAGCGAATGATTGTTTCATTACAATACAGGCAGTTACAGAATGAGTTATGAACTATATCAATATGGGATTGTGCATCATATTTTATCTGGTATTTCCCTTGGATGCATTTTTTCAGGATGTTTTATTTTTCTTGGACTACACAGTCTACTCTTGAGGTATGGTTGTGGCTAGTTGCTAGTATAGGAGAGCGGCTGTAATATTATCGTTGTAGTTTTAGAGGTGTTTAAAAATAAACTTTAAGAAAAGAAATAACATTGATAAAAAATGAGAAATAAAACTTGCACGGGTCAAGCCTTGTTTTGCATCTTAGTCAAATTTCTTGAATTCAATAAATGCCATTCCAACCTACATGTTGGGTTTCTTTCTCTTTTTAAAAAACCTTTTTGTTTCCAGGCCTTGGCTATTTTGCCATGTGCATGGAAGATTAATTTCTGCAACCCTAATAGGTAATATTATCCTTGGGAAAAACATTGTAGCACATTTTCTACAAGTTTCAACTGTATTAAATGTGGGGTACATAACAATTATACCTGAGTAAGAGGAATTACCAACGAAAGCCTATATATATATATATATGGAGTTAATGTCACTGGTGCACATCACTGAAATCCGTAGAAAGCCAGCTGACACCCATTTCCCTAGGCACCTAAAGTCATCGGCACAGATTATTTTTAGCAGGAGTTGCTTTTAGTCACATTTCCCATCGGGCTGGAAAGATGAGAGCAAATATATATTCCAAGCTACCCCTGCTGGCATGTGTTTTGCTCCAGTGACCTCAGGGGTCCCTCATCCTCCGGGCTGACAGCAGTATGTGTAGAAGAAGCCTTGACAATTTAAGCACGCTGCATTTGAATTTCATATCTTCAGCCAGCTCCTTTGTGATCTCCAGGTTTCTCACTGCTGTGTCATTTCTTAGTTGTAGTGATAATGTTAATCAGTGGACCTAAAGAGCCAGTTTGGAGTGTTTGTGGATTTATAAAAAGTGATTTCTGTTGAATTTATTCAACGTAAAGTAGTACAAGCAGGACTTTCTTTCAACAGCAAGTCACAAGTCACCGGAACTCAGTTCCGGCACATCTCAGGTTGGCACCGTTGCCATTATTGCGTGGCGAGTTCCCGCCTCCCCCAGTAGAAATAAAGACACATGACACCAATGATTAAGGTTAATGGGCTAAAATTGGCCACAACTTTATTGGTTACAGGTAAGAGCGGTATTGGCTTAGGCATTGGTCCTATCCGACTATCCGGCTTCAGCCTGTTTGCTTGAAGACCGGGAAGGGTTAACACCAGCAGGGGAAGCCTAGGTATTCCCCCGGGGTCACCGCTCAGGGGCGCGCTTTAGGCCCTGGCCTCCATAGGCTTCGGACGAAGCCACGCCCCCCGGAATCCTTTAACAGACTACCCTTCAATATTTGGGGGAGGTGATGGCGCTCCTCCCCCCCAACACATCTAAATAACAATACTCCTACCAATGCCTAACCACCAAGACCAAAGAAGTTGTGATGATTTGCTACGAGGTAGGCAAAAAACCAAATGGCCGGTGCCAATTTGCCAAGTGGAAACAATTCCTACCAGGCCCATTAATGGCGACCAACCAAGGTCCATAGCAAGGTCAGAAGGAAACCTAAAAAAAATAAAGGAGCGGGCGGGTGGTAAACACAAACAGCTGCACTGTCAAAGAGGGAGATCCCGGGGCCGCGCTCGCCTTAAATGAGGCGAGCCACCCCCGCACCCGAGCCAGCCGATTGGCTGGCTCAGGAGATGACATGGCCTGAGGATTCCCCTGATTGCACGGGGGCTGGAAGGCCAGCCCCCATGCTCGTGTTGGGGGCGTGAAGCCTGCAACACCACCTCCTCCAGATGTCGGAAGTGGCTTTAGAGAACAAGGGAGGCATTCATGGTGAGTTCTGGCACTTTTTTTTTCCTAGAAAAAGTATCACTGAGTACAAATATGGATTTTGCTTCAAGACAGGGTTAGTATTTGTGCATTAGTACAGGGTTCCCTGACTTGCTAGTTTTCTTTTCTCAACCCATCCTCTGACATGGCAAGATACAGGTTTACCACCTTAGTGAAAGCTAGGCCATACCAAAAACATTAGTAAGTAAATACTTAAATGAATACTGTCCAATTTTATGACTGCCCTTGGCTCTTCTGCTTCCTTGCAGCATTAAAAAAATGAACACAGCTATTTTGCTATATCCTAAATTTTAGACCATAGCAACTTCCATGATTCGTAAAGGAGCTGTTTTAGGTATCACATAAAAGAGGCCTGGCCAACCTATGATTGAGAGAAATCAATCAGAAATCACGTGTTGACCTACAGAAGGGCCAATAATTCCCTCTTCTTCTTTTGCCTCCTTAGGACAACCTTAGGACAGTAGTACAGGAGAGATGGCAAGCTACCTGCATGATTCCTGAACTCCCAAAACACCAATTTTTAAAACTGTAAAACAATCCATTAAAATTACATTTTCTATACTTTTCAAAATAGAAGAAAAACCAACTAGGCTTTATGTGATATTTAACAGCAGGTTTTGACAATGGCATAGCCTTTTGCTTGTCTATGCTCACTGAAGTATTTGTAAATATGCCTCCAAATTAGTAACTGGAAGGTCAGATCCCTCCAGGGGGAAAAAAAAGAACTTGTCACTTAAAAAACAACAACAAAACTTATAAATGCCATTCTTGTACCCTTTATTTTCTTTCTGTAGCAATTGGTATTTATTGGACAATGAATATAAATAGCAGCTGATCACTACCATGACATTTTGTCACAGCCACTAGATACTACCTATTAATGCCCGCAAGAATCAGTACTCTTCCAAAAGTCACCAGCTCTTCTGCATTTTAATGAATCACAATGTCCATACTGTTCATGAGCTTCAATCATCACTTTTATAAAAGTCCTAGCAGACTTTGTGTTTTGCAGAAAAGAATGCACTTCAAATTTATAAAGAACAGCAATATAGACGTCGGGAAATGAAGCAAAACATTGGCACATAGTAGAAGCAGTAATAATAATAATAATAATAATAATAATAATAATCACATAGCATTTGAATAGTGCTTTCAGGCGTTAAAGCCCCCACTCCCCCCGACATGATCTCAGCACTTTACAACTACTTCATGATGTTGGTCACATCAAGAGTGGTGAATTTTGATGGAGGAGACCAGAATTAAAATCTCCACCGAGTGAGCATAACTGAAGGAGCGTCTCCACCCCCATTGTTCAGCCTGGACACTGAGGTCCAGCTCCGAGGGCCTTCTGGCAGTTCCCATACTGCAAGAAGTGAGGTCACAGGGAACCAAGCAGAGGGCCTTCTCGGTGGTGGCACCCATCCTGTGGAATGCCCTCCCATCAAATGTCAAAGAAATAAACAACTCTACTGTAACTTTTGGAAGACATCTGAAGGCAACCCTGTTTAGGAAAGTTTTTAATGTTTGATGTTTTAAATATTCTGTCGGGAGCCTCCCAGAGTGGCTGGGGAAACCCAGCCAGATGGGTGGGGTATAAGTAATAAATTATTATTATAGCATGGACCAGTCACCATCTCACAACACAATCTACTTTGGTTACATGTATCTGGAGATGGTTGAGCCCAAAGGCAGCTGGGAGAACCTTCTGACTCAGACCACATTACTGCTTTCCCGTGATAAATGTGTCAGTCTTGTGGCCTGTTACAGTGAATCTAAGGTCATCCATTAGCTACGTGAGCCACTCAACACTTCAGAGAAAGGTATTGGCCCTGCCACATAGTGCTATCAATGCTGCAAAGACAATATCAGTTGTGACCTTGGATTGCTTCCCCTGATTTAGCTCTTCTTATGTGGGTAGGAAAAGTCCAGGGACAGTGGCAGCCTATTACGGTTTGAGTTGTGACGGAAGCCCAAAATGTAAACGCGCCTTCTCTGATTTTCTCTTCCCAGTTCACTAAGCTTTGCCATTTTCAGAACAAATGGAGCAACCTTACTCGAAAGCGGGAACGAGAGGCCACGAGGCTAAATCAAGCACCCCAAAATGTACTTGTGAGGCATAGCTGTCTCACCTTCTTCCCATTCAGGGCCAGGGAGAAAGATAGATGGAGCCATAGACCTTGCTGGCAGTCTATTCTGTGGGAGGGAAGGGTTCCTGACCCACTATCCATCATGCCCAAACTTGAAGCACTCCCACCAAGAAAACCTAGTTGCTGACTTCATCAAGTAAATTTATAAGCTTCCATTAAAAAAACAAAAACAAAACATGTTATATACCTAGTGGTTCTTCTTTTCTGGTGGTGTATGTAGCTCTATCAACTCTTATAAACTAGCCAAATGGGTGAAAATTCTTATGAGCAGTAAGTGAGAGATATGGAGCATATTTTCAGGATTTTAAAGGAAAAACAATGACATTCCAAAAAGGATGCAAACTGGAAACCACATATGTAGCTGCACATGCCGCAAAATGGAAAACAAATTCCATGTCTTGGGTTTGCACAGCTCAAGGCTGATTTGAACATTTTTTATTGAGTTTTGTATTTTGTACCGAGTACAAATTTCGGATTCTTTCTTTTAGGTTACATTTCCATAATCTGTTACTAAAGCGAGAATAGGTAGGTAAATGGTTTTTTATTTCAATAGGGAAAGCGAGAATTTCCCTATTGGGAAAAAAAGCCATTTACCTATGCAGGAGTGTGACAACTTTTAGGCAGTATGAAATTAGATGATATTTAATGTGTGACATCTTTAATTTCAGCACTGTACCGTACTATAGAGTGCAAAAAAACGTGAATCGTTCTTCATTGGGAATAAACTCTTGATGTTAATGGAAACAAAAGCTTGGCTGGAACTTTTATGATCCTAGACACTAGATCTTCTGTGCCTTTTCCTCCCCAAGCTCTGTCTCTTTGTGTTTTGTTAATGTTAACATGCTCCTTAAAAAACAATGGAAATCAATAGTGTGTTTTAGCACTGCATAGGCTTTCTTTAAAATGAAGAGTGATGCTTAATACTACTTTTTTATGTAGACAAGGGCAGTAAATCTTTCATGATTCTGCAGGCAGCCCAGCCTAATACACCTCTTGTAGTAAAACTGTAGGTCGGATTACTTTTGGAGCACTGGGAATGTTGCAATCAATTCATAAAATAGTCATAAGCCTATTAGAGGACAGTGCTATGCAGCCCTCTATGCAATTATATTTTTGTGAGGTATTGAAGCAGAGCCTGGGTAATATACATCTCTGTGCATCCCAGCCAAGAAGAGCTTGCCCATTAACATATAATTATGAGTGGGTTTTGTATTATACGGTTATGGTTATAAATAGGAGCCTCTTTAGCTCTCTGCCGTATGAAAAACATAGAGTTCAAGAGACACATACAGACCACAAAGCGTACTCGAGACCTGCATTCAGATATTTGGCTGCTTATTTCAAGTCATTCAGTTCTGCAGCTCTCCTCTCTGCCTACTCTTTCCTCCGTTTTTGCCCTTTTCTCAGTAGAGTTCGTACTTGAACATGTCAAAGGGGTGGGAAAGATTATACAGATTTAATAAAAAGGTGCATGCATTCATTTATACATATAGATTAGAATCACAAAATTTGGTTTTCATCCCGAGTCAGTGCTTCAGAAAAGAGAGCACCTTGGTCCAAGTTGTGTGATATGACCTGGGGTCATTCCACGACTTTCTCCCCTCTCCATCCCCCATTCACTCAGGGCTGGATTTAGGTTTGATGAGGCCCTAAGCTACTGAAGGTAATGGGGCCCTTTAGTTGTCCAGCTGTCCTTTGTCAACAACAAATTGTCACTGTTTTGTTGTTGTTGAATATATGCTATAATATAATTTATGGACCTAATAGGTATCTAAAGCCATTTGCACATAACAAAATATGTATTTTATCATAGTAATTGTTGAACTGAAATACAATTAAGAAGAAGTATATTACAGTGGTACCTCGGGTTACATACGCTTCTGGTTACAGACTCCGCTAACCCAGAAATAGTACCTCGGGTTAAGAACTTTGCTTCAGGATGAGAACAGAAATCGTGCTCCGGCGGCGCGGTGGCAGCGGGAGGCCCCATTAGCTAAAGTGGTGCTTCAGGTTAAGAACAGTTTCAGGTTAAGAACAGATCTCTGGAGCGAATTAAGTACTTAACCCGAGGTACCACTGTAATAGTGAAATACAATTAAGAAGAAGTATATTAATAGCCGGGACGCGGGTGGCGCTGTGGGTAAAAACCTCAGTGCCTAGGGCTTGCCGATCGCATGGTCGGCGGTTCGAATCCCCGCGGCGGGGTGAGCTCCCATCTTTCGGTCCCAGCTCCTGCCCACCTAGCAGTTCGAAAGCACCCTTAAGTGCAAGTAGATAAATAGGTACCGCTTTATAGCGGGAAGGTAAACGGCGTTTCCGTGTGCTGCGCTGGTGCTGGCTCGCCAGAGCAGCTTCGTCACGCTGGCCACGTGACCCGGAAGTGTCTCCGGACAGCGCTGGCCCCCGGCCTCTTAAGTGAGATGGGCGCACAACCCTAGAATCGGACACGACTGGCCCGTACGGGCAGGGGTACCTTTACCTTTTTATATTAATAGTGAAATAATAATTAAGCTCTAACTGTATGCAGGTTTTATTTTATTTATTTATTTTATCTTATTTTTGGAAATGTACATCCAGTTTTTTTTCCCTTTAATTTTTTTGGGGGCCCCCCAAGAAAGTTGGTCCCTAAACTATAGCTTTTTTAGCTTATTCATAAATCTTGCATTGCATTCACTACTGGGGAAAAACATTTTGAAGTGGTGGTTTCAAGTCCCTCTGGATAAAGACTGCCAAGTTGGAGAAGAATAGGCCCATGGCATTTGTCCTGGGCAACTTAAAAATCCGACTTGTTTTTAAAAGAAAATGCCATTGTTTTCTTCATTTTGAGGCAGAATTCAATTAAAATTGTAGACTAGCTCAGTCCTCCTGAGGGCATGAATATGGCCTAATTTCAGAAGAATCGCTGCAGTGGTTTTGCTTCAATGACAGCCATTACAGTTTCTGGGTAGGTACACCGAAAATCAATCTCCCCCAGTGTTTTGTGGACGATTTGTCTGAAATTTGCAGACATGAGAAAACTGCAAAAAAATCTGGGATCACAAGTGGGGAGAGTTTTACTGTTCTTGTGTCTTGCTTGCAGATATCCATAGGTTTCTGGTTGGCACTGGAAGAACTAGATAGACCTTTAATCTGTCCCAACAAGGCTCTATTTTCGCTCTTAAAAATGTAATACATCAGAATATTATTTCCTGAGAAATTTTGTGCCATCCCTAGAATACCATACTCTGAATAAAGTTTAGTCTACCCTCTTCCAGTCTTTAAAAAAAGAGTTGAGGTAGCTTGTTCTAGGAGTTACAATGCTTGTTTAAAATTAGCTGAATAATAATGAAGTAAGAGCTTGTATTGGGACGTGGGTGGCGCTGTGGGTTAAACCACAGAGCCTAGGACTTGCCAATCAGAAGGTTGGCGGTTCGAATCCCCATGACGGGGTGAGCTCCCGTTGCTCAGTCCCAGCTCCTGTCAACCTAGCAGTTCAAAAGCACATCAAAGTGCAAGTAGATAAATAGGTACCACTCCGGCGGGAAGGTAAACGGCGTTTCTGTGTGCTGCTCTGGTTCGCCAGAAGCAGCTTAGTCATGCTGGCCACATGACCCGGAAGCTGTACGCCAGCTCCCTCGGCCAATAAAGCGAGATGAGCGCCGCAACCCCAGAGTCAGTCACGACTGGACCTGATGGTCAGGGGTCCCTTTACCTTTACCTTTACCTTTACCTTTACCTTAAGAGCTTGCATTATCTGGAATGCTAACACATTCAGGGTTAAAATACAAATGTCAGTCAGCAAGTGAAGACATAAGTTTTTGGGAAAAGGTATTTATTTGTGTGTGTGTGTGTGTTTCCCCTCTGCAGCCTACTGCACTTTATGAAGTAAACAGAAATGTTATAATGTACATTATGTTTGTGTGCATGTGCTTTTACAAATGTATAACTCTATATTTCATCCCAATCTGGGATGAAATTTATTTTATTGAGTTTGTAATCCTGTTGTTGTTGTTGTTGTTTTATTCTATTTCTATGATTGTTGTTTAGTCGTTTAGTCGTGTCCGACTCTCCGTGACCCCATGGACCAGAGCACGCCAGGCACTTCTGTCCTCCACTGCCTCCCGCAGTTTGATCAAACTCATGCTAGTAGCTTCAAGAACACCATCCAACCATCTCATTCTCTGTCGTCCCCTTCTCCTTGTGCCCTCCATCTTTCCCAACATCAGGGTCTTTTCCAGGGAGTCCTCTCTTCTCATGAGGTGGCCAAAGTATTGGAGCCTCAGCTTCACGATCTGTCCTTCCAGTGAGCACTCAGGGCTGATTTCCTTCAGAATGGAGAGGTTTGATCTTCTTGCAGTCCATGGGACTCTCAAGAGTCTCCTCCAGCACCATAATTCAAAAGCATCAATTCTTCGGCGATCAGCCTTCTTTATGGTCCAGCTCTCACTTCCATACATCACTACTGGGAAAACCATGGCTTTTACTATACGGACCTTTGTTGGCAAGGTGATGTCTATGATGCTTTTATTCAAATAAATCCCAAAGCAGCTTACAAACAAAAGATAAAAATAACATAATGGAACATCATGAATACAGCATAAATCATATAGAATACTTAACAAATCATCAGTAAAACAATCCTAAATCCCAAATCAAACAATTACCATCTATGTAACACTATTAACAAAAGAACTAAAAAATAAGCTAAACATCAGTTACATCAAAAATCATATTATAGGATTCACAAAGCACGACAGCATTCATATCTATAAAACAGTATTAACAACATTAACAAAATAGCAACAAACAAACAAACAAAGCCCTGTTGAATTTGTACACATGCTCTCTCCTCCGCTATGACTCATAAACTTTCATTCTATTCAACGCATCAAAAAACACCTGCAGATAATGCTCCTGGCATTTTGTTTTGTTACAAAGGTGTCAAACAGGTAGGTAATTTCTGTTTTGTTTTTTTTTTAAAGTGGCAGTGTGCCAGGCTGCCTCTGCTATAAAGACATTTGTACTGTGTACAAATAAAAACATAGAGTCAGCCACATGTGCTGGGTTCTGCTCTACCTTTGAGGGGGCCTGGTGCGCATGTGTGATGTCATGCGCCAGGAAGAGGCCTAGAGGAGGCTGTCATGGCCTCAGGAACACCTGATTGGGCCTTCTGTGGCTGCAGATAGGTTCGACGGGGCCTGAGATTACCTTAGGAAGGCCTGACGAAACCTGCCACAGCCACAGGTAGCCCCAACAGGAATATTGAGGGGGCCCAGACATCTCCTTAAAAATTGTTGGGGGGGGCTCAGCCCCCCATCCCCCTCCAGATGGCACCCGTGGTCAGAGCAAAGTTTCTGTGTTAGAATTCAAATCAGGTAGAATTAGAGCATAGAGGGTGAGGTGCTTGCATTTGCATTTGTTGAAGTTTCTAATTCATTTACTTAATTTCCATACAGTGGTACCTCGGGTTAAGAACTTAATTCATTCTGGAGGTCTGTTCTTGACCTGAAACTGTTCTTAACCTGAGGTACCACTTTAGCTAATGGGGCCTCCTGCTGCCACCGCACGATTTCTGTTCTCATCCTGAAGCAAAGTTCTTAACCCGAGGTACTACTTCTGGGTTGGTGGAGTCTGTAACCTGAAGCGTCTGTAACCCGAGGTACCACTGTACTGCCATTCATCCAAGGATTACCCAGGGGTGGGTTTACAATATAAAAACAAAAAAATACATATGATAGTAACTAACACAAGAAATACCCACCCACACAGTTTAAAAGTCCCAAGATTGTGATCGTTTATTTATTACATTTATTCCACCCACCCCGCATTGTCATTCCTCATCATTTACCTGTATTTTCAAAATCCGTATCATGGTCAGATGTTGCAGGAAAACATTGTGCCTATGTTGGTTTTCTCAGAAAGAGAGAAGCAAAGCAAAAGTACTGGATTTCTGTTTCCCTGCACCCGGAACGGGGCTTGGTGATTGTGTTTCTCACATCCTGGCCTTGCCACACACTGGAGAGCATGACTGCAGATAGTTCATGTAATTAGCGCTTCTGTGAACTCGAGTTTGTGAACATTGCCCTCAAAGCAAACGTGATGGAAATTAGGTGCTCTGAGCAGGTGGAGCCAGCAATACTTAACAGAGTACCATGGGACTTCACTTCGATGTCGACATTATATAATTACGCAGTTTGTTTCCATATAGAAACTTGGTGGAAAAATATCCTAGCCAGTAGCTATTTTGTTTTCCCTAACACTTCTCCTTTTAAGTTCTGAATACGATAGCATATGTGTTCGGATGAATTACATTTTTAGACACCTGTTTACTAAGTGAGAAAAATGAGGGGGAGGGAGAAGGGGGGGAAAAAACTCCTGTGTTTAGCTAGTGCTTAGAGTGGCTTTTTCACATTTATGCAATTGCAAACTTCTTGTCTACTTGAAAATAATAAGCAGATCTGGAGCTGTATTTGGATTGAATTCTAGAGGTTTTGTTTTTAAAAATCACTCCTTGTCGGATACAAAATGTGATCCAAATGTTGTTTCAGCTTAACAAATGGCAGCACTCCACATGTGTTCACAGCTTTAAGATGAATGAGTGGGCATGAAATATGAGCCAGCACACAATTTGGCCTGAAGTATCTAACAGCAGTAGTAGCCAATTTAAAACTTTTGGGCTTCAGCAGGTGTTGCTGTTACTATATCAACTTGTTTCCCCCTCTGTATCATAATAGAAAAATGGGCTGCATTGTTTTGTCCACTAAATCAAGCCTAGAAACAGAAGGGGAGGGGTTGTTAATTTGAGGACCCAACCAATTTTTGTCTTTACTTGGCTAATTCCCTGGCACTAAACAAATGTTAACTAAGTCCCTCTAATCAGGGTTCAAATTTGCTCATTAGCAACCACCAGGAATGAACAACAACTTCTTCTTCTTCTTCTTCTTCTTCTTCTTCTTCTTCTTCTTCTTCTTCTTCTTCTTCTTCCTGTGGCATTCGTACGGAGCCCCTGGTCGTCGCACGGACTATTGACCCGTACACCACTAATCCACTGCCACCAACCAGGTCCTCCCTGGTAAAATCACTTCAGTCTCAGTCAACTTCTCAATTAATAAAGAAGAGTGCATTTTATTTCAGACACAAAGAAAACTTTTACAGCA
Organism: Podarcis vaucheri; assembly: GCF_965113315.1. Lineage (NCBI taxonomy): Eukaryota > Metazoa > Chordata > Lepidosauria > Squamata > Lacertidae > Podarcis > Podarcis vaucheri. The sequence goes on along the minus strand of NC_138767.1, from coordinate 66,977,871 downwards.
TTCTAAACATTGTTGCTCTTTACTTTCTTAGTCTTATTTTCCCCTCTCTATCTCTTCTACCTCCTCCAACTCAAGAACCCACTGCCCTAACTGTCTCTCTATTACCAACTGCCTTTCCCAACCAGCCAACCCACGAAATCCAACCAACTACCCACCACAACTCCCAACGAACTCCTCCCAGAGCTAGTTTTATAGACCCACTGACTCCACCCCCCTGGGTCCTGTCTGTGCAACCTATTTAGCTATTTCCCCTCCAGCACTCTCTCATACATGTCAACGTCACACTTACCCTGTCCATCTGACTGGATTTCCACAGCCACTCTGGGCAGCTCAAAGCACATACCAGAACATACTAAAACACCAAACATTAAAAACTTCCCAATACAGGGCTGCCTTCAGATATCTTCTAAAAGTCAGATAGTTGTTTATTTCCACAGGGAGGGCACCACTACTGAGAAGGCCCTCTGCCTGGTTCCCAGCAGAAGACCCTCAGAGGAGGACTTCAGTGTCCAGGCTGAGTGATGAGGGAGGAGACGCTCCTTCAGGTATACTGGGATAATGCCATTTAGGGCTTTAAAGGTCAGAACCAACACTTATTTTGTGCTCGGAACCATACTGGGAGCCAATGTAGGTCTTTCAGGACCAGTGTTATATGGTCTCAGCAGCCCCTCTCAGTCACCAGTTTAGCTGCCGCATTCTGGATTAGTTGTAGTTTCCAGGTCACCTTCAAAGGTAGCCCCACATAGAGCACATTGCAGTAGTCCAAGGGAGAGATAACCAAGCATGCACCACTCTGGCGAGACAGTCTGCAGGCAGGTAGGGTCTCAGCCTGCATACCAGATGGAGCTGGTAGACAGCTGCCCTGGACACAGAATTGACCTGTGCCTCCATGGACAGCTGTGAGCCCAAAATGACTCCCAGGCTGCGCACCTGGTCCTTCAGGGGCACAGTGACCCCATTCAGGACCAGGGAGTCCCCCACACCTTCCCACTCCCTGTCCCCCAAACAGTACTTGTCTTGTCAGGATTCAACCTCAATCTGTTAGCTGCCATCCAGCCTCCAGCCTCAAACCTGTAACTTCCAGTTTGGTGAGAACATATGAAACAGAGTTAGATAGGTAGCAAGAGGAGGGAAGGAGGGAGGCAGATAATATTATTATCTGAACACCTTTTTATATTGATCAAGAACTGTACTAGAAGCATGAATTTTCACATCATTTTCATTACCTACATAGATGAAGCTCAGTTTGTGGATTACGATAATCTATCTGTGAGAAAGTACATCTGGGGCTGTTGCTTTTCCAACACTGCCTCTTTTAACTGGCAAGGTCATACCTGTCGGGATACTGCCAGGGAGATAAAGTCCATCATGGCCCCAAGCCGTGTCCGGACGATCCATCGATCTCCCGTAGGCACGCAGTATCAGCAATTAGCAACATGAGTTTCTAGAAAATATCTTGCCACATTCTGGAACTGATGCACGCTCTTATCAGCAGATAATACATAGCAAAAGTCGCACGCAGGAGAGGATTATTTACAAGTTTTATTCTGCGTTGATCAGAACAAAGAAAACCATGACTGCCTGCTTCAGTGTCTACGACACAGAGAGAAAACGAAAGCAATAGGAAACATAAACATCCTGTGAACAGGAAATGTGCAGACTCTGTGACTCACACAGCCTGCTCCCTTTTAAGGTGGAACGAAAATATCCTAACAATACCCACTTTTCAAAAAATGGCTGCAATTTGAAATGTACAACAAGAACAATATTGAGTGAGGGCAAGGCTCCCCTCTCATGAGGCAGGCTGAAGCAGCTGCCTTGAGCAGCAGGCCACAGGGTGATGCTCCATTGGGTGCCCCGCCTGTTGCAGCTGCTGCTGCTGCTGGAGCAGCAGTACCGGCTTCTGGGAAGATCTCCTGAGATCACTGTGACGTTAACATATGAGAGTGCTGGAGGTGAAATAGTTAAACAGGTTACCCAATCAGAACCCAGGGGGTGGAGTCAGAGGGACTATAAAACCAGCTCTGGGAGGGGCAAAGGGAGGAGTTCGTTGGGAGCTGGGTGGTTGGTTGGAGTGGGAGTGAATTGGGATAGAGTCTGTGGGTAGGTTGAGTTAGTGTAGAGAAATAAGCTGAGTCAGGAACAGTTAGGAGCTAGGAAGACGAGTAAATATCTGAGAGGTGGTTTAGTGAGTGAGAGCAGGTAGCGGAAGTTATAGGTCTGTATAGGCACCCCATGTTTATAATTGACCAATACTGTTTATGAAACCACACGCTTGTTAAAATGCAATAAATAAACAAAAGTTTATGTTCCAATTTAACCTTGACTGGACTCAGTATTGTACCAGGTAGGGCCTGGGTGGTGGCAGCGAGAAATAAAGTGGTGGCACAGGGATCAATAGACGGTGAAGTGTGTGGGGATCCTGTGTGATCGCCACAATCACATTGAAACCTTGCAAGATATTGCTGTAAGCTCCCACCAGCCAACCCCAGTGAGTTGAGATGTCGGCAAGGCAAGGGAGGCTTTACCTTCCCATTTCACCTCAGGTGGCAAAACAGGATGAACCACCCCTGAGTGAGGGGATATCTTGCACTACAAGCTGGTATTAGTTTGTACCAGCTTAACTGTCATGGTTTCTTCCAGGGGAATTCTAGGAATTATATTTTGGTAAAGTGCGGGTAATTATCTATTGGAGAGCTCTAGTCTCTCTAAAGCTATGGTGGAAAGGAGTTTGTTGATCTCTGAGATAGGTTTGCTGTAACCTGTCTAAAATATCCTCCCTCCTTGTCAACTGGCCAGCATGGTTTTCACTGAACATCCAAAAAGCCATGTAATTTTAGAGTGTTTCATTTTATTAAATGTTGTTTCATATATTGGACAAAACACCCTCCATAGACCTCCTTCTCCTACAGTGAGTTTTCCTCTTCACTGCCATTTACACCACTGGTTTTCTTCCTCCTCATCTTCTCATTATTCTCTAATCGCCTTTAGAGTCAAAGCAATTGGACTATCTCTTCTGATCCTAAAGAACAGAACTAGTCAGAGCTATCTGCTGTCACAGCTGAGGCGGCGGTAAACATTTCTTTCTAATAATGAGGGTGTCCAAGGCCAACAATACCTTTCTAATCTAAATATGAATGAGTTGGGAAGGAAACAATTTCATGGTACAAAGATCAATACATAATTTATCTTGTTAGATAATGAGAAGGGAAAGATGCACACTGTTCAAAAAAGGTAACTTGCAAAATAATACGGAGTTAACACGCTAATAATACTTCTCTAGAAATTTGCAACCTTTTCCACAAAGATTGCGGCCAGCACAGACCAATTGAAAGATCTGGCTGCTAAAACAGAATAATTGATAGTGGCCATGAAAATAAGAGCCCTGGTTGTTGTTTACAGTTCATTCCAGATATCCAGGGCAATTTTAATCAATAAGAATAATGAAAGCAATTAAAATTCAGTGTGAGTACACTTTATTTCCTGGTGATAAATTTTATGGAGCAGGATTTATTTGGATTACAAATGGCTATCTCGGTAGATAAACAAGCCAATAGACAAAAGAGAAAAAAAGTTAACATATCTGTCAGACACTCAGGTGTAAGGGCAGTCAAGCACCTTGAAGATAGGCAGGCAGGGTGAATGCCCAAAGTACCATGGACAGGTCTCTTTCAGCAACAAGTTCCCCTTGCTGAAGGAAGCTAGCAGTTCAGAGAAGTTCTTTTGTTTAGACACTTAGTAGACCCTCTTTAGCTGAAGCTCTCAGAACAGCTTACAAAATCAAAACCAGTAAAACCTTAATGGCAGATGATTTGAAGATGCACCCACTTCCCCCAACTGGTTTCCAATGGTGAACAAGGCTGTGAAATTCAGGGGCGCATTGGGGTGCAGCCCAAGTCTGAACTGGATTTCTCATGGTGGCTAATTGTGCTTATTTTCCATGTATTAAAGGCAACAAAAATGTTAGATCCATTTACTAAGCAGCAAAAGCAACAGTGATCCCCCCCCCCGCTCCCCTCATATCATTAAAGCACATTGCACAGATGGTTTCCGATATCTAATTAATAAAACATGACAGGGTGTGAATTATCATGTAATCATTCATGTTTATGTGCAGTGTTCAGACCATTAAATGCCTGCTTCTAAATCAAGCTATCTTATTATGTTTTCCTGAGGTCTCCTGCTTATACATTCCGGCTGCCGGTTTAGGCTTTAATCTTATCTGACGAAATCGGCAGAGAGCCTTCTCATGACTTTAAAATGCGTGTTGGGGGAGGGGGCAATGGATTAAGCCCCTCAGATATCCATAAGAACAGGATCATGTCCCCCTCCTTGAAAATTCTTAGGGTCCAAATTATGGGCAAACAGTTGTTTCATGCTCTCTTGTTTCATGAGATGGCTACAACTTTCAATTTGAAATTATGAAATGGTCGAATTCTGTTTCAGTAGCATAAGAAAAAATGAACTTCAGCGCAGTTATAACACATTTCTGTTCATTTCTGATGTTGGATTCAAAGGCCATCCTGTTCTCAAAGCGGCCAACCAAAAGCCTAAGGGAAGCCTGGAAGCAGGACATGGGTGCAATGGCACTCTCTCACTTCTGACCCCCCAAAACAGGTTTACAGAGGCAAACCTATCCCTTATGAATTTATCTGTTGTTGTTTAGTCGTTTAGTCGTGTCCGACTCTTCGTGACCCCATGGACCAGAGCACGCCAGGCACTCCTGTCTTCCACTGCCTCCCGCAGTTTGGTCAAACTCATGCTGGTAGCTTCGAGAACACTGTCCAACCATCTGGTCCTCTGTTGTCCCCTTCTCCTTGTGCCTTCCATCTTTCCCAGCATCAGGGTCTTTTCCAGGGAGTCTTCTCTTCTCAGGAGGTGGCCAAAGTATTGGAGCCTCAGCTTCAGGATCTGTCCTTCCAGTGAGCACTCAGGGCTGATTTCCTTCAGAATGGGTAGGTTTGATCATCTTGCAGTCCATGGGACTCTCAAGAGTCTCCTCCAGCACCATAATTCAAAAGCATCAATTCTTTGGTAATCAGCCTTCTTGATGGTCCAGCTCTCACTTCCGTACATCACTACTGAGAAAAATTTATCTAATTACCTCTTAAAGCTGTGCAGGTTGATCACCAGTCCTTTATGTGAAGAAGTCCTCTCTTATGTCTGTCCTGAATCTCCCACCCCCATCGTTCTGCCTGGACACTGAGGTCCAACTCCGAGGGTCTTCTGGCGGTTCCCTCACTGCAAAAAGTGAGGTTACAGGGAACCAGGCAGAGGGCCTTCTCAGTAGTGGCACCCACCCTGTGGAACACCCATCAGGTGTCAAGGAAATAAACAACTACCTGACTTTTATAAAACGGCCCTGTTTAGGGAAGTTTTAAATGTTTGATGTTAAATGAACTTTTCCACGATATTCTAATTTTCTGAGTTTCACCTGTATAGGATGAGTAAGATAATGTCCTCAGTGGATCGCTAAGATTATGCAGAATGGGGTAGAAAGAAGGATTTTTCTAAAATGTGACAAGCCTTAGCTATATAGGGTGTTATGGTCATACAAAAATGTTATTGCAGCAAATTATATTGGGTAATCGTTTCATGGGAGAATCAGTGAAGCGTTCTTAAAATCTCATGTCCAAGTGCTGTTACTTTTCTATCTTTTTTTTTTTTTAGGTCATTGATTGCCAGATTTCAGTATTGTAGCACTAACGAACAGGAGAGGCTCAAAGTAAGTTCAGTGCTTATTTTCCAGAAGATGTAAGATTCGCAGTCACTTTGTTCCATATGATACAAAGGCATAGAAGGGCATATTAAAATTCATGCAAGATTATAGAGTCAAGTTTTTTGAATAAATTAAGTTCAACTGTGTTGCCATAAATTGCCATGCATTATTTATTTTTACACATGTTTGTCAAATTTTTATAATGAATAATTTATTCCTCACGTATCATTTGATGTAGTTCGCCTTTCATGCACTCTAAATCAATATGTACAAACAAGAAATGGTAGTGCTGGAGCAAATTTGCTGTGATAGCTATTCTCGATACTTTGCTATAGTGCTAGGTTTGCAATGAGCTGGAATGTAGATGTCTAATATCAAGGTGGTGTGTGTATGCGTTTGTGTGTGAGAGTGTCTCCCAGAACACCTATATGATGCTGCTCCTCATATTTTCTTCAACATCAAAAAACGTGAAGCCCTTCGTTTAATTGTTTAGGCTGCAATCCTAACCACATTTAATCAGAAGCAAGTCCTACTGCATTTAATGAATTTACTCCCAAATAAATGGGACTAGGGTTGCAGCTTTACTTATCATCTGCAACTGGCAAGAAACCCAGCAATTTATCTCTTATCACTTGCATTTATCTCTTATCACCCTTCCCCTTTTCCTAGTTCAAATCTGGATTCCTTGAGGCTGAAACCTATATATTACTTTGCTGCTCTATAAAGTGACTCACGTATTGATGTTATAACAACTGTACGTCTTATGGAACTTTTTTGCCTCTTTTGTTTTCAAAGAGCAGGATGTGTTCTCCTTATAGATCTTATGCAATGTTTCCATTCCCTCTCCCATCGCTGACACACTGTGCTGCATCAGCATAATGCAGAGCTGTTGTTTCATTTTAAAGATTTTTTCAGCAACACAATCAGCATTCAGGAAGGATGATAACATGCAAAAGGGTGCAATTAATGCAGTTGGCGTGTGCTGCAATATGCCATTCCCATTATACAAAGCCCTCTCTATACCTTCTGACATTTCTCAGATGAGAGCAGGGATGAAAACTCCTCAAATGAGTGGGTGAAGCTAAGGGTAGTGTAGTAGGTATGAGTTACTCGTGCGTAAACTGGTGCCTTTCTCGGTTAATTTGCCTTGTTAAACCTTTCTGACAGCACAGCCCCTTCTCATCGTGGCTGCCTCAGTCACTGGCAGAATCTGTCAGTGGGCGTTTCTTGAACCTCTTCCAACATAAAAGTTGTTTGACACCCAGTCTCCTCCTCCTCTCACTGCGCGGGGGTCTTCTGCGCAGGGAAGGCGTGGGTAGCGGAGGACCTGGGCTCTCCTCACTGATGTCCAGTGAAGAGTCCTGGAGCCCTCTCTCCAATTCCCCCGTCTGCCCCCCTTTATCCCTGGTGTTGCACTGATTGGCTTCCCCCTCTACTGAGCTGTTTCTCCCCCTGCTGCTGGGTCCTTCGCCAGCATCATCTGGGAGCCTTCCCTTCGCCTCTCGCTCCGATGTCAGTTCCCTGACAGGTAGAATGAAGCAACCCAGTTGCATAGCTATCAGGAGAACCACGGGGCCAACACAAAGCAGACTCTAATGTACCAGAAGTAGAAAACTGGGAATTAAAAGTTAATGCTGGCAGACGACAGGATTCTTCTTTCTTTGGCGATCACTCATAGCCAAGTAAGGTTGTCTTCCATAAACACAGTTTTAACAGTGAGTCCGTAAGTGACTGTGGAAGACTATTCTGGATCCACACATCCTTCCACAGTGGGGACATACCACTTGTTATCATCCGACTGTTCTGCCATTGAGGACTTGTTGGATCATTATTTGTCTAGCTCCTTCCCTTTCACCTTACTGCCTTGGGTGACCCTGCTGGGAGTACGAGATTCCTGATAGCTTCACTCACAAGGGTCATAGGAACATGTAAGCTCACTCACCACAACCAGGTGAAGAGTGGGACATATAACCCACAAATTTATATTATATTATATTATATTATATTATATTATATTATATTATATTATATTATATTATTAGTACTATTCAGGAGGTTCTATAGCTGAGGAAGCCAAGCCTCAACAATGAATGACTAGCTATTGTTGCTCTAATTGCAATCCTTGTTTCGCTGATTTCATTTAATATTCTAATTTTCTGAGATTGTTAATTTGGGGTTTTCATCAGCTGTATGCTATAATATCACAATTATAACAAATAAAGGCTTGACATATTTTGCTTTGCATGTCATGAGTCTATCTCATATATTAGTTTTACCTTTTAAGTTGAATTACTGAAATAAGCGAACTTTTCCACGATATTCTAATTTTCCAAGTTTCACCTGTACATTTCCAGGAAGCTTTCTCCATCACAATTTGTGTCCTTAGGAAACCATTTTCTTCTGTCACATGTATTCAAGCAAACAATTGCTCTTTCCAAGAAAAAAACCCATGTCAATCATTTAAGTGGGCTTTGGGCTTCAAGCAAACCTTTCCACATGTTAGTCTCTTTAGCAAACAGACAAGCTAAATAAACTGAAAGTCAGCACAGTCACTCTCTCTTTCTCTTATTCGGGTTCAACCTGACCTGTTTATTTCCTTTTACTAGTGACGGACAGCAGCTACAACAGAAATCACTAGCGGTTTTGAAGCTCAAAAAATTACCGTAGTTGAAGGACAAATTGAAGTAGAATACATTACTCTTCTGAAACGTTAATATTCTTCTTACTTTTACAAGTGTTTCGTTGTTCCAACTTTCCTTATTAACTGCTATTACAGTTTGTAAATCATGAAAAGTATGAAGGCATTTGGTAACTGGGGAAAAGGCATTTATCTGTTCTTGCAATTTTCTGGTAAATATCAGAATTATTATGCTATTTCCCACTGCAAACTCAGAGTACTGCTGGGAAATTCACAGAGTTTAGCACACTAACAGTAACACACACATAAATACTCAATTACACATGGGAATAAAATAAAACCGTAGTGGAGAACTTGTGACCCACAGGGCAGAACTGGACCGCCAGGGTCTCCTAATCTAGCATAACATCTCTCCTGCCAGGTCATCTCAACCACATCCCCTTAAGAGTCCCTCCAATCTAATCTACCCACATCTCATTCTTTGCCTTGGTTCCAGATACTGAAATGGCCCCAAAACATGTCCCTTGACTTCGGAGAGCTGATAGACACACCATACGTTTAAAGTACATGCCCTCACCCCAAAGGATCCTGGGAACTTTAGTTCACAGATGCCAGCACCCTTACAAGCTACAGTTCCTGAGTTGCTTCTGTTCTTCATAACTGCTTGTGTTTTGACAACATTAATTGTGTTTTTTTGGAGCACTGAATTCCCCACCCCTTGGCTGCCAGAGTGAACTGAATTTTAACTGCAGGCATCCTAAACCTTGTTTCTAATCTTTTGCCCCCTGGGCACAAATACTGCTGCCAGTTAGTTCTGTCAGTTGGTTTGGGGTTTGTTTTAGGTACGATTCCTGTGTGACTTTCTGTCATGATGGGTGGGATGCAGAAGGAGGGCAAAAAAAATGAGTTTTGTTGGTTTTGTTGACTTTCGTAGATTCTTAAGTGTGGCGACTGGCAGGTTGATGGAAACATGATGTATTTTTCAGAGACAGTAGCAAGTGGGAGAATCAGGAATGAATGGGTGAGTGTATGTGTGCTTTGTGTGTGTAAATGATGTAACCTTTTAGTTTCAGGAAACAAGATCCATTCCATTTTTTTTTAAAAAAGGAACCTGCTGGACAGAAATGCTTAATGTTATGGACATTCAAGTGAGCTGAGATGAATTTTGATACATTTTCATTCCCATAGTGGAAGCTGCCCTTTGGACAGTGGAGAAATATTTGTATGAGCCTCTTTGGGAAGTATCTTCTATTTTTGAAAGCAGCATATTAATAAACTTACTAAAATGCTCAACTGGGTGTACCTTGATCTAGCAATTGTCCCTTGGTTAATTCAAAACCTGTATTAATATCTACCTTGGATATTGCTATCTTGGCTGTGAGTCCTGCTCCCTGCCTTGTGCGCCTTTGTCCACCTGGCCTGGGAGGACTGGGCCCGGACAGACTCCAGCTACAAAAGCTGAGGCTGTTGAACAGATTCTAGGCCTGGGGTGTTGTTTGGGGTTTTTTTTGGGGGGGGTTGGGGGGTGCTGTTGTTGCTGTTTTTTTCTGTATCCTGTGATTTATGTGGAAATTGTTGCATTTGGTTATGCATTTTTAAATGCTTTATTTATTGTTTACGACTACTTTTGTAAGGATGCATTTTTTCATGTTGTAAGCCTCCTTGAGCATGGTTTGAACTGTGGAAAGGTGACATACAAATAAAGTTATGTGTGTATGTGCCTGTATTTCATTATTCTTTGTATTCATTTTGCTTTTTACAACATTGTTGATTCTTTAAAATATAATGTACCAGGGGTTTTTTGCCTTTGGTCAATGTGGAAGATAATATTGTCTCCTAGTTCTTGTATCACCACCTTGTGGTGGTTGACATCCATCTGTGTCGGGACATCATGAAAGAGTAGACCTTTTGGGCTGAAGTCTAACCATCTGAAAGTTGAAGTACCTGCTGTGGCTGTAGAGATAGATACAGGAGAGACAGTTTTGTTGCAGCTGGGGCAGATGAAGGTGTCTGGTCATGCTGATGGAGGTGTACCATGGCATTCCTTTTCTAGTCACTGGAGCAGGCATAGGCAAACTCAGCCCTCCAGATGTTTTTGGGACTACAACTCCCATCATCCCTAGCTAACAGGACCAGTGGTCAGGGATGATGGGAGTTGTAGTCCCAAAAACATCTGGAGGGCCGAGTTTGCCTATGCCTGCACTGAAGGGTTCAAATGCTCTATGGAATCTGTTCAGCTGGTGGGTTTCTTAAATCTTACTAGATCAGCAGATCTCTATCTTGATCTTTATCCTTCCTGTCCCTCCTTCTGCCTGAGTGAGGAGACTGGAACCATATCATGCCAACTGCCTTGATCAACTGGGCTTGAGTGGGCCTGTTCTGTCTTTCTGATGAAGAAGCGTTTGGATTTGATATCCTGCTTTATCACTACCCAAAGGAGTCTCAAAGCGGCTAACATTCTCCTTTCCCTTCCTCCCCCACAACAAACACTCTGTGAGGTGAGTGAGGCTGAGAGACTTCAGAGAAGTGTGACTAGCCCAAGGTCACCCAGCAGCTGCATGTGGAGGAGCAGAGACGTGAACCCGGTTCACCAGATTACGAGTCTACCGCTCTTAACCACTACACCACACTGGCTCTCTGCTGCCCTTTAGGGTAGTGGTTCACCCAAATCCCATATGTCCCAGGGTCAAATTCCTCCACCTTCTTCCCTTTATTCTGGTCCAAGTATTTGTTTAGGGTTGGATGGGAAGGAGGAATAATCTTTCCCCTTTCTTATATCTAGGAAGGGCCTTTTTTCCAGGGGAAGCCTCTCTGTCCTCTTTTCTCCCATTCTCTATTTTTACTTATTTATTTGTCAATCTGGTCCCCTCCCCCCTCCAATTCACAACTCTTTAGATTTGTGAAGCAACGGTTTCTCTCTGCATTTATTGTGACTTACTTGTAAACAGATCACAGCAATCTAGAAACTGCACTAATTGTTTTGTGAACAGGTTTTGATCATAGTTTAGCATCAATTTACGGCTGTATGCTAAATATTATCCTTTCCCTAAATGGTCCATAAAGCAATGCTTTAGACTTTTTTTGTTGTTGTTAATGGAAACATTTCTGAACTCCCCACAGGATGTTATTAAATTAGACATTTCCATTTTTAATTAAGTAATATGTATGTGTCTTAGGGCGGGAAGAGGGAGGGATGCAGTCAGCTATAGAAAAGTAATGGTTGTAAGTTGTTGCGACATTGTTTCCAGACAGCTGTAATCCCGTTACTAGACATTAATTACACATTTATTTAAGCAATTAAGCATGGAAATGGCATTATTGTCAAGGATGTGATGTATGACCTGAAAGTAATTTGGTTAATTAGGAACAAGAAGTGTTTCTTAACTAGGGCAGGTATTTGGTTAGTGCCATTGCTAATTACCCCCAACAAACTTCAGTCAGAGTATTCCATACTTGGTGGTGGTCTTTTTTTATTAAAAAGAAAACCTAGAAGCAATAACAAGAATAAGAATGCTACAATCCTAACTATACTCACTTGGAAATAGGACCCAACAGCACTTACTTCTGAGTAAACGTGGATCTGTAAATGATATTGTTTTGCTTGCAGTAAAAAAAGTAAAGGTAAAGGACCCCTGACAGTTAAGTCCAGTCGCAGATGACTCTGGGTTTGTGGCACTCATCTTGCTTTACAGGCCAAGGGAGCCAGCGCTTGTCTGTAGACGGTTTTTCTGGGTCATGTGGCCAGCATGACTAAGCCGCTTCTGGTGCAATGGAACACCAAAACCAGAGCAGCGCACAGAAATGCCATTTACCTTCCCACCGGAGTGGTACCTATTTATCTACTTTCACTGACGTGCTTTCAAACTGCTAGGTTGGCAGGAGCTGGGACAGAGCAACAGGAGCTCACCCCATTGTGTGGATTTGAACCGCTGACCTTCTGATCAGCAAGCCCAAGAGGCTCAGTGGTTTAGACCACAGCGCCACCCACGTCTCTATATTTGCTTGCAGTTATAGAGGATAAATTAGATTGGGTATGCATATAAGGGTGAATTCATATCATTTGCACTTTCTGAAGCAAGATAGGAATGAAAACACAGCCCCCCATTGAAATCCAAACTTCTCTGAATTTTCCCATTGCACTGGCAACATCGTAGGTTAATCCAAGGCACAATTATTTCTAATTGAAAACTTTTTGCAAAAAAATGTGAATATTAGGCAATTGAGAGAAATGAAAATTGTCTCCCTGGAGACAACAAGGCAAGCTGCTCTGCTATATGCATCTTTCTGTTGCTCTTGACTTGACACTCTAGTTTTAAGTTTATGTCTTCTCTTAAGCACACAAACACACGCACACCCCACCGAACATCACTATTTTGTGAATAGAGATGAGGGCAAATGTAAGATAATGTAAACAGAGTTGGGCCTCACTAGGGTAAGGTTAATGTTGAGTTGCAACTTCCTTAAAGCAAAACTTCACATTTGGCTGAGCTATGCCTTACATCCCATAGGGTGGCGCTGTGGGTTAAACCACAGAGCCTAGGACTTGCTGATCAGAAGGTCAGCGATTCGAATCCCCGCGATGGGGTGAGCTCCCGTTGTTCGGTCCCTGCTCCTGCCAACCTAGCAGTTCGATAGCACGTCAAAGTGCAAGTAGATAAATAGGTACCGCTCTGGCGGGAAGGTAAACCGCGTTTCCGTGCGCTGCTCTGGTTTGACAGAAGCGGCATAGTCATGCTGGCCACATGACCCGGAAGCTGTACACCAGCTCCCTCGGCCAATAAAGCGAGATGAGCACCGCAACCCCAGAGTCAGCCATGACTGGACCTAATGGTCAGGGGTCCCTTATGCCTGACATCCCAGGCTGTTTCTATATTGTTCCACAGTTAAACTGTGCAATTCACCACCGTATTTCTGCAATGATTTGCCATTCTATCAATCTATCTATCATACACATTCTTCAGCTTTTAGTGCAATGTCCTCCTAATGAGCCCATTTTTATATGTGGTTTTAAGCTAGAGGCACATAGTTGCAATTTCTCCTAATACAATGCATTTCAGCATGTTATTTTCACCAATATATTCATTTACACACGTTTTCCTATAATGTATGCATCTTTGTAAACATTGGTTGGTTGGAGAACTGCATTTCAAAATTCAAATAATTGCAAATTTCAAAGAATGGTTGCTTTCCAATTATCACATTGTTTTGGAAAGTGAGAATTAGATAAGATTCCCCTCTAAATGCAAACTTGGTTGAATTTCTCCCCTGTCTCTAGGTTTGCCGCAGTTGGATGCAAGCTGTTCTCAATTGCATGGGCCAACCCAGCTCCCATTCTATGATGGGGGCATGGCTAGAGCAAATGCTTTGCATGTGAAAGAATAAAATAAAACCCAGGTTTTATCCCTGGAACATTGTCTTCCAAAAAAAGAGGCGATGTAACAAGTTTTGGGAGCTGGGCTAGGTGCAGAATAAGCAAATTGGGTACAAGGCCACTTTTTGGAGCTACACAACCAGCCCAATATATGACTAAGCCATTTCAGGTATCTGAAGAAATACATGACTAAATCTGAAGAATACATGACTAAGCCATTTCAGGTATCTGAAGAAGTGTGCATGCACACAAAAGCTCATACCAAGAACTAACTTAGTTGGTCTTTAAGGTGCTACTGGAAGGAATTTTTTTATTACAACCAGCCCAAGAACAACGAATGTGCTGCTTGGAAAAGCTGTTGCCCTTTTCCTTTTTTGAACGCTTATATTAGATCTCCACACGAAAGCTCTCTTGAGGAAAGAAGTGTGGATTATATGCAACAAATGAGAAGCTGCTTCTCTAGGTCATGACCTCTTACCAGTTGGCCTGTGGCAAGGCTATCTCTGAAGCCCCGGGATTGGCTGCACCCCGAGGCAAGTTATTGAGCAAGATGAATAATTGATTTATGAAGTAGGGCAGTTTGAATTCTGTCATATTAATGGAGGTGAGCAGCTGTACGAGTAGACAAATGTTGCTTGCCCATCTGCATCTTTCCTTAATTTTTTTAAAGACCATTTGAATCTTAAATAAATTGTTTCATCACTGAAGCGAAGCGCAACTTGCATGATAAGTGCACACTCCCCTAACTTTAAATAGGCTCAGTTTTTGAGGAGATGGAGAGAGAAATCCCCCACGAATATGGGTGTGGGAGATTATTGTTATTATTTTGGAGGGGTGAGGAAAATTCATTGTGTGTTTATAAGATTCTTCCAGCCCCTACCATCAGAAACTCTGGGTGCATGTGGACTGATGAGTTTCCATCTTTGAATTTATGACACCTGAAATTTGCCCAACTTCACAATGCATGCTTCACCACCCACAAATGGGGAAAAACTGAACACCAAAATTTACCTTTGTTCTCCACCCCCCCCCCCAAAAAAATGAAATATTCTGACAGCTATGGAGCCATTCCACCATCAAGTAATTAAACAAGTAAATGGGTTGCTTGATGGATTGGGTGAGACCTATTGATCAATGGCTTATTAACAGATATTTCATTGCACAGCTTGTGTTGGAATTCTCCGAATCTGTTTGTTTCTTACTGCCATTCCTATAAACAGTTAATGAAAGTTGATTTTATTTTAATCTAATTACTTGAGGGGGAAAAGATGCTCAACAACATTCTGCTATACTTGTCTGTATTTGTTTTGCAAGTTTCTGTTATCTTTTATTCATCTACCAGAATTCTTCTCTCTATTTTCATTTGCTTGCATTATTTCAATGAGTTAGTTGCATGCCTCTCCTTTTGGGGTGTAATGAAAATGTAATGTACAGCCATCATGCATAAGTGTGGGTTGTCACACATCACTGGTGATTTAACTGTTTCTTCTTGCTAATGTTTTCACATTTTGCTTATTGAAAGTGCACACAAAAAGTTATAAATACAAATATATTCCAGGTACTTACAATTCTGGGCTTATGTCTGTTATTTTCAGCATATCTACTCTGAGTAAAACTTAGTTGTATACAATCCAGAAGGTGAAATTCTTTATACAATAACCTGTAGTAAGTCCCATTGAGCTTTGTTTAATTCGAAGTAGAAATATATAGGATTGCATCATTAGTAATTTACTGCCAAATCAGTAGCTATCACACCACAGTAAAATGGACATTAGCTTATACTACAGTGGTACCACTGGTTAAGAACTTAATTCGTTCCAGAGGTCCATTCTTAACCAGAAGCTGTTCTTAACCTGAGGTACCACTTTAGCTAATGGGGCCTCCTGCTGCCACCACACAATTTGTGTTCTCATCCTGAGGTAAAGTTCTCAACCCGAGGTACTACTTCTGGGTTAACAGAGTCTCTAACCTGAAGTTTCTGTAACACGAGGTGCCTGTAACCCAAGGTGTATGTAACCCGAGGTACTACTGTATATGGAAACTCGATTGCCATTAAGGTTTAATAAACTCTTTTCTACTCATGGCAAAAACTTCCATTGATTGGGAACGAGAACAGCAAATAACCAGACTGTACAATGGTGATGGGAGGAAATCAGACCAAATCTTTATTGACAGCAGCAAGCAGAATAAGTGTTGGAATGGCATTGGAGCCAGGATCAGTTCATGATTCCATAAACCCACATTGGTGGAATGGGTCTGCTGGCTTTGGACTACCGCAAACCTGTTCAATGGGAGTTGGTCAGTGCTGAATCTTGCTTTGGTACAAGCCAAGCACGAAAGGTCTTCTTGGGTGACCAGGGAGCAGATTCAAACCAGGCACATACCCCAACCCAAGCTTGGGGGGTGCTGTGTCAGTACTCCCTTCAGGCTCCGTATGGTGGGGCTATAGTATGTTGGTCCTGCCCAATGCCATTCCTCCTTTCACCTAACAAAGGAAGGGTGAGTGGGGAGCTCTTGAGGCGAACTGACTCTGAGTTCCAGGGGAAGCAGCCTTCTTTAAGCTTTCCCCTCACTTTTGCAAGGGCTTATGAAGCAGCTTCTCCCCATGAACCCATTGCACAGATAAGATTTTGCTGCAATCTGTGGGTCCCTGGGGGGGGGAGGATGCTGGTGGTGCTGTGGTCAGAGCCTAGGGCTTGCCAATCAGAAGGTCAGCGGTGCGAATCCCTGTGACGGGGCGAGCTCCCATTGCTCGGTCCCTGCTCCTGCAAACCTAGCAGTTCAAAAGCACGTCAAAGTGCAAGTAGATAAATAGGTACCCCTCCGGCGGGAAGGTAAATGGCGTTTCCGTGCACTGCTCTGGTATGCCAGAAGCGGCTTAGTCATGCTGGCCACATGACCCAGAAGCTGTACACTGTCTCCCTTGGTCAATAAAGCGAGATGAGCGCCGCAACCCCAGAGTTGTCCGCAACTGGACCTAACGGTCAGGGGTCCCTTTACCTTTATGGGTCCCAGTGCTTCCGGGGAAATGTGCCCTGTGCTTATTGGCACAGAACGAGGTTTACCTGAAGCAGTCAGATTAAGTATAACTTAAGCAATTGGAGTTAACAACTTTGAACTCAAATGGGAAATTTAGGCACCCTTCAACTCTAGCTGGGGGACGTGGGTGGCGCTGTGGTCTAAACCACTGAGCATCTTGGGCTTGCCGAACAGAAGGTCAGCAGTTCGAATCCCCACGACGGGGTGAGCTCCCATTGCTCGGTCCCAGCTCCTGCCAACCTAGCAGTTTGAAAGCACTCCCAAAACTGCAAGTAGATAAATAGGTACCTCTCCGGCAGGAAGCTAAATGGCGTTTCCATGCGCTGCTCTGGTTTTGGTGTTCCATTGCACCAGAAATAGCTTAGTCATGCTGGCCACATGACCTGGAAAAACCATCTGCGGACAAATGCCGACTCCCTCAGCCTGTAAAGTGAGATGAGCGCCACAACCCCAAAGTCGTCTGCGACTGGACTTAACTGTCAGGAGTCCTTTACCTTTACCTTTTTAGACTCTAGCTGAATGGCAGATGCAAAATAACATTTTGCATCATTTTGAAAACTGCAACCGCTAACAAAGTTTCAGATTCCAAAATCAAAATTAGCCGCCAACATTCAAAACATGTTTTGAATGCTTATATTTGAATGATGAATATAATCTATACAGACTTGCTAATTTGTACTTTAATATATTGACTACAAATGCCTGCCAGCTGTTGGATACTGTTCAGTATTAGATTCTATTGAAGCATCTTACTATGTTCAGTGCTAATGTTGAGTATACAAATAGCTTCCAAATTGCAGAGAACAAGAGAGAGGCAGATGCCAGTCTTGGGCACAACTTTTGTTCAGCTTCTAAAATTAAAATTTAATTCACCTGAGATCAGTGAAGCCCCTTCCTCTCGTCACTCCCCTTCACCTTTGTGGTGGGAAGGTAAACAGCATTTTTGTGAGCTCTGGTTTCCGTCACGGTGTGACGGAAGCATTATTATCAATTTACAATGGGGTGGAAGGTTCACAGGCTATGAAGAACTTGCTCACAAATTTATTGACAGCTCCGCAAATTATTATAGCTAGGAAGCTAGGAAGTAGAAGGGGCAAGCAGAATCTAAAATGGAAGAATGGTATAAAGATGTGTGGGAGATAGCTATTAATGATAAATTAACATGTTTCATTAAGGTAAGACAGGGAATATGCAGGAGAAATGATTTTGAGGCGATATGGAGGGTGTTTGTAGAATTTGTACTGTTAAAACGGAAAGGGGTCAAACCATCACGAGAGGTTTTGAAATTTTGGGAGGTTGGATAGCTACAATGGAATGGCCTCAGTGGTGGGGTGCACATTTTTATTCTTATTTATTTATGGTTATTACTGTGTGTGTGTGTGTAAGAAGCTCAAGAACTTCAATTAGTAGGTTGGGTATAAATACTCCTAAATGAACAAGCAAACAAGCAAACAAACGAATACAAGGCATTAGGTCTACTAGTTGTGTGTCAAAGCCCCAAGCCACCCCCATGAGAATAAAGACACAAGGACACAGAATTTTAGGTTAATGTTAATGGGCAAAATTTAGGCCACAACTTTATTGGTTACAGAATGCGAGCGGTATTGGCTTAGGCATTGGCATCCACAGACTATATCTGACTCCTGCCCGCTTTGCAGGGAGTCTGGTAAAGGTAAACCACTGGTAGGGGAAGCCCTACCAATGTGGATCGATTTGAGCACCCCCTGGGTTCCCACTGGGGTCGTGGCCTGGCCCTAGCCCCTCCCCAGGCTTCGGATGAACGAATGAAAGGGGAAAGGGGCATGTCATGGAACTCAACTCAAATGTGACAAAACCAGCCATTGGTGTGCACAAGATACCTCATGCTTATTCTGCCATGTACAGCTACAATTGACCAACAGTGAGGATGGTAAGCTCCAAAGGAGATACTGTTGTATTGTGTTCAGGTCTGGCTTCTGGGCTCCCCAAGCAAAGCTATCCTTACATTCATCAAGATAACAAAGCACATCCCATTAGCTAAACAATAATAGGTTGTCCTGTAAAACAAACTACATCTCTCTCTTTTTCTCTGCTTTTAGTTGTAGGCTTGCTTCCCAAGTTCCAAAATTCTGTAGCTAAGGTCACCAGTGACATGTCATATATTTCTTGTGGCCAATGCATACCTTCCTAGCAATCTGTCTAGGGCTGCGGAGAGTGTTTTGGCTGCTCCACCTATGGCCTCATAACTTGGTGTTCCTTTGCCCCTGGTGAGGCCTGTTTATTAGCAGTGGATACTTCAGCCATGCTTGTCATTATTAATCATCATATCTTGTTAGACAAACTGAGCTTTCATTAGGGACTCACCTCTCTCTGTCTTGCTTAACTTGAGCAGCCCTTATCTGATTGATCATTCTCTACATGTGATATGAGCTCCTCTTGGAATCCCTTTTATCATTCTTCCTTCGTGCCGCACTCTCAGGCTCTCCGTACACGATTTCATTAGCACTCATTACAACATGTTATGGTCTCCAATTGCATTACCATGCAGACAGCACACTGCTGTGCTGAGGTCTTCCCTGACTTTGTGATTCCACTTTGACACGCTGAGAGCATTTCTCTGAGAAATATAATGAGTGTTATTATTTTAATCTGACTTTTTTTTTCACAACAGACCTCTCTGTTGGCGGCAAGTGACATGGCTTGTGTTTGACACCTACTAACTCTGTAAAAATGTCACTTGTAATGTTAAACTGCTAACATGGCTTTTCTCTCTCACTTGAGGTAGAAGACTGAACAGTTTGAAGAAGCAAAATACTCCCCCCTCCATTTTTACTGATAGGAAAACAGCATGTCTATCCCCACTCAAAGTGAGATTTATTTTTTTAAAAAAACAAGAAAATCTCCCAAAGACAGCTCAGTAAATCAAAACTCAACCAGCAGGTACATAGGATGAGGTATTATGTTATTTGCATATTTTCCCCATTTCCCTGAGGTAATCTGTGCAAAACACCGACAGTGTGATGTAACTTTTGCATCAAGCCATGTCATTCACAAAAGTCAAGTTAATGCTCTTCTTGGTTGCAGTTATTACCTTGCAAGGAATCCATTTTGGTTTTAAAACTTCACAGACGTTTCTTGAGGTAAATATGGCACAGTGCATAATATGCTTCGCTTTCACAGGACACCTGGGTCCAAATAGCAAAGATCTCTTGGCACATTATTTTCATGTGTATTCCGATAGGTTTATTTTTTAAGTGTGCACCTAAAAATGTGGCCTAAACACAGGTATCCTAGGGAGAAAGCCCCAGTGAACACATTGGAGTTTGCCATCAAGTAAGCATGCATAGGACACACTGTACAATTCCCAAAAGCTGAGCTAGAATTTCTGAGAAGACATTTTTCTGAAACCTTTTCTGAGATTGTTCTCTCTACCCTCATCCTTTTATATTTACATAAATTTGTTTTCAGATTAAAATGTTACAGTCACATATCCAACTTACAACATGAAAACAAGATTCCAGGGAATCTCTTGGACTTCCTTACTCCCCTTTGTGGGTCCTATTGTTAATCATTTTCTCCTGCATCTTTTATGATAATCCAAAACTTTTATAGTTCCATTGTATCCAAAATTCACCATTAAACTACAAGTGTTATTCCAATCCTACTAACGATTTTAGCTGTTTAAAATGGTTTTTAAGATAAATTATAACCCCCCCCCCATTCTTTATTAAAAAAATTGTCTTCCTGATTTTTGGTTCTTCCGGTCATTTTAGCCATTTCGGCATAATCCACTGACTTGATTTGTCACTCTCCTCTGGTCGGAACTTTTTCTTCTTTCTATTATCCTTTCCCATGAAAGAAGGTCACTATGCACATTCCCTCCCTGCAAAACATTCTCCAGTTTTTAAATTTAAATTTTAGCTATTGTGAAAGTCACCATTTCCCCTTGTTATGTTCAATAATGGTGATAGGTCTGGAACGTTGTGAAGGATTATAGAAGCTGGGCTGTCAATGCATCAACAACCTCTCTTCCTGCCCCCAACAAAAACACAAAGTAATTTTGTGAGGCTATTCACACACAACCTTAAGTGTTATCCAGGTGCAATTCTCAGAGAACCCACTTTGAAAATCTGTTACCTAGCTACTAACACAAAACAGTGGTAGCACAGGCATTCTCCTCTACCAACTCACCTAGATGGCATTGCATTAAGGAAGAGGCAAGGACACCCTTTTTTAGAGAGAGAGAAAGATAAATCACACAAGTGCTTCTACTTTACTTTTGGTTGTCCCTGTTTTACTTCAGAACCGACTGAAGGAAGTCAGCAATTTGAGTTTTCTTTTAAAGGGAAATGATAGATCTACTGGTGAAGATTCATGATGAAACATTAAATATTCACATCTTTCTTTCTTTCTTTCTTTCTTTCTTTCTTTCTTTCTTTCTTTCTATCAGTTTCTCTAAACACTATATTAAACATGACCTAACTATGGTTTCTTTCTCCCAAGAGATGTCTGCAGACTAGGAAATCACAAGAAGCACCATGCAAAGATTTGCTTCCAATAAAGATTCAAAACAGAATTGTTTGTACTGGCAGTAGGGGAATTCTATCAAAGAGCAAAGCTAATGAACTGGTGTGTGCAAAAGAGTTAGTTGAATCCCAAATCATGAAGCAAAGTGGGGCCACTTCAGACACATTTGGGGCTTGTCTTATCCAATGCAGGATCTCTCTGAAGCATCCCAACCTCTTGCTTTGGAGTTTCTCAAAGATTTGGATTCCCCACCCCCTTCCTGTTCAGATATTGTTTCTACAAAAAAATTTAAACATTTCTCTCCAAGCTTGTTATATACTTATAAACACCAGGCTGGGAAGAAAACGGAAAGAAGGGGAGGAAAGACAATGACAATGAATGACAATGAATGTGAATAACAATGTCTAGCTTCCAAAAAGAGACGGTGTGTTCATTTTTCCATAACAATGAATGGGGAAGCAACAGAGTCTCTCCCCCCCCCATTGTGATTTTGATGCAGTCAGTCAGTCTTTGAAATGCTTTGGACTTAGTCTTGCTCTTTTCTCAAGTGGTGAAGCAGGTTCTGAACTGAATTTTTTAGGTGGAGCACATTCCACCTAATAATGCACACAATTCACTTCCATTTCTGAACTCCCTTCTATGTAATTGTAGGCAGGAGTGTAAAACAACAAACAACAACAACAACAACAACAACAACAACAACAACAACAACAATTTATTTATACCCCACCCATCTGGCTGAGTTTCATCAGCCACTCTGAACTAGGCACTGTTGAACTAGGTTTCTTTTTTAAAAAAACACAACCACGTAATTAGTGTACCATTTAATTTTTTTAAAAAAATACTAAGTGGTTCACATAAAATATAAAACATGCATTAGGATGATCAATAAAAGTAAGAAGTTGGGTTGCTGTACCTTTCCGGTAAAAGTGACATGATGTCAGTTGGTTATAATGTCTATTTCCTTGCCACTTCAGTTCACATCACAGACTGTCATTTATAGGCTGTAGCAAATCCCAATGCTTGACTTTATTCCCCAGCTACACCTCACTGGGCAGATGCAAATTATGAAGCTTCCTGAGATCACCAACATTTTTTTCAAAAGTCGAAGGAGATTGGAAGAACCCACCTTATGACAAAACACATATTCCTTGTTAAGGAAAAGACAGGGAAGTCTTTGCTGGATGCATACCTCAGCTTGTAATTCAGACCTTTCAGTCCAATTCAAACCACTGATTTAATTTGTATTCACGAGCCACATTTATCACGAATACCATGATTGCTTGTTGACTAACCTCCATTAGGTAAAGAGATATTAATGCCATCCTGATTCAACATTCTTTAGAATGTTATCTGTGTTTCTGCTTTTGCTGAAAATAATTCACAGCTGTTCACAACAGAACTTAAAAACAGCCCTCGTTTTTCACTGAACATGAAGAGGCTCAACCCATGGGGCTGTTCCAAAACTGGTTTAAAAGACCACAGTGCTACTGTAGTTCTCTTCAGTTGTCTACCTTAGGGGTAAAGTTAATGTTATGCACTGAGCTTGGATCCTAGAACAATAGGCAGGTAGAATCTTAGAATACAGCAACCTGATTGGTTTGCAGGAGCAGCCCAATCAAGCTCCAGGAGGAAGTGAATCAGCAACCTGATTGGCCTGCAGGAACAGTCCAATCAGGCTCCAGGAGGGGAGTTGAATCAGCCAATCACACGGGACCCATTGTGTAAATAATGTATATATAGCCAGAGGTTTTGGGGGAAAGCACTCACTGTTTACCATGAGCTGAAATAAAGAGCATGAAATCAACACTCAGCTCCAAGTATATTTCACTTAAGATCTTAGGGATTAAGCACTCCAGCTTCTTCCCAGTTGCTGGTACAGACTTTTGTCCACAAATTTGCAGAGAACCACCTGAAGTAGTCCTTAATCCTAAAATCCTATTTTGTGAAGCTATTCACCCGTAATGAAATCAGTGGTTTTTCCCCCATCACTTTTTTATATTGTGGTGATGATGTGTGTGTGCATGGGCATGGATCTCCTGCTACTCTTACCTAAAAATCATTAACAAGAAGTGGGTGTTGTGATACATATTCTTGCTTTTAACAATTTTGGAACAGTAACTCCTCCTGGCTTCTTCCAGCTTCTCATTCTACCCACTTCTTGGAATGCTTTTTTCCCCCTTTTGGCAAAACACTACATCAGGATAAGCTCCAGGGGGCTTTCTGAAAAGGGTAGTCAACCAGGAGACTGCCTGTGGGGCACTGGAGAGCTCAAGATATTACAAATATTATTATTATTTTAAATAAAATTCTCAGCTCATCTCCTTTATTATTAATATTAATAAATCCCCTGGAGCTTCTCAGTGGCCAAATTCTGTGTGATTGCCATAAAACTTAGGGAACAAGCTGTGCTAACATTAATGATTAAGGCCTTAGACAACAATTTTAGGTTATATTTTAGTGACTAAGGGTTTAACCTTTATATTTTTAACGTTGCCATATTTGTATTGTCCCTGTTGTACCTAATTGTATATTCAAATTTATCCCTATCATGTTTTATGATTTCTCTGATATTGTATGTGAGCTGGAATTGGTCTGGGACCGAAATGATAAATTCACTCATTCATTCAGCCTAAGTCAATAGTCTTCAACAAAATGAACAATAACACCTGCAGCAGCATATACAATAAAACTTTGGCTTAAAGCTTCTTGAAAACCTGAACTGATGGACATGAAACTTTAAACATATTATGATTGGGTTTAATAGCAGTATTCTCCAATGATATTATAAAATTGTAGTAACATATCTGCTGAGGGGTGTGTGCATTTGTGTGTGTGTGTGTGTGTGTGTGTGTGTGTACACACACACACAAACACACAAACACACACACACACACACACACACACATCATATATATGATAAGCATGTCAGCCAACTCTGCAAAGTAGAGCTGCCAGTAGAAATTCAGCATGCCACTTTGTGACAAGAAAAGTTGTTCTGGCTCTTCAAGCGACTGCAAGTCTCCTACTGATCTGTCATAACTCAGAAGATGAACTAGGAATATTCAAAATGGTTATGCCTTCAGGTCTCCCAGATTGAAAAAAAGCCATCACTTTATTTCCCAACTTGTTGAGTATTTTGTCAATGGTGCACTGTCTTCTGATATTTAGCTTTCTTTTTGTGCTCCCATTAACTGGCTGATCCAGTTTCTGGGGAATCCTGGCTCCTCTATTGCTGATGAAGATTTATTGTGGTATACTAATGTTTTCCCTGTGGTTCGGAAAGGCTCGTGCAAGTATTCTGTGTTTTGCCTTGCAGCACAGAACATATTGATTTGAACCAGGGGGCAACCCATCCACATAGTAAGAAAGCTATATTTTTATTTCAATCAGAGCCTTCAAGATTTTCATCAGGTTCAAATAAATATGATGGAAGGATCAGTGAGCAGGGGACTTGTAAAACCAGAGAGGAATATGGACAAGGCTTAAGTGCCAGTGATTAGAACGTCTCTTTTGTATGCCTTCTTCAATATCATACCTCAGTATCGTGCAGGTAAAGAAAGAAAGAAAGCAGGAGAGGAATGTTGAAAATATTTCAGATCTTGGTGTACCATCCAAGATTGCCTCTTGCCCACCCCCAGCAGAATCGCTCCTCATCTAAAAGTTGCACATCAGAACATCTACAGTAATTTCTCCAGCTATTCAGCTGAGCCACCTCTTTCTACCCTGTCTGCATCGTGCCTCCACACCTTTCTCTTTTTAAAAAAATAATTTTTATTAACCGGCCAATCAAATCAAATCACATCACATAAATTCCAAATTACAAAGCCGAAATTTTTTGTTGGGGGTACCCATATTTCAAGTTCCGAAGGGGATTCCAATCATCTTCTTACTGCTGCGTTAATATCCACAAATCTGTCCAAATAATGTTCATATTTCTATCCAGTCCTATCTTGCTGTTCCCACGTCTCATCTTATTCATATATTTTTCTTTTTTCTTTGTGATCTCTTCTGATAATCTCCTTAAGCAAGTAAACACCAGTTATAATCCTGTGTGAATTTTTCCGTTCATCCAATCACCATATCAAGATGGTTTCCATATATCATCACTTCCATAAATAAAAGCACTCTTTCCATCATTGTTGTTGTTGTTTAGTGGTTTAGTCGTGTCCCCCTGGACCAGAGCACGCCAGGCACTCCTGTCTTCCACTGCCTCCCGCAGTTTGGTCAAACTCATGTTGGTAGCTTCGAGAACACTGTCTAACCATCTCGTCCTCTGTCGTCCCCTTCTCCTTGTGCCCTCTATCTTTCCCAACATCAGGGTCTTTTCCAGGGAATCTTCTCTTCTCATGAGGTGGCCAAAGTTTTGGAGCCTCAGCTGCACGATCTGTCCTTCCAGTGAGCACTCAGGGCTAATTTCCTTAAGAATGGATGTGTTTGATCTTCTTGCAGTCCATGGGACTCTCAAGAGTCTCCTCCAGCACCATAATTCAAAAGCATCAATTCTTTGGCGATCAGCCTTCTTTATGCTCCAGCTCTCACTTCCATACATCACTACTGGGAAAACCATGGCTTTAACTATACGGACCTTTGTTGGCAAGGTGATGTCTCTGCTTTTTAAGATGCTGTCTAGGTTTACCATCGCCTTTCTCCCAAGGAGCAGGCGTCTTTTAATTTCATGACTGCTGTCACCATCTGCAATGATCATGGAGCCCAAGAAAGTAAAGTCTCTCACTGCCTCTGGTCCCATCACCTCCTGGCAAATAGAAGGGGAAGAAATGGAGGCAGTGAGAGACTTTACTTCCATCATTAATCTTCACAAATCTGTTGCCTTCTTTTAGTCCTCTGAAGAGGCTCGCCCGCAATATGAAAGCAGATCCATTCCTCCTCCCAGACATAAGTCTTTTGACAGAACTTGCCAAAATGGCGACACTGTTTTTTTACTGTGTCATCCCAAAGCTCTTATACTTTCCACGATCTCCTTAAAACATGCTTTTGGTTGGAAACTTATCTCCACACAGTCTTAAATCATCATCTTAGGTCATTTAAGCAGCATTTCTGACTTGTGGGGGGGGGGGAGAGAAAAGAAATGAAAGTTCCCCCCCATCCAGTCCCGTTGCCGACATACCGAGCCTTGGTGTGTCTTCTCATGATATATTCCTCTTTATCCGACCCGTCTTCTTTCTCAGAGATCTCTTCAATTAGCAGTCTTTACTCCCCATTCTTCCTTGAAATATGTGCATTAGCTTCCTCCTAATTGTTTCTTTTGAAGTTGCTGCAGCTAGAGGTGCGAATCAGAGACAGCGTCCAGAAGAGCCGAGGTCCACACAAGGGCTTTCTGCCTCGAATTTGGGGGTGGTATAGGGCACAGCAGGCAAGGGCAGTCCCCCACTCGCTTGGGGGGCCGGGTGGCTGCTTACTCCCATCACAGCCTCTTAATTACCTCGTGTGGGTCGGAGAGATGTTATTGTCGGCCATCTGATGGTGCTCTGATGGTGTTTCCTGCTTGGCAGGGGGTTGGACTCGATGGCCCTTGTGGTCTCTTCCAACTCTATGATTCTATGATTCTATGATTCTATCTTCCAATGCGCCCCTAGTGGCACCCCCCCCGCCTCCACACCTTTCTCTATTGTTTCCAGGCATTATTGGTGTCCTAATTTTAGTTGCCATTTTTTCTTATACTAAGAAATTTGTTAAAAGGTTTAAGAAAGGTAAAGGATGCCAGGACGGTTAAGTCCAGGCAAAGGCAATTATGGGGTTGCAGTGCTCATCTCGCCTTCAGACCAAGGGAACTGGCGTTTGTCCACAGACAGCTTTCTGGGTCATGTGGCCAACATGACTAAACTGCTTCTGGCACAACAGAACACCGTGATAGAAACCAGAGCACACAGAAACACTGTTTACCTTCCCATCACAGCGGTACCTATTTATCTGCTCCCGCTGGTGTGCTTTTGAACTGCTAGGTTGGCAGGAGCTGGGACAGAGCAACCAGAGCTTACTCCGTCATGGGGATTCAAACCACCGGCCTTCTGATCGCAAGCCCAAGAGGCTCAGTGGTTTAGACCACAGCGCCACCTGCTCGGTTCTCTTACCTGTGGCAACACCCCCCCACACACACATTGTGCATGTACAATGAATCAAGAAACATAGTGGCTGGAGAATTGTCAAGAGCTAGACTGCCACTTACATATAATCAAAGTCTAGGAAATGCATGACAAACAAAAATTGCGTAATATTAGGATTATCATATCCTAATACATATATAGAGAGGCAAATTTAGAAATAATTTATATAGAAAAAAATCACATCTTCACAAAGTATGGAAGAATGAGATCACCTCTGTGCCTGTTTAGTCTGTGGGCTGTTGTAGTAATTGTTGTTGTTGTTATAATATTAATTAATAATTTATTTATACCACGCCCATCTGGCTGGGTTTCCCCAGACACTGGGTGGCTCCAAACAGAATATTAAACTCACGATAAAACATCAAACATTAAAAACTTCCCTAAACAGGGTTGCCTTCCTTGCCATCTGACGGGAGGGCATTCCACAGGGCGGGCGCCACTACTGAGAAGGCCCTCTATTTAGGTGCTAACCATTGATGAGCAGCTTCAATGTTCCTGGTTTCCCTTCTTACAATATCTTTAAACTGGATGTGGACTAGAGAGCTATGTAAACAGAGGGCTTCTTTAACTAAAAGGCTGTCCTCAGTAATGTAGGACATAGGATCACTTTACACATTCCAGGATCAGCAGGTGAATTCCTCTATTTGAACCGTGTCATCGGAGAGGCTGACCTTTTTTGCTGTGCTTTTATAAGGTTGACTTGGTCCAAGTTTGTATGTTCAGCCTTGCTGCTTCGGGGAAAAAAGTCTTGCTCCACTTTGCAAAAAGTTTGAGGGAAAGGAAAGCTAATCCTAAAGCTCTTCCCTTTGAAATGTCAAACGAAGAGTTTAACCTGCAGACATCGGGACTCACATAAAGTGAGTTGTGATTTGTCATTAAATGCCTGAAAACTGAGGGGAAAGACATATAAGAAATCTAGGATAAGAACTCATGCCATACAGATCCTTGCCTGAATTATATATTAATGCAGCTTATAGTCTAAGAGCATCAACGTGTGATTGGTAAGGTTGAAAGATCCACAAAGCAAACCAGATGATTTATGGCACCTGTATTTGCAACCCAGATGACAGTTGTTATTGGTACCATCCAAGAAAACCCAAGTTTATATGTGCTCATTTATTAAAAGTCACCCCCATTTAATCAGGCTTACGTGATATTTGTGACTTATTGCACTAAATAAAACCCATCATAAAAGAGCAGACATCCAGACATTTGGACAAATGGAATAGGAATGCTAGGGTGAGAGGTAATGGTTTATAATACTACTATATGAGATCTTCTATGACGGTATCTGGCAATATTTTTAAATGTTGTGCAAATTAATACGAAGTGCTTATGATGCTTTCAAGTTGGCTAATCAGAGAGTAAGATTAGGAACAGTTTCAAAAAGAAGCACGAAGCCATGAGAAATGTATAAAGTCACAGCTGCAAAATATTTTTATATGCGAAAAATGTTACTTGTTTGAAGAGCATGGTTGCATAAGTTTTCTTACTCCTCTTGAGAGTTGGCATTCCAACAGAGTGGTTTTCAAACTTTCTACCTGAAAGGAATCTTTTCCACATTGATCATTCTTATGAACCCGTGGCCTATACAACCTCCATACTCTGAAGCCAATACTGGATTGGATTCCAAGGTGTGCACTCAGTTCACAAAGGGGATTACTGGCCAGAGTTGTTGAACCTCACTTTTGCCCTGCATGAACTGAAAGCTCGCCCCAGAATAGGACATTCCACTTTCACTACACATTATAGGGAAAGTTCACTAATGGAAGGCAAGCTGTCTTGCAGAGAAGCTTGGCCATTGTTCCTGATCTCAGAAAGATTAAGTTTTGGGGGGCAGGGGGTGTGTGACCCTGTCTTCACTATCAAGAACAGTATGTTACTGAATACTAGTTTCTAGGAATCACAAGTGTGGAGAGCACTGTTGCACTCAGGTCTTGCTTATGGGTTCCTCTAAGCACCTGATTGGCTTTCTTATTTTTAAACTACCATTGCCGCAAAAAAATAAAAGAAAAAAAGCCTGGGCATAATATTTTGGTCCAGCACTAGCTAAAAACCAGCACAGTACCTTTTGTGACTGCTTTATTAAAGGAACAATAGCTATGATATGGGATTCTTTACCCCATTCCTAATTCCTTCTCTTCCTCCTCATTTAAGTACCAGTCCATTACCAGGAGGTCCCAGGCTTAGTTACAAAAAATTAAAATTCAGCATTAAAAGAGGTTAAAACAAATGACAGTCATAGAAACAGAAAAGACACGTTGATAAATATGTGCATCTTCAGCACCAATGTTTCCTAAACTTGGGTCTCCAACTGTTTTTGGACTACAAATTCCATCGTCCCCAGCTAGCAAGGCCAGTGGTCAGGGGTGATGGGAATTGTAGTCCTCAAACAACTGAGGACCCAAGTTTTGGAAATGCTGCTCAGCATTCTCTGAAAGCCGTAAAGTGAAGGTGCCAGATGCATGTCTGTGGTTAGGGAATCCCACAACTCAGCCCCCAACCTATTTATTTTGTTGGTACCTATTGATAACTTCTCAACATATAGTATATCCAAAGCATATTAACTTTTCAATGAGTGCTTAAAATTTTGATTTATTAATTACACAAATTAAAAGTTTTGTAGACACCAATTGGTGTAATTAATAAATAAATCAACGTATTAATCACAAATTAAAATGTTCCACTGTATTGGCTATATTACACATTGAGAAGTTCTGTCTTTATATTGCCCTAACACCTGTAGCACACAGACACAAACATTTGCTTCTGGGAATATTTTCATTAATATTGGTGTTAGTACAGTTTCTCTCCTCTCCAAGGGGATAATGAGAAATGTCCATATATGAAACAGATACAGAGTAACAGTAATTACTGTTCACTGAGCATCTGAAGAAGCTTCTGATAGCTGAACCCACAGAAACACCAGTCACTATACTAGGTCCCAGCCTTGACCATAATGTTTTTTCTTTGATTCTTTGAGTCCTAGACATGTGGAAGGGGCTGGAGCCCTGTCAATAACTGTGTCTGGTCACCCAAGGTAGATTAGACATTCAGTCTGTGGTTACATCCTACTACTACACTAAGGGAAACCTGGTCACCCTAATAATTCTGCTGTTTAAAATTTTGATGAAATATTTTTATCTATTTTAATTAATTATTGCTTTTGCATCCCGCTTTCTGTCAAGGAGTTCAAGATATCACACATGGCTCTCCCCTTGCCCATTTTATTTGCGGCAACCCTATCACCTGACTCTAACTTGGATTAGAAGACAGTGACTTTCCCAAGGCCACATTGTGAGCTTCATGGTTGAGAGAGAATCTCCCAAGTCCTAAATTGATCTGCTAACCAATACACTACACTTGCTCACCACACTGAGTCAAAATATTTAAATGTTCCGACCGAGCATCAATCAGTCTGTCAAATATCTATCACAGTCAACCGACCATTAAACAAAGTAAACACTGTAAAATATATATATAATCATAGCCTAAGAAGAGGAAGAGCTACCAATCAAAGCAGCCTATGAGCTATCACAATACTCAAATATATTTCCTCCCCTCCTCTGGAAAATGTTCAGAAAGGTCTCCAATGACCTTAGTCGAGGGGGAGCAATAGGGTGTCCTCAAGATGATGTTGAAGGTCAGCTCGGCTCTGTATGCCTGGCCATAGGACATAGTAGCAGTGGCTGATGGGAGTTGGAGTCAAACAACAACTGCAGGCATCATATTGACAGCTGCCAATATGTACTTAGGAGTATGCCAGATATCACCCATTTTGTATTTGTGGGGAACAGCAGAACTGTTGCGACAGTGGAAGATTTCTTCAACATTTTAAGGAAATTCACCAAATTTTCCCAGACATCTCAGCGATTTCCACCCTGACACTGTTACTGACTATTGTCTTCCAGGAAATTCCAGACGTATGGCAACCCTACTCAACATGAATATTGACTTCTTCATGCATGCTTCTCACCGTCCAATTTCTCCTTTCCCTGATCTGCTGTTGCTTTGATATCATAGTTTATTGTGCTCTACTTCCTGGGAATAGACACATGGACAATACCAGCCATGTGGGAAAAAACACCAAATGACACTTTGTCAACATAGAGCCAGAGCTGGCAGTATGTTGATATCACTGAGAACACAGACTAGCATAGCCTTCAGTGGACAAACACATCATCTCTCTTTCTCCATCGTAGCTGAAATATTGCTAAAAGCATGGAGGCTGTTCTCCATGGACCTAAATGTTCAGAAAAGGTGCCCCTCCTTTTGACCAGCTTTATAGAAGGTGTCAAATGAAGATGCAAACTCAAAACTGTTTCCACAACAGAAAGTTTAACCTTCAGAAACAACAATTCAGGACTAATGGGTACAATAAAACCCCTCAATGATATAACATGCTTGACATCAAAAGCAAACACTCTTTCAATAGAATAATGCTGTAACTGTTTCCTTCCTCCCAGCTGTTCAGGATAATTTGACATTTTTCATTACTTGTTGGCTAACAAGGGTCTGGATATTGCAACTAGAAGCTTATTTATTTCATAATGTATCATAATGTGTCCAGGTGCTTTACTGCTCCCTATGTCTGGCTGTGACTTGATTTAATTTTTTGAAGCCTATAAGAAGCAAATGTTGCAAGTAGAGCCTTTTTCTAGATCCATTTGGCAGCTTGGAATCTGATTTGCTTTCTGAGAGCAAGGTTATATTCACTTGACTGGCTTAAAATGTGTTGATTTCAAAAGCTCATTTTTGTATTGACGACATCCTCTTTGTGTTTCAACATCAGTGCCGAACTAGAAAAGTCAGCATTGTTAAGTGTATTTATTTTTTCCCCCCTCCATGGTGTTCCTTTGTAATAGATGGTTATTATTTCTATGCTTAGTAACATGTTCTGAAACCATGAATTGTTTTAATTCAGTTCTTGGCATTTCCACTTCAATTTTGCTGGGGGGGGGGAGGAGAGAACATGTGGAAATTCTCTAGAATTTTAGTGCACATTTTGCCTGACATGCATATTTTTGAAGAGCCATTTCCCTAACTATAGCGTGTTTCTGTACATTATTTTAATTGGTAGATGCATTTATGAACACATTACTTTGATGGGAAATTGTGTTGCAAAATTAAGAGAATTTCAAATTGCTATGGTCATAAACAGGAGGTGGTCCTACCCTTACTTTATAGCTGATTTCCTTTGCTGAATGCAATTGGAAGGGCCAAAATATCAACTAGTCACTGTCATCTCACAATCTCTTTCACAATTCACGGTCATTTGTATTTGCCTTGTGTCAATTTACTGAGACATAGTTTCATTCCTGGGTGACTAGAATGGAGGGGGTGGACATTTCTCCTGAATGTATGTGGAAGAGTTCAAACGGAAGTACACTAATATCCTGTAGCCAGGACATGGGAATGGATCCAATGGCCTTCTCACCTCATAGTGGCTGGTCAACAGAAGCCAGGCACCATGGTAGCGTGAATTCTAATCCCTCTCTAATTGAGAATATTGCATTCTGCCCCCTCCCAGCTAGCCAGCTGATGCTGAAGTGAGAATTTATGGAGCCAAGTAATGATTCCCTCTCGATTCAGATTCGCCATTGGACCGGGAGAAGTTGCTCACTCTGTGCTGTGGGACCAGTGTGTTGGTTTGGGGAAGATCAGTGGAAGGTGCAATAGCTCACAACTGGCAGGGTCAGTACAGATAAAAGAATGTAGAATTGGATGAAAAGATGTCACTATGTACCCAGAGGCAGTTGTTAAGGTGCCTTAATCAGAGACTCAGAGCCTACTGGGCTCAGGAAGTCAGGGAATAGGCACTTTGAGGACAATCTGACTCATTCATCCAAAGTTCAGGTTGTGGTGATGAGAACAGAATTCTGTCACATAGAAGGTGTGGCTGGAAAAGGCCAGGATGACAAATTACACTAAAGCACAAATCATTCTAAACATCGGGTCTGCAGTAATTAAGGCACTCCACTCAAGTGAGTTTTGAACCTAAATATTTAGATTTGATTTGTTTCAGAGCCCCTTAAAATTGATAAAATTGTGGCCCTTATTTAAACCCATGCCTTACCTCTTTATTTCTGGACCTGGAGATGAGTTCCAGAAAAGTGTATTTACTCTGTTAGAACTTAGTTTAGCACAGCTCTGTGACTCTCCTGTCTCCTGTTTCCATTTCTTTCTGTTACCTGCTCTCCAAGCACAGTCACATATTTCAATATGTCCTCTTTCCTCCCCACTTTTGACTCTCTCAAAATTCTCCTACCTGTCAACACAATGGTACAGCTTCCTCTAACTCCTTCTAGGAACGCATACATCTCTTCTCCTTTGATTCTTTCCCCCCTGCACACTGTGGAAGAAATACATGTAATAGCTTCACTTTCAAACCCTTGGAAACTCATCCCTTAGTCCACATTTTCTCTACTTTCTTCTTAACCAAGATAATTTAATCCAAATTATTTTCCCCACCCCCTGCAGTTTAGCTTGATTTTCAGAAATACAGATTTCTGGGAAGGTCACTTAGAAGTGATATTCTTTATCGTAGCCACAAATGTGTCCGATTTTCTCCTGGTTAACCATAAAGCAAGATCATTGATTCAAATTGCTCAGAGCTGTGTTCACAGCAAGCGAGTGACATTCCTCACCCAATCCTCTGTCTCAAGATCTAGGGCTTGCTCTCCTATTGCCTTGCACCTTGTGGAGTCGTTTATGGCTATATCAATAATCACCATTGCTATTCAGTACCCTCCAGTGTACTTTAGTTAAACCCATCTAGGGACTAATAAAATGACCTTTCTGATTTTGTGCTACATTACTTCATATAACAGTTTCCCCCTTTAAAAGCCACATGGTTGCTTTGAAGTTTAGGGATTTATCCCTCGCAGCTCCAAAGACTCTGGCTTTCTATTTCCTTTGGACAGTATTATAACATCTTTCTATTTTTCTACTTGCTGGTTGTAAATCAAATGTTTGTTCTTCATGGACACTGAAGTTCTGAAATAATGGAAATGACTTCTAGGTTGTCCTCCAACCCACCCACCAAAAAAAGCTTGACTTGCTCCTCCAACAAGTAGTAGAAACATGACAATGATATGATGCTTCTTGACTTCCCCCAATTTTAGCCAATGTGTCCCTCTATAACCCTCTAAAACCGTGAGCAAAAGAGGATTGCAGACAATAAGAAGCTGGGTCCTCTTGCCCTTGGTTAAGAGCGGTGGACTCATAATCTGTTGAACTGGGTTCGCTTCCCTGCTCCTCCACATGCAGCTGCTGGGTGACCTTGGGCCAGTCACACTTCTCTGAAGCCTCTCAGCTTCACTCACCTCACAGAGTGTTTGTTGTGGAGGAGGAAGGGAAAGGAGATTGTTAGCCACTTTGAGACTCCTTAAGGGGAGTGAAAGGTGGGATATCAAGTCCAAACTCCTCCTCCTTCTCCTCCTCCTCTTCCTCCTCCTCTTCATAATTCAAGTACTAGAAGGGAGGGAGAAGATATCTGCTACTGCTCCTTCTTTGGCCAATGTCTTAGGTCAGACCGTTTTTTTCCCCTTGTGATGGTGCAGCAAGGAGAAGTCCAGTGGTCATTGTTCCTCTGGCAAATGGCACAGGGCAGAGTGGTGTTACACTTACTTCAAGGGAATGGGGGATCTGGATATAAGCTAGAGGTAACTGGAAACAATGGGCGGCCAGAACTCTGAGAACCTTGAGTACAATCCTGTGAAAGTAAGTGCATCTAAGTCCAATTGAAATGGACTGAAATTCAGCCCTTGCGGCCTTGATTCTCAAGAAAATCAGGATAGAGATGTTGCATCTATTCAGCAGCTGAATGCTATCCACAGGGCCCCCAACTACAGGTTTATCCTTTGTAATTTATGAGAAAGCGATGCTGCTCATTGACTTGTCTACTAAGTTCAGTTTCAATATTACTGTATTTGTCCACACTCTGCATGTCAAGAATTACGGCCCATCTCTGCCTTTACTCTGGGCTGTAGTGCACAACATTGGATCCCCTGCCCCATATAGACAAGTTTCCTATTTGATATTTTTTGCACTTTGGAAAACCTTGGGGTACACCCAGTTTTCTGATACTACTCTTAAACTGCCCCCATTCTGGTGCACAGCTCCACCAGAAAACCAAATTCTTCAAAGAGTATCATACTTAAACACAAAAGACATGCCCTCCAGTACTCTTGATTGCATAAGTTTAATGCACAGCTTTCCAGGATAAATTATTAACTCAGCAATTATTAGCATGGATGAAAAATTTAAGTATTATTTTAATAACTCATTATGTGACTTCAAAATATGGTAGAAACGTGTTTGTTTTTATTTTGGTCTATATGGATTACCATATGGATCCCCATATGTCAACAGTCTCATGATTAGCATGCTAATTTTCACAAAGCCTGATTGTTTCGGAAGGCATTAAATCTTCTCTAGTCATTTAAGAACATAGAGGCTTGCTGGATCCCACCAATGTCCCATCTAATCCAGCATTCTGTTCTCACATTGGCCAACCAGATCCCTGCATTGAACTGGCAAGCAAGACCTGAGCACAGAGCACTCTCCCATTTTGTGGCTTCCAACAACTGATATTCAGAAGTATTACCACTTCTGACCATGGGGTCAGAACATAGCCATTGTGACTAGTAGCCATTAATAGGCTTATCCTTCATGAATTTGTCCAATTCTCTTTTAAAGGCATTGACATGGGTGGCCATCACAGTTTCTTATGGGAGTGAATTCAATGAAAACTATGCACTATATGAATAAATACTTTTTTTTATCAGTCCTGAATCCTTCATCATTGGATGTCCAAGAGTTCTAGTTTCACTGGATGTTCTAGAGTTATAGCAGTATAGAATCATAAAATCGTAGAGCTGGAATGGACCCAAGAGTCATTTGGTCCAACTCCTTTGCAGTGCAGGAATCTCAGCTAATGCATCCATGACAGATGGTCATCCAACCTCTGCTTACAAAACTTCCAAGGAAGAAGGGTCCACAACCTCCCAAGGAAGACTGTTCCACTGTTGAACAGCTCTTACTTTGAGAAAGCATTTCCATGTGTTAAGTTGGAATCTCCTTCCTTGTAACTTGAAGCCATTGGTTTGAGTCCTACCCTCCAGAGCAGAAGAAAACAAACTTGTTCCCTCTTCCATGTAACAGCCCTTTAGGTCTTTGAAGATGGCTATCATATTTCCTTTCAGTCTCCTCTTTGACCTCAACAGGACCTCCTCTGACCACCTCAACATTATTCCATAATTTCTTAACATTCTCTATGTACCTCTGGCCACTTCTGATAGTTTTCTGATAACAACAACAAACATTTCAAGTAGTTGTAGAGGTCATTTAATGCTTTTCCAAGGTATCCTATGAAAGATGTAAACCTGTACCCACTTATGCTGAAATCTATGGAACCATCTATGGTTCACTTTTACATTCCTATGCATAATAACATGGAAGTCAATCTTACTTAAATCAATGGATCCTACTTCTAAGTAAGTTTAGCTAGGAGTAGGTTGTGCATCTCATTACATGACTGGTTTCTCAGAACTTTCCAGATCAGTCTTAGAACTCAAGAAGTCACCTTAAAATGTTGTTGTTGTGTGTGGGGGGGGTGCGCGCGTGTGTGTGTAGGATATTGATAGATGATAGTAGGATTAGTAGTGCCACAGTAATGTTATCTCGAAAACTCATGCTGCTATTTCAAGATACCACCAATCTCTCTGACATGTCAACAGTGACCTCTAATTGATTTACCTCCAGCAAGTCAGTTCACTTTGAAAGAAGGTGCTGAGGCCAAATAACTCTAGTAGCATTTTCCATTAAATTTCACTTAGTCTAACAATTTTAGTTATCCCATGTCATAACAGTTGCAAGGCATGTCCATTTTGTACTTTTCATAACTGAGCAAGTTGCTTATCTGGTGCAAACGGAGGAAATTTAATTACACTGTTGAAAAACTTAAAGAGACATCATCTGGTCAGCCCACTTAAGTTAATGCAGATAAAATATTGTAGCTGGTGTGTGTGTGTGTGTGTGTGTGTGTGTGTGGAGGCAAATCTAAAAAAGGCAAAGGCAAATCTCAAAGCAAATCTAAAAAAAATGTAGTATAAACACTGACAACTGGGAAATACTGGCCTGCGAGCGCTCCAGTTGGAGAACAGCCTTTACCAAAGGTGTCATGGGCTTTAAAGACACTCAAACTCAGGATGCAAGGGAGAAACGTGCTAAGAGGAAGGCACGCTTGGCAAATCCACACTGTGATCAACCCCCACCCAGAAACCAATGTCACCACTATGGGAGGATGTGTGGGTCCAGAATTGGCCTCCACAGTCACTTACAGACTCACTGTTAAAACCATGCCTATGGAAGACAATCTTACTTGGCTATGAGTGATCGCCAAAGAAGAAGTGTGGAGATTGTATGCAACCATCTTCTTGAAGTGTTTGAAGGTAAATGAGGAAAACAAGGCAGAAATATAAAAACCTCTCTTCAAGTGTCCCAAACTAACAAGTGAGGGGCTGGAGGAACAAGTCCAACAGTTTCCATTGGGAAGATTGCTTCTGCTCATGTAAGCTCTTCACATGAAGTGGAATCCTGATTTTCCATGTTTCTGCATCATGGCAGGAATCTTTGCAAGCAGATGCAAATTCCCTGCTTCACACATTCACCCTCAGTTTTGCAGAGGGCAATGGAGATGGGGTGCACCATCACATGTTAATTTGTCCAGTTGCAAGAACGCTTGTAGGGAGCTAAATTCTGATTGCTTCATGCTGCCGTATGGTCATGGCCCTTGATGTTGTGGCACTGTGGTCTAACCCACTGAGCCTCTTGGGCTTGCTGATCAAAAGGGTGATGGTTCGAATCCCCATGACAGGGTG
Source organism: Podarcis vaucheri (assembly GCF_965113315.1). Taxonomy (NCBI): domain Eukaryota; kingdom Metazoa; phylum Chordata; class Lepidosauria; order Squamata; family Lacertidae; genus Podarcis; species Podarcis vaucheri. Next base: position 66,939,590 of record NC_138767.1, on the reverse strand, counting down.
AGCTCCTGTTGCTCTGTCCCAGCTCCTGCCAACCTAGCAGTTTGAAAGCTCACCAGTGCACATGGAACTGGCGGAAATGACTGGCAGAATTCGAGACCAGGGAGAAGAGTCGGTGGAAGAAGATTGGAAAAAAATTAAAGTATATTTACAGAAACATTGTAAAATTAATGAATGGTAGAATGCTGGAATGAAGTTATATGGTTTTAGCAGAAATGTAATAAAGAATTAAGTAAAAGTTGATTGATAATGGACCAATAAGAAAAATGTAAGGTTAGACCGTTAAGATAAATTATAGAACAAAAATTGAGAAAGATGGGAAGAATTTGCGGAAACAATTAATTGAATTAGAATACAAAAAGGGAGGTGAAAGGTAAAGATATGGAATACTGGATGTATGGTTTTTTTTAATGTTATTGTTCTTTTTCACTGTATTGTATTTTTTTTCCCTTATGTTATTCTTTTTATGTAATGTAATGTAATGTTTGTCTTGTTAATTTTTTTGTTGTTTTCTCTCTTTTTCTTTTTTTGTAATTCCTAAACTTCTAATAAATATCTTTTTAAAAAAAAAGAAAAAAGAAAGCTCACCAGTGCAAGTAGATAAATAGGTACCTCTGCGGTAGGAAGATAAATGGAATTTCCATGCACTCTGGTTTCCGTCATGGTGTTCTGTTGCACCAGAAGTGGTTTAGTCCTGCTGGCCACATGACCTGGAAAGCTGTCTGTGGGCAAACGCCAGCTCCCTTGGCCTGAAAGCAAGATGAGTGCCACAACCCCATAGTCACCTTTGTCTGGGCTTAACTGTCCAGTTAAGAGCTGGACCATAAAGAAGGCTGATCGCTGAAGAATTGATGCTTTTGAATTATGGTGTTGGAGGAGACTCTTGAGAGTCCCATGGACTGCAAGAAGATCAAACCTATCCATTCTTAAGGAAATCAGCCCTGAGTGCTCACTGGAAGGACAGATCGTGAAGCTGAGGCTCCAATACTTTGGCCACCTCATGAGAAGAGAAGACTCCCTGCAAAAGACCCTGATGTTGGGAAAGACTGAGGGCACAAGGAGAAGGGGACGACAGAGGACAAGATGGTTGGATAGTGTTCTCGAAGCTACCAGCATGAGTTTGACCAAACTGCGGGAGGCAGTGGAAGACAGGAGTGCCTGGCGTGCTCTGGTCCATGGGGTCACGAAGAGTCAGACATGACTAAACGACTAAACAACAACAAACCGTCCAGTGGTCCTTTACCTTTACCTTTACCACAAGAAGTAATACTCCCTAACAGGAAGTGTTTGCAAATTCAACACTTCATGGGAACCAGGCTGCCAGCACCTGATTTTGAGTAGCCATCCATTTGTGAGAGTTACACATTTTACTTTCCCTCTCATGACTCACTCAGAGAGAGAGAAAGATCCACAGAGGGGGGAAATGATATTCTGTTTCTGACTGCATTTTGCATTTAAGGTTTAATTAACAATTTAACACATTTTGCATCCAGTCTGACCATCTTATCCATTTGCTGCCCACATCTTCTGCAAGGTTAAATATTCAGCTACTTAAAATAGTTCCATTTAAAGATTTTATTCCCCTGCTCTGAGAAATGTTACTTTAAGAGTTACTGAACTCTTAAACTTCCCACATAGTTCCTACATCTATTTTGCTGGGTTAGGTCCTACAAACTTTGCTACAAATTTGCCTCAAAGCTTTGTGACAATTTGCCTCAAAATGTTAACATGGCACAAGTTCAGTGGAGACTGGTTTTCCTAGGGCAAACAGGTCCCTGCCCTGCCAAAGAGAACTGCAAACAAAAACTTTAACCCTCATCTAATGCTGGAGAAAAGAGAGGAGAGGATCATGCTAATGGTTTTGGGGGTGCATTTTCTACCCCAATGCAATTTCCACTGTATGATATATGGTGACAGACTATCTCATATTTCACTGTCGTATCTGGGCTTCTACCTTACCTCATGGCTCCTCAGATGGCATAACAGACGTATTTATTTCTGCTAATTATATCAACATTCTTCAAGTTATCTTTGAAACTATCCTACCGATATTTTTCCTGAGCAGGATTTCACAAATCAGGCACAATTCAGTAGAAAGTCTAAGAAATGAAAGGAAATTTGATTTTGTCTGTTTATTACATGTTTGCCTGTCTCTTATATGTTTGTGTTCCCTTTCTCACTGTATTAATTTCAAAATATGCACCAGCTTTGAAGGCAAGTTGAATAAAACAGATGTTTTCCACACATCAAATGAAGACAAATATTCCATCTGCTTTATGGGAAGATAATCACAGAATGATATAGTGATGCAGGAGATGATTTTGTCTGCTCACTTTTATTTTCACTCTTGACTACATTTCAACCACATATTCAGAGTATCTTTTGATAGTGCTTTCTCCCCCTTAATTTCCCTTCAGTCTGTTCAAGGAAATGTGAATATATAATGAGCATCAGTAATTATAGAGTGCATCTTCCTCCCAGACATTTTCTGAAATAATTAGTAAAACAGTACCCCCGCCATCCGTACCTAGAACAGTTGAGGTAGACAGAGCAGTTGAAAACTATCCAATTTTATTTTACTTTTCTGTGCTTTTCTGTATGTGGAAAAGCTGGTAGCTTTGGTTTCTTATACAGTGGTACCTCTGGTTACAAATGGGATCCGTTCCGGAGGTCCGGCCAGATCCCGAGGTTTTCTTAACTCGAGGAGAAGCGGTAGACCACTTCTGCGCATGCACGTGGTCTTCCGGGTTTGCCGCTTTCACAACCTGAAGTTTACGTTGCCCGAGGGTAACATAACCCGAGGTGCTACTGTGCAATGAATTCTGGTTGTTTGACCTGTTCCAAAGTACAACCAGACATTACAGTGGTGCCTCGCAAGACGAAATTAATTTGTTCCGCAAGTTTTTTCTTCTTGCGAGTTTTTTGTCTTGCGAAGCACGGTTTCCCATAGGAATGCATTGAAAATCAATCAATGCATTCCTATGGAGACCATCCGGGGACAGAGTGGAAGCGCCGCTCTGTCCCCTGTTTTGAAGCAAGGGGCGGCGGGGAGAAGATCACTTCTCCCCGCCGCCCCTTGCTTCAAAAGAGGTCCGGGGACAGTGGGGAAGATGCGCTGCACTTCCCACTGTCCCCGGAGCTTGCGGGGCAAGCTTTGTTTTGCGAAGCAAGCCCATAGGGAAATTCGTCTTGCGAGGCAACTCGAAAATGAAAAAACCTTTCATTTTGCGAGTTTTTCGTCTCGCGAGGCGTTCGTCTTGCGGGGCACCACTGTATAAGAATTATCAAGATAATTATCACAAGCAGATTCTTTGGAATCCTATATTTCAGTGCCTACTTACTGATGTCCACAAGAGCTTTTACAAACTGCTGTGTTAGGAGACCCTAGTACAGTGGTACCTCGGTTTTCGAATGTCTCCGTTGATGAAAGTCTTGGTTTTCGAACGCTGTAAACCCAGAAGTCAATGCTTTGGTTTTCAAAGGCTTTTTGGAAGTCAAGCATGCCACGCAGCTTCCATTTGAGTTTTCCGTTTTGAGCTTTCTGTTTTGAGCTGGCTTCCATATTGAGTTTTCGGATTTCAAACGTTTCAGAACTTGAACGGTCTTCCAGAATGGATTACGTTTGAAAACTGAGGTACCACTTTAGTAATTCGCATGGTGGGCAAAGTCTAAAGAGTGAGGATTTTGGCCCCACAAGAATCATTTGCTTGACCCCATAGGGACCCATGGAGCTCCCTAACACTTGGAAATTTTCCAGAGCCCTCAGATTAGCTCAGAATAAGAAGTGCCTGGAAAAAACATGTACACTTCACAATCTTGAAACAGATAAATGTTTACAGCTTTAATATAAGAGCTGTATCGGACAAGCCACTCCTGTAACTCACATGTAACTCACAATTAACATACCAATAATTAATTGGTGAGTAAGTAAAATGGGATGGTGACAGCAACATGGGTTTAGGAATGTGACTTGGTTTTTTTAATTATTATAGAGAAACTAAGAAAGCATCCCCTTTCTTCCAATTATTGACCATGCTATACGGTGGTGAAGAGATGGAACACAGGAAAGATTCACTTACAGCAGATGCATTTTATCAAGCTTTATTAGCAGGGAAGATGAAAGTGATGGAGATCTCCAGTCCTTTTCTCAGCTTGTTCAGAAAGAAAAGGGAAATAACAGCATGCTTGGGGGAACCCTGAGGTTTCCAGGTGTACACATTTTTATAAATAATAATGATACAAATAATCATAAAGGAGCACCCCACCCCAAAAACAGCAGAATGAGAACTGAAGCTTGTCGATGAGCTACAGGAAGATAATGGGAAATGGAGAAAGGTCAAGTGGGATGTTTAAGGTGAAATGGTGTAACGTGAAGCAGAGCTTGGCCGGCTGGGTGGAACCATGAACACAACTATTAGTGCATGATAATAATAATAATTTATTATTTATACCCCACCCATTTGGCTAGGTTTCCCCAGCAACTCTGGGCGGCTTCCAGCAAAATATTAAAATACAATAGTGAGTGAAACATTAAAAGCTTCCCTAAAGAGGGACACAGGTGGCACTGTGGGTTAAACCACAGAGCCTAGGACCTGCCGATCAGAAGGTTGCGGTTCAATTCCCCGCAACGAGGTGAGTTCCCGTTGCTTGGTCCTTTCTCCTGCCAACCTAGCAGTTCAAAAGCACGTCAAAGTGCAAGTAGATAAATAGGTACCACTCTGGCGGGAAGGTAAATGGCGTTTCTGTGTGCTGCTCTGGTTCACCAGAAGCAGCTTAGTCATGCTGGCCACATGACCCAGAAGCTGTACGCCAGCTCCCTTGGCCAATAAAGCGAGATGAATGCCGCAAAAACAGAGTCGGTCACGACTGGACCTAATGATCAGGGGTACCTTTACCTTTAAATAGAGCTGCCTTCAGATGTCTTCTAAAAGTCTGGTAGTAGTTTTTCTCTTTAGCATGCGTGTCTGGAGTTGTTCAGCAACCACTTGCTCAATCACCTTGCCCAAGAATGGAAGATTTGAGACTCGGCGATAGCTGGCCATATTGGCTGGGTCTAGAGATGTTTTTTTAAGAAGCAGTTTAATGACTGCCTCTTTCAGCAGGTCTGGGAAGGCTCCCTTACAGAGAGAAGCATTCACCACCCAACAAAGTCCATCGCCCAGCCCTTCCCCACTAGCTTTTATAAGCCAGGATGGGCAAGGATCAAGGAGACAGGTGGTTGGTTTCACTCGTCCAAGCAGCCTGTCCACATCCTCAGAGATAACAGACTGGAATTGATCCCATGCAACTTGACTAGACAGGACTCTAGCACTCTCCCGCCCCGGCCCTGCTCCCACGGTGGCGTCTACCTCTTCCCGAATCTGAGCGACTTTATCTGTAAAAAACTTTGCAAAATCATTGGAGGAGATCATGTGGCCCGTACTGGGCTCCAGTGGAGCAGGTGGTTCCACTAAATTGCAAACCACCTGAAAGAGTCTCCTGCTGCTGTTTTCTGCAGATGCAATAGAGACCAATGATAAATCACTAGCATTTTTTTGAAAGTCTCACTTGTGTCTATGTGTGTGTATCACTTTCTCCAGGTATTATAAATGGTCTCTTGACACAGAATAAGCTCTTCTGAAAAGTATTCTTAGACATGGTTTCTTGACATAGAATAAGCTTTGCTGAAAAGTTCTTTGGATTATTTCTACATTCTCTGCAAAGGCATAGTTTGGAGCAAAACTTTCCCTATTGTGTTTCGGATGTCTTTTCTCCATGCGCTACCTTCAGAAGTTCTCTTCCTGCAATTCACTGGGATTCATTTCTTTTGTTAGCATGCCTGTATACTGCTTCAGGGTGCAAGCAGAATAACTGTATATTAAATAATACCTGCTTTTTATTATTTTTTAAAAATGATATTATTGTGATCTGCAGACCAGTTAAGAGGAGGTAGTTATCTAAGATGGTTTAACCTTGATAACTTCAGTGAGACTAGGGACAAATTCCAGCAATCAGTTTAAAAGACACCAAATGTGTAAAAGGCTCATTAGCCTCCAACTTGTTCCCCTATTGTCAGGTAACTGCCTGAGCTAACAACAGGGGCAGATCCATAAATGCTGGCCAGTGATAACAAGTTGGCAAGTGTAACTTATTAAATGAAAGCTACAATTTCAGGTGACCTAGCCTGAATCAGGTTAAGTTGCAACCTGTTTTGGGGAAAGGTTGCTGGGCCCCTGTCATATCTACCTCAGCAACTTTTAAATTTGACTCCGTGTTGGCCTAGAATTCACCACCCAGATTCCTGTTTTTGTCAGCCACAAGAATTGTGCCGCACATATTTTTAAAATGGCTCTAGTGGTTGCAAGTTAAACTGGTCCAGAACCTCAAAGCACAAAATTATTTGACCTTGGGATTATTTAGTGTGTGTTCTTTTCCCTATGAACTCATATAGTTTCTTTGACCAACAAGTTTCAGAAGATATATTTATGTGTGGAGTAACCTTACTCTGTCCTTTATATGCCAGTCTTTCTAGAAGAGCTGTCAATATGCTCTCTAATAAAATTTCAGGGCAAAAGAAGAGCCTGCTGGTCCACGCTAACAACAACAACAACAACAACAACAACAATTTATTATATATATGCTAGCCATTTTACTGGGTTACCCCTGCCACTCTGGGCAAAGCGTGTTCTCACTAAAGGAGAGCACGTGTTGCAGATGGGGCCAGGCAAAGCACCCCGTAGTTGCCAGGCAGGATAGATTGAAGGGGCCTGGCTTGGATTGGTGGTTGGTGTTGCCAATTTGGGGGTGGGAACAGAGGTTATTTAAACAAGGTTCACAGCAAGCTGCTTTCTCTTTCGCTGTGGGCATCGGATCACCTGCCCGCCCTCCCTTGTTTGGGCTTGTGCTTTGACCTTGCTATGCCTGTCATGGGGTCGTCTGCCTTGGTGCAGGGGCCTGGTAGGAATTTTGCCATTTGGCTGATTAGTGTGTGCCATTTGGTTTTTGCCTGCTGCGTAGCAAATCGTCACAACTTGTAAGGTTGGCGGTTAGGCATTGGTTTAAATTGGTTGGTGGAGGGGTATGGATTGGCTGTGCCTGCCCCTCCAATGCTGCTGCTGCTGCATGGGAATTCCGTTAAAGGAATTCAGGGGCTTACCATCCTTTCGTCCAAACCCCTGGAATCGGGTGCGGGCCGCGTAAGCCCCTGGGAGCATGCGGGGAGAAGCTGAGGGTGTGTGCCGCAGCTCCAGTTATCCCTGATCTTGTTCCTCCACACTGGCTTTCGCTGGAATCTGGGAGTCAGTGCTGTCCCCCAAGGTGGGGGGGGGACAGATAGTCATAACCAATGCCTAAGCAACCACTCACAATTTGTATGTTCAATAAAGTTGTGGCCAAAATTATGCCAAAAACCTTAAACAAAAATTTATGAGTGATGTGTGAGTTATTGGGGTAGGGGTGTTTTGGGGGACCTCAGCACGCAACTTCCAACAAATTTAAACACAACAAGACATCTACCATTATAAACTTCCCTTCAGATGTCTTCTAAAAGTCAGATAGTTATTTATCTCCTTGACATCTCATGGGAGGGCGTTCCACAGGGTGGGTGCCACTGCCGAGAAGGCCCTATGCTTGGTTCCCTGTAACCTCACTTCTCTCAGTGAGGAAACTGGCAGAAGATCCTAAGAACTGGATCTCAGTGTCCAGGGTGAATGATGTGGGTGGAGTTGCTCCTTCAGGTATATAGGGCCAAGATTGTTTAGGGCTTTAAAGTCAGCACCAACACTTAGAATTGTGCTTGGAAACGTACCAATCAACAAACACATAAGACGTCTCCGGCTTCAGAATATCAGAGCATCAGTCTAGGATTAGGAACAATGTAATCGACACTCCTTTAGTACAGTGGTGCCTCGCAAGACGAAAAGAATCCGTTCTGTGATTCTCTTCGTCTAGCAGTTTTTTCGTCTTGCGAAGCAAGCCCATTGACGGATTAGCGGATTAGCGCTATTAGCGGCTTTTAGCAGCTTTTAGCGGCTTATCAGATCAGCTGATAAGCGGCTTAGCAGCTTTGGAAAAGGGGGGGGAGGAAAAAAACCCCACAGGAACTCGCAAGACATTTTCGTCTTGCGAAGCAAGCCCATAGGAGATTCGTTTTGCAAAGCACCTCCAAAACGGAAAACTCTTTCGTCTAGCGAGTTTTCCGTCTTGCGAGGCATTCGTCTTGCGGGGCACCACTGTACAGCATTTCATTCAAGCGTCGCATTTGGATGAAGATATGACATTTTTCATTATTTGGGTTATCTTGGTCCTGTAGAACTAGCAAAGAAAATTCTTACGCAGAAAGAAACTAGATTTATTTTTCTACTTGATTCTTGGCATCCCTCAGGTTTGAATACTGTAACTGATTATAGTTGCTTTCTGTGAGTCATCACTAATGCTTGTATGTATAACACCTGTGTATGGATAAAGTTTGTTTTACATTTGTTGTTTTAAAGGTGTCACTTTAAGAAGAAAACCTTACAGCTGCAGATTGCTGTCGCCTGTAACCAAAATCAATGCTGTGCCTGTCTATATAATCTTACATTGTAACGGTTGTTGTTCACTGCAGAAACCACTATGTTATAAGTTCTGTTATCTTGATACTTCATATGTGGTATGTACTTCTAAAGCACAATTGTTTATATAATTTTAATTTGTTAAAATATGTTGAATTGCGACATTATATTCATTTATATTACTTAGAATATGTACAACTGATGAAGCCCATTAGAGCGAGTTCCATGGCTTTGATATACAGTGGTACCTCGCAAGACGAATGCCTCGCAAGACAAAAAACTCGCTAGACGAAAGGGTTTTTTGTTTTTTGAGCTGCTTCGCAAGACAATTTTCCGTATGGGCTTGCTTCGCAAGACGGAAACGTCTTGCAAGTTTGTTTCCTTTTTCTTAACACCGTTAATACAGTTGCGACTTGACTTCGAGGAGCAACTCATAGAACACGGTGTGGTAGCCTTTTTTAAGGTTTTTTAAACACTTTGGTGATTTTTGAAGCTTTTCCAAAACTTTCCCGACACCGTGCCTCGCAAAATGAAAAAAATTGCAAGATGACAAAACTCACGGAATGAATTAATTTCGTCTTGCGAGGCACCACTGTACTACATATGAACATGTACCACTGATGAAACAAGGCATTATTCTGGAAATCCTTGTCAACACTGTGGAACTGTTGTTGTTGTTGTTTAGTCATTTAGTCGTGTCCGACTCTTCATGACCCCATGGACCAGAGTACGCCAGGCACTTCTGCCTTCCACTGCCTCCCGCAGTTTGGTCAAACTCATGTTGGTAGCTTCAAGAACACTGTCCAACCACCTTGTCCTCTGTCGTCCCCTTCTCCTTGTGCCCTCCATCTTTCCCAACACCAGGGTCTTTTCCAGGCAGTCTTCTCTTCTCATGAGGTGGCCAAAGTATTAGAGCCTCAGCTTCAGGATCTGTCCTTCCAGTGAGCACTCAGAGCTAATTTCCTTAAGAATGGATAGGTTTGATCTTCTTGCAGTCCATGGGACTCTCAAGAGTCTCCTCCAGCACCATAATTCAAAAGCATCAATTCTTCAGTGATCAGCCTTCTTTATGGTCCAGCTCTCACTTCCATACATCATACTGGGAAAACCATAGCTTTTACTATACGGACCTTTGCTGTAGTAGGCCCCAATTTGGGCTTTATGAACATATGTGGAACAGAAATCAGCAGATATTTGGTTGTTATGAATGAACTGATTTATTGGGACTTCCATCTATATTATTGCACTTTATGTGTTGTTTATGTGCAAGATATTTGATATTGTGATAAGGATATATAGAAGAGTATTGTTTATGTGAATGGACAGCCGGTTACGTCTTGTGTGCTTGTCGAATGTATTTCACGTAAGGTTTGGAAATGTACCAATGCAGTTCAGCCCCTTATTCTCTCAGTTGCCAACCAGATGCATATGGGAAGCATCAAAGCAGGACCTGAACATGTGATTCTCTGAAATGGGCATTCCGAGGGTTGACAGGACTGGGTTTTAGAATTCACTGCTAATTTTATTATGCCAGATTAACAGAAGGACTGGCTGGTTGGTCTATTTATGTGTAAATGTTCAAAAGTGACATACAAATCAAATTTTAAAATAAACCAACAGTAAAGCCAGCATAGTTGGTGAGGCCCAGACTTTTAAAATTTTAAAATAAACCAACAGTAAAGCCAGCATAGTTGGTGAGGCCCAGACTGTCCCCACCTCTTCTCTCTTATACAGTTAGCAAGCTGTCATGTCTGGTTGTCTAAACATCCCTTTAGCAGTACTTGGGAACAGAGATTTTGGCTGAAGTTACGTTTTGTGGCAAACTTTGAGATTCTTGCTCGGGCAGAACACCTGTGATATTTTGACAGAGCCTGAAACACCTTGGGAAAGACTAAGTCACTGCTCAAAACACCCAAGGAATTTCAAGGTAAGAAAAAAAGATTGGCAGTAGAACTAAACACCCCAATTAGTGTTGCAGGAATGAAGAGAGCAGGATGAGCTCCAGGATTATTATTTTTAGCACAAAAGTGATTATGTTCTCTGCCAGAGAACCAGTATAATTGACAGGCTCTTGTTGCTCTGGCAAATTAATGAGGTGACAACAAAGTTTCGATTTTTCCTATTGTTTGTGACACATTAGCATACAGTAAACCCAATAATGAGGAAAATAATCAAGCAGAGGCTAGTTACTTGTGTCCGTTCTTTTGTTGGCATTCCTACTTCATGTTAGCACATTAAATGCTAGCACTTTATGACAAGGTTGTTCACATTTCTCACGCAAAGCTAAAGGATACACTTTGCTAAAGCTTAATATTTGTTAAAGGTTGAACCTAAGCAACTGGATTTAAGCACCACTGAGTTCAATGAAGCTTATTCCCAGGTAACAATGGATAGGATTGCAATTGTGCCAAATGTTTCATCAGGAATATGAAGAAGCCAGGTCTCTCTAGGCAAATTACAACAGCATGCTGCAATACCCTTTGCTAGTTCACAATTGTATGATTGTCAGAGGATTTTAATTTCTGGATTATTATTTTTTGCTATTTGCTGTTGTATGTGCATCATATACTGATCTACACTTGTGGAATCTCCTTGTAGGTGTGACAACGAAATCTGTCATAGTGGGCTGTTGCACTTAAAATTTTACCATTCTAGCACAATTAATGGCATAATTGTGTTTTGTACTTGATGCAACCTTGGCGATTTAGTTGGTGCTTGTATCTGTCTAATGTAGAAATAATGTGCACATTAGAATAAGTTCTTGCATTTTCCCCCAATTACTGAATGCGATTTAATTGACAAAATTAAACCCAGAGACCATTAGAAAGAATAAAAAGGTTGAGGGTGGATTTAACAACATTTTGGCAAATTCTGCTGTCCTGAAATAACAGCTTGCAGCTGTATTGAAGGCTGGGGAAATATGAGAAACACATAAGGGTGCTGTACCTTGAAAGGTATGCATGTTAGTTCCACTAAGATTGGTAGAAATATGAAGTGAAGATAGCAAGTCCTTCACAGGTTAAGTAGTGAAGAGCTGTAGCTCTGAAAATCAAGTGCAGAGAAGCAGTAACATGGGGCAAGGGACTGCGAACAACCATAGGGGTGTTCAAGCGCCACCCTCAACAATCACATCCAATATATGGAGGATGGGGCAGGACTAATCCTGCCATCCCCATCTAAGCTGCATTCCAACAACTATGTGGAGACCCTCCAAGTGTCCATATTTTCTAGGAACAGACCTGGATTTACAGAAGCCATCACAGTTTCTGATTTGATCCTGGAATGTCCTGCTTTTCCTTAAATGTCCTATTTTCATCAGAGAAATATTGGAGGGTATGGAGTTATCCGACCCTCAAGTTTAGGAGATAAGTAAGAACCTTTAGAAGACATCTGAAGGCAGGCCTGTATAGTGGAGTTTTTTTAAATGTTTAATGTCTTATTATGTTTTTATATATGTTGGAAACCTCCCAGAGTGGCTAGGGCAATCAAGTCAGATGGGCGGAGTATAAATAATAAAATTATTGTTGTTGTTGAATATTCTCACCAGAAAAATGTTGGAGGGTATGTATGCATTCAGAGGAAGGGTCCTGATGTTTTGTGAGGACTTCATCCAAGCTTTTGAAAGCAACCAATGTCACTGTTAAGAGTTCAGTTGAATCACTCACACATGCTCAGCTACTTCCAAGATGAACAGTCGGCTATGCATTAATCCCTTGAAAAATAAATTGGTAACTCCAGATTATATTATTAGGTTATGATTTGTTTATGTACTGCATTTTTTGGTCCAAAGCCCTCCAGAGCAGTGAAAAGCATATTAATACAAAAGAAAGATGATACAAAAGTACAATCAATGAAATCAATTTATTTATTGTGTTTATGAAATTCCCCTGAGAAACTCTCCTCATCTCATAAAAATATTATTGGCTTCCTCAGATATTTTGCCCGAGGAAGAACCCACCAAGTGTTTGAAGCCAAATTTTGTAGGCAACTTTAGTCAGGACTTCTGTTCTTCTAATTGTTGTGTGGGGGACACAGCTTGGCACACATGGGCTCCATGCAACTCTGAGGGACAGAATAATGTACACTGCTCTATTTTGCCTCAAAATATCTGCCTAAAATCAGTATTCTGGACAAAGACCATTCCTCATCTATGCCTGTGGAGCATTGCTACCATTTTATTCACTCACACTGAATGGAGCCATACTGCTTCCTTTTGTGTCTGTAAGATGTTTGTAGACCCTTTTGTCCCCAAAGTAATTGCTAGTAAATTTAATTTAACTTATATCACAGGAAAGAAACTCACATCTTCAATTCAAATGAAGCATACCTTTCTGAAACAGCAACGTCTCTCCCCCCTCCATTTTTTGTTATTTGTATAGCCAAAAGATGGCAGTGCATCATCAACAATTCTGTTAATGCAACATTTGAGAACATGCATATCCTTGGGTCATCAGGAACAAACTGTATGCCTTTTAACAAAATATATGCAATTTTAAAAGCTGACCAGTCATTCCCTGCCTGCTCCCCTGTCTTTTTTAATCTGTCTCAATTCAAATTTAAGTCAAATGGGATGTGAGGGATTTCTCCTCTCACCCTCTTTTAAAGCAGTCGCCTTTCACACATATTTTAAATACACACACAAATCCATTTAAATGTCGTCTTTAATGGGGCTTCTGCAACTTCTTATGAAAGGAGAATTTCAGACATTTTATTATTAAACACCAGCTTTGATTTTACAAAAAAGGTGTATTTTCTCATGACTACCATACTAATTCAGACTCAGAGGCATTTCCATAACTATAGCTGCAGATCTTAATCCCAAATTAGACCAAATTGAGGGCAACCCACCCTGGGGATGTTTTGCAGTGGAAGCAAGCAAAGGCATTGCCTTAGGCCAATTGAGAGAGACACCTCGAACATTAGACAACTTGCTAATTCAATAGTGCAATCCTGAGGATGCAGGATGGGGCTGCTTAGACCACTGGTGCTGTTTAGACCACTACCAAGTGGGTGGCTTGGTTAAACCACAGAGCCTAGGGCTTGCCGATCAGAAGATTGGCGGGGCGTGCTCCCGTTGTTCGGTCCCTGCTCCTGCCAACCTAGCAGTTCAAAAGCATGTCAAAGTGCAAGTAGATAGATAGGTACCGCTGCGGCGGGAAGGTAAACAGCATTTCCGTGCGCTGCTCTGGTTCGCCAGAAGCAGCTTATTCATGCTGACCACATGACCTGGAAGCTGTATGCCAGCTCCCTTGGCCAATAAAGCGAGATGAGCGCCGCAACCCCAGAGTCATCTGTGACTGGACCTAATGGTCAGGGGTCCCTTTACCTTTATCTTTAAGATGGGGAGTATCCTGTCTTTCAAAGCAAGTCTCCATTGTCTCCTAATTGGCAGCTATCTTGCAAACACAGCTAGTCCTCTGCCAGTTTTGAGCCTCTTGCAGCAAGATTGGGGCGGGGGCAGGAAAACATACTCAGAAATGATCAGAGAGTCGAAGGGGGTTTATTTCTACATTAGGCCCATTTGTCCACAAGTCATTTCAATGGGAGCGGGTGGCACTGTGGTCTAAACCACAGAGCCTCTTGGGCTTGGTGATTGGAAAGTCAGAGGTTAGAATCCGCGTGACGGAGTGAGCACCCATTGCTCTTTACCAGCTCCTGCCAACCTAGCAGTTCAATTGTAGGCCATTCTTTCTAGGGCTGATGGGTGTGAGAGTTTAGCAACATCTGGGGACCAAATGTTCTCTTCACCTGTACAGTTGTATCTCAGGTTACAGATGCTTCAGGTTATAGACTCTGCTAACCCATAAATAGTACCTGGGGTTAAGAACTTTGCTTCAGGGTGAGAACAGAAATCATGTGGTGGCGGCAGCAGCAGCAGGAGGCCCCATTAGCTAAAGTGGTACCTTAGGTTAAGAACAGTTTCAGGTTAAGAATGGACCACCAGAACGAATTAAGTTCTTAACCCAAGGTACCACTGTATTGGCTTTTTTTCTGAGAAGGAGCCAGCAGGGAAGTTTGCCTGGTTGGTGTGGAGGTGAACCAGGCAGTCTTTGTACATGACTCTTTTGCACCCAGACACCTCCCCTGCCTCTGCACTGACAGGCATTGAAGCAGGCATCCCCAAACCTGGCCCTCCAAATGTTTTGGGACTACAACTCCCATCATCCATAGCTAACAAGACCAGTGGTCAGGGATGATGGCGATTGTAGTCCCAAAACATGTGGAAGGTTGAGTTTGGGGATGCCAGCATTGAAGCAACTGGTCTGTGTCATGGGCCAGCAGTCAGCTTCACCTGCTGAACAACAGCCTGAAGGGGGAGAACGCAGAGTGACTCCACCTGCAACTGATCAGCCTTCATGGACACATAGGAGAAGGCGCTGGTGAGAACCAGCTGGCTTCAGCTTTCTCAGGCTAAGCGTCCAGCAGCAGTTAGATGCTGGTAACAATGCCTGTCATTCCTGGTCCTACCTTACTGCTTCCTTGACCCTTGACCCCTGAACCCATGATCATTGAATTCCCTGACCCCTGGACCACCTGACCTGTTCACCTAACTCTAGGACTGGACCTGACTTTGGATGCTGAATCTACCTCAAAGACCCTTCTGGTTGGCTGGCCTCCCACTCCACTGAGCCCTGTACATTGTTGTTCAGCAACAAGACTACGGCAGGCTAGATGTTAGGCTTCCTTTCTATAAGATGTCAAAGGGAGACTCCATTGCTCCAGTGACCCTAATTATTCCATTAATTCCATGCTTGTGCTAGTCCTGGTGCTCCCCAGGCTGTCCTCTGGGCAGAAGGTTGATTTTGTACCATCCTCTATAAAGGAAAGGACACCTTGGCCAGTTGTCTGGTTTTTGTAGCTCAATACCTGGCGCAGGTAGGGGTTTGCCTGTTCAGTGGAGCCACATGTTCCAGGGACAATGCTTCCCACATTAACTTCTGGCACCACAAACTTTTCCAAGCACTAGTGATATCAAATAAGGTTTTGGGGTTACCATCCTAAATTGGATGCAGGAGGAGACATTTTTTGCCTACACTGCACCATCATTTGGTGGACCTTCACATTGTTTAGTTTGGTCCAAGGATTTTCTCCTACAAATAGGCCACATCTGTCAGGTTCTGTGGGGGCTTGAGGGAGGAAGAGACATGGTACCTGTGAGTCAGCATCCTATAGCACAGAAGTGAGGAAGGAAAATTACTCAAAAAAGTGTCTACCAAACACTGCCTGAGTGGACTTGAGATCGGGAGCCCGCATTGATTTCTAACTTTCAGGGCCCGATGAAGAAGAAAAGGTATCCAGAACCCTTTGAATCAATCAATCAATTAAAAAAATGAGTGAAGCAATTCTCTCATGAATAGAGACAGCAGGGGTAGTCAACATGATGCCCTTCAGATGCTCTTGGTTACCATTCCCATGATCCATGACTATTGTCAATGCTGGCTGGGACCCATAGGGGTTGTCATCTACAACATCTAGAGGGCACAACAAGGTTGATTCCTGACTTAGCAAACCACTAGTTGCTCGCTTCCTGACTCTAACATATATTTTGGTCCTCTGTGTTGTGAGTACAGCCTATCTTTCAATTTCCATGGCAGCTGGACTCAGGGTTGAGAGAAGAAACCCAGATGGTGTGATGATTAATCATTTCTAGAGCACTTTAATTATTTACATTACCTCAGTCATCCTCAGATAAACCCTGTAAGACTCCTGGTAAATCCCAATATTACAAAAGAGGAGGAGGAGGAGGAGGAGGAGGAGGAGGAGGAGGACGACTATGGGCAGTAGACTGCAAATTGCCCAGAGCTAGTGAGAGAATTTTTTACTTGGCAAGGACCTGAATTCAGATCTTTCTTATTTGAGGCCAGCCTTTCATCTGGAACCCATATTAGCTCAAAGTTACAGTGGCGTAGCGTGGGTTGTCAGCACCCGGGGCAAGGCAAGTAATTTGCGCCCCCTAACCCGTGGATTTGCGCCCCCTAACCCGTGGATTTGCGCCCCCTAACCACCAGATGTTGTGCCCAGTGCGGCCGGCCCCCCTGCACCCCCCACACTACGCCACTGCAAAGTTAACAGTTAAACATTGCATATTGTATAGTTTTGATTACCACTTCCCAGCAAAGTACTTTATATTAAGCATATATTATTGGGGAAGGGTTGTAACTCAATGGTAGAGCATCTGATTGGCATGTAGAAAATTCTACATTCAATTCCTGGCATCTTCAGGTAGGACTGAAAAATGCCGTATTCTTTTCTAAAACGCCAGAGAGCCACTACCAATCAGTGTAGAGAACACTGAGTAAGATGGAGGAATATAAGGCATCTTCCTTTGTTCCTACAGTATGTTTCCATGTCTCACCGTACCTGGCAGCAAAATTGCAGGGATATTTTCCTACTCTTTATATTGGCAGAAAACTTGTACTTTAAGTAATTGATGTGCATTTCTGCAATTGCAGAACCCACTCATTTCCTCTAAAACAGGCCTATAACGTGTGATCTACCAAACTGAATGCGGATTACCAATCACGTATTGTGCCCTGCCTGATGTTTGCCAAGACTTTGAGCTGCTTTGGGCGTGGTTTTCAATGGAAAAGCAGCCAAAAAGGTAACAATGAAGGTGATAATCATGTCCATTTGTTGCAGTTTCAGGCAAGAAAAAACAGGATGTTTGCTTAGCCTCTGGTGGTCTACCACATATGCCTGGTGACTTTTACTCAGCTGGCTAGGCGACAATTTAGTCAAATGTTCTGCCTTATTGAAGAGTGTACTTTTGGATAATTGCATCAGATGTTGACTGCCAGTCAACATCTTATCTTATCTTTATCATCATTACATTATTCATATATTCTTTTTTAGCAGTTGAATGGGGCAATAGAAGTCAATGTGTCACTTATGAATCATTCCTATTTCTGCTGTAATCAGAAATACAGTATACCAGGTTTTTACTTTTTTGTTTTACGTCACATTGTCCTCAATGGGTCTACATTAGTGTTCATCAAATCATTCACTTCACATCAAAAGATAGCATTATGAGACTGAAAAACACCACTTGAAGCAAACCAAATATGGCCATGCCATTCTGGAGGGGGGGGGAGCAGTCCCAAGATATATTCATTAATCCATATGCCTTTTGAGAATGACCTGTCACTCAGAAAACTAGGGTAAAAAATCTAGTAATCATATTCTTTGCCTTTATAAAATTATCCATCACGATTTTGAAGTACCGATCTTGCACCATTTCTATTCAGTTGCATTCTTACATGGCAAATAGCACGACAAGCATCAGCAATGGAAGAAAGTCTTCATCATTGTAATTTCTCAATGTAGTGATATTCAGAATGGAGTTTCCCTCTTTAAGCCTCAGCCCTGTCTATACTATACAGCATAGTTATGTCCGACAGTAATTGGGACAAAGTAGAAGAGTGGAATGACCTGATGAAATACACTGGAAAACCACCATGATTGGCAAGGTGGATGTACAGTGATCTATTGGATAAATCACAGGTAAAGGGTAGAGATCAGTCTTCCTCCTCAACCTGGTGTCCAGTAGAAATTTTGGACTACACCTTCCATCATGCCTGGCCATTGGCATTGATGGAGTACAAAACTTTGGAGGTGGGAAACAGCGGCCAAGATAATAGTTGCTGTTCCCATTGTTAGTAATTTGAGGCGTGATACCTCTTTAAGAGGAACTCACCCCCCCCTATTAGTGTGCATGCGTGCACACAAATTGTATTGCCCCGACCACAAAAGAGATGCCCACTTCACATTCTCCTTCTCCACCCAGGCTTCTTTCAACAAGCTAGGCCAAGAATTCCATAAACTATCTCCAAATTTATTTTGAGCCAGAGTAAATCCTTAGCCAGAATTATGGGCTAGACAGTGGGGGAGCATTGGATAGAGAAATAGGAGCACTGCCAATCTTCACTTTTGGTTCACAGTTGTCATGCTGCGGTATATGAGTACTGAGGCAGATTGTGCTGGTCCCGGAGAGAAGGTTACCGTTGGCGTAGTCAAAGTCCGGTCCTGGGTCACTGGGCTGGAAACAGTTCACAAGGAGCGAAGCCGGAAGCTGGGTGGGGACAGGAACACTGGGGGAAACAGGACTGGGACTGGGCTGACTGGCCTTTATCTTCTCTGAGGCCAGGGGCGGTCCCGGTCCCCAGGAGACCCGCCTCTCCTGGCCTTAAGGCGAGCACTCCTCCTGGGAGAAACCAGTTCCCTTCGCCTCTCTGCCCTGAGCCTCTGCAGTTCAGGAAAGGCTGAAGGGTTACTGGACCCAGGGGGAGACTCACCTGTAGGCACTGAGTCCTCAACCACCTCCGGAGCCAGAGTGGATTCACCTGGTGCCTGCTCCTGAGGATCCGGCACAGGTGCAGGCACTTCAGAATCAAGGCCCTGCCCCAGTTCAGCTGGCCCTGGAGGCGGGGACTCCTGTGCAGGCTGGGATTCCTCCGGCTCAGCCTCTGAATCGGTTTCCCAGGCCATCACACAGATGTTGAAAAGATACGGTGGATTTGCTTGTCTTTGTCTCTTCTGTTTATTGGACTTCTACACAGCATCAGTCAGGATGGCATCTGTACCATCTACATTTTTATCCTATCTGCTGGTCACAAGTAGAACCTCCTAGATTGTTAACAATAGAAGAGAAATACATTTAACAATAACAATAAATATTTAGTTGGATAGAACCAAAATACCTGTCATTGCTACCACTTCCAGTCATGTGCATATATAGTTTTACACATGTAGAAGCCCATTCTCACCATGCCAAGGTAAGAAGCAGGCCAAACAGTATGATCTCCTCCCCACCCCTGGTATTTATTGATATGTGGATGGTGCTGTGGTCTAAACCACTGAGCCTCTTGGGCTTGCTGATCAGCAGTTTGGCGGCTCAAATCCCCGCAATGGGGTGAACTCCCGTTGCTCTGTCCCAGCTCTTGCCAACATAGCAGTTTGAAAGAACACCAGTGCAAGTAGATAAATAGGTACCGCTGCAGCGGGAAGGTAAACGGCGTTTCCAGGCACTCTGGTTTCTGTCACGGTGTTCCGTTGTGTAAGAAATGGTTTAGTCCTGTTGGCCACATGATCCAGAAAACTGTCTGTGGACAACGCCGGGCTGAAAGCAAGATGAGCACTGCAACCCCATAGTCACCTTTGACTGGACTTAACCGTCCAGGGGTCTTTTATCTTTTTACTTTTATTTATTGAATACATGGTGAGCATAAACCTAAGAAACTCGCTGAGTTTCATCAGCCATGTTCTCAATACCAGTATAAATTAATGCATAGCATCCACACAAGATGACATATCAGTCATTGACTGTTTTAAGATTTGAGAGGCCTAATAGCTTAACGTTCAACTGAGTCTTCCATACGGCTTCCTTCTCTTCTCAGAGCATTTTTTTAAAGTTATTGTTTATGTGCTCCCCTTCAGTGTGTAACCTCTGCTATCCTGCCTTAACTTCCCCCTACCCAATCCCAAACTGCTTATATAATTTCCTAGTTCATTGACATGTTTGAATTCTGTCAGTTAAAATGTTTTTGCAATACCGTTTAGACCCCTGAAGTTTGTTTATGTTCTACTAAAATTTGAAACTGAATGATGGGTGGGAGGCAGGGAGAGAGGAGAGATAGAGAAAAAAAGAGAGGAAGAACATTTGCATTACAAAGAAGAATTTTAAAAAATTGGAAACCTGATTCAGTGGAAGATGCACATATAGAATATTTCATTGAGTACTTTGTTGGCCAACTGCCATTCTCTAAATGGCAACCAGTAATGATTTTTTAAAAAGTTGTGTTAACTAGTTTGCATCAAATTGAATGCACTTACATTTTTAAGAGATCAGGCTAATTTCCTAATGGCAGATTAAAACTACATAAGAGTATATATAAAATCATTGTGGAGTTCCAGTAATATCCAATATAGAACTGGAAAATTTTCAATATTTTAGGGTGAAGTTAGAGGTTCTGAGCACCAAATATACCAGTAACTTGTGTGCAATTTTTTAAAAAGCTGAGAAAAGAAACCTCTTTCCCACAACACAATAGCAAATAAGCTCATCCAAATTTCTGTTTGAGAAGCCCACACACTAATTTGTGTTTCTGCCAAAGTCTGCATATAATGCAGAGTTCACTTGCATTTATGCAGTCCCACTCTCTATTCATATCCCTTTTGCTGAATATGTTTGACTCTTCCAGGTTGTATAATTTCTATCCTATTCAGAAATATCTAATTTTGGTTTTGGAGATTTTGCCCACAACAAAAGTAGAAACACAATTGGTGTTTAAGTGAGCTCCATGAGGTTTTTCATTTCTTTTCTTGAAGCAAAAAGCATTTGACAAAATTAGCATTCCTCCTATTTTTTTTGAAATTAATCAAATCATGAGCTGCAAACCTCAGGTAAATAAAGAAACTGTACACTTTTTCATTATTATTAACATTAGACTTGCTGCTCATCAGTTTCTTTGGATGATTTGGCCAAGTCCCTAAATTGAAATAATTTATTGTCACTTGTACAACTTGTTTACCGTGAGATTACACCCTAAGTGTTCAGAAAAGTTACTAACTTCCCCCCTTCAGTTTCTCAGATTTCACTAAGATATATTCTGAATACAAAAAAGTAGTACCAAGAGCACTTGGATTTTATCTGTGTTTTTAAGTGATATGTGTATCTGTTTTGAATCCCTAATAATGGTTAACATTGGATCTGGAATTCAAATGAAGCTTGTGCTGCCATAGACTCAAGCAGTCCAGTACATTTGAAAACCGAACCACTAGCAGCTTTTACTCCCTGTTTCTTTTTCTTATCTTTTTAAGATGACAAGATGCAGAGTTAAAAAAAACTTTGTCAATGGAATCTTGGGACAGCATTTTCAGTGACATTCTGAGTTGGCAATGTTCATTCCTTAGTTTGAAATAACATTGAAAAGACTGTTAATGTTGTCTTATCTCCCCCCTTTTAAGTAACAGATTTCTAAACTAATCATTAATACACATGTAACCCAGGTCTATGTTTCTCAAATGTGTCATAGTTGACACATTTATTTACTGGTTTCTGAAATTCAATCGGAGTCATGCTACATTTGGCAGTTTGAAAAGGTTTAATTTGGGAGTGTAATTAAGTAAAAAAAAAATCCTGGTCTCAGAGGACTGGTGCACTTAGGTATTTTTAGACACTGGTCTTGCAGGGAGGGGGATCTTGGGATCATAATGTGTACAAGATCACTTAATTCAAAATGTGCCTAGCCAACTCTCCTGAGAGCTAGTATGGTGTAGTGGTTAAGAGTGGTAGATTCGTAATCTGGGGAACCGGGTTTGCGTCTCCACTCCTCCACATGCAGCTGCTGGGTGACCTTGGGCCAGTCACACTTCTCTGAAGTCTCTCAGCCCCATTCACCTCTCAGAGTGTTTGTTGTGGGGGAGGAAGGGAAAGGAGAATGTTAGCCGCTTTGAGGCTCCTTCAGGTAGTGATAAAGCGGGATATCAAATCCAAACTCCTCCTCCTCCTTTGGGCGCCTTCCTGTTCATTCTGTTGAGTGGGACCCTGGATCTCTGCCCCAAAGCCCTGCCATGCCAGTGCTACAGGCCTACACTCCATGTTTTGTTGTTCCAAAGATTACTTATGATAGGAAAGCCTGAGCAGTGACTCATGATGAGATACAATGGATGCAAGTGCAGATCCTTTGAGTACAGGTAACAACAGTGTCTCTGCTATGGGAATGGATGAATGTTCCAATTGCACCTGATGTAGACAGAGGACAACATAATCCATCCCAAGGGCAGATTAATTGGAAAGAGGCAAAGTTAAAACAGGAAGTGGCAAAACACATTGGACAGCTGTTTGCATGCATAGAGATTTGGATTCAGTGGAACCTAATGAATTGGTTAACTTATTTCTAGCAGTGCATGAACAAATTCCCTCATGCCACAAAGGTAAAGGACCCCTGGACCTTTAAGTCCTGTTAAAGGCAACTATGGGGTTGTAGCACTCATCTCACTTTCAGGGGATGAGGGAGCCGGTGTTTTATCCACAGACAGCTTTCTGGGACATATGGTCAGAATAACTAAACCACTTCTGGCACAATTGGACACCGTGACAGAAGCCAGAGCACATGGAAATGCCATTTATCTTCCCGCCGCAGCGGTACATATTTATCTACTTTCATTGGTGTGCTTTCCAACTGCTAGGTTGGCAGGAGCTGGGAAAGAGCAACGGGAGCTCACTCCATTGCGGGGATTTGAATTGCCGACCTTCTGATCGGCAAGCCCAAGAGGCTCAGTGGTTTAGACCACAGCGCCACCCGCGTCCCAGTCTTATGCCACACTAATGTGCCCAGACAAGCACACCGGTTGTAAGCCCAGTATTGCCTGAGCTCAATGTACTCAAACACTTTAATTCACTGAGTTCTGCAAGTGAGGCTCTGCCGTGTGTCCTATCTTCAGCGATGTTCATTTAGTTGCTGCAGATTCCATTGCATGTCAAGGCCCCAAGCCAGCCCCCCATAAGAAATAAATTCACACTGACACAGAATTTTGTTTTAAAGTTAGTGGGCATAATTTAGGCCACAACTTTATTGATTACAGCAAATGTGAGCAGTATTGACTTAGGCACTGGCAATACAGTGGTACCTCGGGTTACATACGCGTCAGGTTACATACGCTTCAGGTTACACACTCCGTTAACCCAGAAACAGTGCTTCAGGTTAAGAACTTTGCTTCAGGATAAGAACAGAAATCAGGCTCTGGCAGCGAGGCGGCAGCAGGAGGCCCCATTAGCTAAAGTAGTCTTCAGGTTAAGAACAGTTTCAGGTTAAGTACAGACCTCCAGAACGAATTAAGTACTTAACCTGAGATACCACTGTAGACTATATCTGACTCCTGCCCACCTTGCAGGGAGTCAATGAAGGATAAACCACCAAAAGAGGTAGCCACATCGGGGGAACATGTCTGCAGCTCTCCTGGGTGTTCCCAGAGGCCTGGCATGGCCCTAGCCCCTCAAGTGGACTTTGGACAAGATCCAGGCCCTGGATTCCTTTAATGGAATACCCTTGGACATGGAAGGACAGGTGATGGCCAACCTCCCCTCCCCTCCACATCAATAAGCCAATGCCTAACCGCCTAACCTTACAAAGTTGTGACGGTTGCTAAGAGGTAGACGAAAACCAAGTGGCCAGTGCCAATCTGCCAAATGGAAAAATTCCTACCTGGCCCCCGTCCCAAGACAGGCAACCAACCAAAGTCCAAAGCCAGGCCAGAGGACACCTAAAATAAAAGGGCAGGTGGGCGGGTGTTCGGCAGCGTGAAGCAGGTGCACAGAACACGTCACGTTTCTTCTTATATACCCCCCCATCACCCCACTCAAAGTGATTGGCCAAGGAGGCCTGGGGTGATTGTGGCGCCACCCCAGCATGGAAGGCCTCACTCCACCCACGCCGGGGGGTTGGAGCTGTGTTGAGGGCCTGCCTGCAACCAGGACCATCTTTTAAGATGATCCAACTTGTGACACCTTGCATCTCCTCAAGCATGCCCGACAGCGTCCACCCTACACAGGTGAACTTCTTCCTCCCTTTCATATAGTGTTGACAGGATAGTCTGTCCTGGGTGAAGAGGGGCATTGCATCTTTGGACACAGAGATCACATTGAGTCTCCCATATCATGGACTAGATTTGCTAGAGTCTTCAGAACATATGTATCCTACCTCCAAGGAGCTGACGGTTTGCCCCGTATTCTCACAACCCTGGAAACCATATAATGCTCTAAGATTAACCCAGGTAGCTTCATGGCTGTGGGGGGAATCTAAATCTAAGTCTCTGTGGTCCAGATTTGGTGCCCCAGATTTGTTATTTGACCGTCTGCTTTGGAAATTGTTGTTCCAAAATGATTTAAACTCAATACGCAAAGCCCACTTTTAAAAAAAGAACTTCATTTCCTAAATTATTTTCCTTAATTCCTTTTGTCATACTCTGTTTGTTTGGCTTAATAATTTCTGAAGTAATGACAGTGGTTAAATACCTCCCCATTTCATCCAGTTAAACTATAGTTCTGTTGTTCTCTTAACCATATGGACATGTTGCTGCTAATATAAGTGGATTAAATGCCCTAATGTGAGAAAGGAAAAATCAGGAGGGTAAGAGAGATATCAGATATTGACATCATGATTTGTTTAAAGTAGTTCTTTTTGTGAAGAAGAAATAGAAATAGAAATAGAAAAGGAGGATGCCCTCCTATCTTTTGGGAAATATGTGAGAATAAATATGTTGAACTTAGTCTTAGGTGTCGAAGACTATTTTTCTTTGTGTGGGATTTCCTCCTTTTTTTCTTTCTATCTTCTCTCTTTGTGTAGTCTGTCTCTAATATTCACATTATGGCTCCATGTGGGAGGCTGTTGGAAGCATTTTTCATAGCAATATGCTCATATGGGATGGGGAGTCAACTGGGGCACACATCCACCTGTTAAATGCTGTATTCGTTTTAGATAGGAGCTGAAATTTCACTGAAGACATTTGTTTCCTGAAAAAGGTTCCGAGGTTTTCTTTTTCTCCACGCACAAAGGGGGCCACTTTGTGGAATTTCTTCGAATATTACCTGCCCTCTTTTTATGCCAAGCTACGATTTCTTTCTGCAATGCCATGGAATAGTGCTCAATCTGAGACATTGTGGTAGATGCAAAATGTTGGCTAGGCTATCAACTTTGCTGCACCTGGTGGAAGAAACAATCTGTCTAATGCTACTGGTGATGCCGAATCTCAGTCTTGGGAAATGGTTGGAGAAATTTAGAGAAATCCCACCCTCCTGTCCCAATTTCTCTGTCCACCAATAGGGTGGATAATTGGCGAGGTGTTTTGAACCCTCTCTCCAAATCCATACCTGAATTTTCAGTCATCAAATGTTTTAATTTGAATAGAAGACCATGCAGCTGAATGCTTGAGTTTAGATTGGATTTTCATGTATTGAACAACTGCAACTCAAAACATGCACAGCAGAATTTATTCATCTGCATAGGTAATTCTGGGATGGGGTGAAAAGAATACTACTACGCATGCGCACAAACTGACAAAAATGTTTAAGGGCCCAGACAGAAACCTGTCAGGTAGTGGTACCAGAAGTTACACAAGAGATCTGTCCCTGACAGGGAACACTAAAGTGTATGCTGGCCTCGGCCCAGTATACCTGAAGGAGTGTCTCCACCCCCGTCGTTATGCCCGGACAATGAGGTCCAGCTCCGAGGGCCTTCTGGCAGTTCCCTCACTGCGGTAAGTGAAGTTACAGGGAACCAGGCAGAGGGCCTTCTCAGTAGTGGCACCCACCCTGTGGAACGCCCTCCCATCAGATGTCAAGGAAAGAAACAACTATCTGACTTTTAGAAGACATGTGAAGGCAGCCCTGTTTAGGGGAAGTTTTTAATGTTTGATGTTTTATTGTTTTTTTAATATCCTGTTGGAAGCAGCCCAAGGTGGCTGGGGAGGCCCGGCCAGATGAGAGGGGCATAAGTAATAAATCATCATCATCATTACATGCTAAACAATCTGCCACCGATGGAAAGGTAGAAGCTGGAATTGGAGTTCATCTTGAAGTCTTTATTGGTAATGCAGCATATACATTCTCATTGTATTCAGTTGTGAAATTCTGGATCCATGAGACTTTTCTTATGTTTATTGACTTGTTTAAATGACAAGCTCCATTGGCTGTCACTTGCTAGGCTTTTATGACATCAGTTGTGTACATCACCAGAAATTAACTGAAATAAGCAACACAAAAAAAGCAGACTCGGTGTGCGGCATTTCTATTTTAACCTGTTGTGTTTGTCTTGAAATATTGCCAGCTCCTGTTTCCTAGGTCTGCATCATCTAATTGCTCATTATTCCTCCTCTGTTCAAGAAATGGCATGGAAGTGTTAATGCTAAGCAGGTCTGCAAATAATGATGCTTGCTTACAGCGGTGAACTTTAAATTAACTGCAGCAAAAAATAATTTAAAAAACCTATTTGTTAGGAAGTGAACGTATGCTTCAATGACAGCTGAAGATGTTTCCGATTGCAGTTGTGGGGTGAAAAGAAGGAGGGGATTGCAAATGCTTTGCTGGGTCAGTGGTTCAGGGTAGCTGGTTTCTAGTACAAGTACAGATGTGTGTGTGTGTGTGTTGATTTCAAGTTGCTGTTTCTATTTGAAAATGTGTGCTGTGCGTTTTTGGAGCTGCTGCTGATTCTTTTGTCAGCAGTGATTTTGATAAAGACGAACATGAGATCATGGTGGATCAACAAGCTAGTTCATCACCCCTATTCAACTTTGCAAAGAGATACAGGACAGCCTCCATAGGATGGGATAAGAAATGGGATGATGCTATAAGTCAGGGAGTACTCAACATGTCAGGAAACATCACTGGATAAAGTTGTGTGGGTCAATGGGACACAACACATAGAGTGCTGACCAAGGGGGCGGCTCTGGTACTGACGAGAGGATACCTTCATATCATATTGTACTACCAATCTTACTGTACGCTTGTCAAACATGGACCACTTATAAACACCATCTCCAAATCCTGGAAAGATTCCATCAATGGCGTCTCCAAAAGATATTGCATATCACTTGGGAACACAGGCCAACTAATGCCAGTGTGAAGAAGCAAAAATCACCAGTATCGAAGTGGTGATTCTTCAACATCAACTTCCTTGGATTGGTCATGTTAGGTGGATGCCTGATTATCATCTTCCAAAGCAACTACTCTATTCCGAACTTAAAAATGGAAAGTATAATGCGGGTGGTCAACAAAAGAGGTTTAAAGACTCCCTCAAGGCAAATCTAAAAAAAAGTAGTATAAACACTGACAACTGGGAAACACTGGCCTGCGAGTGCTCCAGTTGGAGAACAGCCTTTACCAAAGGTGTCATGGGCTTTGAAGATGCTCAGACTCAGGACAAAAGGCAGAAACAAGCTAAGAGGAAGGCATGCTTGGCAAACCCTCACTGTGATCAACTCCTACCTAGAAACCTCTATCTCCACTGTGGAAGGACGTGTGGTTCCACAACTGGCCTCCACAGTCACTTACGGACTCACTGTTAAAACAGTTTTTATGGAAGACAATCTTACTCGGCTACGAGTGATCACAGAAGAAGATGAAGTAGACCTTCATATCAGAATATCATTACAATGCTGATGTGACAGGACTTCTTTGAATGCATGTGCAATTCAGAAGAAAATGAAAGCTCGTTAAGATATTTTGAGAAGAGTGTCAAAAACAGGGACATTTTTCCCCAAAGAAAATGTGTGCAACTTTAGGTGGAATTCAGCATAACTTTGAATGAATACTATGTGAGTGCACTCACCCCTAAATCTGTTTTAGGGGTTCCCCTAACCTTCTGGAGCAGAATTGGGGAGAATGCAGGGAGAAGAGAGGTGGGAAAGTCCCATTGAGTAAGTGGAAATACTTTGACTGATGGGATGCCACAGCTGAGTATCACTCTATGAGTATGTTTGGTTAGTTATAATTTATATCTGTGTCCTAGAACTCTCCTTAAAGTTGAGTAGGAGCTGGGAACTAACCTGGTAATCTACCACGGACTGTGTCTGTTTGTATTTGTGCCTCCTCAGTCCTTAGAATTCTCTTCATGTGCAAAAGGGAATAAGGTTGTTTTTTATTAGGCCCTGTGTAACCAGGAGGAAGTATAGACAGTTTATTCTGGAATAAATCCTAAAAGACGGACTTCTGAGTTCACCTGGTCAATGCAGCAATGCACTCTGTTCTGGCATTCTAATTCCCATCACACTCCATTGACCTCAAAGACTTTGAACTAGAAAGTAAACCCTCTCCACTTCAGGCTAGTCCTGATAGAAAAATAATTCCCACTGAACTCACCGGGAATGACTTCCTAATAAGCATGCTTTGGATCACGCCTCATAATTATTCTTAGCTTGCATCTATCCACCTAAGAGTTCTCAAAAAATGCTTCCATCACAAATCTCCTAGGCCAGCTTCCCCCCATAAAACTGATTTTTCTGTGTCGGATCATGAATCTTTCAACCTTCTCTTTCTTACAAAAATTATTCCTCCATCTTGTCATGAATCTGTCAAAGGGCCCACCGCCAACAAAATTGACTGTTCTAATTTATGTCTGCTTTCCTGTATCTATCAGACCTGTGCACTCCGTAAAGTTATATATTTGGCTGATAACACTTTCTATTTTAAAACCTTTTCTCTCTCTTTATTGCTAAATTTGTCCTGAAAAGAGATTAAAGGATTTTATTTTAATGCTGTTTGCATGTGTATATATCAGTCTACCTGCAGCAATAACGTTTAACTCCCAAGTTTTAATAAGTTACAAAGTATTTTCCTGTAATCATTAATTGACTATTCCATATCTATAATCATTAATTGACTATTCCATATCTAATAATATGAGTAACTTCACCTTTTAAGCTTTCTTCATGCTGTTTACCACTTTATGACTACAACATCTTGCAAATCCTGTGTGTATGTGTGTTATCATGCATCTAGAAGGGTGGTCAAGATTTTCGTATCATTTCCCTAGGAGTTGAGAGTGGGAAGAACAGGATAAATTATCTGTAAAGGAGAGAGAGAAAAGAGGAAATAAACAATGTAAATTTCACACTGTGCATCCTGTTTCTCTGTATGTGCAATTTACTTCCCTTCCCGCTTTATTTGTTTGCAGAGGAATTACCTATGGGTATTTTTTCTCACAGTCTGGCATCAAACCATCCAACATTTTTCTTATGAAAGTAGGGACATCCTATCCCACAATAAAGGGATGCGGGTAGTGCTGTGAGTTAAACCACAGAGCCTAGGACTTGCCGATCAGAAGGTTGGCGGTTCAGATCCCTGTGACGGGGTGAGCTTCCGTTGCTCGGTCCCTGCTCCTGCCAACCTAGCAGTTCGAAAGCACATCAAAGTGCAAGTAGATAAATATGTACTGCTCTGGCGGGAAGGTAAATGGCGTTTCCGTGCGCTGCTCTGGTTCACCAGAAGCAGCTTAGTCATGCTGGCCACATGACCCGGAAGCTGTACGCCGGCTCCCTCGGCCAATAAAGAGAGATGAGTGCCACAACCCCAGAGTCAGCCACAACTGGACCTAATGGTCAGGGGTCCCTTTACCTTTACCTATCCCACAATAGTAAGAATAACATACTTTTATTATTTATACCCCACCCATCTGACTGGGTTGCTCCAGGCTTCCTGGGAGGCTTCCAACATATATAAAAAGATAACAAAACATTAAACAAAACTTTCCTATACAGGGCTGCCTTCAAGGTGTCTTCTAAAGATTGTATAGTTACTTATGTCCTTGGGTCGCATAACTCCATACCCTCCAACATTTCTCCGATGAAAGTAGGGATGTCCTAAGGAAAAGCGGGACATTCCAGGATCAAAACAGAAACCGGGATGGTTTCTGTATATCCAGGACTGTTCCTGGAAAATGGGGACACTTGGAGGGTCTATGGCATTGTTCCTACATGGGAATGTCACAAGTAATCAGGTGCTCAGATTATTGACCTTCCTCAGATGGCTTCCACACATTTCTCTGTTGTCACAGGAAGTGAAATTCAAAGCAAATTTTTGGGAAAGCATCTGAGGAAGAGTAGAGAGAGAGGACTGGAAGGTGAACCAGAAAACACATTGGATGCTTATTATGAGTAGAAACTTTTGAAAGCTAAGGGTGGGTGTGGAAAATGGCAATTCCTTTGGAGGCACTTACCCTTCAACCTTTGACCGCTGACACAATGGTGTGCCAATGTTTACTCCCTGCATGGGGAACTTCATTCAGGCAGGGTTTCTGCTCTCAAGAAGCACATACAGCTGTATGGAGATAGAGAACACTTTGCAGCTCTTTAACTGGATAAGGTTGGGGCAAAGAGTACAAGGCAGATCAGAATCAGGGAGTGGACCCAACCAGACACATGATCCCACCCCACTTCCTCCTTTATACATTCAGTGTACATGTGCAGAAGGTCTAAAAGGGACACCGAGCAAGCAGAAAACAACACATTATTTATATAAGATTCAAGGAGTCAAAACTAAATTGCTTTTCTTCATTTTCTCTCCTCCTCTCATATAACAAAAAGGGGGATTGATGAAGGATATTGAATGAGAGAGGTTATTTGTTGGTAAGAATCAGAGAAATGTGCTTTTTGTGTGAAAGATTTTACCACTAAATGGAGGTTATGGCCCTCTCATTTTACTATGAAGTGAGCAGAAGTTATTCGAGGTCTTTACATAAGTAAGAATAGCTCAAGATTTAAAGATTGTTAAAATGCTTCATATTAGGGAGAATTGCTGAAGCACAAGACAGCAGTAAAACGAAAGGTTAAAATACCATCTCTCTCTCACACCCACACCCACACACCCCACAATTTTTTTACCACTGTCAGAAGTTTAGACAAGGCATAGCCACCAATAATAACTATGGGGCTATTTCACAGGATTTTCCTCTCTATTAACTCTATCCCCTCCCGAAATTTAATGGAGTTGCAAGAAAAGAAGAGGTTTGTGGTAAATGGACATTTGCTAGCTGCTAGGCTGACAAGGGACCAGCTAAAATAGAATTTATAAAAGCTTAATAAAAGTCAAAGAAGCACATGTATCTAAACTAGTGTTTAGGCCAAGGGAATGTGATTTTCATAGGTTGGGACAGGGTGTTTATGCCACTGGATGCAGCACATTGACTCATTTTAATTGTTTTTAATAACCATTTTAATAATACCATTAAAACAAAAACAATTAATAGAATTCAGCAAAACCATCGTAAATCATAGTATTGCCAAGATACTTCCTAAGATGGGCTTGGAGGAGTGTGTGAGACAGTCAACCCCACCAAATACATACAGTTTAAGATTTGAGCATTCTCTACAGTAGCAAACAAGTCTCTACCCTTCAAATGTGTGAAAGGGATTGTGCTGAACTTTAAGATGGTTCCAAAGGAGAAGTTATTAACACAGTTGAATTGTCCAACATGTTTCAGCAAGTACCTTCAGCTGGGCAACTAAGAAATGCAAGTTCTCCTATACCGCAGTGTGTTTCCAGAGAGCTTTAGCACATGACCCTGGTACTGTATTAATAAATTCTATTTTGGGACCTGTTTGCAGTTCATCTCTCCCACCCCCCCAAGCCACCTTTTACGTCCATTACCGTCTACAGAATCTATTCCAAGGGAACCTCTGCTTGCTCTCAGTGTAGGTGATCAAGCAAGGAAAATAGATCTACTTCGGCATGACAAATCTGTATATCTTACATACCGTACCTCGGGGGTGGGGGAGCAATGGTTGTGGACTTTTGCTTAAAATTATTCTGAGAATGATGTCTTATTTGCACAGTTATGTTAGTCTGTATTTCATCCTCCTCCCATCTGGCTTCCATCTCTCCTCCGTGCTCCCTGGCAAACAGGTCTGCCTTTTGACTGTCTAATTGGGCCATTTAAATGATCCAGCGTCAGTGGTCTCTCCCACCTCACTCCTTAGGTTCATAGACTGCCTGTGGCGATCACACACAGGGATCCCAGACTTTTGACAGTCTATTGACCCTGTGCCACCACTGTGATTGCGTTCTTCACTGCCACCACCCCGTTTCTTGCGGGGAAACACGGAGTCCAGACAGATGTTAACATTAACAAATAATCAAGTTTATTTTTAAATGCAGAAACAAGCTTATGGTTTCAGTTAGTTTTTCTTGGCAGTTTCTTAATCTGAATTCCTAACAACTTCAAACTGATTATTCCCAACTATCTATCTGACTCCACCTAACAATTCCTCTCACTCTCTCACAATACAACTCGACCAACCCACTGCCTATTCCTCCCTCTTCCTTCTCCAATTCCCAAACATCAACTGACTTTCAAAACCTCCCACTCTAACTTTTACTCCTCCCTTACATTCCCACTGGCCAATCACATCACAACTCATTTTAACCCTTTCCTTATGACCCACCTAGGAGGCAAACGCCACACTGCCCCTCCCCAAAAAAGTTGATGGGCATTGCCATTCAAATGGTGTGCATGTCAGTTTGCATTTCTTAGTACAGAAAGTATCAATCTGATGTGTAGAGATCGTTCCTATTCTACTTAATTCAAGAGGGTTCTGGAAGCATATTTGTGTGAAAGAAACAAGCAGAAGGTTCATGATGTTTGGGTTATACCTTCAGATAAGTTGAGTACAGCTGGATTCATCTGGTTCTGTTATCTCTTTCTGTCAAGGTCATGCTGACTATAATAACAGTGCTAATAATAATAATAAGTTATTATTTATACCCCGCCCATCTGGCTGGGCTTCCCCAGCCACTCTGGGCGGATTCCAAAAAATATATATTAAAATACTGTACTACATCAAACATTAAAAGCCTCCCTAAACGGGGCCGCCTTCAGATGTCTTCTAAAAGTCTGGTAGTTGTTGTTCTCTTTGACATCTGGTGGGAGGGCATTCCACAGGGAGGGCGCCACTACCGAGAAGTCCCTCTGCCTGGTTCCCTGTAACTTGGCTTCTCGCAGTGAGGGAACCGCCAGAAGGCCCTCGGTGCTGGACCTCAGTGTCCAGGTAGAACGATGGGGGTGGAGACGCTCCTTCAGATATACTGGACTGAGGCCATTTAGGGCTTTAAAGGTCAGCACCAACACTTTGGATTGTGCTCGGAAACGTATTGGTAGTGCTAGAAAAATGCAACCTGTGCTGATGATAGTAGTACGACTCATGCAACACGTTGGCCATTAATATAAACACAATAATTACCAAAATGATTATACATTCTTTATCAATCTTCTGAGAAAAATACACAAAGTTATTCAAAGCCACAGAGACTTGTGAACTACCCAACCTAAGATGAACTTATAATGTCTGATTTCAATGGATTTTTCAAGTGCTTAACTCAGTCTTTTGTTTTCTTTATCCCTTTAGGTAGGTTCATGAAGATACCAACAAAAGGTAAGTTTGATGTTGTTCACAATACCGAGAGATGCTAGTGAAGTTGTAGATGGATGTTAGTGAAGTTGTAGACAGGGTGCTGGCGTTTTGCGCCTGTTTCACCCTGGCAGTCCAAGTAATCAAGAGGCCGCTGTTTGCCCCCGATGGGGCCCTTTTACTGGGGCTTGCAGGTAGCACACTCCCAAGGTAGTTTTCCGGGCTTCTTCAGTGGTCTAATCTCAAAGCCTTGATACAGTGGTGCCTCGCAAGACGAAAAGAATCCGTTCTGTGATTCTCTTTGTCTAGTGGTTTTTTCGTCTTGCGAAGCAAGCCCATTGAAGGATTAGCGGATTAGCGCTATTAGCGGCTTTTAGCGGCTTTTAGCGGCTTTTAGCAGCTTATCTGCTGATCGGATCAGCTGATAAGCAGCTTAGTGGCTTAGAAAAAGGGGGGGAAAGGGGAAAAAACCAGCAGGAACTCGCAAGACATTGTCGTCTTGCGAAGCAAGCCCATAGGACATTCGCTTTGCGAAGCACCTCCAAAACAGAAAACTCTTTCATCCAGCGAGTTTTCCGTCTTGCGAGGCATTCGTCTTGTGGGGCACCACTGTACGTATATTGATACAGTGGTACCTCAGGTTAAGTACTTAATTTTTTCCGGAGGTCCATACTTAACCTGAAACTGTTCTTAACCTGAAGCACGACTTTAGCTAATGGGGCCTCCTCCTGCTGCTGCGCCGCTGGAGCACAATTTCTGTTCTCATCCTGAAGCAAAGTTCTTAACCCGAGGTAATATTTCTGAGTTAGTGGAGTCTGTAACCTGAAGCGTATGTAACCTGAGGTACCACTGTATTCAATTTCATAGAGAATACTATTTTTTGGTTTAAGTTTAAGAGACTGAATTGCTTAAGAGACTGATTTGAAACTATAGTAATAGGCCAGAAGGAGCCTAGGTTTCACTTTCTCTTTCTGTCTCTCTTCCTTCTGGTGTGCTGTTCTATACATAGTATGCTATACAGTGGTACCTTGCTTTACAACCATAATCCGTTCCAGAGGTCCATATGTAAACCAAAACAGGTTGTAACCCAAGGTGTGCTTTCGCCAATGGGGCCTCCAAAAAAAATTTGTTTGTAATCCCCCCCCCAAAAAAAAGGGGTTGTAATCCAAAAAAAGGTTGCAAACTGGGACACACACTTCTGGGTTTGACGTGTTTGCAATCCAAAATGTATGCAAACCAAGACGTATGCATACCAAGGTACCACTGTAGGGTTAAGGTTTAGACTTATTATAAGTTATTGTAAACTGGATTACTTGTGGACAGTGCCAATCCTGAATGTATTGGATTTGTGATTGTTATACTCATTTGCCTTCAGTATCAGTAAAGCTCTGCTGGATGAAATACAATTGCCTCTGGTCTATTTGTTGGGAAGCCTGCAACATGTTCAAGTTTTTACTCTGCTACCTATACATTGGAATCTACTCCGGGTCAATACTGAGTAGAATTTCAATGACAGCACGTGCACCTCGTCTTGTGATCAATTATGTTGGCTGGGGATTACTTGCCCTCTCCCCCAATATTTTATTCAAGTTGGCATCGTGCTTAGGTTTCAGCTGACTATTAGGTAGACTCTCAAATTCTACAGCTTCTGTGTGATGTCAGGAATAGGAGCTGGGACGCTGGGTCAATCCTGTCCACCACTTGCATTGTCTGGCCGATGGAATGAGGACCCTGGTAGATCATCAGAATTGCCTACAAATATTTTAATTTTATAAACATTTGGTTTTTAGTGTTGAATCTGCCATAGCCCATTGAAGCATGTCAGTCATAACTTGAGACCGCTGATGCCAAGTGATGCAGGTGTAAAACAGCCATAGGATTTTAGTGCACCTCTCATGTGTTCACAATTGTCACATCTTCTATAAAATCCACAGAATGGTCTAAAGACGCATGATTTTATACTGGCAAAGCAAACATTTATATATTATTGTCTGGATGGGAGACTTCCTGCGAAACATATGCCAGCTACTTAAAAATGGCAAATTCAATATAAATGCATACCCAAGAGTCCAACTTGTTGTATAATGTAAATAGAAATTTAAAAACAAATAAATATTGCATAGTAATTTTAAAGGCCAAATAATGTATACAGTCCTTGTAAGAATTGCTTTCATAGGAATTAGCTCAAGCTGAGCATAGCAGCTGATGCCGTCATTACCCCCTGAAGCTCCTCAAAATGACTGCGGCATTATATTATAATTAACGTATGCCAACTCTGGTTTAGTTGTATCCACTGAAAACTGTCAAGTGTCATCCCAAATATCATGCAAAAACATCTGCGTCAAAAATCTGTCATTACAATTTGTAGATATGTAATAGAATACAAGGATCATCATTAGAGGTGTCGGAAGAGTTTGCAAGGCTCAGAGTTAGCAGAGGAAAACCCCACAGATTAGCCATGAATGAACCAAGGCTTTGGCAAAACTCTGAAGCTCAGACGGAACGCAATTGGCGCCGTGGATTAAAAATACAGTTGTTGTGTTCCAAACTGATACTCATCTATCTCCCCTACTTGCCTGGATTTCCAACCAATTCAAACTTTCAATTTAAATATTTTCTTCCTACTCTTCCCCTCCCCCCATTTTTAAAGGGAAGAAGGGATACGTACAGTGGTACCTCGGGTTAAGTACTTAATTCATTCTGGAGGTCTGTTCTTAACCTGAAACTGTTCTTAACCTGAAGCACCACTTTAGCTAATGGAGCCTCCTGCTGCCGCTGCACCACTGGAGCACGATATCTGTTCTCATCCTGAAGCAAATTTCTTAACCTAAAGCACTATTTCTGGGTTAGCGAAGTCTGTAACCTGCAGCGTATGTAACCTGAAGCGTATGTAACCTGAGGTACCACTGTAGTCTGATTGTTTTATAATACTGCCAAAATAAATAGGAGTTGAAACTTACCGAGTTTTCAGGTAGCAGCTCTTTAGATCCGCAATACATATTCCTAAAGTGTGTTGAACAGAAGAATGAACTTGCTGGACCAGACAATGTCTTATCTAATCCAGTATTGCAATACAATTCATGTATTTATTTATTGAATTTGTGTCATACCGTATTTTTTGCTCTATAAGACTCACTTTTTCTCTCCTAAAAAGTAAGGGGAAATGTGTGTGCGTCTTATGGAGCGAATGCAGGCTTCGCAGCTATCCCAGAAGCCAGAACAGCAAGAGGGATCGCTGCTTTCGCTGCACAGCGATCCCTCTTGCTGTTCTGGCTTCTGAAATTCAGAATATTTTTTTTCTTGTTTTCCTCCTCCAAAAACTAGGTGCGTCTTATGGTCTGGTGCGTCTTATAGAGCAAAAAAAATATGATACACACACACACACACACACACACACACACACTTCTGTTTTTATTAAATTTTCTGTTTTACAGTTTAGAATATTCATTTAGACAACCTTAAAATTCTTCTCTTTCCATGGTTCATTTTGGGTAGCATAAATCCCTGCATATTTTATATAAACTACTAAACCATTCAGTATTCCATAATTACTTCCATCAAAACTTATTTACACTGTTGAATTTATCTTAATGCTGCCAGCATTTTCAGCTGTACACAATTTCCCCCCATATGTTCAATAAACATTTTCCAATCTTCTTTAAAGAATGTTCTTCTCGTTCTCTTATTCTATAAGTTAGATCTGCAAGCTGCACATATTCCAGCAGTTTAAGTTGTCATTCTTCTTTGGTTGGAACCTCGCTCATTTTCCATTTTGGGGTAACAAAACACAGGCCACCGTAGTGGCATACGTAAATAACTTTTTTTTTTTTTACATCTGGGAATTTCCATCTTATTTATTTATTAAATTTGTATACCGCCCTATACCTGCAGATTTCAGGGTTGTTCACAACACAAAATCACAATATAAAACACACAAACACGTAACAAAAACAAAAAGACAACCCAGTAATCTCCCTTCCACAGCATGCTTTAGCTGAGATTCCCGCATTGGCCTTTGGGAATACCTTCCAACTCTTTGATTCTAGGATTCTCTGTGAACCAGCCTCCATTCAGTGTCTCCACCCTCTTGCCCTTTGGCTCTGCTATCCTGTTTATATAATACCATATCATTATATATTTCCATGTGCAGCAACCCTTTGAAGGAATGAATAACTGGAAGAATTACAGGAAGTTTGCAGCTTGTGGTGATATAAATTTGCACAATTATTTATGTTTATGCCAGTTCATGGAGTTCAGATTAGTTCCTGCAATATTCTTCTTCTGATTTATATCAACAAGTCATACTATGTATCAATTTAAAACTGTTAATGGTTGATAATAAAATGCATCAAAAGTTACATTATTGAAGAATCATATCAGGTTCAAAGGAAGTTCCACTCTTTCCTTTATCTTTGGTGTTTTAGTGAGGATTTTTATTGTTGCAATAATAGCTTTAGTAGAGTCTGCTGTAACAAGGTAAAATGTTTACAAACTCTGATTAATTTAAGCCCAATGCTATTGTGGTGAGTTTTATCTCGCTTTACTCTGGTTCTGTCCTTTGAAGTTCATAACAGTGTGAAAAATGAGAGTTTTTATTCAAAATGTTGGTTTCCCCAAAAAACTGATCATGGTGTGTGAAAGCATGATTTAATATAATGTGAAAAAATATGCAGCCATATAGTATGGTAACTATTTTCTAATGGACTGCACAGGCCCTCATATAAAAAATGAATAAGCCATACTTTTCAAGCTAGAAAACGAAGACATTTTTAGACATGACACACTTTTAATCCTTTCACCACATTTTATGATTTCATTGTCTCTCTTGACCTTGGGGTAGGGGGGATATTCACAGTAAATCCTAGTTCATGAAAAATAAATGCAAAATGTCTCTAGGAATTTCACCAATTCAAGGAAAGGTTCTGAAAGCGCTTTTAAGATTATTTCTTTCTGATCAACCTTTTAAAGATGAAGGTAGATTATTGTGCGATGAGTGCATACAGAGGAAAGAAATGGAGTACAAAAAAGTTTTCTACATTAATCAAACTGACATATCTATCTGTCCTGATCAAGCTGGAGGCTTCTATATT
This sequence comes from Podarcis vaucheri, assembly GCF_965113315.1. Lineage (NCBI taxonomy): Eukaryota > Metazoa > Chordata > Lepidosauria > Squamata > Lacertidae > Podarcis > Podarcis vaucheri. Next base: position 66,901,078 of record NC_138767.1, on the reverse strand, counting down.
TGTAGGACTTTAATGTTTCTCTATGTGAAGTAGAACAGGGACGCAGGTAGCGCTGTGGGTTAAACCATAGAGCCTAGGACTTGCCAGTCAGAAGGTCGGCGGTTCGAATCCCTGTGACGGGGTGAGCTCCCGTTGCTCGGTCCCTGCTCCTGCCAACCTAGCAGTTCAAAAGCACGTCAAAGTGCAAGTACCGCTCCGGCAGGAAGGTAAACGGCATTTCCGTGCGCTGCTCTGGTTTGCCAGAAGTGGCTTAGTCATGCTGGCCACATGACTTGGAAGCTGTACGCTGGCTCCCTCGGCCAATAAAGCGAGATGAGCGCCGCAACCCCAGAGTCGGTCACGACTGGACCTAATGTTCAGGTTTACCTTTACCTATGTGAAGTAGAGGTGGAATTTGTGCTCAGGGTGGTGGCAAGGTGGTTGATCCCATTCACTTTCTCTTGGTGAAGTTCTGGTACCTCAGAAGATGAGGGACACCAGGCTACCTCGGGGCCACCACTAATCAGTGCAGACATTTTTAAATGATGACAGCCAGAAGAGTCCAAACTCTTCTTCTTCTTCATTGCAATCTCTCCCATAACAACCATGTCTCTCTCACATCTAATAACTGGCTACACCCATCATGCAGGGCATATGATGAGTTGACCATTTTCTATGGGATGGAAAGATAACCATTTGGGTGTGTGTTGGGGAGCTGAAAGTAGCTCCTTTGCAGCGGACAAATCATTAGCCAGTCTGCAGTGGAAGTTCTGAAATTCTAGAGGTTTATACAGCTTGATGGGCTCCTGATGAATTTGGGGGATTTTCCTGTTACCATGACAGATGGTTCTGTCGAAGCCTTTGCCAACCTCTTCAATAGCAAAATAGCCTAAATGGTTGATACAATCACACCTGAATTCCCCTTCTCACTTGGGGAAGCTAAATCTACTTTGTAACTTCCTGTGGAGCTAATGGGGATGAAATTACTGGCATAATTGCTAAAGTGTCAGACTTGTGGTCTGGTGAGTCATCACTGAACACTTGCACTGCGATGGCAGCAAAGAAGTCTTACTTTTTCATCACTATTGCATCCCCTCAGAGTTGACCAAGGATCGGCTCCCAGTAGCAAGCAGTTTTTGTATCACGATCTTCCTTAGGGTTGGATGAAAGGTTGGGAATACTGCTCTCCATGTGACCAGTTTTCAACAAGGCACTTTGCAGATAAAGCCACCCCTATGCACCTTGATGACTTCACTTTGAATACAAGACTATTGGATCTACCTTCAGCAACTGCTTGTCATGTTACTATGGATACTTTTCCATTTGTACAGCCTGAAGATGTGGACAGAATTCTCGGAGTGATGTGAATATCTTTGCATTCAACCCTTCACTGTCCTGACTAGGGATAGGGGTTTAAATCATTTCTTTAACTCTTTAAGGAAATAAAGAAATGGTTATAAAAGGTATGACGTTAGAAGTAATATGTATATATAACACAACAATTAAGAGAAATTGGAAACTTGAAGCCTCAAAAGAGTGGAAGGGAGTTAAAGTGTATGTATGTTTTGTTATGTCTTGTTATCATTGTCTTTTTGTCTTTTTAATTTTTTTTATTAATGTCTTATTTTTATTTATATCTTATGTTGTAAATTTGCATTGGAAATAATAATAATAAAATAAATCAGTTCAGTTTGCTTTTAAAACTCAACCTATCAAACCTATGCTTTCTGAAGCAGCATGAGTACCAAAACACAGCCATCAGAATTTGAACATACCTGATTTTGTGGCATAGTTCTCCAACTAAATAATGTTTCTAACAGTGCATCTATTAAGAGAAAATATGCAAAAAAATGAAGATATTGTTGAAAACAGAGAACTGCATTGTATTAGGAGATATTACTTGCAAAAAATTGGTCAGAATAACATCTAAAAATGTGTTTATCAGGAGAAATTCACACTAACGTTGAATAATTTCCATGAGCCTGGATAGCTCAACTGGTTAAAGCATGGTGCTGATAACATCAGGGTTGAAGGTTTGATCCCCGTATGGGACTGCTGCATATTCCTGGACTAAATGATCCTCAGGATCCCTTCCAACTCTGCAATTCTATTAGGATTTTTTAAAAATAATAATAATAATAATAATCACAAATTGCTGCAGAAATGTGGAGAACTGAGAGTTTGGGAAAAAATGAGAAATGGGGGGGGGACCAAAATGTACAGATCCTCACTGATAAAAGCAACTAGAGCTGACTGAGCATGTAACATGCTCAAAGGAAGTTATTTCAGTTCCCAAAGCAAGACAAATGTCCCCCGACGCTTGGACCCAATGAGGGAAGAATCCAGGTGAGGCTCCCCAGGCGTGGGTTGTTTAAATGCCCCAGGAACAGACCTGAGGGAAGCTCTATCAGTCCCGCCCCTGAACTCAGCCTGGGATCAAAGCCTGCCTGCAATTGGCCAGTTTTGCAGACAGGCTTGGATCCTGCACCTGATAGGCTGTGGGGGCATTAGACACCCAACCCGCCCACAAAAGGTAGGGAACCGACTGGATTCTCCCCAATCTCAGGTGTTTTGAGAGCAGCCACCAGGCTCGCAGAGAAAACATGCGATGAGGAGGGATCATGTCAAACTACTGCACCAACAAGAAGCTAGGTTGATTTTCCTATTTAAATCCCTGCACCGGGGGGATTCAATACTGAATTAAGCTTTAATTGTTTTGTTTAAGTTTCTTGTTAAGATGGCTGTTGTTTGTATTCTCCTTGCTGCATATTGGATGCAGCTGCTAGTGGCCTTTATAATGCTACTAGGTTTTAGCCAACAATATCAGCTTACAACACTTTTGAGTGACAGCTGATCCACGGTTATTTGGTGTACCTTTGTGGACATTTGACTTGGTAATATATAAATAGTGGTATATAAATATTGCTGGTATACTATTAGCCTACATGTAGAGACATCACCTTGCCAACAAAGCTATGGTTTTCCCAGTAGTGATGTATGGAAGTGAAAGCTGGACCATAAAGAAGGCTGATCACCGAAGAATTGATGCTTTTGAATTATGGTGCTGGAGGAGACTCTTGAGAGTCCCATGGACTGCAAGAAGATCAAACCTCTCCATTCTGAAGGAAATCAGTCCTGAGTGCTCACTGGAAGGACAGATCCTGAAGCTGAGGCTCCAATACTTTGGCCACCTCATGAGAAGAGAAGACTCCCTGGAAAAGACCCTGATGTTGGGAAAGATGGAGGGCACAAGGAGAAGGGGACGACAGAGGATGTGATGGTTGGATAGTGTTCTCAAAGCTACCAACGTGAGTCTGACCAAACTGCGGGAGGCAGTGGAAGACAGAAGTGCCTGGCGTGCTCTGGTCCATGGGGTCACAAAGAGTCGGACTAAACAACAACAACACGTGTTGCTTTATGTTTGTCAGATTTATGTGTTGCTTTATGTTTGTCAGATGTTTTGAAACACAGGGGATTCTTTTGTTGCATTGAACCCCAAAGGTGAGCAGGCTTGTCATTCTCTCCCCCCCTTTTAAATAAGTGAAGTTTTTCCCAGTTTTAAAGAAATATGCATGAACATAAAAGAATGACATACTGTGAAAAGAAAATAAGTAGATCTCAAGAGGTTGGTAGCTAGCATCCCTGGCTCCTCATTCTAAAAAAAAAAATAACAGAGGAAGATTTCAAGATAATGCTTCCCTTGGGGCTTTTTCATTTTGGGAAGCACAGGCATCTAGGGAGGCTGCAGAGTGCTGAAGAAATATTTAATGGCGATAACAACACATTCAACCCTCAATACTTCAGAAAAGTAAGACTAGCCCAACACCCGCTAATATGCTAAAGAAAAATGATGCAGGAAAATGGAAAGTATAAGAAAGGTTTCAGCGCAACTCTACTTTTTATTGCTCTGAGCTTTAATATAGTTTTTTTAAAATGTCATTTATTGTTGATAACCTGCCTTAAGAGCTTTGTGTTCAGTGTGGAAAGGCAGGGGAAAATAGCAGAATGAATCATTCCCTTGATTCCCAAAGTTTAGGTTTGAATGTGCTGTTTAGGTAGCAAAAACAAGACTGCCTTTGGGTCAGAGGAATGTATCACCAGGGTCAGGGAAACCCTGAGGTTTACAAAAGCACAAAATAATTATTGGGGTTTTTTGGGGGGTGGGGGAACCTTAAACAATGAGAACTGAGTATGCCCATTGGCCACGGAATGATGACTGGCTCTTTGGGAGATGAGAACTGGAATTGAATATTGTGGAGGAGGCCATGGTTGGAACATAGGAACATAGGATGATAGGGACGTAGGAACATAGGAACATAAGAACATAGGGTTGGAACATAAGAATAGGGATCTGCCTTATGCTGTGTGTCAAACCATTGGTTCGTCTTGCTCCATATTGTCTACACCGACTGACAGAGACTCTCCAAGATTTCAGGTAAGGGTCTCTCCCAACTCTACCATCAATTTGAGTTGAATTAATTTTAATGAAATGATTTTAGAATGTTGTATTATTTTATTGTTGTTGGCCGCCCTGAGCCTGGCTTCGGCTGGGGAGGGGGGGATATAAATAAATTTTATTATTATTATTATTATTATTATTATTATTATTATTACCAGGAGATGCCAGGGATTGAACCTGGAACCTTATGCTTGCAAGGCTCTGTCACTGAGCTGTGGCTCTTATCCCACTCAGGAAGACTTCACATGCCACAACATTTTGTTGCAGGTGCCACTGAGGAAGAGTAGATAGTTGAAAGAGAATGTCCATGCAAAAATAGACGCTGTTTTGATTCATAGTGATGGCCACCACCGTTGACCAAGCAAGGTGAGGTGTCTCTCCTGAGGAACAATGTGACAGAGCAGGGCTATACAAGATAAAAGTAAAAGGTAAAGGACCGCTGGATGGTTAAGTCCAGTCAAAGGTGACTATGGGGTTGCGGTGCTCATCTCGCTTTCAGGCCAAGGGAGCCGGCATTTGTCCACAGTGATACCTACTTATCTACATGCACTGGTGTGCTTTCTAAGTGCTAGGTTGGCAGAAGCTGGGACAGAGCAACGGGAGGTCATCCCGTCGTGGGGATTCAAACCGCTGACCTTCCGATTGGCAAGCCCAAGAGGCTCAGTGGTTTAGACCATAGCACCACCTGCACCCCTGCTATACAAGATAAGGTGCTTGCGATGGGAATCTGGTCTGAAGTTTTCTGGGGCTTCATTATATTTTCAGTGCCAAGTGAAGGTTTATTTCATTTTTATTTACCCAGGCTTTCTGATGTTGTAACATGCTGTGATTTTTGCATTTTTATTCCTAGAAGCAATGCAGAAGAGTAGTATATGTGATTTTTAAGTAATAAAATAAATAACACAACTTGTATTATTGGGGTGGACAGAGTGGAGCTCTGAGCTATTCACTGGCTTCTTATATAATATATAATAATTATATAATATAATATATACAATATAATAATTCCACTCCTGGGAAAGACATATTTATGATGGAAAGCTTTTGCACATCTGCATTTCCATAAATGCATATGCAGCCAAATCCACACATTTACTTAGAAGCAAGTCTTACTGGGTCCAATGAACTTGCTTCCTAATATGTATGTTTAGGATTCTCAAGGCTTTACTAGAAAGATAATCCACTGAGTAATGACAAGGAAATGGATCTTCTCTGCTCCAGCCTGTGCTGAAAAAACAACAACTGAATAACTCTTTGTAAAGGGGGAATGAAAGATGTTGTCAAATGTATCAGAAACTAATAACATTTTGGCATTTCAGCAGAGATGACCTGAGATGATAAAATTCACCTTGTCATCCTTGAAAATAGCCTCACTCAAACAGACAATGAAGTTTAGCCTGGGAGAATTTGAAAGAGAATATTTCATTCAAGCTTTCTGAAACAGCTGAAATCAACCTATCTACCTGTATAAATAATCATAAGCCGCATTAGCCAAATCTGTAATCAGTTTCAGTGTTTGTCAGGACAAAAAAGGTTATGACCTAAAAACATTTGAATTAAGTATAGCTTCTTTATTGAGTCTTTCCTGTATGCGTCAAAGTTCAACACTCTCTCACTTTCTCCCTCCCCTCAGAAATTGGTTAAACATTGTAATTCCGTTTTTCTAATAATAATAATAATAATAATAATAATAATAATAATAATAAATCCTTATTCTCATTCTGTCTGTCAAATGCTGTGTAGGAGTATGCCTTGGGCATCTGAATGCCTGAATGAAATGATGCCACAGAATGCAGCACCTGTAATTATTCAATAAATGCTATTTTATATGCCCTCTATATTCAAGCTGCAGATGTTTAAGTGGACAACCAACGGTTAGAAATCCAGTTATGTTATAACTACCTCCTCACAAACTCAGCTCAATGGTCTATTCCACATCCCCCTTTTTCTTGGACTGTCATCCTGATCAATATGTATTAGGGATGAGCAGATAAATCTGTTTCTTGGTTAATTTCACAAATCTTAATTTGTTAAGACTTTGTATTTATCTGCATTTTTTTATTTAAAAAATCAGTGTGAAAATCCATACGCAAATATGTATTTATATATAGTTTTATCACAAAATCCATATTAATATATATATATTATCTTAATGTGCACAGTTCTAAATGCATTTTATTACAAAATTCACATTTTACAATGTGGTCCCCCCCCCCTATTTTTGAGCCGACAACTATTTCACAAAATGAGAAATGCAAAAGCCTAATGATAATTATGCACCAGTCTACACATTAATCTGGGAGATTCAGGTCAGGTAGTCTTCATCAGAATCAAAGGTGGAGCAAGGTGGGTGCAGTGGGTGTGGTCCACCACAGATATCATCCCTGAGGGGGGTGACATCACTGCACCAAGCCCCGGAATGCTCAGCACGGGCGCTGCGCTCCCCCCGTGATGCACCCCCCCGGGACACTCAGCATGGGTGGTGCACCCCCAGGACGCGCGCACCCCGGAATGCTCAGTGAGGGCAACACCCCCCCCAGATGCTCAGCATGGGCAGTGCACCCCCAGGACACTCAGTGTGGACTGAGCACCCCCCGGGATGCTCACCCCACCCCTGGGACACTAGTCCTGCCCCCAGGTACATGCCGCTCTGGGTGCCGGCGCAGTTAGCTCTGCCACTGATCAGAATTCCCAGAAACTGAATTCCTCAAGCATTCCTGGTATGTATCAGCAACAAGGTATTTTGAGCAAGTGCTCCCTGGTTCGGAAATTTCCTTCTCTGGCAGCCTCACCTGTCTTCACCAAAACTGTCCACTTTCCATCAAATGGTTAATATGTGGCTGGTGTGGAGGGTTTGGGGGAGTAAGGCATGAGGCCATGCCATAGCTTTAGTGCTATAGGGTTATGTTGAGCCTGTGTTGTGTTTTGCTGCATTTTTGTCGTGGTGTTGTTGTTAAATGATGCGGTTCAGCAGGAACTCTAAATGTATGTCTGATTTGGCTTTGAGAAATGAGAGTATCCTTATAGTGATGGTCCCAGAACATCCCAATAAGGAGCAGGGAGGATCAGCAAACCCCAGTTAACTCCAGAATCCAGCACACACTGCAGAGAGGATGGCTATGTCTGGATGCAACAGAAAGGCAAGCACTGAAATATCAGATTCCTTTAGGAAGCTGGAGGTTGCTTAAAATAAATACAATTAGGGCTCCAACAAAAGGAATACCACAGATTAAAAATGCACTCATAGGCAGCGGAGTCAAGAAAGCTGTAAAAGGAAAGAAGTCTCTCCTTTTTAGAGAGAGAGAGAGGGGGGGAAGTCTCACCCAATTGCTATCATCTGAAAGGGGGGGGGATGAACTCCTGCAATCCAATGATAAAGCTACAACAGGGCAAGCCACAAAGGAACTTGGGGAGCAGATTTTCAAAGATATGAAGAGTATTAATCAAAAATATCTCCAGTGCATCAGAAGCAGGAAACTAGCCATAGAGCAATGAGACTGTTTAAAAGGCAAAGATAATAAAAAGTACTCCTGAAGGAAGATAGAGAAATATAGCCGAGAATCTGGCTGAATTATATTTATTAGTCTTCACTGCAGAAGGGTTGGAGAGAAACCCAAACTACAACCATTCTTTTCAAGGAGAGCATCCTTTGTAGACTATCTTGAAAATCTAGATTAATAAAATTCTGCTTAAAAGAAGAAGAAGATAGCATCTGGAGAACTATGTCAGCCTGAGGTGACCAAAGAAGTACAGTTTGGGAGCTGACTAAATCACTAAAACCAGATTGCATTCATCCAAGAAACTCAAATTTGAAATTGTTGTGCTCACAGAGAGATAGAGGCTGAGGGATAAAGAACAGAGATAGAGGAGCTGTTCCAGAAGGGTGTGGTTTGTATTGAATAGTTTGGCATTGATAAAGCATCCTGCACATCCAAGGAATTGTAGATGCCCTCCTAATATATTAATGTAAAGAAATTAAATAAATGGAGGTTAGTCTCACAAACCATGTCATGAAATGATGCTCCAGAGCAATGCTAAGGTTATCTAGGTCAGTTAAGGATGACCCACGTGATGCCGTTCTTGCCTCTAGCAATCTCCCATTGTCACTGGTTCTGCATCCTACTTCACAAGAATGAATTTATATGGAAAGTGGGAGAGTTTGGTAGGCAGGGGTATTCAGTCCCAGTGTTACTGTGTATGCATAGGGATCAAAATTTTGGAAATGGGCTCAGGAAAACAAACTATTCTCTGATTTTTATTTCATATACATGGGGAGGAGAGAACCTCCCTGAAGAAAAGTAAGCATGACTTCTGGAAAGAGAAGTTTTGCCTTTCTGACCTTTTAAAATTATTTGAGTGTGTCACCAACTATGTAGAAAGGGGGCTTCCAGTAGACATTATGTAACTGAACTTTCAAAAGGCTTCTAACAAATGTTCTTCATCAAAGACTTGGGAGTCATGGGATAAAATAAGTCCTCCTACGAAAGATACCTTTCATAGGAATAAGAGGTCAGATTTAATAATAGAGCATCAAAATGGAAAAAGATATAGTGGAACATTCATCCAAACTTTGAGAATACCAAATAAAATTGGTGGAACTCAATTTAGTCGTCATTACTAACTTGAAAACATTTATTTCAATAGGCTTATTTGAAGGAGGTCTAAGTCTGGAACCTCAAGCATCAATTAATTGTGGTGAAGCGATAAAAAAAAAACAAATTCGTTATTAAGAATTCTTAGCAAATGGACAAAAATCATATTACATCAATTATAATGCCATTATATAAATTCAAATTTGCAATACTATGCAGCTCTGATTATTGGCCCAGCTCAAAAATTATACAATCAAGAAATTGGGCAACTAAGATGATGAGAACATTGGACGATGTCCTCTATAAAAAAAGACCAATGTTTGGGAGTTGGTAGTAGTGAGAAGGAGAAGGGGACGACAGAGAATGAGATGGTTGGATGGTGTTCTTGAAGCTACTAGCATGAGTTTGATCAAACTGCGGGAGGCAGTGGAGGACAGAAGTGCCTGGCGTGCTCTGGTCCATGGGGTCACGAAGAGTCGGACACGACTAAACGACTAAACAACAACAAAAGTAGTGAGATAAGAACATAAGACGAACTCTGCTGCATCAGAGCATCCTCTTCTCAAAGCAGTCTCTTATCAAAGTACATCAGTCTTCTTTCTTTGGTGATCACTTGTAGCCAAGTAAGATTGTCTTCCATGAACACAGTCTTAACAGTGAGTCAGTAAGTGACTGTGGAGGCCAATTCTGGATCCACACATCCTTCCACAGTGGGGACATAGGTTTCCAGGTGAGAGTTGGTCCATATTTATCCATAACATCCATCTGAATCAGGAGAAACCCTGGGACAGTGGTGGGATGGAAGAGGAAAGAATAACTGAGCTTTAATTTTGGCAAGATGGAGGCACTGGGCGTGAGTGGTTCCTGGGTCCAAGATATTGGTCAACTGCCTGCTTTGGACACTGAAGGAACACTCTCCTTAAATGAGCAGGTATGCATTTTTCAAATGTGTTTCTGGATCCAGCTCTGTCACTGGAGGCTCAGGTAGCCTCAGTGGTTAGAAGTGTCCTTTACCACCTATGACTGGTGCAAAGTTTACAGCCATTCCTGGTCTAGCAGAGCTTGATCACTGTAGTTCAGGTATTCCTGTAATCCTATGTAGGGCTTCCACTTGAGCTGGAAGCCGCAGTAAGTGCAGAATGCTGCAACACAGTTACTACCAGAGTGAAAGACCCCACAATTGCTTAGAAATCTGCACTTGTTGCTACCAGGCCAAATTCAAAGTGTTACTATTAGTCTATAGAGCCCTTAAGAATTTGGAACCAGTTTATTTGTGGAATCAGCCTATCCCATGTATTACCCTTTCCCAATGCTGTAATGCCCAATGACACTATGACAATGGCACTGTTACAGATGCCACATAATACCAGTCTGTACATGTACGAAATTGATCTTTTAGTGTGACACCAGCTATGCATTGTAGACTCTGTGCCTATTGACATCAGACACACTCATTGTACTCTTTTGGGCACCTGCTTAATATGTTGTTTGCACCACTGATTTATATAATGGCATTATGATATTGGCAGTTTTATTTTTGATCCCTTTCCTAACGATCCCTAACATAGAATGTGCCTTTTTCATAGCTGCCTACCACAGAACGGCTCATCATTTTCAATGGGTTATTATCCAACCTCTCATGCCAGTCATTACTAGTTCGGACCCCATTAGTGTATATACAAAGTTAGGAATTATTATTATTATTATTGTTGTTGTTGTTGTTGTTGTTGTTGTTGTTGTTGTTGTTGTTGTTCCCAACGTGCATCACTTCACATGATGATGAAAACTGTCCTTGCCATTTTATGAAAATGAAAGCTAACTATTACTGGTATGGCTAGCATCACTTGACAGACTACCTCCTGTCCATGAATTTGTCTGTTCGTCTTTTAAAGGAATGAGAGAAAAGAGGACCTGAAGTTCAGAACCATACAGCTGATTCAGCCCACCTTGTTTCAAACACTTCTGTAGCACTGGTAAAGCCAAGGAACAGCACCCAATTTCCTGTGTGCTGTGTTGCAAAGTGATTTCTGAATGTCGCTCAGGGTGTTGCTTAGTTTTAGCATTGACCCTGACAAAGGGTATTTGAAATGTGTCAGGCTGAATCAATTCAATTTTTGTGTACTTAAGAAGTGCTCTCTTTTCTTCCTCTTGCATTGGTGTCTCCTTACCTTTTAAAGTCACCTAAATTAATAACCAGCACTACTACTTTTGCCAAGGATTATGTGCCTGAACACTGCTGAAAGCTAAGAAAACATTTAGTCCATCCTATCAAGGCAATTCTTTATGTCCTTAACATAGGGTTTAACACTGGAGTGCTTCTCTCTCTGCCATTATTTTGTTACTTCAAGACCCCAATCATTAAACATAATGATAAATATTCTAAGGACAAAACCATCAAATTGATGGGGCGTGTTGTGACCTGCTGTTTGAGTACATCACTGAAAGTGAATACAACATGTACAACATTTTTCTGAAGTTATGGTTGGAGAGGAGAGTCTGAGTAATTTGCTCTGTCCTCTTGCCCTTTCATATTTTTTCTATATCTTTTTTAAGGTAAGCACATCCCCAAGAGCATATCTGGCAAATTTCCCAAAAAGCACTTAAAAATTGAGGAAAGAATATTGACTTAAGCATCCTCTCATTTAACTTGCAAAAAGAGGGTGGGCAGGGAGGTTGCAGTATGCTCCATTAAATTAAACAAAAACTCTGGAAGGGTGGAGAATATTGTGAGATCAGAAAAGAACTCCTTAATGATGTTAAGATTTTTTTAAAAGCTCCTTTGCATACAGCATGAATTAATATGTGTTTGCGCGCACAAGCCTCAACGATGAGACGCAAAGCTAAGAACCAATAATGACTCAAGAGAGTTTAATGGTATTGCACAAGGCGAAACTAAAACAAGGTTTTCTCAGGGCCTCTGCAACTGCAAGGAACTGTTCTCCATGCCAACAGCCCTAAGCTAAATTGCAGGAACTTTATATGGGACTGGACCTGAAGCTGAAATTTAATAGGCATCATACCCACCCGGGAAGAATGGCAGATGAAGTTGATGGACTGCATGGAACTGGCGGAAATGACTGGCAGAATCTGAGACCAGGGAGAATAGTCAGTGGAAGAAGATTGGAAAAAAAATTTAAAGACTATTTACAGAAACACTGTAAAATTAATGAATGTTAGAAGGATGCTGGAATGAAGTTATATGGCTTTAGCAGAAATGTTACAAAGAATTAAGTAAAAATAGACTGTTAATGGGCCAAAGGGGGAAAAAAATAAGGTTAGATTGTGTTAAGATAAACTATAGGACAAAAACTGGGAAAGATGGAAAGGATTTGCTGAAACAGCTAATTGAACTAGAATACAAAAAAGGGAGGTGTGAGGAGGTCGTTGAAACAAGTAAATGAAAGACAAGATATGAAAGTATTGGATGTGATTTTAATTGTTTCTATCTTTGTTTTTGTTTTGTTAAGATAAGCAGTGTTTTTCTTTTTTGCTTTTTATGTATTGTATTGTATTGTTTTGCTTTGTTTGACTTTTTTTTCTTCTTTTTGTAATTATTAAATTCTTAATAAATATTATTATTTTTTTAAAAAAAGGAAAGGAAATTCCTCTCTCCACACCCCTCCTAAATTTTGTTCCATGACCTGTCATTGCAATTCTACTCAATATTGATTCAGAGTAGATTCCAATGTATAGTTAGCAGAGTAAAAACTTAAACACATTGCAGGATTCCCAAAAAATAGACTATAGGAAATTAATATTTCATCCAGCACAGCTTTACTGCTACTGAAGGCAAATGAGCATAATGGTCACAAATCCAATAGATTCAGGATTGGCACTGTCCATAAGAAATCCAGTTGCACCAGACGTAACTTAAACTTACAATAACTTATAATAAGTCTAAACCTTAACACTAAGCATACTATGTACAGAACAGCACACCAGAAGGAAGAGAGGTAGAAAGAGAAAGTGAAACTCAGGCTCCTTCTGGCCTATTATTATAATCAGCATGAACTTGACAGAAGAGATAAGAGAACCAGTTTAAGCCAGCTGTACTCAGCTTCTCTGAAGGTATAACCCAAACACCATGAGCCTTCAGATTGTTTTCTTCACACAGACAAGCTTCCAGAACCCTCTTGAATTAATTAGAATAGGAAAGATCAATGCTTTCTGTACTAAGAAATGCAAACTCACAGTTCTCTGAAATAGATTTGGGGAACGTGTATGAAAGGTATGCCATATTGTACATGGTAACCAAATGCTTATTTCAAACACCTGAAGAGGTCTGCAGTCCCACTTTAAGCCGGGGAAAGCGTTCAGGACAAAGAATGGTTCTATATCCAGAGTAAAATCTGAGTTGAGCTGCTCCAGATTCCGGTTTGTCGAAAGCACTGGAAAAACACAGCATGGACCTCATAGCTTTACAACCACTCGCTTGCAAAGTTCACCCTAACAATGGGCCATAATTCTGGCGGTTGAAGCAGCAGAATTCCACTGGGTCTCTAGAGACACCCAACTTTTATTATATGTAGCTACTTTCCAAGTGGCTTTCCTGTGGGAATTGGCATTTCCTCCCTGATTCTATACCTAAGAATTGCTGTGGTAGTATGAGTCTTTGTTATCATATCAGTTAGTCAACGGCAGCATGGATGTTTAACTTCATATACCATTGAACTAACTTCGGGGTATATGAACCTACCCTTGGGAGCTTAGCGGTCTTCTCAAAGAACAATTTAAATTCTTTTGTAGAACTGCTAAAAGGACCATGAGATTATATTTCCTCCTGCCTTCAAGATTTTCAAAAGTACAGTCATAATTATGACTTTGGAAAACAACACTTCAAGAACTCTAAGTGCAACAATTATATGTGACTGAGCACTAACTTTTCGTGCATGTTGGTGGGTAGGCAGCAGTTAGCTATTTATAGTGACTAGACTAGACTTGCACAGTTTCTGAGGTTTCTTTGAATAAGCTGAATTACAAATAAATACATATATTTTTTTCCTTAACTGGTAGGCATATCTTTCTCAAGGTGTAGGGAATATTATCTAAGCAGCACCATTTCTACAGCAGAAAAAGAAGGCTTTTTGATCAATTGCATGAACCTTGGTTCAAAAAGTGTTGAAAATTGTTCTATTTCCAGGCAACCTGGTGAGACGGCTACAATGTCATTTTGGTATTTGTGCAGTCTAGTTATATAAAATTGCTTTTAGGTCACTTGGAATATGATCAGCCCTGAGGGACTTGAAAGCTGCCGTTCTGATACCATTCCAAGATATTATTTGGACCCTATAGCCCGTATAGGTGAAATGACTCCGGTGCCCTTAAACTGCTTTCTCCCCACAGACAATTCCATCCATCGTCTTCCATATGTAAACAGTGTAATGGTCAATTACAGTCTCAAACTACTTATACAGCCTAGGGAGGAGAAATGGGAGGGGGGGTCTCTTTCATAAGAAATGCAAGAATATCTGTAATGGTGTTTGTTTTCTTCCAAGAATACTGTTAATGTAGCATGAAACAGTCAAATCAGCAATTTTGAATTCAAATTATAGTCCCTATAAAGGTGAACCTTTTAAAATGTGACACCAACCACAAGGAATGTCTATAGGGACAAAAAAGGAGGTGGCTGCAATACCAAGGTGAAGCACACAGAGAAGCAGGGAAGTTTCAAACTTGTTTAACACCCGATCTAAGTAATGCATGTTCCACGTTGCATTACAAATTGCATTTCAAGTGATTCATATCATATTTCACTATATATCCAGTTACACTGAGACAGGGGTATTATTAATGTTTCAATGGTTTTAAAAATTTAACTATGTGTTATAAAGAAGGGACGCGGGTGACGCTGTGGGTTAAACCACAGAGCCTAGGGCTTGCTGATCAGAAGGTTGGCGGTTTGAATCCCCGCGACAGGGTGAGTTTGCCTTGCTTGGTCCCTGCTCCTGCCAACCTAGCAGTTTGAAAGCACGTAAAAAGTGCAAGCAGATAAATAGGTACCACTCCGGCGGGAAGGTAAACAGTGTTTCCGTGTGCTGCTCTGGTTCGCCAGAAGCGGCTTACTCATGCTGGCCACATGACCCAGAAGCTGTCTGCGGACAAACGCCGGCTCCCTCAGCCAGTAAAGCGAGATGAGCGTCGCAACCCCAGAGTCGGTCATGACTGGACCTAATGATCAGGGGTCCCTTTACTTATGTGTTATAAACAATAGCATTATACAGTTGCTCCTGAGAGGGTGTTTGTTTGTTTGTCTGTCCAGCAATGACATCAGAATTAGATTCACCAAGTATCTAGCTAGGGGCTTTCCTGGTATCACATCTACAAAATTAAATTGAAATCTCAAAATGGGGATACAGTAAATTAAATACATTTGGTGTACACAAACTTATATGCTTGCACTGCAATTGAGCCCCTGATAGTAGTGAAAGTATTTGGCTCAATGATGGGCAACCACGATTCAGTAACTGCTCTGCAGAATTTTTTGCTCCTTCTCCATCTCTGAATGCCGCTAGAGGCCACATCTCAACTGTTATTGAAATTCAGCCATAACAGGCTTCCTCTGAACATAATGCTTTTTCTCCTTGTTCCCTTGTTACTGGCCAAGAGTTGGCCGGTGCCCCAGTTTTAAATAATGCTACATCATAACGGTATTGAAGGTGCTTGTACCAATATGTAGTTATTCTTGGACACCAAAGCACTCTATAACACATCCTTTGAACTGCTGACAGGGTGTATATTTAAGAAAAATGAGACATCCCAATGTGTTTCTATTGTGTACTGTCTTGAACGTATGCCAGAAGCTTGTTTGTTAACTGGAGAACTTAAAACCCAGATTGTAGCAATGAGGAGAAACCAACACAGAAAGTTGGAAGGTTGCCTATAGTGGACTCGGCTAGCAGCTCAGCTAAAGCTTCATTTGCCAGATGAAAGGGACACATTCTGTCCAATCCTAAACAGGATGACACAAAAGGAAATTCTACTGCGGTCAACAAATTGGTTATATAATATCTTGCTGTGTCCTCTGTTCCACATATAATGTAGCAATGTAGCTTTGCGTGTGGATACCTTCTGGAAGTCTAAGATTTAGAACAACAAATCTCATGGCCAGAGGCTTCCACATGCCCAGAACTGTGTCCATTTCCATCCTTGCTTATAATCAAGAATTTTGAACAGATTTTGGGGTGAGGGGCATTCTTTCTTCTCTTATTTTTAACTAACTCTAATAGCATAGACCTCACCAGTGCTTTCTTACTGTGAGGGTGCAATCATTGCTGCAGTTTGGTGACCCCACGAATTGTGGCAGGTTGAGAGATCAGCAATTGAATGGCTCAGGCAGGTGAGCAAATGAGAGTGTTATAAGAGGGGAAATGTGGTTGGATGACATGTAAAAGAAGGAAAGTCAGGGGCCAGGCAGCAGGTGGTAGGTAAGCAATGTTGGAAAGCAATGCAACTAGGAGTGCGGCCCCTAGTCGATAATAACTTTGGAAGGCAAGACTATTCAATCTTGTCCTGTGATGGCTGTTTATTTGTTTGTAGCACATTTCATTTTGTGCAAAATATCAAAGCAGTTCACATTAAACACTAATGACCAAAATCAACAGGAATCAGCAGGAGCGCACATAATCCCCAATGCAATGGGCACAGTCCCATGTCACCACATCAATTGCTCCTTGGGCATAATTTTAGGGAACAGGTTTCTTCTCCACCCACATCAGTTGCTATTTTTAAGACCTGCTGCATTTACTTCCTCCCTCCATCTTTAGCATGTTGCTCTCCCTCTTTTTATTCCTCGGGAGCAATGCTTAATTTGAGCTAGAGTGTTTCAGAAGAGAGTTCTGGAACCTTCTGGAATGGGGTGGCTTAGCTCTGAAAGATACATATATTAATAATAGCAACTGTATTTCTGTGAGCATATGCAGACTGCTCCTTCACCAGGATCATCATAGCTAGCAGCCGCTTGTTAGTGGAAAGTTCACCAAGACGACTTCTTAGGCTGGCATAAGTTTTTGTCTCCACAAGGAAATGCTACCTGCATGTGAGGAAGAAGAAACCGCCGGACTGTACAATATTGCAAAGACAAGACTGAGCTCCCTGTGTGTTCTATCTTGACAGAATGCTGGTGGTTTCCCAATCCTTAAAATGTCATAAAGACCAAGTAGAAAACTTCAAATGCTTTTCTAAAGCATCAGCTGGCAATGGTTCCAACATTTGAAACAACTGATTTCAATGAAATGAATAGATAGATACATATGTGACAAAGTAACCCTCAAAAGAACAAGGAGTCGTGTAGGACTTTAAAGCCTAGCACACTTGTTATGGCTTAAGGCAGGAGTCAGCAACCTTTTTCAGCAGTGGCCTGGGCAGGCTATATTTTGACACAAAAAATGAATGAATTCCTATGCCCTACAAATAACCCAGAGATCCATTTTAAATAAAAGCACACATTCTACTCAGATTTAATTATACACAGATTAGCGTGTACCCTAGCTAGACGCAAGGCTGTAAATCTACTACCCATCACTTCACCTCTAACTTTGGTTGTCCTCCAGGGTTCTGATCTGATACACCAGCATGCAGCAGCTGGATGCCTCCAGATAATTGTTTTGAACCACTTTGCATAGTATTCATGTGTTTCTGAAGTCTTGGGGACTAACCAGGAACGGGTAGGGACTTTTTGTAAGAATTTTGTCTGGTTCTCTCCATTTCTTGTGTTAACTCCTTTGGGGACCTCATTGATCTCAACACTTTTGTCAACCTCAAGGCTCAGGTTTTTTCATCAGTATAAGATAAGGGGTTGCCACCTTCTGTTCTGGATGAAAAGAATCAATGCGATAGAAGTGAACATCTTTTGAATCCACCCACATCGGGTGTCAAGGGAGATACCTTGTACCTTTTGAAACATCTGTAAAAGCATCTCACAGGGAGATGAAAGTGTAAAAATAAAAGACAGAGAAATGCCTGATTACAAAAAGTACATGCTTTATTATACAGATTTTGAGGTTTGGGGGGGCATACAACACAACCTTGCTTGCATATGCAACTCAGTTTTGTGGATGGTGAAATGTCTGTTCTCTCATGCAGGTCGTCTAGACTCTAGTCAGTATTGTGTTTGTTGGAAAACAGCACTCTCTGTTCCACCCAGAAGCCTCTCCCCTTGGACTTACTATTCAGATCCTTCATCCTGTTGCAGTACCATATGACTTCATCAAAGGAAATTCTACAATGTTCTGCACGCCCAGTCCTTGCTGCCTCCTCTTACATTCTTACTTGCACAGGAGTAAGGAAACTTAGTTCATGTCCTCAAAATGATAATAGTGATGCAAGAGTAATTATCTTTGCTGGTTCTTTCTAGAAGGCCTTTAGTCAGACTAAAAAGAAGAAAAGCAGCTAAATCACAAAAAAATGGGTCAGTTAGGGTTGCCCTTTCAAACAGAGAAAGAATCTAGCTGTCTATCTTATTTATTGTAAGTATTTTAAAACCACATTTCAGTCATATTCCTGGGGTGGTTTACAGAAAGACACAAACGACGACAGCTAACAGCCACAAAATTTTAAAATGCAGCATAAAAAAGTCTATTAGATTAAATTTGCATCTAAATAACTCAGGTCTTTTTCTGGCACTAAAAATGACAATAGAAAGGTGTCAAGTAAACCTATCTGTGGAGAATATTCAACAACAAATGGTCTCCCTAGAGAAGTTGTGGACTCAACTTCCTTGGAGGTTTTAAAGCAGAGGTTGGATGGTCATCTGTCAAGTATGATTTAGTTGAGAATCTTGCATCACAGGAGGTTGAACTAGATGGAGCATATCAGTATTTAAAATTCTAATATGTTTCTGAACACAAAACTACTGATGAGAAGTTTCTCCACTATTCTGTTTTTAGAATTCTAAACTGTTTGGGATGGACTTATGTATCTGAGGGGATGCGGGTGGTGCTGTGGGTTAAACCACAAAGCCTTGGACTTGCTGATCAGAAGGTCAGCAGTTCAAATCCCCGCGATGGGGTGAGCTCCCGTTGCTCAGTCCCTGCTCCTGCCAACCTAGCAGCTTGAAAGCATGTCAAAGTGCAAGTAAATAAATAGGTATCGCTCCGGTGGGAAGGTAAACGGCGTTTCCGTGCGCTGCTCTGGTTTGCCAAAAGCGGCTTAGCTATGCTTGCCACATGACCCGGAAGCTGTATGCCAGCTCCCTCGGCCAATACAGCGAGATGAGTACCGCAATCCCAGAGTCGGCCATGACTGGACCTAACGGTCAGGGGTCCCTTTACCTTTATGTATCTGAGATACCATTTTCTTCCCTATGAACCTGCCCAGTTACTGAAATCTGTGTTACGGAATGTCTTACTTATGCAATGACCTCCACAGACAAGTGAGGAAGGTATATACAATGGAGTAATCGGATAAAAAACTTTTTTTTATTCACAAGGCTTTTAACTATTAATGTATGATCTGCTGCTTAATTCCATTAACTTAATATCTTCACCTAATCATGTACATGAAGAAGTAATGACTAACAACAGTAAAGACAATAGCGCTAGTATATATTTCAGTGGCCAGAATGAAATGTTGAATGACAGAATAGTTCTTTGCCACTCACTCATGTCAAAATGCGCCTCAATAACTTTCTTTTTGCTCATTTCCTTTTCATTATTATCTTTACCAGTTGGCTATCACCAATAAAGAACCAAGACCTCTTTTGAAAAGCCATTATACTGCATTATCTGTCACTCTTTTTTTTCGATTGCCCCCAATCTTTCCTGCAATTTAACATGACATAATGTGAAAGAACAAAGAGTGCAATGACAAAGACTGGATTGATAAGGAAGTACTTGGGAGTGGGACCAAAGCCCTTTTTCTCCCAACTTAATGAAATTTACTGCTATCGGGAATATTGCATTAAGTACACATTGTATGGATCATCTTTGCAGATAGTTAAACACAGTGGACAGCTTTAGAATGCATGCACTAATACATCTTGGGAAACAAGGAATGTGGCAAGGGTTAAGAATTTGTCTATCATTTTGACATAGGAGCTGTTACCCGCTGAAACCTACTTCATAATTCAATAAATTGATTATTCAGCTGTCCTCCACTGTGACAACTATGCTTCACACATTAAGCTATTTCCCCTGCCAAGTCCCTGTATGGAAATTGCAATGTGTAGGGTGAATCAGATACAGGCAAACTTGAACTCCTAGCTTTATAATTGCTGGGCTGGGCTCAGGGCTCCCCCCCCCCCCGGCTGGAACTCACTGGAACTCAGTTCTGGCACCTCTCAGGTGGGCACCATTGGTATCCTAAGAGAACAAGGAAGCATTCGTGGTGAGTTTTGGCACCATTTTTTCTAGAAAAATAGCCCTGGACAGGAGCCTGGACTTGTCCTACTTTCAGAGCCGCCACCATAGGTGGCTTTGCACTCATGCTATGTGTTCTGTGCTATGCACCACCCATCCCTGTTGTGAGTAGCCCCTCCCACTTTGTTCCTTCATATTAATTTCACCTTCCCTTAATTGAATCTGGCCTAGTCTACATATATCAGAATAATGGGGTATAATAATGAGATAGTAGAGTCCTGAGGTGGTGGTAGAATGAATCAGCCACTTCATAATGAAGGATGCTTCAACTGACATTATCAAACAAAACAAAACACCCTGAAAGGAGGGGGGAGCCTAGCATGGCAGTTAGCAAGCTAGACTAGAACCATTCTCCCTAACATTCCCCACCTCCCTCACACGTATGCATATACATATTTTTACTGGCACATCTACCTATCATCTGTCTGTCTGTCTGTCTATCATAGCATCCCCTACCTGTATCCTAGCATATAAGAATTTTATGACTTCATTGTGTTGTATCTGTAGGCATTGCCAGTTCAATATGACCTCTGCTGTGTGAAGCTCAAGAGACTCTGTTCCTGCCTAAGCTTGTAGGAATGAAACATGAGGCGTCTGTCAGGGCGGGCCCTGGGAGCCTCTTTTATTGAATATTGCAAGCATTGCCACAGGTGGGCCTGTGGCTGATTGGTTGATACATACACAAAGAAACTTGTGATTGGTTAACATAAGTACAAGGCGGGGATAACATGTGAGAGGTGGGATTTACATATGATCATTTATCATTTATCACTGATACATTAAAGGCTGAGAATCGGAGCTAGAACTAGACAGGCATGAAGCCTCCTAATTAAATTGTAACTAGAGATTAATATGGCACAAACAATTACTAATGATTGATCATAACATGAAACAATATAACAATCAAGTTCTGTAGATGTGGTCAGCTAGGCATGAAGAGCAGGTCATGTTGTTTTCCATGAGCTTAGGATGACTGAACAAGGAAAGGAATGTCTTGGTGTTTGGAACAGTTTTGTACAGTTTGTGCGGAAGCAGATTATAAGCAAGACTTCCCAGAATGCAAGAGAAAAGGAGCAAGGCTTCCCCATAATGCAGCAGTTATGGGCAGAAGGAGAACTAACAGTTATGTGCAGAAAGAGGACTTCCCTTTATAAGCTTATGATAGCCTCTATCTGGGATGCTTGGCCTAAGCAGTCTCACTACTGGCTTCTTTCACCGCAGCTGCCCAGCCTGCCGTTTTAGAGTGAGTTCAGCTTCTCCCTCTGTATAATTTTACCACTTCCTTGGGTCAGATGTATTTGTCTGACTAGCTTGCTGGCTTTACCCTTGCAGAGCTACAAATTATAGCATCCTTCACAAACTTCAATTCCCAAGGTTCAGGGGGGAGTCATGTGCTTTAAATGTGTGCTGGTTTTTTTTGAAAATTTACGGTGAGGCTCTGTTGTACACCAGTGTACATATGCATTTTTGCACAATGCATAAGGCAAAAGAAGAGGCAAAAAATGAAGGAAAACTGAAAACCCTAGAGAGCTGAGCATGTGACAGTTTTGATATTAGTGTTAGAAATTCTCCCAGGTCAACCAGAGGGCAGGCAGAGGGGAATACAAGGGACAGCCAACCCACAGAATCATAATGGTAGGCACACACTCATCCCTTCTATTAGGGAAGGAAGCTCTTCTTGATGTAGCCAGGACAAATAGTCTTTCCAGATATGCAGGAAGACTGTGATAGCTGTTCTTCTTACAGTGTTCATCTAAAGTCTTTGAATAATTCAGACAAATGTCTGGTGTGCCTGAAAGCACTTTAATCACTTCAGTATAGAAACATCTTCCCTCAGGAAGATGCCCAGACTAAACCGCTCTCAGAAGTTTAAAAGTAAACGTGAGCCCTTTCCAGCGTTATAGCACATAATGACACATAAAATGCCACAGCTGACATTTAGGAGGGAAGATATATACTTCATTCAGCAGTAAAGCACATACTCTGTGCAGAGAAGTCCCACGTTCAAAGCCTAGACTCGCCACTTAAAAGAGCCTCAGGTTACTGGGCTGCAAAAACCACTCTTCCTGTAGTCTTGGAGAACCATCACCAGCCAGATAAGATAATTCTGACTCGACTCAGTATCTTAGGTGGCTTCTCTAACTGCGCTCATGCGATTATTATATCACAAATATAACTCTAAGGAGGAATTTCTTTCTTTTTATTGCATGAACTTCTTTTTTGACAAAGTAATAATCATAAGTAAATAAGAATAAAAATGTGCACCCCACCACCAAGACCATTCCATTATCACCATCCAACCTCCCAAAATTTCAAAACCTCTTGTGATGGTTTGACCTCTTTCCGTTTTAACAGTACAAATTCTACAAACACCATATCTCCTCAAAATCATTTCTCCTTCATTAATGTCTTACCTTAATGACACATGTTAATTTATCATTAATACCTATATCCTACACCTATTTATACCATTCTTCCATTTTAGAGTCTGCTTGCCCCTTCCAATTCCTAGCTGTAATAATTCGTCCTTCATAGCCTGTGAACCTGCCCCATCACAAATTGATAATAATGCCACCTCTGGACTTTCAGTCAGCTTTAACCCAGTGATTTCTATTATCTCCTTAAACATCCTCTGCCAGAAAAATTGTACATATTTACACCCCCACCAAATGTGAACATAATTCCCTGTTTCCTGGCATCCCATCCATCATAACACCGAATATTCCTTGTTTATTTGATTTAATCTGACTGGCGTTAAATACCATCTCCAAACTAATTTATAATAATTTTATTTTATTCTTATAGACAACATTTTCAATGTATGGTTCTCCCATATTAGGAAGAATTTCAAAGCATGTTGGGGCTTCAAATTTTATTGTTGTTATTATTTTTACCCCAGCTAGATCCTTTGTCTTTCTGTCAGTAGGGCCAATATTTTTGGGAAGTATGTCACAAACTAGGTCTAAAGCAGGTTCAGTCATTGTGGTACCCTCTAGATGATGCTGAACTCCAAACTCTAACCAATCCACCTATAAGCATGAGGGCTGATAGGAGCTGAAGTCCAACATGGAGGATACCCTAATCCAGAATTTAACATAATGCTACAACAGTATGCATGCAGCCCCCTGGTCATTAAGTAGTTTTGTGTATAGTTTATTATATTGGAGAGCAGTGAGACACTGGAGTGTCAGGAGGAATGATATTGGGTCAGGGGGCAGAAGCTGCCTTTGTGCTGCAGGGTTCAACCTTTCATTATGATCTCCAGGAGAAGGACTGATGGTGAGGGATCAGCACCAAGGGGATAGGGCTAATTGTTTTGAGGTCTTTTGCTTGGCTCAGGATCTGCCAGACTTCAGGAAATCTGACCCCTCTACCTCATGGCAGGCTGCCTGTAATTGGAAAAGCAAGAAGCTCTTACCAAGGTATTTTATTCAGTATTCACAGAGAGGGATATAGGATGTCACCTATTGGACAATGGTGTTGCTCTGAGTGAAGTCCCAACCTCTCCATCTCTCCTATTATATGTCATCCCTGCATTGGCTGATCTGTGCTTTCTGCCTCTGAGCTTTCTGTTCTTCTGCCCTCAATGCACGCCAGGTCCTAGGAGGGGGTTGGATTTGGAATGCTTTCCAAGGATACTGAGTCTGTCAGCTGTCTCTCTCTCCTCTGGTGCTTGTTCTTCTTCCTCCTGCTCCTCTCCCAATATTTCCCAGCTTCTCCCCTCTGCAGCCTCTGAACCATGACCTTCTGCAAACCACTGTTCTAAATCTATACTGTCCTCCTCTTCTCGGGGAGGTTCAGGGGAAGAGGGAGGCGGTCTCCACCATTCCTCCTCCGATGTCCAGTCCCTGACAGGATCTCTTTGTACCTTCAGCTTCATCAGACTCCATTCCGAGTCACCAGTCACAGTCAGCTTCTGTCCCCTGACCTACATGTGGACACCTCTTGTCTCCATTACATTTTGCTCCATCCTACCAGCTCTGTCCCTAATTCACAGACATGTGTGGGACATGTGTCATTCAACCTGTTCTGGGTTACACTTCCCAGGAGGAGCAGGTGGCTGGCTTCAGGGTACTACTGAAACCCTGAATAATTCTCATAGGAATCTAAATGCTTCTCCTCATAGGAATCTAAATATCATCCAAAGAGTTCTTTTCAGAGGAGGCGAATGGAGAAGGGCTTTGGATTGTATTTGTGGATTAACACTTTTGACATTTCTGTGGTCTGTATTTTTTAAATTTATTTTATGGCATTTTTAATATGTTAAACATCTGCATAAGCCATTTCTTATTTTATACATATTTTTGGAAGTCACTTTGAGACTTCTTTGTAAAAAGTAAAGAAATAATAAAAAATAGCCAATATTGTTAGCTGTCAGATATTAGCTCTCTTGAGTCCCAGAGCTTGAGTTTGCAATCCTGTACCAGTTCCTGGGTATCACCGTTGAAATTAATGGAATATACTTTGGAATAGACATGTATAGATTGCGCCGTTGGCCTAGGAGACCAGGCAACCCTATCCATGAGCCTCTTTGCTGCAGTCTGAGAGTCACAATCTTCTGTGCTCTGGGTCACATGGGACATCCATGCCAAAAGAAGACTACTGCAGCCTTAGATTATTTAGCTACCTAATTGTTTCAGAAATCAGATAGGCTTCTTAGCAGAAACACAAAGGAATAAACCCGGTGGATAAGGTTATCAAAGTAGTTTGAAGAAGCAACTATATTGCACTGCTGATTACTGGATCTGAAAAATAATACGTTAAGAGGTATGTAATACTGATTACTTCAAGGTAATTGATTACTGATTACCTTTTCCTTGGCACAGTAAAGCTGTTCCCATGCGGGCTACCATGACAACCATAGTATGACTTCCAATCAAGACAGGAGTGGCGAGATTGCTAAGAAAAGTAATTCGAATTGCTATTTCTCCTGGAAAGTAGTCAGATTATTTCTTAGAATTGCATTTTTAAAGTATTTCATTTGCTGCCCCCGAGTTCTTTGAAAAGTTTGCTTCACATTACTCTGACTCTATTCTTTCCATTATCCTTCATTTTAGAGAAAAGGGGGGGGGGAGGTCTTAATAAAACCAAGATTGGATCCCATAATTTTGAAGACAAACTGCTAAAAAATAAAATAACATGTTAAGGAATTTCAGGTCTCTACTGTAAAAATAGGGTAAATTTTAAGTTAAATGATAGGGATTTTGTTTTACCATTTCTTTCTGCCTTTTCATGTGGTGTCAGATGACCAAAAAAGTCTTATTTATTTATATTTATTAGTTATTGAATTTGTATACCACCCTTCATCTGATGATCACAGGGCAGTTCATAAAAATGAAAACAAAAAAATCCATAAAATAACAAAAAAAGACCAATAACAAACCAATAACCCCCTTTTCACAAACACTTTTAAAAGGCCTGATTATGCAGAAATTATTTTGTCTGGTGACTAAAGATATGCAATGAAGGTTTAAGACAAGCCTTCTTGGGGAGAGCATTCCACAAATGAGGCCACCACAGTAAAGGCCTGTTCTTGTGTTGCCACTTTCTGGAACTCTTGTAGATGGGGCAAAGAAAGAAGGGCCTTGGATTATTATTGTA
Source organism: Podarcis vaucheri (assembly GCF_965113315.1). Taxonomy (NCBI): domain Eukaryota; kingdom Metazoa; phylum Chordata; class Lepidosauria; order Squamata; family Lacertidae; genus Podarcis; species Podarcis vaucheri. Next base: position 66,875,093 of record NC_138767.1, on the reverse strand, counting down.
GGGTCTGCATCAGTTCATATGTGGAGGGGTAGTCCTTGAGGTTAGTTATGTATGGAAGTGAGAGCTGGACCATAAAGAAGGCTGATCGCTGAAGAATTGATGCTTTTGAATTATGGTGCTGGAGGAGACTCTTGAGAGACCCATGGACTGCAAGGAGATCAAACCGATCCATTCTTAAGGAAATCAGCCTTGAGTGCTCACTGGAAGGACAGATCCTGAAGCTGAGGCTCCAATGCTTTGGCCACCTCATGAGCAGAGAAGACCCCCTGGAAAAGACCCTGTTGTTGGGAAAGATGGAGGGCACAAGGAGAAGGGGACAACAGAGGACCAGATGGTTGGACAGTGTTCTCGAAGCTACCAGCATGAGTTTGACCAAACTGTGGGAGGCAGTGGAGGACAGGAGTGCCTGGCGTGCTCTGGTCCATGGGGTCACGAAGAGTTGGACACGACTAAACGGCTAAATAATAACAACAACAGTCCTTGAGGTATTGTGGTCCTAAGCTGTTTAGGACTTTATAGGTCAAAACCAGCACTTTGATTTTATGCCTGGAAAGAAATTGGCAGCCCGTACCGTTGGACCTGGATTGGTGTATTGTGCAACTGTGCGATCTGGCTGCTGATTTCTTCACCAGCTGAAGTTTCTGAAACATCTTCGGGGGCAGCCCCATGTATAATGCATTGCAGTAATCTTACCTAGAGGTTACCAGAGCATTACCAGTGCATATACTACAGAAGCTAGGCTGTCTCTATCATGGGGTGGTTCCATACGTTCTAGATGTTCATCCAAGTACCTGAATAGGGTTTTTGTCTTCCAAAATAACTGTTAATCATGTTTGATTATTGATGTTCCAGAATGAATCTGAAATATTCTCATTCTGCATTGACCTATAGCAAGTGCTATGATCATTTTTAAACAAACAAACAAAAAACAAACTGGTTCAGTCTCTGTGTTTTTGGCTCCCTTAATAATGAAGATATTTTTGGAAAAATACATATAATGAAACTCATCAACAAAAATGGTTTTGACAAATATACTTACATTGTGAGAAGTGAGGTTGCAGGGAACCAGGCAGAGGGCCTTCTTGGCAGTGGCACCCGCCCTGTGGAATGCCCTCCCATCGGATGTCAAGGAGATAAAGAATTACATACATTTTAGAAGACATCTGAAGGCAGTCCTCTTTAGGGAAGCTTTTAATGTTTGACGGTCTGTATAACACATAATACATAACACTAGTCTTGAAAGACCTTCATTGGCTCCCAGTACATTTCCGGGCACAATTCAAAGTGTTGGTGCTGACCCTTAAAGCCCTAAACGGCCTCGGTCCAGTATACCTGAAGAAGCATCTCCACGCCCATCATTCTGCCCGGACACTGAGATCCAGCTCTGAGGGCCTTGTGGCGGTTCCCACACTGCGAGAAGCCAAGTTATAGGGAACCAGGCAGAGGGCCTTCTTGGTATATGGCACCCGCCCTGTGGAACGCGCTCCCACCAGATGTCAAAGAGAAAAACAATTACCAGACATTAGAAGGCATCTGAAGGCAGCCCTGTTTAGGGAAGCTTTTAAGGTTTGATGGTCTATTGTATTTTAATATTCTGTTGGAAGCTGCCCAGAGTTGGGCAGGGTATAAATAATATGTTGTTGTTGTTGTTGTTGTTAGAAGTGACTCCCAACAATTCACAGTCTCGCCCATGAAGGGGGCATCATTGGATTCTGCTTCCTGAAGGCACACAGATCATTTTGGGGATCATTTTTGAGAGCCAGTGTGGTGTAGTGGTTAAGAGTGGTAGTCATGTAATCTGGGAAACCGGGTTCATGTCTCCGCTCCTCCACATGCAGCTGCTGGGTGACTTTGGGCCTGTCACACTTCTGTGAAGTCTCTCAGCCCCACACACCTCACAGAGTGTTTGTTGTGGGGGAGGAAGGGAAAGGAGAATGTTAGCCATTTTGAGACTCCTGAAGGGGAGTGAAAGGCAGGATATCAAATCCAAACTCTTCTTCTTCTTCTTCCCAAACGTTGGATGACTCATAATTTCCTACTGACAACCAATTGAATATAGCTCATATTTTGGACTATTGGACTTGAAAATGCTTCAAACGTTCACTATGTTTTAGTTAAATGCACTTTATGATTTCCCTATATCCTCAGCCAAAAGAAGCAAGGTAACTGCAGGATCACTGCGCATCATTATACAACTTTTCCTCACGGTGCTTCATTGAAGCTGCAAGAATTTTAACAAAAGGTGAACTGGGGATTGAGTCTCTCTCTTCTACTTGCCCAGAAATAGCTCAGTGTTCTTTCATGTGTTCCAACTGAACAGTGGAATAAAAGCTAAATTCTTCCATTTGCTTTTTGTAATATTTATTTAGTGAAAACATTTCTATCCTTATGCAAGTTAATCCCAGAGTGGGTTACTATCAATTGTTGGTAAAATACATAGCCAAGAATAAATAAATAATAGATCCACTCCGATTGCTCTCTTTACATACACATAATATATGCGGCATATGGATGGCACTGTGGTCTAAACCACTGAGCCTCTTGGGCTTGCCGATTGGAAAACTCGGCGGTTCGAATCTGAGCGAATGAGTGAGCTCCTGTTGCTCTGTCCCAGCTCCTGCCAACCTAGCAGTTTGAAAGCATGCCAGTGCAAGTAGATAAATAGGTATTGCTGGGGCAGGAAAGTAAACGGCGTCTCCATGCACTCTGGTTTTGGTCACAGTGTCCTGTTGTGCCAGAAGCGGTTTAGTCATGCTGGCCACATGACCCAGAAAGCTGTCTGTGGACAAACATAGGCTCCCTTGGCCTGAAAGCGAGATGAGCACTGCAACCCCATAGTCACCTTTGACTGGACTTAACCATCCAGGCAGGGGTCATTTATCTTTACCCTTGCCTTATTATATTTATTCACACAAGGCCTCATCTTCCCATTTTCACCTTCATCATAATCTTAGTCTGGTTTTTCCTCTTCTTTCTGAGCTGCAGTCATCCACTAACAGATTGGACCTTGCTAGTTGCATTATGAGTGCTAGGGCTGTTAATCTGCTTTAGAGACACTTCATAATTGCTCGTGGTAGAAATGCCTTCATGTGCTCAAAAGTGGGTCTCTGTTCTGCTTCATTCCAAGTGTTCAGAGGGTAAGCATTCTGCATATTGACACCTAATGCACATCTTTCAAGATGAGAAGGTGACAAAATCAATTTAAAAATAAGTGAAATTATCCATTACTCCATGCTTAATTTTTGTCATTGTATTCAAATTGGTCCAAAATATTTTTGGCGTTGATTAACAGTTGGAGATGAAGGAAAGCCATATTTCTTTATATAAACATAAGAACGTCCAAGCTGGAACAGGTCCAAAACACATCCAGTCCAGCACTCTGTTTTCACACGCCTATAGGAAAGGTCCATAAGCCAAACCTTATTCCCACCTGCGATTCCCAGCAGCTGCCTCTGGACAGTAAGATGCTCCAAGGAATTTTGACAGCAAAATGGTTAACCTGGATCTATCTACTGATCTCTTGCAGCACTGATATAGTGATCAATTGGTGAGCCGCCCAATTTGCAACTATTGAAGATTTTAAGTCTTCCGTTTCCCAGAAGCCTCTGATTTGCTTTCCTTGTCCTTGAAGATAAATGGGGATTTCAGTCTAATCAAAAGAAATAAATCATTGGCCTTTCTGCTGATCAAGAATCATGTCCTCCACTTTTCAGGCTGGTTGTCAGCTAATATTCTAGTGCAACATCTAATGTCCCTCAAGGGGCATTTTGCAGTAAGTGCTGGAGAAAAGAATGGTCTGGAGAGGGGCTGGGAATCTGGATTGATAGACTCTTTGAAAGATGCTTTAAACTCTGTATATTTAATTGATGAGCGTTTCAGACAAACCCTTTTGCAATCTTGAATCTTCAGATGATGTCAGAATTAATACCACATGCTATTCTTACTAATATCATGTCCAAAATAATATGCTTATGAGGCTTAATTGCAAGACTTTTTGTAAAGGGGGGGGACTAACAAAAAGATAACTTGTTTTGCTATAATGGTTATTATATCTATTTTCTGTGTCACACTATTCAGTATGAAGTCTGATTCTGAATGGAGAGAAGCTAATGCAAGTGAAAAATCCGGGTGTAATATTACTTGTATTTAAATATGCATGAAAGGCAGTTTGCCATTTTCAAGGATTTCCTGGTAGCTGCTTAACTTCCAGTCTTTTCCAGATACATTATATTGGCAAAAAAAGATGACATGGAAGTAGATGCCTGCAATAGCACACAGAACTATGAAATAATATAAATCTCATGCAATGCTGAAGGCTTCTCATGTACAAGTTGGAACTTCTAGGCATGTAAAAAAAGTGGCACTGTAGCAATCATTTTTTAAGTTAGTTAGATCCTTTGATTTCACATAATCTAATGTGCATAGGACTTAGTCGAATGCAACTTGGATAGAAGGGAGGGGAAGCATAAAAGAGTTATACTTCCAATTGTCATACTTTTGGTGCTGCTTCAAAGTCCAACGCCAGAAAAAGAGATGCAAAGGTTTTCCTTTTGCTCATTTCACAGGCAGTATAAAAAGAGGAAAGTTCTCAGAAGCACAGAATTGTAGAGTCGGAAGTGATCACAAGGATCATCTGGTTCTAGTCCAACCAAATATTTCACCCAACATGGTGAAGGAATGGGTTTCTGTGCTGTCAGTTTGAAACAAGACCCAAAACCCACCTTTTTTTCTTTCTCCAAGAGAGCATTTCTAAAATGCACTAACTTGAGCTGTTGAGCAAATGCATAACATGAACACAGCTGTATAAACAAAGCTCTCTCCTTTATCAGTCACGGCATTGGATGACCTTGGCTGTTCCAGTGGAGTAGGGTTGACATGTCTGGGTCTTACCTAACCACACTCTGATGCACAGACCTAGTCTGGGAACAGCGCCAGAGTGTGTTCTTGGAGTTGGTGACCTCTTGCTCCAAGATAAGAGTATAGGAACAGGAATACCCTTTTATGGTCAGAAGTACAGGAAGGAAAACCCTTTTATGGTTAAGAGTACCAGAGCAGGAACATCTGTGATGTCAACCTGTGTATACAAGCTGACGTGGCTGGATTCCTGGGGAAGGGGGAGAGGGTGCCTGGAGGATATATATACTGCATGAAATTTCTCATTTCTTTGGACTTGCTGTGGACTGACCACACAAGTGCCTTTCTGCTGCTCCGGAGAGCAGAAATAAAGAACTCTTTCTCTGAACCAACCCTCGGTGTCATTTGAGTTCTTTCCTCCCGTCCGGGAGCAACGCAGAGACCACCAATCGGTAAAGTCTAATAAGGCTACAATGGGGCTTGAACTCACAACCCTGAGATTAGAGTCCCATGCTCTATCAACTGAGCGATCTCAGTGTTAACTTGGCTCATTTGTTCTTCTTGTAAAGCTTTCTCATAGCCCCCAAAGCCAGTCTTAGTCCCCTTGTTCTATAGAGGACTGTGGGGGGAGAGGAACCTTACCATACTATGGGCCTAACTAGAAATGATGTGGTTCTTTGATCAGGATCTTCTTGGTGTGTGTGTGTGTGTGTTAAATGTCCAAGCAGCCACATGGGACTGCTAAATTGACTAGAGAACTTACAATGCAATAAAATAATATTTTAACACTTTCTCTCTGCTCTGTATCTACCCACCACCACCACTTAAACCACTGTTCGCCCATTGGGAGAAACACACAGGTAGCTTTGTGTAAGCATGGCAGAAAATTGTTGTTACCCACCCTTTGCTAGAAGGTCCCAGTGGGATTTACAGCAATGTATAATGCACCATCAAAACAATTTAAAACAGACCACTATCACAACTAGAGTTGGTCTCTCACCCTCTATGTATGAGAGAAACAGAAAGTGTCAAATGATTGTGTAAAGTGGTGTATCTTCTGTATACAATCAAAGCTGTACAGGTGCAGGAGAAAAACTCTTATTCAAGTATCATTTATCCCATCAAGTCAGTGCCAATGTACTGACTTTTATTTATAAAAATCCTTAATCAAAGGTCACCATAGCATGTCTAGACAAGTCCTTACTTTGAACTTGGTCACTTGCTTTCAACTATGCTCATTAAGATCAGTAGGCCAATTGTGTTGGATGGAATGCATGGATAAGTGAGAAGGACCAGTTTTTAAGACAATAGGGCAGGCATAGGCAAACTTCAGCCCTCCAGATGTTTTGGTCATCCCTGACCACTGGTCCTGTTAACTAGGGCAGTGTTTCCCAAACGTTTTTGGGCAACGGCACACCTGTTTACCGGAAAAAAATCTCGCGGCACACCACCATTAAAGCCCCGCCCCATGACGTCAGCGCGCAGCGTCATGCCGGGAGGGACACAGAAAAGTGAACGTTTTTTCCCTTCCCCTTGCCGGGGTGGGAGGAGGCAGCAGAGCGAGGGACTGAGGGACGGCGGCAGCTGAGGCGGCGGCGGCTGTTGTGGTGGTGGCGGCGATAGCGGGCGGAGGAGGAGCCGTCGCCGGGAGTTGCTGCTGCTGCTGTTGCTGCTGCTGCCCGGACATGCCGGCCTCCTCCTCCTCTGCTGTCTCGCGCTCCTCCCTTTTGCGCGCGCTGCCCCGCCGCTCGGCACCACCACCGCGGAGCCGCCCCCGGCTCGACGCGGATCCTCGCCGCCGCCGCCTCTCGCCGCCCGACTCGCCCGCCTCCCTCCCACGGCACACCAGCCGGTGTCTCACGGCACACTAGTGTGCCGCGGAACACCGGTTGGGAAACACTGAACTAGGGATCATGGGAGTTGTAGGCCAAAACATCTGGAGGGCCAAAGTTTGCCTATGCCTGCAATAGGGGAAAGGGGGTGTCATCCCAAGCTGATGAAGCACTCATCTTCACGCTCAATTTAACTGCATCAAACTGAATTTGTAATGATGGCTGACTGCCAACTTCCAGCTTTTTAGTCTGGGATGCTTGGCAAACAAGTCACCTGATAAGCTAATTCTCCCATCAGCACAGGGGCACTTTGTCTCTGAACTGCTTTACTTATGCATGTGTATCACTTGATTTTGTTGTGCATGATGTCATACTTCATCTGTAGAGTGGTCTGTGACCACTGTGGCCCTTTACACACAGAAGCCACATCTTTAATATCCTGACTGTTTTAAGTTATAGGACAGGCAGGTTTGAACCAACTCTTTGATAAATATTATGGGTTCTCTGGTATGGCTACAACTTATGGATACAAAGAAGATAATGTACATAATGTACATGCGTAAAGCTGATACTTACCTGACCCCATTAAACACCCTGGAATGCATTATGTAGTGCAGATGTGTATCTGTATAGCCAATTTCTGTTCCCAGGACGTCGATTGTGTGAAGCATATCCTACTGCATTGTGGGCAATATGAGCAAGCAAGGGATCAACTGATCAAACCCTTATTGGCAAATCTGCCGGGAAAATCTGAAGCCTCCCATATTAAATATCTTTTGGAAGACAGGTCAGATGATATTACGCTGGCCGTGGCAAAGTTTCTTTTGGAGGTTATAAGAAACAAAGATCATTATGCCCTAGATAAAACAAAATGACTGCTGTGGTTTCTTCAATCTGTCTTGTCATTTTAACTGTATCTAGTTTTGAAATTGTTTTGTGGGTCTTTGGACTGCAATAAAGTATTTGTTGATTGATTGTATAGCCAATTATATATTTTATCAAAAATACATAAGAAGATCCTTCTTCAACCTGACCAAAGATCTGTCTAAGCCAGCACAACAGCAACCTATCAAATGCCTTTTGGAAGCTCTTGGGGAATGAAGACAACAGCCCCCTTCTCCATCTTGTTAACTGAAATACCCAGCAGCGGTTATTAGAGATATGCTGCCTTTAAACATGGAGATTATATTTATTTGTTATAGCTGTTGGTGGAATGATCCTCCATAGATATACCTAATTCATGGGTAGTTCATTCGGTTTCATTGGTCATATTATTTTTGAACATTGGCCATGCTGTCTGGGGCTGATGACACTTAAGATTCCAACAATGTTTTAAGCTAGTGGTCATAACCATAGCTTGTGACAGTAAATTCTGTGTTGTTTATTCCACTGCATTTTTGCATATTTTTGTTAGAGCTTCATTGAATGGATTGCAGCCACAATATCACCTTCACCACATCAGCAACCCATTGTGTTGAGTGTGACTTGTTTGTGCCCATGAAGTGTGGTAGACCAGGTATGGCCAACTCCCAAGAGACTGTGATCTGCTCACAGAATTAAAAACTGGCAGTGATCTACCCCCTTTTGGGGGGCTCAGGGCAAAGTTGCTGAGCTTTTTTAAGGGGGAAGAAAGGAGGAAAGCCCCATTTTTGGGGAGATCAAGGTTAAGCTCTTGGGAGGGAGAAAGGGGAAGAGTCACTCACAGATTGCTGAAGAAACAAACAAACAGCCTCACTGAATACACTCCACCTTCCATTCTGCAGATTGTGCAAAAATGGAGGGCAGGATTAGGGGGCAGGGCTGGATTCTATTTTACCAACACTAAGGAAAGGGACCCAGCGATCAACTGCGATCTACCAAAACCTCCCAGGAATCTACCAGTAGATCGTGATCAACCTGTTGGACATCCCTGTGGTAGACTGTCCAGTGTGAAGCCAAGTATGCACTATTTGTTCCAGAGAGAACAACATTCAAGTATATTCCCACCCCTGGGTCAATAAATAAGAAGTTAATAACACAGCAGCTCTGAAAACCTTGCAGCCAACTCAAACCATTACCTCACAGAACTCTGATAATTTCTGTCACTTTGTAACTAACATTGGGAAGTAAATAGCTCAGAGTCTTTTAAGGAAGGGGGGAAATGTCGTGTTTACCTTGTCACTGCACATACTTTCTTAAAAGTAAATGCACTCTCAAACAGCCACTATCATTCTGCTGTAGGGAACATCCTATTACTGAGGTTTTATTTAATCAAGTCTAAACCCTACAATCTTCTTTACTTGATAAAAAAAATACACATGTTCATTTTTATTCCTACATTGCTGCTTTAGAAGACAGGAAGCATAAAACTCTGAATCTCCTGCTGGGACTAATGAAAAAAATTCAAATGTCAGTATGGCACAGTACAAGCTGATCAACTATTCTTAGTCATAAAATACCCAGCATTCTTCAACATCCCTAACAAATGTAGTGATAAAGCAGCAGTGCTGCCTTCCAGAACTACTATAAATCAGTTGTTTGCAAATTAACCCATTTTTATTATATCTGGACACAGGAGGAAGAATGTGCCCACCAAAGGAGTAAGCCATTTTCCTTGTGGAGTTTAACGAAGTCTCCTCATAATTTCCTTCGTTCCCCACAAACCATGGATGACTTAAGCATTAGTCCACCTCAGACCAGGGGGACTAAGCTTACCGGTGGTGAAAGCATATGAGATAAATAAATATAGTAAGCTGCCTGATACAAAGTGAGACCATTGGTTTATCTAGGTCAGTATTATCTATCTTCTGACAGGAATGACCGCTCCCCGCTTAAAATGGGGGGCGCCCTTTGCGTGGACGCACGCAGCCCTAGATCTGGAGCGGCTCCAACAGCATAGGCTTGGCTTTGCCTTCCCTCAGGTGGGATACCTGGAGGTCTCCGCCTACCTCAGTCAGTTGTCCAATCCCACCTGGGGGAAGCGTTGCCAAGGAGACCAGGCCAGGTAGGGGAGGGATTACCTGCCCACACAATAGAGGGAGGATCTTACCTAGGAATCCTCACTTGGCTCCAGAGCTTCTCCCACCCTACCCACCCTCAGTTAAGGTCTTATTTTGCAGGTTAACTTTTCTTCACAGGTTTTGCAGGTTAACTTTTCTTCACAGGTATGCGGGCGCTGCTACGTTAAGGTCGCTGTTAAAGGGCCGGAAAGGAATTTCCCTGCATTGGCAGGTTTCGCCTTTCCCGTAGCAAAACGTCACAACTTGGGCGGTATCAGGCCTTGGGCGGAATCCTTTTGTCCATCTTCCTCTTGCGGCGGCGATACCAGGGTTCCCCATTAAAGGGGTTTTCTGAAGGGAGGCTTTGGCCGTACACCGAAAGGTCGTCATTGCTCCCTCCTGCGGCGGCGGCGTTACGGGGGCGGCCATCTCTGCTTGAACATATGTTCTCCAGAGCCGGCCCACCCCCCCACACACACACTGGATAACCCTGAAGCTCCCTAGGTCCCCGGCTGGGGACTGGGGAGGGAGAACGCCCAATGCCTGAGCCAAGGTCTACCCACATTTGAAATTTAATAAAGTTGTGGCCAATTTAATCCCATAGCACGTTGTCTTGAGTCGTTATTCACATGACGGGGGGACCGTGCAGGATCTGGGGACTCCGCCTGTCCACGCAAATGATTATCCAGGGTTTAAGACAGGAGTCTTTGCCAACCCTGTGGGTTGAAGCTGAGGTTTCCTGCGTGTAAAACAGGTGAGCTATGGCCTTCTCCAAAGCAAGTGGGAGAACTCTATCACCTGGTTCCAGTTCTTTGACATCTCTCATGCTCAGTTTGAACCAGAAGGGGCATGACTTATGTTTGTCTTGTGGCTTCAGTTCTGTCCTTGCCTCCCTGAAAGTGCTTGCCTGCAATTCTGACCCCTTCTGTCATCCTCACCAGTAGAGACTGCTTCTGGTTTCCATGTCAACATAAAGCCTACAAATGACTTCTTGTGGATTTTAATGCCTAATGGGTTTGCTTTGGAGTGTGCTCAGAGGCACACAGGGAAGCTCTCACTCACAAGTCACATCAAAATGAATGGCAGCTGTGTAGGCAACATCCCTAGCATATGACTGAGATGAAAATGTAAAGGTAAAGGACCCCTGACAGTTAAGTCCAGTCGCGAACAACTCTGGGGTTGCGGCGCTCTTCTCACTTTACTGGCCGAGGGAGCCGACGTTTGTCAGCAGACAGTTTTTCTGTGTCATGTGGCCAGCATGACTAAGCTGCTTCTGGTGAAACCAGTAACCAAACAATTAAACCCCTGTGTTGCAAACAATTATCAGTACAGTGGTACCTCGGGTTAAGTACTTAATTCGTTATGGAGGTCTGTTCTTAACCTGAAACTGTTCTTAACCTGAAGCACCACTTTAGCTAATGGGGCCTTCCGCTGCTGCCGTGCCGCCGGAGCATGGTTTCTGTTCTTTCCTGAAGCAAAGTTCTTAACCCGAGGTACTATTTCTGGGTTAGTGGAGTCTGTAACCTGAAGCGTATGTAACCTGAAGTGTATGTAACCCGAGGTACCACTGTAATATCCAAGGCAACACTATGGCCAAGTACAACAGTGTGATGTCAATATAAACTCTTTATATAATATATACAGAACATTGAACAGTATGAAATATATGAAACATGCACTCTCTGCAAAACCAAATAAACAGAAATCTTATAAATCTCTGAAAGTCACAAAATATGCACTCTTGATGGATTCTCTTGAAAACAGAACCAAATAAACATAAGTCTTATAAGTCTCTGAAAGTCTTTGTGGACTATGCAAGTCTCTGAAAGAAGCAACGGGTCAGATTCTTATCTGGTGAAAACAAGCCGTAAAGCTTTGTTTTATGACAGCCGACGCTGCTGAAGTGGTCCGCAAACAGACGTAGTGAACAGTGATTCCGGATATGCCCACTGTTTCGTGGAATTCTTCTTTAGCACAGCAGAAGGATACAGAAATGCTTCATAAACTGCAAATGAATTATTGAAAGAATGACCTGGTGAAACCAGAGCAGAGCACAGAAACACCGTTTACCTTCCCATTGGAGTGGTACCTATTTATCTACTTGCACTTTGACATGCTTTCAAACTGCTAGGTTGGCAGGAGCAGGGACCGAGCAACAGGAGCTCACCCCATCGTGGGGATTCGAACCGCCGACCTTCTGATCGGCAAGCCCAAGAGGCTCAGTGCTTTAGACCACAGCACCACCCACGTCCCTTGACTGAAATACCCAGGAGCATATGGTGGTTGTGCTATCTCCAGATTCCCCGCTCCCTCACCTAAGTCACTCCCGCAGCCTAAGCCAATGTCTTTTGTACCTTAAAAGAGAGATCCTTTGATTTGAGAAATTCAGATCCATACCTTGGTGAAAGCTAGTTTCATTTATTCTTGCACATCTTTTTTTTAATCATAAGTCTGTGGGACAGTCATAATACAAATACAATCAATCAATCAACTTGAAAGATGCATTTTTGGTTTGCCATCCTCAAAGTATAGAACAATCAGGCCCTGAAGGTTGACAGGTCTTTGATGTGAGTCAATAACTTAGTTGAAGCTCAAGTTTCTGAGGGAAAGAAAAACATTTGTGCGGCCGTCATGATAGGTACTCAAATGAACTCACTCATGCAGGGAGCAAAGCTACCCTTGGATATCTTGGTTTGGAAGTTGCCTTTCTCACATAATGGAAGCAAAGGGTTAGGTCTTGGCCACCAACTACATGAGCAGGTTTGCTTCACATTCTGATTATCGGAGGACCAGGCAAGCACTGGTGGCATAATAGCTCTCCTACAATAATAGATTCCATGGGTAACCACAGCAATGACCAGTGGGCATGGAGGTGCCCAATACAGAAAAGCCTGGTCCCTCCTGAGGATCCCAAGACAGGTCGAAGATCACAGCCAGATCACAGTCAGCAGATAAGAAGAGGGGCTATTTTACAAGCAACCCACACCTTTCACAGATTAATGGAATTTGCTTGGGGAAAGGATCCTGAAGGCGTGTGTATTTTAATTTAATTTCTAACCCACCTTGGAAGGATTTGTATCCTTAAAGGTAGAATAGAAAGAACTGTACCAAATAAATAAATAAATCAGTATAGGATTGCTAACTCAGTTCCTTAGCACTGATGCCAATTCTCAGTTTTTAATATTGGCCTGAGCACAGCTTTAAGCAAACCAATTTACTACTGATTTAAAATTATTTCCCTAAGTGATCATTGTAAATATTGTATAAACAGACCTAAGAATTCGGGAGCAGGAGACTTTTGGCTCGTCGGTGGCAGAACGAAAAAGCATACCTCGTAATTCTCAAGTTTTTACCTTCCAACTTTATTCATACCAAGCATATCTGCATTGACATTCCCAATACATCACACAAAATATTCTGTACCACTCCTCTGACACTGGACTCATTATGCCAACCATAGTTTGTATGCCCCAGGGTACAATGAGCGTGTGAACTTATGTTGCTTGACTTGCCTTTTCACTCTATGAAATGTGGCCGGTCTCTCAAGTTGCAGCTTGCCTAGTCTAATTTGTGCATGAACATTTTCTCATGGTCCTGTCTAAGAAAGAACCACCAGCCTAAATGAAACCTATGTGGAGCTGACTGACCTCCTTCCGGAGATGATGGTTGTTTCTGCAATTCAAGTAAACAAGAGGTTCACGGTGTGTCCAAAATGTAACAAATGTGATTGTCCCTCTCACACCTCTACTTTACTGTCACCGCCATCATCACTCAGTATCAAAACTGGGAATGGAACTTCTGTAAAGCAAATATATATATATAAAGCTGAGTTGCTGTGATAAATTTATTTCTGGGTGATGTTTTTCAACTTTCCCCCTTCTCTACACCATTACAAAAGACAGCCCATGTAGGATCCTTCTATTCTTTTCTCTCTCCCCCCCCCCAGATGATCTTTATTGAATTTTTAGTTACATACTGTACATACACATACATTATATTTCACATTTGTTCTTGCTCTCCCGAGCTGACTTCCCTCCTTCCTTCTTCTGGCTTTTTTGTGTCCTCTTTGACTTTTTGCATTGTCTTGGTCCATTTTCCACAAGATTATTCTTCTTCATTTTTTCCATTAAATGTCCATAAACAAATAAATCTTTTTATATATACAAATTTGCTGTCTGTCTATATTCATTTACAAATATTGTTCAATAATAATCCTAATATACATTTTTAATTCATTTTGATATTATTATCCAGTAAATTTCTTGTATTTTCCCTTTATGAGATATTATTTTAATTCTACTGGTTTCCCTATTTCACACCATCTTCTCTATATATAAAATAAATTTTCCCCATTCTTTTTGATATGTTTCATCCCCCTGATGTTGAATTTTTGCTGTTAATTTGGCTGTTTCTGAGTACTCCATAACCTTGTACTGCCATTCTTCTATTGTAGGCAATTTTTGCTGTTTCCATGAGCCAGCAATAACCTCACCGCCGTTGTTGAGCATAAGAACAGTTTCTGGTCATTCTTGTCAATGTCTTCTCCCACCATTCCCAACAGGAATGACTCTGGTTTTTTCAAAAACGTATATTTAAAAATCTTCTTTAATTTGTTATATATATTTTCCCAATATGTTTTCACTATGTCACAAGTCCACCGCATGTGGAAGAAACTGCCTTCTTTTCCTGGTGCAGAGTGAGATTTGAGAGTAGGGAATGGATGGGCATGCCAATTTCAGTTTCATTTTGTCCAGGTCTCCACATTTCCACATCACTTTCCAATTTCATTTTAGGTTCTCAGGAAAACTTATCGGCATTTTTGTGCAAATTTCTCTCCGCCTATACACATTCTTATATGCAAGTATGCCCAATACACACATTTTCTCAAAGCTCCCCCCCCCAAATGTAATACAAGATTGTATGCTATTTTCAGTAATATATGCATTTATAGGCACACTTCACTCTCATGTAAACAGGTTTGTACACATTACCTTGGCTGGAGAACTGAATTGAAAAATTTGGGTAAGTGTGCATTTTGAAGGATGACTGTGTTTCAATTTGCATATTGTTTTGGAAAGTCTGAATTTATCTTTAAATGCAAACTCAATCAAATTTCTACCCCATCCCTACTTGGGGTAAGTGTTTATTCCCTACACTTCATTTTCATGTTTATAGTGCTCTTGTCACAAATATGGCTTCATACCAAGTATGAGTTTTAATGAAAACTATGTTTCAAAATAAATAGAGAGCAGTATTTTAGGAAATTGTGGAAAGGGAAAGAAAGGCATTTTGATAGTCTAGAACAGAAAAATGGCAAATGAACCATTAATGTATATATTGCAGCAATTTGTTCTCCATCTACTTAGGCAAAATATGCTGCTAATAAATAAAATTTATTTATATCAGAGGTCTAATAATTGCCACATACCAGTGCCTTCAATATTTGCATTAGTAAACTTTAGTCCTGATATTTATGTTAGGGAATGAGTAATCAACATTTAATGTCAAAATGCTTGCCACCTAGCAAAAAAATGGGAAATTCTCCCTTATCATTTGAGATTAATTTGTTTGCATACAAATAAAGCATTTATTATCTAGATTGCGTCCCCTCCACTGGTAAACTGGGAAAGGCATTAAGAAAGCAGAATTGTTAAGACTGTTGATTGCTTCACTGTATTAAAACTAGCTTGTTGGTGTTAATCAGAAAGCACTATATGATCCATTAGCTGTGAAAGGCTTTAAATATTTGATTTGCAGCATGGGGGATTAACACAGAATCTCATTAACCAGGAAAGTTTGCTATAGTTTTCATTTAAGTAGAATTTAAGCTTTGGAAACTGCTTGATGGGGGGAAATCCTCTTGCTGGCCCATCAAATGAAGGTGTTAGAGAACTGCCATCATATTAGAAACACATCAGTTTTCTTAGTTAGGCCAGAGTTTGAGAGTGGTGTTAGATGATGGCCTCATGGCCAAATGGAAGTCACTTCCGGTTGTTGGGCTGCTACTGGAATGTCTGCAAGGATAACTTGTATAAAGTGGCAGATAAACCCCCAAAATCCAGACCCTCCAAGTGTCCCTATTTTCCAGGGACAGTCCCAGATTTACAGAAGCCGTTTCTGATTTGCTCCCAAAATGTCCCACTTCTCCTTAGGATGTTCCTCTTTTCATTGGAGAAATGCTGGGAATTTTGTGACTCCCCCTGAGCCAAGGAGATAAGTAACTACAATTTTTTTAATGTTTATTTTTTTATGTTGAAAGCCACCCAGAGTAGCTGGGGCAACCTAGTCAGATTAATGGGGTATAATAATAATAATAATAATAATAATAATAATAATAATAATAATGATGATGATGGAATATGAGATTCCTATTTTCATTGGAGAAATGTTGGAGGGTACACAAGACATTACATTAACAGTGCATCATGGAAGTATAATTGAGTAGCTTTCAAAATATATCTCTAAGAACATTGGGCTTCCTCAGCAGCTCACCAGGTGTTCCTCAGTGCAAAAAGCAAAAAGTGATGGAAGATACGATGGTTGTCTCCCTTTACTGCTACTGATCTACTGCAATATAGGAGTGCTGGAGACATCCTAAGCCTGTTCAGTGTCACATGTGAATTGCACATGCTCTCCAGAGCCCAGAATTCTTTGCAACAAGCAGGGCACACAGAGACATGAATTTGAAAAGGGCTGATTAAGGATGGGATGTTTGAAAACCAGTGCTATAATCTAGAAGGATGAAAGTGAATAAAACATAGGCTCCAGCAAGAGTAAAATACAGCTTGTATTGATTATAGCGTATGAGTAAAGCTGAATGAGTGGTTCATACTGGTCCATGACATTCATTCATAAGTCCATTCTCTCCTATTTCCACATCAATCAGATAGATAGATAGATAGATAGATAGATAGATAGATAGATAGATGATAGATAGCAAGCATATTTAGCATATAGCATACAACTGTGCATTTTTGTACATTTCCCCCACAACTGCAAGTTTCAAGCAACATTTACCATAAGACATTTTTGTATGTATTTATCCTAAAATACATACATCTTCATATGCATTTTCTTTTTCTTTGAGCGAGAACTGTATTGAGAAATTTACAGAAGTGTGAAAGCTGAAGCGTAAATGTCTTAGTGATTCATGTAATAGTCTGGGCACTGCAGATCTGATCGGTTTGCTTAAAAATGCAGACCGATAAAACCTGTGAACATCTTGAACTGGGGGAAAAAATGGGAAATTGATGACCTATTCCAAGCTACTTTGAGCCAAATCTAACGTCGTCACACTGATCCCTCCAAGTTCTCCCCAATGAGTGTACAAACCCTCCCTCATCCCAGCCTACATGATCTCCAACTCACCACCCTCCTTAGAATCAAAGACAAAATATAAATGGGATGATTGCAAGATACTTCTCATATTTGAATCAAGCATTACAATTAACCATGCTTCCTATTCTAGACCAAGCAAAGAAATATGAACTCTCCTCTTTATATTTTCTTTGTTTTAACGAAAGAAGGCATTGTTGGCTATTTTTATTAAAAAAAACAACACCCCACATATGAGCTAGTGTACTTGTGTGGCAAGAGTCCAAAAATGAAACTTTCTTGTTTAGGTAATAAATCACTCAAACCAGTTCACACTCACCCAATAACTCATGACAATTTCCAACGTGTCTTTGCTGAATGATTGCATTGAATATATGATCCCTGTCCGATATCATCTTAAATATCAGATGGAGGGAATGCCAAGCTAGATAAATGAACTGGTGAGGTTGTGCAACTATCAGCTGGGACTTGAACTGGAAACTACATCGGTTGCAGGTTCGATCGCTGAATGGGACAGCTGCATAGTTCTGCATTGCAAGGGTTTGATGGTTTCTCAAGGTCCCTTCCGATTTTATAATTCTATGATTGTTCATTTGCTGGGGCACCTTATGGTAAACTACTCTGGAATATGGATTTTGAGGCTTCAGCATGGCTCCATTGTGTGTCGAGGTCCCCCAAGGCACCCCTAAATAATTCACAGTTCACACATAATTTTTGTTTAAGGTTTTTGGCATAATTTTGGCCACAACTTTATTAAAATACATAAATGTGAGTGGTTGCTTAGACATTGGTTATGACTATCTGTCCCCCCTGCCTGGGGAGACAACTGACTTCCGGATTCCAGCGAAAGCCAGTAAGGGAAAAGAATATTGGGGAGAGCATGGAGCCGGGCACCAGACCCTCATCCCTCCCCCCCCCGCATGCTCCCGGGGGCTTGCATGGCCCTAAGCCCCATTCAGGGGTACAGATGAAAGAATGGCAAGCCCCTGGATTCCTTTAATGGAATTCCCTTTCCACAGCAGCATTGGAGGGACAGGCACTTACAGCTCCACCAACCAATTTTTTAACCAATGCCTAACTGCAACCTTACAAGTTGTGATATTTGCTACGCAGTAGGCTAAACCAATGGCACCAGCCAATCATCCAAATGGACAAAATCCCTACCAGGCCCCTGCCCCAAAAGCAGAAGACCCCATGACAGGCATAGCAAGGTCAACACAATAGCCCTAGATTGATCAAAGAGCCCAGTCAGTGCTGCATGACTTGATTTTATAACCTTTGGTCCGTCCCCCTAAATGGCAACACCAAAATTTGCCCAGTAACCCAACCGCCCAATCACTGCGGATGGTCATCCATACTAACCTGCCCAGCAACAGAGGGGTGGCCTGTTCAGAGCCCACCGCAACATGTGCTCTCTATGAAGGAGAACACGCTTTGCCTCCTCAGTTCCACTGACTTCATTGTAATTTATTCCCAGGTAAATAAACATGGTATTTAGTAATAAAGAACATTCAGTTTTGCCATTCCCCCCCTCTCCCAAAACACTAACATGTATTTTAACATGTGTTTTAAAATGCCATATTTCTTATTCTTGGATTCAAGTGGTGTTCCCACCACTCATTACTCTTTTTCTACCAGAATAGAAATAATGCCCTTTTTAAAACAGCAGCTTGTTCACTGCTGTTACGGATTTAATGATAGTTAATCAGGATAATGGAAGCAGCAGATGTAAGAGCTCTTTATTAGTAGAGCTTTACTTTTGTGTGTTTAAAAGAATAAGACACATTTCTTCCTGTTGTTGACTTTTAACCAGTAAACATGCTTTTAAATTTAATGAAAAAATTGGTCGATTCCAAGATGACTAATAAGTGCCAAACAGAATTCCAGTTCAAGGGTGTGTGGGGAGACTAACTCATTTGAAAACTCCTAAGCAGTCTTTTTTTCTAGCACAGGAAAGAAAAAATGTTGTGGTCCCAATTTAATTCAAAAAATTGTCTTTCACCTCTGTATGCAATTAAGTCATATGCAGTTGTGTTATCTGCATGCAATTAAGCTTCAAGTAAGGCCACCTTTCTGAGCACAATCACTGGAGAGCACTTTCTTGAATTTAGTGGGACTTAATTCTCAATTATTGAGAGCACGCTGCATGTGTACTTAATATTGTCAAGCTTTGAACTTAAAAACGTAAGTCAACATTTTCAGTATGAGGATTCTTTTGCCTTTGCACAACCTTTGGTTAAATTGAGGCTCCTGTGTGGCACATTCTCATTATGTAACCAGTCAATAATGCACATATTACTTGGCTTTGAAGTTCATCTTTAATTGGGCCAAAGTGCTATTTTCTTCTTTCTTGGTAATATTAATCTCCTGCAAATGTGGTGCTGATCGTGAAATGTGTTTACAGGAAGTCTGCTTTTTCCTTTGATTGCTATCAGGTTTTCTGGAGTATCCGTCACCGTTCACACTGACTAAGTACAAGCTCAACTGCAATGTGTGAAACTCTTCTGAAAAAGGAACCGCTGTTATGAAAATGTCATAAGGACAAAAGCTCTAATTTGAATGCTGCACTAGGGGAGATTTGGGTGGCAACTCTATTAAAGGAGCAACTGGCAGTCAATTAAACCCTACTCCAAGACACATAAAGCATTACAAATGGGTCAACAAACAACAAAACAGAATGAGCATGAGAACAGAATCAGGAATGTCTTCATCAGCCACTCAAGTTCAGTGTTACATCTATATGTGTCCTCTGAAAAGGCTTATACACCCCTAAGTCCAAGTAACTCCAGAATGTCCACAGAGCTCAGAGATTGCTGCTTTTATCAGCAGATATTTATTTCTTTGGCTTTCAGAACTGCGCACAACTTCCCAGACTTTCCCTATAACTAAAATTATTTTAATGGAATCAGGAGAGCAATAATGAAACAAAATCGAGTTAGCTGCGTCCTTGTTAAAAGCTGTAACCAGTACACTTCCTTCTAATTGCTTCCTCCTTAGCTAAGGGTGTGTGTGGAAATGGGTAAGGCCTAATGATTTAAAAAGGGGAATGGAAATCGTTGTGTAATTAGCAATTTTCTACACTGAGATTAGATAAAACTGCAGCATCTCATAAATTCATATTTTACTGCTTGCAAGAAGGCAGGCTGGAGAACAGCCCAACCCTGAAAGCAACAGTATACAAAGCTATGAAATCAGGAAGGCCAGTAGCGTCCTGATCCAATGCATGGATACAGTGGTGCCCCGCAAGACGAATGCCTCGCAAGACGAAAAACTCGCTAGACGAAAGGGTTTTGCGGTTTTTGAGCTGCTTCGCAAGACAAATTTCCCTATGGGCTTGCTTCGCAAGACGAAAACGTCTTGCATTTTTTGCAAGTTTGTTTCCTTTTTCTTAACACCCTTAATACAGTTGCGACTTGACTTCGAGGAGCAACTCATAGAACACGGTGCGGTAGCCTTTTTTGAGGTTTTTGGTGATTTTTGAAGCTTTTCAAAAACTTTTCCGACACCGTGCTTCGCAAGACGAAAACTTCGCTAGACAGAAAAACTCGCGGAATGAATTAATTTCGACTTGCGAGGCACCACTGTATTTAGAAAGAAATGCTTATAGATTCAATGGGATTTATTGCCAAGGTGGTATACGTGCAACTGCAGAGGTAAAGGCAAAATGTGAATCTACCTGACCTAAACGCCTCCCTCGTACCCGCTCTTAAATTCTTCACGTCATCTACCAATGCATTATATGACATAAGGGGGAAAGAAGGTTATCACAGAGATATAACATGTGGTAAAAGAACATTGGTCAAAGCACACCAGTCAGGGCTGATCTGGAAGAGTGATATTTTATCCCTCATTGTGTTCATCGACACCAAAATTAACATGCACAAAGGTGCAGGATTGCACCTACTGGCCTGGCCTGGTCTCAGCAAGTTGTTCTGAAACTAAGAGCTGTTCAACAGTGGAACAGACTCCTGTAAGAGGTAGTGGATCCTCCTTCCTTGGAGATTTTTAAACAGAACTCTATGTTTCTATAATTCTATGTATTTGAATCCCCTTCATGGATCACAGCCTTGTTGTGGCGAAGTGTCTTGAATAACTCCAAGAAGCTATGAGCAATGCCGTGCAGGGCCACCCAAGACGGACAGGTCATAGCCGAGAGTTTAGACTAAATGTGATCCACCTGGAGAAGGAACTGGCAAACCACTCCAGTATTTTGCCAAGAAAACTCCATGGACATAAAAAAGGAGAAGCTCTGAGAAGAAAGTGAGAGTTTCCAAGGCACGCTCTGGCTCATGGGGTCACGGAGAGTCGAGCACGACTAAGACGACTAAACAACAACAACAATGTACTTGAATAGAGCCTAGGCTCTCCACTCTTAAATAAACTTGATATTTCTTTTTAAGTTCAGATGAGTGTGTAAGCATTTGAGCTGAATCACTCCACCTGAGCAGTGTGCAGGGAGGTCCTGGGCTGCTGAGATGACAAGACACACACACCCCCCGCCCCAGGCTGATGTGGTCCAAAGGAAAGCAGAGCAATATGTTTGGCAAGAGTTGTTGGAAGGAGATGTACAAGGTGCCACACAACTGTCTCAGTAAACTACGTATTTTATCACTGAGCAGTAAGGGCCTCTTTAGAAATCAATATTGTTAGTATATAGGCAGCTCTCTGGAGTGCTGATTGCATGAGCTTTTGAATAGGGCATCTCCTGGGTACAAGGTTAGAGCCTTGATTCTAAATCCACCACTCCTTTAAATGGACAGGCTCTTGCCCCTGATGTACACACCTCTGGTGTGATGGAAGAAGGGATTTTTAAAGCACCCTGGGGTCAAATTGCAGGAAATTACTGATACAGGCCTGTGATATACCCTTCAACATTTCTCCAGTTAAAATGGGGACGTCCCATCCCATAATGATAATTTTACTATTTCTATCCTGCCCATCTGACCGAGTTGCCCCAGCTTTGTTGTTGTTGTTGTTTAGTCGTGTCCGACTCTTCGTGACCCCAAGGACCAGAGCACGCCAGGCACTCCTGTCTTCGCACTCTGGGCAGCTTCCAACATACATAAAAACATTTTTTAAAAAACTTCCCTATACAGGATTATATTCAGATGGCTCATGGGTTGGATAACTTCATACCCTCCAACATTTCTCCTATTAAAATAGGGACATCCTAAGGAAAAGCGGGACATTCCAGGATCAAATGAGAAACCGGGATGGCTTCTCTAAATCATGGATGTACCTGGAAAATAGGGGCACTTGGAGGGGCTTCTGTGACCATAAGACTCAATAAGTACAGCATAACTTCTTTTTAGATTGCAAACTACATCACTAGTATGCAGCTGATGGTATGCAGCTGTTCCACTACACAGATAGAGCTTTGCTTCCACATTCATTTTATTAATGAATGGTGTGATCTGTAACACCGGCATGAATAAACCAATCCCTGCTCATGCAGATCTGTAAGTTCACTCTGTAGAGCATGTGGCTACTTATCCACCGGCTTGCATCGTTCTAAACAATATTGAGGGATCATGCAAAGCTTCTGTCCATTTGGGTATACTTGAGCAATATGGATTTAATTAAGTCTCCCTTTCTCTTTTACCAAGAGGAGATGTCAGAGCTCTTATTTACCTGGGGGCTGGAAACTCGAAGCAATTAAAATGCTTAAGGTCACTTCTTCAAGTACAGAGGTTGTCAGAATGCGAAACAGGCCCGCTGTCATTACTTGTTTATGACTGCTCAGGCCAAAACACACGGTTGCCTTAATTAGTTTTTCCTTTTCCCCGCAATGTTTGTGAAGTCAGCGTTGGCAGCGCCGGGGTACAGCATGTTCCTGTATATCTCAGATTACAGATCAACCTGTCCTCATTATCCTTTCATAGAAAAGAAGCCAATTTTATGTTATGTTGACGAATAGATGAGAGGTACCTGCTGCAAAATTGCATTTTCCTCCTTTCTGGTGTGTCTTGCGACCTCCTTTGGACTCCTGACTGTTGTATAACAGGAGGAACAGTTTAATCTAGCTGCCTTGACTGGAAGTGTAGCCTGCCTTGAAGATACCCACTGATTCAATTTGAATATGAAGTAACACTTGAATGAGCTGCACGTTTCCTTGCTAGTTGCGCAGCATCGAGAGTCGCTGATCACCTTATCACACCTCTCCAATCAGTGTTCCCAAGGTGGTGAAACACCTGCAGTTTTGTGTATGTTTGTGGCTGGATTCAGATCCCATTTTTTTTCCTATCCAGAGAGTTGACAGCATTGTTCTTTGCCTCAGGTGGCTGCTGCTGCTGCTATTGCTAAACTAGAAGCTAGAAGAGGCACACATGGCTCCCTATGCTAGATTCACCTGGGAGTTGTAAGCCGTTGCCCTTGAGAGCATATTCAAGATCATTTAACTTGCTTTAAAACATTTCTAGCGAATGCCTCAAATGTAAAGCCAGTGTGGTGCACCTAGGGCTCACCCATACTTCAGTTTGTCTCGTGTTTTCTTCCATTTGCCCTGTGATTCCTAGGCATGGGTCCAAGAGGGTTTTCCCTCTTGTCTTACTGCTTTCCCCAGGAAAACCCGCTGTTTGCTGCTGAATCAGAACAAACGTCAATCCGCAGAAAGCCTGACTGATCTCTGTTCTGATTCAGTGGTAAACAATGTTGTTGTTCCTCCGCTTTCCCTGGGAAAGCCCAACAATATCCCTCAGAGCCTCTGGTAGCATGGGGAGAGCCGGGGGGGGGGAAGCATAGCCCCTGGTGCATGATTTTGAGGGAGTGTGAATCAGGCACCCACACACAGGGATCCTAGTCCTGCCCAGCCTGCTGCTGGGGGGTCTCTGGACCCTGGAGCCTTGGCCAGCCTGGCCTCCACACTCCCAGCCCCCTCACTGAATGGCCGCCTGGCCAGCATTTGAGGGATGTGCCTGCCAAGTGCTGCCTCTGCCAGCCAGGTTCCTCTCTGTGTGGGAAGGCAGGAGGTACCGTGTGGCCCCATGAACCCTTCATGCCCCATGCCCACCTCCTAGGCTGGCTCGGTGGGTTTTGTTCATCCTCCGTACCCTGCTCCTGGTCCTGCCTGGTGTGCATTTGTGCAGGCCCCAGGCACCAGCAAAGGTGTTGCCTCAGACCCATGCCTAGGACAAACAGAAGGGCAGCAGAACAGGGTTGCCATTCCTTGGTGGGTGGCGCCAAAGGTGGCTGCCTCATACTGCTTCATGGGTGGGTGAGCTCTGCCTCCTCTCAGTTGCTCCATGGGGGTGGGCCTAAGCAGCTGGCGAGGGAAAGGGAGAAAGAAAGAGACCCAAGAGAGTCAAGGGAAAGGAGGAAAGGGGTACAGAATGAACATGTGTTTGTGAATGGATTCATGTGTGCATGTAAGTGAATGTGTCAATTGAGCACGAGTGTACTCAGTGGTAGAGCATCTGTTTAGCATGTAAAAGGTCCCAGGTTCAGTCACCAGCATCTCTAGGTAGGGCTGGGAATCTTTCTTCTTCTTTGGTGATCATTCGTAGCTGAGTAAGATTGTCTTCCATAAACACGGTTTTAACAGTGAGTCCGTAAGTGACTGCGGAGGCCAATTCTGGATCCAAGCATCCTTCCACAGTGGGGATAGAGGTTTCCGGGCAGGAGTTGGTCATTATGAGGGTTTGCCAAGTGTGCCTTCCTCTTAGAACATTTCTCCCTTTTGTTCTGAGTTTGTGCTATTTCAAAGCCCATGACACCTTTGGTAAAGGCCGTTCTCCAATTGGAGCGCTCACAGGCCAGTGTTTCCCAGTTGTCATTGTTGATACTACTTTTTTTAGATTTGCCTTGAGAGAGTCTTTAAACCTCTTTTGTTGACCACCAGCATTACACTTTCCATTTTTAAGTTCGGAATAGAGTAATTGCTTTGGAAGACGATAATCAGGCATCTACATAACATGACCAGTTCAACAAAGTTGATGTTGAAGAATCATTGCTTCAACACAGGTGATATTTGCTTCTTCCAGTACACTGGTATTAGTTTGCCTGTCTTCCCAAGTGATGTGTAAAATTTTTCAGTGATGCCATTGATGGAATCATTTGAGTACAGTGGTACCTCGGGTTAAGAACTCAATTCGTTCCAGAGGTCCGTTCTTAACCTGAAACTGTTCTTAACTTGAAGCACCACTTTAGCTAATGGGGCCTCCTGCTGCCGCTGTGCCGCCGGAGCATGATTTCTGTTCTCATCCTGAAGCAAAGTTCTTAACCCGAGGTACTATTTCTGGGTTAGCAGAGTCTGTAACCTGAAGCGTCTGTAACCCGAGGTACCACTGTAGTTGGAGATGGTGTTTATAAGGCATCCACGTTTTACAAGCGTATAGTAAGGTTGGTAGTACAATAGCTTTGTAAACAAGCATTTGTAAACAAACATCTCTAGGTAAAGATTGGAATATCCTTTGTCTGAAACCCAAAACAGTTGCTGCCAAAGGCTCCTATTTTCTTTCTGTGCAAAGAAAAAGAGTGTGGAGTGACTCTAGCCAACTTGCTAACTTTTGAAGGCTCCCAACAGATGAGCTTCAAGTCCTCAGGTTGGGGGAAGGTACAAACATGTTGCTTCAGTCACATGTTGGGATTAAGATATTCCCTGTAAGATTTCAAAGGAGGACATATCTTGGAATGGTTTGTCGGGCTGTGGGTGGGGTAACATACATAGGAGTATAGCATCTAGATCAAGGGAAGTAATAGTGCCACTGTATTCTGCTCTGGTCAGACCTCACCTGGAGTACTGTGTCCAGTTCTGGGCACCACAGTTCAAGAAGGACACTGACAAACTGGAACGTGTCCAGAGGAGGGCAACCAAAATGGTCAAAGGCCTGGAAATGATGCCTTATGAGGAACGGCTAAGGGAGCTGGGCATGTTTAGCCTGGAGAAGAGGAGGTTAAGGGGTGATATGATAGCCATGTACAAATATATAAAAGGATGTCACATAGAGGAGGGAGAAAGGTTGTTTTCTGCTGCTCCAGAGAAGCGGACACGGAGCAATGGATCCAAACTACAAGAAAGAAGATTCCACCTAAACATTAGGAAGACCTTCCTGACAGTAAGACCTGTTCGACAGTGGAATTAGCTGCCAAGGAGTGTGGTGGAGTCTCCTACTTTGGAGGTCTTTAAGCAGAGGCTTGACAACCATATGTCAGGAGTGCTCTGATGGTGTTTCCTGCTTGGCAGGGGGTTGGACTCAATGGCCCTTGTGGTCTCTTCCAACTCTATGATTCTATGATTCTATACATCAACTGCACTTGCTTAAGAATCCTAAAGTTCAGTCTGGAAACTATTTCCCAAATTGATGCAGCAACAACACTCTAGATTATTGCACCCAAACCCTCGGTGGTCTCTCCCTTCCATTCCTGGGTCCTTCTTTCCCTCTCCTTTTCCCCTCTCCTGTTTCCTTCTGTTGTCTTCCTTTTGCTTTCCTTCTTATAAACCAGATTGTTGTGAGTTGTGGAGAGCAAGAATGCATAAGGGATGATGCAGAGGCTTCCTATGGGTCAACTGATAACCCATTTTTTGGTAAGATATTAAAATCAATGAAAGGTTGCACATTTTTAAAGAAAACACCTTTAAATGCTAGATCATTTATGTGCCATAATCTGGACACTTTGAGAAGCTTCCGATGTGTTTATCGTTCCCTAACAGTGGTTGTTTGATGGCTATAAACACAGAATTAATGCAGGCAATATCTAGATGAAGAGCAGTAATTTAGTTGCATAATGCATTGCATCAAGAAGCGTTAATTACATTTATACACTATTTGGAGGTACGAGAGTCAGGGTAATTTTGTCAAATAGCTGTTCCCAGAAGGAGACCACTGTGGAAAATTATTAGTCTGTAAAGGGAAACTAGCCATTGTGAATGGCACACTTAACTTCCTTTATTGTCGCTGGTCCACTGAACTTCATTTGGCATTAGTATTGATCCCCCATTGGCTCAGTTACAGGCAGGTTAATTTATGGAACATTGGAGGTGGGCAGGATCCACAATAAATTCTACTGAACCATCTGTTCTCCCTTCTGGAAGTCATCTCTCTGGGTCTTGACTCTACTAGAAACAATTTTCATTTAGAATAATTTCCATTGTGATTTACAGTAACAGACGCCGGCAACACCTCTCTGTGAAGAAGTTAATGGGAGCACATAAGACCATGGCGAATGCAACATTTCTGCTTTAATTTTGTCTACCTTTCATGTAATTAGTGGCAGCAATCAACTTCCATCATCCAATATGCTGGTCCTGCATGCTTTTATCACACAGTGTGCTTTTATTAGTTGATACACAACATCTTAACATCCGTTTCCCCTCATTTTCTTCATATATATTGCAAGGGGAGGGAGGGAGGCATCAGAATGGGGGTGAAGCAAGGGCACAAAAGGGTCCAAAGAACAGGAGGTGATGGTGGCTTCATAATTGCTTGGAAGACGAAAAGGGGTTGCAAAGCATGGAAGGAGGAATATGCAGGAGGCTAGCATGAGCTTGGTTTGTGTGCAAGGGGGTTGCACAAAAGGAGAAGGAGTCATAGGGGTGAATTTAGAAGAATTTAGAATTTATTATTTATACCCTGCCCAATCTCCTTTCCCTTCCTCCCCCACAACAAACACTCTGTGAGGTGAGTGGGACTGAGAGACTTCAAAGAAGTGTGACTAGCCCAAGGTCACCCAGCAGCTGCATGTGGAGGAGCGGAGACGTGAACCCGGTTCCCCAGATTACAAGACTACTGCTCTTAACCACTACGCCACACTGGCTCTTTTTTTTTTTTTTTTTTTTTTGCATATAAGTGTTTATTGATTTTCCAAAAGTAAGAAAAAGAAAGAAAAAAGAATAAGGTACCAAAACAAAAATTAAAGCAAGAAATAACAACACAAAACAAATACTCTGTATATACAATGAAGATTTTCCCATCTGACAAATTAACATGGTCATCTCTTTCTGGACTTCCTTCAGCCCGCCCATGAATCTTCCGCAATAAAAATCTAAGATACACATTACCTATTATGTATTGTCATTAGATGCTCTTTTACCTCTGTTTTCCTTAGACAATACCTCTTCCTCTTTTACAGTGCTTCTCTGAATCCCCTTAACGTTATCTGACCTTCACTAAGATGTTCCAAGTAATCTACATATTTCCCCCAGTCCTTGACAAACTTTTGGTCTCTTAAATGTCTGATCTTTCCCGTTAACCTATCCAAATCCGCGTAGTCTAGTAGCTTCGATCTCCACTCCTCTATTGTTGGCATTTCCTTTTTTTTCCACTTCTGAGCAAGAACTATCCTTGCAGCTGTTGTTGCATAGTACATAAATTTGTGATCTTTCTTTTTAATTTCATTCCCTAATATTCCTAACAGGAAGATTTCGGATTTTTTGGTGAATGTATACTTTAGGACCTTCTTTAATTCGATATATACTTCTTCCCAAAATTCTCTCACTCTCCTGCACTCCCACCACATGTGGTAGAAAACACCCTCCTTCTCCTCACACTTCCAGCATTTGCTGTCTACTTTGTACATTTTTGACAATTTCGCAGGTGTTATGTACCACCTGTAAAACATCTTCATGACGTTCTCTTTCACAGTCATACACGCAGTAAAGTCCAGACCCTCTTTCCATAAATTCTCCCAATCCTCAAATTGTATAGCATGTCCCACATCATTGGCCCATCGAATCATTACTGTCTTAACTTCTTCGTCTGCCAAATTCCAATCCAACAACATTTTATACATTCTAGATATTATTTTCTCCTCGCTATTTATAATTTCCCTCTGGAATTTTGATTCTTTATCTGCGTACCCTCTTTCTTTAGCCTCTTTTCTAAACATCTCGTTGACTTGGCAATGGTGCAACCAGTCGTACACATACCCCTTAATCTGCTCATACGGTTTTAATTTCCATTTCCCATTCTCTTTCGTTAGCAGTTGTTCATATGTTGCCCAGTCCCCACTCATGTTGATTTTCTTGAGGCTCATCACTTCGAGGGGTGAGAGCCAGTGTGGGATCTTAGGTTCCAGTATATTCTTATACCTTTCCCATACTTCAATAAGTGGGCCTCTAAAGATATGGTCTTCAAACCCCTTATGTATTTTCCTCTTACCGCACCACAGATAGGCGTGCCAACCGAACCTGTTATTAAAGCCCTCTAAATCAAGTAACTCCTTGTTCTTTAGCTTAGCCCAGTCTTTTATCCAACAGAGGCATACTGCCTCATAGTAAAGTCCCAGGTCCGGTAAGGCAAAACCTCCTCTTTCCCTTTTATCTGTCAACAATTTATATTTTATACGGGGTTTTTTGCCCTGCCATATAAATCTTGATAGTACTCTCTGCCATTCTTTAAACACTCTACTCCCCTTAATTATGGGAATGGTTTGAAATAGGAATAGTGCCCTCGGTAGTACGTTCATCTTAATAGTATTGATTCTTCCCCAAAAGGACAGTTTCAATCTTCCCCATACTTCCAAGTCTTTTCTTATTTCTTTCCACACCGGCTCATAATTGTTTTTGTATAAATCTATATTTTTAGGCGTGAGCCAAATCCCCAAATATTTTATTTTCTTAACCACCTGTATCTGTGACTGTTCTTGGATTATTTCTATTGTTCTTTGATCTATGTTCTTAACCATCATCTTTGTTTTCCTTTTGTTTAATTTAAAGCCTGCTATTTCTCCAAATTGGTCTATTTCCTTTAGGATTTCTTCTGTTGTAGTTATTGGGTCTTCCGTCATTATAACAAGGTCGTCTGCAAATGCTTTGGTCTTATAGGCGTGTTGTCCAATTATCACTCCTTTAATTTTCCCATTTTGTCTAATTGAGTTCAGAAGTACTTCCAATACCATTATGAACAACAACGGGGAGAGTGGACATCCCTGTCTTGTACCCTTCTGTATCTTTATTTCCTCTGTCACAATATTATTTATGATCAGTTTAGCCTTTTGTTCTCTGTATATTGCGTTCACCCCATTATAGAAGTTCCTACCCACTTCCAGGTGTTCTAAGTTCTTCATCATAAAGTCCCATGCCACATTATCAAACGCTTTTTCCGCGTCTACAAACATCATTATCGCCTGCTTATCGATTCTTACCGATAAGAATTCTAGCATATTAATTATATTTCTTATGTTGTCCCTCATGTTCCTGCCTGGGAGAAACCCGGCCTGGTCTTTATGAATAATTTCCACCAATATGGACTTCAACCTTCTCGCTAGGATACCTGCAAATATTTTGTAGTCCGTGTTCAACAGCGAGATTGGCCTATAGTTTTTAACCTGGGTTAGGTCTGCATCCTGTTTCGGAATGAGGGTGATGAACGCCTCCTTCCAGGTCTCCGGGATTTCTCCTTTTCTTAAAACATTGTTCATAGTTTCCTTCAAAGGGTTCAAAAGTACAGATTTCATCTCTTTGTAATAGCTTGCTGTAAATCCGTCAGGTCCCGGAGCCTTCCCTCTCTTTAGATCCTTAATTACCTCCTCTATCTCTTCTGTTTCAATTGGCTTATTTAGTCATTGCTTTTTGTCGATTGGGATTTTCTGCACCATTTTCTCTTTCTTTCTATCTTCCTTGAGTTGTTTCTATCTTTCTTTTTGTAAAGGCCTCTGTAATAGTCTAGAAACTCTTTCCTGATTCCTTTTGGATCGGTGACCTCTTCTCCCTCTGTTATAATTCTATTTATTGTACTTTGTTCTTTTCTCTTCTTAATTTGCCACGCCAGCCACTTTCCAGATTTGTTTGAGAATTCGAAACTCTTTTGTCTTAACTTTTTGATATTCCACTCTATCTCTCTATTTATTAACGCAGCAAATTGGGCTTGGAGGATTTTTATGTTTTCTTTTATTTTCTGAGAGTTGGGTTTCCGAATTAATTTTTGCTCGCTATCCATAATCTGCCTTAGAAATTCCTCTTTTCCTTTCTCTCTATTCCTGTTTTTAATCGCGTTCTGTTGGATGAAGTATCCTCTTATCACAGCCTTACTGGCATCCCAGACTATATTGATATTTGTGCCTTTATCTCGGTTGTCCGTAAAATATTCTGATAGCTTTTTATATGCATTTTCTACAATTCTTTGATCGTTTAGAAGATAATCTTTTAGCTTCCATCTAAAGGTTCTTCTATCGTAGCTCTCCAATTCCCATTCTATCGGACTATGGTCAGAGATTACTCTCGGTTTTATATCAATTTGTTTTACCCTAGGACAAAGTTCATTTGATATCCAGACCTGATCAATCCGTGACATCGAGTGGTGTGGCTCGGAGTGAAATGTATATTGCTTATCCAATGGGTGTCTAAGACGCCAAATATCCATCAGATTACAGTTTTTAACCATTGAGAAAAATGATTTTGGCAATTTCCCTTCTTTACTTACTCCTTCCCTCAATTTGTCCATTTCTACGGAGACTACACCATTCATGTCCCCCATAAGGATGATTCTCTGATCCATATATTCTGCAATTTTCGTTTCGAGGTGTTTATAGAAATCGGTCTTATTGTTATTTGGTGCATAGATCCCAATCACAATCAGACTCTCACCTTGCCAACTGATTCGGACAGCGACCATCCTCCCCTCCTCGTCTCTAAATATTTGTTTAGCTTCAATCCTTTTTTTAATATACAGCACAACCCCTCTTTTCTTTTCTTTATCGGAGGACTCAAATTCTATTCCCAATCTTTTATTAATTAGCAATTTTTTGTGTTTTCTAGCCACGTGCGTCTCTTGGAGACAGATAATATCCAAATTTTTCCTTTTCAAGAATTGCTCAATTTTATTCCTCTTTTTTTTCTCATTTATTCCATTAACATTCCAACTCAAAATTCTTAACCCCATAATGCCTGACATTCACTAAACTTTTCTCTGATTTCCCTCTTTCCCCTCCCTTTCCCCTCTCTCTTTCCTTTATTGGTTTTCTGTGTTTTCTTCCTCCCCTTCTTCTTCTTCCTCTTCTTCTGACCCGCTTCCGTTCACTTCTTGTTCGTCCTCTCTCATGTTTTTAGGTGATCCTTCCTCTACTTCTCTTGCTCCACCCTCCTCTGTTCTTAGTTCCTTATACTTCCTCAGGAATTTCCCGGTCTCTTCTGGATTCAATAATCTATGTCTTTTCCCTTTATATTCAAATGATATTCCTTCGGGGAACTCCCATCTGAATTCAATTCTATTCCTTTTCAGAGTCTGTGCTAGTGGTTTGTAAAAGTCTCTTCGTTTAAGTAGTCTAATTGGGACATCTTTAAAAATAATTGTGTAGTTTCCCCCTATGTTTAGTCTTTTTTCCCTATTCTTTTGCAACACCTTATTTCGAAATTCTTTATCCCTGAATGTTATCAGACAGTCGCCTGTAAATTTTTTTGGGTTTTGATGTTTTAACACGCATTCTAAATGCACTCTGCACATTTCCAGTCATTTCTTCTACTGATACATCCATCCAAACCGCCAGTTCTTTTATCAATGTTTCCTTTATATTCTCACCTTGTATCTCCGGGATGGCTCTCAACCTAAGATTCGCCTCTCTCTGTCGGAGTTCATTCATTGCAATAACATCTTTTATTTCCTCTTGCGCTTTATTCAAATCCGACATTTCAGCTCTAATTCTTTCCTTATCCCGTTTAATATCCTTTAGTTCCAATTTTGTCCTCTTCACCCCTTCCTCTACATTTTGCGTTCTTTTAAATATTTCTTTTATCTGGCCTTTAATTTCATTTACTGTTTCATCAATTTTTTTGTCCATATTTCCAATTTTGCTATCTACTTGTTCTAATTTCTGCTCTAAGTTGTTTTGGCTCTGTTTAATTTCCACTAGCATTTTCATAATATCTGTCTTAGGGTCAGGTTCTTGTTTAGATCCCCTCCTTTCTCCGGGTGTCCCCCCATTCATGCCTTTCTTCGCCGTATGTGACATCTTATATTCCTATATTTTCTCCGTCTCCCCTTACCGTTTAGTACCTCCCACCTCCGCAACTCCCTCTTTTACTAACAATTTCGCATAAATATATTATTTCCCGCTCAAGCGTTTACCGATCATATGACACTCCCCAACATTACCCTTTTCTGCCCAGAGCGGTTCCTCAGTCCGATAGACAGACAGTCTAGTATCTGTTAATAGAGGTGGGATAGAGTAAAACTAAGAAAAAAAATCGGGGGGCGGAAAACGTGAGAGGGAGTCCATAAGTTGTAAATCCGTTAATTTTAGTCTGTCCACTAGGGGTCACCAAGTCTCTTCAAAATGGTTCTATTTCCGGGATATAACTATTTTCTATTTTCGGGAACGATCCAAACGGTCAGTCTTTTCTATCTTTCCAACAGTCCTGAAGGGTGAAAAAAAAAGGAAAAAAAAGGGGGGAGGGGGGATATGTTTGTAGAAAGACCAAAGTATATATGTGGATATAAGCACCCTTTTCCTCAGTCCACCACACTCCGCAATCTGTTAGCAACAATGGAGCCTTCTCTTCCGGTTCGCCTTCCCTTTATCTCTCAAGTTCAAAACAGGGGAGAAGAACTCCTTTCGTCTTTTTCCTCCTCCGTTTCCTCAAGGACTCTCAGCTGCGACTGCTTATCCCTGGTCTCCTCTTTCCTCCCCCCAGCCTTTTGATATTTTGTCTCTGGATAAAGTTCGCTTGGTAGGGGAGATAGAAAGGGAGAGAAACAATGTGTCCGCCAAGGCAAATCACTTTCACTTTTCCCAGCACTGAGGTCGCGCTGTGCTGAGCAGATTTCGTTTCGGACTGAACTCCGCTTACTTCTCAATTCTCCTCCCGACTTCCTTGTTGGTATTTTCGCAGTTATAAAAGTTGTTGGGTCGGAGTTTCTTTGCATGAGAATGCAGCGCTTTCGCACCAAGCTCGGGGCTTCGCTAAATGGAGGTCGGCAATGGCTTCCCTCGACCGCTGAGCAGCACCGCCGTACTCTTCGCTCCAAATTTGGGGCTACCTGACGACCAAGCCGCTCGCTTTCAGTCGCTACGGGAACCAGGTCCTCTGAACACCCTCCAGAGGCGTTTTCGGGGGGCCTCCGCGCCCTGGGGCACCCCCAAACCTCCAAAATAGCCCGGGGTTTTTCCTCTCGGTAAAACCCCCGCTTGCAACGCGATCGCGCAGCACCGGAAGTCCCCCTACGCCACACTGGCTCTTGAGAAGCAGATTGAGCAGGGCACGGTCCCTAGCAGACCCACTGATGTCAATAGACTTATGTGAGCCATGTATGTTAATGTCAGTGGGTTTCTCTCCCTAGGACTAACATCGTACAACCCTTGATTCCTATGTGATTTCCACTGTGTGCGATGAGGACTGGCAGTAGACCTGCGGCAACCCAACGGGGATCACGTGGGTGTATTGATTGTGGGAATGCTCACTTCCACATGGGTAGGTGTGTGTAGGGTTGGGGAAGCCATGTTGCTGGAATACAGATCCCATCATTTCTTACTATTGGCCACGTCAGCTGGCGTTTATGGGAGTTGGAATCAAACATCTTGTAAATCATGGGCTCCCAATCTCTAGCATGGATTCATAAATGGGTAACATGTCCTGTAAAGTACAAGTTACATGATTCCTGGCAGGAAATGATGCTTGATTCATAATTTCCATTTAAAGGTGGGTGGGTGGGTGGGAGCTATTCCATAGTGAGGCCTATTGCAACTGGCAAAAGTTTAACCTCTGGGGTGCCCTTCAGTTTCGTTGAGGTCTTCCTTCAGACTGCTGAGCAATGCAAACTTGCTTTGATCTTCGTAGGCTTTCTGACTCAGGCTCAAGGTTACAGTGACTGCTACTGCTGCTGCACAAAGGGTTTCAAGGCACAACTCCAAGAAGATGAAATTCAACTTCTAGTCATTGCTCCCATGGAGACACATCACCTATAGTTTCCCTAACAAAGATGGAACCTTACTGGCAGTTTTAATACTGTTAAAAAAGTATCCGGCAGAATTCTTTCTCCTGGCTCAAAGCCATCTTTATCTACCAATGAGCATCATTTTTGCTTATGCAGTTTTTAGAAACTCTAATTATATGATTGACTTCTTTAAATCTTTTATGCCATTCTGTAGTAATCTAACTGTGATTTTTCTTTTTTTCTTTTTTTATGTTACGTGTTGCTCATTTATGGTCATTTCCAGCTGGCTATTACATGTCAGTATGTTTACTTACATGTTTCTTCATGACACACAGGCTGGCTAAACCTTGTGATTTGCAGTCTTACACTGGTTACCCAAGTAAACGCTGCTGGCTAGCTAGACGCATTTAAAAATGGTTTTCCCCACCCTCACCCCTTTGTTAGAAGTGGGTCCTGAGACCCTCAAAATAAAATCTGAACAAAGTTGGTGAAGCAGCAAGGAGTTTATTGATTACAAAAATGTTCTTGCAAGAGCAGGTGTCTCAAAGCAGGCACACCCCAAATTAGTAAAACACAAGCTTATATCCCCTAGGCCCAAACACAGGCTCCCTCCCTTGTTTCCCCATTGGCTGGGTACATGCAAGGGTGTTAAAATACTAACATTTATCTGTATTCATATGCAATTATTTGCTAAGAAAAGCAGAAATACTGGGAGATAAATGTGAACTGATCTAGCTGCTGACACTTGTCTACTTATCACACCCACGTCCTGACCACTATCAGGTGCCAGCAAGTTCTGCATCTGCTGAACATACAAATAAACCGTATCTCAACAGCAAGCCCCCCTGTTTTGGGGCGTTCTAACCACAAGCCGTTCTAATGATAAGTTTTTAAGCAAGTCTGCGGTTACCTAGATGTTGCAACCTTTTGGCCTTTTGAAAAAGCTATCTAGCTGTTGCAACCTTTTGGCCTTTTGACGAAAAAAAGCAACATTTTTATTCCTTACACCCTTGAAATTTTGTTCTGCTTTGTTTCATGTATGGATGCCCACAAATACATAATTCCTACAGCATAATCCTATATATATATTTATTGGCTTCTTGTTTTCATCTGTAAGCTGCCTTGGGTCCCAACAGGGGGAAAGGTAGAGGAGTGCTAACACTAGTAATATTCCTAATTTTAGTATTTGTACCCCACCCACCTGCCATAATTCTGTGGTAGAGATGTAAAATGACATATACTGTGTTCAGCTGCATTTTCCATTTTGAAACTCATTTTACAACTATTTTGGTTTATGGGGAGACAAGTTGGGTGATGGAGTGAGAGGATGCTGAAATGATACTGACACCAGGTTGCATATGCATATCAATGTGTGTCTCCACAGAGAAAAAATATATATTCTTATTTATCCCATCTCATGGCTGTGTTCTGGATTTATGCTACTATTATACCTTAAGATTGTTTCTATGCAATTCAGCTTAAAAGAAAAGACTCACTTTACTCTGTATCTAGGGTAGGCGACAGCAAAATGTTCCAATAACAGAAATAATGTGGCTTTTCATAAAGTACTGCGTTAACAGCAGTCCTTTCATCAGAATTGAAGGATGGACTCCTTAACTTTTACAATATTGGATAAAAAGTATAGTTTCAAAAGAGTCTATATGGATTCTCTACTCTGTTTTCAATGACATCATTTAACCTTAGCTGAGAGACGGAAGTGACTGCACTATTACCACCTCATTAGGCTCACCGTTTCAGTCTTTGATTGACCTTGCTATAAAATATTTCTCTTAATATCAGAACTAAATGGAGCCTTTTTTGCATTGGCCCCATTACCCCTGTGATTAGTTGAAGCACTCCTGTCTCAATGACTGTTTCTGATCTTGAGCACTTCTTTATTTCCAATGTCTCTTTTCCTCCCGGTTGCAGCTGCTGTTTATTATGGACTTTTCCATTCTTTGTAGAGAATCAGTAGCAAATTTGCTGAAAGCAAGTCATTAACCTAATAATAATAATAATAATAATAATAATAATAATAAATCAACAAGGAAGGAGACTCTGCCAGTGAGGGGAGGCAGTTGCCAAGGTGACAGGGGGCATGATGACACATGAGAAAAAAATGTGTCCTTTTGAAATTTATATGTTGAGGGGGGTGACTGCAGAAGCTACTGTTAAGGGCCAAACCATCATGGTGGGCTGAAGGTTGATGGGGAGAGAGACATGAAGATGTCTGGGAACCAGTGCTGGGCTGTTGAAATGTGAATGCTGTGAAATTGCTCTCCATTGAAAGCTTCCAGTGTAAATATGTGTAAATAAAGTATATTTCAAAGACCTCATTTTCCCCAAAGGAGCATAGACTCTGGTTAAGTGCCAATACCCCCTTGGAATCTTGTACACTACTTGGAAAAGATTGGGGAGGCCAGTAAAAATATAAAAAAGGTAAAGGATCCCTGAACAGTTAAGTCCAGTCAAAGGTGACTATGGGGTTGCAGCACTCATCTTGCTTTCAGGCTGAGGGAGCCAGCATTTGTCCACAGACAGCTTTCCGAGTCATGTGGCCAGCAGGATTAAACCGCTTCTGGCGCAACAGGACACTGTGACGGAAACCAGAGCACACGGAAATGCTGTTTACCTTCCTGCCACAGTGGTACCTATTTATCTACTTGCACTGGCATGCTTTCAAACCGCTAGGTTGATAGGAGCTGGGACAGAGCAATGGGAGCTCACCCCGTCATGGGGATTCGAACCGCCGATCTTCCGATCGGCATGCCCAAGAGGCTCAGTGGTTTAGAACACAGCACCACCCACGTCCATTTTAACAATATAAACACATGCCAGCCAAACTCACAGGCCCGAAATGAGATTGAAGTATTCATAAACTTCTCTTCAGATAAGAGGCAAATTCTTTCTTGTCTCTGATTAAACATGAACTGTAGGCAGCTCATAGGTGGGATTATTCACTCGCCTCTCTGCCTCCCCCCCTTTTTTTACACTGTGAAATGCTATGGAAATTGACGTTACATAGTGATAGTGCTGTGGAAATAGTATAATATATGGGCAGATGTGAATTGCAGTTCCTATAGCTACAGAAAGCACAAATAAGCACTCTTTTTCTATGCCATTGTGTTATGCTTGCCAGCTGAATAAATAACTTTTAGTTGATTAATCTTCTGCCTTCTAACCAATTAATCAATGGATTAATCGATTAAATTAAAATAAATGTTTTTATTATGGAACTCAGTATTGCTGCCCGCTTCAAGGTATTGAAGAAAACATAAATGAATAAATGAAAGCTCCCACTTCTTGATGGAATGAAAAGCTATCGTTAATATTTTCCTTCTCAGTCCTTATTCCCTAAGGTTCCAGAATCAAAACAGCCTCGAAAAATAAAATAAAATAAACAAGTCTGTCAATAACTCCCATCCTCACCGTATAAAATTTACCTTGGTTGATTAAAATTGGTCCCCACTGATCAATCAGCTGAAGCTTTAGTTGATCTAGTGTTTATGCCAAGTAAAGCCTGCAGCATTACAGTATATTAGCCGTTTTGTCATATTATTCATTCAGTAAAGTCTCATCCTATCATGTAATATAAACTTAATGTTATACGATAACACCTTTTCCTAATTGCCCTTTAAACTACTAATAATTATGGATGAATTAGTCCTTAAATTATTCTAAATTAAGTCAATGAACTCTTTTAAACTAATGGGGAAAAGGATAGTGTCATGTCACATCTGTCTATCTCTCTCACACAAATCCCAACATTTCTCGGATGAAAATAGGGACACCGTATCCTGTTGTTGTTGTTGTTGTTGTTGTTGTTAGATAAAGGTAAAGGTAAAGGGACCCCTGACCATCAGGTCCAGTCGTGGCCGACTCTGGGGTTGCGGCACTCATCTTGCTTTATTGGCTGAGGGAACCAGCGTACAGCTTTCGGGTCATGTGGCCAGCATGTCTAAGCCACTTCTGGTGAACCAGAGCAGTGCACGGAAACGCCATTTACCTTCCCGCTGGAGTGGTACCTAGTTATCTACTTGCACTTTGATGTGCTTTCAAACTGCTAGGTTGGCAGGAGCAGGGACCGAGCAACGGGAGCTCACCCCGTCACGGGGATTCGAACCGCCGACCTTCTGATCAGCAAGTCCTAGGCTCTGTGGTTTAACCCACAGTGCCACCTGCGTCCCTTTGTTGTTAGATAGAATGTCTCTATTATTATTTATAATAATCTATTTAAACTCCACCCACTCTAGGCATTCCAACATATATAAAAACACAATAAAACATTAAACATTAAAAAACTTCCCAATACAAGGCTGCCTTCAGATGGCTCAGGGGTTGGATAGCTCAATATCAGGCTTCCTCAACCATGGCCCTCGAGATGTTTTGAGACTACAATTCCCATCATCCCTGACCATTGGTCCTGCTAGCTAGGGATCATGGGAGTTGTAGGCCAAGAACATCTGGACGGCCGAGATTAAGGAAGCCTGCTCTATATCCTCCAACATTTCTCTGATGAAGATAGGGACATCCTAAGGAAAAGTGGGACATCCCAGGATCAAATCAGAAACTAGGACTGTTGCTGGAAAATAGGGACCGAGTAATCAACATGGAGTCCTCCATCATGCTGGACCATTGGCCATGTTGGCTGAGGTGGATGGGAAGCAGTGGCAGCTGATCTATTGTGCCCAGTTGGGCACCAACTTGTCACCCCACCAACTTCAGTCTGCCTTCAGCTAGTTCTCGTCTGCTTGCCTTCCTCCTTATACCAGTAGAAAGATAGCAGCTATCACCTTCCTCCTTCTTAAGTCTGTATTGCCACTGTAGAACTCAGAAAGGAAGAAGATGGGGGCAAAACTAGAATTTGTTTGCTTTTCCTGCCATTGGCTCTGCCTCCATGGTGATCTTTGTCATAGACCAACTCTTCCATCACCACTGATCCACAGCTGTGCAGACTGTGGTCATTCTTTATAGCAGCAGGGTCTGTTAGTGGTCCTCTTGTGTAATCCAGTATTCAGAGTCTTTCTCAGAGGAAAATGTGCAAGCTGTCTGTACTCTGAGCACATGGGAATGGTTGTGTTTTACCAATAATATTTGTCTGCTTCATACATTTGATTCCACCCAACATTAACATGCAGAATAAGCCGTTTCAATATATTTTTAAATTGTGATTAATCAGCAGCCCTGAATTATTCGGACAACAAATGTATGGTTTTCAGTGTTCTGTCCTAACATCTAACACTAAAACCACCTTTATTACATTATATTTTTCATTCTCCAATCCCCGAGTTTTAAACTAAGGATTTTTCCCCATCTGCAGACTGGAGATAAATTTCTTTGTCCATAACGTTTGTGCAAAGCAATGTTCTTATTACAGAGAAAAACAATATCACGCCATTGGATATCTCGTAGTTGAAATCTATGGCATGAAATATGAATGTCAGTGATGGAGGATTCTGGGCTGTAGTAGGCTTATATAACTTGACTCTTTAGGAAAGAGTTATGAAAAACAAACACCTTTATACTTTCTGATAGTGATCCTTGCTAAACTATCAACAAATGCCCAAACATTTGTACAGGCTCCAACCATCCTTATTTGCCAGGAAAAAAATCCCTATTGTCTGATTTCCTTTTCTGGTAAATAAGTATTCCTGTTTTGTCTCCATTTATATTTATATTTTTTGCCTTTGAGGGAGATTTTGTTCCCTTCCTCCCCCCCCCCTTTAGGTTGCTTGAGGATTTAGATTCCTGATTTGAGCTGACCTGATCTGCTCATTCTTAGATGTATGGATTGAAATGTAATGATCCTTATTACTTCTCCAAAATTTGCAATGCAGTTCTTGGATCAAGAAACATATGGAAGTGCATTCAACCCATCCCTGGACTGGGAAAGTGAAATATACTCTGAGTCAAGAGTGGATTTCATGCTCTTTATTCAGCTCATAGTGGTGAGGAGGAATGAATGTCCCCTCAAAGTATCTGCTTTATATACATTATTTACACAATGGGCTGCACGTGATTGGCTAATTCCGGAATTCTCCTGTAGGCCAATCAGGTTGTGGATTCACTTCCATCTGGAGTCGGATTGGATGGCTTCTGCAGACCAATCATACTGCTGCGTTGTTCTAGGACCAATCAGACTGCTGCATTTTGGATCCTATTCACTCAGTACATAACAGAAAGCCTTGCCACAGTAGTCCATGTGTTGGTTTCTTCAATACTGGATTACCTCTAATGCGCTCTATGCAATGCTTCCCTTGCACTTGATCTGGAAGGTGCAGTTAGTACAGAATGCTGCAGCATGACTGCTGACAGGGGTGAGATCTTGTCAGCATATAGCACCTGTGCTCAGAGATCTGCACTGGTTGCTCATTTGCTACCAGCCCAAGTTCAAGTTATTCCTATTAGCAAATAAAGCTCTTAACAACTTGGGAACAGTTTACCTACAGACCCTTCAAATATCCATATTTTCCAGGGGCAGTCCTGGATTTACAGAAGCCGTCCCAGTTTCTGGTTTGATTCCAGAATGTCCCACTTTTCCTTAGCATGTCCATATTTTCATTTGAGAAATGTTGGAGGGTGTGAAGACACACACACACACACCAGGCCAAGAAGATAAATAACTAGACAACCTTTAGAAGACATCTGAAGGGAAGTTTTTAAATGTTTTAATATATGTCGGTTTGTGAACCGCCCTGAGACCTCCGGGTATAGGGCAGTGTATAAATTTAATAATAATAATAATAATAATAATAATAATAATAATAGGACATCCCTATTTCCATTGGAGAAATATTGAAAGGTATGTACATACAGTATGTGATTGCCTTACCCCACATGTGACCACTCAGCCACTGCAATCGGCAGAATTGGTGTCACATTCCACGTTTGTAAGACACCTTTGTGAGCTTTTTAAACAATCAAGTGGTGTATAAATTCTTTGAAATAAATATAATTGATTAATTCAAAATGCCCATTTTCATATAAAATGTGTCCAGACCTTCTTAAATCGAGATAACTTTTGATAACATGCTTTGTGTAATAAAATAAGTATTTGAAAACACATTGCGAATATTTGTGCATATATTTTTAAACAGAGCAGGCTTATGAATGAACATATTCAGGATTGATGTGCACCAGAAAGAGATTGATCCACTTATCCTATTGACACACAGATGCCCTAGACTTACAAGGGGACTTAGGCAGATTCATGGAGATTCACACAGTCGTGATTGCTACTACCTCCGGAATCAGAAGCAGCATATATCTCTTAATAGATATTTCTGGGAGAGACTATCATAGACATCTGGTCATTCACTGCAAAAACAGAACACTAGACTAGGTGGTCCTGATCTTGTTAAATATGATTAGAAGGGACCAATTGGTAAAAGGTATACAAGTGGGAGCCAAACAGTACAAATTGAAAGCATTTGCTGACGATCTGGTATTGACTCTACAGGAGCCAGAATCTAGCACCAAAAGAGTATTAGAACTGATTCAAGAATTTGGTCAGGTAGCAGGTTATAAGTTAAACCTAAATTTTCTTCCTGGAGGTAATCTGAACCTCTACACCTTCCCTACTCCATTCTGGGGGCATGTCAGGCTTTGGTGAATCAGATCCCTCCCATGGTGGCAACCCAGAATCAGAGAAACGATAAAAGTTCTTACCAAGCAGTTTATTCAATAATTCACAGAGAACGACAAAGGAATGCAACCTTCCGTAATACAGTGGTACCTCGGGTTAAGGATTTAATTTGTTCCGGAGGTCTGTTCTTAACCTGAAACTGTTCTTAACCTGAAGCACCACTTTAGCTAATGGGGCCTCCTGCTGCTGCCGTGCCACCGGAGCACGATTTCTGTTCTCATCCTGAAGCAAAGTTCTTAACCTGAAGCACTATTTCTGGGTTAGTGGAGTCTGTAACCTGAAGTGTATGTAACCTGAAGCATATGTAACCCGAGGTACCACTGTAATGGCGTTGCTCTAAGTAAAGTCCCAGACCGCCTATGTCACCCCAATTCAATGTCACTCCTGCGTTGGTTAACCTGAGCTTTCTGCTGCTGAGCTCACTGTTCTAATACCCCCCAATGCCCGCCTGGTCTGTGGGGAGGGTCAAGAATGCTTTCCAAGGACACTGAGTCTGTCAGCTGTCTCTCCCCTGGTGTGTATTCTTCCTGCTGATCCTCTTCCAATATTTCCCAGCTTTTCCCCTGTGTAGCCTCTGAACTATGCCCTTCTGCAAACCACTGTTCTAAATCTATATTGTCCTCCTGTTCTTGGGAAAGTTC
This sequence comes from Podarcis vaucheri, assembly GCF_965113315.1. Lineage (NCBI taxonomy): Eukaryota > Metazoa > Chordata > Lepidosauria > Squamata > Lacertidae > Podarcis > Podarcis vaucheri. The sequence continues at coordinate 66,832,004 of NC_138767.1, read as the reverse complement.
AGGAGAAGGAGGGGTGGTCCCCACCATTCCTCCTCAGTCCAGCCCCTGACATCTGGTGACCAGGATTAATGGCCAGTGCCAATTCTCCAGCACTGGGATTGGCCACACTAGGGATGAGATTAGTGTAGCCTGCATGTAGGGCAGAAGCCAAGTGTGCAACACCGCCATACCTGTGCCGCTGCACCACTCACTGCTACACATTATGATGACCTGATCCATGTGGCCCTCATGGGTTTCGAGGGTAATTTCTGCAGCAGGAAGTCTGCTGTCTAGCCTTCCTACATGATTTGGAACCTTGGAATATCAGGGTTCTAAATTTGGAACCTTGGAATATCAGGGTTCTAAATTTGGAACCTTGGAATATCAGGGTTCTAAATCTCGCTGGGAGTTGTGCTTTTTTTATCGTTAGGCTCTGCCCTTAGTTATGGATGTTTAAGACACATCTTAAACTTCTCCAGACACTGGAAATGGAATTGCAGACCAGGACATGGAACAGCTTAACAAAATGCAGTAGCATGTTCAATATCTGATCAAGGAAGGGGCTCAGGCCATGTTGAGAGGGTCAGAGATTTGGTTTCCTGTTCCCAGGGTCCTGGGCTTTGCAGTTGTTCAGCATTTTGGCCTTTACAACCCTTTTCACAGAACCGTAACCTAAAGTAATTGCTAAAAGAAACTTCCCTATTTATATCAGTGGATTGTAAGTCCTGCATGATTAACTTTGATTACTTTAATGGCATTGTGCAGAGTTTAATGACCTCAGGATCTGATCTGTTTCTTTAAAATAGGCCACACACTAGTAAGTTTTAGTTTCCCTAAGGACAGGGATAATGTTTTTCCCTCTAGGTCCTTTCCTTGGCAATCCCACATCTATTGTGTTCTTTTAATGCGGAAACCATAATAATGAATGTCACTATATATACACAGTGGTAAATGTTAATATGCAGTGGTAAATGTTAATATGTTCTATCTATCATCTATCTATGTATCTATCTAATCTTCCCCTAATATAACACATTTATAATGCTGTATTTTGACAAATGTAGCTGAGTCCATAATAAGCTGGCATAGTCAAGTGCCTATCAGTTTATTTACTGTATATTTATTCATTGCATTTGTAGGGCATCCTTCATCATATATATATATATATATATATATATATATATATATATATATATCCCCCAAATAAGATAGTGGTTTCTGTATATTGGGATGGGGCCGCTAGCTTCATCAGAGTTTGTTAAAAGGAAGAAAAAAAAATCTCAAATCCGTGAATGGCCTGAGAAGGAACTGTAGTGAAAAGCGTTGAAATGTTGAGGGCAGCTGAGGCACAAAATATTGAGGGTGTCAGTTGAGATGGGGGGGGCGAAGGCAAAATGGAGGTGGGAGATAATTGGCTTTTCTGAATCCCCAGCAGTTTATCGTATGATGGAATGGCGGATTAGGCACAACTGTGTATGCACATCATAATGGGGGGGGGGATATTCCAGTTAAAAAAGAGAGAAAACAATAGAAAACAAAACAAAAGGTGCATAAAAATGGGGAAACAAAACAAAACAGCTCTCTAATTATGTACATCCTTGTCTAAAACAAACATTTATGAATGAAATTATTATTCTAACGCATACACATTTATTTATACTATACTATATATTTTATAAATGCTTTCCAAATGTCATATTTGGCCATATGCAGTCTATGTCTATAAGCTATACGTGCAGATGTCACAAGAGTTGTCATGTCTTCTATCCATTGATTAAAGGGGGACATTGATTTATCTTTCCAGTGGATATTGATCCGCTTGTCAGACCATGATCTTGAGGTGGCCAGCCCACCTAGCCCCTTGTCAGTGGAGGGATCTTGTTTGATTCCATAGAGGAAGGTCTTTCCCTTGATGGCTTCAATTTGCTTCAATTTCCCCAAATCCAAGCCCCTGCCTCACACAGCGTAATACCCTCTCCCTTTTGGGGGAGGGTGTGTGTGTGAATACTCTCTAGAATGTATTCATGACTTAATTATATCTTTCTCTGAGTCATTATTTTTCAGTTACAGCTGGTTAACCTTGTTGTACTTTAATTCTTAACAAAATACTAGCCAGAGGTCAGTCAGATTGCTAGCTTGATCACTGATTATTGCTCCCTTGTGGAAAGGGTGATGGGTTTAGGGTACGTTGTCTATGTCTATTGAAGGAGGTGAGACATTGCCTTTGACAACAATGAGCAAGGGAGCCTTTGAAAATAAAATGCATCTAGCAAGACAGAAAGTCCTTAAGGTGTGGATCTATTGAAGATGAAGGAGATAAAAGAGATGGATCACAGAAAAAAAAGATTTCAATATGATATCTGTTTAATGTTTAAAATACATTTTGTTTGTTTGCAGCAGTCTATGAAGCAACTGTGGTGATATCCCCCCTTGAAGACTGGTTTATGGGAATGGGTTAGAACCTCAGAAATAATGAGCTTAAATACAATTGTCTCCCATTAAGGCTTCAAGGCTAGTGTCACAAGATAATTGGGTGGAAGAGGTGAACACCCATGGGCTAAGTTCCCATAAAACCTGGGTTAGTGGGAGCTCTCGGCAGCTAGCCAAGCCGAGGTCAGCGTCTGTTTTGGCTTTTGATAGCATCTTGTTCCATTGCTCAGCCTGCTGAGATTTAAGTGTAAGCATTTCTGTTAATTAGCTGGATAAGTTAGTGTTTGTTCTTTTCTTACCTTCTGAGCCATTTTAATCTGTGTAATTATTTGGAGTTTTTCTCTCTTCCAGAGTTTTGTTTTAGTAAAGTCTGTGTATGATTTTATGAAATTTGGTCTGGTCTGAGTTCCTGAACCCTTTAATCTGAACCATGCTTTTTGGAGCAAGGGTCACCCACCACAGCAACACACATAATTTTGCAAAAGCTGTATCATAGCAAAGTTCAGTTAAAATAAAATGAATGGCCAAGTGGTGTGGAGATGCATTTCTCAATTATTATTTTTAATGGTATGGAATAACAATAGGTATGGGGGAGAAATTCAATTCAGTTCACATTTAAAGGCGATCTTACCTAAGCTGCTCTTTCCAAAACAGTGCACAAATAGAAACCTAGTCAAAAATTCAAACTTCTCTGAATTTTGCAATGCAGTTCTCCAGCCAGGTAATTTAAACAAAAAGCATATGCTAGGATGAAGTGCTCATTGACAGGCATATATAAGTGAAATAACACAAAACACCTGCACTGCTTTAAGGAAAACTGCTTTGCAAAAAATGTGTATATTGGCAAAATTGCATTGGAAGATGTGCATATCTGAAGAAGAGTGAAGTGGTGAATTAAAAGATTTGTATATTGATATGGCAATGTGGAGAACTAAATTGAAGATTGGGAAAAATGAGAAGCTGAAAGAATCCAGAATTGAAAGATTTGGCATTTCCCAGACATCATTGAAGTGGTCAGGTGAACTTAGCTTCGGAATGTGTTCTGAAGTATAGGCATCTTTCAGAAAGAGCTGCCCAGTACTGTGTATTCTATACATTTGTGAACAATGATACCATCAGGTCAAGGGGAATGAGGAGGCACATGTGAGGGGAAGCATTTGCTGAGATACTTGGGACCCTGAAAATGTTGGTACAGGATATGTCCTGACTGGCTGTTTAAATTGATATAGAGACATATTGGGGCAACAGTGAAACCAAATCTCAAGAAAACTATAAACCCAGTATAGATATTCTTCATTTGTGTTTTATCTTGGTTTCTAAAGAGAACACGTGAAAAGGCTGCTGCGCATATATATATATATATATATATATATATATATATATCACACTTCCTCCAAGAAACTCAGAAAAACACCTGTGATTCTCACTCTCCTCCAAAACTGAATCTCCTTTTAGGAAGGCTAAGCTGAAAATCAGTAACTGGCCCAAGCTCACCCAGAAAGCTTGATGGCTGAGTAAGACTTTAAACCTAAAAATGTGATAGCTTCATCTTCCATGAATTTGCCTCATCATCTTTATATTAGTCCCAAGTCGATGGCCATTACTACATCTTGTGGTGTGATGGCCTAGGACTCGGGCTCAGACTCGGAGCCAGAGGAGTCTCAGTCCACACTGGATCCTTTGCCTCAGGCAGCATCTGAACCTAGTCTGGAGCCTGATTTTGAAGAGCCCCAGTCTGCACAAGCACCAGCTGGGCCGAATCAGAAGCCTGAGCCTGCCCTGGCTCCAGATGCAGGGATTACCTTGTTGCCTTCAGCTGGGCCATCACTTACAGCTGCTCCACTCCCAATTGGGTCAGGAGAGGCTGAGGTGGCCTCTGGGTCTAGTAACCCACAAACATCTCCCGAGCTGCAGAGACTGAGGTCTGAGAGAAGGTGAGACCTGAGTACTCGCAGGAGGAGTGCTCGCCTTCAGGAGAGACAGGGAGGTGAGTCGCTGGGGGATCAGGACTGGCTGTTACCCCGACAGAGATAAAAGGCTGCTGGACCCTGCCCCAGGTTGCTGGAGCAATGTTGCTGTTTGCCAGAACCTGCCTGTGATCCTGTCCCTGCCTGCTTTTCTGCCTCGTGTCCTGCCTTGGCCCTGTCAAACTGACTCCTAGCAGAACCCCTGGATTTGGGACCGGGCCTGGACCACGTTACTCGGTTTACCCCCGGGCCCAGCACAGTGGTAGCAGATTCCACAGTGCTGTTTAAAGATGTACTTCCTTTTGTCAGTCCCAAATCTCCCACTAGTTGGTTCATTGGACTTCCCTGCATTCTGGTATGATGTGAAACGGCAACCATATTTGATCTGTCCACTTCTAATTCATTTCGTACATCCATCCATCCATTGTAAAAACTGTTACCATGACCCTGTTGTCCAGCGGTGACCAGGATCCTGGATGAGAGGCTACAAGGCTACTGTCTGAGGGGATAGACCAGGTTCCTGATTTTGAGTCCAATACCAGAGACTTCTGAACTGGATCCCACAGTACCAGTTGCCATAAAACTAGAGATGGGACACTCACGGGAAGGACCATGACTGGGGAAGGTTTGTAGCTCAGTGGTAGAGCATCTTATTGGCATGCAGAAGGTCCAAAGTTCAACCCCTTGCAGGTCCAGGTAGGACTGCTTGTGTGTTCCCCTGGGCCCAAGAAACCAAGTGCTTCCTACTCTACCTCACCAGTCCAATGGCACAGGGAGCTAGTCAGGTGGAAAGCCAGGGAGCAAAGGAGAAGCACCCATCTTCAAACAAGAGCAGTGGCCCTTTAAGAGTCTGCATTTGCCCAATGGCAATGTTGCAATCAAGTAATATGCATGCTAATGTGAGCCATTACTCTGGCATTGCCTCCAAACAAGCTTCTTTTTTTGAGGGAAATGTCAAGCATAGTGTCTTTAATCTTTTTAAAAAGTAAGTTTTATGATTTTGAGCACTTAGGTTTTACACTGCCAAATCAGACAGATCTCCAAAGGGCCTAATTTTCAGAAAGTGCAGAAAAGAATATGAAAATAATGGAGGCAATCAAAATCATTTCTCAATTTTTGAAAATAGAGTCCTTTTTTCTTTTCAAAACTGTGGAGGGAGGGAAAGCTACATTATGATATTATGGCTTAGTCTATTGGTCTACTTTCTATAAGTACAAAATTTTATGAGGGCTGTCAATCAACAATATTTTTAGCTGATTAGCCATTTGCTTTTTAACCATTGATTGATAAAATATAAATTAACTTGCATAGTACCAAAATCCATGTCTGTGGATATTGAAAGAAGGATGAGATAATGCTGTTGAATCCGACTAGTTGGTTTGTTTTGGAGGTCTTCAAGTTGTTCTGTTTAATAGATATAACCTTCTTATCCGCATTTGGTTGTCTTGACTCTTTTTCCTGGCGTGTTGGCAAATTACAATTCAGCCAGAAAACAAAAGGTGCAATATAGTATTATTAAAATTATTTATTTATTTATTTATTTATTTATTTATTTATTTGCATTTACCATTATGGTACCACATCAGAACCAAAGGCACAGTCTGTCCTTCATGAGCACACCTGGATGGGGCCCTCTCTCTTTCTTTTCAGCTGTTTGATATTAATTTCAACAATTTAGATTCTGCTTATAAACTGTGTTGTTAAGCAGTGTAGGGTAACATTATAAAGGATACAATAACGATAAAATCAGTTAAATTAACCATAACATCAGAAAACTCAGTTTGTTGGCCACATTGAGTCCACCACCGCACCCAGACTATATTCCTCATGGCACTTTACTTATCTTCCAGCTGGAGGGAAGAATAGTGTTATCTTTAATCATTCAGTAATCTTCAATCCTGCAAAAGTTGCATTCATGAAGAGGTGTCTGTGAATCATACACCCAAGTCTCAAAACTATCAGTATGTTGCTGTAGGAAGCTAACTAAGCTTTTGTGGGAAAGTAGAAAATTGTAGAAACGTAAGAGAACTAAGATGTGTTATCATTGATAAAGATAAGTGCGACAAGCTAAATGTGGGATGTGATACGTAAGTAGCAGTCAAGTACAACATTCCTTGTTTTCCTAGGGTAGACATGCAGGGGAATGTTTGGTCCAGCCAGTCAATAACTTCCTGTTTCCTCCTGGCTTGGACATACTTCCTTTGCATGTGACTAGAGGTGGGCATGACCTTACCTGTCCAGGTAACAAAAAGGACAAGGCACACAGCACTCTCTCTCTCTTTTTGACTTCCTCCTTCGTTGGAGTAGCTTTTAGATAGAGATGCTCTGTTGGCTTTCAGCCAACAGAGGACACTGGGATTATCCCCATATGGAATAGGTCTACATGTACACTGTATATACTTTGTAACTAAGTCTGCCTTCAGGGATCCATCTGTGAACTGAATGTGAGTAAACTACTTTTATATACTTTACACAAGATTGTGGCGTGTTTATTCTTTTAAGAGGGATAAAAGGGAACTTACCAGGAACCTGATAGTGAGAGGCTTACACAAGCCTGCAACCAGCTACCTGCTGTGCGTTTAAAAGTGAAACTCTGCAAAGTGAAGGAACTTGCTAGCACAAATTAGGAAGGATATTAATAAACAATACATCCACTCCGGCCTCCCTGAACATCCCCACACTAAAAACACCCAGGACCCATGCTGGGGTGACTGGAAGTCACCATAGAAGCTGTGCATTATGAAAGTACTATATCTTTTCGTAATGTGTATTAATTTTTTGTTGACTGTTTTCTTTTTGGAATCACTAAAGCAATAAAAAATCTGTTTTAAAAAAGGAAGCTAACTAAGTCTTTGCAAATATATGGTAGAATGCCCCATTGAAAACACTGGGACTAAGTTATAGGTAAACATTCACAGAATTGAGCTGCAAAGTGCTGGTTGATTAATCTACCCATTAAACTAATTAAAACTTGCAATCTTTGATTTGGGGAGTAGGCAATGATGCCGAATAATCTAAAAGCAAACTTTTCATTTGGTGGTTGTTGGGGATGGGAATTAACACATATATAAGTAGAAATGTATGACAGTTATTGAAAATTAAAACCGTAATACATTTAGTAATCTAATGATACTGCTGTCAATCATTTATTACAACTTTAATGCAATTACTATTTTCTCCTACAAATACATGTATATTTCCCCCTAAAGGTGACTTTTCCAATGCTGGAAGATGACACCAGGGAATTTCTTTGTCGTATGACAACATCCTCCTCAAATATATATTGAAATTGTTTCGGGGGTGCAATGCACACAGGCAGTAATCCCGGAACTGAAATAACATTTCTTGAAGATCAACCACATAGTTTCTATTTCAACTGAGTTAGTAGCAAACACATCTAGACAGCCCTAACAAATTAAATGGATTACTGGGAATAAGTAATCAGTTTCAATCTGTATATCAAATAATTAAAGATAACTCGAAGGAGAGGAAGTAAAACTGGTTAGAGGGTAACTGCTGACACTAATATTTCAAAATGCAGTTTGTTACGGTATTCAAAAGCTGAATTAAGATAAATTCCCTTTGGTCTTAGCATCGGTTTCAATTATAACTGAACCAATATGTGTGCCCACTTCAGATGATCTCTCCACTTAATTTCAAGGCAAGTTCAAGACTCTCCCAGATGGGGGATGTTAACATTTGAGTTTTACTTTAAACCACTCTGACATGCCCTTGAATATGACAGGTGGTAAAGCAAAAGGGCCTGTGTATTCTAAGGAATCTTAAAGACCTTGTTTCCTACACTTGAAGACCCCTATTTCATAGGAATGGGGTAGATGGTGCACTTACATCAACAGTTTTGTCACTCACTTTGACCAGGGATCCAAAACCCATTTATAGTCATAGGTAAAGGTAAAGGGACCCCTGACTACTAGGTCCAGTCGTGATTGACTCTGGGGTTGCGGCATCTTGAGCTAACGAATTCCCGAAATTTGCTGTACAAAGTAGTGGAAACCATACTTGGGCTTCCCATTTCTTTTCCTTTAATAGTTTCTGTATACAGGACTACATTGCTCCCCCCCCCCAAAAAAAAGCACTGCAGTGATACAGACACCATGCCTGCCCAACATTCAAACAGTGGGACAGGAGCAATCTTCACTACCAGCATATTTTTTAAAGGACCTACAGTTCTTCTCAGATTGTTGTTGTTGTTTAGTCGTTTAGTCGTGTCCGACTCTTTGTGACCCCATGGACCAGAGCACGCCAGGCACTCCTGTCTCCCACTGTCTCCCGCAGTTTGGTCAGACTCATGTTTGTAGCTTCGAGAACAGTGTCCAACCATGTTTGTAGCTTCGAGAACAGTGTCCAACCATCTCGTCCTCTGTCGTCCCCTTCTCCTTGTGCCCTCCATCTTTCCCAACATCAGGGTCTTTTCCAGGGAGTCTTCTCTTCTCATGAGGTGGCCAAAGTATTGGAGCCTCAGCTTCACGATCTGTCCTTCCAGTGAGCACTCAGGGCTGATTTCCTTAAGAATGGATGGGTTTGGTCTTCTTGCAGTCCATGGGACTCTCAAGAGTCTCCTCCAGCACCATAATTCAAAAGCATCAATTTTTCGGCGATCAGCCTTCTTTATGGTCCAGCTCTCACTTCCATACATACTGGGAAAACCAGTAATTTAAATTTCATTCAGTAATTTAAATTTCTTTTTAAAAGGGATTAAATTCCTAAATTCATAGGATCATAGAGCTCGAAAGGAACTTGGAGATAATCTAGATAATTGTATTTTTTATATAATAATTTTTATTAGTTTTCAATTACAATCCAATAATACCTCATAATAACAATACCGATTTATAATACAATTACTAAAACCAATTGTTCAAATACCGAATTATATAATTTAGATAAGGTGGCCCCCCCACCTGCTAGAATTTATGGTTTGATGATTTTCTTTATTTCTGTGTTCCAAAATCTTATTCATTTCAGTTACATTCTAGTCATAATAATAATTCTTTATACGACAACTGCAATATTAATAACTTCTATTTGTGTTGACACATTTATAAAACTACAAGTGAGGCACTCAAACTATATCCTTGTTCCTCCTTTGTGTGGCAATTATTCTGTCCGTGATGTTTCTTCCTGTTGTTGTAAAATTATGTCTATCTTTTCCCGGTTGTTGCTGTTATCCATCATGCCTTGGGAGGAGCTAATATCCCATTGTTGTTCCAGAAATTTCTCCCTCACTCTGTCCTGCGCTTTGTTGCTTTGCAACTTTAACAACAGCTGCAAAAGTCACTCTGTCCCAATAACCTGTTTTCACCATTTTCCCTCTCAGCCTGGGAAGAAGAGTGGTCTGTTGAACTGCAGATGACTCAGCAATAAGGTTCATAATCTAGATACTCTAGTCCAATGCCTGCTCAATGCAGGCTGTCCAATTCAAGATGCAACTGCAGCCTCCCTCGACAAAGGTCTATCCAGCCTCTGCCAGGAAAAGAGAGTCCACAAGACAGTCTATTTCAAAGCTATGCCATCTGTCTAAAGCATATCACTTCCTCACAAAGAATCCAGGGAAATTTGTTAAGGGTGTTGGGAAGAGTAAGGGTAAACTACGGTTCCCTAAGATTATTTGAGGGAACCACATGCTTTAAATATATAGAATGGATGTGACTACCTTCGGGTAGTGATAAAGCGGGATATCAAATCCAAACTCTTCTTCATACTATTAGGAAGTTTCTTCTGATATGTAGCTGAATTTTGCTTCCCTGCGGTTGCCACACAATAATTTTAATCTTGGCCTCTTGGGCAGCAGAGAAAATATTTGCTTCATCTTCAGATTGTTTATTTTGTTTGTTTGTTTGTTTATTATTACATTTGTACCTCAACTTTCTTCCAAGGTGCTCGAGATTCCATACAAGATTTGCCCTCTTCCCATTTCATCCTTAACAACAACCTTGTGAGCTCAGTTAGGTTTAGAGCCCCAGGGTCCCCCAATGAACTTCATGGCAGAGTGGGCATCTCAGCTCTGGTCTCACAAGTCCTAATCCACTAGATAATCTAACCGCTACAACACACTGCCTGTCTGGCTGAAGGTGACCGTCATATCTCCATTTCATTCTCTCTTCTCCAAGCTGATCAGGTCTATCAGCAATAATGGCCAATGACCATTAAACTGAACCTAAGCTTTTAGAGGGACGCGGGTGGTGCTATGGGTTAAACCACAGAGCCTAGGACCTGCCAATCAGAAGGTCGGCGGTTCGAATCCCTGAAACGAGGTGAGCTCCCGTTGCTTGGTTCCAGCTCCTGCCAACCTAGCAGTTCAAAAGCACGTCAAAGTGCAAGTAGATAAATAGGTACACCTCTGGCAGGAAGGTAAACGGCGTTTCCGTGCGCTGTTCTGGTTCACCAGAAGTGGCTTAGTCATGCTGGCCACATGACCTGGAAGCTGTATGCCAGCTCCCTCGGCCAATAAAGCGTGATGAGCGCCGCAGCCCCGGAGTCGGTCACGACTGGACCTAATGGTCAGGGGTCCCTTTACCTTTACCTTTAAGCTTTTAGAAGCAGAGTACCAGATGCTGAGCACAGGCAATGATGCAGATCATTCTATTCCCTAGATGTGCTGTGCTTGATATATTGCCGGAGAGATCTGGTTGCCTTGCATCAGCATCAGGATCTTGAACCTTTCATGAGATTTAGCAGGTCAGCGACTGCAGTTTCTCTTTCCAAATGCTCAGTTTTTAAGCTTCGCCGGGTGCTTAGTAAAATCATTGTGATTGGAAGCCACTAATAAATATGGTGCTACCATAGTTAAATGGTCTATTTGGCTATAAAACAAAACAAGAAAAGTAAGTTTGTCAATGGTAATACGTAAGGAGCAATTAAGATAGATTATAGCATCCCATAACTCTGTAATGGGTACATTGATTGAGGCTTGCATACCCATGATTTTCAGGGAGCCTTTACAGGTACCTTACAATCAGAAATAAATTACTTGCCGATTAAATGACTGCTACATTTTTAATATTGGTTCTTTCGCTTCTCACAGCAACCGCAAATGCAGTGCTGTGGGTATTCAACACATAAAAATATATATTCTATATTATAACAGTAAATTATATGTAACATACAACAGCTTTACAAAAAAAGAAGAAGTTAATACTGAAAAGGCTGTTCCTCTTTAATGGGCTTGTATGCATGCCTTTAGTGAATATAGCTGACAGACATTTAATTTACAGCACAGTCTCATACATCTCTATTCCTACTCTACAGTCTCCTGACTCTTACTTTGTTAACCACAGCATTAAAATTTTACAGTAAAAATAATGAGCGTGAGATGCTGTAACATATACAGTGTGCAAAATTTTTGCATCTCCAGTATATTGAATTTCCCTTTGCTATAATTACATATGCAAAGAACTTGACTAACCCACTAGGGTATCATTAAGTTACTTACTTCCCCATGATCTAGACACACTGGAAACTGAATGCATATGTAGACCAAGACACTTCATTACTAGAACAACTTCAGCTTACTCTGATGTGTTACCTCATTGAAAATTTTTATATGTTTGAGACAATCCTTTGTTCGTGGCACTCTTTTGTTCATGAAGCTCTCAAACTCAGGAGATTCCCTCTGTGGCATAGGGTGGGTTGCCAGTGCCTGGGGTTGCATGGAGGGGGGTAGGAAATGGATGGAGTATGCATGACATTAAACTGCGTGGTGGCATCTGCCATCATTGTAGCTGCAGAGATAAGAAAGGAAGAATTGTTCCATTGTCTGAAGAGGTCACTTCCTGGTTCACATGGAGAAGCCATTTTCTTTACTTTTTTCCCAAGTAAATTTTTATTGTTTTCCTTACATGTTCTTTTTCAACAAACCATATTAATGCCATACATTCCCTTTGACTCTGCCGAGTCACGACTCCCCTCCCTGCAATTGGTATATTTGACCCCTTTCTATCGCACACCTCATTCTCACAATAGTATTATTATACACTGAAGGTATTATGTCAATCCTGCTAGTGTCTTAACCTCTTTACAATTCTCCTTTAAATATTCAATAAATTTGCTTCCAGTTATTTTGGTATCTTTGATCTTTCTGGTCCCGGATGCTTCCTGACAATTTGGCAAGTTCTGCATATTCTGTAAACTTCACCTGCCATTCCTGGATGGTTGGTATGTCTTGCGTTTTCCATCTTTGGGCCAGGAGGGTTCTTGCGGCGGCCATAGCATACATGAACAGATTTTGATCTTCCATTTTGATTCCCATTCCTGTTAAGCCTCATAGACATGCTTCCGGTCTTTTGGGGAAAGTATACCTAAATATTTTTTTGAGTTCTTTATAAATTGATTCCAATTTTTTTTTAACCTTGTCACAGGTCCACCACATATGAAAATAATCCCCATCTACTTTTTTTCATTTCCAACATTTTCTTTCTCTTTTTCTATACATTTTAGCTAACTTTACTGGCGTCAAGTGCCTTCTATACATCATTTTTAAAATGTTTTCCTTTAGAGCCATACATCCTGTAAATCTCAAACCCTCCTTCCATAGTCTTTTCCACGCTTCCAGTTCGATGTTATGCCCAATATCAATCACCCATTTTATCATTGGAGAAGCCATTTTCAGTGGAGTCCAGAGACAGAAGTGCACAGCTGTATTGAGGCAACACCTGGGGTTGAAATTTTGTGCCCCCTAACAATTTTGGGTCAAGGGCAACTGCCCATGTGCCCCCATGCTACACCACTGGATTCCCTTCCTTGAATATATGTTAGGAGTAAATAAAACTTGTGATCTGCACAAACTAAGGGAATCAGAGTTCCTGAATCTATTTTCTTTCTGAGAGAGAAGTCTTTATTTCTATCTAATCATAATCTCCTTCAGGCCTCAACTACAATACATATGCACATGTGCATATACTGACATGGAATAAAAATTGAGAAATAGGTGATTAACCAAGAAAAACTTTGGAAGTATTGGATTTGGTCATAGTATATTTTAACACTATCTTTTAAACCACTGGGACAAATATATCTATATTGGAAAAAAGCTGGAGGGGCTTTGTGATCAGTTTGATTCTGAAGAAAGGAAGCTGAAGTTCTACCCCAAACTTTCAAACCCCAGGACCTGTGTTAAGCCATCACCCCTGCATGACCCTATCAAATTGTGGTCTGTTTTGAGGGAGAGGGAATATAGATGTAAAAGAAATATACTGAGTCCATGTCAAATAAGCAAGAAGTATAGTGCTGTGATACAGTCACTTAAATTCTCCAGTCCCAAGTCTAGACTATGTGGTTATTGTTATTGTGATGATGATGAATATGATGAATAATAATAATAATAATAATATTAATACCCCAGCCATAATACCATTCAAAAAATTTATAGGCGCTGTACAAAGAATAAAGAATGAGGTGGTCCAGGGCTGTAGAGAAAGAGGAAAATCAGTGACCTCATAATTTTACACAATTGTTCTTAAAATATACTATTGGAATGGCAACAGTTCAGTGAAGGGAGGAGCTAAATGGAAGTTGGGTTAGAAAGGTCAGTAATGAATGGCACATAGTAAATATGTGCTTAGGTGTTCAGTTATGGAATTATCTTTCTTAGAAGAACTCTAATCTTTTTAGCTGATTCAGACCTGGGTATCTTTCACATGAATAAGCAGTTGAGGCACATTGCTTTTAACTATATAGTTTGAGCAGAGATTATAAAGCAAACAGTAAAGTAAGAATAAAGTTGTCAAAAATGCAAAGGCATGCATTGTATTTTGGCAGTTTTGGCACTGATACAGAAAATTATTACAATTAATAGTTTGTTCCATTCTCCCTCTCGGAGAGTCAGTTACCTTATGGAAACAGCTATAAAAGATTTCTGTAAAGAAGTTGAGATTAAGAATAGATTATGCTTGGCAGAGAAACCATTTGTCCTCTTTTTCTCAATTAGCCTCTTGGGGAATGAGGGGAATTTCATAGAACTGGAGAGAGATGATGATTTAATTTGCCTATTACAGTGTGCCCAATTGTACATGTCTGTTTCCCCACAACTGTTCCCCCACCAAGTCTTGAAAATGAAAATTCTCTATACAGTGTTACTTGTCAAACCACAGGTGATAGATATTCCCTTCCAGAGTTGTTCATTTTTCAGTTTTTCATAGTAACTCCAGTTTAATTTGGTTACCTCATCTGCTAACGTATGTGCACATATCAGAAGTTACCTTGATCTATACCAGGGGTACCTAACACAGTACTTTTCAGATCTTGTAGTAGTTCATTTCTCATCACCCTTAGCAAGCATGACCAGGGATGGCAGGAGTTGTAGTCGAAGAACAGCTGGAGGAATGTTCTTACTCTTACTCTTCTAAATCACAGAACAGAAACAAATAATAAAATTATGGCTGGCTTCCTACATGCAAGAAGACAGCCATACATGAAAGGAATTTTCTTACAAGATAAGGATTGGTGGGATTCTCACACAGCAAACTTTGCTTTGAGGAGTGATGGCTAGTCCTTGGGTTGAGTGCAAAGAACTGCTGATCTGAGACTACTTGAAGCTCTGGCATGAAGAACCTGGCATCTCCCTCAACCTGCAAGGGACATGTTTTTGATGTACAGACCTGTTTAGTAGGCAGGTATAGGGTTTTCAGGGATGCGGGTGGCGCTGTGGGTTAAACCACAGAGTCTAGGACTTGCCAATCAGAAGGTCGGCGGTTCAAATCCCTGCGATGGGGTGAGCTCCCATTGCTCAGTCCCTGCTCCTGCCAACCTAGCAGTTTGAAAGCACATCAAAGTGCAAGTAGATAAATAGGTACTGCTCCGGCGGGAAGGTAAACGGCGTTTCCGTGCGCTGCTC
Source organism: Podarcis vaucheri (assembly GCF_965113315.1). Classification (NCBI taxonomy): domain Eukaryota; kingdom Metazoa; phylum Chordata; class Lepidosauria; order Squamata; family Lacertidae; genus Podarcis; species Podarcis vaucheri. Next base: position 66,816,776 of record NC_138767.1, on the reverse strand, counting down.
TGGTTTGCCAGAAGTGGCTTAGTCATGCTGGCCACATAACCCGGAAGCTGTACGCCGGCTCCCTCGGCCAATAAAGCGAGATGAGCGCCGCAACCCCAGAGTCGGCCACGACTGGACCTAATGGTCAGGGGTCCCTTTACCTTATAGGGTTTTTACTTTGACTAGACTGTCACTGCTGGTTGCCTTGAGGCCAGACCAATTAAAAGCACAAGTGTGGATGTACATTTTGCCTCAAGCAACATTTGAAAAATAATAATAATTGAGGACTCCTCATGAGGAGGGAAGTCAGGGGAATTATTTTGAAGTAATCCAGCATGTTTTGATAGGATGAGGACATTTGAAAAGGGGAGTTCCACTCATCCCTAGCTGTGATATCCCTCCACACTGTGTGTGTTTTTCCTTAATTATTTTGCCATACCTGTTTTTTAAAAGCTGTAGCCATTCATGTCTCCCCCCCCCCTTTCTTTCCCATGCTGCAATGTCTAATGCAAAATATTGTTCATTCAGACAAATATCTCATTTCTAGGAATTGGGTCGTCTTGGACTGTGCCTCTACTTGTTAGCCAGAGGCTAGCTGGAGGCAATTGTGCTTCACAAGTCTCCATCCACAGTGGCCTGTTTTTGCCAAAGGATGGGAGAGCCACTCCAGTGGTTGATTCAAAGGAACCGTTTAGTGGTATAACAAACATTGACCATGGTTAGACTTGTGTTACTTATATATTGGAGTGTCTATCTCAGGTTCTGATTTGCACCTTCCTTCCAGGCACTGAGAGACTCTTGCAACTTCCAGACACTCACAATATTTAATTTCAAGTTTCAGGTGGTGTAAAAATGCATTCACAATGTTGATATCCTCATGCACAAGTGAGTTAACCTTGCTCCAAATACTGATTGTGATTTTTTTTAATCAGTTTTAGTTTTTTGGCATGGAAGTATTGCTGTTGATTGGCTCAAACTTCCTACTGAGCCTTCACCATTTCTTACTTTTCCCCAGCTGGTTGAAGGTGCCATTTTTTTATTTTTCATCCTCAAAAGTTCATTGATCAACCAAACAGTTTATAGCAAAAAAACACACACAAAAACCCAAACTAGCAAACAAATTTCAGTAACCAAGCAAAGACAATAACATATGTATAATAGATAAAACATGCAGATGTGGCACATATCTCAGGCTGTGAGGCTCATCTCATAGACTCCTCTGAGTTGGGAAGCTTTGACAGCCAACATAGCTATGCTCAACATTACAAGTTTAACCATGCTAGATAGCAGATGTTTAATTTTGTTGATATCACTAAAAGTGGCAACTAGCTGTATGAATTTCTTTAAATTAACATATACTGTAAGCCTAGGACTTCTTCCTGCGGGAAAAAAACCCAAAAAATTTCCTGGAAATGTGATCCTATCTAACTGGAGATAATATACAGAATGAAATGTACCGTATTGGCCCGAATATAAACTGCACCTTTTAAATTCGGGGGGGGGGACAGAAAAAAGGACAATACCCAAATATAAGCCGCTCCATTAAAATTCTGCAGGCACTCCTGTTCTGTTTTACCATATGTCTGTTTCAGCAGCAATATTGTAAAAGGCATTTTTTGTAAGGTCGCCAATTTAAGCTGCACGGTTGGAATTTGAGAAAAGTGAGGCTTATATTCAGGCCAATACGGTATCCCCCCCTTATTAAGTTTAGACGTTTTTAGCATATACAGTCAAAACAATTTCATTTTTCTCTTATTTTTGTCGACTTCCCACCTCTTTTCCCATAGAGTTGTTGTTTCTCTCCTCTCCAAATTAAACTGATGGACTATGCTGAAACGGCAAAACTGACCGGAAAGCTCAGGAACCAAGAAGACCAAAACTTTAACAAAGAATGAGGAAAAATTATAACTTATCTTGGAGACCACTGTAAGCAGATGAAAACACTAGCAGCATTGCAGTAACATTTGTAATGTAGCAAGCAATAGGGAGATATTGGAGTTATATAAAATGTGGATTACTGAAAAACATGCAGTAGAAAAGGTTTAATAAAAGGACCCATGGAGGAGAAGGTGGGAAATCCAGAGATTTGAAGAAATCTGTTAACTGTTGATGTGTGGGATTGTATTGTTATAATTTTATATATTTGTAAAATCAAATAAAAATTATTTCAAAAAGAGAGAGAAAAGACATGCCCTTTCAGTTAACAGATACTCATCCCCTTTTGGCTCTGTAAAAGTTCAAATGCAGGTAGCCTAATGAACATTGGAAATTGAGAGGTGATCAAGGAGGTTTCAAAGTAGATTTCAGTAATCAAATAGACAATATGAGAAGGCAGATTAGATTTTCGGCAGCAGAAAGGAAACTGAGCATTAAAAGCCCTACAAAGCTTAGCAACAGACTGAATCTCAGAAGCAAAGAAAAGTGAAGAATGTGGGGAAGGGTGGGGGAGGACTGAGTCTGAGGCTATGTGTCTGAGTGACAGGAAAGATAATAGTGTTGCCAATGGAGACCAAAATGTGGGAAAAGAGTAGGTTTAGGGGGGAAATAAGAAATTCGATTTTTTGACATATTAAGTTTAAGATGCCTCAAACATCCAGAGGAAATTTTTAGACAGACTGTTAGACATACAAATCTGAACAGAGGACAAGAGATCAGGGAAATACATCTGAGGATCATCAGCATAGAATCTATGGAAGCTGTGAGCCTTGATAACAGCTCCCAGGGAAAAAAAACCATAAAGGAAAAAATAGAAGGAAAGCGAGATCAGAACCAGGCAGGGAGGAGAAGGAGGGGAGGGAACCAAAGGAAAGAGGGAAAGATGAAGCGAAGTAACACTGCCAAAAGGAACACCAGATGAGTGTTTAGACAAATAAGTACAAAACTATTGAAGAGTGCCAGAACAGCTGTATTTGTAGTGAAGATCAAGAAGTAAGGAATGGTTCATGGCACGAAAACCCATATGAAGAGAAACCTAAAGATAATTATCACAACGGAGCTGAGGCCCTGACACTTGGGAAGAAGTAGGTCATTTATATTGCTTGGAAAATAATTTTTAGGGGAATTAGGTATGTGCACAAGCCACCTGAATTTCTTTCCTTCTTTCTTTCTTTCTTGTTCACATCATAAGTCCATTTGGGTTCCCAGATCCCTCAAAGCTGCTTCAGATTTTGCTTTAAACAAATATGACGATTACTTTGGAAATCTAGTCAATTAATGGAACTCTCTGGAAAATTGTTACCAGTCCTGAGCCTTCTTTTCAAATTCCTCAAATGTTTCCCTTGAAAAGGAACTCTCAAATTCACTTTGAATTTCAGGTAAAAACTCAGCAATGCCAATTACAATATAGAGCACACAACATCAGACTATAAAGCAGGTTGTTATCAAAGGTAGGCATACATGGTCAGCAGATAAGTGTCCTATGGGGACTCTACAACTGATCCCACTGCCAGCCTTTGACATGCCCATAGATGTCCCTGGGGAAATGGTGAGGAACCTGTGGCCTTCTAGACAGTGTTGGTCTCTACTTCCCATAATCCTCAGCCTATGGTCAGAGATGATGGGAGATGTAGAAGAGCAACATTAGGGGGACCAGCTAACTAAGTGTCTCTAACAAAGTGGCTCTGCTCTCAGCTGATAAACAACAACACATCACAGCAAATTAAACAGCCAAGTGATGAAAGGGACAGCTATTTATTTAATAATTAAGCGACAGTTCGCACTAATTACCTCACACTGGACTAAGGTCGCTCTGTGCTAAAAGCCAAACCCTACAATAGCATATAGCTAAATTCTAGGAGTAGAAAGCCTGTAAAAATTCAGTTTTCAGCTATACCCTAGCAAGGAAGCTACAGTAAGCTAGAAACACCACAGTAAGCTACACTAAACTCCATTTTTTGGAGAAAGGAGGAGAAGGAAAACCTCACAAACATATGTAGTTCTATATAATACAGATCTAACCAGTGGGAGAGTCATCTTAGATTTTTAAAAAGATAGATTTAGCCTTTAAAAAAATAGCTTAGGGTAATCTTCAGTTTTTCTTAATTAAAAAGGCTAGGTGGTTTGATCGGGAGGTGGAGAGTCAGCTTAAAGTTTTGGCTTTCAGATAAGTTTAAATCAGCTTAAAAATAACCTGGTTTGGTTTATCAAAGCTAGAGTGCAAGGCACAGCATAAATTACATGGAAAGTGGTACTTTTAAAGGTAATGATGTAGTCAGAAAAAGCAAGTAAAATTTAGATAGTTTTTTTATTACTGTTATTACTGAATGTTTTTAAATATGACTCTCAGGATGGAAGCCTCTTCCCCCAAGGACTTAATTCCCAGCAAGGGTTCCTTATGTCTGGAATTTCCTGGACATAGCCAGGAAACAGTGTCCAGGCAGAAAACCGTGAAATGTCTGGGAAAATCCAGACATATGGCAACTCATGTCAACAACTTTAGCAAAATAAAAATAAAAGCTCTACAAGTTTTGTGTCTGGATTTTCACTTTTTGAAATATGGCAACCCTACAGTTGACTCACTAGCCATTGTTTATTAAGCTCCAGTTTATCAACACCCATTGTTAATTCCACATCCCCTAGGGGCTTAACAGTTGTGATTTAATTCCTCTTTTCAATTCCCTACTCCCAGCAATTTGAGAAACACACTCCTTGACCCAATTGGCTGCCAAAGCTGGGATGAACTAGCCAGGTATATAAATTTAGAGGAACTCGTGGAGGGGAGCTACTCTTATGAGCCCCTGCTGACAAAGTGTCAAGTCAAATTAAACAGCTGAGTGAGTTGGGCAGATAGGGCACAGAGGGCATGGTAAACCACTCTGCTCTTCTCCTCGAATATTGCAAAGAACAATTATGCAGGTAGAAAGCTAGAATTGGTTTCCTTACTGGTCAGGCAGGTATGTCCTCAGTGGAAAGAGCTCCTAACTCTCTGGGGGAAAGTTTGTTCCCAGGAGACCCAAGTGGTAGACTTGGAAAATCTGGAAAAAGCAAATGAAGCTGTTGGGGAACTTGTAGCTGTGTCCCACTCCCAGGTTGATAGCTCCCCTGCTGTAATGGAGAAGGAGGGTTTGGGGAAAGGAGTGTGATAGGAATTTTGAGGTCTTATATATATGTTAAATGTTCATAAGTGTACCAACCAAGCACATACATAGATCAGCACAGGAAGACCGACCTGGACCATTTTGATTCCCAAACTGACCAAATGTTTTCTCTGCAAGGTCAAAAGAAAATGGAAAAGCCTCCCCATTGTCTTTTCCTTCACAAATCCTGTCTTAAGGGTATGTCTGTGTTTTAATAGGGTGTGAGCCTGTGACCTGGCCCAGGAACTAAGTATTTATCATTACAAAAGACTGGCCAGGCTATCCAGGCAATCCAATCAAGTAACCTGCCAGACAGGAGATAAACAACGACAGGAGAAAAACAACATTCAAATTTCTGTTTTAAGACCGCCTTTTTTGTGATGTAGGTATGATGTATCTGAGGGGTGGTCTTAGGTTACACCCCTTCTGTGATGTATGTATGATGTTTCTGGGGGTGGTCTTGATCTACAGGGTGGCAATTTCAAAAGTCTTTATAAGGCCTTGCACACCATTTTTCTAGGTTCCTCCTCTCTCCTGCAGATGAGGGGAGCACCCTGTTGCAACAGATCAATAAAGATCAAGCTTACTAGCTGCTTTGCATCTCAATATTCTCTGGCTGGCCTCTGTTATTCTCTCCTACCAATAGGGAACCTATGTAAGGACTCTATATGGGCTCTTGGATACCCCATAAGGGGAAAGGGCAGATTTTTGTTTACAACAGGAGGTTGACACTCTGAGGAAGAGGGGCATGATGAGGATATGTATCTGGTAGTGGGTGATGTGATAATTAGGAACATAGATAGTTGGATGTGATGAACATGCAGATCACTGGGTGAATTGCCTGCCTGGTGTAAAGGCTGCAGGTGTTGCTTGCTATCTCAATATTGTTTGATAGATATTTAAGTCTCATTGCAGACATATTTATTTATGTCCCTTCTATGCTGTTCTTCCTGGCACAGTTTTTCTTTTTGTCTCTGACTCCTTTGCCCTCATTGATGTTTAATCCAATCTGCTGTGATGACCCCATATGATTTTACCAATGCCATCACAATGTGATATCTGACATGAAGGTATCAGAATTGCTTGCAAACATACTCATGGATCCCCGTTTCACAGCTCACTCTTAAGACAGAAAAAGTGATCACGTAAATCCAACTCTGTCATTACTTCAGCACAAGTCCAAGATTTAATTTATGAATAATAAATAAACGCTTGTCCAATGTTGTAACAACAACACAGCTATGTGTCAGAAATATGGGGTTGTTTTAGGGACCCGCCAGAGGCATCAGACATGAAAAGCTTGTTTGCATGCTTTACTATGGTAGATTTCTGTCAGTGCAGAACAAAGGAGATTTTGACTAACACCAATCTGAGAAATAGGTGGAATTCACTTCTATGGAAAGTGTTGCTCGGGAAATCTTTGGCGATGTGGCAACTAAATGTAACCTATCCTAGGATACAAACATATCATTCAGTGGCAAAGAGCACAAGCTCATTGTCCAGTTGCATATATTACTTGGTGCATCCGTGCAACGCCTGGAAGTGAGCTCTGTAATTTGATATTGCCCATGTTCTTTGACAAAACACATGAGAATTGATTCATCTCTAGGAGCTCCTCCATTACTAGTGCTGACAGCTTTACAGCCCTTTTGGGAAATGAAGTACAGCATCAGGTTACTAAGCAACTCCACCAGCTCTTTAAAAAATACTTCTCGGAACTCACTTGTTTCTCCTAATTGATTCAGGTCCACATCATTTTGAACATAAATGGGACATCATGTTTAGAAATGTGCAGTGTGACTACTTTTAGCTAACATGTCTCGCTACCTCTGCATATCTGAATCAAGAGCCGGCATATAAATGTCACACTGGAAGCAAATTTTTATCTTCCTCCTGAGTTGTGTTGACATTTAATATATATAAATTATTTTGACAGTGCAACCTAGCCTCTGAAGTTATCTGCCAACTGTCAGGAAATAACATGAAAGGCTGAATGGCAAATTCCACTTTTAAACTTCTGTGTGGAATAAAGTTTTAATTAGCAACCCCAACTTACTTCTCCAGTAGATTCCTCCACACTAATACATTAGAGTTAATAGTAAATCTTCTCCTCCCTCCTTCTCTCTCTCATACTTGTTGACATTTTGGGGAGTCAGTAAAGATAGTGCCTCATGCTGTTTCTGAATATTGCTGATAAACACAACCATATATTAAGTTTCATGAGAAGCAAATTTGACTTTTTATACTATGTTGCTCTTTTCATTGTTATATTAGAGGTAGTAAAGGAAACAATGAATAGTTGTTCCATATGGATAGTTGTGGCCATTTAACATCTACATGGAACGACTGGTCACTCAAGCATCTGACTTTGCTATTAGAAGGAATTCTGACAATAAATAATGATAAATTAAGATGAGGAGGAATCCACTCTGCTGTTAAGTGGGGAAAGGGTAGAGTAGGTAGAATCTGAAAACTGGTGCTTCCATACTGTTGCTATTGTGGGGTGTGATTCAATCACATAAGAGCAAATTCAGGTATTTCAATTAAGTTGATTTGATGGTCTTGTGGAATAAAACTTCATTCTTTCTCAAATGGGACATTTTTGCACTAAGGAATGTGCACTGGAAACTGAGAGACTGCCTTGACACAATGTCAGATAATCTCCCCACAAACAAATCAGAATAAGTGACCAATGAATAGCTGGCGTCGTCTAACACACACACACACACACACACACACACACACACACGAGCACAAACTTCATGCAAACAAATTAGAATGAATGCTCAGTTAACAGGCACCCCGAAAGTGACCATATTCCCAGAAAACAGCTACACTGTAGAAGCTAATGAAAAAAAGGAACAGAAATGGGAAAGTCAATGTAATATCATTCTTAAGAAGAAGCCTAGGGATATGGCAGGGAATAAAAGACCAAATATACTTTAGCTTCAGCTTGTGCCAAAAGTATTAGAAGTTTTTGTTTAAATCTGTCAAGTTAGAAAAGCAGAGTTTGATTAAAGGAAGCTAACATATCCCCCAAAGAGGAAGGTTATGCTTTACTAATTTGTTAAGTTCTCTCTCAGAGTCTATCGCTAAGGTGGGATGATGGGGTGGAGGGGAGAAAGAAAGCACTGTAGATTTCATATTGTTTTATTTCTATTTTTCCCAGGTCAGTGAATAGGAAAAAGGGTTGGCTCATTCAATCTGAGAAGTTTTCCCCCCTTCTCAAAAGATGACAGACTAAGTAATCATCAAACTTGAGTGATGTTAAGCAGAAACCAGAAAGTGGTAGAAAGCCGCAACATCAGCTCCTTCCGGACTGTATTGAACAGAAACACCCTCACACATGTTAGGGATGGAGGAGAAATGAGAAAAATCACAATTTCTGCATTTATTTATTTATTTACTCCTGGTCTGGATGATATTTATTTATGAGGCATCTCATAAAATAAATTCACTAAACATTCAAATAAAAAGACAATATAAACAAAAATAAATCCATACTGTTAAAAATAAAAATGTAGGAGGCAGCCAGCCTAAGAATGCAAATACATAATCAACACAACAAAAATACTATACAGCAGAGAACCATCATGTAAGCACCAGGGCAAACTGCTTTTTTCAAAGAAACTTTGTTCAGCTTTCCATGTCAGCATCTATGCCTCCTTTTTGCTTAGAATTAGCGAGACCCCGAAACATATTTAAGCTTCAGGTTGGGCAAGGGGATATTAGCATATTTTGCGCCAATGCATCTTTGCTTCAACCCTTTCTTCTGCAATTGCAATCCTATGGATCTCAGGACAGAGTCCTCCCTTTGCTTGACAGCTTGTAGGTTACAGATATATCTTGGTAGATTAACTCTCAACAGGTATAGAAATTCTACTCCCAATGTGTTTTTTGACTATCTCCAGGGCAAGGTATAACTTTGCTCCTATCTCTGTTTCACAATGCTTGTTATGTTCATTTTTTCTCTATATTTCCTGGAAGTTACGACATATTTATCTTTAGAAGAGATTGTCAGGGGTTCTCTTCTGCCTGGATATAATTTCTTTGTAACTGTTTAAAGCAGCATTCTTTCTATTGGGGGGAGGGGTCCACCCCACTTTACTTCCCTCTCAATTCATTGTCTATATTGCTCAAGTAAAAATCCCAAGACATCCCTTGGGATTTCTCTCTGGTGGAAACTCTAACTCAATAACTTTGTGTACAGTTTGTTGGTTGGTTTCTTCACCAGCTATTGAACTCCAGTGAGGATAACCTCATTTCACTTTCAAAAGGTGCCTATTTGTCAATGTTTAGCATTTGTTGCCAACATATTTGTGTCGTTTCAATGATTTTCTACTTAAAACCATGCTTCTTCTTCCTCTTTGCCCTCACTGTTCTTGGTCCTATTGTCACCCCTACTGCCAATTAATCCTATTGGCTCCGGCAACCCACTTGGTTTAGCCAATGATATCACAATGTTGCATCTCCTGTGATTACATCACAGAACTGAAATACAAGGTCATGCCAGTCACCGTAGATAAGATTTAAATGACCACAAAGACTGGAAACAGTGAATTCAAAGAAGAAAAATCATGGTGAAGGGTAGCAGCAGCCAGGGAAACAGTGTGAATGTCTGGCATAGTGAATCTATCTATCTATCTATCTATCTATCTATCTATCTGGACTTTGTGTGACTGAATCAGGTGTGATTCATTCTGAGTGAATATTGCAATTATATGTCTCTTATGTCCCCACATGTACTTGTGCCCCCCTGCCCCCTTTGAGGTACAAATTATGATTCCTTGTAGTCATCCTCCTACAACTTTCTCTTTAGCATTTCTACAGTGCTGGATCTTTTTCACCTGGTATAGTCATAATAACAAAAATACCAATTTCTCTCATTGAATTTGCAAGGAAAATTATGTTTTCTTTACCATCTCCTTTTCTTAAGCCATCTGGTATTATAAGACACTGGATGCCCAAGTTAAGATGAGAACAAAATCAGCATGATCACTGTTCATGCAGTATGCAGTGACATTTTGATTACAAATATCACGATTTTTTTTTATATTAAACAATATTAGAGTGTTGAAAAATGGCTGTGGAGCATATTAATATTAAATATTATTGCTGGCATTTGTGAAAGGTCAGTTATGGTGCGCTCATGCAAAAATTGAGACCAAAATTGCAAATGATTAAAAAAAATCATAATTTCATTTAAAAGGAAATGTGCTAAATGTTCTTTCTCTCAGGTTAGGTTAACACAACTTCATTTTGTTAACTTAGGACCAAAGCTGTCTTCGCTAAGGGTCCATGATTCAAAGAGGAGTGTGTTTGTCTATATGATGGATGCTACAAATTGCCCTGTGGCTACAGGATTGGGGAACAATATTCTGGCTCAGGGACCACTCAGCTGGCCAAGACTTGCAATGCTTTCAAATCAAGAACAAACAGCAAGAGGAAGATCACATCATCCTAGCCACCAGCCAATGCCCCTTCCGATCGTCAGGAGGAGGGGGGGTTGCGGGATCACGACCCCGCCCACACTCGCTCTCGCGAGGCTGGCGCCAGCCTCGCGGGAGGCAGGGATTCCCCCAATTAGCATCCCCTGTGGCGCCAGCCAATCGGCTGGTGGCAGGGGCGGGCCTTAGAAAGGCCACTTAAGGTCGGGGCAGCCCTCAGCTTGCCCCTTTTTACCCTGGAGGTGACGCGGTTTCCCACCCGCCCGCCCTTTAGGTTTTGCCACTGACCTTGCTATGGGCTTCGGCTGGTCGCCGCAAGGGGCCTGGTAGGAGTTTTTCCATTTGGCTAATTGGCTGGTTTTGTGAGCCACTTGGTTTTTTTCGCCTACCTCGTAGCAAATCGCCACAACTCCCTCGGTTTTGGCGGTAGGCATTGGCCGGGGTATTGTCATGCAGATGAGGTTGGGGGGGAAGAACGCCATCACCTCCCCCAATGCTTGAAGGGTAGTTCATTAAAGGACTCCGAGGGGCGACGCCTCGTCCGAAACCTACGGAGGCTAGGGCCTAAAGCGCCCCCCGAGCGGTAACCCCTCGGGGAGTGCCTAGGGATACGCATCTCGGGAGGCTCCCCCTGTTGGTGTTTAACCCTTCCCGGTCAGACCGGATAGTCGGTTAGGGGCCAATGCCTAAAGCCAATACCCTTCATTTCCTGTAATCAATAAAGTTGTGGCCATTTTCACCCATTAACCTAAAACGCTGTGTCCGTTGTCTTTATTTATTCCACCTGTGGGGGGGGAGGGAATAGCCACGCAATGGAGTTTGCTTCCCCTTTGAACTTCAGAATAGCTTTCCTATTTGTTTCAATTGTATTATTTATTTTGGGACAAATAAGCACCTTAAACTTCTTTCAATTTCAATGCGAGTGTGAAGCACACGTTACAACTCTCCCACTGGAACCAATGGAACTAAAAAGTACTTAATTTTTCTTTTATTACACCCTTTAATTTAAACCACATTAACTGCTTTTTTCCCCTCTAAGAAGCACTTGTGGTGGTGTTTAAAGACTATTTTTAAAACCCAGCAACAGTGAATCCTACACGCATAAAAAACACATTAAAATTCAATTAAACAAATTAAGAAACAATTCAATGGCAGCAGGAATGGCAGCAAATGTCTCAAGAATGTTGGCTAATATGAACATTCTCTAACCAAAGTCAAACATTTTTAGCTACAAGTAAGGGCAGTCAGAGAAATGAGCTTCTGCTTAAGAATACGGCAGATTTTATGCACACTTAACCGAGGAGTTATTCCCTCTGAATACAGTAGTAATTGCTTTGAAGTAAATATGTTCAGAATTGCAGTGTGCATCACACACATTGCAGTTAAGAAAACTTAAAACTCCATCACACATTGATCCTGCAAAGGAGGTCCACACATTGAAAGCTGCTGAGAGAATCCTATGCACATAGACTGGTATGTCCACACTTCCTAGATTGCCTAAAGGGAGGACATTAAAAGCCTAAGAAGAAGTCACTTCCGCCTCACAATGGGGGCGTGTTGTGGTCTGGCATACTTCCTCCCACCTCGGCGTGGGCGGGACAAAGTCCCGCATCATGGCCAGGTGTCCCGGCCATGTCACAGCACCAAGCACCCAATCAGGAGGCTCGGGGGTGTGACCGGGACAATTTAAACCCTGGTACGATGCCATTTCATTCCCTTCTGCCTTGCACAACAGTTCTCCTGCCGTTCTACCCCCCTTTTCCAGGTTTCACTATTGGCCTTGCTTTGGACTTTGTTCAGTCGCCTGTTTTGAAATGGGGGCCAAGTAGGAATGTTTCCAATTGGCAGATTGGCCACTTGGCTTTCCCCTACCTCTCAGCAATCGTCACAACTTTGTAAGCATTGGAATAGCGGTGTGTGGGGGGGAGGTGCAGCCATCACCTGCCCCTCTGTGCTCTAGGGTATTCCGTTAAGGGAATCCGGGGGTCTGGATCTTGTCCGAAGCCTGCGGAGGGGCTAGGGCCATGCCACGACCTCAGGGAACCCTGGGAATGCTCGAGTCAGTTCACGTTGGCAGGGCTCCCCCTTTGGGGTTTACCCTTACCAGTCTTCCTGCAAAGCAGGCCAGAAGTCAGATATAGTCTTGTTTGCCAATGCCTAAGCCAATACCGCTCACATTCTGTAATCAATAAAGTTGCGGCCTAAATTACGCCCACCAACATTAACCTTAATTACTGCGTCATCTTGTCTTCATTCTGGGGAGTGGGTTTGGGGGGCCTTGAGGCACAACCTGCTGGATCAGGCCAAAGGCCCATCCATCTCTCTCTCTCTCTCTTTCTCTCTCTCTCTCTGTGTCTGTGTGTTTTGTGTGTCTATATCTATCTATCATCTATCTATAGACTCGTAATCTGGGGAACCGGGTTTGCGTCTCCACTCCTCCACATGCAGCTGCTGGGTGACCTTGGGCTAGTCACACTTCTTTGAAGACTCTCAGCCTCACTCACCTCACAGAGTGTTTGTTGTGGGGGAAGAAGGGAAAGGAGAATGTTAGCCGCTTTGAGACTCCTTCGGGTAGTAATAAAGCGGGATATCAAATCCAAACTCCTCCTCTTCTTCTTCTATTTATCATCTATCATCTATCTATCATCCATCCACCATCTATCTATCTATCTATCTATCATCTATCATCTATCATCTATCTATCTATCTGTCTATCATCCATCCACCATCTATCTATCTATCCTCTATCTATCTTCTATCTATCTCTATATCTATATCTGTTTTACAATTTAGAAACAACCTTAAAATGTCAATGACTTCCCTTCTTCTCTTTCCATGGTTCATTTTGCATATCATAAATCCCTGCTTATTTTACATAAACTAAACCATTCAGTATTCCATTATTACATCCATCAAAACTTATTTACACTGTTGAATTTATCTTAATGCTGCCAGTGTTTTCAAGTGTACACAGTTTTCCCTCATATATTCAATAAACGTTTTCCAATCTTCTTTAAACGTACGTTCTTCTTGTTCTCTTATTCTATATGTTAGGTCTGCAAACTGCACATATTCCATCAGTTTAAGTTGCCATTCTTCTTTAGTTGGGACCTTGCTCGTTTTCCATTTTTTTGGGCTAACAAAACATGGGCCGCAGTAGTGGCATACATAAATAACCTTTTTTGACACCTGGGAATTTCTTTCTGAATTATCCCCAACAGAAGGACTCTAGTTTCTTTGGAAAAGTACTTTTAAAGATTTTTTTTTTCCAATTCATTATGGATCATTTCCCAATACTCTTTTACCCCTTTACAGATCCACCACATATGAAAGAATGTTCCAAAGGCCCATCTAGTCCAAAAGCTGGATTAGAGCGTAACAGCACTCTGCTCACTTGTGATACACAGCAACTAGCACTCAAAGGCATACTGTCTCCAACCCTGAATGTATGACATAGACACCAGAGATAGCCATTGAGCCATGAATTTGTCTAATCCTCTCCTAAACACACCCAAGTTAAATCCTTATGTCTTCCCAAGGGCTTTCCAGGAAGTGTAAACAGCTGGGTAGTATAAAGGGTTCTTTTGGGTTTTTTGGTTTTTAAGTTATAAGGAAGTTGTTTTATCTTTCGTTAAGCATATCCAAACCATTCAGATATACCCAGTGTTTTTTTCCCTGGGGGGCGAGGGGGATGAATACCCCTAAACATTTTGTGAATCTTTGTACTTTTGTCCACTTACTGTATTTATTTCCCCCCAATTTGAACTATAAAGTGGTGATTTTCTTGTGTTTAGAGTACCCCTAAACATTTTTTTCCAGAAAAAAACTGGCTATACCAAGCAACATGAGAAATGGCACAGACCCTCCTAGTGTCCCTATTCCCCAGGGACAGTCCTAGATTGACAGAAGCTGTCACAATTTCTGATTTGATCTCAGAATATCTCGCTTTTCCTTAAGACATCCCTGTTTTCATGAGAGAAAAGTTGGAGGGTATGTTTCTACAGACACGTAGGGCAAGTATATTCTTATTATCTATTGTTGTGACTCTAGTTGAATGTAGGTTTGGTTTTATTTTGTTTTGCTGGTAGAGATAGAAACACACAGGCACATATGCAACCCAAACATGTATAGAATTGCCACTTCCTTTAGTATTTAACAAGCACAAGGCAGAAAAGCTGGGGAGGCTGGGTTTTTTTTAGCACACTTTGCAGTCAAAAGCTACACACGAAATCTAATTCTTTGCTTTGGCAGAGGGCTGGATTCTGTGTGGTCTTCAGGCCTTTTACCCTTTGAGGACCAAGGTCTTCTCTGTTATCTGGAACTTGTTTTTCTTCCAAACTTCATTAGCACTAAACTCATTTTTAAATTAAGGCAATAAGTGTACTGGAGAGGAAACTTCAGATACATTATCAATGGTTGTCTTCCTACCTTTTCTCTTATTTGAAACCACTGCTGAATCTCTTTCTATAAATCTTCATTTCCCCACCTGCTCCTTCTTAATGGGTGATTGTTCATTCTAACTGCAGAGATCCTGGGTACACAGAGCTTGCTTAAATAGTGCTTTTGTTTTCCATTTTAGATACATTTTGAAACTGAAAATATGGAATGTAACTATCATGGTACAAGTTAAGGAACTCTTATAAATTAGTATGTTGCGGATTCAAGTCCCACTTTTGCCATTAAGTCAGTCGATAGCCTTAATAGAGTTATTAGTGTTTAGTTTAAGTCAACTTATCCACCCAATCTGCAATATGGGCATAATAATACTGAGCCATCCTTATTGACTGAGATCATGTATGTATACAAAATGCAAAACACTCTTAAGTGCTATAAAAAAAATTACAAGTGTTATGCTTGAGACAAAACAAGGAAAGTTGAAGTCAGTGTTGCTATGCAGTGATACATTTTTGTAGATCATATATTCAAGCCAGAAGAGGAAAACCTCACCCCAGCCTATGCCACTACTGAAACAAGTACTTTTGGACACAATGCATGAACTTACTTTATTTATTAAATATACATTCTGTCCTTCTTCTGAGGACCACAGCGTATTTTACTCATGCAATTCAGAACCACAATATGTAGCTATAGCCATCATCTTCAGTGGGTTTAGAAAGGACAGTGATAGATTTGTGGAGGAGATGTCTTATTAGCTTTCAGCCGCAAGTGCTAAATGCAGTATACCGTATTTTTTGCTCTATAAGACTCACTTTTTCCCTCCTAAAAAGTAAGGGGAAATGTGTGTGCGTCTTATGGAGCGAATGCAGGCTGTGCAGCTATCCCAGAAGCCAGAACAGCAAGAGGGATCGCTGCTTTCGCTGCACAGCGATCCCTCTTGCTGTTCTGGCTTCTGGTATTCAAAATATTTTTTCCCTTGTTTTCCTCCTCCAAAAACTAGGTGCGTCTTATGGTCTGGTGCGTCTTACAGAGCGAAGAATACGGTGCCTCTCAGTACAGTAGTACCTCAGGTTACATACTCTTCAGGTTACATATGCTTCAGGTTACAGACTCCGCTAACACAGAAATAGTGCTTCAGGTTAAGAACTTTGCTTCAGGATGAGAACAGAAATTGTGCTCTGGTGGCGCAGCGGCAGCAGGAGGCCCCATTAGCTAAAGTGGTGCTTCTGATTAAGAACAGTTTCAGGTTAAGTACGGACCTCTGGAACGAATTAAGTACGGTACTTAACCCAAGGTACCACTGTACTGGACTTTGGGGAGAAGCAGCAGAGGAAGGCAGTTGCATTCTTCACTTGCTTGGGAATACCCAGACTATTTGAATGAAAACGCTAGATTACATGGACCTTGCAGTGGCAGCTTGAATAATTTACTGCTGTGGTAAACCATGACTGTGCAGAAATAATTATCACTCCACAATACTACACATCCAGGTGACGATTAGGGTTACAGCTAAGCCCTCCTTAGTCATAGCTGAGGACGGTTACTAATGCCAGTGTACTAAAAGAAGCAAAGATCACCAGTGTTGAAGCAATGATTCTTCAACATCAACTTCGTTGGACTGGTCATGTTGTGCAGATGCCTGATGATCATCGTCCAAAGCAACTACCCTATTCTGAACTTAGAAATGGGAAGCATAATGCCGGCAGTCAACAAAAGAGGTTTAAAGACCCTCTCAAGGGAAATGTAAAAAAATATGCAGTATGAACACTGACAACTGGGAAACACTGGCCTGCGAGCGCTCCAATTGGAGAACAGCCTTTACCAAAGGTGTCATGGACTTTGAAGTTACAGATAGGTAGCCGTGTTGGTCTGCCATAGTCAAAATAAAAAAAAATTCCTTCCAGTAGCACCTTAAAGACCAACTAAGTTAGTTCTTGGTATGAGCTTTCGTGTGCATGCACTGAAGAAGTGTGCATGCACACGAAAGCTCATATCAAGAACTAACTTAGTTGGTCTTTAAGGTGCTACTGGAAGGAATTTTTTAATATGGACTTTGAAGACACTCAAACTCAGGACGAAAGGGAGAAACGTGCTAAGAGGAAGGCACACTTAGCAAACCCTCACCATGATCAGCTCCCACCTGGAAACCAATATCCCCACTGTGGAAGGAGGTGTGGATCCAGAATTGTCCTCCACAGTCACCTAGGGACTCAAAGCCGTGTTTATGGAAGACAATCTTACTTGACTATGAGTGACTGCCAAAGAAGAAAAGAAGAAAAAGAAGAGTAATAGTTGAGGACCGTTACTAAGGCTAATCATGCAAGTCCTTCCTATTTATGAAACAAACAAACAAATAGCCAACTGTGTCACTTTCTCAATGCCAGACAATGATTGGGTGGAAAGACCCACCCGATTCTAGGCTTTGAAGAATTACTTACAGTGGTGTGACAGGGAAGCTCCAGGTTTGCACTCCTCATATCGCAGCAATCATGTGTGAAAGGACCCTAAGAATGGTGGTCATCTCCATTTGAGGTAGCTGTTAGAAATAATGCAAGGTGCCATCTCTTTGGCCTACAATTTTCTGGTTCTGCAAGCGCCGTATAAAAAGGAAAGATTTGAAAGATAAGAATCTCTTATCAAAGCTTTCAAAATGCCAGCAACTCTTCAGAATCCCGGACTCGAGGACTCTTCAGAATCTGCTTGAACTAAAATAGTCTTCCAGTGATTATACTCGCCCTGTTTCAAAGTCACACACTCTTAATGTTTGGAAATGATTTTCCTTGTGGTACGGGTAGTCAAATGTCAGATGTGGGAGAAAAGATGAAAATATAGATATCCAATATGCTGATGATTGCCAGACATATTCTCTGCCACGCTGAGCCCTCTTTAGAATCCAAGTGCTCATGACACACTCTGTGGAGAGCAAAAGAAGTTATTTAAAGTGTATGGGTGCTTTATTCCATTGTACCATTTTACATTGGTTGCTTGGTTCCCTTGATTCTATCTGATTCTATACGCTTCTTTTCCTAGCTTTCATATGCTGCTAGCATAGACCCTCATTGTTAGAATGCACAGCCTCTGACTCTGTTTCATATAAAGTTTCAACATTACCAGTGTTGGTGACATAGTTCACATTGCTTGGAAGTGTTTTCGGCAAGCATTCAGAGCAAGGTACAGCGAGGATGGCAAAGGAAGGTGATATACATATTAAAATTCTTGAAACTTCTTTAGAAATCCATGCAGATGTTTTTCCTGACCTGGTGGCATGGGATTTTCCATAAATCATACCAGAGGGGCCAATTTTCTCCAGGACATGGGATATAACATAGTCCTAGTATGCTTCTCTGGGTGAAGTCCCATGGTCAGAAATACTCCAAGACAAGGGAATCCAAGATGGATGGGAGTTTTTAAAAGGTGAAATATTGAAGACACAAATGCAGACAATTGCAACAGGAAGGAAAAGTGGGAAACATCTAAAGAAACCAGTGTGGCTGCACAAGGAGCTTACAGATCAGCTGTAGATGTAAGAAAGGGGAGGAATATACATGAGTAGCTGACAGTTGAAGAGAGAAGGTCAACAGGCTGATTCCCAAGAGTGCTCACTAACAGTTCCTCATTATCCTGGAAAAAAGTGACAAGGGTTCTGTCCCGGGTCTGTTGTTATTGAACATCTTTATAAATGACTTGGATGAAGTTATTGAGGGGATGCTCATCACATTTGCAGATGACACCAAACTGGAAGGGATAGTCAACGATGCTGAAGACCAAATTTGGACTCAGGTTGACCTTAAAAGATTGGAGAGCTGGGCCCAAACTAAAAAAATATATAATAGATTTCAGTAGGGAAAATGTCAGGTTCTATGCTTAGGCAGGAAGAATGAGCTGCACAAATGTAAGATGGATGACACCTGGCTTTCCAGTAATATGTGTGAAAAGAACCCAGGGGTCTTAATAGACCACCAACTTAATGTGAGTCAACAGTGTGGTGCAGCAGCAAAATAAAATAAAAATAAAAAAGCTAATGTTCTTCTAGATTGCATCAATGGTAGTATAGTGTCCCAGTCAAGGGAAGCAATAGAACCACTCTGTTCTGCCTTGGTCAGACCATGCCTGGAGTACTTTATCCTGTTCTAGGATTATGAGGAATGATTGAGGGAGCTGGGTATGTCAAGCCTGGGAAAGAGGAGTCTGAGAGGAGATATGGTATCCATCTTCAAATATCTAAAGGGCTGCCACATGGAAGATGGAGCAAGCTTTTTTCCTCCTGCTCTGGAGGCTAGGACCCAAACCAATGGATTCAAGTTACAAGAGAGGAGATTCCTACTAAAGATTAGGAAGAACTTTCTGCCAGTAAGAGCTGTTGGACAGGGGAATGGACTGCCTCAGAAGGCAGTGGGCTCTCTTTCATTGGAAGTTTTTAAGCAGAGATTGAATGGCCACCTGCCATGGATACGTTAGTTGAAATTCCTGCATTGCAGAGGGTTGGAGTAGATGAACCTTGGGACTCTTCCAACTCTACAATTCTGTGATTTGATTATTCCTTCTGCATCCACTTCCCAGTGTTGCCAGTGGATAACATATAGTATTTAACTTAATAAAATATTGACACCGTATGCAGTATATGTTTTATTATGATAAATTAATTAATAACCATGAATACCAAACCGATTCAGTAGACAGGAAAACTGCATTCATGGTTACTTATAAATTTATCAGAATGCAAAACAAATATATTCCAACCTCTGTAAATTATAACACCTCTTAATAAATATAAGCATTATTTACAATTACCAAAATTAAGAACAGAAATTAGCAAATAGTTTTGACAAAGCATCCATTATTTCAATAACTAATGAATCATCTAATACTTTAATTAGAAGCTTGCTTGCATAGATTTTTCATTGCTTTCATTTTAAGTTGTAAAAAACATTTTTGCCTAGTTTACTACACATCCACTTCTGCCCCCGGGGGCAAAATTTGTAGATCTGGCAATGCCTGTGACTGGGGTGAAAAATTTCAAGGGACACTTTATGTACAGCTCAGCTTCACCGTGATGTCTCTTGAGCTCTACACTACACTATTCTGAGAACATCAAAAGTTTGCTGGTCAAATGACAGTGGATATATATAAGCAGTCACATGTAACAGCTGGAGAACTACTTTAATTGGAAAGGGTCTCAAGTCGGTATGATAGTTAGATGGATCCCACGATGCAAAGACAGTAATGATACAAAATATGGTATTGCTTTCAAATTTTGGAGGAGGCGCACAACAGGAATTTTATAAGTGTCTGTCAGTCAAGCCTTCCAGAAGTCATTAAGATACTCCAGCCAATATACCTGACTGTCATTCTCTCATCCTTTTAAAATGGTTGTAACTTAAGGTCCTAGTTCTATACTCACCTACTTGGTAGTAAGCCTATTGAACCCATTGTATCGCAATTCATTTCTGCCTTAAAGCTTTACCTAAGGTGACATTTGATCATCTGAAACAGCGCCGTCTACCATGTCTTTCTCATTGAACACAAATACAAAGCGAGCTGCAACCATCAAAAAGAGCATTGGGTTAGCTAGAATTTTGAGAGGCAGTGTCAGTCTGACCGAGCATGCAGGTCAGGAGGTTCTTGTTTAGCTCCTTCGGATAACACTGTTTTAAAATGTGTGTCAAATGCTTCGTTTCATACATTATACACTGGTACCTCGGGTTAAGTACTTAATTCGTTTCGGAGGTCCGTTCTTAACCTGAAACTGTTCTTAACCTGAAGCACTACTTTAGCTAATGGGGCCTCCTGCTGCCGCCGCCAGAGCACAATTTCTGTTCTCATCCTGAAGCAAAGTTCTTAACCTGAAGCACTATTTCTGGGTTAGCGGAGTCTGTAACTTGAAGCGTATGTAACCTGAAGCATATGTAACCCAAGGTACCATTGTAGCTAAGTTTCCATAGATAAGCTGTTCTTCAGTGTAAGTATAGTGGCATGAAAATGATTTTGATGGAGATGAATGTGATGTTAAAACCCTGTGAACTCCAGCATATATTTCAATAGAAATTGGTATGTGCACCGAACAAATCAATAAGGAAATCAGGGGAATTCCATTTGGATCTCTTTTCACTTTTATGGACATCTTTTCTGAGTCATCTTGATTTTAGCAGGTTTGAGAAGCCATGCTGTTGAAGAACATTTGATTATTCGGGGCAGGGGATGTCATGTCAATGGGAAACTTAACTATGCAAGGATAATATTGACATTACAGTTGTTTATCCTGCTAAAGATTGTACCCATATGATTTACACAGTTTTGAAAGAGGTAGAATACAACGTTGAACTAAATTAAATTCAACTGAATTGTGATAATTACTTGGTTTATATTAGCAAGCAGAACAGCTTCTTAAAATTCCATGCTTGCTTAGCATTGAACGATCACACATCATCTTTCTGGAATATGTGGCAAATTCAATGAATGTTGATACATTATGCATTCACTTCACTGAGAAGTCACACTGATTCCAGTGAAACACACTTCAGTCTAAGGATGCTCTGAATTTGGAACCCATTGAGTGTCCGATAAATGTTAATGGAATTCATGTTAGGAACATCGTTTAGAGCCTGGTCTGACATGTGTCTGTTTTGAAGTAAGGGCTGCTGAATGTACTATATGTGATCCATGAGCATGGCTGCACTGTAGGATGCACAGTGAGGAGGCGAGAGTGATTGGGGAAGATTGAGTGGTGCCTCCTGAGAGCTCAGCTTTTCCTCAAGCCTCCCCCTCTCCACCCACAAGTGGAGATTGCAGTGACAGTGGGATATTTGCAGGGAATCCAAAATGCTTGTTTACAAAGCTATTGTACTACCAACCTTACTGTATGCTTGTGAAACACGGACCCTTATAAATGCCATCTCCAACTCCTTGAAAGATTCCATCAACTGTGTCCCCCAAATTTTTTACACGTTACTTGGGAAGACAGGTGAACTAATGCCAGTGTACTGGAAGAAGCAAAGAATTGACCACCACAGTCACTTACAGACTCACTGTTAGAACCGTGTTTATGGAAGATAATCCTATTCGGCTAAGAGTGATCGCCAAAGAAGAAAGAAGCACACAATTCTTCCACCTTGCATTTTACTTCCATCCTGAGGATTACAGAGGAACTGGGTGTGTAGAAAGATGTCTTCTTCTGCTATTTTCATCCAGGTTGTGAACTTGCATGGCAATGATGTTCATGAGTGTCTGGTTGGCAGTGTCAGTGGATAGAGTGGAGTGCTTTGTTTTAGACAGCAGAACAGTTGTTGTCAGCGCTGCCTCAGGTCCTAGCTCACAGAGGACCAACGCCAGTTGCTCTTTATAAACAAAAGTCTTTATTGTGGTTCATTGTTGGTTTGACATCCGTGGCGTGCAGTGCTACGTCTGAGTCCTTAGACTGGCAAAGCTCCGTCTGACTCCTCCCCGCCCATACACCAGTTCAAGACCCGAGCTTTGCCCCACCTTTTCCTCTCCTCCTTCTGCTCCTTTCTCCTCCGGGTCCTCCTGCCCTCTGGGGTTACCTCCTTCCTACTTTCTTCGGAGGCGGATTCTTCTGACTCCTCCCCACCCTTCCGGCGAGCTTTAGGACCTGGCTCCCAATCCTGGTTTTCTGCTGGCCCGCGCGCCTCCACATTTGAACTTGGCGCGCGCGCCCAGCTGCCTACTTTCCTCCTAACGGCTACACTGCTCCCCCCACTGCTTTCTCCTTCAGGGAGGCTGGCCAGACCTGCTCTTCCCTCCGCCCCTCCACTCTCTGACGGAGGCGTGGTCAGTCCAGCCTCTCTCTCTCCTCCTGCAGGAGGCTCTTGTGTTAACCCTTGGGATTCTTCCCCCTCGCTACGCTCTGGTGGGGAAGCTACCCCTGATTTCCAGCTGCCGCTTGGAGACTCCCCACTGGCCCCCCTTGCCCTGCCTTTGGGGGCCCCCTTCTGGGAATCCTCTGATTCGCTGGAGAGATTCATGGAATCTCTCTGATCGCTGTCATACCCTACTGAACTCCCCTCAGATTGTTCCCCTTCGCTCTCCATCTCCTCCTTCCCCTGTGGCTCAGCCCCTGAGCCCATGACATCTATCCCCCCCTCGAAGCCCCCCCTCCCCCTCTCCGGGCGTGGGTTCCGGGCGCTCCAGTGCGTCGGGGGCGAGAGCTGGATACTGTTCGTTGCCCCTGTCGTGTAGCCCTCCCACTGGCTCCAGCCAGTTCTTACTGTGTTCATCGACGTCTATCTCCTCCGCTTCCATCTCTTTGCATTCGTGCTCAAACCCTGTTCCTCACCCCACTCGTCCATGTTTGTCCCACCCTCCGATCCCTCGGGTGACTCTGCGTGCCAAGGTCCCTTCAACCATTTCCGCATCCATTGCTCCTCTGGTTGATCGTCCCGCCAATAGGAGCGGTCAGTGTCGACCCCCGAACAAGATCCCCTTGGTGTGCTCCATCCCGGCTCCGCCTCCTCGTCTGACGAGAACCCTTGGAACGTGCTGGTGGAAAGTGTGGGTGTGAAAAGCCAGTCATCGAAAAAATCAGCTGGCATGGGTTTTTGGGGGAAGAGTGCATGAAACTCGTCCTTGAGATAGCTCTCTTCCAGGGCATAGTCCGGTACCCATCTGTTGGCACTAGCCGGGGTACCCTCCCTGGCGAGGAAATATTCTACCCCCTCTTCCCCCCATCTGGAGTCCAAAATCTCCGTGACCTCATTGATTGGTGTCACCCTCTGTGACTCCCCTCGCTCAGGTGATTTTCTGCTAGGGGCTGGCGCTGACCCTTGTGCCTGAAACCTGTGTGGTGCCTTGTAGGGTGTGAGCACCGACCTATGAAAGACCGGGTGCATCCTGGAACCCTCCGGAAGCGCCAACCTGAAAGCTACTGTATTGATTTGTGCCTCCACTTGGTAAGGCCCCAACTGCTTGTGTCCTAGCTTCTGTTTGGCTAACGATTTGGCCAGCACTGCCTGTGCCGCTAGCCATACCCAGTCCCCCACCTGGATGTCTTCCCCTACCCTCCTGTGCTTGTCCGCCTGCACTTTGTAGGCGTGTTTGGCTAGTTCCAAATGCCTCCTGAGCTGCTCATGTACCTCCTGTAACTCTGCTGCCAAGTGCTCAGCTCCCCCTCGTGACTCCCCCTCCCCCGTCTTCTCAACCCCCGGGAAGGTTCTGGGATGCCGCCCATTGTTGGCGAAGAACGGTGTCACCCCTGTGGACCCGTGCTTTGTGTTGTTGTAGGCAAACTCGGCCAGCGGCAGGTAGTCCACCCAGGTTGAGGGCTGTTGATTCGCGTAGCATCGTAGATACTGCTGCATGATGGTGTTGACCCTCTCCGCCTGCCCGTTGGTCTGCGGGTGTCGCGCCGACGCTAAGTTGATCTTGACGTTCAGGATGCCCAAGAGCTTCCGCCAGAAACTCGAGATGAACTGGCGCCCCCTGTCAGACAGGATGGACCGTGGCAAGCCGTGAACCCTGAACACGTGGTCTATGAACAGCTTGGCAGTTTGTTCCGCTGTGGCTACCTTTGCGCATGGGATGAAGTGCGCCATCTTGGTGAACAGGTCTACGACCACTAGAACCGCTGTCTTGCCTCACGAGCTGGGCAGATCCGTGACAAAGTCCAGGGCCACCTGCTCCCATGGTTCGAACGGCGTCTGTAGCGGTTCCAGCAGTCCCGCCGGTTTCCTGTGCACTGGTTTGGCTCTTTGGCACGTGTCACACCCGGCGACGTAATCTGCGACCTCCCCTCACATCTGGGGCCACCAAAAGTCTCTGGCCACCAATTCCGCCGTCTTTTCCTTGCCAAAGTGTCCAGCACTGGGCGCGTCGTGCAACTGCTGCAGGACTTTCCCTCGGAGGTCATCTCCCGGCACGTAGAGCGCCCCTTTGCGGGTGAGCAGTCCGTCACGTATCTGGAACTCATCGTCCTTCGCTGTGCCCCTTCGCACCTCCTCCATCTTGGATTGCACGAATGGATCCGCCTGTAGCGCTCGACGTACCGCGTCCAGGTCGACGGTGGCTGCAGAGCACGTCCACACTTCCGGTGTGAAAATGTGTTTAGCTGCCGCCGGGGCCGCTTCCTCCAGATACTGCGGTTTCCTGGAAAGTGCATCCGCCATGACGTTGTTGTCTCCCGGGATGTACTCTATCCTGAAATCGAAATCCGCAAAGAACTCCGCCCATCGGATGTGTCTCTGGTTAAGGAACCTCGCCGTGCGCCAGTACTCCAGGTTTTTATGGTCTGTGCGAACTTGCACGGTGTGTCGGGCTCCTATGAGGAAATGCCGCCACGCTTTGAAGGCTGCATGAATGGCCAGCAACTCCCTGTCCCAGATCGTGTAGTTCTGCTCCGACTTGCTGAGCTTCCTGGAGTAAAATGCGCAGGGCCTCCAGTTCTCTTGCGGATCTTGCTGCAACAGGACTGCCCCCACCGCTCTGTCTGATGCGTCAGTCTCAATTCTCAGCGGGTTGCCGGGGTTGACGTGCAGCAGCTGTTCCTCGGACGTGAAAAGACGCTTGAGCCTCTAAAAAGACTGCTCCGCCTGTTCCGTCCAGATGAACTTCTTCTTCTTGGAGCTGAGGGTGTCCGTGATAGCCGCCGTCTCCTTCGCAAATCCCTTGATGAATTTGCGGTAGAAATTGGCGAAGCCGACGAACTTCTGGACTTCCTTCCTGTTACGTGGGCTCTTCCAGTCCAGCACCGAGCAGACTTTGGCGCTGTCCATTGCGAGCCCCTTGTCCAACAGCTTGTATCCCAGGAAATCCACTTCCGTCACGTCGAACTGGCACTTTTCCAGCTTGGCGTAGAGCTTGTGCTCCCGTAGTCTCTGCAGGACCTCCCTGACGTCCTTCTCGTGAGCTCCCTGCGATTCCGAGAAGATCAGGATGTCGTCCAGGAAGCAGACGCACGTCTTGTAGAGGAGCCCCGCCAACACGTGGTGCATAAATTTTTGGAAAGTGTGAGAGCCATTTTGCAATCCGAAAGGCATGACTCTGTATTCATAGGTGCCTAAGGGTGTAAACATGGCCGTCTTCCACTCATCGCCCTCACGCATGCGTATCAGATTGTATGCGCTTCGCAGATCCAGCTTAGTGAAGATTCTCCCCTTCCTCACCGCCGTCAGCAGATCGTCTATCTTGGGCATGGGGAATGCAGTGGGCTTTGTCCTCGAGTTTAAAATCCTGAAATCAACTACAAGTCTCCGTTGGGGCGTGTCTCTCTTCTTCACGAAGAACACTGGACTGCCCCCTACTGCTTTGGATTCTTGGATGAATCCCCGCTTCAAATTGAGGTCTATGTTCCGGAGGCGGCGCGAAACGAGTAATGGCGGTCCTCTTTGCGCAGCGAAGAGGGGCTCCGCAGAAAAGGGTCGTTCGCTACGGCAAAGCGACGACCCATTAAGTTAAACCACGAGCAGAGCGAGCTCGTGGCCGTGGGATCCGGCGGGCACCCAGAGCGACCCCCAAAACGAAGAAGGGACCCCGTAAGGGGCTCCGGAAGCGCGGAGGGGAAGCGGTGCTGTGGATTCATCGCTCTTTCTGCGGGAGTGAAGCCGCGCGGCTGTTACGGATGAGCGCCGACCTTTCTTCCTTTACATTGGATTACAAATCAACTACTCGTGAGTAAGATTCACCTGAGATTGGATTACAAATTTATGAATTCGGCTGAAAGCGGGAGACGAGAAAAAGGAAGTCCGTCTCCCGGTGGTGCTTAGTGATCAAAGGCAAAGGAACTGACAAGCTGGAAGCAGTACAAAAGGGCTTTTAAATGAGAGACAGCATACGTCTGGAGAAGCTGGAAACTGAAAGGAAAGGCAAGTTACCTTTATTTTTGTTTATCTTATTTGGGGATCTCCTCCTCTGCTGGACCTTTAAAATCTTTAAAGACTTGAAAACCCCCAGTCCCGGACTTGCAGCGGGGCAAAAGGCTGCTTTGCGGATACACTTACAAAGTTGAAACGGATACTCAGTGGCATTACTGGTGGATACAATTAAGCAACTGCATTTTGCACCTTTTAAGAAACTATTGTGGCAACATAGAGAGGGCTCTGCCAGAGGGAAAAGGTCTTCTCTAAAGACTATGGTTAATTTACTTAACTGCAGGAACTTTAATGGCGACTGAAACTTTGTTTCTTCTTTCCTGAACTGAACAAAACTCCCTCTAGTGGAGTTTGGGATTTACAATTTCCTGAGAACCAACTTTGTTTTGTCTCTCTGTGGTTTGGTTATTTGCTCTGAGGCCAGTCCTTCCCATGGAACTTTTGATAATTTGACCTTGAATCCAAAGACAGGTGTGGAATGAGCGACCGAGTAAAAACAAGAGCTGCGTCGAAAGCAGGGAAAGGCAAATTGGTACAAACAACTTTGGCTTCCCAGGCTCGTAGATCTTCAGTCCCTGCTGTTCTACAGGCTGTACCATCACCAACAACCCCAGCTGAAGAAGCTGAACAGTTAACAAGCGAAGATATGGCAGCTGGGGGATCTAACATTCTTTTAGAGGAAATGTTACAACAATTTGCAATTTTGAATAAAAAAGTGGACGATCAAACTGCAAAAATTGACTTAGCCACATCTTCAATCACCAAACTTTCCGAACAGGTGGCTAAGCATTCACAAGATATTGGAAATCTAAAGGACGCTGCATCTGAAAATCGAAAATTGGCCGAGGCTGCGAATGAAAAAGCAGAAGCAGCAACTAAAGAAGTGGAGGAACTGAAAGGAGAGGTAAGGCCGCTCCATAAACATATTACTGACCAGCAGGCCTACCTGTCTTTGGTGGAATTGCGAAACAGGGAAAATAATTTGAGATTACGCTCTATCCCAGAGATTGAGAAAGAGGACTTGATTGGCTTTTTAACAGCAGAATTCTCTAAATACTGGGGTATAAACGAAGATACAGATTTCAAAATAACAACTGCATTCAGATTGGGACGGATTGCTGGGAAGGACAGGCCTAGAGACTGTCTGATTATCTTAAGGACTAAGCAGGAGAGAGACAAGCTACTTGACCTACATTTTAACAAAGCACTTGAGATCCAGGATAGAAGAGTACAAATCTACAAGGATATTCCTAAACAATTACTGGATCTCAGATCTAACTACACTGACCTAGTTGGACTTTTGAGAGGTAACGGAATACCATACAGGTGGGAGTTTCCACAAGGCCTTTCATTCAAATACAAAGGAAAGAAGATAAAAATCAAAACGAAAGAGGACAGCCAGAAGTTCCTATACGACAACGGAGAAGACTTGCAGAAAGGAGCGGCAGCTATTTGGCCACCACCAGAGTCTGGAAAAGAGCTACCATCCTCGGACTTGGACAAAAAAGAAGACGCCCAATAAGAGTAACAACAGGTTGATACAGGATGTCTCTGCAGCTGTATAGTTGGAACATTAATGGCGCGAATTCCCCGGAAAAACGCAAAAGGATTTTCCATATTCTAAAGAAAGAAAATTTGGACATAATTTGTTTGCAAGAAACCCATGTGACCAGGATACACAGGAAGGTGTTAATAAATAAAAGATTAGGCCAAGAATTCATTTCATCAGATAGAGTTAAGAAGAGAGGCGTGGTGATCTACGCCAAGGAGAATTTATCACCAAAATTTTTGTTTAAAGACGAACAAGGAAGAATCCTGGCTATTGAAATATCAACTCAAGGAGAGAAAGTTTTGATATTAGGAATTTATGCACCAAATGAGGGGAAATCAGAATTTTATAAGAAGCTGCATGAGACACTACTGGACTACCTGGACTATTCCAACATCATTATGATGGGAGATATGAATGGGGTTGTCTCTACTTTTATGGATAAGTCACAGAATCAGAATCTGACCAAAGATGGAAGACTACCAAAAACTTTCTTTGAACTAACTGACAATATGGATTTGATTGATTTATGGAGGACGAGAAACCCCCTAGGTAAAGAAGGAACTTTCTTTTCTGAGGCCCACCTGTCATGGACAAGAATCGACCAAATCTGGGCAACTAGAGGGCTGGCACCTAAGACTACAAAAATAGAAATCTGCCCAAAGACTTGCTCCGACCACAACGCTTTGAAAATGGAAATGAAATTTACTACTGCCGACTCCTTTAGATGGAAAATGAATGACAACCTGTTAAGAGATCAAGAGATTGTAAAGAAGGCCCAAAAAGCCTTAAAGGACTATTTTGAAATCAACTTGAATACCTCGGTGGAAAAGAGAATAATCTGGAACGCAAGCAAAGCTGTCATGAGAGGGTTCCTGATACAACAGAATACGATCAAGAAAAAACTTTGGAATGGTAAAAAGGACAAGATATTGGAGAAGATAAGAGATGGAGAGAAAAAATTAAGATTGAATCCAAAATCAAAAGAGACTTTAAGAGAAATCAAATTTCACCAGTCACAATATGCGAAATTGATTAACCAAGAAGTGGAATGGAAAATCAAACAAATGAAACAAAGATCTTTTGAATCTGCGAATAAATGTGGGAAACTGCTAGCTTGGCAGTTGAAAAAGAGACAAAAATTAAATTATGTTACCAACTTAGAAGTTGAAGGGAAAAACATTCAGAAACCGGGAGAAATTAGAAAGTGTTTCCAGAAATATTTTAAAAAACTGTATACACAAGAATCCGAGGAAGCAACTGAGATAGAACAATTTTTGAAAGACAACGGCCTACCAAAACTATCTCAAGAGAAGAGATCAATCTTGAATTGTAAAATAACACAACAGGAAATCGAGGATGCCATTCAGAATATGCAACTAGGCAAATCTCCAGGCCCTGATGGACTCACCTCCAAGTACTACAGGATGTTAAAAGACTATTTGATACAACCATTAATGGAGGTTTGCAACCAGATTATGGGGGGAGGGAGGGCACCAGATACGTGGAAAGAAGCATTCATCACACTGATACCTAAAGTGGAAACTGAAAAGACTCAACTTAAGAACTACCGCCCCATCTCACTCCTAAACGTGGATTACAAAATATTTGCGGATGTTTTGGCTAACAGATTTAAAAAAGTATTAAATGAAGTAATCCATAAGGACCAAGCAGGCTTTCTCCCAGGTAGACATTTGTTTGATAACACCAGGAATATTATCGATATTCTGGAACTTTTACAAACAAATATTAACACCAAAGCAGTGTTAATTTTTATTGATGCGGAGAAGGCCTTTGACAACATCTCTTGGAAATTTATGAAGAAAAACTTGGAAAGGATGGGAGTGGGAAGGGGGTTTGAGAATGGAATAGAGGCAATCTATTCTGAACAAAAAGCTAAGTTGATAGTGAACAATGTGGTGACAGAAGAACTTCATATTGAAAAAGGAACACGTCAGGGGTGCCCCCTATCCCCTTTACTGTTTATTTCAGTCCTGGAGGTTTTGCTGAATATGATAAGGGAGGATCGGCAGGTACAAGGAATACGGGTCGGAGCGAAACAATATAAACTGAAAGCATTTGCAGATGACTTGGTTTTAACATTACAGGAGCCAGAACCTAGTACAAAAAGAGTTTTGGAATTGATTCAGAAATTTGGTCGGGTG
Source organism: Podarcis vaucheri (assembly GCF_965113315.1). Lineage (NCBI taxonomy): Eukaryota > Metazoa > Chordata > Lepidosauria > Squamata > Lacertidae > Podarcis > Podarcis vaucheri. Next base: position 66,786,347 of record NC_138767.1, on the reverse strand, counting down.
GCGGGTTTTAAGCTGAACAAACAAAAAACTAAGGTGTTAGGGAAAAACTTGACAGTTACTGAAACAGAGGGGTTTCAGAAGGAAACAGAACTAAACATTGTTAAAAAAGTGAAATACCTGGGGGTCAATCTGTCTTCTAAGAATTTGAATCTATTTAAAGATAACTATGAAAAATGTTGGTCAGAAGTCAAAAAAGATCTAGAAATTTGGTCAAGATTGAAACTATCCTTGTTAGGCCGAATTGCAGCTATAAAAATGAACGTTTTGCCAAAGATGTTGTTCTTGTTTCAAGCCTTGCAGATCGTGGACAGAGTGGAATGTTTTGGAAAGTGGCAGAGGGATATTTCTAGGTTTGTCTGGCAGGGCAAAAAGCCCCGAATAAAGTTTAAAATACTAACCGATGCAAAGGAGAGAGGGGGGTTTGCCCTGCCAGACTTAAGGTTATATTATGAAGCTGCGGCCTTCTGCTGGATGAAAGATTGGATTTTATTGGAAAACACTGATGTCCTAGATCTGGAAGGCTTCAATAATTCGTTAGGTTGGCATGCGTATTTGTGGTATGACAAGGGGAAAACACATGGAATGTTTAAAAACCATATTGTCAGAAAAGCAATATATATGGTCTGGAAAAAATACAAAGACTTATTGGAAAGTAAAACTCCGAGGTGGATTTCACCAATAGAGGCCAAAGCTCGGAAAACATCCAATATGGAGGCATATTGGCCGAAATATTGGGAAATAATAGAAAACATTGGAGGTAATTGGAGGTTGCAGAGCTTTGAAAAATTAAAGGATAAGGTGCAAAATTGGCTACACTATGCCCAAATTAATGAGGTTTTTAAGCTAGATAAAAAAACAGGATTCCAGGTGGAAAAATCGAAACTTGAGACAGAGTTGTTAGAACCAAAGACCAAGGTATTATCGAGAATGTACAACTTGCTGCTTAAATGGAATACTCAGGATGAGACAGTTAAATCAGCCATGATAAAATGGGCTCAAGACATTGGTTACAATATTATGTCTGAGGACTGGGAAAGGTTATGGACCACCGGTATGAAGTTTACGGCATGTAATGCCTTGAAAGAAAACATTATGAAAATGGTATACAGGTGGTACATGACCCCAGTCAAGCTCGCTAAGATATACCATTTGTCTGATAATAAATGTTGGAAATGCAAGGAGGCTGAAGGGACATTCTTTCACCTCTGGTGGACTTGTCCAAGATTGAAGGCCTTTTGGGAAATGATCTATAACGAGTTAAAAAAGGTGTTTAAGTACACCTTTCCCAAGAAACCAGAGGCCTTCCTTCTGGGCATTGTCGGCCAGAAGGTGTTAAAAAAGGATAGAATTTTCTTTATGTATGCTACAACAGCAGCAAGAATTCTCATCGCTAAGCATTGGAAGACCCAAGATTTGCCCACACTGGAGGATTGGCAGACGCAATTGATGAACTACATGGAACTAGCCGAGATGACTGCAAGGATCCGAGACTTGGGAGAAGAGGCAATGGAGGAGGACTGGAAAAAATTTAAAGACTATTTGCAAAAGTATTATAAGTTGTATGAAACATAAGACGCCGTATGATTTGGAACGTTAGCCCCAGCAACGAAATTTATTATCTATGAAATTGATAACATTCATGAAAGAATCAAAGTTTAAATGGGTAAAAACGAAATTATGTTATATTTTTAGAGTAAATGGAGAATAAGAGATTTAAACTTAAATTGCAACTGAAAATATAAAGAAACACACGAAATAAGGGTATAATTTGCTGATAACTTTATTATCAAGAATGCATTATGTGGGAGATGTGGGGAAGTCCAATGGAAATTTGAAATAAGTTGTTGAAATGGTCGTGATTTTCTGTTCTTTTTTTCTTTTTTTCTTTCTATATGTCTATTCTTTTGTTTTTTCTGTAATTTGGAAAAAATGCAATAAAAATTATTATAAAAAAAAACAAATTGAGGTCTATGAACTCCTTGAGTTCTTGCAGTTCGTCCTCAGACATGGAATACAGCTTCCCCGTTGGCAGCTTCGCTCCTGGTAGGAGGTCAATCGTGCAGCCGTAGGGCCGATGAGGAGGTAGCTTGTCCGCTTCTTTCTCGCAGAACACGTCCAAGAACTCCTTGTATTTGTTGGGTACCGCCTGCACCATGCCGAAATGTAGCTGTTGTGCTTCCTCCTTTCCCTCCTCTTCCTTACCGATCTGGATGCAATGTTCTGCGCAGTAAGAGGAGCAGAAGGTCAGTTGCCTCTGGTACCAGGCTAGCGCTGGGCTGTGCCGATCCAGCCAACTCATGCCCAACACTATGGGCGTTTCGGCTAGGTGGGTGACATTGAAACTGATGACTTCGCGGTGATTCCCAATCTGCATCACCATAGGTGGTGTCTGCTGTACCACTTGCCCCCCCCCCCAGCAGCTTCCTGCCATCGACTGTGACGACGTTCAGGGGCAGCGTGGCAGGTAGGAGTGCTATGCTGTGCTGCTTGACAAATTCCTCCCCCACAAAGTCTGCATTGCTGCCAGAATCGATGGTAATAGGAACCTCCAAGATGAATCCATTGGGCAGTTGAAGTGAGGCAGTGAGCTGCACCACTGGTTTGGGCGGGAGGGGGTCTTTGGGCTTCAGAATCGCTGGGGACTGCTTCAAAACCTTGCCTGGCTGGGCCCCAGCGCTTCTGCTTCCAGCCAGGCTTGATCGTTTCCCTGCTGCTCCCCCTCCTGCTGAATTCCCCCTTCAATAATTGCGGAGGCTGCAGTGTGCTGCTGGATCCTCTGGGGACACTCTTTGACCAAGTGTTGTGCACTGTCGCATAAGAAACACTTCCTGTTCCCTCTAGGATTTTTCGGCTTGACTGCTCCTGGCGTTAGGGCTCTGGCCGCTGTCTGAGCCTAAGCAACACCCAATTCCATTGGTTCTACTCCCTCCCCCAAAGGAGGCGTGGAGTGGGCGCGTCCACTCTCCCTGGGCATGAAAGGAGGTGCTTTGGCCGGTGTGCGTGCTAAGCGACCCTCATCTCTGTTCCATGGGCGTTCCTCCATTCTCACTCCTATTGTGAGTGCTCTCTGGACCACTTCTGCAGTGGTGCTAGGTCTATCGCCCCTGGCCAGCTCATCTTTCACGGAAGCGTTTAGCCCCTCCCAGAAGAGACCTCTTACAACCACAGAGTCCTTTTCCCAACGCAGCGTATTCACCAACGCAAAAAACCTGGCATGGTATTGTCTTACTGTTGCCTTCCCCTGCCGCAAACCGTGCATCTCCTTTCTAGCCACGTCGACATCAGTGGTTGATTGAAAACAAGCGTCCATAGCCTTCATAAAGGCGTCCGCATTCTGGAGGGCTGGATCATTGTCGCGCCATAAATTGCGCAGCCAGGATCTTGCTTCTCCATGCAAGTGCGTTATGATAAATCCTACTTTCTCCTCCTCATCCCTAAAGTCCTTCCGAAGCAGCCTGAGCACGTAAACTAAATCAGCTCTGAAATTAGGATACTGCTGCAGGTCTCCGTCAAAATGGGCTACTAGGCTGCCCCCCCCTCTTTGCAAGAGCAATCCCCTCTGTTGCTCTGGGTCCCGGCAGCCCCTCCTTGCCCAATCTTTCCCACCTGGTCTGCAAATCCTCGCAGAACTTCGCTGCTTCCTCCTCTCTCTTCCTGGAAACTGCCAGTTCTGCGTAAAGCGCCTCAACTGCTTTTTCCAGCTGTTCCATCTTCCCTTCTGAAGTCATCTTTGTCTCTCTTCGTGAGCTCGCAAAACACCAAGTCTTGCCCCTCGCTGCGCCAACTCGCGCTGCTAGGGTTAAATTCTTAGGAGACGGAGCTTACTGTCAGCGCTGCCTCAGGTCCTAGCTCACAGAGGACCAACGCCAATTGCTCTTTATAAACAAAAGTCTTTATTGTGGTTCATTGTTGGTTTGACATCCGTGGCGTGCAGTGCTACGTCTGAGTCCTTAGACCGGCAAAGCTCCGTCTGACTCCTCCCCGCCCATACACCAGTTCAAGACCCGAGCTTTGCCCCACCTTTTCCTCTCCTCCTTCTGCTCCTTTCTCCTCTGGGTCCTCCTGCCCTCTGGGGTTACCTCCTTCCTACTTTCTTCGGAGGCGGATTCTTCTGACTCCTCCCCACCCTTCCGGCGGGCTTTAGGACCTGGCTCCCAATCTGGGTTTTCTGCTGGCCCGCGCGCCTCCACATTTGAACTTGGCGTGCGCGCCCAGCTGCCTACTTTCCTCCTAACGGCTACACTGCTCCCCCCACTGCTTTCTCCTCCAGGGAGGCTGGCCGGACCTGCTCTTCCCCCTGCCCCTCCACTCTCTGACGGAGGCGTGGTCAGTCCAGCCTCTCTCTCTCCTCCTGCAGGAGGCTCTTGTGTTAACCCTTGGGATTCTTCCCCCTCGCTACGCTCTGGTGGGGAAGCTACCCCTGATTTCCAGCTGCCGCTTGGAGACTCCCCACTGGCCCCCCTTGCCCTGCCTTTGGGGGCCCCCTTCTGGGAATCCTCTGATTCGCTGGAGAGACTCATGGAATCTCTCTGATCGCTGGCATACCCTCCTGAACTCCCCTCAGATTGTTCCCCTTCGCTCTCCATCTCCTCCTTCCCCTGTGGCTCAGCCCCTGAGCCCATGACAGTTGTGTTTGTCTCTCTGTATTGGGGGGGATTGTACTTCCCTTGTTCCTGCTGGTGTCTGCTGGTAGTGACAGAGAGTGTGTTGGATAAATGTGATTTAGCTAAAACTCTGCTTTCACATGCAGAGTTGGTTAGGAAGACACATGGGAGACAGTGATTCTGTTTTGTAGCATGACAGCCACTTTCCTTTGCTTTCCTGTGCAGGCTGCTCTGTCCTGCCCCCTCCTCACTTCCTAGAGTGGAGTCAGATTGGGTGTTTTTATCTGGAGTCTAGGGTAAAGGTAAAGGGACCCCTGACCATTAGGTCCAGTCATGACCGACTCTGGGAATGTGGCACTCATCTCACTTTATATGACTAAGCCACTTCTGGCGAACCAGAGCAGCACACAGAAACGCCGTTTACCTTCCCGCTGGAGTGGTACCTATTTATCTACTTGCACTTTGATGTGCTTTCGAACTGCTATGTTGGCAAGAGCAGGGACCGAGCAACGGGAGCTCATCCCGTGGCGGGGATTCGAACCGCCGACCTTCTGATTGGCAAGTCAGTCTGACATCAATACCAGGGAAGATTCTGGAGCAGATCATTAAGCAAACAGTCTGTGAGCACCTAGAAAGGAATGCTGTGATCACCAATAGTCAGCGTGGATTTCTGAAAAATAAGTCATGTCAGACTAACCTGATCTCGTTTTTTGACAGAATTACAAGCCTGGTAGATGAAGGGAACGCAGTGGATGTAGCCTACCTTGATTTCAGCAAGGCATTTGACAAGGTGCCCCATGATATTCTTGTAAAGAAGCTGGTAAAATGCGGTCTTGACTATGCTACCACTCAGTGGATTTGTAACTGGCTGACTGACCGAACCCAAAGGGTGCTCATCAATGGTTCCTCTTCATCCTGGAGAAGAGTGACTAGTGGGGTGCCACAGGGTTTTGTCTTGGGCCCGGTCTTATTCAACATCTTTATCAACGACTTGGATGATGGACTCAAGGGCATCCTGATCAAATTTGCAGATGACACCAAACTGGGAGGGGTGGCTAACACCCCAGAGGACAGGATTACACTTCAAAACGACCTTGACAGATTAGAGAACTGGGCCAAAACAAACAAGATGAATTTTAACAGGGAGAAATGTAAAGTATTGCACTTGGCCAAAAAAAAAAAAAAAATGAGAGGCACAAATACAAGATGGGTGACACCTGGCTTGAGAGCAGTACGTGTGAAAAGGATCTAGGAGTCTTGGTTGACCACAAACTTGACATGAGCCAACAGTGTGACATGGCAGCTAAAAAAGCCAATGCAATTCTGGGCTGCATCAATAGGAGTATAGCATCTAGATCAAGGGAAGTAATAGTGCCACTGTATTCTGCTCTGGTCAGACCTCACCTGGAGTACTGTGTCCAGTTCTGGGCATCACAGTTCAAGAAGGACACTGACAAACTGGAACGTGTCCAGAGGAGGGCAACCAAAATGGTCAAAGGCCTGGAAATGGTGCCTTATGAGGAACGGCTAAGGGAGCTGGGCATGTTTAGCCTGGAGAAGAGGAGGTTAAGGGGTGATATGATAGCCATGTTCAAATATATAAAAGGATGTCACATAGAGGAGGGAGAAAGGTTGTTTTCTGCTGCTCCAGAGAAGCGGACACGGAGCAATGGATCCAAACTACAAGAAAGAAGATTCCACCTAAACATTAGGAAGAACTTCCTGACAGTAAGAGCTGTTCGACAGTGGAATTTGCTGCCAAGGAGTGTGGTGGAGTCTCCTTTTTTGGAGGTCTTTAAGCAGAGGCTTGACAACCATATGTCAGGAGTGCTCTGATGGTGTTTCCTGCTTGGCAGGGGGTTGGACTCGATGGCCCTTGTGGTCTCTTCCAACTCTATGATTCTAGGATTCTAAGTCCTAGGCTCTGTGGTTTAACCCACAGTGCCACCCGCGTCCCTTATCTGGAGTCTAGGCAAGGCTAAAAACTCATCGGCTACCCTCAGCGCAGGATTGTTAAAACTATGCTCAAGGTTCCACATGTGTTCTAAAGGCAAGCTGTTTTGTTAAAAGTACCGTTGTCTCTCCATGGCATCCTTTCCCCTTTGATTCTGAACACCCAATATATCCCTTGTGTGCTCCAAATCTGCAAGACCACAGAGATTTTGCTTATGCCCAGACATTGTAACTGGAGGTCAGAGACAATGGGAATTGCAATCCAACATCATCTGAAAGGCCATAAGGTGCCCCATTCCTGTACTAATGCTAGCAGGCCAATTTTTAGCTCTGCATACATAACACCACTATCAACAAACTGTAGTCCACAATTCACAGTAGTCCCAGTAAAACTGGCAGTAGTATATCAGGCTGATTTAAGAACAAATCAGTTACAGATTAAAGCCTCTTTGACAGCCCAATCCACAACCCATTTACACAAAAAAGGGGGGGGAGATTACTGGAGTGAATAAAACATAATGTACTTAACTTTAAGTGCTTTAGCATAACTGAACTGTGGGTTGGGTTAAATGGGAGTGAGTTATTGAGTGAATAAAGATGCAGTCATAAATTACTGACACCATTGCTGAAAACTAATGGAACTTACAACCAAGTAAATATAATTACAGGTTGGGGGAGTGCAAGCTGAAAGGAATCGTGGAATGGGAGATGATGGGCACACCATTCATTTTTCAGAGGTTCTTCAGATTACTACGTCATCTCTTTTTCAGCAAGTCTCATTGCTTTAACAGCTATGAAAGAGCAACTCTGAAAGCAGCATTTCAAACTAGACGTGTTTACCACATTCAATATTTAGAAGAGGAGGAACATGGGAGAGGGATTAATAAAAGCAGAGAAATTAAATAGCAGATGAGTTGACCCTACTGTTCTATGTCCAGAATACGTGGAGACCCTACATGCATGGGATGGGGTTTCTTTGCTGACAAACACATGGAAGGACATATAGAAGGAGATGTGATGTTAGAGTGGAACCAAAAGTGCCAGCTTACTCCAGAATTAACCTCACAGTCCCCTACATATGGGCAATACATGGGTAGGGCTTATTACTTCCTGTCATTCAGATGCCATGGTTCTGTGATTGTGGCCTAAGACTGCATTCACTTTTTAAGCAGCCGTATTACACTCCTAGTTTGTGCTCTGTTTTTCATTGGCTAATACACCTAGATCCTTCTCCTGGTGCAATTGAGGAGAGTTTTATCACCAGTTTGGGATGATTGGGTGCAGATCAAGCCTCGACCACAAATTTATATTCATGTTACATGCAGGGATGTGGGTGGCGCTGTGGTGCAAACCACTGAGCCTTGGGCTTGCCGATCGGAAGGTCAGCATTTCGAATCCCTGCCACGGGGTGAGCTCCCATTTTTTGGTCCCAGTTCCTGACAACCTAGCAGTTCAAAAGCACATCAAAGTGCAAGTAGATAAATAGGTATTGCTCCAGTGGGAAGGTAAACGGCGTTTCCGTGCGCTGCTCTGGTTTTGCCAGAAATGGCTTAGTCATGCTGGCCACATGACCTGGAAGCTGTACGACAGCTCCCTCAGCCAATAAAGTGAAATGAGCACCGCAACCCCAGAGTTGGCCACAACTGGAGCTAATGGTCAGGGTCCCTTTACCTTTACTATTAGGAATGGTGGGATTTCTAGTCACAATAGATCTGGAAAGCACTGCATTGGCTATCTCTGTTCAATGATGATTGATAAATACCTATCATTTATATGAAAAGAATGTCACATTTATTCTCCTAGTGACTATTTATACCAATCCGGTGAGGTGGGTCAGCATTCTTTTTACTGCAGATGGGGAATTGAGGCTGAACAAAATAGCACTTGGTTAAGGCCTCTAGTGACTTCTTGGTGGTAGATGTGGCTCATAGTTTAGTCACATAGATTTAGATGTAACATGAACAGCTAATAGTTTGCAACTTTTAGCTGGAAAGATTAGTGTGATTTCTCCCCACAGAAAGCAGAAATCATCTCATAGCTGCAGTATTGTTATTTAGACACACACACACACACACACACACACACACACACACACACAGCTGGTCTCCTGTGAACCACCAATCATTTGCAAGATGACCACTGAGCTTCCTTGCAGCTTTCCCAAGGCCAGCCTTATGCTGGGAGAGTTGTCTGCCTTTAGGGATAATAGTAGGAAACCCAATTACTACCTCCCAGCTGAGCTCTGGTTCCCAGGAGTCCGATGGAGAATATCTATTAGAAAGCCAGATACAAATACTAGAAATGTGAATATAAATACAGATGCAAATAAAAGCCACTGCACACAGACCTAGTTACAAAGTGTGAGATCAGATCCTACCCTTGTTTGTTCAGAAGTAAGCCATGCCCCCCACTTCCTTGTAATATTTGTCACTGTCTCCTGCTCCTTGTATTAAGCACACAACTTAAACTGGGTCCGCAGTTCCCATGTATGCTATGCTAACACTCCAGCATGAAACCTGGCCAGGACTCAGACATGGAATGGGAGGAGCGAGATACACCTGGTCGAGCCAGCACTAGTAATGGAAGCACTGGACTCATTAGCATGTCTGAATGTGACCACCATGAGCCCCTAGAAAACAAATTGAAAAGGATCCCTAGAAATAAGAATCCTTGATTATGCAGGGTTCTATATGGTGCAGGGAGCCTGAATAAGTACAGTAGGCTCCTCCTTCAGACATTTGCCCTTCAGGTAAGGGGGACCTGAAAAAGCAAGGTGATGCATTGGAGAGGCAGAACATTGTACGCCTTCATTATATGCCTTCATTATATACTTTTAGGCACCAGGCAAAAACATTGCTTTTTAATCAGGCCTTTAGTTGATCTTATTGACATCCAACACCCTTTTAGAATGTGGGTTTTTTTTTGGGGGGGGGTATTGGGTTGTTGTTTTTGGTTTGATTTTATATGTTGTGGTCTTGTTTGTGAACTGTCCTGAGACCTCCAGGCATAGGGCGGTCTATAAACTGAACAAACAACAACAACATACCAGCACACCCTCACTCTCCCTCACACAATGTTCATTACATGAAGACTCAAATGTCTGAATAGGATTTCTGTCAAATCAGTTCCTCATTGACCTGTCCATGGTCCTGAAGCTCTTGCATCTGACTTTCCTTGCAAATTGCACTATAATCTGGCATTCCTGCCTTAATATGTACTGTACCTTCCACTTTTTGTACTCTTGGATCTCAATTACAGCTTGCCTTCTACCTGCTTCACTGGTTCTTGGTCATCTCATCAGCTTAGAGGGGCTGACAGTTTGTTGTTGGGCATCTGTCTCGGAAGATAATGGAGGACTGTGTCTTTGACAATGAAGTTAAACTGTTGGAAGGTTGCGGCGCCTGCTGTGGTTGTCGAGACCGATAGGGAAGAGACATGTTTTGTTGCAGCTGGGGCAAATGAAGGCGTCTGGTTGTGCTGCTGCTGATGCACTATGACGTTTCTTCTCTCTGTGGTCCTCCCAGCCATCATTCCTTCTCTGGTCACTGCTATGGATACACAACCTGACTCCAGGCACTGCGGTCATCTGCAAGGGATTCCCACACAGCAGGGTTGATGTTGCCAACCTTCATACCATGTTTGCAGACATTTTTGTAACACAGAGTTGGTCTGCCAACAGGCCTGGTGCCTGAACCAGCTCCCCATTGAGCATGTCCTTTTGAGATCCTGCCATCTTCCATTCTGTGGACATGACTGAACCAACATAGATGTTGCTATGAGAGGAGTGCAAACATGCTGGGAATGCAGGCTTGGGAGAGCACATCTTTGTTTCATTTTTTTTCTTCAAAAGATATTTATTAAAGTTTTTAAAGTATAACAATGAAAATGAAAAATAAAAAGTAACAAAATACAAAATACAACATAAAAACAGTTAAAAAAACAAATAATTTTCCATAACATATCTTCCTTACGCTTATTTCCCCAGACCTCCTCATACCTCCCTTCTTTGTATTCCACTTCAATTTGTTAGTTCAGCAAATCCTTACCATTAAGCTTTTACCCATTTGTAAACCTTTTTTTCGTATCTCCTAAAGCATAACAGCTGGAAACCCCTTAGTTTCTATCCAACATCCTTCTAACATTCATTAATTTTACAATATTTCTGTAAATAGTCTTTAAATTTCTTCCAGTCTTCTTTCACCAACTCTTCTCCTTGGTCTCGGATTCTGCCAGTCATTTCTGTCAATTCCATGTAGTCAATCACCTTCATCTGCCATTCTTCCAGAGTGGGTAAATCTTGTGTCTTCCAATACTTTGCAATGAGTATTATTGCTGCTGTTGTAGCATACATAAAGAAAATCCTGTCCTTCTTTGTTTCAATCTCTATCCTGCCATGTGATACCCAATATTTTCCTGGCACAGCACATGTGGAAGGCACTGAGGTGTCGTTCCTGGCAGTTGTAAGTTATCCACGACTCACTTCCATAAAGCAGCATGCTCAACATGCAAGCCTGGTAGACCTGGCAGATCTTCATCTTGGTATTGGACATCAGCATCACATTCTCCCATCCCATACCCTTTTGGATAGGCAAGCCATTGTTGTAGCTGCCTTGCCAATATGCTTTTCCAGCTCAAAACTGATGAAGTTGTTGCTGGTTATGGTGGAACCTAGGTAGATAAAATTGTCTACCACCTCAAGCGTGTGGTCACCAATGCTGATGCATAGAGTGCTGGTCAAGTCCTGATCCAGGATGTACCATCTGTATTCTATGGGAATTCCAAGGGCCACAGGAAGCCTTGGTTCTCCCTTTCTGAGGACAGGTACTATAGAATGTTCCAGCCTTGGGAAAAGAGTGTCAGGTTATCCCTTGCTGACCTGTGGAAACTCTTCCAGCCCTTGCCCTCCTGACATCAAAGCTCTGACATCATTAGAACTAAGAGCAGGTGTTCTGGGGTACATATTGGGAGCATGCTGGATGAGGAGCAGGAAAGGCTTATATTTGAATGATTCAATGGGAGGGAAATAATTTATTTATTAAGTTCAAAAAAAGGACAGAGGAGTAAAAGAGTGTTTCTCTGCTCACATTACTGTCCTGCCAGTGTGTTGCATGAGATGCACATTATGATTGCATCCTGTGTTTCAATTTACCTGTGATAACACGTCAGGAGAACCTATACTTCTACCCAATTCATTGATTCTGCCTACTAATGATAGCTACAAATTATTACATGAACCTCTGCATAATCATATAATCTGAACCTTCCCTATGCATGGCCATATATGCATAAAACTTTGGGGATAATTGCTTGACCTGTTTAGATATTTGCTATAGTTAGGGGCATAAAAAGGAGACATGAACAAATAACCACAAAAATATTTGTCAAAGGAACGTCTTTTGTTTTGATTTGCTTTCATATGTGTTCTTGAATATATCTAAGATTGCTCTGCTGAAATGTATTTGCCAGCCAAAAGGGGAAGAAGGGTTTGCATTACAATACACTTCAGATGTGTATTTCTCTCCATTAATCAAGAATCAAGCAGAATATTAAATACAACCTTTTGCACCAGATACCTGTGGGCTTGTGGAACAACACTGTATACATATTTCAGATTTAAGCCCGTCTCTTACAGTAATGGAGTGGAGATGGAGTGGAATGCAATAAAGGTTTTAGCACCATGATGAGTCTAGAAGAACTACTTTATTCATAGGTAATCAAATCATGGGGGAATTATATATAGGTCATCCTAAATGCATGCCAATAAATCCTTTATATCTCATCCATACAATCATGCTGACCGTATATATTACAGGAAAACTGTTAGAAATGATTTAAAGCATTTTAACTATTTTATTAATACAATTTTTCATTTCCCCCCCTCCTGTAAAATCTGACTACCTTTGCTGACAACACAATGCAGCTATATATGTGTGCTACAGAAAGATCTACAATGCATAATAATTTTTTAGAACTCTGTCCTGCACAACAGTGAGGATTTAATCTGTGTGGTGGATTATCATCCTCAGGGGAACTCTCAGGCTAGCACTAGTGGGAACCTTGTTTTATGCTCAATAGTGCACTGGTTTGGAGGGGGTTTCATGATTAAATAGGGGAGGTGAAAACTTACTCCCCTACCCTTTACATAGGGGAGATTTCAAGGGCAGGGAAAGCAAAACCTAATAGCCTTCACCACCACCACCCCCAACGCTTCTTTGTTGCCACCATTTTGAACTGGTACTATTTAACATCAGAATGTAGCATTATTCTAAGGAGCATGGAGGGTGGGGCCCCCACCTCAGTGGAACCTTCAATTTCGCTTCCATAATTAAAATGAAATCAGAAAGGGCTTTGAGGATGCTGGAGGTTTCTGTCAAACACAGCGTCTCTGTTGTCTGAGGTTGCCTAAGATACAAGTCTTCTGTTTGTACTGATTAATATTCATCAAACTTCCATATGATTTCCTGTTAATCACTTAAAGGTATCTAATATTTTCCAGTTTTAAAAAGTCTGATGAATGCAGAGGTGATTCTTTTATCTTTCTTTCTTTCTTTTGGATGGGTGAGTTTTATAGATTAGGGTTTTTTTCTTGTATAGATGTCATGAATTCAAAACTTAGTACTGTGTGTCTATATCCAATCATTTTCCCCCTCTGTGGGCCTCACTTCACTAGCAATCAACCTGAATTTCTTCATAAGATTCTCTCTAACATACATAAGACATTTTGAATCCTAAGTATTATGAATACTTGATCTATTTAAATGGATAATGTATTTGTTCAAACATCACTAAAAGAATTCACTTAGGCACTGAGGTGTTAAAAGTATGGCTGAGGACTGATTCGTATAACCACTTAGCAAGGTATTGACATGAGGACAAAAATTTTACGTGAATAAATAGGCCATCACAAAGAAAGCCACCAATGATCATACTACAATCATTTGTATGAATAGCCCAGTCTTGTTAAGTGGGCCTAATTGGGAATGCACTGAAGAAGCTTTGTGTGCATTATAGTTCACAGGTACACTGGAGAGTTTTGCTTTCATGAAGGCAGTTGAATGTCATTTCATTATACATATGTGAGCCTTTATAATAGACTAGGGCTAAGAGAGCTGCTTGTGTCCATTGCCAAGACAACACAGAAGAAGACTCAAGAGACAGAGGTAACAGTTATTCAAATAGCGCAGTTTGTTAGAGCTGTTAGGTGCTGATAGCGCCATGTTGCAGGTTCAATCACCGAATGGGGCAGCTGCATAGTTCTGCATTGCAGGGGGTTATATTATAGGACCCTTAGGGTCCTTTCATGGGGACGTGGGTGGCTCTGTGGTCTAAACCACTGAGCCTAGAGCTTGCTGATCAGAAGGTCGGCGGTTCGAATCCCCACAATGGGGTGAGCTCCCGTTGCTTGGTCCCTGCTCCTGCCAACCTAGCAGTTTGAAAGCACGTCAAGTGCAAGTAGATAAATAGGTACCGCTCTGACGGGAAGGTAAACGGCATTTCCGTGTGCTTCTCTGGTTCTCCAGAAGCAGCTTAGTCATGCTGGCCACATGACCCAGAAGCTGTACGCCGGTTCCCTTGGCCAGTAAAGCGAGATGAGCGCCGCAACCCCAGAGTCAGCCACGACTAGACCGAACAGTCAGGGGTACCTTCACCTTTAGGATCCTTTCTAACTCTGCTGTTCTATGATTCTATGAAATATAATATTAGAAGATCTGCAAAACAGTAAACCAAATTATGTACATGAAGGGTTTAAACTGACATATATGAAGGAAGCATCCCTCTATACCCTTGGGCATTCAAATACACATATTTTGTGACTCCTCAGAAAGGGATTAGGAGACAATTCTAACTCTCAGTGAAGTGAGCCTTGGGTATATGAACCCAACATCTGTTCCCAGGCCGCACTAAAGGTAAAGGACCCCTGGATGGTTACGTCCAGTCAAAGGTGACTATGGAGTTGCAGCACTCATCTCACTTTTCAGGCCAAGGGAGCTGGCGTTTGTCTACAGACAGCTTTCTGAGTCATGTGACCAGCAGGACTAAACCACTTCTGGTGCAATGGAACGCCATGATGGAAACCAGAGTGCACAGAAATGCCATTTACCTTCCTGCCACAGCGGTACCTATTTATCTACTGGCACTGGTGTGCTTTCAAACTGCTAGGTTGGCAGGAGCTGGGACAGAGCAATGGGAGCTCACCCCATTGTGGGGATTTGAACCACTGACCTTCCAGTCAGCAAGCCCAAGAGGCTCAGTGGTTTAGACCACAGCACCACCTGTGTCCCTGCCAGGCCACACTAACTAAGGTGTTCAATGTCAGGTCTTAAGGGCAGCCCGAAGGATCCCCCAAGCTAAAGGCTGCAGAACATGACTCAAAAATACGCTCAAACCCCATAGTGCCTTCAAATAAGTTCTTACATTCCTTTACCTGCCCATACTCAATGCCAAACATACTAAATAAGTACATTGAGAACAATTCAGAGATACCTGAATGGTGGACAGGGCAGTTAAATATGATGTAAATATCTATACTGAAATATAAAAATTACTCACAATTGCCTGTGTGTGTAGGAACCTGAGTGATTACTGGTGACAAGAGACAACTGAAGATTATCAGGAGGAGGAGAAAGAGTTCTTTATGCTGGGTTCCTTTGTGTTTTGGTAAACTTCCTAGCTTCTGGGTAAACTCTACTGGACAAGTTCTACTGGAATAAGTCAAAATAAGTCACAGTTGCAGTGGGAAGCAATTCCCTTAACACATTTTAACTTAATTCCCCCATCCACACAACCCTAAGTAATTTGTGCTCTAGAAGGGCTTATTTCAGTAGATTGCAGATGGGTACAGAGATATTTGCCCGGAGAAAGCATGACAATAAATAGGAAGTTTGACATGAGTGGAATCATAATTTAATCACTTGTTTCTTGCAAAAAGATAACTAAAACAACATCCAATGCAATAAATGATGCAAAAAACCCCAAAACAACCCAGCAGCAACTCAGTGTGTGAAGCGATGAAGAGTAATTTGGTAGCATCTGAAAACTACTTCACAAGGATTTGAACTATTTGATCTGTGGGTGTTTTCTATTTTTGTCACCTTTTAATATGAACTCCTCAAGAAATAATCTTGTCAAGAAGACGGCTGCTTTGCTGTAAAAGTACTTACATATTCTCATTAAAGATATGTCAGTTTCAGACACTTACTGCTCCATGTTTACTTCAGGAAAATCTAGTAAACCTTGGCCTTTTAGGGATTAGTTATTACAGATGTGTCTGTTTTGTGCCATTTTGTCAGGGTTGCTAAATATAAGAATCTGAAAGATGATCATAAACTTGAGTCAAGCCTACTTGGGCAACCCAATGGGGAGCATTTCTGATTCTTAAGCCAGTGAATGGGAGTTTCATGGCACAAATTGGCCTCAAAAAAAGCCCAGAGTCTTTCCCTTCCAGTATTTTGCTTCCATAAGTGGCCAACCAGATTTCACTGGGAGCTGAAAAGTGTTATGTACTAAAGTTCTCACCCTGGGCCAGCAGGGGGATACTGTAGATAGTTATGCAAATAAGGGATCGAAAATGACATTCAGTGATTGGATGGTTTTCGAAAATTGTTACAGTTACATTGTACTGGAGCTCTATATAAGCAGGCTGACTGAACCCTTCAGTTCAGTTCGGTTCTGGCCTGTGAATAAACAAGAGCTGTTTGAAGAATTGCTGTGTCGTCTGATATGTTCACCCACAACTTAACAAAAATTTCCTCACACCCCATGAAATTAGTGGGCAAACATCTGCAGCTTTGACGGCATTTTGAGGGGTCGGAGATAGAAACTGTGTAGCTGAGTGGGTCTTAGCCTTCTTTAAATTAATAAATATCCTGCAAACACTCACAGCAGTGGAAAGTTCTCGGTCCTCAGGGACTACAATTATCATGCCATTTCATGGGCTTTTCAAAAGACGTAATAGCAATAAGAGTCCTTCAAGTTATTTATATTTCTCCTACCCCCCCCCAATGACTGGTGTCCATTGGGTCTAGTGGGGTGAAGGGGGGGCAGCTAACTGTACGCATGCACAGCTTTCAACTCCAGGAGCTGCTTTTGACTCCAAACCTAAAGGAAAGGCTAATAAAAACCCTGCTCATTTTTCCTCTGCAGCCTAATATATCCAGTTAAAAAAAAACCCAACTTTGTCCTAAGGATGAAAATAGTGATGTCATATTCTGCCACAAAAGTTTCTTTTATATTTTTTCTACCTGAAGACTGATTTTTCTACCAAAAGATACAACTTAGGGAGTTCAATTCTGATTATAAATATCCAGCCCTAGTCCCCCGCCCCCGTCTTTGTAAGACTAAATAAGCACTTTAGCAAACCACACACACTGACTAAAGTGTTCTTGAGTATTACCTTTCACAAAGACTATCATCCACATTATTTTCTGGCCTTGACATATGCTGACAGTAACTGAAGAGGCAGGGGCATTTTGTGTGTAACCCCAACCTGTGGAATGACTGACTAGGGGCAAAAAAAGATGTAAAGTTTGTTCCAGCACTAGTTTAAACTTTTAAAGCAGAAAACCTTTTATGATGTTTGTTGTGCAGGAACTGAGGAAGAGTCATAATTGTTGACAGTGTTGCCATTTTTAGAGAACTTTCCACCCTGCCACAAATTTCTGTTTCTTTCTGTGTTTAGTTAAGGTTTCATAATGTGATACACCTTGGAACATCTATTTCACTGTTGTTGCTGTTGTCATTGTGCCCATCCTAGTATTCAGCCATATATTATCAAAATATTTACTCAAGTACTGTTAAAAAAAATTAAAAAAATTAAGACACCATTCCATTTGTTATGACAGTGGAATTGTTGCTAAGTAGTCAAACAAGAACACCCGCACAAAGAAAAGAAAATCAGGCAATTCATGAAACTAGAGGGAATTTTAAAATAAGGATCCTTTTCCATATGGATTAGCATTAGTTTTAAAGTTGGAGCTCTTTGTGTCTGCCTTCATTGTTCATGTGGAAACTTTCTTTCTGATGCTGCCTCCAAAACATGTTGTGTAGTGTGTGTGCCTAAAAGGAAATTTCTTGTATCCTCAAGTAAACAGGGGCTTCAGCTAGCCCTTTAAAGCTAAAGTCAATAGTACTTTTTGATTGAATCCCAAGGGATGAAGAATGAGACTTCCTGACACTTGTGAGGACAGACAACCATTTGTGAAAGCAACGGTGGAGTTCAGAAGACAATGCATGACATTTTCAGAAGAGCGCTACAACATGACTAACTGTTGTAAGACATTGATTTTTGTGTGTGCTTCATTTCCTGAATTAGAGAACAAACTTGTTCCAGCTTGAGTAACCCTGGCTGAGATGTTAGAAGAATCGAATAAACCCATTTACAGTGTGCTGAGCAAGACCCAAGGTGATCAAAACAATTGGTTTTTGTTTTGTTTTTTTCACATGGACTTTTCTTCCTCATCTTTGCCTTAGTTTTGCTGAAGTATAACCAAACTCATCCATGAGTCAGAAGGTCATCTCTTTTATGTATCTGCAGCTTCCATCCACTAGACACTGACAGGGGGCTTCCAAACCATACCTGAAACGTGATACATGAAGAAGAAGGAATAAATACAGTTGTATGTTGTTCAGTGACAACAGTGTAGACAGAAGCACCCAAATCAGCAACCTGCTTCTTGTGTGACTGATTACACGTCAAACACTTTAAAAAAAAAGTTTGAAGGTGAGCTTCCTTGTGGTGCTTTGAGAACCACCGTTCTATAACTATCCTAATCAGTCAGATCTTTAATTTACATAGCTGAGAACTGGTGAGCCTTGTGACGTTAACATATGAGAGTGCTAGAGGTGAAATAGTTAAACTGGTTACCCAATCAGACCCCGGGGGGTGGAGTCAGAGGGACTATAAAACCAGCTCTGGGAGGGGCAAAGGAGTTCATTGGGAGGATGGTTGGAGTGGGAGTGAATTGGGATAGAGTTTGTGGGTAGGTTGAGTTAGTGTAGCGAAATAAGCTGAGTCAGGAATAGTTAGGGGCTAGGAAGACAAGTAAATATCTGAGAGGTGGTTTAGTGAGGGAGAGCAGGTAGTGGAAGTTATAGGTCTGGATAGGCACCCCATGTTTGTACTTGATCGATGCAGTTTATGAAACCACATGCTTGTTAAACTGCAATAAATAAACAAAAGTTTAGGTTCCAATTTAACCCTGACTGGACTCAGTATTGTACCAGGTAGGGCCTGGGTGGTGGCAGCGGGAAATCAAGTGGTGGCACAGGGATCAATAGACGGTGAAACGTCCGGGGACCCTGTGTGATCGCCACAACCCTCAGATATTGTTGGATTATTATGCCCAACAACCCTAGCCACTGGTTATGCTCCTTGGGGCTGATGGAAACTGGAGTCCAATAACATTTGGAGAAAAGGGTCTTAGCTGAAGTTTCAGGAAGAAAAGTGCTACAGTGGAGAAGAATGATAATGAGTTGGGCAGACACTCACTGAACTTCAACTTTTCCTTCAGTACTGACTTAACAAAAGCAATGACAACTCAGTTTCTTCCTCAGACCTCCACCGGATATTCTATGCTGGTGAGAAGCAATGAGATCACATGTTTGTTAGCAATCTGCTTTAATGATACTTCCTGGTCTCAAACACAGGATGAGTAGAAATCCTCTGAGAAATTTAATTATTCATATACAAACACTTTTGGATTCCCATAAAGCTCTTCGGATGTTTTGCCCAAACATGAACCTTTCAATTGGTTTCCAAATGTTGCTTTAGAATCAGGCATGACCAAACTTGGCCCTCCAGCTGTTTTGGGACTACAACTCCCATCATCCCTAGCTACCAGGACCAGTGGTCAGGGATGATGGGAATTATAGTCCCAAAACCGCCGGGGAGACAAGTATGGCCATGCCTGCTTTAGATGGTATTAATTCAGCAGTAAGTAGTAATAATGTAAAATGTAGTCCTCTGTAACATGTGAAGGCATGCCTTTTTGTGTTTTTCTGTGCATCGTTCCCTTTCCACCCAACTGAATTTCCACTTCAAACTTCTCTGCAGAAGTGTTGTGAATCAGTTCAAGCGATTTAAGCAGATTGTTATTTCTCATTGAGCTTTAGATCCATTCATTATGGGTAGTTTCCCTTTAATCTCAAATACAATCCACTCAGTGTGAAAGTACACAGCTTTCTTTATTTTGTCTGGAAAACTAAATTGTCTTACAGCTGATAATGACTTGTCAAAGCTGATTGTAATTATTGAATGACAAAGAAGGCAATCTCGGTATAATTATGACATGCATACATACCAAACGAATGCACAACATTTTCATTTATCCCCTCACAACCCCCCACTTGTCTTTAACACGGTATTTCTCCCTTAATACTTTAAACCATGTATGTCAAGAATCTCTTTCTTTTGGAGAATAGTGAAGAGGCTGTTCATCGGACTGGTCCCAGGAGTATTTACCCAGTGCTGCATATTTTTTTTTTGAGTGAACAAAATATTTGAAAACTACTTTACTCTGCTAGAAAAATGGTCCATTTAATCAGGCATTGTCTCTCTGTCCATGGCCAGCTCCAGCTGCTGCAAAGCAAAGGGCTCATACCAAATCATTAATCCTGTCATTCATTGTCAGTCTGTGCAAAATATTCCATATTATTTCTGTGGATATTTTACCTCCCTTCCGGGGGGGGGCAGCCGTCCACATAAGAAGATATGCAGCTCCCCCAAAACAAATTCAGTCCCTGCCATCTGCAGGTACAGTTGGGATTTGGGAAATATTTCTGCTTCAAACCCTCGAGAGTCACTACTCCTTGGACAATACAGCATTAATGCTCTGACTCAGTATGAAACCACTTCCCAATTTTATTAAAGCTGATCTGTGACTTGCCCCCACTTAACTGCCCCACATTTCAAGACCCCACAACCCAGGGCACGCTGTGTCTTAAGGAGGCTTTAGCAAACAGTTATCTCCTGTTGTCTCCTTGTTAGGGCAACCCGGTCATAGCTTAAACCACCAGATGGGTATAACATTTTATTTTATTTTTTGGCTTCTCCTTAGCAAAGTGTTTGCTGAAGAGAGCCAGGTGTTATCAACCACTCATGAGCCCATGAGTTTTGTGATGTAGTGAGGCAGCCAAACCATAAGATTCTCCTTTTGTGGACCCCTCCAACAAATGAGCCTTGAGAGATTGGCTAGGGGAGCCCTCCTTTTCTTACCTTGAAGCTACAGGGCGATGGTTTACAATCCATTCCAAACACAGTGGATGTGTCCTTCCCACCTCCTTCTCAGTAGCCAGGTATAACCAACTGCTATGTGAGAGAGAAGAGAAAAACACCATCACATGTCTGCTCATGGACCAGCTCAGAGTTTCTGCATATGTTGTTCCACTTGCTCTTGCTCAGAAGAATGAAAGGAACAAATAAGAGAAGCTTGAACAGGAAGTAAAAATAACTTGGTTTAACTGTATACAACTGGAGCAATGGACAAAGACGTAGTAAAGGGGAAACAAGAAGTGCAAAGAATATACAAAATTTGAAGAAGAAAAAAGATTATAAAAAGGGGAGATAAAGAAGAAAAAACAGTTATAAAAGGGGGAACCAGTGAAATTTATAAAATATTAGTAGAAATGGAGGCTCAAGAAGGATCAATTAAAAGAGGTGTGGGAAAAGGAGACAACAGAGCAGAGAAACAAACTTTGAAAATGTTGTCTATAAGAATAAAAAAAATATATTATAAATTACTTTGGAGGTGGTATTTAATGCCGGTCAGATGAAATCAAATAAACAAGGAACAATCGGTGTTATGTTGGAGGGGATGCCAGGAAACCGGGAATTATGTTCACATGTGGTGGGGGTAAACAGGTCCAATTTTGGGGGGCAAAGGGTGTTTAAGGAGATAATAGAAATCACTGGGTTAAAGCTGATCAAAAGTCCAGAGGTAGCATTATTATCAATTTACGATGGGGTGGAAAGTTCACAGGCTATGAAGGACTTGCTCACAAATTTACTGGCAGCTGCACAAATTATGATAGCTAGGAAGTGGAAGAGGCAAGCAGAATTTAAAATGGAAGAATGGTATAAAGAGGTGTGGGAGATAGCTATTAATAATAAATTAACATGTGCCATTAAGGTAAAATGGGGAATACACGGGAGAAATGATTCAGCGGAGACATGGAAGGTGTTTGTAGAATTTGTACTGTTAAAATGGAAAGGGGTCAAACCATTGCAAGAGATGTTGAAATTTTGGGAGGTTGGAAAGTTACAATGGAATGGTCTCGGTGGTGGGGTGCACATTTTCTTATTTCTTTATAGTTATTACTTTGTCAAAATAAAATTTAATAAAATTTAGAAAGGAAGAAGAATAATGAAAGATTACCCATATATGAGAAGCTTGTTTCTTTTTATTTCTGTACTACTTTTTGTCTGAGTTCAGAATTTTAAAGTTCTGCGTTCTCTTCCCTCCCAACTTTTTAGTCTCTTCTCTTCCCCATCAAAAATATATTTATCAATTTTTATGTATGAATGTTATGGACTGCTTTGGGGATTTCAGTCAAAAAGAGGAATATAAATTAAGGAAGGAATCAACACTGTGTCTCCAACATATGGTCATGGTGGCTTGAGCTGATGGAAGTTGGGAGTCTTTTAGAGTTTGTTACTGTAGGTCCACAGGTTCTCCACCCCTGAGTTACAGATCAGAAGGATAGATTATCCAAACAATTGGCCAAAACAAGTGACAACCTTATAAATCAAAAGTAACACCTTGCATTCTCCCAGTGCTCTCCCCAAATGGGAGACGAGAGCCTAGAAAACACAGACCTGAAAAGAGACTGCCAGTTTGACTTTGTATACTGTGATTTCTCTTCTCCTTTCTTTCCCCCATTCTCTCCTCCGTTCTGTAGATAACTCACTATCTATGAACGAAAGCTTGTCACTTGTACTTAGCAAATGGACTGCAAAACTGTTGCTAATTTCTTTTCCTCAGTCTTCCAGAAGAAAAGAAAGTGCTGATGGTCTTCCATGGGAATCTGTGTCTTTTCCTCCTATTAACCCAATTCAGTTGATGAAGATGAAGTGTCACAACAATTGGTTACAGTGTTCATTGTTGGCTCGGCACTCTCAAAAGCTTGCAACAGCAGTATGTCTCTTCCAGTGTGTGCTTCTCACTTGAAAGCCAAGAATCTTTGGATGAAAACTGAAATGAACATTTTTTCCTAGTGCTGTTTTTTTCCTGCAGGCTTTTTTTTGGTAAAAAAAAACAAAATATTTAAACTTCAAATTACTTAGCAGCTTCTGCCAAGAACATCCTTGTTTTCTGAACCAGCCTCATGGATGCTTGTCAGAATAGTGTTGGGGATTATGCATGTTAACAGTTGCTTTGTAACTAGTGAAGCAAATTAAAAACATTGGACCAAGATTTTCATGAATACAGTGGTACCTCTGGTCAGTGGTGTAGCGTGGGGGGTGCCAGGGGTGCCGGCCGCACCGGGCGCAACATCTGGGGGGGCGCTTGCTGCCTCCGGAGTCGCCGAAGAGCCTCGGGCGCAGGCTGTAGCGGAGCCGCATGTCTCGCGGAACCGCCGAGCTGTGCGCGCGTCCGGGCTGAAGGCGCCCAGCAGGCAGCGGCTCTCAGCGCTCGCCGCGGAGGACGCGCCAGGCAGCCCCTCTTCACAGCCCTGCCTCTGCCAGTGCTGCTGCAGCTGCTGGGCAGTTGCATTTTCCTCGCCTCTCTGCCCCCCTCCTCCTCCGGGCAAGCGGTGTTGTTTGGGCGGCAGCGCCAGCGGCAACTCGCGGGTTAGGGGGGGCGCAAATTACTTGCCTTGCCCCGGGTTAGGGGGCGCAAATTACTTGCGTTGCCCCAGGTGCTGAGAACTCACGCTACGCTGCTGCCTCTGGTTACAGACGCTTCAGGTTACAGATGCTTTAGGTTACATCCTCTAACCCAGAAATAGTACCTCGGGTTAAGAACTTTGCTTCAGGATAAGAACAAAAATCGTGCTCCGGAGGTGCGGCGGCAGCAGGAGGCCCCATTAGCTAAAGTGGTGCTTCAGGTTAAGAACAGTTTCAGGTTAAGAATGGACCTCCAGAACGAATTAAGTTCTTAACCCAAGGTACCACTGTATCTGAAAGTACCTCATACTGAGTCAGACAATGGATTGATCTAACCCAGTGTTTTCCAATCTGATGAACTATGGGTTTTGCCTCAGGCTGGAGTCTTTTGTAGTTTTGCTATAGGAGATCGTTTAACAGGAAATGACAGAGATTGAACCCGGAATCTTGTGCTCCACAAAGTATTACCTAAAGACTGCAGTGTTTGGCAGGTCAGGGTGGAGGTGCTTACATGACTTCCCATCATATATGTTGCTTTGAATTACTGAGAAGGAGAGATGGCGATGCAAGGCAGAGACAAGGATGATGTGGTGCAAAATGCAGCACCATATGAGTCCCTTGAACATTTAACTTGCCCCTTGTCACCTTGCCCCTGTCCCTCCTGGGAAGCCACAATGACATCAGTGATGAGAGGTCAAACAACTACCACCACCTTTCCCTGATGCTCACTATTGCCTAAACCTAAAGGACTCTTGTGCATCATGCCATAGCATACTCCTTGGGTAGATTTTGTAGTTTATGAAAAAAGTCATATTTATCCACACGGAGGATGAATCTGGCTTTAGAAGGTATGCTGGTCATCAGGTAGGCTGCTTAGAAAGCAGTCTCGCCACATTCAAGAAAGCACAGAATGGAGAATATGGCTGCTTAAGCAGTAGTGAAAGGACTCCTGGGACAAAAAAGAATTTAATAAATAGTAATCAGAACAATGGTGCTCTAGGAGATTCTTGAGAGTCCCATGGACTGCAAGGAGATCAAACCTATCCATTCTGAAGGAAATCAGCCCTGAGTGCTCACTGGAAGGACAGATCCTGAAGTTGAGGCTCCAATACTTTGGCCACCTCTTGAGAAGAGAAGACTTCCTGGAAAAGACCCTGATGTTGGGAAAGATGGAGGGCACAAGGAGAAGGGGACGACAGAGGACAAGATGGTTGGACAGTATTCTCGAAGCGACTAACATGAGTTTGACCAAACTGCAGGAGGCAGTGGAAGACAGGAGTGCCTGGCATGCACTGGTCCATGGGGTCACGAAGAGTCGGACACGACTAAACGACTAAACAACAAATCAGAACAACAAAAGTGGAACTGAGACCATATTTTATCCATGCCAGTGGGGATGTCCCTAAGGATGTAAAAGCTGGCCAACCTTGATATTGATGGCATTTCAGGATTGTTTGTTTTTAAACCCAACAAACCTCTGAGTCCATGGTAATTCTGGAGCCATTGACAGCAGTACAAAATTGAATGGGCAAAAGATTTTAGAGCTGAAATGCTAACGTTGTGCTTTCTGGAGCACAGGTATTAAGCATGTGGGATGCGATTTTGGGATTACTTCCTCCTCATTGTTGTCCTGTCCTTCATCTGCATATTAAGGATGTGAAGCTACAAATAATATCCGACCAGAGGGGTGGGGGGTAAGAGAAGAAGTAAAGCAAGTGTGAGAGGAAAAAAATATATTTATTGCAATATAGAGAGAGGGAAAAGCTCAGCAGGCCCCAGTCATTAATTTTTTATGTGCTTTCTGTTAGGAAACGAATTAATGAATTTACTTTGAGCTATGACCTGAAACTCTCCAGGCCTCTTAGTCCTGCCAAACCTCAAAGCTATTATGTGTAAATTTTACAACAAGCGTGATATCCCTCAGAGATAGCCCAGCCCAGAAAATAGGCATTTCATAAAGAATAAAGAGCCTGTCCACTTGTGAGAGGGGTGGATCCTGAAGAGAATGGCTCAGAGATGGAGACGAGTAGGATAAGAAAGAGGCAGACAGACCTCCAGGAGGGAAGAAGAAAGAGGGGCTGCCTTTAAAAGACGTTCTCTGGCATTTCCATTCTAGTTAGCTGAACAGACAGCAAATGTCTCTTGCAACACCATAGGCTTTTTCTTCGCACTTGTAAGACGCACAGTGTTAGTTCAAAAAGGTCTTTGCTTGTCGGCAGCTCAAGAGGAACATTCAGAATCCTGAATTTTTCAGGGAAACCAAAAGGGGAGAAGGCGAACGGCCCACATTGAAACATGTTTCCTTAGATTTTAATGGCTGCTTCCGCAGAAGCTGGGGCATAGCAGTTCTCGAGAGATTTAAAGGTATCTTTAGGGGGTTCAGAGGACCTACCTTCAAAAAGAGATGGGCAGATGAGGGGGGCTGCAAGGGTATTCAAACAGATTATGCGGAATTGGACAAATTAACTGGGAAAATCAGATACACCAAAGACCAAAAGTTCATCGTAGACTGGGGAAAGTTCGTAGATTATCTGAAAAACGTATGTGGCGTGAACACAACGCTAGTGGGATTTCAAGAGGCACTGTAAAAATAGAGAAGTTTTGTTAATATGAAATAGTGGGGGAAGGGAGGTATAATGGCAATACGAAAGAAGGGAATGTGTAATTAAAGTTATAAATACGGATGATTATCAGAGACGCTGAAGGAAGTTCAAAAAAGGAGATAATTTGTTGTATTTTGGATAAAAATGTATAATTGTATGGAAAATCAATAAAATTTATTATATATATATAAAAAAACAACAACCCAAGGGTATTCAAACAGGTCTTGCTGTCAATGAGCCCGGCAGCCATGTCCCTCTGTGGTTTCTACATTCAATACATCAGGTATATGTATTTAATAAATACAGGGTGGTATACAAATTTAATAAATAATAATAATATTTCTTCTTTGGAGATGACTCGTTGCCAAGTAAGATTGTCTTCCATAAAGACAGTTTTAACAATGAGTCCATAAGTCACTGTGGAGGCCAGTTCTGAATACCTCCATAGTTGGGGCAGAGGTTTCTGGGCAAGGTGGAAGAACTGTGTGCTCCTTTCTTCTTTGGCGATCACTCCTAGACGAGTAAGATTGTCTTCCATGAACACGGTCTTAACAGTGAGTCTGTAAGTGACTGTGGTGATCAATTCTGGATCCACACATCCTTCCACAGTGGGGACATAGGTTTCTGGGCAGGAGTTGATCATGGTGAGGGTTTGCCAAGCGTGCCTTCCTCTCAGCACATTTCTCCCTTTTGTCCTGAGTTCAAGCATCTTCGAAGTCCATGACACCTTTGGTAAAGACTGTTCTCCAATTGGAGCGCTCGCAGGCCTGCGTTTCCCAATTGTTGGTGTTTATACTGCATTTTTAAAGATTTGCCTTGAGAGAGTCTTTGAACCTCTTTTCTTGACCACTAGCATTACGCTTTCCATTTTTAAGTTTGGACTAGAGTAGTTGCTTTGGAAGACGATAATCAGGCATCTGCACAACAAGACTCCCCTGTGTGAGTGCCTGAGGGCCTTGCTCTTGCCACTTACCATCTGGCCTGGGGCGGGGCCTGAAGCCTCAAAAGGACTGCTCCTGCCACTTACTATCTGGCCCAGGGTGGGGCCTCACAAGGACGGTTGTTGCCACTGATGCTGCTACTGCCCAGGAGGACCCGGAGGGATGCAGAGTTCTTTTTAACATGTTTTAAAATTTTCCTTTCCCTTTAGATTTTTTATATATGGGGGTTAATCCTTCAAAGACAGAGGTCCTGTGGCTGGGACGGGATGATATGGGATGGGGGGCAACTCCCATCTCTTGAGGGGGCGCAATTAGTGCCAGCACCGTCCGTTAAGAGTTTGGGTGTAATCTTTGACACCTCCCTTTCCATGGAGGCTCAGATTGCAGCTATAACAAAGGCGGCATTTTTCCATCTCCACCAAGCTAAGCAGTTGGCTCCTTACCTCTCTCGCCCTGACCTAGCCACTGTGATCTACGCGACGGTCACCTCCAGACTGGTCTTCGCTGCGAGATCACATTCACCCGGTGCTATACCAGCTGCACTGGCTCCCGGTGGAGTATAGGATCAGGTTTAAGGTGCTGGTTTTAACCTATAAAGCCCTATACGGCCTAGGACCCTCGTACCTACAGGACTGCCTCTCCTGGTATGCCCCACAGAGAAACTTATGGTCTTCAAATAAAAACATCTTGAAGGTCCCAGGCCACAGAGAAGTTAGGCTGGCCTCAACTAGAGCCAGGGCTTTTTCAGCTGTGGCTCCGATCTTGTGGAACACTCTGTCACAAGAGACTAGGGCCCTGCGGGACTTGACATCTTTCCGCAGGGCCTGCAAGACAGAGCTGTTCCACCAGGCCTTTGGCAAGGGCACAGCCTGACTCCCTCCCTCAGCAATCTTCGCGGAGCTCTGGCCCAATGGTTGCCAGTGGCTTGATTTGAATTAATTTTATACTGAATGATTTTAGAGTGTTGTTTGTGCTGTACTTTTGTACTTTTTTATTGTTGATAGCCGCCCTGAGCCCGGCTTTGGCTGGGGAGGGCGGGATATAAATAAAATTTATTATTATTATTATTATTATTATTATTATTATTATTATGACCAGTCCAGCAAAGTTGATGTTGAAGAATCATCAGTTTGACACTGCTGATCTTTGCTTCTTTCAATACACTGGCATTAGTTCACTGGTCTTTCCAAATGATGTGTAAAAATTGTGTAAAAATTTTCAGACATAGAATCTTTCGAGGAGTTGGAGATGGTGTTGATAAGTGGTCCATGTTTCACAAGCATACAGTAAGGTTGGTAGTACATAGTTTTGCAAACAAGTGTTTTGGTTTCCCTGCGAATGTCCCAGTCCTCAAACACTCTGCACTTCATTTGGGAGAAAGCTGCACTTGCAGAGCTTAGGTGATGCTGGATTTCATCCTCACCATCACCATCACCATCACCATCATACATATGAAAAAGGACTTCCTGCGAAGTATGCACATCAAGGTACATCACATAACATATGGAGTATCCTGTATCATACAATATCCCCCGCTCCCTGCAAGGAGGAGCTCAGCACACAATGAGAACCTATTTCTCCCATGGACCATCTGAATCCTCCCAGCAGTTTTATGTTTGTGAAAATGTCCTGGGGGAAAGCCTATAGGTAAAAGGTAAAGGACCCCTGGACGGTTAAGTCCAGTCAAAGGTGACTATGGGGTTGTGGCGCTCATCTCACTTTCAGGCCAAGGGAGCTGGCGTTTGGCCACAGACAGCTTTCTGGGCCATGTGGCCAGCATGACTAAACTGCTTCTGGTGCAACGGGACACCGTGATGAAAACCAGAGTGCATGGAAATGCCATCTACCTTCCCACCACAGCGGTGCCTATTTATCTACTTGCACTGGTGTGCTTTTGAACTGCTAGGTTGGCAGGAGCTGGGACAGAGCAAGGGGAGCTTACCTTGTCATGGGAATTCAAACCGCTAACCTTCTGATCGGCAAGCTCAAGAGACTCAGTGGTTTAGACCACAGCACCACCTGCATCCCTATAAAGTGAAAGCCTTGAAATACATTGGGCTTGCCTCAACATTCCCTAGATATTTTTCCCTATGGAAAAATATCAGAAATCATTTCTACTTTAAGTTGCACTGGGTGACAATATAGGGATGTGATAACATTAGCCAATTTATCAAAACACATCAGTCTTTCCTCGATGAGAAAGAATCCACAAATTTTCTTTGGGAATCAATTTGGCTAAATGTCAAAGGTTACTCCCTCCCTTTTACTCTTTGCCTGTCTGTCGCACATAAGTACCCTTGCTTCTTCCCAGGTTCCTGTTTGCCACTCCATAGCCAAAAGTGAACAAAAAGTGTGGATTGGGACTTAGCTAGTCGTTCGTTGGATTCTTCACTTTTTTGAATGTTGCATAGCAGCTTAAACATCAAAATATGCATTTAAATGTGCGTTTTGAGAGAAAAATACAAAGTGACTAACATTTTGAGAGAAAATTAGCATTTAATTAGCATTAAAGTACATATTTAAATATATGATTTGAGCAGAATTTCTTTAACATTGGACATGAATGGAGAAACATAATGGAATTATGAGTAAAACATTTGAAAGTGACTGGAAACAGTCAGATTTAGTCTCCCTTGCATATTCATA